>NC_057851.1:20273558-21523558 GCF_015237465.2 Chelonia mydas
CTGGAGCCAGCACCCCATACCCTCTCCTGCACCCCAAGCCCCAGCCCTGACCCCTCTCCCAGAGCCAGCAACCTGTACCCCTTCCTGCACCCCAACACTTTGCCCCAACCCAGAGCCCCCTCCTGCACCCAAATTCCCTCCTAGAGCTTGCACCCTCTCACCCCCTTCCGAACCCCAACCCTCTGCCCCAGCCTGGTGAACGTGAGGGAGGGTGGGGGAGAGCGAGCGACAGAGAGTGGGGGGATGGAGTTAGCAGGGTGGGGCTTTGGGGATGGGTTGGGGCCTCGGGGAAGGGGCGGGGTAGATCCTGGGTTGCCCTTAGATTAAAAAAGTGATCTTGGGCGTAAAAAGGTTGGAAACCACTGATTTACATTGTTACAGTTGCAGTAGAAGAGTCAGTATTCATCTGACTCCTAATAAATGAGCACAATATATGTGTCAGGGAAGATGGAGGTTCTCTATGAAACGTATTTCAATGCTGAACATCCAGCCACCACCCACAGAGGCTCCGATTTGAAAATCTGAATTTTGTTTTCTTTGCATCAACAGAAGACAAGCACATTAAGACTAGGTCAAGGCCACTTCTTGTTATCATAAAGATAGATTTATTGGGCCAGGTTTATCCACTGGCTTTGCAAGAGATTAGCCAGGGATAAATCAGGCCCAAATTCGTTTAGTGGATTATGAGAGGAAATGGAGAGTCTGCTCTTCAAAGTTTTTCAGTGGCGTTTTTCGTTTGAGCCAAGGCCAAAGCCTCGAGACAAACAGCTTTAGTGGAAGATGGATCATCCTGAAAACATTAACAAAGCTTTGCCTGATGTTATAGGGCCTTGTGATGGGGTGTTTACTTCACACAGGTTGTGACAGGCTTAATATGGGTCTGAGAAGCTGATTAACTAGCCTGCATATGCCTGGAGGGTGGGCCAGCACTAATTAGAAATAAAGCCCAGCTTGGGGGAGAGGAGGGTTTGACTCCAGAAAGAGTTGGGTGAGCCCAACTGGGGAAAGAAGACCCAGAGGGCAGGGGGTGGGAAGTGCCCTTTCGCTGGGAAAAAAACTGAAAAGAAGGCTGAGAGTATGTCTACAGTGCAGTTAGACACCCGGGGCTGGCCTGTGCTAGCTGTCTCCAGCTCGCAGGGCTCAGACTAAGGGGCTATTTAATTGTGATGGAGATGTTTGGGCTCAGGCTTCAGCCTGAGCTCTGGGAGCCTCCCACTCCAGCCTGAGCTCGAACATCTATACTGCAATTAAACAGCCCCTTAGCCCAAGAGACCTGGCATAGACCAGCTGCGGGTGTCTAATTACAGTGTAGCCATACCCTGAGAGGGAGTAAGGGGAAAAAGGCAGGATAGGTTTCTCCAAGCGAGAGCTGGAAGCCTGACTGAGACAGGGCCCTGATGAGCTGGAGCATGTTAGACACGCTGAGTAAAGGGAGGAGTGTGTCAGCCCCTGGGTTTGAGGGACTAGTTGAACCAGAGAGTAGCAGAAGTAACAGAAGCATGCATGCACTGAGATGACAGTCTGTTGAACCCAGCGAGGTCTGATTTGTGTAGACTTTTGTTGTGCTTTGATCAAGGAGTCTGTGGCCCCAGAAGGAGCTGTGCACTGTAAAGTGGCCTGGCTGGAGGGCCAGGACACTTCTATGGCCAGAATAGGCCAAAAGAAGGTTGGGGAAACTGAGGCAAAAGTTGTTGAAACACTACAGTTTATTGGGTGTAGCAACTTTTCCATAGGCCTGCAGAAGCCAGAAGAATGAGCTACATGGGAGTTGTTGTGAGTATTAACTCTTGAAGGTAAATTTACAAAAGAGGAATTTATGGTGGAAAGCTTTGCTTGAGATTAGCAACCCTCATCTTTAAATCAGGGCAATGAATTTGTGTCCCATAGCCTATCCTGCAGCAGCCAGGCAAACGCACAACTTCCTGGAGCCAGGAGTGAGAGAAAGACCTTATCTTCTATTCTGCTTAATTTCTGTACTATACCCAACCCCGTGGTAGCTGAGTACCTAATAATCCTCCCCCACTAAAAAAATCCCCACTATCCGCGGCCCCCCAATCCTACACATTCAATGCTTCTTAAACCCTCTTTTTTAATAGTCATGTTTTCTCTCCTCACCTGAAGAACAAAACTTGTTACAAAAAGAGTAGCTTTTTAATCTCCCGGAGATGACCCAGAAAGCCTCCTGACCCAGTTATTTATATCCTTGTTGCTTTAGATAAGATTCTAACATTGCTATCTGCATTGTCCCCATCCCTGTCTAGCATTGCTAATACAGCCATACTATAGTGTGTTTGGGGATGGGGGTTCCCCATACACACAGGGTAATATGCCCAGAAGAACAAAGGCTGGCCTAACTGTGCTCCCATTGAAGCCAATGGTAGAACGCCCATTGACTTCAATGCTGAGTGCTTTTTGAAATCTCAGCCAGGCTATAAAATGCTATTTTTGGATTTTTAAAATGAAAAACACTGTATAAATACAAGGGATTGTTATTAGAAGCAGACCTGCCTACCTTTTCTCATGGATCTGCATTTTTTCCAGAAATATTTTAATATACATCGAAACAGAAATTTTTAAATTTTGCATTGAATAAGCTTCCTTGATTTGTTTACAACCAGTGATCCTTTGTTTTCCTGACAATTGGCCAGACTAATTTTAAATGATTGGAAAGAACACATAAACATTATTTTGATTTTCTTTGAAAGATTGTGAGCACTCCAAGCAATATTTAAGAGCACTTCTGCCACTAGCTTTTAGGAGGAAGCTGATCACACTAACATGAATGGATTAGAATAGTTAAAAAAAAAATCTTTAGCTAGATCGGAAAACGAACTAAAAAGGAGAAACATCTTGAAAGAGAAAAAAAGATGGATCGGATCTGAAAAGGCCAACTGCTGCTTCTGTGATTGTAAGAAAGGCTGATTTTTCTCCCCAAGCCTGTAATTTGTCTTTTCCTTTGGCTATGGTTATGACTAAAGGGAAGACAACCATCCAAAATGAGTTTCATCTGGGTGGATTAAATGGGCTCCAAAGGAGGCTCCATTTGTATTCATGAAAGTGTAATTCCACATGCTGCAGGGGTTTCATACATAGTACAAGGAATTGGTATAGTCTCTGTGGATTCTCACGACCGCTCCTTGCACAAGTTTTGATTACTTCATAAAAGCAAATCCCAGTGACCCCAGAAATGACCCTGCCCAAGTAAAATGGGGCATTTATAAAATTGCACAATAAATACATCATTAAAGCAATGTGGCTGCACACAGGCTCAGTTTCTAGTTTATTGATGGATGGTCAGATTAGCTGCTTAGATCTTGTCTGCACTGGGGAAATGTTCTGCTGTTGCTAATACCAAGTCAGCTGAGCCATGTCAGCACCCTTGAAAGCTCTAGAGGAGATGGACTCTGGTGGCTAGCGCCACTTCGCACACTCCGGTGCTGATTCAGCAAGGTATTTAAGCACATATGCAATGTTAAGCAAATGAGTACTCTCATTATTTAAAGTTAGCCACACACTTAGGCCCTGATTCAGAAACGTACCAATGTTCATTAGACTTGCTCCCAGCTTGGTTAGATGGCATGCTGTGATGCTGGAGAGTCTGCACTGGCGGTTTCAATGAGTCGGGGGAACTGGGTTCCGATCAGCTATACGGAGCACAGTCAATTCTTCTGCAGTGGAATAAGAAAGCCTGGAATAAGTCCAAAAGAAGAACTTCAGCAGGGTTTGTTGGCGCCTGCATGGCCCAGAACACGCTACCAGCACCATTCCTGCTTCCTGGTCTCTGCTGATAACATCCGGGAGGTCGAACGGTAGTTCTGTTGGGTTTTAAGAGGGTTTCCAATGCGCAGACTGATGAGCTCCAGTCAGATGCATTTTTCTGTGGTCTGTGCATCACTTGGTCTCTTACACATGTGGGTCTCCCATGTTATGAACATCATTAACTGTGTTTAATTATCAGTACTGTTTTGTTGCATTTACATTGAAGGTCTGATCACGTGCGTTGATTGCAATGGAAGTTTTGTGTGCAAAAGGACTTCAGGATCAGGCCTTACATGCTCTAGGGTGACCAGGTGTCCGATTTTCGACTGGAACACCTGGTCAAAAAGGGATCCCGGTGGCTCCGCTCAGCACCACTAACTGGGTCGTTGACTGTCCAGTTGGTGGCACCGCACAGTACAGGTTGGCAGGCTCCCTGCCAGCCTTCATGCCGCGCAGCTCCCAGGAAGCAGCCGGCATATCCCCCCTTTGGCTCCTATGCGTAGGAGCAGTCGGGGGCTCCACACGTTACCCTCACCTCCCAGCACCACCCCAGCAGCTCCCATTGGCCAGGAACCACGGTCAGTGGGAGCTCTGGGGGTGGCACCTGTGGACAGAGCAGTGTGCAGAGCCACCTGGCCATGCCTTTGTGTAAGAACCGGAGAGGGGACATGCTGCTGCTTCTGGGAGCCGCCTGAGGTAAGTGCCTCCTGGACCCTACACTACTCACCCCTTCTCGCGCCCCAACCCCCTGCCCCAGCCCCGATCCCCCCCCCCCCCCCGCGACCCTCCAAACCCATCAGTCCCAACCTGGAGCACCCTCCTACACCCCAAACCCTGATCCCCAGCCTCACCCCAGAGTCTGCACCCCCAGCCAGAGCCCTCACACTCCCCCGCACCCCAACCCCCTGCCCAGCCCAGAGCCCCCTCCCGCACCCTAAAACCTTCAGTCCCAGCCCAGAACACCCTCCTGCACCCCAAACTCTTATCCCCAGTCCCACCCCAGAGCCCGCAACCCCAGTCGGAGCCCTCACATTCCCCCTGCCCCAGCCCTGATCCCCCTCCCGCCCTCTGAATCCCTTGGTCCCAGCCCGGAGAACCCTCCTACACCCCAAACCCCTCATCCCCAGCCTCACCCCAGAGTCTGCAGCTCTAGCCAGAGCCCTCACACTCCCCTGCACCCCTGCCCCAGCCCAGAGCCCCCTCCCACACTCTAAACCCTTCAGTCCCAGCCCAGAGCACCCTCCTGCACCCCAAATCCCTCATCCCCAGCCCCACATCAGAGCCTGCACCCCCAGCTGGAGCCCTCACCCCCTTGCACGCCAACTGCCTGCCCCAGCCCAGAGCCCTCTCCTGCACCCTGAACCTCTCATTTCAGGCCCCACCCTGGAACCTGCACCCCGAGCCCAGAGCCCGTACCTCCTCCTACTCCCCAACCCTCTGCCTCAGCCCAGAATCCCCTCCCATACTCCAAACCCCTCAGCTCCACCCCCCAGCCTGGAACCCCCTCCTGCACCCCAAACCCCTCATCCCTGGCCCCACCCCAGAGCCCGCACCCCCAGTTGGAGCCCTCACCCCATCTCACCTCTGAACCCAGTGCCTCAGCCTAGAGCTCCCTCGCGCACTCTGAACTCCTAATTTCTGGCCCCACCCTGGCGCCCTCACCCGCAGCCCTCACCCCTTCCCGTACCCCAGCCTCCTGAGCCAGCCCGGTGAAAATGAGCAAGTGAGTGAGGGTGGGGAGAGCGCGCGACAGAGGGAGGGGGGATGAAGTGAATGTGGGGTGGGGCCCCGGAGAAGGGATGGGATCTGGGCGGGGCCTTGGAGGAGGGGCGGGGTAGGAGGCAGGGCAAGGGTGTTCGGTTTTGTGCGTGTAGAAAGTTGGCAACATTAGCTCATTCGCAGCCTTAATTTAAACCATTACAAAGCTGTTCCTTTTGTTGAGGATCACCAGTATGAAAGTTCAATACTGGACGAAGCCACTGAGTGAGAAATGACAGTTAGTTGAATTACTTGACTCTAAAGGAAGAGAGATAAGATAAATAATGCACAATAAGCACGAGCCAAGATACCACTTTTCATGCCTTAACAATAACTTCTCGGCAGATACTCTCATTTTGAAGATTTCCAGAGTCGCTTGTATTTTGTAGAGGATTTTCAGACTCTTACGGGATGCAGAAAGCTGTAAAGAGTTGGCTGCGTAACTCTGTGACTAGGCCCTGGGGGAGTGGGGCAGGGGGCTGTTCGTGGCTCTTTTCTTGACTCTGTGCATTTGACTGGGACCAGTCAGGTAAACTTTGTGACTCAGTGATAAATTGTTTTCCTTCTGTAAAATGCCTTGAAATCTATGGATGAAAAGTGTAAAGCTGGTTAAAAAAAAACTATAAAGATTTTTCCGGGAAAAAAATCAGACAATTGTGATGCTTGTCATGTGGATTTTGAAAAGGAACAGGTTTTTTTGGAAAATTTTTGATTTTGAAAATGTGAAGGGTTTGGGTTTTTCCCTCCATTTTTATTTTTTCCCATCCCTCCCTTTTCCCGTTTCCATTTTGCCACTGGAAAAAAAAATGAAAATTTTTATTCGGGGCTCTGCAAAAAATGAGAATTTAAAAGAAATCACTTTAATTTTAAAAATGATTTTAAAAAGTTAGCTTGAAAAAATGTGACCAGCTCAAGAGGACTATTTTTATTATTGATTAATTACAGTGATATCTGATGAAACTATTGGACAGGTTGGATACAGATTTGAACTGTAGGATGGGGTCAACATTTTTGCTTTGTCTAAGTGAATTGAAACATAGAGGCATGAAGTACCTGAGCTAAAATTCCCATGAGGCACAATGGAAGGTCAGGCGGATGCAGTTCAATGTCGACATGAACTGAACTGAAATGTTTTTGCATTTCCAAATAGATTTTTTTAAAAACTTTCTGTGAAAAATGGTGGTATTTTTGACTCCTCCCCCTTCGGTCCCCGTTTTTGGGAGGAAAACGAATGTTGAACAATTGGAATTTCCCCCAGGATGGAAATTCCAATTCTGAGCAGCTCTAGTACAAAGGCATAAGGTGCCACTTTTGTGTCCTGTTGGGTTGCGTGTGGGGGAACAGCAGCCCGCACAAGGCTGTTATGGGCGCTCTCCACAGCAGAGTGAGCAGAAAAGGGGAATAGACAGAGCCTTGCCTGTACCATCTTCCTTGCAATGCACCGGCCAGCACAGAGGGCTAAGCTGTGCCCACTATAGTGCTGGCGTGCAACTAGCTCGGACCACATTACAGCTTATTTTTCAGTCTGCTCCTGGGACAGTGCAACTGTGCACTGCCCTTCACTCGTGCCCCTCCACCGCCTATGCAACCTTGCTTGCTGTGAGCGCCTCATTTTCTTTAGCCTTTGCAATCCTCTCAGAGGAAAGTACAAACCAGTTTTTACCAGCACATGGAAAAATTTCAAAATTTCTCTATAAAACAGTTTTCCACCAACTTTAGCCTATGACTTGCTCATCACCCACCTTTGCTCTGGTTGCTCCAGAGGCACCGACTTGTGAGTTGCCAGAGGGTGTCTGATCCCCACCCTGCCTCTTCCCACCCCTGCTCCACCCTTCCCTGCCTCTTCCCGTTCCTACCCCGTTCCGCCCCTCCCCCGCCCCCCCCCAGCGCCTCCTGCACGCCGCTGAACAGCTGATCGTGGTGGGCAGGAGGCGCTGGGAGGGAGGGGGAGAAGCTGATCAGTGGGGCTGCTGGTGGGTGCTGAGAGCTCCTATGGATTGCCCTGTTTCCTATATTGCTTCTTCCCATCCAAACACAACCTAGGAAGTGATCTCAGGGGTTGAGGGGCCCACTCCTGACCCTCTGGACTTCCCTATCTCCACAGCATTGGCCAGAAAGTTTCCCTAAAGTTCCAGCTGCCAGAAGCTGGCATTAGACAAAATAGGGTATGGATCACTCAAAATTGCCCTACACTGTTCATTCCCTCTAAAGCATCTGACACTGACCACTGTCAGAGACAGGATACTGGGCTAGATGGACCATTGGTCTGACCCAGTGTGTCCGTTCTTATATTCTTACAATAAAAATTAGGACCAGATCCTGAGAGCTGCTGCACCTCCCATTGAAATCAATGCTGAGGAAATAACAGAGAAATTCTCAGTAGCTAAACCTTTCTGCTACAAGAATCATTACTAGCATAAATATCTGTCACTCTTCTCAGTCCGGAAAAGTACATGACCCTCTTATGCCATTAGCTACAAAGTGGGGTGAACATATTTCCTTAAACTGAAAACAGGCCACTGGGTAAGTGCTCAGGGGAGTTTACTTACTGTATGCAAAAAAGATAAGGCAGTTTCATATATTTTATCTATATGCTCATATTTTTTTTTAGTTTCACATATTTTACTTACAATTCACTAGTTACTGGTATTGCTCCTTGTCTGCTGCTGTTCTTCAGGGTGTGAAGCTACACAGGACTGCCCAAGCCCGGTTAGGTGTTGCTGCTGGCCTGAGCGCCACTGCTTGGGGCAGGCACACGCTGCCTGGCATGGCTGCTGGTACGAGCTCTGCCACGGGGGGCTGGTCCGAGCTGCCTGGCATCACCACTTGCCCCACCCGCCTCCCAAAACATTCCTCTGTACCCGTCCCACAATTTGAAAACTTCTAGTTTATGATGTTGAGGTAAGCCACCACTTAATTGATCTAAATGCTTTTTTATTTTTTACTGTATCCTGGACGGTCTGAATAATAATATAAAAAAAGATTTTCTTACGAGTAGACTAGTCTCTTCTGAATAGCATACAAGTCATCATTTGGCAAGAGCAAACGGGACAAATGCCCGGTTTTGCCAAAAAAATCATGGCATCTGGGACAGAACTTAAAAAGGGGACTGTCCCAGCCAAAATGAGACGTATGGTCACCCTACTACAAAATCACTTTTAAATAAAAGTTCAAGCTAGATGTTAAAAGCCCATTTGTAACCCTCCTTTGAAAGTAACTTTTGCCACAAAGAAATACTGCAAAAGATCTAGTTTGTGACTAAATTGCCTTTTAATGTAATTGTGAATATTTCAACAGCAAGTATTTATTTCTAATAAAACCAAAAGCTTCTTTCTTTAGAATTAAGCTAGTTTCTTAACCTCTTGTGTAATGGAGATCCATAATTTTTTTTTCTTTTGACATCACTCAAATTGTTGTCATGAAAATTACTCCATAGAAAATGGTTGAGAGAAAATAACCTCTTGAGGAAGATTGCTGCTTGAAAAGCATATATTAATTCTAATAATTTGATCAAAAGCATAAAGTGCTCAATCTAAGAACCTATGCAAATATAATAATTCAATTCAAGAGCCTGGTCTTTCTCTGCTGTTCATATCTGCTACACTATTGTTAGAAATCTATTAATAATTAATCTGCTAGTATAGTTTTCCAGGACATGACCCAGTTGGCCAGTGAAAGCACTTTGCAAAGGAGACATTGACGCGTTTGCTGTCTAGTGAAATCTCACCTTTGCTTTTTCACTTGATGATAAAACCAGTTTTCATTGAATATAATGTTCTTCATCATGTCCTTTCTTAAATTGCTGAGGTGTTTCTGCTTAATGGGCTGTTTAATGAAGTGGCTTCACTTCTGCAATGGGTGAGTTATCTACATGGGACTGATCCGGACTTCACTAAAGTAAATGGGAGTCTTTCCATTAACTTCAAAGTATTCTAGATCAGGCCCCATATTTCCAGGAGGAAAACTTTGTTTGCACAGAATTGAGAATAGATATATTGTTGAAAATGTTTTCATTTTTAAAGTATGGAAATCTAGAGTTAAGGTTAAAGGAAGAAAAACCTGGACATTATAGAACAAAACAAATACCCAACAGTCTGGAAAGGCTTTAATTTAACTTTAGCCCTGCTCACGTCCTCTTGTTTAATCTTTTACTAAAGATTGGGACATGAAAGAAAATTTCAGTCTTCTGTAACTATATATGTAACTACTGTGGTATGTTGGGCTCTTCATAGTATAGATAAATAGGGACTATGTTATCATTTAACTTATTTGTCCTTCAGTTTACCCATCTGTAAAATGGGTTTACTGTTACTTAACCCCTGTCTAGTTTTTAATGCCATGCTCATCATCCTAATAGCTGAACACTTATACAGTGGCTTTCATCCAAGACAGTCTGCGTGCTATACACACAGTAAATCTCTGAATACCCAGGAGAGATCTGTAATTATTCTGCTAATTTCTAAGATGAATATAGTGAGGCATAGAGCTGTTAAGGGACTTTCCCATGGTTACATAGATAGTCACTGACAGAGCTGGGACTAGAACCCAGGATAGCAAATCCCAGTTCCCTGCTCTAACTCACTTCCTTAATGAATTGTAAAATGCTTTGAGGTCTCTGGGTGATTCATACTATATAAATGTGAAGTGCTGTACAAATAGGAAAGCTATGACAACTAATAAATTGGAGGAGAAGGTGGGGGAAAGACAAATACAGCTAGAAAAAAACATGAAATATAGAATGAAAAATAAGCTTGACGTACCCTGGGAGAGCAGTATTAACTGGAGAGACCTGAATGCATATTTATAATGTATGCTCCAGACAGAGACAGAAAGGATTATTCCTTGAAGGAATGATAGTGGGGAACCAGTCTAAAAATAACAGAATATCAGAGTTATTAGACCACTGTTTATCTGGCTTTAGGACTGAAAAGGGTGGACTTTTACATAAACTGGCGATCAGATTTACAGGGAGAGAAGCTGGAGAATTAGGAAGTCTGCAGATAAATCCTTTGAAGATTTAGAGCCTCTTGGTATTGACAAGGCATTAAGTGCAGACAACATCCGTCCAAGAGTGCAAAAGGAAGTGGGGGGAGGTAACGGGAGAAGCCTTGGCAGAATTTTCCAAGGTCAGACACTTCAGAAGAGAATCATTACACTGATGTGGGGATAGGACAGTATTAGCTTAAGCAAATAAATAGTACTAAATGAAAGGCCCAGGAGCGTAACAGCCGCAGCTTCTAAGTCCATTTGATATTAACTGTGAGGGAAGTTTTAAAGGAACAAATTAGGAAGGATATGAAACAATTTCTAATTGAGAATAAGGAGAGAGCAGATCCAAGTATTCAGCAAAGCACCTGTATTCAGGACAGGATTTAGGCACATTCTGAAGTCCCATTAAAGTCAATGGAATATTTGCACATGTTTAAAGTTAAGCATGTAGTTAAGTGCTTTCCCAAATCAGGGCCAGTGATAGTTACAAATTTAGCCCTTTCACGAACCAATCCTGATTTCAGTGAATGTATTCATTATTGATATGTAATCACCAAATAGTTTCATTTAATGTTCTACCTCAGAGGTTCCCAAACTGGGGTTCATGAACCCCTGGGGGTTCATGAAATGTTACAGGGTGTTCTCAGGGGAAAATTCCCTAATGGCGGACAGAGCTGTCTCTTGGCTCCCCAGGCAGCATGGGGCCAGCAGCCCGGAGCCCCTGGACTTCCAAGAACTAAGCAGATCAAAGCAAGCATATCTATCACACTGAGGAGATTTAAACTTCAAGACTCCTTATAAGAAATGGAAAGGGAGGTGGATATTTTTTGCTGTTTTTAAAATTAAATAGGCAACTAGTATTGTTTTTAAAATTATCATGAAGAACAAGTTTAAGCTTTGTTGTAATGTGAGTTGTTTGCCTGGACTGCTCAAGACCTGAATGCTTGTGTAAGAGGAACTCTTTGAATTGGCTTCTTAAATTCCTTCATGCTGTTTCACATCTGATACTCCTTGATGAAACGTAGGAGCATTGTCTTATAACAGGCTTATTCAAAGTGATACAAGCTACGAAAGTGAGATCTTGGAAGAGTGTTGCCGTTTTCATAATATAATAAAAATACTGTAATGATTAATAATAAATAGTGTGTAATAAGCATGTCATAAAAACAAATTTTATATTTCTAAGATCACTGCTTTTATAATTTATACTCAGGTAAAGGAGAAAATGCCGGGAAATATTCATTTTTAGGAGGGGTTTCGTGAGACTTGACATTTTAGTGAAAGGAGTTCACAGGCTGTTAAACTTTGGGAACCACTGTTCTACCTATCGGTGGTTCTCATACTGGTGGTTTTGTTATTCATGTTAGGTGATTGGTGCCCTAACCATATGTTGTTGTTCCAGCTCCCTGACAGGATGATTGAAACTTTTTGAATGCAAGGAAAACAAATAATGAACTTTCCTAATGAATTTCGGATGAATAATTTGTACTAAAATTGTAAAATTGCTTGGACTAGTAAATACTCAGTAGTCCTATGAATAACAAATAAAATATCCCCAGGAGTCACAGGGATCCAAACTCAGCATTTTTATTCACAAATTTGTTTTTCTACTCAACCAGCCCTAATAAAAAGAATCATTTCAGAAAAGGAAGTACAGGCATCCCTGACAAGCTGGTACATTTTTGTGTGTGCGTGTGTATTTTTTTTTTCTTTTTAAGATACAACCATTGTAAAAGAGTGGCTTTGATTTTCAGAAAGCATTTGCCTTGGATTCATTAATAATTGAAATGCAGCAACTATGGAAAGGGGAGATGACTGGAGCATAACCGGCCATAGATAAGAAGACTACATTTAAGCTAAAAGAAAAGGAGCACTTGGGGCACCTTAGAGGCTAACAAATTTACTAACAAATACATTGCAGTGTAGACATATCCATAATCTCCTCGAATGTTGGGAATCCTACTTTTAGTATAGAACTAAGTATACTATGCAGCTGAGATGCCATAATTCAGTAAGACACTTAGGGTATGTCTACACTCAATTAGACATCCGTGGCCAACTCGTGCCAGCTGATTCTGGCTAAGGAGCTCGGAATAAAGGGATGTTTAATTGTGGTGTAGATGTCTGGGCTCAGGCTGGACCCCGGGATCTAGAACCCTCCAAGGTGGGAGGACTCCAGAGCTTGGGCTGCAGCCCAAGCCCAAACGTCTACACAGCCCCATAGCCTGAACCCCTGTGACCCAAGGTGCCTGGGGTAGCCTACACTATAAATGCCAAGGTCAGGGCATGCTGCAAAAGGGAGAGAGATATTCCCAAGACTGGTGGCTAACACTGAAGTTAATCTCCCCAACCAGTCACAAACTGTGCTCTTGATCCCCCCCACTGGTTATCAAGAACCAAAAAAAGAAATCACACAGCCCCCTTTATTGCATTCCAGTTCTCTGGCTCCTAATCAGCACCTAGGTGCAGTAAGGTGAGGGGTTATTTTAAATATCTGCTCACTATACAAAATGTTTTTCTGACCCCCAAAGGGCCAATCACATTGCCAGGTCAATTTTAGGTTGGATCTTACCCAAAATACCACGCTGGCAACCAATCCTTTAGCATCTAAAACTAAAGGTTTATTATAAAGAAAAAAGAAAGAAAAAAATAGAGAGTTAAAAGGTAAATCAGTCACAAACATACAAAGACTTCAAAGTACATATCGCAGGTTCTTAGCAGTACGGGCGAGTTTGCAGGCTTGAACGTCCTTCTGGAACACATCCAATGGATGGGTCGTTCAGTCCTTTGTTCAGAGCTTCAGTTTGCAAAAAAGGTAAGAAGCAGGACTGAAGACAAGATAGAGATGATGCAGCTGCCTTTTATCATCTTTTGCCATGTGGCTGGTACTGCCTTTGTTCCAAACACAAACTCATAGCATATGGCAATGAAAAGCCATAGGCATGCCTTGTTGAGTCATAAGGTGTAGTCCCTGGCCCTTTCAATGAATTCATTGTACAGTTGATGTCCCTTGGTGAGCCATCAAGTAGGTCTAGTGCTGATGCCAATCTGTCTGGGGGGTGTCACCCAGAAACACAGCACAAGTTTGGAAATACAGATATAGCAGACATATCTATAACTCATAATACAAAGGTGATACAAACATATAAACAAGATTATTATACTTGGCAAATTATAACATTTTCACGGAGACCTTACACAGCATATCTGGCACAACTCACTGCAATTTTACAATATTGGTATTCATAATATCCTAAAGTGTCCCCCAGAATCCATACAGCGTCACAGCCCCTTAGCCCAAGTCAGCTGGCATGGGCTAGCCCTGGGTGTCTAATTACAGTGTAGACATACCCTTAAGGCATACCCTGACAGAACTAGGAGTAATGGCCTCAAGTTGCAGTGGGGGAGGTTTACGTTGGATATTAGGAACACTATTTCACTAGGAGGATGGTGAAGCACTGGAATGGGTTACCTAGGGAGGTGGTGGAATCTCCTTCCTTAGAGATTTTTAAGGTCAGGCTTGACAAAGCCCTGGCTGGGATGATTTAGTTGGGGATTGGTCGTGCCTTGAGCAGGGGGTTGGACTAGATGACCTCCTGAGATCCCTTCCAACCTTGATATTCTATTCTATGATTAAGCATATCTGTAACTTCAAGTATGTGTGTTAGTCCCTGTGAATTCGAAGTTAGGCAAATGCCTACGTATGTTGCTGAATTGCGGCCATAATGGGGAAATATGGAAAATCCAAATAAGTTGCATAAAATACTTTCAATGCAAAATGCAAAATATAAAATCTACCCAGAGATGTCACAAAGAAATTCTGAACTGAGGTTGCTGTAGAGTCCTAGTGAGCCAAAGTTGTCTGTTGGTTAGAGAAGGGCATTAGGACTTATGACAGATGGGTTCTATCCCTGATTTGTTATTGTCTCGCTGTGTGGTCTGTATAGGGTGACCAGATAGCAAGTGTGAAAAATCGGGACGGGGGTGGGAGGCAATAGGCACCTATATAAGAAAAAGGCCCAAATATCGGGACTGTCCCTATAAAATCAGAACATCTGGTCACCCTAGGCCTGTGCTAGTAGCTTAACTTCTCTGTGTCTTTGTTTATTCTTTCTTTACTTCTGTAAAAGGGGTTTGGCTAGATCCATAGTTCCTAAATGTCAGAGGTGCAGTATAGACTGAAAGCCTTAAATAGCTTTCTCAGGATCTCTTAAAGGATTTTAAACTTTTCATCAGGCTATTCCCAACAGGCTGTTAAATCCTTGATGAACTTAAAAAGCTCAAGAAGTGAATAGTGTAAAAGTCTTTTTTTCCTTTACTATCTTTCTTCTATCTATCTATCAAAACCAGATTAGCTGTTCAATATTACAAGCTTCAGAGATCTTTCTCCTTTCATCTAACTAATGGAGGAAAAGTAACCTAACAACTTTAACACTGAATTCAGCTAATAAATTCTGTAAAGAAAAATAAATAAAATTGGCACTTTGCTTTTGAAAGCATTGTGTTCTTTTTAAATAGCCTATTTCTGGCTACTTAAGAAAAAGATCTGCACTCAGAAGCATGCTGGAATCTGGAAACAAACTTTGCTTTTGAAAGCATTGTGTTCTTTTCTGCAAACATTTTACAAGCTTGGAAGCAACTCTTTCTCCTTATCAGGCCCATCGACCGAAGGTGGGTGGGGGGAAAGGGAACAATTGCCCAGGGGCCTGAGTGATTTAAAAGGGCCCAGGGGTCCCCGGCGGCCGCCACCGCCAGGAGCGCAGTGGAGCTAAGGCAGGCTTCCCGCCCACTCTCACTCCACGCCACTCCCAGAAGTGGCCAGAACAGCCCTACAGCCCCTTGGGGGGGAAGGGGATCTCCGCACGCTGCCCCTGCCCTGAGCATCGACTCCGCTGCTCCTATTGGCCGGGAACTGCGGCCAATGGGAGCTGCGGGGGCAGTGCCTGTGGGCAGTGGCACGCGGAGACCCCCTGGGTCCCCTGCCTACGAACCGCTGCCAGAGGGTCACTTTCGGGAGCTGCCCGAGGTAAGCACTGGCCTCCTGCCCCACTTCTACACCCAACCCCCTGCCCCAGCCTCCAGCCCGAACCCAGACTCCCTCCCAGAGCCTGCACCCCAAAACCTCTCCTGCACCCAAACTCCTTCCCAAAGCCCACACCCCTTCTGCACCCAAACTCCCTCCCAGAGCCTGTACCCTGTCCCGCACCCAATTTCCCTCCCAGAGCCCGCACCCTCCACCCCCTCCCACACCCAAACTCCCTCCCAGAGCCTGCATCCCAAACCCCCTCATGCACTCAAACTCCCTCCCAGAGCCCACGCCCCCTCCCACATCCAAACTCCCTCCCAGAGCCTGCACACTGAACCCCCCCCACACCCAAATTCTCTCCGAGAGCCTGCACCCTGAACCACCTGTGCACTCAAACTAATTCCCATAGCTCGCACCCCCTCTCGTACCCAAACTCCCTCCTGGAGCCTGCACCCCGCACCCCCTCCCGCACCCAAACTTTCTCCAAAAGCCCGCACCCCCTCCTGCTCCCAAACTCCCTCCCAGAGCTTGCAACCCACGCCCCCGCCCACACCCAAACTCCTTCCCAGAGGCCACACCCCACACCCCTACCCGCACCCCAACCCCCTGCCCCAGCCTGGTGAAAGTGAGTGAAGGTGGGGGAGAGCAAGTGACAGAGGGAGAGGGGATGGAGTGAGAAGGGGCGGGATAGGGTGGGGCCTCAGGGAAGGGGCGGGGCAGGGGGCGGGGCAAGGATCTTTGGGTTTGTGCAATTAGACAGTTGGCAACCCTACCAGGCAGGGCATGTGGAAGCCCTGGCCCTGCTAGAAAAGCGCGCCCAGCAGCGCAGCCAGCAGCTGGCTGGGCACCAGCCAGCACAGACGCAGCATCGCCCAAATGTCAGGCGGACTGCGTCTGCGCGGGTGCAGCTTGTGCGTGTCAGGGGGCCCATTGGCTGTTCTGCCCTGGGGCCTGGAATAGCTGTCGGCGGGCCTGTTCCTTATTAGATGCCTGATCCCGAGTGGTGAGGAGTATCCTCCCCTCCCACTGCTGTCAATGATGTCACCATTTGTGCATTTAAAAAGTGGGGGGAAGGGTGTAAGTATCAAATATCTTTAAGCTGACCTCATGAAGCAAGCATTCTGTTGGGAGGGGCAAAACTACTGCAAACGAGCCTGATTGCATAGCGTATAGGGGGAAAGGGAGAAAGCTAGCCAAAAAAGGGCATTTCAAGGGAAAAAAACCCTAACACCATTAATTAGATGCACATCGTTTGGCAAGTGGATAAATTGTGACTCCAGAGTATTCCTTGATAGCGTATGCGGCATTTTACCCAGTCCTGCCTGTTACTAGGGAACGTTTGCCATTGGCCATGAAACAGCTGTAACGAATGGGCCGAGCACAACTATAGAGAAGCAGGCAGGGCAAGGTCAGAGAAGAGGGGGCGAGGACAGACAGAAACAGTGGCAGAGATGTGGGGCTGGGGAACAGGAAAGGTCCTTTAGCCGTATGGTTCGCTAACCTGTGTAGCCAGCAGAGGGCAGGCAGTATCCATAAGGTAAAATAAGTAATGCAGGGGCAAGGGTGACCGTACCAATTACGTGTTACAAGAGTATAGAAGGCTCACTAGGTATCGACAGAAATAGGGTTCACCACCCCCAGTGGAACAAAGGCATGCCTGTAATTTGAGCATATGCACGCACGCACACAGTTGCGGAACATAAATAGTTGTTATCAGGGCCGTCCCTACCCATACACAAAGTATGCAGCTGGGTAGGGCACCAGGAAATTTGGGGCACCACATTTCCTGGTGCCCTGTGCAGCTGTGTGCTACTCCAGCCCCCGCTCCACCTCTTCCTCATGGCCCTCACCCCTGCTCTGCCCCAGCGCCCCCTCTTCCCACCTGCTCCACCCCACTCCACCCCTTCCCCAAAGCTCCTGCCCCTGCTCTGCCCCCGCCCCACCTCTTCTCACCCCTGCTCCACCCCAGCCCCTCCCCCAGTCCAGCCAGCCCTTTCCCTGAGGATTGCAGCAGGGGTTGGGCTCCCTGCACTCACCGGCGGCGGTAAGTAGAGCGACCCGGCCCCAGTCTGCTCCGCTCCCCTGGCTCCCAGCCACGCCGCCGGCGAGTGCTGGGGGGGTGGTTTCCCCCCTGCCCTCCAAGCCTGGGAGCCAGGGGTGCAGAGCAGGCTGGGGCCGGGTCACTCCACTTTCTGCAGGAAGTGGCCAGCCCCCCCCCCCCCACCATGGAGGACTGGGGGGCTGCGTAGGGCACCAAAATGGCTAGGGACTGCCCTGGTTGTTATATTTGTTTAGCTCACAATGGCTCCCACTTGTTTTTCTGGGTGGCTGTTCCCATACCCATTCCAGTTGGTATGTACAACTAGATGACCTTCTGAGGTCCCTTCCAACCCTGATATTCTATGATTCTATGATTGTATGACCTAACGTCATCTTAGAATTTGGCCACGTAGCTAGAGGCATTGAACCAAACTCACTGAAATGGATCCCAGGGTGATTTGTGCTGTGGGACAGCAGGCAGTACCGGAGGTGTTGAGGGCCTGGCAGGCCAAGACTCTCTGTTGGAGGAATAGGTTAGTTCTGCATCAAGCTAACCACGAGCACAGGAAGCATAATAACCTGCCTTAGGGATCAATCCTGTGCAGTTCTATTTGTCAGACATAGCATGTGCCTTAGCTGACAGCTACCGGAGACATTAAACCAGGGGCCTGTTTCTAGGTAACAAAGTAAGCTCTTGCTCAAAATGAAGCACAGTTTAAGAATTGATGAAAATGAAACACAGTTTAGCTCCCAGAGAACACTCTTTGCCAGCTCGATAGTAGGCTGTGCCTTGGCCAGTTATTTGTTGAGGTCTCTTTGTGAAGTGTTGCCATAGTTATCATACAGATAAACAAGGAACGTGCTCCTTTGTCCCAGCTTAAGTGGAACAGACTTCTGGAGCAAAGTCTGCCAGGATACAGCTGGAAAGACGCATGAAGCTCGCTTGCAGCTGCCGTGACTTTAACATTGTCACTGTGTGTGCCTGGAGCCACCGAAATTAGCTGAGGAAGAGGGGATTGATTGAAATAAATATTTGTAAAACAAACCCACCCCCAAAGCAATGGCAGGAGATTTCTGCTGGGGATTAAATAACAAGCAAAGTCTGTAACTCTAAACTAGAAAGCATTAGCCTTAGAACTAAATCACGTCCAAAACTGTTATAAAAGGCCTGTTCCTGTTCCCGGGGAAGTCAATGGGAGTTTTGCCAGTGAGTCCTTTATGATGTTTTTGGGGGTACCCAGGATCTGCCTGAAGCATGAGAGAGTCTTGCTAATGTCAACTCCTTAACCCCACCAGCCTTTCAGCCACTCAAGCACTCTCCTCCAGGCAGCGCCAGCCTGTGTTTGCCTTGCAGGTTAACAAGAGGTGTACTCCAGCCCCTAAGTCCCCTGGAGGCATTCCCCTGTGATATCCAGCCCCTGACACTGGCTACTCACAGGAAGCCCAGAACTTCTGCCCCCAAAGGAGCAGTGTACCGCAATTTACCAGTTTTACCTTTAACTGCTGCCCCTGTAAAATCACACAACGCTTGTGAGCACTTATAATAAAACAAAGGTAGGTTTATTTAAGAAAGAATGTAGAGAGAGTGGTGGAAACAAATGGTTACAATACAAAGCCATGAATCTGGGTCTACACCCATTAACAGTCACCTTTCCTATCTAACAAAGTAGGTTTTCCCCCCAAAAAAGTCTGTGGCAGAGCTGGCTGGCTAGATAGGAATCAGGATCCAATTTTTCATGAGAACATCTGCACACGCTCCAGATGTCTCCTCAGTGAAAGGCTACAGGGTGCCTCTCCTCTTCCATGTTATACTGAAACTGTCTTTTGTCTTTTTCATAGGCAGGGTGATTCTCTATCTGTTGTAATGTTCCTTTTTAAACCTCCAAATTATTTTTATTGTTTGCAATTGTTGCTGACGGTTTGGTTTGATTGAAAGTTTTGGGATGGACAAACTCTAGACAATTGAGCCTTGCATTATATCACTGGCTAACCAGGGTGGGGGCTAACTCCCTCCTGCTCGAATGGGCCATCACCATGACATATAATCCCCATGGGACTAACTTTTACTCCAAATCCATAAAGCATATTTGCACTATAAATACATTATTCCTTAAACATTACCCATAGATACATCTCGTAATGATTATGAATCTCAATAAGTTACGCTCTTTCTGTAGATAGTTTACATGTGACTCTATGGATAAATAGCCTGCAAGACATGTGTTTGGCGTAGTGAGTTTGTCAGGTCTGAGTGAGAAGTGTTTGCAAAGGACAGGGGACCCTTTATGTCACATCTTTAGGAGTCGGATCATGACTCTGAGTTTGATTAAATTAGGATATTAAAAGGTAAGGTTCTCAACGAGCTGCAAGTCATGATAGCAGGCACTGGAGAGTGTCCACTCTGCATACAGTTGCAAAATGGTGTCTGTAAACAATGGCCCTTGTTTTTTCAGGCTGGTTTCTTTCTGAAGCATTTTGGCTTTTGTGATGAAATTTTCCGTTCTTGGTCTGAGCTCCGGTGTGGTATGATTACTTCGGGGAGTAGGAGGATGGTGGTTTAGGGGGCAGTTTGAGCACAGTCAGTTTCAGATCGGGGTGGCCAAACTGTGGCTCCGGAAGCGGCTCTTCAGAAGTCAATATGTGGCTCCTTGTATAGGCACCGACTCCGGGGCTGCAGCTACAGGCGCCAACTTTCCAATGTGCCGAGGCTGCTCACTGCTCAACCCCTGGCTCTGCCACAGGCCCAGCCCCCACTCCACCCCTTCCCCTGAGCCTGCCATGCCCTTACTCCTCCCCCTCAGAGCCTCCCGCATGCTACGAAACAGCTGATCCAGAGATGCAGGGAGAGGGGGGGAGATGCTGATCAGCAGGACTGCCGGTGGGTAGGAGGTGCTGGGAGTGGGGTTGGGGAGGGGGAGCTGATGGGGGTCTGCTGATGTATTACTGTGGCTCTTTGGCCACGTACATTCGTAAATTCTGGCTCCTTCTCAGGCTCAGGTTGGCCACCCCTGGTTCAGATACAGGTTAATTTAGGCAGGGTAAAGTTAAAGTTGCCTGTGCAAGCCTGGGTCCCAGAGCATATGCATTGCAATGCAGTGTGTCAGCACATGAGCTGTTTATCCCCAGAACCCTCATTCATGAGCATCTTGAACAAAGAATACGGCAGAGTTAGGTAGCGAATTAGTCAGGTGGCTGCAGTACACCTGCCTCTCTCACTGCCGACGTTGTAGGGTATATCGTAAATGAGGTAGGAATTCCCTAGTAGAGGAAGAATGGTGTTGTGGTCAAGGCTCTGGGTTAGGAGTTCTGGGTTGTACACTGAATGAGGCAGCTCTTCTACTGAAAATAGTATGTGACATTGTAATAGAAAACTGTATTGAAGTGCACAGAAGAGCAGCGTGAAGGTTGTGTGTCACTGATGACACCTGACTCTTCATGTGACCCCCTAAGAGACTTGGATACAAAATCCCATGAGAAATTAATGATTTCAGTGGGAGTTAGGCTGCTGTATACAGTTAGCATCTGGGCCTGGATAGCCAAATATCATAGGTGGCTTTGAAAATTCCACTGTTGCTGGGCCTTTAATGTGATGGTAATAGAAGATGGATATATTTGTGCGTATATGGGCAGCTAGTTCAGTGCGCACTTTCTTCAATGGATTTCCAAGCTCTACTGGTTTCACAAACTATGCAAAGTGAATTGGTGAAGAGCTGGGGGAAAAGGAACTTGGAGATTCTGCTGATGTCACCAGCTGTGAACACATCGGAGGTGGGTAAGTTTTACCTGCCTCGGCCTTATCCGGAACTAATTGCGTAGTGCTTTGAAGTTGGTATTTCAGTTCAAGCATTAGCATGAATGTAACAAAGAAACATTCAAAAACGAAGACTTCCATAATGCATACTGTAAAGTGCAACCTGAAAATGGGGTGGCAGGTTGGGAATTGTGATTACTGCTCTGATTGGCTAATAACTGCACCCATCCTATTATTTGGTGCACTGTCTTCCCCCTCCTGGATCCCTGTTCATGTCTCTGTCTCATCCAATAGTTATCTCTCGTCATTTAGACTGTAAATTCTTTGGGGAAAGGCACTGTTATTTTCTATTGGCTTACCACACTAGAAAGTTGTACTACTTAAACTATTTCTGTATAGTTAAAGCTGTGTGACCTCTCCCCGCCCTCCCGAGTGTGTGGACATGGTTATATTTGTATAAAGGTGCTTTCTACCAGTATAGCTATTCCAGTACAGGAAGGGGAATATATTATACTGCTACAAGACACTTTTATACTGATAATACTGTATTATCAGTATACTATATGAGTTTTACCAATATAACTATATCGGCAAAAAACCCCACACCCCCTAACTGACATAGTTATGCTGGTTCAAAAGCTGCGTCTAGATCAGGCCTAGCAAATGGGGAACTATCTGGTTGGCCTCTATGGGCTAGATCCACAAAGGGTCTTATGTATTGCAAAGCCTAATTTTTAGGTGCCCTGCTGTCTAGTGGAACCCACAGCCACAAATTAGGCACCCCAGCTCCCCATACAATGCATGAGGGAGCTGGTGCCCAAGAATGCAGTCGATCCACAGACTCCAGCAAGCTGAGTGGGGAGCCTCCTAAGCTAGCCAGTAAGAAATGTTGAGGAGAGAGGTAGGAATTAGGTGCCTAACTTTGAGACAGAGGGAGGTGCCTTCCTCCACTAAGAATTCACAGTCGTGAGCTCTCTTCTGGAGTTAGAGCTGACCAGGCTTAGGCACATTTCTTGCTAAAATGAGGAGGGGGTAGGAATCTCTTTTATACCCAATATCCCAGTGGTTAGCACACACACCCAGGATGCATGAGACCTAGGTTTGAAATGCTGCTCTGCCTGAATTGGAGTAGGGATTTGAACCCAGTTTTCCCACTTCCCAGGTGAGTGCCCTAATCAGTGGGCATTTTGGGGTGGGGTCTGCTCAGCCTCTCCTGTTGAAGCTGTTCCACTTTGGATAGCATATTTAATGATGCATTGAGCCAGAGACAGTGAGACTGACTGTACAGCCTGGTGGTTAGGGCCCTTAAGTGGGAGACCTGGGTGCAAACCACTGCTCTAAACTAGCCAGAGCAGAGATTCAAACCAAGGTCTCTCACACCCCAGGTGAATGCACTGACCACTGAGCCGTTGGGTATAGTGGGGGACTGGAACCACCACAGCTATCGAGTGTGCAAGTGAGACATGCTCTGACAACATCCACCAGATTGGGCCCTGCAGGGGAGATAAGTGAGGAAACCACCGAGTGTGATCGTCTTCCTAGGGCTTAGGCATGAGCTGGGCAGTGTCAGGACTTAGGCCGCTCTACACGTGCCCCCTGGCAGAAAAGTAGGTGCCTTACTGGTAGGCACCCAGGGGTGTTAGACACCTACAGGGTTAGGCGGGAGCTGAGCCGGCATTCTGAGCAGCTCAGTGGCGCCTACGTCCCTTTTGTGGATCTAGCGCTATTTGCTACCACAATGTAAAATAGCAAAAATGAAGCCCTCAGTTTTACTTAAGTCAAAGTAAGTCAGAACCGAGTGACTTCAAAAATGGGGGGATGGGGGGGAAACCAGTAGCAAAGTGGATCTGGGGACTCATGTTAAAACGTAACAGATACTAACTATACCCCTAAGCAGTGTCTCCTGTGTTCCTGCAGAGGAAAATTTCTCTTTGCACGGGGATTTGGGGCTAATTTAAATGAGCCAACTGTTGCACAGCAGGAAGGATGGCAGCAGTGAAGCAGCTGTTCTGTTTAAGTGCTTTTTTTGACACTTGTCTTTTAGCCAAGTAATTCAGAACCCATATGCAATAGTCATAACACAGAATAGTTTTTGTTTAACAGTTATTTAACCATGACCTAGCAGCCCTCAAAGGGGCAAGCCAGCAGCACTACTCAGATCTTCCAGTCAGAGCCTGGGTAGTTCTGAAATCTCTCTTGAGACATCGATGGCTTCTGAGGATCCCTTCAGTAGGTATTTTCAAGTCCTTTCTGTTTTTAGGCATCAGCTGCAAAGTTCAGATCTGCATGCATAGTGTGAATAGTTCTCTTTCTCGACTTAGTGTGAAAGCATGTAATTTATGACAGTTAATGTGGTACCACTGAGGAAGGGTGGTCCAGAGGTTAGGCCTCTAGCCGAGGATGTAGGTTCAAGTCCCTGCTCCGTCACAAAATTTCCATGTGATCTCAGGCAAGGCACTTAGGCCTGGATCCTCAAAGGTATTTAGGCACCTAAGTCCTATTGAAAGCATTGATTTCAACGGCAGTTAGGCATTGCTTTGCTCAGAATTGCAACACCTAACTCGTAGGTGTCCTGCTACCAAATGGACTCCTCCACCCTTGGTTATGCTCCCTGTATGTTGTATAGGGAGAGTTCGGTGCCAAAGAAAGGGATTCTCAGAAGCCAGCAACCTGAGCAAGGAGCTGGCCAAGCTAGACAGATGTGAAATGCAAAGGAAAGGGGCAGGGCTTAGGTCCAGATCGCCAACGGTATTTAGGCACTTAACTCCCATTGAGTTTGGTCACTGATGGACCAGAGATAGGCACCTCTCTCCACTTGGGATCCTCAGCAGTGAACCATCCAGAGTTAAGCATCTTAACCAACCCATGGCCTAGCAGTTGAAAACCAGATCCTTGTGTGAAAAAACAGAGACAGAGAAAGACACCCACACCATAGAATAAGCTGTAGCCTGGTGGTTAGGGCATTCACCTGAGATGTAGACTACCTGGGTCCAAGTTCCTCCTCCAAATCAGGCAGAGTATGGATTTGAACTTAGCTCTCCCACATCCCAGGTGGGTGTTCTAACTGGCAGAACGCATACACAAGTTTTGTTGGAAAATTCCTGGCCTGCTCACCCTCAGCTGGCTGTTGTGACAGGTATCAGGCCTTGGATGTTCTCTGAGCACTGGGCCCTGCTGATCTGGGCAGGCCCAGCTGGCAAGATGCATGTTCCCCTGCTTGGTTTGAGAATCCTCTTTTGGGTTGTCTGGGGCTTTGGCTTAAGCTAGGGTTTCAAACTGCTCCTTAGCTTTGGGGGCAGTATCAGCATTTAGGCAGCTTTGTGAGTGCTGCCTGGTCGAAACTTAAGTGGCTAGGGGATTTGGGAGCCTATGGAGTTAGATGGTAGTTGAGCAATGGTTTTGAGAATCTCAGTGGTGCCTAAAGTGGCAGTTAGGCACCTAAATACCTTTGTGAATCTGGATCTTAGCCTCTCTGTGCCTCAGTTGCCCATCTATAAAATGGGGATACTAGCACTTCCTTACTTCACAGGGATGTTGTGAGGAGAAATACATTTAAGACTGAGGTCCTCAGATATTATGGTGATGAGGGGGGCATTATATTGGTCAGTGAGGTGCACTATCTTTGTGATTTTTAAATGCAATTAGTTTCCATTTCATATACACTATTCTGTGTTCAAATGGATTAGCCAGGAGAGGTTGAGAGTTTAGGACATGGAGGTTCTATCTTGTTCAAGGGTTAACCTAATATGCTACATCAAGATTCAACCTAATCAAAGAAAATGGGACACAGTTATGCTATTGCACTGCCTGGAGCACATTCTGCTGAAAATTCTATTTAAATTTCAATGTTTTTACAGTGAAAATTAGCTATTAAAAACTAATGAATAAATAGAGCCTCGTTAAATACAAAAAGTACTGCAAAAATATTCTGGGAGTGATGATATGGTAATATCAAATACATTATTGACAGCAATAGGCACCTCTGATCCAGTTCAACTAATGAGCTCAAAGGTTTTATAGTAAAAAAACTTTCAGGAGATATTTATTAGTGAGTAAGTATAAACAGCCACATTCACCAGTGCGCTGTCTGCTTTATCTCTCTGGTGACAGGTAGTGCAAAAGCAGCTGGAGTGCCTGGAGGAATCTGGTCCAAAGACTGTTAATAGGTTTTTTAAAGAGTTTAAATTTTTTAGGAGATATTTTTATGTTTATTTTTCATAGCAGCTGCTCAGATACCACAAAGATGGATGATGACCTTACAAAAACCAAAACTGACCAAATTTTGTGAGGCTAAAAAGTGGTGGCCTTACCTCTTGGAGAATGTAGTCTCAAAATAACTACAGGAGACTCTGCTGAAAGCTTCCAGATCACTAGGGGCTATTATATCTTGCATCCCTCACTCACAGAACCATAGAAGAGTAGGACTGGAAGGGACCTCAAAAGGTCATCTAGTCTGGTCCCCTGCACTCAAAGCAGGATTATGTAATAACTAGACCATTTCTGACAGGTGTTTGTCTAACCTGTTCTTAAAAACCTCCAGTGACAGAGATTCCACAGCCTCCCTAGGCAATTTGTTCCAGTACTTTACTGCCCTGACAGTTAGGAAGTTAAAGTAAATTACATCTGTTGCTGCAATTTAAGTCCATTGCTTCCTGTCCTAGCCTCAGAGGTTAACAAGTTCTCCCTCCTCCATGTAACAACCTTTTATGTACTTGAAAACTGTTATCATGCCCCCTCTCAGTATTCTCTTCTCCAGACTAAATAAACCCATTTTTTCAATCTTTCCTTGTAGGTCATGTTTTCTAGACATTTAATCATTTTTGTTGCATTCCTCTGGACTTTCTCCAATTTGTCCACATCTTTCCTGAAATGTGGAGCCCAGAACTGGACAAAATACTTCAACTGAGGCCTTATTAAAGCTGAGCAGAGTTACTTCTCATGTCTTGTTTCCAACAGTCCTGCTAATACATCACAGAATGATGTTCAGTTTTTTTTGCAACAATGTTACACTGTTGATTCATTTATTTAGCTTGAATTCTCATTCTCATTATAGTGACCCACTATAACCCCCAGATCCCTTTCTGAGGATTTCCTTTCTAGGCAGTCATTTCCCATTTTGTATGTGTGCAATTGATTGTTCCTTCCTATGTGGAGTACTTTGCATTTGTCTATTGAATTTTATCCTATTTATTTCAGACCATTTCTCCAGTTTGCCTATCCTCCAAAGTACTTGCAACCCCTCCCAGCTTGGTATCTTCTGCAAACTTTATAAATGGACCCTTTATACCATTATCATAATTATCAATGAAGATATTGAACAGAACCAGACCCAGGACCAATCCCTGTGGGACCCCACTTGATATGCTCTTCCAGCTTGACTGTGAACCACTGATAACTACTCCCTGGGAATGGTTTTCCAACCAGTTATGAACCCGCCTTATAGTAGCTCCATCTAGGTCTTATTTCCCTAGGTTGTTTATGAGAAGGTCATGCAAGACAGTATCAAAAGCCTTATTAAAGTCACAATATACCACATCTACAGCTTTCCCCCATCCACAAGGTTTGTTACCTTATCAAAGAAAGCTATCAGGTTGGTTTGACACAATTTGTTCTTGAAAAATACATGCAGAGTGTTACTTATCACCTTAATATCTTCTAGGTGTTTACAAATTGATTGCTTGATTATTTGCTCCATTATCTTTCCAGGTACTGAAGTTAAGTTGACTTGTCTGTAATTCTCTGGGTTGCCCTTATTCCCCTTTTTATAGATAGGCACTATATTTGCCTGCCTCCAGTCCTCTGGAATCTCTCTAATGTTATACTTTGCTCCAGAATAAGGTCATAGAAATCAATGAGACAATTCATGGAGGAAGATGAGTGAGAAGCAGTGTGGTCCAGTGGTTAGGGCATTGGACCGAGATTCAGAAGACCTATGTTTTCCATTAACATGCTTCGTGACCTTGGACAAGTCATTTCACTTCTCTCCCTGTGTTCTCTTTTCCTCTTCCCACCCATTGTCCACCTTGTGTAATGTCTTCGGCACAGGGACTCTCTCTTACTATGATAGTAGTGTACTAGCACAATGGAGACCCTGATCTCAGCTGGGCTTCTATTGTAATACAAATAAATAATAACTGTCACTGTATGTACGGGTGGTAGAATCTGGCTCTAACCAGATACTTTGCTAATTCTGTCTACAGAATGATTGTATGTGCAGCTTTTTGGTTGGGGGCATTTTTTCAGTGTGTACAATGTGGAAAGTAAAATGCATGTCAGAGGTAGGAACAGGAGCTCTCTTAATCACTGTCACTGATTTTTCCTAAACAGATCCTTGTCTGCTTATGAGAGATGCAGTAACATCTAATTTTCAAGTCAGCTTCAGCTGGGAGGAGTTGGGTTCTGCTAATTTAAAAAGTTTGAATCTGCACTATAGCAGCCTCTTCGTCCCAGTAGGGGTTTATAGCTGGTGGTGCCTATTTGCTGTCTAATTGTTTTTAGTGCCTAATTAATCAGTAATTAAGATCAGTGTCCACCGTATAGCTTCTCTCATAAATCTCAGGTTAGCTGTGCATCCTTTCTTGTGGCTGAAAGTAATTTTGGATCCAGTTCTCAGGCCTTGAGGCTAAACACTAGAATACATATCTAAATTGATCTGGATTATTTGCCTGATGTTTTATTGCAGTATTGAAGCCTCCTCACTGCAGGGACATGCCATTATTGCCTATTGCACTTTTAATATAATAGTGCTTTATACGTGTCATGTTCAATGTGCCTTCAAGGGCACAAGATTCCAATTTCTTGTCTCATTGCTCACAGCAATGCCTAACAGTTGATGAGGTCTCAGTATTGGAGTGAAGAGATGGTTTATGATCTCAGAGGCACAGCTGGTTGACTATCCATATAAGTAAGGCACGGTAAGGTTCTCTGTGAACAGATGTGACTAAAATCATATGGTATGATGAAGAGGAATCAGGTCTGACAGCTCATGCCCTTGTCTAATAGTTGACCCAAAAGGCTAATTTTGTACTAGTAAAGCACCCTGAGTGCTAAAACAAACTAAGTCATATCATGTTAACTTCAGCTACTTTACTTCATCAGAGGGTTTACATCCTGTGGGCCTGATTCAAGGCCCACGGAAGTTGGTGGGAAGAAGTCAAGTGACTTCATCAGGCATTGGATCAGGCCCAATATGCAATCTGTGGAGAGGCATGGTACTTGGAGACTTCCTTCAGGCACAATTTTAGATTTTGATAGACTTTTATGGAGGAGTATGTGTGGAGTCAAGAACCATTTCAAACCCACTAGCTTGACATATAAGGCCTATTAGCACCCTGAGAGCTATTCTGCTGTCTTCAGAAGTGGCTTGGGGGTGGGTGGGTGGGAGAGTCACCTGGTGGAAGGATAAATAATGATTATTATCCTTGAACTGGTCTGACCATGTGGCTGGGGTGTGGACATTGGCAGAAGTCTTCAACTTTGATCATCCCCCAAATATCTCTGACTGACCTCATTCTCATGTTGCTAGAGCTTTGGTAGCAAGCAGCTCTTTCATCCAAACCAGCCTACAAATTTGACTTTCTTGGTGATTTGGAGAGACATGTTAGGAAATAGCAACGGCAAAACAAGTGATTTGTCCCATTGCTACTCTGACTAAAATCAGTGGGAAAGTACTCTAACAAAAAGGTTTGCTGAAATTGTCAACTTGTTAACTCAGCCCCAGAAATCTATTCAGGCAAAACTCAGAAGGCACTGAGCAAGCCCTGTTTGAATCAGTTGAGTGAGACCAGCTTTAGCAGTCTGGTCATTGTGACCCAGTCTCATCACATCATGTCGGGGAGGAGGGATAGCTTAGTGGTTTGAGCATTGGCCTGCTAAACCCAGGATTGTGAGTTCAATCCTTGAGGGGGCCATTTAGGGATGAGGGCAAAAACTGGGGATTGGTCCTGCTTTGAGCAGGGGGTTGGACTAGATGACCTCCTGAGGTCCCCTCCAACCCTGATATTCTATGAAGAACATCAAGAAAAATAATGATAGTACTGGGAGGGATTTACCCTGTGAGAAATAAGAAGACCCAACTGGTTGATCTTTTCAAAGCTGACTAGGGGACATAACCACACAACTCCCACTGTAATTAACAGGAGTTATGTGGCTAAATCTTTAGTCAACTCCCATTATTCTCTCTGGGAATTGTGACTAAAATCCTCTAGCCTGCTTTGAAAGTTTCAACTAATGTGTTTAGTTTGGTTAAACAATGGGAAAGGCATGTACAATAACTGTCTACAAGTATTTGAAGGGTATATATACACCAAGGATGGAGAGCCAAAATTCAGGATGGTTCAAGTAGGTGTAACTAGGAGTTATGAGATGTAACTGAGGAAAACGAAATTTAGTTTGACTATCGGAATTATTTTTTCCACTGATCAAGTCTATTAGGCTGTGGGATGGTCTTTTGAAGGCAGTTTTGGAGTTCCTATTGCTTGGTCCATTTAAACTAGGCTGGACATACCAATAGCACTCAATAATATGTTCTCTAGAACAAGTCTGCATTAGTAGAGGAACATGTGATGACTTAATAGGTCTTTTCTGGCTCTAATTTTTGTAACTCGCAGTGTGAACCTGGGCTAAAGGTTGTCATAATAGCAGGCAGAGTAAGTTTAGATTGCCACTCAAAAAGCACAAGCTGCATATCTCTAAGATACAGGACATTTTGTACTTTCATTTGAATTGCAAATGATTACAGCACTTTACAACTGGCTTTGAGCTAATGTCTTAGCAAATACTGATTGTTTAATGTTATGGATGTCTCCCATCAACAGGTTCCTGTGATCATGTTTACAGCATGGCAGTGCTCAGATAAATCATTTTATATTTATGAATGTCTGACAAAAAGGAGGGATGAATAGTTAGCCACAAGGGATGAGGCAGAAATTCCATTAAGCAGTGTGGTTTTAAGCACAAATGAAGTTTGTGGATGGTGTTTTGAATTTAAATCTATTTAAATTAAAGGAACAGAATGGTGTCAAAGTGTGTAGTTCATAATAAAACACTGGAGTTGCATTCCTGGATCTGATCACTGATTTAGCTAGTTCAGGATCCTGCTTCCAGCAGTAGTCCAAGTCCCATGATGCAGCTGGTCAGTGGTACAAAATGGTGGAGAAAAATGAGCTTTCTTTGAGTTTCACAGGTGATGAATTTATACACTGAAACTATAATTTCCCTTGTGTATTTTTGTTACATACATAGCTACAAAGTCAATGTTTAAAATATTACCTAATTAAAAAAGAATCCTGATAGCCAAATAAACTATTTGCCTCAGTGGAAATCATCATAGAATCACAGGGCTGGAAGGGACCTCAGGAGGTCAACTAGTCTAACCCCCTGCTCAAAGCAGGACCAATCCCCAATTCTTGCTGCAGATCCCTAAATGGTCCCCTCAAGGATTGAACTCACAACCCTGGGTTTAGCAGGCCAATCCTCAAACCACTCAGCTATGGCTCCCCCTCATCATTGATGATGATGATGCTAAGCACCTAACTTTTAGGCACCTACAAAATCACTGGGATTCACAAAGCCTGAGTTAGGTGCTCAGGCTTTCGTACTATGAATGGTGCAGGATAGGTGCCTAAAAATGGGATTCACAAAAGTCAGCATTATAGGTGGCTCCTTGCCTTAGCTAGCCAATAGGAGATGCTGAGGACAGAGGTGTGTCTGAGGCCCTGCCCTGAGTTCATGGCCTAAGTGCAGGTGCCTCCCTCTGCTTGGGATTCTCAGCTGCAAACCCCTTCTTGGGGAAGTCGGAGGAGGAGTTATCTCATAGCTTTAGCCCAGGGGTTAGGGTACTCATCTGGGAAACCCCCAGTTCTTGGCCCCCCTCCATCTGAGGAGGAGAAAGGATTTGACAAGTGTGATGGAATACACCCCTGTATTCACACCATACACACTACTGTAGTAATCTTTGAATAATGTGTGCCTTGTAAGGTTGCAACAGGTTCCCCCCGAAGTGCCACCTGGAAGTGGGGTACCACTGAGCCCTCTGACTCACCAGCCTTGGCTCCCTCTCACACTGTGCTGCTGTGACAAGCTGTTGACCCGCTCCAGTCCTACACTTCCACCAGCATTCACACAGGTAGGGACACACACAGCTGCAGTTACATGCAGCCTCTCTGACCAGCAATAGAGAGGCTACAGCCAAGATAACCCCCAGCTCCTCAGGCATCCACTCACTGGAGTATAAACCAAAATTATACCGTCTTGGATTGCACAGGGAACTGTACAGCATAAGTTCATAGAGTTCTCCCATCTCTCAATCTGGAGAGGAAATGCAACAGCCCCTGCCCCTTGAGCTATGATTCCCAAGAACTTCACTCCAAACTTACTGGTTTAGATTAAAACATAAAATAAGTTTATTAATTACAAAAAGATCGATTTTAAGTGATTATTAGTGATAGCAAACAGATCAAAGCAGATTACCTAGTAAATAAACAAAAATGTAAACTAAGCCTAAGATACGAGAAAGATAGGCTGTGAATAAGCAAATTCTCACCCTGGCTGATGATACAAGCAGGCTTGCAGAGTCTCAAGGCACAAGCTGCACTTGCTTTGCAACTTGGGATCGCCACCCCCATTCCAAGTCCTTTTTCTTAGGACCATCTCTAAGGTCTTCAGTTGTAGGGGAGTGAAGAACAACAGATGATGTCACTCCCTGCCTTATGTAGCTTTAGTATATGGTGGGAACCCTTTGTTTCAAACTTGGTTCCCAGACTAGTTTGTGGAAAAATACAGATATTCCAAAATGGAGTCCAGAGTCATGCGGCCTGGTCACATGCCCTTGTACAGTCATAGCAGCCATCACTTACATGTTGGCCAAAATGTCCACAGGAAGGTTTACCAGGTGGGGGAATCATAGAATCATAGAATATCAGGGTTAGAAGGGACCTCAGGAGGTCATCTAGTCCAACCCCCTGCTCAAAGTAGGACCAGTCCCCAACTAAATCATCCCAGCCAGGGCTTTGTCAAGCCTGACCTTAAAAACTTCAAAGGAAGGAGATTCCACCGCCTCCGTAGGTAACGCATTCCAGTGTTTCACCACCCTCCTAGTGAAAAAGTTTTGCCTAATATCCAACCTAAACCAACCTAAAGCTTAGAAGAATAAACTTCTTCTAAGGCCTATTGTTTTCCCTAATGGCCCATTACCCGGAATGAGCCCTTCACAACCAGCTAGTTAGACTGGAAGCATTTTGCCTAGTGGGTGTCACTCAGGTGTGACTACATGTGAAGTACAGATACATAGTTAATATTCGTAACTCCAGATAAAAAAATGATACATGCACACTGTGACTAGGGTCCTAGTGTGGAGCCAGCTGTGGTCACTCAATTAGGGTGAACTGCAAAGAATGGGGCAGACAATCCCCAAAAAGCTGGTGGATATTCCAATACTTAGATTTACCAAGCTAATATAAAACAGCTTCTTTATTACTTTACTGGTTACTCAGAAGTCCAAACAACACAGTTCCCTTAAAGTGATCCAGCCTCAGGCCTCCATCCAGGTACCCACGTCAAATATGATGAAAATTTCTGTAAATCTTATTTCATCATATAAAAGAAAAGTTTCTACCAATCCCAAAGGATCGGACACATTACCTCCCAGGTTAATGAATGTTTCAGATCTTGCGCAAATAGACGTGTAGCAGGGTGGTCTACTCCGGCCCTGAAGGAGTTAAAACAGCCCTGGGAGAGGGCTGTCTGCGGGAGCCAATAGTAAAAGCAGCCCTGGAGAGGGCTGCAGCTGGGAAAAGCTAGGCTGATTGGGAGAAGCAGCCACAGCTGGGGCCACACCCCAATCAGGCCACAGCTGGCCCTATAAGAGGGCTGAGGGCCAGGAGCTGGAGGAGTCTCACTCTAGCCCTGGAGTGGGAAGGGCTAGCTACCTGACCTGACCTGGGGAAAAAGGCGAGAGGAGCTGGGGAGCTCCAGTCTGGTAAACCCCTAGGCTGCAGGCCTTGGTGAAGGCTTACAAAGGTACTGGGGCTGCAGAGGGGCAGCCTGGGAATAGGCAAAGGCAGCAGGTCCTAACCCCTTGCCAGTGATGAGTGGCCATTACAGACTGCAGCCTGCTCCAGGGAAAGGGGGTAGATGATGACTGGCAGTAGCCACTGAGGCAAGGTGGGTTTAGAAGGTTGGGGATTCCCCTGGGAGGGAAGACCTAGATCGTGGGTTACTGCTGGGGGCAGAACCCTGAGGTAAAGGGGCACCAGGGTCCGGGAGGGACACGAGGCCAGTGGCAGGAGAGACACTGGCCTGCAGTGGGCACTTTGTACGCTGGAAAAGAGCTAATTCCCAGAGGACAAGCAGGAGGCGCTGTGCCAGTGAGTCTCAACTTTGCTAGAACGCTACAGCCAATTCTTATTAACTAAACTAAAAGTTATAAAAAATGAGAGAGTATGGTTAAAAGATCAATATACATACAGACATGAGTTCAATTCTCCAAATGTCCAAATCTCATATTCAGGGTGTACCAGCATAACTGGGACCTCAGTCTTGCGACTCAAACTTCCCCTGATGAAGTGTAAGCAGATCTGAGATCACAGAATCAGGACTTAAGGATCTTTTATACAATTTCATGTCTTTTGACAAGTTGGAATTCCTCAGGGAACAAACGGTAATTGGGATGACTTTTGAAGGAGGTCCATCACTGGTACTTAGCTATACTAATTAACATAAGACCATTTGCTTGTTCCTCCACCATTCACAGTACATTTCAAAGAGAGATGAATACTGAGATATCTCATGTTTACAATTCATTTACATGATAGGATGTTCTTTTGACCTCTGAATTATCAGAATACAGCATAGACAGGGACTGTTGATCACATTGTCCACCCTACTCATACATATGTAAATACACAAACCTTATCTCCCCACGTGGCTTCTGTGGGATATTTATTTTGCAGGATGTTTAACCCTTTCTAGTCATGCATCACACATACAAATAGGATAATCCTATTCAGCAAATCATAACTTTTCCAATGACCCCTTATATGCCCCGTCTCATACAAAATGCATCATAATTATGCCATAATCTTATCATAATAACATTACGATGAAGAATATGGGGTGCAGTATTACAAAGGTGTCATTTGAAAATTCATAATTTGCTGGTCAGTATTGTCCTAGTAAAATATGTGGCAACATTGTATGTGAAGTTGTTATAATATCCCCCTGTATGGCGTTATCAACACATGTTCCAAACGCCACAGCCCTGCCCAGGCAGAAATCGGGAATTGGTCTGTTCTAAACAAAGGAATGTGTGCATGCCTTAATTTGCATTTAAGCCGTAAACTGAGTCATCAAGCAGGAAGGGAAAGCAAAGGAGGTTCAAACAGATGAAAAAAACAGCAGGGAACATCCTTCCACATAGACTTTGTCTCCTGGTTCTCCAGTGGAAATGTTTTTCAAGAGGGGGCTCAAGCTATGGGTTCTGACTGGAAGAGTTTGGTCAGTAATGTTGGAAGCCTCTGGTGAGAAATTTTGCTTTGAATCTAATATAGCTTGTTAAATTAGACACTACAAAGTGTTTCATCTTTATTTTTCTTGTAACCATTTCTGACTTTATTGCCTCATTATTTGTACTCACTGAAAATCTCTTTGTAGTTAATAAACTTGTTTCATTAACCAGTGTGTTTAAGTTAAAGTGTCTGGGTAACTCTATTTGGGGTAGCAGGCTAAGGTATATTATTCCCTTAAAGGAATAATGGGCTTAATATATTTAGACTGTCCAGCAGGGGGCTGGGTAGCACAGGACATACATTTCTGGGGGGAAATCTGGTAGTGTGTTGGGGACACCCTGCAGCATAACCAATTCCAATGAAAGCCAGGATGTGACTGGCAGGCTGTACTTACATAAACACAGCTGGGAGTGATCAGCATGCTGGTGACTGGTTGTGAGCAGTCCAGGTGGGAGGCTAGAGCAGTAAGTCATTGCAAGGGACCCCAGGTTACAGGGAAGGGGTGCATAGCCCTCCCTGGGTTGGATTGCCCCAGTATGTTTACTCCTGGGGGAATTCTGCGCCACTGCATATGTACAGAATTGATGTCCTTTGCAGATTTCTTTGCTTCCCTCCAGAAAAATGACTTTGACGGGGAAGCAAACAGAAACTACAAGAGCGGTCATGCGACGCTCCTCAGCAGTATGTTTCGGGTGTCCAGGGCAGCTGTCAGAGGTAAAATCACTGTGGGACAGGGAGTGGGACTGGGGAAGACCCAGCTGGTGGCTCCTACCCTGCGCTGGGCTCAGCTGCTAGTCCCAGCTGGGCTGGGGAGAACGGGACTTCCTCTTCCCCTGCATGGCATCTGGGGCAGGGTCAGACCCACCTCCAGATTTCTCCCCCAGCTGCAGGAAGCCCCGCTTCCTGCACCATCACTCCTCATCTGCAGGGGGAGGGATCTGTGTACAAGGGAGCTGTTCCACCATCCACCCAACCCCGTGCATCCAGACCCCCTCATACCCAGACCCTCCAGCTGAGTCTCACCCCCCACACACACTTGGAACCCCTGAGGAGCCCCATCTCACTGAGCCACAACCACCTGCACCTGGCTCCCCACCCCACTGAACCCCACTCCTCCAGCATCTGGACCCCCCACTGAACCCCCCACACCCAGACCCCCCTGCTGAGCCCCAACCACCTTCACCTGGACCCCCCTGCAGAGTCCCATTGCCGTTGCGCCCAGAACCCCCCAACAAGGCCTGTCATCCAGACCCCCCCTCATCTGGATCCCCCACTGAGCTGCTGCACCCAGATTGCCCCACACAGAACCCTCTCAGCTCACACCTGACACAGAGGGGCAGGGCCCTGGGGTGTTTTTGGGGCAGGCCTGGTCCTTGTGCTATGTCAGGATTGGGTGCAGCCTCACTGCTGAGTCTGTGCCCCGTGGGAGTGGGGGCTGTGGAGGGGGGAGCTGCTCAGTGATTTCCCACCTCTGTGCAGCCAGTGGCCTGTGCTCCCCAATGCCATGCTGGAGCCTCCACATTTATTTGATAAAATTTGCAGAATTTTAAAATATTGTGCGTGGATTCTTTAATTTTTTGGCACCAAATTTTTAATTTGTTGATGCAGAAGGCCCTTAGGAGTTTATGTTACAACCAGGGATCTGCCATCTCTCAGGTGAATGCCATAACCACTGGGCAATTCTTATGTGGATTTCCCTCAAGCTTTCCTGTTGAAACTGTTCCATTATGGCTAAATCATTAGTCACTGAAGTTGGGGGTTGGGCCCGGATCCTGTGTGTGTGCTGTAACCACCAGGCAACAGAAATTCACTCATGCTTTTGCCCTGTTTCTTTCTCTCTCACGCAATGATACTTTTATTACTAATCCACAGTGAAACAGCTTCAACACGAGAGACTGAGGGAGGCCCACATCAGACTATCTGAGAGCTCAGTTGCTCGGGCACTCACCGGAGAGGTACCAATCCCCATAGGTGCTGGAACTAGAGGGACCCCTTCGCTTGAAGTAGTAAGAACAACCCAAATACTTGGTTTCTGCCCTCAGCACCCCCACTATAAAAATTGTTCCAGCATCACTGCCAATCCCTGCTCAAATTCCCTTCTCAGGTGCGTCTCCCACATCCAAGAGAAGTACCCTAACCACTAGGCTAAATGTTAGGGACAGTTCCATGTGGAAACAATTTAGTTACACTGGTGAAAACTCCTAAAAAGACATGGGATGGCCAATATCTTGGCCAACACAAAGAGGATCAAACTGGTGACCTCCATAGATAAAAGCAGACACTGCTATAGCATGAGTGAAAGTTCTTTAAGTGGGGGCAGGTTTAAATTCAGACAGAGCTGTCCAGAGCAGAGCTCTGGTAAATATTATTAAACCCATGGGGTTGAAGCCACACACCCCAGCATGTCCCATAGGACTGAAGCCCTGCAGAGCTAAAGCCCTGAGACCGCCTCCCCCCCACAGCTGAAGCCCAGAGCCCCGAATAGGGAGGTTGTGGGGGGCGCCGGAAAATACTATATGACAATTTAAGCATTGGTTGGGAGTATGGTCAAACCCACATCCTTGGTGGATCAAGCACAGAGAGAGACTCACCAGTGGTTTACCGATGCATTCCAGCGAGTTTAAGATCATTCTGAAACCATTATAACTTACCCAGTAATTAACCAGCTAAGGATCAGGGAAGTGAAAATGTGGCCTAGTGCCATCTTCCCACGGTCTCATCAAGTGCAAACTTGGAGCTGTTGAAAATCTAGGTTGCTATATTTATAGGTGCAAAATCACAATAATCTCTGTGCACCAACTAATTCCCTTCCCCCAGGATTTGGAACTTATTGACACATTGCCCATTTTCAATGAGCCTTTGCAGATATATTTTTCTCCCCTCTCCCCACCTTCCAAACATGTCTCTAAGCTGTTGTTTTGTACCGTGAACCTGTCTGACCAACATGCAGCGACAGGCTTTGATTCCCAGGTTAAGTAGGCCAGTCCTGCCAAGTTCTGGCATGAAAGCTTATTCCCAAAACACAAGCAGTAAAAATGAACTTGGATAAATCTATCAGGTGGCATTTAAATCTCAGGCAAACTGAACATACTTGTCACAACTCCCCATCTTCTATGCCAATTACAGTGGCAAACATCCTGTGAATTCAGCAAGATTTCCCCCCAACTTGCTTCTACCATAATAATTATTTTTCTAAAAAAATATACAGGTAGGTCTTACTGTGGGCCAAATCTTCCACCTATACACCTATTGAGAAATCTCTTGCTCTGTTTATGAGATCAGAGGAACCAACGTACGGGCTAAAGTACTACTCAGTATGAATATGATGCAAAATCAGTGCTGTATTGTTAGTGTCACCTAATGTTAAACTCTCACTATGATTATTAAGCTCTTCTCACTGGATGAGGCAAGAAGAGCCTTGGGATCACTTGAAGTGTAGGAGACATGAAACCCTTCTGCCAGTCAGAAGGGTCCAGTTCAGTATCTAGGGGTTCCTTTTCAACAATACAACACAAAACCGGCTCAAGCCCCCACCTGGTGACCTGGGACAATTACATAACTGAGAGGCAATACTTCCCCACTTGCAAGCACAGAGTCTGAGTGTAGCAAAGAAACTTTTAATAAAAGGAGGGAAGTAACCTGACATTAATTTGGGAAAACGCTGCAAACAGGGTTCATAAACATAAACCGTGAGCAAAAGAGCCACCCCTGCATAAGTTGGGAAGTCTGCTTTTCCTTCAGGTTCTTAAGTCCAGCAACCAAAAGTCCCTTTAACATTCCCGTCCCTTCTCTGCACCCTACTCACAGTTGCTGTCCTTGGTCAGTGCAGACCCAGATTTCAGAGGTGCATTTGCAGAGTTCACCTCCTACCCCCGATGTGAGTGGGGGGGTAAGAAGGCACCTTACTCCCTCTGCTGTCCAGGCACTCTCTCGCTGCTCCTCTTCACTGGCCACCCTGCCAGCCAATTGATGTTCAGCTCCCTCCACCAGCTGCCTTGCTGGCCAATCACCATGCCTCTCTGCCAGCCAATAATGAATCCACTGGTATGTCTTCAGGTCCCCGCACTTAACCCAGCTCTCAGTGATTTCAGCTGTTAGTGGGGGAGCCTCACTACTGGTGCATACCAGGCAGTCTCTTGCATCAGTGATACCGTCCCAAAGCAGGTCCAATGCTCAAACCTAGGTATCGGCAATTTCAGCTCTACTGTGTGTAACAAGACTCTCAATTGAATCTAAATTAGCTTTTTTTACTATGCAGTGGAGAGAGGTAGGGTCAAATAGTGTCTAAGACCCTTAAGTAGGGCCCACACCACCACATACAAGTGTCTAGCCCCATCCTCTCTTAACTCACTGGACTTTGGAACTCATGTCCCCTGCCTAGCGAGTGCAATTTAGTTGAGGGTGAGTCCTTTAATCAGGATATTCCAAGCACAGTTCTGCTGCCCTTGATTCACACAACAAGGATAACAACCCTTTATTACTCCTTACCCAATAACAAGGAGACTTGGGATCCAACGCCAACCAAAAGTGATCATTTGGGCAAGCAATCCCATCATACTGAGCACCTAGGCAGGGTGGGTGTGCCAGTGCAAAGAAGATCAGCTCCTGAAGTCCTTTTTCACAGCTCATCACTAGATGTCAGGGGAGATCTCATTCAGACTATGCTTACAGACAGACTCAGTCTTTGATTGAGTTACATATACAGGCTTAGAATCCAGTCTGCTTGTGGAATCCAGCCCAACTCTTTGGGTGTGGGCTGAAATCCTACAATCTTCTCCTGGGATAAATACCACAAAATAGTCGAAGACCATGAGACTCTAAAATAAACCAGGTTTATTAAGAATAAAGGATTGCCCCTAAAGCTTGAAAATGAGGCCCTGAATTAATTTTCTTCCATTTCCCAAGGTTAATGGAAGTGATTTTTGAATATTCCTGTGGTTAATCAAGAAGAATGAAACCTAAGCTTAAAAGTAAGCTCCCGGGCTGCACTTTATGTTGGAGGAGCCGGGACGTTTCATTCATGTGACATTAACAGTTTATGGAAGAAAGGAACAGCTGCTGGTTGAAGACAAAATATCCCACCTAGGGCCTGATACAAAGTCCACTGAAGTCAATAGGAAGACTTGCATTCATTTCATTGGGCTTTGGATCAGGTCCATAGCTCTGTGTGCTGTGCTTGAGAGGAGGTGAAGGGTGATAAAGGTGCCTCTTAACAAAGCATTACTTAATGCGTCAACTGCACCTAAAGTTGCTGTCTATTCCAAGTGACTGTAAGAGAGGAGAGTGGGGAGGAGGTGAAGCAAATATTGTCACGTCACTTAAGCTATGCCTGTTTTTTTTAAAAGCATGTATCTCTAAAGCAAAACAATAGTGGAGTAAGAGTGTAGGCCAAATTTTTCAAACTTGGGTGCCTAAATATAAACTCTTGAAGCCTATTGAAATTAATAGAAAGACTCTTACTGGCTTCAGTAGACTTTGGATTGGGCCCTAAGTCTATACTTCACCATCTAAATGAAAGTGGTCTGACTATCCCAGGTTCTGAGGACCTGCTGTTCCCATGGAAAGCATTGGGAATTTCAGGTACTCATTGCCTATAAAAGTCAGGTCTTTTTTTTAGGTATTTAAATATAGATTTAGATTTCTAGGTTTAGCCACTGAAGTTTGAAAAAATTGGCTATAGCTTTTAATTTTCAAATCTTCCTTCTGCATGTATTAAGCTTTTCCAGTCTGAGAATGGAGAGAGGTAAATAGCGGTGTCCCCCCGGGGTCTGTACTGGGACCAGTCCTATTCAACATATTCATAAATGATCTGGGAAAAGGGGTAAACAGTGAGGTGGCAAAATTTGCAGATGATACAAAACTATTCAAGATAGCTAAGTCCCAAGCAGACTGCGAAGAGCTACAAAAGGATCTCACAAAACTGGGTGACAGGTTAACAAAATGTCAGATGAAATTCAATGTTGGTAAATGCAAAGTAATGCACATTGGAAAACATAATCCCAATTATACATATAAAATGCTGGGGTCTAAATTAGCTGTTACCACTCAAGAAAGAGATCTTGGAGTCATTGTGGATAGTTCTATGAAAACATCCACTCAATGTGCAGGAGCAGTCTAAAAAGCAAACAGAATGTTGGGAATCATTAAGAAAGGGATAGAGAATAAGACAGAAAATACATTGCCTCTGTATAAATCCATAATACGCCCACATCTTGAATACTGCGTGCAGATGTGGTCGCCCCCTCTCAAAAAAGATATATTGGAATTGGAAAAGGTTCAGAAAAGGGCAACAAAATGATTCGGCTTATGGAACGGCTTCCATATGGGGACAGATGAATAAGACTGGGACTTTTCAGCTTGGAAAAGAGACGACTAAGGGGGGATATGATAGAGATCTATAAAATCATGACTAGTGTGGAGAAAGTAAATAAGGAAGTGTCATTTACTTTTTCTCATAATACAAGAACTAGGGGGTCACCAAATGAAATTAATAGAGCAGCAGGTTTAAAACAAACAAAAGGAAGTATTTTTTTTACACAGTGCACAGTCAACCTGTGGAACTCCTTGCCAGAGGATGTTGTGGAGGCCAAGTCTATGACAGCGTTCAAAAAAGAACTAGATAGATTCATGGAGGATAGGTCCATCAATGGCTATTAGCCAGGATGGGCAGGGATGGTGTCCCTAGCCTCTGTTTGCCAGAAGCTGGGAATGGGCGACGGGGGATGGATCACTTGACGATTACCTGTTCTGTTCATTCTCTCTGGGGCACCTGGCACTGGCCACTGTCGGAAGACAGGATACTGGGATAGATGGACCCTTGGTCTGACCCAGTAGGACCATTCTTATGTTCTTATCCTTTATAAGGACACAAAATATCACCAGAAGGGATAATATTTCAATAATGATCATACTATTTTAAACGTACCTGCCATTTGGGGGACTGAAAGCACTTCACAAAGGTAAATGGATTTAGCCTCACAAGTCACAACCTCCATGTATGCTAGTATTAGCCCCATTTCAGATTTACCATTTTATGCCTCCAGGAGCTCCTGCTGGAATGGTGTTGCTATGCACAGCTGTCTTCTGAGACCTGTGACTTCAGTGTTCAGCACCAGTACCACATTGTACCTGTTCCTATTGAGCTCTTACATAGCCCTATGTTTCAAAAGCATTATGCAGGGGGTATGCTGTGCAGCTCCCGCTAAGGTCACTGGGAGTCATAATGCTAATTCTCATGCATTACACTGAAAATATGAAAGACTCAGTGGGTTTCTCCTGTGATACTTAACATTCAATCACAGTGGCTCATCTTTCAAGGTATGCAGTGATACTTGCTGCATAAAACAAGTGGGATTCAGAACTGAGCTCCAAATGATTTTTGATCAGTCTGTAAGCATCTTGAGGCCACATGCACTGAAGCATCTGGTCAGATTTGATATTGAATTTGTTGAGCCACATTTACATACATTTCTGCACTAGCAGGTTATATTAACTGATAGGGCTGCTACCACAGTTGCCAACTTTCACACGGTAAATAAGCACCCCGACTTTCAATATAAGCCAAAAATCAAGGTAATCCCATTTCAAAACAAGGCCAAAACAAGCCAATCCCTAAGAACCCCAACACTCTGTGTGACTAGATTCTCCTCGGCATGCAGTCTGGGACTGTGGTGGGCCTGCTGTGCACCCCTGACTCTCTCCCACCCTGCCCCTGCTTGCCAGGAGCTAATAAAAAAAAAGAAGCAACAAGCTACAAGCCAAACAAGCAACAAGCTACAAGCCAAAAACTAGCCAACAAGCAACTCACAAGCCAATTAAACCAAAAATAAGCCCAATTTCTAGGTTTTTTTCATGGGTTTGGCATGTCTGGCTGCTACACCGTAATGAATTATAGTGTTTCCTGCCTATCTATTTCTCTCACTCATTTATAATGCATCCTCTTGTTTACTTCAAAACCAGGACCACCTGCCACTATGGTTGCCCTGCCATGGCAATGTCAGTTTCTACAATGTAGAATCACCAAATGTACTTGTGAGATAAGTGGAGAGCTTGGACAGCTGATGGAGGACTATATGCATTCCAGGTGATAGAATTTTAGTTTGATTATAGTGTAAGGGAAAAATTCATCTTGGCTCCATTGCTAATGCAATAAAGACAATGATTCCAGGGGAATACTGTAAACATCTTTCTACAAAGCAGTTCTGTAGCTGATTTAGTTTAGAGCAAGCTATTAACATAAGCCAACAGTGTAGAATTTTTTTGGCAGTGCACATAGGTGGCATGCTAGTGAGGAATATAATTTTGTATACACATAAGAACATAAGAATGGCCATACTGGGTTAGACCAAAGGTCCATCTAGCCCAGTATCCTGTCTTCCTACAGTTGCCAATGCCAGGTGCCCCAGAGGGAATGAATAGAACAGGTAATCATCAAGTGGTCCACCCCTGTTGCCCATTCCCAACTTCTGGCAAACAGAGGCTAGGGACACCATCCCTGCCCATCCTGACTAATAGCCATTGATGGACCTATCCTCCATGAACTTATCTAGTTCTTTTTTGAACCCTGTTATGGTGTTGGCCTTCACAACATCCTCTGGCAAGGAGTTCCACAGGTTGACTGTGTGTTGTGTGAAGAAATACTTCCTTTTGTTTGTTTTAAACCTGCTGCCTATTAATTTCATTTGGTGACCCATAGTTCTTGTGTTATGAGAAGTAGTAAACAACACTTACTTATCTACTTTCTCTACACCAGTCATGATTTTATAGACCTCAATCTTATCTCCCCTTGACTAACTTTTCCAAGCTGAAAAGTCCCAGTCTTATTTATCTGTCCCCATATGGAAGCCGTTCCATACCCCTCATCATTTTTCTTGCCCTTTTCTGAACCTTTTCCAATTCCAATATATCTTTTTTGAGAGGGGGCGACCACATCTGCACACAGTATTCAGGATGTGGGTGTACCATGGATTTATATAGAGGCAACATGATATTTTCTGTCCTATTATCTATCCCTTTCTTAATCATTCCCAACATTCTGTTTGCTTTTTTGACTGCCACTGCACATTGAGTGGATGTTTTCATAGAACTATCCACAGTGACTCCAAGAGCTCTTTCTTGAGTGGTAACAGCTAATTTAGACCCCATCATTTTATATTTATAGTTGGGATTATGCTTTCCAATGTGCATTACTTTGCATTTACCAACATTAAATTTCATCTGCCATTTTGTTGCCCTGTCACCCAGTTTTGAGAGATCCTTTTGTAGCTCTTTGCAGTCTGCCTGGGTCTTAACTATCTTTAGTAATTTTGTATCATCTGCAAATTTTGCCACCTCACTGTTTACCCCTTTTTCCAGATCATTTATGAATATGTTGAATAGGATGGTCCCAGTACAGACCCCGGGGGGACACTGCTATTTACCTCTCTCCATTCTGAAAACTGACCATTTATACCTACCATTTGTTTCCTATCTTTTAACCAGTTACCAATCCATGAGAGCACCTTCCTTCTTATCCCGTGGCTGCTTACTTTGCATAAGAGCCTTTGGTGAGGGACCTTGTGAAAGGCTTTCTGAAAATCTAACTACACTATATCCACTGGATCCCCTTGGTCCACATGCTTGTTGACCCCCTCAGAAAATTCTAGTAGATTGGTGAGGCATGATTTCCCTTCACTAAAACCATGTTGACTCTTCCTCAACAAATTATGTTCATCTATATGTCTGACAATATTGTTCTTTATTATAGTTTCAACCAGTTTGCCCGGTACTGAAGTCAGGCTTACAGGCCTGCAATTGCCAGGATCACCTCTGGAGCATTTTTTAAAAATTGGAGTCACATTAGCTATCCTCCAATCATCTGATACAGAAGCTGATTTAAACGATAGGTTACAGACTACAGTTAGTCGTTCTGCAATTTCACATTTGAGTTCCTTCAGAACTCTTGGGTGAATAGCATCTGGTCCTGCTGACTTATTACTATTTAGTTGATCAATTTGTTCCAAAACCTCCTCTAATGATACCTCAATCTGGGACAGTTCCTCAGATCTGTCACCTAAAAAGAATGGCTCAGATTTGGGAATCTCCCTCACATCCTCAACCGTGAAGACCGATACAAAGAATTCATTTAGTTTCTCTGCAATGGCCTTATTGTCCTTGAGTGCTCCTTTAGCATCTCGATCGTCTAGTGGCCCCATTGGTTGTTTAGCAGGCTTCCTGTTTCTGATGTACTTAAAATAAAATTGCTATTACTTTTTGAGTCTTTGGCTAATTGTTCCTCAGATTCTTTTTTGGATATCAAGGTATGATCAATAGGATCCTTTTTGCCTTGTTAATAGTTACCAGTGCACACACAAACTGGTTGAGATTAGCTTGCGGCTTTACTTCTCCATATCTTTTCAAAATCTACAGAATAAACCCATCGTGGAGCTTTTTGTTTACTTTTGCTTTAGAGGAAAATAAGCTGGTGAAGGCAGCCTGGCAATATCTCATTTCCCTCTGACCTTCCCCAGATACATAAGTATGGAGAGATATAGAGAGAGAGAGAGAGAGAGAGAGAGCGTGCACATGTAAACACAGACAGCCTTGCTGTGTTACCCTTTTGAAATGGATGCTTGGGTTTCAGAGACCACATGGATTGACAGATATTTGTTCAACCACTTCATTGTGTTTCTTTCCTAACTAAAGTGCAGCTAATCTGATGAAAAGCATGATGCACCTATTTGAATTTGCTCTAGGCTGCTATCTCAAGGCTGAAAGGCCCTGGCAAGGAAAATAATCTTTTATGGCCTGACGTATGCATCAAGGGGTGTTTTGCCAGATTAACCACATCTCCAAGGTCATGTCAGTGACCCTTTCATTTTGCACTTCTTTCAGGGTCCAGAAGGGAATTAATTACAGACTTGGTCAGATGCTATTAAGAAGCTTGTAAATGTTCAGGGTTGTTTTTCATTAAATAAAAGATTTTCCTTTAACCTCATAAGGAAACAAAATCTTTCTTGACAACTGGCAGGCTCTGGATTAGCAGCTTTGTTGTATCTCACACAGCTTCTTCAATTCCATTTCCAAATATTTATCATTCATTTAGAAGCCTGTGGAGATTACAATCTTTTTCGGAGGCTGGCCAGCCCAAGTAGAAGCTTTATAAGCTCCTCAAAACTGTGATATCTGGGTTTACAGTTTTAAGTGTGTGCAACAAACAGAAAACCCCATAAGGAAATGATAGAACCTAAACTCCCAAACTTTAGTTGCTAGTGAATGGTTACAGCGAAGCGGCCATTGACTAACCAGGCCTGGAAACCAAACTTCCCTCACGTCACCAGAGCTGCGTCTGCTGGAACAGTGTTGAAATACATTGGTGAGTCATGGCACGTAGCTTGAACTGTCACTGCCCAGAGTGGTCAGTCCAAGGCTTTCCACAAATCCTAAGAGCTAATGCCGACGTTTTCTAGCTATGACTGGAATCACTTGAGGGCAGTTCTGGTGGCACCAACAGTGTCTTTTACCCTTGCTCAAGACTGCACACCACACTAAGAGCTTAGCTGGCTGGTTCCTTGTGGTGTAGACCGTTGAGAACAGTAAAAACTTTTCACCTCAATCATACAGGGGTCAGAATCAGGTGACTGAGCATAGGTCCACTGAAGTCAACGGAGCGGTCCTTACTCACACCAGCTGAGAAGCTATTCCTTCCTGGCATATTTACTCAGTTCCTACAGGTTTCGCTCAGCTGTTGCAGTCTTTCCTTCTACTTAAGGAATAACAGCAGTATTGTCATTTGATTCTAAGTAATAAACTGAGGTAAAAGTTGACTTTTTAAAGCTGTTTCAATTCCCAGAACCACTGTTAAGCCACCATAGTATCTACAAAGGGAGCAACAAGGGTATCACATGAGGCCAGAGTTTGAGAGCCACTCTAGCTGAGCGAATCAACACCTCAGATGGAAGGGGAAACCAGATATGCCCACTGGGCAGCTATTTTTGTTGTGTACCAGCCCCCGTCCTGTGCTTGGCTTTTGCCCACTTCGATGGTAGGATTACAGGGCAGGGCTTTGTGTCATGTTTCCAGATTTCAGAATGCCATGATAAAATGGCAACATTTTGGTAAAATTTGTCATGTCTTTGCTGCCTTTGATATGGAAAAAAAGGCCTTTCTTGAGATTAAATAGCAGCATAACACCACTCTCCCAGCACTGCTACTTCTTATTGGAACTTCTGATCCCCCTGGGTCACAGCAAGCATAATTCAACTATCCAGCCAGCTCAGGTGATTTCTAATAAGAGCATTATTAATGCAGTAATTGGAAGAGATTAGCTACACCTTTTAATCTTAAAGTAGCAGCTTTACCAAAGCATGGCAACAGCAGGACACTGTTTGCAACAGGGACCTGAATTATTTTCATACCGAGGGCCAGATGATATATGAATGTGTGCGATATCTCCTTGCTGGGATGCACTAAGCAGGAGTGTTAACTAGTGTCAACCAATTGTAATGCTTAGTGCTTTCTCTTGGGAGAATATTGAAAATAACTTGGGTCAGCATGGACAAGATTCCAAACAAACTTGCTTGTTTGCTGAGGGACCTTTAACTGATGCTGCACAAACAGTCTAGATAACTTGGCCCCCAGTGAAATAACAATCCCTTCCCCACTATTTGACTTGAATGTGAAATTGGTTCCTTACAGATGACTTAAAAGCCTGGGCAGGAATGACTGCATGATCAGGTGAATCTTTGGACAAGTTTGCAAATGCAGCGGAATTCCAGCTGCCTGCGGTTTTATAAGGGAGGCTGTAAAACATTAGGTAAATGATACAAATGGTTAACTGATTTAGGGAAGTGTTTTTCAGATGAATTTAAAGAGGGCTCAGAAATAAATCTTGTTCTTTGTGTTTTCCCATATGACAAGCATTTTTGTCAGTATGTATTTTGTTCATTTGTTATTTCTTTTCAAAAGCACACAATTTCCAAGCATCCTGACTATAAATTCCTCCCAGTTTGGCTTTGAATAAACCCATGTCCAGGATACAGAGAGCTGTTAACACTTTAAGACCAGAACAGCACGGGGAACTACTCAAGGGTTCTCTTTGAGTGCAGGGTGTGTGTGTGTGTATTTGCATGCATATATATACCAAGTGACATTTTTGTTTATTATTACTATTATTTATTTGTATTACAGTAGCACCTACAGGCCCCAAGCAAGATCAGAGCCCAACTGTGCACTGTACCTACACATAGTAAGTGACCATATCTGCCCTGGAGTACAAAGGGTGGGGGCATGATTGGAGGCCAGGGTAGGGGAAGAAAACAGATTGGATGAAGATCCAGACCGGGGGAACCTGGGACTGGCTGGTAAGGAGAATGGGACTGAGACCAGGAATCATGGATGGTAAGAGACAGGACAGGGACAGGTTGAAGGGAATGGGGCAGAAGGGGTCACGCTTGGGAGGAAAAGGCAAAAGAGTCTGTGCTTATTACTGTACAGAGCCTGGAATGGAAGCTTAATTCTGGCATTTCCTAACTTTTGAGGGTTTGACTTTGCAACTTTAATAATGCCCTTTTAACATAGTTTTTGTGTAGACAATACACGCATCTGAATTACTGCAAGAGTCAAGGGCAGGTCACTGACAACTCTAAAGTTAACACTAGTCTCTGGAATCCTATGCACGTTAGTGAAGGGGAATCTTACCTTTGCTAATGATGGTGCTGGATCTCTTAGTTGCTTACTTCTCCTTTGGAGTCTTTTTATGCCAAGATGGAAAGAAATGAACAGTTTGCTGCAGGTTTCGATGAGCTTAAGACTGTGACAGTTGTAGCCAGCTGTAGCCTGTGGGTTGACAAAGCTTAAACAGCTGTTGACTGTCAAAGCGTGCTTTCAGCAAAGGGTCCTTGACACTGGTACATTGACTTTAACGGCATGCACCAAGGCTTAGATAAGCCATGGCCTTTCCAGCAGGATTGTGTTTGGGGGCGGTGATCTTAGTGTGTTGAGAATGTATTTTACTGAGTTTGAGTGGTGAGGATCTTATTTGTGTTAGATGGGGAAGTTTCAAGGGACACAAGCTGGGCTGAGGAAGGTGGTTTTTTTTTATTGTGCCTGCAGCTTTCAGATGGATTTTGAGCCAATGAAAATATTTCTATAAACTTATAAATCTCAGGCATCATAGCTGAAGAAATTGCTACTGGAAAAATAGAGCGTAAGAAAACAATAATCCCTTCTAGTTTCCTCTTGGTAAAGGTTGTTACGGTGGAGTTACCCCCTTTCATTCTGAACTATGGCAACAATCTTTTGAGAATATATTTTTATTTGGCCATATAATTCACTAGGTTGCACATACTGGGGAAGACACTTCCTCCCCACCCGTACCCCCCGGAGAGATTTATTTCACTTCTGTGACATTCAAACAATTTTTATTTATAAACCTTGTCCCCCTCCGGAATACTATCTTTTTAAAAACGAATAAATCAACAGCCCTGAAGCTCCCATGTTAGCCTGAACGTTTTGCATCTGCATGATGATTTTGGCTAGTCAAACTCCTGGCATCCAAGAGTTAACGACTGAATGTAGTTAAATAGTTGTCTTGGTCTAGTCTATCTGTAGTCCCTAGGTCATTTAATAAACATCCTCTTGCAACATCTGGAATATGGCTTGATTCTGTTCTGAGACAAGGATATCCTTTTAGACTATTTGGGAAGGACAAAAACTTCTTGTAATAATTCCCTTCTGATCAAAAGAATACCGACATAACTACATCCCTTAATCCAAAAAGCCCATTCAGCACTCAGATTAAATTGCCTGCTTTTTTCCTAATGAGTTTGCTTATTAATCCGGGCTCAGTCCTACATGGTACTGAGCACCCAGGCTCACCTCAGAAAAGCACCTGAGCACGTACCTGACTTTTAGCATGTTTAGTCCCCTGATCTCTCAATCCCTAAATATCCCTGCCACATTCACTGCAAAATGTCTAACACATGCCCTGAATCAGGCAGGGTCCTTTGGAAAAGAGGCAGCTTCTGATCTTGTAATCAAAGACTCGACAATAAAACATAAGCACAAGGGCAGTCTTAACGTTGGCAATTGCTGATTTTCAGTCTCTCTCTTTGCAACTTTAATACTTGTTTAAAATAGAGGGGCTTTCATTAAATTCATTCTTCACTAAAAAGAAAAATGATAGAGCCAAGACATTCTGTAATTGGTGATTATTTCCTAGGGAGCACTGGAATGCTGTCTTATGCAAGGTGTACATTAAGGACCAGGTCTAGCTGCACTAAGGTAATTGGAAAGACTCCCATGGACTTCAACAGGCGGCAAATGGAGCCCTGAGTGTGAACTTTGTATGTTGAATAATGCTGGACTCCTCCTTCCATATCTACTCTCACAGATCACATGGAATGAGGTTGGGCTCATCCAGCCGGCATCTCTGCAGTGCTTGGTACCATCAATCACCAGTGGCTTGGTATGGCAAGGTTCTGAACTCCCTAAGCTCCCATGATCTGATGGGATGCTAGGAGGTATTCAGCACTCTGCAGAATCAGGACCCAAATACCTTTGTTCTCACTCCAAGAGGCTGCAAAGGTGAATATAATTCCTTGAAATAGCTCAGGTGCTTCCTCTTAGGGTGAACCCAGAGCATTATTATGGGCACCTGTTCTCCACCTCCCTTGCTTTACTGCTTCTTGACCCAGGACCTGATCCAGCACCCACTGAAGTCAATAGAAGTCTTTCCATTAACTCCAGAGGGCATTGGATTAATCCTTTGCATAGCACAGGGAGGGGGCAGAGGGGGAAAATGGCTCAGAGACTTGACAAATTCCCGATGAATGGGTTAGCCTGCTGTGATACCATGGGCTATTGGCCCTTGCTGCACAGATACAAAACAGGAATTTGAATGGATGAGAGGGAGAAGGACATAGCTCCTCTTGTAATGTGTTTTCCCTCAATGCTTAGCTGTTATGGAGATGAGTCCGTCAGGCTCTGGGATGGATGGGTGCATGGAAAAATAAATGAATGTAGAAACTGCCAGACTGGATCAGACCTGAGATCCATCTAGCTCAGTGGTTCTCAACCAGGGGTACATGTACCCCTGGAGTATGCAGAGGTCTTCCAGGAGGGATATCAACTCAACTAGATATTTGCCTAGTTTTACAACAGGCTACAAAAAAAGCACGAGGGAAGTCAGTACCAACTAAAATTTCATACAGACAACGAATTGTTTATACTGCTCTATAGGCTATACACTGAAATGTAAGTACAATATTTATATTTCAATTGATTTATTTTATAATTATATGGTAAAAATGAGAAGTAAGCCATTTGTCAGGAATCATGTGCTGTGTCACTTTTGTATTTTTAGGTCTGATTTTATAAGCAAGTAGTTTTTAAGTGAGTTTAAACTTGGGGTACGCAAGACAAATCAGACTCCTGAAAGGGGTACAGTAGTCTGGAAAGGTTGAGAGCCACTGATCTAGCATGCATCCGATGAAGTGGGTATTCACCCACGAGAGCTTATGCTCCAATACATCTGTTAGTCTATAAGGTGCCACAGGACTCTTTGCCGCTTTTACAGATCCAGACTAACACGGCTGCCCCTCTGATACTTGATCTAGTCCAGTAACCTGCCTCCAACCCTGGGCAGCACCAGAAACTTCAGAGGAAGTGGGAGAGCCCCACAGTTGGCAGGTGTGGGATAATCTGTTCCCCTGTGAAGGTTGCATCCTAACTTCTAAAGCATGGAGATTAGTTTACAGCCTGAAGTAGTTAACATGAACTATTATAACTTTGGAGGTTATTGTTATCCATATAGCCATTGCTCTTTCAATCTTGCTAAATTCTGGCCATGGTGACATTCTGTGGCAATGAGTTTGACAGTATTGATTTAATGTATAAAAGTTTAAGTCATTAATAAAGTACTGCACATATTACTGTAAATTTTCAGGGTGCTTTACAAACAGAGCTACTAGATTGTGGGGTTTTCAGCTGTGCTCAACATTGGCCTAACTTGGCTTCCATGGAAATTGATGGTAAATCTCCCACAGAGTTAGGCTAACACAGAGCCATTCACCCAGATTAGATAGAAAACAGATAAAAAGGAAATCTGCCACAAGACACCACACTCAGAGAGATGCACTGGATACTTTATATTAAGGTTTAATTTATAAATGGTTTATGAAGCGTTAATGAATTATTAACACATATAAGCATGTTGTTACTGTGTTGTTGTAGCTGTGCTGGTCCCAGGATATGAGAGAGACAAGGTGGGTGAGGTAATATCTTTTACTGGACCAGCTTCTGTTGGGGGAAGGGTCAAGCTTTTGAGCTTCACAGGACCTCAGGAAGAACTTTGTGAAGCTCAAAACCTTGTGCCTTCCACCAACAGAAGTTGGTCCAACAGAAGATATTACCTCACACACCTTGTCTCTCTCATGGTGTCATTACCAGACAAGAGTAGTATGTTTGATAGTGAGTTATAAAGACATCAGAAGGAAGTGTTAAAGATGTTTATAAGTAGAACTGGTCAGAAAAAAGCCCTTCTCCCTCCCCTTGCAAAATTTTGAATTGTCTTTGAAAAACTCCAAATGTGAAAATGTTCCATTTTTGCTTGAAAAAGTTGGGTTCTGATAAAAAAGAAAAATCTGAAAACTACCAGGCACTTGCTGCAAAAATATTTGTTCAATTGAAAACCCAATTTTTCATCCAAAAAAAAGGGTTCAGTGGACACATTTTGACCAGACCTAGCTATAAGCAATCTATGGACCTGCTGGATATCAACCATCTCTAACAATTGTTTTAATATCTACTTAATTGTCTATTGATCATGTATTAGATCTTCATAGAGTACTTTTAAATGGAACTTTAACATTAAGTGTGACCCACTACCTTTGTCTGCCATGCTATCACTGGGCAAATTTCTTGCAGAATGTTCATAATTTTGGGGGACTCCACCCCCTACACTGTGCAAAGAGAAGGGAAGAAGAGCTCCCTTTGTAAAATATCTTCTATTCAGTCCACCCTGCCCCCAAACACACACAAAGAGCTGAGGTTTTATTAAAAGAATTGAGTGCTACAGACTTAGATGTTTCCTTTTCATCACTTCTCTTTGATAATCGCTCTTCAACTAAAGTAACAGAAAAAACTGCCCAGAGCTGAATCTGGGGGCATGGGTCAGCAGCCTGCTTCTTCTGCTCTCAGTGAATCAGCGCCAAAGAATGTGCAATACGATTCCTTTTCTTGTTGTGGGCGAATTCCTTTTACACAGTCTGCTAATTTGCTAAACTTGCTAAGATCTCACTTCAAGCAGGGCTTCCTTCTGTGACCTTTCCTAATTGGAACAACCCATGCAGCACACTTGGATCGATACTGACATTTTATATTTTGCAGTATATTATTTCATGATTCATATAAAAAAAGGGAAATGCACAGGGTCCTGCAAGCATAGCAAATCTGTCCTCACTTCAGCTGGAGGCCTGCTAGTAACACTGGAGTTTCAAACCAGTTGTCGAGCATGAATGTGCCTCCTCTGTGCTTGACAACTGTTTTGCCTGTTGCAATCACAATTCTACCATGGGTTCCCTGGCCTGTGCAGACTGTTGTTTTGTTTGTTTGTTTATTTTAATGGGAGCCTTGCTAGCCCAAACCATACTGTAGCCAACCACCATCCTAGTACCTCCCAATAGCAAGTTCCCAGTGAGCCAATCTGTTTGGAAATGGTTATAAGCTCTAAAGAGTTATTCTTTGCTCCTTAAACAGGAAAAATTCCTGTAGCCTACAGTGTGAATTTTGGCTGTGCAAGCAGTATAGGATTTGACCCATTTTGCTGATAGGGCCTACTGCACATCTTTGGTGCCGCATTATTCATACTTCAGTCACCATTCCAGGGGACAGGTGTCTGTGTTGATGACAGGTTCTGCTTGATAACAATCTAAAGCAGTGTGGACCGACACATGTTCATTTTCATTATCTGAGTCAGATGCCACCAACAGAAGGTTGATTTTCTCTTTTGGTGGTTCGGGTTCTGTCGTTTCCACATTGGACTGTTGCTCTTTTAAGACTTCTGAAAGCATGCTCCCCTCCTCGTCCTTCTCAGATTTTGGAAGGCACTTCAGATTCTTAAATCTTGGGTCAAGTGCTGTAGCTATCTTTAGAAACCTCACATTGGTGCCTTCTTTGCGTTTTGTCAAAACTGCAGTGAAAGTGTTCTTAAAATGTACATGCGCTAGGTCATCATCCGAGACTGCTATAACATGAAATATATGGCAGAATGCAGGTAAAACAGAGCAGGGGACATACAATTCTCCCCCAAGAAGTTCAGTCACAAATTTAATTAATGCATTTTTTTTTAACGAGTGTCATCAGCATGGAAGCATGTCCTCTGGAATGGTGACTGAAGCATGAAGGGGCATATGAATGTTTAGCATATCTGTCACATAAATAACTTGCAATGCCAGCTACAAAAGTGCCATGGAAATGCCTGGTCTCACTTTCTGGTGACACTGTAAATAAGAAGAGGGCAGCATTATTTCCTGTAAATGTAAACCATCTTTCAGAGTAACAGCCGTGTTAGTCTGTATTCGCAAATAGAAAAGGAGTACTTGTGGCACCTTAGAGACTAACCAATTTATTTGAGCATGAGCTTTCGTGAGCTACAGCTCACTTCATCGGATGCATACTGTGGAAATTGCAGAATATCATTATTATATACACAGACACCATGAAATAATACCTCCTCCCACCCCACTCTCCTGCTGGTAATAGCTTATCTAAAGTGATCATCAAGATGGGCCATTTCCAGCACAAATCCAGGTTTTCTCACCCTCCGCCCCCCCACAGACAAACTCACTCTCTTGCTGGCAATAGCCCATCCAAAGTGACCACTCTTTTCACAATGTGTATGATAATCAAGGTGGGCCATTTCCTGCAGAAATCCAGGTTCTCTCACCCCCTCACCCCCCTCCAAAAACCACACACACAAACTCACTCTCCTGCTGGTAATAGCCTATCCAAAGTGACCACTCTCCTTACAACATGCATGAAAATCAAGGTGGGCCATTTCCAGCACAAATCCAGGTTTTCTCACCCCCCGCCCTTCCCCCACACAAGTCCAGCGAGAAACTGCTGAATTGGAATTCATTTGCAAATTGGATACTATTAATTTAGGCTTAAATAGAGACTGGGAGTGGCTAAGTCATTATGCAAGGTAGCCTATTTCCCCTTGTTTTTTCCTACCCCCCCTCCCCCCGGCCTTCTGGTTAAACTTGGATTTATGCTGGAAGTGGCCCACCTTGATTGTCATGCACAGTGTGGGGAGAGTGGTCAGTCTGGATGAGCTATTGCCAGCAGGAGAGTGAGTTTGTCTGTGGGGGGGCGGAGGGTGAGAAAACCTGGATTTGTGCTGGAAATGGCCCATCTTGATAATCACTTTAGATAAGCTATTACCAGCAGGAGAGTGGGGTGGGAGGAGGTATTATTTCATGGTGTCTGTGTATATAATAATGATATTCTGCAATTTCCACAGTATGCATCCGATGAAGTGAGCTGTAGCTCACGAAAGCTCATGCTCAAATAAATTGGTTAGTCTCTAAGGTGCCACAAGTAAACCATCTTGTTTGTTTTAGCGATTGGCTGAACAAGAAGTAGGACTGAGTGGACTTGTAGGCTCTGAAGTTTTACATTGTTTTGGTTTTGAATGCCGTTATGTAACAAAAAAATCTAAATTTGCAAGTTGCACTTTCACAACAAAGAGATTGCACTACAGTACTTGTATGAGGTGAATTGAAAAATACTATTTCTTTTATCATTTTACAGTGCAAATATTTGTAATAAAAAATAATATATACTTTGATTTCAATTACAACACAGAAAACAATATATATGAAAATGTAGAAAAACCTGCAAAATATTTAATAAATTTCAGTTGGTATTCTATTGTTTAACAGTGCATTTAAAACTGCGATTAATCGTGATTAATTTTTTTTAGTTAATCATGTGAGTTACTGCAATTAATTGACAGCCCTAATGTTCACATATTAATCAAATTCCATTAATTGAAAGGTGGTTACAGCCCTCCAGGTTGTAGAAATGGCCCTCAGCCCCAAAATGCTCTTAAACTTGGTAGGACTGTAGCTAAGCCTATATGGGGTTAGGCATTGCACATACTACCACCAAGAGTTTCACACACTGAGAATGCCCCATCTGTTGCTCCAGCCTCAGAAAAACTATAGAACATGGGAGGCAGGAGTTCCATACATGGTTTGACCCAATATGGCGGTTCTTATGTTCTTATGAATGGGACACAATTTCTCCCTTGAGTCTGTTTCTTGGTAGCACTTTTCACTTATGCATATGTAAAAGAGGCAGCCTCAGCCTCAGCCTGGTACCAGACATGTGCTGCCAGTTTTACCTGGCAATTAGGGTGACCAGGTGTCCCGATTTTATAGGGACAGTCCCGATTTTTGGGTCCTTTTCTTATATAGGCTCCTATTACCCCCGCACCCCCGTCCCCATTTTTCACATTTGCTGTCTGGTCACCCTACTGGCAATAGAAAAAGAATTAACAGAACACATTTTTTTTCCATATGTACCAGCACAGAACGGTATATAACATGTATGTTCTTATACATATTTGTGTATCAGAAGCAGCTCTGCCATCTCCACATAATTAGAAAACTTTGTTATTTCTATTGCATTTAATCTTATGTGAGCTCGGCTTGATCAGGATTTATCTCCACCCCTCATGTCTTTAGAGCAAGATAAATCTTTGGTACACTATTTTCCATTTACCTTTACAAGATCTATCATTCTAGAGATGGCAACGGAAGTATAGTAGCATAAAAAGAGTATACTTTTCCATGGCATTCATATAGCAAAAGCTATTTGGCAGAAGGAAAGACATAATACATTTGTTTTTTGTTATTTAGCTGTTCCTAACTATTTGAAGCCTCATGTGTCAAAGTTTACTGAGGAAACTACATTTTCTGACTTCTGAAACTGGTCAAGTCAAACCAGTCTGCACTGGCTTGCCAGCAAATAAGCTTTCTTCAGAAATATATCAATGAGGCACACCCATTTAAAGTCTCTCAGCAGTCATTTTCTGCAGAGGCTTTGAGCCTGAGGGAAAATGCACAGCTCTGGTATAACCTAATTCCCTTGAGAAATCAATGTCCTTGTCTTTGGGATTGGACGTACAAACTGAGGTCCTGACCATTTGCTGTTATTACAGATTGCAGGACACTTTTCTCAAGAGCAGCACTGTTAATTCAAGTGCCAAATTCTGGTTCTAAATTCTCCCTGCAGTTTCAATTGGCTATTGAATTCTTGTTCACTTCCTTCCTTAAACAGCTGTGTGGTGCTGTGTATTGCTAGACAGCTGCTGCATATGCAGAATACTGCAAGTAGCTACATTTCACTTGTGAGTTAACCAAGGGTGCAAGTAGGGCGGTACCCTCCAGTATGCAGTCCTGGCAAGAGATTTTTAGTGGGTAGGGGGTATCGGAAAGACTTGGGGCTAGCCCTGCCCCTCCCCTGGGTGGGTGGGTGCTGCACTCTGCTCCTTTAAGGAGCAGAATGCGGCTAGAGAGGACATTCATTCTTTATATGGCTTTAACAGCACAATACATATGCTAACAAACTTAAATAAAGGCTTTGTTTAAGTTTGTTAGCATATATATTATGCTATTACATTGGTCAGGAGTCCTCAAGAGGGGAGGGATAGGGAGGACGAAAGGTGGTTAAACAGTGTTTTTTATTCTGTTTCTCCCCATTGTTCCGAATTATCCATGACATCCATATTGCATTACAGCAAGTCCAAATCATTAGAGGAATGCCTCTGCTTGCACTGACCAGAGGATGTTTGGATTCTGATGTCAGCCCAGTTCTGCAGCCTGACGGGAATCAGGTGTTGTCCCCAGTGTACCTAGAATTCTTCTTTGCAGTCAAACTAGTCTAACATGAATTTTGTTAACTGGAACTGGAGCAGCAAAACAAAGAAAACAAATGCCTCATTTTCCAGCTTTGTGGGTGAGAAAACTATAAGTGAAGCCTTAAACCAGCCTTAAGCCTGCTAGCTGCCTCAGGAATCTTCCAAGAACTTTGCTGAAAATATGTTCCTCATCTTAGCAATGGAGCTGAGACTTATCACACATTTGCCCACCTTTATTCGAAAGCAGCTCCTTCTGATCTGACAGCTCAGGCATTGTCAGTTTCATCCAGAACAATTTACAAACTTGGAACCTAATCCTGTAAACCTTTAATCATGTGATCAATCCCATTGAAGACAATGGGACTATTTGCCTGACTATGGACCACTTTTGTGAGCTGGTAAAAGTTTCAGGAGTGTGTTCCTATAAAGGAAGTTGAATCCCCCATTGAAATGCAATGTTTGGGCACAATACCATAAAGCAGTTTAGGATACAGTTCTACTTAAAATTTGTCTTTTAATAAGTCATACATATGCTGAAATGGCTCCTCACCCAACTCCCATATTCCATATAAACAGACTGAACACTACATATTTTGGGGGGAAAGTGAGTAGTTACGCATGTTGATGTTTGTATATACAAAGAGGGGTGTCAGAGAGGATGGGGAGAGAGTGGGGGCCCTGGGCTGGGGCAGGGAGAAGTCACATGGGGAGGTCACATGCCCTCCCTTGTATCCCTCCCATGAATGCAGTACTGGCAAGAAATGACTTCTACTTGCACCACTGGAGTTAATGGATTCCTATCTTGCAAATAGTTAATAAAGTTCTCTGGGATCCTCTGGGATGGAAGGTCCCTGTACAGTGATATTGGTAGCCATATACATTTAATCAACTGAAAAAGTGCACCTAGATATCTGACTTTGGTTCAGATCACAAGGTCATATTGTCAGGAAACTTTTATTCCATGCTCCCCCCCCCCACCCCAACGTATCTCTCATAATAGAAAATATTTGCAAAAATGAAATTGGCTTGCACACATTGTGGGAAGGGAAGGTTTTTAACTGTTCACATTCATAAAGCCTTGTACGTTACAATAAAGAGCTGCAGTCTAGTGTTCTGGACTGGGAGTATCCTGAGCTCTAACCCTTGCTCTGATAATGACACAATGACACCTTATGGCCTCACGTGTGTCACTTAATTTCTCTGCTAGTTTCCCCATTTGTAAAATTAAGGGGAAAATTACCCTCTGTAGCTCACAGGGGTGCTGTGGGGATGGAATTAGCAGACCCCATTAAGTGTGGAAATGACACAACTGCCTGAAAAAAGAAAAGGAGGACTTGTAGCACCTTAGAGACTAACACATTTATATGAGCATAAGCTTTTGTGAGCTACAGCTCACTTCATTGGATGGTCCCTCCACTCCCCCCACTACCATCAAAGGCCCCAGAGCTAGCCAATGTTCCCATCCCACAAAACTGAAAAAGGGCAGCATCCATCAGCAGGACGAAGATGCTGCACTGGCATCTCTCGCCAACCCGCCCCTAAAAAGTGGTGAAGGACCCCAAACAATTGTTCTCCCTGCACCTCCACATACACACCCCATAGGAAAAGAAGGGTGGTAAATGTTATCCCTTAAACTCCATGGAAATGGTATGTAATTTTGGTTTGTTTTTTAAAAATCAGAGTTTGTGAGGCATGTACAAAATGAGAAACTAAAAATACCAGATTTAAAAAAAAAAATAGACTTTTATGGCTGTTGCTGCTTGCAATTTATCAGAGGCCTCAGATTAGGGCAGCTTTCTCTTAAAAATATGAAGGTAAATAGGTTAAAAACTCTCAGTGCTGTGCTTGTTAAACTTCAGTCTTGACTACTCCAGTGCACTGAATGTATTAAGCCATGACAGAATTAATAGCATTAAAAGCACAGGCTCCTTGCTGTCTGACTACATTGTAATTGCTGTTTCATACTGCTGGCTAAGGATGTTGATGGACTTTCTCCCCATAAACTGTTACTCTATGCATAGCATACAAACAATCAGCACATTTTTGAGCGGAATGCATCAGGTAGCTATCAGCAGACACTAGGAGAAAGAGCTAATTATCCTGCTTAGAACAGGGACGGCTAGTAATTTAAGTGATTGGGCCTCTTGGAATGTAGTCTGTGCAATCAGATTACATATGAATGCTAGGGACCCAATTCTTAGGTACTTTGTTCTTGAGTTTGGGGCAAGAACAGAGGTTAGGGGGAAGAAAGTTTGATTTAAACCACCTTTGCACTCCATACACTCAGTATTGCCAGCCGCAATCTTTTATAATTATTAGACTGGCCTCATAATCATGAATAATTATATTGGGTTCTTTTCATTAGTCTTCTGGGTTTGGAGTCTTTTAGAGTTCATGTTTTCAAGCTTTCTCTGCAACCACAGCTCTAGAAACTTAACTTTTTGTAAATGAAAGCTGAGATTCTCACCTAATCACATGACTCCAAGAACTGGAGGCTTAAGAAAAACACCAAATGTATAAAATTGCAATAATGGGCAACAACTTGCCCAGCTCCTGGTGTAAATTATAGCCACCCTGGAGCTATTGTCCCTCAGGAAGCAGAAAATAGCTATAAAGCATTATGCCTTCTCCTACTCACGGTGTACCATCTTCCTCCCTCCCTCCCTTCCACATTCACTCCCACACATGATGAGATATGTGTACTCCATGTTGGACAGGGAGAAGGGCCATGCCAGTTGGAGCTCAGGCTGTTTCTACTTCCTTTAAGACCATGTCCACCTTAGAATAAACTGTGTTAAAACCCTAAGGCAGACAAGGTGGTTGTAGTTTTAACACAGTTGGCTGGCTGAAGTGATCTAGGGAGGAGCCTAGAATTTACCTCAAACCAGCTAACATGTTAAAACTACAACTGGCCTTGCCCACGCTAGGATTTTAATACAAATTACATCTGTTTTTCCCAGTGAAGACAAGGGCTAAGGCTCCTGTTTATTGCCAGAATGGGCTAAAAGGGCTTTAGTGCAACTGTGACTCATCAGGGCCTCTGTTAGTAAATGGATAACTCATACCAACAGGTGATCCACTACAGAGGGTCAGCTCAAATGCTCCCTAGTAATATTCCTGATCCAACAATCTCAAAGAGCTGCCTGGGACTGGCTCACGTATTTCCTTCACTCAGTACTTCTGCCCAGCTGAAAAATAAAAGTGTAACTGGCAAATAAAAAGAAACTTGAAAAGGAGAGTAGATAAAAGTTTAGCTTTGTGCAAACCCATATTTCCTTAAATGTGGTGTTTGTGCCCTTTCGGGGCTGAAACCATCTCCTAGTTATTCACCTTCTTGTGCTACGGATGACTCACATTTGTGTCTCTACCTGCCTGGTACCTAGATGTGTAAGCCAGTGTTTGCCAGCTAGCTCGGCGCCGGGAGGGCCATGTGCTTTTGGCTGCATTTAGACAAGCACAGGTTTATAGATTCATAGATATTAAGGTCAGAAGGGACCATTATGATCATCTAGTCTGACCTCCTGCACAACGCAGGCCACAGAATCTCACCCACCCACTCCTGCGATAAACCTCTCACCTATGTCTGAGCTATTGAAGTCCTCAAATCATGGTTCAAAAACTTCAAGGTGCAGAGAATCCTCCAGCAAGTGACCCGTTCCCCATGCTACAGAGGAAGGCGAAAAACCCCCAGGGCCTCTTCCAATCTGCCCTGGAGGAAAATTCCTTCCTGACCCCAAATATGGCTATCAGCTGAATCCTGAGCATGTGGGCAAGATTCACCAGCCAGATACCCAGGAAAGAATTCTCTGTAGTAACTCAGATCCCACCCCAATTAACATCCCATCACAGGCCATTGGGCCTATTTACCATGAATAGTTAAAGATCAATTAATTGCCAAAATCATGTTATCGCATCATCCCATCTCCTCCATAAACTTATCGAGTTTAATCTTGAAGCCAGATAGGTCTTTTGCCCCCAGTGCTTCCCTTGGAAGGCTATTCCAGAACTTCACTCCTCTGATAGTTAGAAACCTTCATCTAATTTCAAGTCTAAACTTCCCAATGGCCAGTTTATATCCATTTGTTCTTGTGTCCACATTGGTACTGAGCTTAAATAATTCCTCTCCCTCTCCGGTATTTATCCCTCTGATATATTTATAGAGAGCAATCATATCTCCCCTCAACCTTCTTTTGGTTAGGCTAAGCAAGCCAGGCTCCTTGAGTCTCCTTTCATAAGACAGGTTTTCCATTCCTCGGATCATCCTAGTAGCCCTTCTCTGTACCTGTTCCAGTTTGAATTCATCCTTCTTAAACATGGGAGACCAGAACTGCACACAGTATTCCAGGTGAGGTCTCACCAATGCCTTGTATAACGGTACTAACACCTCCTTATCTCTACTGGAAATACCTCACCTGATGCATCCCAAGATCGCATTAGCTTTTTTCACGGCCATATCACATTGGCGGCTCATAGTCATCCTGTGGTCAACCAATACTCCAAGGTGTTGAATGCCTCCAGGCATAACACTTGTTGCAAATCTAATTTCTTCTTCAACAGATCTTTGTTGTTTCTACATCAATTAAAAATATTAGATTTGGGGGCCCAAAAGTGATTCCTTTGATTCCAATGGGAGTTGCGCCTAATGGAAAAGTTTCAGAGAACTTAATAGGAAGGTATAACATGTCTATAGGTGTTTTTGGACTATTCTATAGAATTTAATTAATAGAAAATTATATATCTCCTATAATGTAGTTTTTAAAAAAAACCTATGGAAAGGATGTGGAACTCTATAAATTGCTTTTTAGAGAAATTTCTCTTAAATATCTATAGAAACCCATAAATTTAATCCTATTAAATTCTGCTGGACTCTGCCATATGGTGTGTTTTCTCAGTGCCTCTGAAAATCAGTCCACTTATTTAGGTGTCTACAAATGGCCTTAACCTCATTGTATTGGAGTTCACTCATTGGTATAGTTGCTGTAATACCCACATCACGGGGTTGTTTGATGGTGGTGTCTCAAATTGCTTTGAGGTTGGTGATGCTACATAAGTGCAAAGTATAATCCATTGTTGATCACAAGTGGACTACTATTTCTACTGCCAAAGCAAACAAGGCCTCTGCTAATCTGATTGGTTCTCCACTGCACATTCCTTGGCTTGGCCCCACTTTATGAAGTGGCAGATCTTGTCCACAAGTAGCAGGAAGTGCTCTATCTAAAGGTGACAATTATGTATAGTGGCTGGAGTGGCAACGAAGCCTGTAGGATCGGCAGAGATGTCACTTAGCTGGAGCAGAAACACAGTAGTCAGAGGTCTCTACCGCATGAGCTAAAAGTCAACTGGCTCGCTCTCTCTAAGTGGTCTCAGTGCCACTAGAAGGGACAGAACACCACACCAGAAAGTATATGGGTTGCAACTGCATAATGATCCAGATCTTTCCTGTGATTTTTATCTAACTGATGAGCATGTGGTAAAGCAAAGTGGCTTCTGGGAATAGTAAGGAGTCGGTGTTCACATACTGTAATACTAGGGTGACTAATGTTGTGTTCTGGCTGGGACTGTCCCCTTTTTAAACCCTGTCTTGGATGTCCTGACTTTTTTTTTTTTTTTTTTGGCAAAACTGGGCATTTGTCCTGTTTGCTCTTGCCAACTGATCATCACTTGGCAAGATCAAATGTGACAAATGTCCAGTTTTGAAAAAAAAAGTGGGGTGTATTTCATACTTTTTACCAAACAGAAATTCTGAAAAATGTTGATTTGGAAGTGTCAAAGTTTTCTTTAGAGAAACAAGGTGGATGAGGTAATATCTTTTACGGGAGTCCACTGGACCAACTTCTGGTGAGAGAAACAAGCTGTTGATCTACACAGAGCTCTTCTTCAGATCTTCCTCAGGTCATGTTGGAAGTCTTGTGACTCTGGGTGTATTACGGGAGATGTAGTACGGCCAGGGAGCCTGGCCCATAGAGGAGAATGAAGGCATCAGCCTCCAGAACTACAACTCGCATAAGTCAATGTGCCTGTGACCAGAGTCCCAGGGGAGCCAATTAGGGTGAACTGCAAAGAATAGGGCAGACAATCCCCAAAGCTGGTGGACATTCCAATACTTAGATTTATCAAGCCAGCATAAAACAGCTTCTATAATACCTTGCTGGTTTCCCAGAAGCCAACAACACAGTTCCCTTAAAGTAACCCAGCCTTAGGCCTCCACTCAGACACCCAAGTCAAATATGATGAGGATTACTGAAAATCTTATTCATCATATAAAAAAGTTCTAACAATCCCAAAGGACTGGGATACATTACCTCCCAGGTTAATGAATATTCCAGATTTTACTCAAATACATGTTTACAGCTAATTCTTATTAACTAAACTAAAATTTATTAAAAAAGAAGAGAGAGAGAGAGTATTGGTTAAAAGATCAACATACATACAGACATGAGTACAGTTCTTGAGAGTAAATTCATAGTAGAGATCAGGGTGAGATTTGTAGCTGCAAAGAGTTCTTTTAGATTTAATCCATAGGTTATAGTCCTATGTTCATATTCACGGTAGTTCTAGATTGGGACTGGAGATCTCAGATTTATGGTTTAAGCTTCCCCTGCATGAAGCATCAGGCAGATCTGAGATTAAAAGGATCAGGACCAAAGGGGTTTTTATACCGTTCCAGGTCTTCTTTGACAGCTCGGGGTTCTTAGGCGAACAATAGGCAATTATGGAGCCTTTGAAGTAGACCTATTTCCTAAGCATCACCAGTAATTAGCTACACAAATTAACATAGGGCAATTTATCCACTAGGCAGTCTATCACAAACTTTAAAGAGACATATAGACAATAACATTATTGCACCTAGGATTCATCTAAATGTTAATATTCTCTTTTGATCTCTGAATCAATAGCTATTGTGATAGACAGGAACTGTCTGTCTACATGGCTAGCATCTAACAAGATATAAGTAAACACATACAACTAGTATTACCTCTAATTCTCTAACAATACAGGTTTACACTTCAAAGTTCTAGCCTATCTAGCATGGAATGGCCCTAATTACCATTTGCATACTTTTCTAGCATGTCTGTAAAGATTGAATCTGGGTCATTTATCTTGCAGGATGCTTAACCCTTTCTGGCCATGCATCACACTTTGTATAAGATTCATTGCAATTATATAACAGTGCTAGCAACATGACTTTCATGGTCATACTCTAATTAGATAACGTCACTGTGCATTTATGGGAAAATGCATGGAAGTAGTGAGTAGGAGCTCCAGTGACTACGTCTCACTGTGCCCATCATTAAAACGTCCCATTAGCCACATCACCCCAAAAATACAGGGACTCGTGTTCCCCCACACCTCTCCTGCAGAGTTGAGCAGAAGCTGGAGTAAAGGGGATCCACTGTGTGTTTCCTTCTGCTCACCCCTGCTCACCCCCATCCCCCGCAAGCCTGCTGTGGTTACTCCATTGCAACACCACAGGTTTTGTGCTTCAGATGTTGAGAGGGTCTGACAGGGCTGGGACTGAGTCTGCAACTGCTGTGTGGGCTGCTACCCTGGAGACACAATTAATACCTAGCAGTATCCATGTGAGAGATAATGGTGCTTCAACTCCCACTGTGCACCGACACAGGTATAAAGGGACCATAGCACCTGTAGGTTTCAGAGGGGACTGTATCCCCATGGAGATGTTCTGGCAGCTGCATGATTTTATTTGGGGTCTTTAGGATCTAGATCCCCCTGTGGTAGTGGGGACAGTGTGGTAGTAGGATTTTAAAGAATCCTTATTGAGGTTACAGGAACAAACTATCCTGATGTGTAGAAAGAATAGTAAATATGGCAGGCGACCAGTTTGGCTTAACAGTGAAATCCTTGCTGATCTTAAACACAAAAAAGAAGCTTACAAGAAGTTGAAGACTGGACAAATGACCAGGGAGGAGTATACAAATATTGCTCAGGCATGCAGGAGTGAAATCAGGAAGGCCAAATCACACTTGGAGCTGCATCTAGCAAGAGATGTTAAGAGTAACAAGAAGGGTTTCTTCAGGTATGTTAGCAACAAGAAGAAAGTCAAGGAAAGTGTGGGCCCCTTCCTGAATGAGGGAGGCAACCTAGTGACAGAGGATGTGGAAAAAGCTAATGTACTCAGTGCTTTTTTTGCCTCTGTCTTCATGAACAAGGTCAGCTCCCATACTGCTGCACTGGGCAGCACAGCATGGGGAGGAGGTGACCAGCCCTCTACGGAGAAAGAAGTGGTTCGGGACTATTTAGAAAACCTGGACAAGCACAAGTCCATGGGGCCGGATGTGCTGCATCCGACAGTGCTAAAGGAGTTGGCGGGTCGGTCCTGGGGCAGTTTTGTTCAATATCTTCATTTATGATCAGGAGGATGGTGTGGATTGCACCCTCAGCAAGTTTGCAGATGTCACTAAACTGGGAGGAGCTGTAGATACTTTTGTAGTGCTAATGAGGCTAGTGTAAACAAGGTGGCCCGTTTCAAACAGCTGTACAGAATAGCTGTACTGTTTGAAATGGGCCACCTTGTTTACATTGGCCTCATTAGCACTACAACAGTGTTTTCCACCCCTTCTTGACAATGTTGAGAATAGCCCACTTCCACCTTAATTGAATTGGCTCGTTAGCACTGACCCCCCACTTGGTAAGGCAACTCCCATCTTTTCATATGCTGTGTATTTATACCTCCCTACTGTATGTTCCACTCCATGCATCTGATGAAGTGAGTTTTAGCCCACAAAAGCTTATGCTCAAATAAATTTGTTAGTCTCTAAGGTGCCACAAGGACTCCTTGTTGTTTTTGCTGATACAGACTAACACGGCTACCACTCTGAAATCATAATAATGAAATTTGACATGAAGAGAAACACTGACAGTAAAAAGAGAAAGGAGCTCTTGGAAATTGTTCTCCAAACCAATGCTTAACAATAATTAGAGGTGCGCTGAAAAATGATAAATCTCTAATAATTAAATCCTTCAGTGTCAGAAAGCAAACAAATGCCTGCCTGACGGCTCAAGAGATTTGTGATGGGATTCAAGGCCTTTTACCTCCAGGTTATCGTTTCAGACCTGATCCATCTGACAGCTGTTTGGAGGCCTATGTGACATGAGTTTGAGGTATCCTGCTACCGGTGGCTAGGTGACTGCTGTACATCAAATAATCCATCCTCCAATTGGTAAGAATTGGAATCTTTGTTATGAATGTCAAGCAGAGAGGCCAAAAATAAAATGGGCATAGAGCCTGAATTACCATCTTATCAGTATTATTAATTATCATCATCATCTGAGCATCCAAAAAATGTGCTGGGCACCTCCTGAACAAGCAAAGGAAAGTACCTACCCCAAAAGTGCTGACAGTCTGGAAAAGATATGAAACTAAAAGTGAGGGACATATATAGATGAGAGAGGGGTAGTGAAGGGAAGAGAAAGTTCAAGGGTGACTGTCATAAGATCAGTGATTACTTCATAAGACACACACTCTCCTTGGTGGTTCAGTTCCTTTTTTAAAAAAAAATTATAACTTGTTGGTTAGCTTACCCTTTCCCCTCATCTATCTACTTCCCTCTTCATGTCATCTGGTTGGTTTTGCAGCACAAGTGAGTTCTGGGAGAGATTTGAATATTGGAGAGTTGTGGTTTCACAAACAGACTTGAGTAGAACACTCTAGCCTAGAAACATCTGAGAGAGAAAGACAATAAGGACTAGACCTGCAACTCCTGACTCCTAGGGTGACCTGCTGCCCAATGGAATTCACAGCTTTGAGTTAGACACCCAGACTCCCCATACAACATATGGGGAGAGTTAGGCACCTACAAAAAGAAAGCAAAAGCCAGCAGTGGGAGTTACCTACACTAGGCAGGAGTGCAGTGCAGGGGAAAGGAGAGGGCTTATCGCTAAGGTTCACAAAGGTATTTAAGTTACTGTCTTCACTCAAGATTGCCAGCCATGAATCCTCTCCTGGCATTTAGCGCCTAAGCCAGGTCAGGCAGATCTCATGAAAAGTGAGAGAGGGGGAGACCCTGTTATAGCCAAGTAATTAGGACACTCAACTGGGAAGTGAAAGACCCAGATTCAAATCCATGCTCTGCCACAAACATGCCACAAAATTTCCGTCTTGCTTTCACCTGGCAGTCTTTTGTGCAAGACGCAACCACATAGAAATACTCTAAGAATGACTACCGGAAAGGGCCCCACAGGTTACAGGCAGGGGAATGCCTAATTTGAGAATCCCGCTGGGGCTTAGGCATGAGCAGGGCCAGTGAGCAGCTCATCAGTTGTGGGGCAGCGTCACAACTTAGGTGGCTAGTTGACTTAAGGCACCTAGAGGGTTAGGCAAAAGCCAAGCAGTGGTTTTGAGGATACCAATGGACTGTTAGTAAGATTTTTCAGGGTCAGGTCCTTTTACAGTAAATGAGGCAAGAGCAACAAACAAAACAAAAAACTGCTATGTCAAGCCTAGTCTCCAAGCATTTAACATGACTAAAGTCCCTCTTTGTAACCAGTATTGTTGGTGACATTTTTGTTGTCTATATGAGAGAACTGAACAGCAGAGAGGTATGTATCCATTAAACTTTCTCTACAGAAATATGATGGAACTACAAATCTAAGGGCTTGATCCAAAGACCAATGACTCCAATGGACTGTGGATCAGGTATGGCAAATCAAAATCAACTTATTCCATGCCAGACAAAGCCACTTGACCACAATTAAGAGACAATAGGTTTCAAACTTCAGACATTTTTGTTGCAGCTTGCTCTAAAATTAAATCGTTATGTTTTTGCAATTTGCAAAAATTCTATTATTTTTAATTTCACTGAACTCAGAAAATATGACTGAAGAGATTTTACCCAAATTCGCCAAAAAATTTTCACTTCCAGCAGAATCTAAATATGAAGCATTTCACCGGAAAAGGTGAATGTTTTGGAAAGTTTTGATATCGCCCAATGGCTGGTGATGGGACACTAGATGGGGAAGGTTCTGAGTTACTACAGAGAATTCTTTCCCAGGTGTCTGGCTGGTGGGTCTTGCCCACATGCTCAGGGTCTAACTGATCATGAAGTCACATTGGCAGAGACCCCGAGGGGTTTTTGCCTTCCTCTTCAGCACGAGGTGTGGGTCACTTGAAGGTTTAAATTAGTGTAAATGGTGGATTCTCTGTAACTTCAAGTCTTTAAATCATGATTTGATGACTTCAGTTACTCAACCAGAGGGTGGGTTCTATTACAGCAGTAGGTGGGTGAGGTTCTGTGGCCTGCGATGTGCAGGAGGTCAGATGATCACGATGGTCCCGTCTGACCTTAAAGTCTATGAGTTATCATTGTCACTTATGCCATGTTAGTGTCGAGGGGCCCGGACAGAGATCAGGGCTCCATTGTGCTCAGAGCTGTACATTCACATGGTAAAAGATAGTCCCTGCCCTGAAGAGCTTTTAAGGAGAGCTGGTCAGGAATTTTCCATCAGAATGATTTCTCAAAGGAAAATGCAGTTTATGTGGGAAAATTTTGATTTTGCATGAAATGTTTGATTTTTTTATTGGGAAAAATCAAATATATTTCATTTCAGATCAGTGCAACCTGAAGCAGAATATTTAGTTTTCTGAACTGACCCAGAACATTTAGTTGCAAATCAGGTAAACAAAACAGTAAGTTTAATTATTTTGTAATCAGTGCATTGTCTGGTGGAGTTGTAGTTTGGAGTTCCATTATCTCCTCTGATCCAGCTCCCTGGAGGACTACATTTCCCATAATGCAATGCAGCTTGCCCTCTGACCAAGTCGCATGGCGCATCAACATTTTATTCAACAAAGACTAACCAGAAACAGCCAAATCTCAGCTGCCAATTGCCTTCTCCTGCCCAAGGGAAACACCAAGCAAAACAATGGCAGAACAAATTGTTCAGGACATCTACTAGTAATGGAGCCAACAGAAGAGGATATTGACACAGACTAACATTGTAAAGTTAGTTCAGGAATAACACAACTACTGAAGTCTCTCAAAAATAGCATAATGATGTAACATAACTTAATAGCTTTGCCTTTATTTGTTTATAAATAGAGATGACTTGTAGTTTCACAGAAAAGTACTACTCCAAGACGTGGGAGAAGGCAGTCAGCAAGGAGGCACATTTAGTACAGTACAAAGCAATTGTATGTTATTTATATTTCTATTACACAGAGTAATCAGATGAAATTGATAAAAAGGAAAGTTTAGGCAAAATAACAGAAGGAAATTCGTGACCCTGGAATAATCTCCCAAGAAAAGTGATGGAAGAAGAAATGAGAAATATCTGAAGTCACTAGAAATAGATTGTAAGGAACGATCCTTCACTGACAGAGTAGATGATCTAATAGGTCTTTTCCAGATCTAATGATTCTGTGGTTTACTCGTAAGGTCTCAGTCCAGCTCCCAGTGGACAAATGTCCCCTCCATAAGAAACCCACTCTAATCAGTACATATTGAGAGTCTGAGCAAAGCAGTCATGAACTGAATCATAGAATATCAGGGTTGGAAGGGACCTCAGGATGTCATCTAGTCCAACCCCCTGCTCAAAGCAGGACCAATCCCCAACTAAATCATCCCAGCCAGGGCTTTGTCAAGCCTGACCTTAAAAACCTCAAAGGAAGGAGATTCCACCACCTCCCTAAGTAACGCATTCCAGTGTTTCAACACCCTTCTAGTAAAAAAGTTTTTCCTAATATCCAACCTAAACCTCCCCCACTGCAACTTGAGACCATTACTCCTTGTTCTGTCATCTGCTACCATTGAGAACAGTCTAGATCCATCTTCTTTGGAACCCCCTTTCAGGTAGTTGAAAGCAGCTATCAAATCCCCCCTCATTCTTCTCTTCCGCAGACTAAACAATCCCAGTTCCCTCAGCCTCTCCTCATAAGTCATGTGTTCCATGACTAATAATTTTTGTTGCCCTCCGCTGGACACTTTCCAATTTTTCCACATCCTTCTTGTAGTGTGGGGCCCAAAACTGGACACAATACTCCAGACTGAATAGAGGGGAATGATCATGTCCCTTGATCTGCTGGCAAAGCCCCTACTTATACAGCCCAAAATGCCGTTAGCCTTCTTGGCAACAATGGCACACTGTTGACTCATATCCAGCTTCTCGTCCACTGTAACCCCTAGGTCCTTTTCTGCACAACTGCTGCCTAGCCATTTGGTCCCTAGTCTGTAGCGGTGATGGGATTCTTCCGTCCTAAGTGCAGGACTCTGCACTTGTCCTTGTTGAACCTCATCAGATTTCTTTTGGCCCAATCCTCTAACTGGCCACCAGGAAATTTAGACTAGAAATTAGACGAAGGTTTCTAACCATCAGAGGAATGACGTTTTGGAATAGCCTTCCAAGGGAAGCAGTGGGGGCAAAAGACCTATCTGGTTTTAAGATTAAACTCGATAAGTTTATGGAGGAGATGGTATAATGGGATAACATGGTTTTGGTAATTAACTATTCATGGTAAATAGGCTCAATGGCCTGTGATGGGATATTAGATGGGGTGGGATCTGAGTTACCCAGGAAAGAATTTTCTGTAGTATCTGGCTGATGAATCTTGCCCATATGCTCAGGGTTTAGCTGATCGCCATATTTGGGGTCGGGAAGGAATTTTCCTCCAGGGCAGATTGGAAGAGGCCCTGCAATTTTTTCGCCTTTCTCTGTAGCATGGGGCACGGGTCACTTGCTGGAGGATTCTCTGCTCCTTGAAGTCTTTAAACTACCATTTGAGGACTTCAATTAGCACAGATATAGGTGTGAGATTTTTTTGCAGGAGTGGTGGGTGAAATTCTGTGGCCTGCATTGTGCAGGAGGTCAGATTAGATGATCATAATGGTCCCTTCTGACCTAAATATCTATGAATCTATGAATCTAATTTGTCTAGGTCCCTCTGTATCCTATCCCTACCCTCCAGTGTATCTACAACTCCTTCCAGTTTAGTGACATCTGCAAACTTGCTGAGGGTGCAATCCACGCCATCCTCCAGATCATTAGTGAAGATATTGAACAAAACTGGCCCCAGGACCGACCCTTGGGGCACTTCGCTTGATACCGGCTGCCAGCTAGACATGGAGCCATTGATCACTACCCATTGAGCCCGATGATCTAGCCAGCTTTCTATCCACCTTATAGTCCATTCATCCAGCCCATACTTCTTTAACTTGCTGACAAGAATACTGTGGGAGACCGTATCAAAAGCTTTGCTAAAGTCAAGGAACAACATGTCCACTGCTTTCCCCTCAACCACAGAGCCAGTTATCTCATGAATTGGCAGGGAGACTGAATTACACTCTCACCCCAGGAAATGACCCTTCCAGGTCAGATTTGAAGCACATTGATAGGGCAATGTGGGTAAATGTGCACCTCTGCTGGTTATTTGCAGGTAAGCTGAAATGACCAACTGCAGTGCTGTCATCTGGCATCATTTACCAGCATCAGCTTCACATGCACAGAAAGTGAGTTGTCCCAAATTACACAAGAAGGATGTGGTGGGACCAGGAATCGAATCTAACTCTCCAAAGTCCCAGCCTGGTGCCTTAACCACAAGATAATCCTTCCTTTCTAGTGAGCATATTACTTCTTGTGTGAAGTTGGGGCGTTATAACTGAGATGAGTTTACAGCTGTATTGATCAGACATTTGATATACAGGAATTGTTTTCTGGTTCAGTGTTGTGTTTGTTTGTTGGTGAGAATGATTTGTTTTCCAGAGGATTACTTGTGATTTTCTCCACATTGTTTCATTTTATACAGTGACCCCAAGTCCTAGACTTAGATGCTATGGAACTTCCCAACTAATTAGATATAAGATTACACAGTGCGTGGGATTGCTTCCTGTCACATAAAGCAACCTAAATATGTGTCTTAGGCCACCATGTTTTATATCTGCATGCAGTAGATATGGGTGGAAGTTTCAAGTGTGCTCAGTGTTGGTCTAATTCCTCTCCTGTTGAAGTCATTAGGAGTTGTATCATTAATTTCAATGGGAGAAGAGTTAGGCCACAGGGCTTTTGAAAATCCCACCCTAAATTTATACAAATGCAATTTTGCACCAACATCTGCTCTGTGTAAATCATGAGTAACTCCATTTATATCAGTGAAAATATGCTGGGTTTCAACTGGTGTAACTGAGCACAGTTTGGGCCAATATTTTGTCCTGTGCATATACCAGACTTCAGTGCAAACAGTAAGTCATGCACTCCACTGGCTGAGATCTTTCCTGCATATTGAATACTGACATGGTCCACAAATGGCAGTGGGTCTTTACTTATAGCTTCTTCCACACAAATAAATAATATTTAGTGGAAGTTCTTTTATGAAGTGAGCAGGTGCTAAGATATTTATATAGCTTGAAAATCCAAGCCATGCTGGAATTGATTGCTTTGACCATATGTTCCTGGTTGCTATTGTGAACAAAAGAGATAGTGAGTCTGATTCTCTTCTTATTTACACCAGCTTTATATCAGCATAATTTCACTAATATCATGCTAGAGCCTCAGTTGGGGAAGATCATAGCACTGTTAATTTCAGTTGAGCTATGCTGTCTTATATCTGCTGAGAATTTTGTCCATTGATTTCCATTGATTTTTCTTATTTACATCAATGTGAGAGATTTGGGCTCAGTGCTGTCTGTATTGCACATCCTGTAAAGTCTCTCTGTGAATGTGTATTGCAGAGACTGCAGAAAGGTTTTATTATTAAAGGGTAAGTTATTAACTAATGTAGCTAAGCTGGTCTTTCTGCTCAGATGCATCCTAAAGCAGATGGATTGTACTTTTGGGTTCAGATGTGACATCAAGCTATCTTTAGTTAATGTTTTGTTCCCATCTGTTACAAACAGCTACGATGTGAGTTTTCTTTTTGAATGCAGGAAACCCCCTAGCTAAAGATTACTCATACAAGTTAAATGATTAACCTCGTTCTTTGCAGTCCTTCCTCAAATTCCAGCTGGGGATTTTAAGCAGAGAATGATCTCATGAGGATCCCTTTGTTAACCAAAACATAACCCCTGCATAATGTATATTTGTTGGGGGGGGAGGCGTGTGGTGTCACACATTCTGAGCCTCTGTCCTCCTTCCTCCGACCTTGCAATAACTGATGTCACAGTTATTTCCTTGAATGCCACAGATGTTTGGAATCGTCTGAGGTTAAGTGGGAAGGATGGTGGATTGGGAAAATAAGGAAAAGATTCCATTTTCTTAGTAAATGAAGACAAAAGACTCCTATATTTCCTGCATTCAACTTTTATTTTACTGAGGGGCCATTCGACCCAGACTAATTAATAAAGGGTCGCCATCACAACTGAAGAGGAAATTCTCTGTGCAAATAGTTCTGTGCTAAAGCTGGTGACGCAGAAGATTGTTCAATAAAAACAGGACTGTTTGTGAGTTCAGAAGAGTGTGAACCTGTAGCTTGAAGTGAATTGTCAGGGAGTGGTGGCGTTGGTGGTAGCCCCTGGCAGTCTACGTGATCTAGAGGAGTGAGCGCAGAGCTAGGAATTAGGCTTTGTCTACACTGTGCACCTTTTAATGACACGGCTGTGCTGCTACAGCCGGGCCGCTAAAAGGTGCACAGTTTAGCCGTTGTTTGTCCGCAGAAGAGAGCTCTCTCGCCGACAAAAAACTTCCACCCCCAACGAGTGGCATTAGCCCTGTAGTCAGGAGAGCACTCCTGCCGACAAAGTGCTGATCACACTGGCGCTTTTCGTCAGCAAAACTTGTGTCTTTTGGGGGGGGAGGTGTTTAACACCTCTGAACGACAAAAGTTTTGTCATTCAGTTGCCAGTGTAGACAAAGCCTTAGAAATACCAGAAGTTGCTTCCCACCTCTGCCACTGCTAGCCTTAATACTTCATTCAGTATTTTACATGTAAGCAGTGTCAGGATGAGCTCCACCCTGGCATCTGGTGGTGAGGTGTGGCAAGTTGTGGAAAAGAACTTCAGGGGCTGATCTCATTTGCATAGGCACACCCACCTCACCTTGAATGAGGCCATAGCTGCCCAAATGGTCACTTTGGCTGCTGTGGGATCCCCAGTGTCTCTGTTATTGGGGCAGGAAGAATAAATTGTTATTACCCTGATTATGGGAACTGTGCTTGGAACTGTACTTGGCCTTTTGTTATGATGGAGGGACTCACCATCAACTAAGTAGCACTCGCTAGGCAAGGGTCATGGGTTCCAAAACTCTGTGAATTGAGAGAGGCTGGGAACAAGTATTAATACTTGGTGGTATGGGCCCCTTGGTGAGGGCCCTACATGCTAATTGCACTTCCTTCTCTCTCCACTATGGAATATCAGAGCTAATTTGATTCTATTAGGAGTCTACTTACAGGCTGCTGAGCTCACTTTGGGCTAATGGTGTACCAGCACCGAGGCTCCCCTACTGCAAGCTGAATTCACCAAAGAGCTGAACTGAACCCCGCCCCCCAATCTCTACCCAGGGTGGGAGGTAAAGCTCTGCAGATAAACTTTCGAACTCTGGGGCTGCCCTGACCAGGGACAGAGACTTTTGGATCATTGGACTTTTGGGACTTTGGGTGATTTGGGGTTGCTGGACTCAAGAACCAAAGGGAAAGGACACGCCCCAAATTTGTTTGGGGGGGTTTTTGCTCATGGGTTGTGTTATGAATCCTGTTGGTGGTGTTTCCCCAACATAATGCCACATTGTTTCTCTCTGTTATTAAAAGGCTTTTTGCTACACTCAGACTATGTGCTTGCGAGAGGGGAAGTATTGCCTCTTGGAGGCGCCCAACGGGGGTGGTATATATTTGTCCCCAGGTCATTGGGTGGGGGCTCGAGCCGGTTTGCATTGTGTTATTGAAAAGGATCCCCTAGATATTGAACCCGGCCCTTGTTGCTGATAACTCTGACAGGCAGAAGGGTTACATACAGGTGTCTAGTTAGGACTCACAATGCTGTTCTGAGGCAGGTACATCTCTTGAGCTCACTCTGAAGGCAACCCTTACAAACTTGGGTGCCTAAAGTTGGGTGTTTCAAATTTACATTTATGACCCTAAATAAGTTGAAGTGAGGGTGGGAGGAGAGGGGGGATTCTGGAGAGATCATCTGTGGCACCCAGGTAGCCATTCCTCACAAGGGAAACTAACTATCAAAGCATTCTGTGGATAACTCTGTTTACTTAGAGAGTAAGCTCTTTGGGAAAGACTGTCCTGTCATTCTGTGTGTGTATAGTACAATGGAGCTCTGCTGTTTGACTTGGGGGCCAGTAGAGGCCCCAGTAATACAGACAGTAATCATTTTATTTTGTTCGATTCCTTTCGACAAGAGTGGTGATGTAACTCATGTTGACTAGTGGGCTTGAATAGGGAACCTCTATACCCCTGCCATACAGTCTATCTGTGGTACTCATATAACCCCTATCACTGGGGTATCCAAGCACCTCACAATCTTTAATACATTTAGCTTCACATCATAGGGCAGGGCTATTATCCCCGATTTATATGGGAAATTGAAGCATAGAGAGACTAACGGACTCACCTATGGTTACACAGGAAGATGGTAGAGCAAGGAATTGAACTTGTGTCACCTGCACTATAAATAAACAGCAGAGTGCAGTTTTCAGTTATTCTAATCCTGTAACTGTCATTTGAAAAGTGGTGGGATTTTTTCCCCTACACAAATTTCTCAAAGTATTTGTTAAAATAATATTCAGATGAAAAACAATTCAGGTACAAAGGAGGAAAAAAAGCCTTGTTAGCAGTTCACTCACTCTTCTGTTTCCTCTGGAATTTTATTGTTTTTGCAAATAGACAATAAAGGAAAAAAAAGTTAAGATCACCAAGGCCTTAGTAGTGACTGTGGTGGGGAAAGACCCAAAGACAAATATATCTGCAAGAAGTGGGCAGTGTTCCAAACCAACAGATGGTCTGAAATGATAAATCCATGATGCTCTTTTTCAGGTGCTAATTGCAAACCACCGGCAATGAGAGCATTCTCACCCCTGGGGATTTAGACGTATACCTCATGAGCGCAATCTCCAGGGTGCGGGGAGGGAGTGCTAGATGGCTGCTGACCTCACACCTGGATAGTCATCTAGCAGGGTGATCATATGTGTACAGAGCAACCATACAGTTTGCTACCATTCTGTGTTCTTCAGCTGTTTGGCCACATCTCCTGCTGCTCATGTTTAGTTCTTTGCAGTCATTTCAGCCTCCCCCTTATCCCACATAAAGCCAGACTATTCCCCTGCCTCTAGTTTTAGCAACTGAAGTCTAACATTGTCTTATGCCCACACTAGATGGTTATTCAGCACCTCACATTACTGTTCTCTGCAAGGCAAGGTCAAGTGGCAGTCAAGTCCAGTAGATGAGCAATGTGATTAAATATCTTTTCCTCTCACGCTATCGTCAGCAGACGGTAACTATCCAGAAAGACTGTGGAATAAGAGAAGTGGTGAGAGCTCCCAGCACTTGAGTCAAGTGCATGGACACAGCACTTCCATGACATCAGAGAATTTCCTATAATTGACTGGCCTTTCTCTGCCCTGTGCTGATTTGCTGTTTGTTCCAACCCTGTCCCACACCCTTCCTCACAGTCTCTTCCCACTTCCCCTTTTTATGCTCTTCTCTCCTGCCCTGTCCCCTTTGTCCCTTCCATTTAGCTAATCCCCTCCTAACTAAGGCCCTCTGCCCTTGCCCTACAAAATAAAAACAAAAGCTATCGTGGAATTAAAAGGCCACTTGCTGCCATCAGATTGTTCACTCTGCTTCTGCGTTACATCCCTTTCTCCCACCCTGCGTCTGTCTTGTCTAATTAGATTGTAACCTCTTCAGGGCAGGGACTACGCTGTCTGTGTGTTGTTAGGATATAGATATTCAGGCCTGTCTGCAAAGGCCTGTACTTTAAGAATTTAGGTGTATTCTTATCACTTGGCTAGTTAGAGGTATAAAAGAAAGAATCAAAATCACTGTCTGCCAGTGTAAGGTCCTTCTCTTACTGTGACAGTCTGAGGCCCTGTTCTTAGGCTAAGGCCTTTGGCTAAGCAACAGAGGCAGCCATAAGCTGGGAAGCGACCGGTCACATCCTCACATTCCAAACTAGTCACATTGAAAGAAGGTGCTATTGGGCTGTTAGGAATACACTTCTGTCCTGATAATGCCTGTCACCTCCAGAGAAAGGGAAGTGCCTAGAAGATGTAAAAGGAAACTTAGTTTGATAGCATCCTGTCTGGCAAGAACTCACTTATCAATAGCTGGGATGTGAAATCCTCACTTCTGTATTGTTTTGTCATTATAGTTCCCACTTTGCTATTGTTTGTCTGTATAATCTCTGTCTGGTTCTGTGATTGTTTCTGTCTGCTGTATAATTAATTTTGCTGGGTGTAAACTAATTAAGGTGGTGGGATATAATTGGTTACATAATCATGTTACAATATGTTAGGATTGGTTAGTTAAATTTCAGGAAAATGATTGGTTAAGGTATAGCCAAGCAGAATTCAAGTTTTACTATATAGTCTGCAGTCAATCAGGAAGTGAGGGGGTGGGTGTGGGGAGGAGAAATGGGAACAGGGATTGGGGGTGGGGAAATTGGAACCATGTTTTGCTAAAGGGGGAAATGGGAACAGGGAATGGGGGTAAGGAAATTAGAATCATGTTTGGCTAAGGACAGGAATGGGAACAAGGACACTGGTGTAAGGCTCTGTGGTGTCAGAGCTGGGAAGGGGGACACTAAGGAAGGAAACTAGAATCATGCTTGCTGGAAGTTCACCCCAATAAACATCGAATTGTTTGCACTTTTGGACTTCAGGTATTGTTGCTCTCTGTTCTTGCGAGAAGGACCAGGGAAGCAAGTGGGTGAAGTAATAAGCCCCCTAACGTGTGTGTGTGTATATGTGTGTATTTACACACACACCCTGTTCTTGGTTGGCCCTTAGGCACTACCATAATAAACATGCCTAATAAGAATTTAAAAATATACTGAAGGAGGGGAAAAGGTGGTCAAAATAGTTGGAAGGGATCTCCTGGGTCATCGAGTTCAGTCTCCTGGCATCACAGGCACCTTTGCCCTATAGTCCTACTCAAAAATTTATCAGGCCCCATCTAAACCAGTTAGGTGGTTTGCCCCCTCTACTCCTATTGGAAGGCTGTTCAGAACCTTACTCCTCTGATCGTTAGAAGCCTTTTAATTTCCAGTCTAAATTTATTCATAGCCAATTTATGCCCATTTGTTCTTGTGCCCTTCAGTTTTAATAGCTCTTCATGTTTACCTCCCTTGGGTATTTGGAGAGAGCAATCATATCCCCTCTGTTTCCCCATTGTAGAGTTTCTATGATTTAAAAAAGTCATTTTCAAACAAATTACTGAATATAGGTCAGCAATAATGGTCTGGTTTTACGGTCCAAATTTAGATCATGTTGTTAATCCATGGGAGAATCCTGTAATGGCTGGTTCATGATCAGATCTGTCTGCACATGTCAACAGGAAAAGTGCTAATGAACTGCAGCCTTGTCTACACTACAGAATTACACTGTTGTGACTTGGACATTGTAACTGAACCAGAGCACGTTCCAGGAGCAGAGTATCCACATAAGACATCAAGTTTTGGTTGTACTCAGAGCACATTGTCTACGTGTGCTACATCAGCAGATGTGGCAGGGCCTGTGAATTGTTATACCTACCCCACTATGCTATGCTAAACTGGTTACTGATCCAATTAAGGGTATGTCTGCATGCATGTAGACCTATCTGAATCAGCTTTGATCTAGCTAGCTTGAATAATGAGAGCAGTGAGGTCACAGCAGTAAGGGTTAGCCATGTGCGTGCGTACCTAGGGTCCCAAACAGAAGTGTATAGCCCAGGATGCTATGGTTTCACTGCTATTGTTATTTGAGCTGGTTCACGGATGCATAGATTCCAAAGCCAGAAGGGACCATTGTGATCTAGTCTGACCTCCTGCATAGGCCAGGGAACTTTCCTGAATTAATTCCTGTTTGAACTAGAGTAGATCTTTTAAACAAAAAACCCAACTCCAATCAAATTAAAATTGCCAGTGATTGAGAACTCACTACAACACTTACAAAATTGTTCCAATGGTTAATTACCCTCACTGTTAAAAATGTACGCTTTACTTACAGCCTGGATTTGTCTAGCTTCAACTTTCAGTTTCAACTGGATTGTGTTTTCTAGTCCTTTAGTCATTACTCCTGGGGGAATTCTGTGCCACTGAGAATGCACAGAATTTATGTTCCCTGCAGATTTCTTTGTTTCCCTGCAGAAAAATGACTCTCTGATGGGGAAGCAAACAGAAGCCACAAGTGAAGTCATGCGACCCTCCCCAGAAGTATGTTTCGCGTGCCCAAGGCAGCTGGCAGAGAGATAAATCACTGTGGGGCATGAAGGTGGGACTGGGGAAGACCCGGCTGGTGGCTCCTACACTGCGCTGGGCTCAGCTACTAGTCCTGGCTGAGCTGGGGAGGATGGGACTTCCTCTTCCCCTGCATGGCATCCGGGCTGGGTCAGACCCACTCTCAGATTTCTCCCCCAGCTGCAGGAAGCTCTGAATACATTTCCCCCCAACCATTGCTCCTCGGCTGAAAGGGGAGGGATCCGTGTACAGGGAACTGCTCCTCCATCCACCCAACCCCTGTGCATCCAGACCCCCTCATATCCAGACACTCCCACTGAGCCTCACCCCTCCCCACTTGGAACCCCCCGCCCCCCCCCCCGCGATGAGCCACCCACACATTTAGCCACATTAAAACACATTGTTTGCTTGCAATCAGCTTACCAAGCGATCTGATTGCTCTGTATCAGTGAATAGTCTTCCTCATTATTTACCATACACCCCAGTCTTTGCATGTGTGTACACTTTATCAGTTATCATTTTATGTTGTGTTCCAGTTCATTGATAAAAAATTTTTAGATAGTGTAGGGCCAAGAACTGATCTCTATGACACCCTGTGAAAAAACACTCTTGCTCAATGATTTCCTGCTTACAATTATATTTTGAGACGTATCAGTTAGCCATTCAATCCATTTAGTGTGCGCCACGTTAATTTTATATCATTCTAGTTTTTTTTAATCAAAATGTGGGGGGGGAGACCAAGTCAAATGCCTTACAAAGTCTAAGTATATTATGTCAACACTCTTACCTTTATCAAACTTGTAATCTCATCAAAAAATGTCTAGTTAGACTGACATGATCTATTTTCCATAAACCTCTATTGATTGGCATTATTTGTATCACCCTTCTTGAAGTCTTTATTAATCAAGTCCCATATCAGCTACTACCCACGATCAAGGTGAGACTGACAGGCCTATAATTAGCTAGGTCATCCTGTTTACCCTTTTGAACTATTGGCACAATATTAGTTTTCTTCCAGTCTTCTAGAACTCCCCAGTGTTCCAAGACTTTTGAAAATCAACATTAACAGTCCAGTGAGCTCCTCAGCCAGGTCTCTTAAAATGTCTGGATACAAATTATCTGGACAGGCTGATTTAGAAATGTCCAACTTTAGCAGCTGCTATGTAACATCCTCATGAGTTACTATTGGTACGGAAAGAGTGTCATCATCATAACATGATGAGACTACGTCGTCTGATTGTTTCCCAAGTACAGAACACATGCTGTCATCATTCCTCAGACTGCAGTGTAGACATACCTTTCTAATGCACACTGGCTGGAAGGGTCCCTTAAGAACTCTTCTGGCAGTCCAGGATCACTGCGGTACAGTGTTCTGGACATGCTCCCTCCCATCCAGCAGACCCATTACAGGGGAGTGAGTAGCATAGAGAGAGCTATGCTAGCTTGGCTGCACAAGGGGTAATTAGTCTGCCCTGAGGAGCTGGGCATTTACTTTGAAAGCAACGGGAAAATGTAGCAAAATTACCTTTGATATGTGTTAATCATCTACCCATATCAACTTTGTGACTCCCTTTCTCTGTTCACCCAGCCATTCCTGCTCCTTCTAGAGAAAGCAGGCATAGCAGTGCTCTTCATTTCCCCTACTTCTCTTTTCCTGGCGAGACTGCACTTTTAAGATTAGGTGTTTTTAAAATGTACAGAGATTCTACTTAGAGAGACGAATGGAAACTAAACTGAATTAAGGCCACTCTAACTCTGAATAAGAGCACCCACTCAGGGATTTAATGAGGTTGAACTAATCTACATTAAAAGTTAATTCAAATGAACTTTTCTGAGCATCCCTGTGTAGACAAGCCCTTCTACATAAACTATAAGGTCTTTGAGGCAGGGACAGTCATTGTGTCCTGTGTTCATACACCACTTAGCACAGTGGGGACTTGGTCCATGACAGATGCTCCTATGTGCTACCACAATATAAAGAATAACACCATTATTTCCTCCCATTTGTCCCATTCTGTCAGTATAGAGCAGGACAGTTACATTAGGAGTAGACTGAAATAAGGAAAGGGTTGTTTCTTTCACCATTATGTACAGAAAAGATTCTAATCTATTTCATTGTGTACTAATTTCTCCTCAGTCTCCCAGGCCACACACTGATTTAACAAGATCACATTAAAAAGGTTAATGGAGGGAATAGGAACTGACAGTTATTTTCACTACCTAGAAACAATTCATAAGTTTGCAATAACTTATCTCGGAGTAAAGCTCTATGTAACAATAATACCTAGAAAAACTGACTGTACTTGGAGGCTAATGCAGTTTTTCTGCCATTAACAACTCCATTTTCTTTTCTGGATGAACTTTGTCTTGAATAAACAGCAACATCTGGAATTTGGCAGAACACGCCATAAAGGGAATAATATGTCTAAGGCAGCTTTACTGAAAAGGACAACCCCATTTATTACTCAAACCAAACTTTACAATTATTCAGTGTCACATGAAATAAAAAAATATCAAATCCACTGGGTGTCCTTTGTGTCCTTGCCAGCTATGGTGTGTGGAGAGAATAACCAGATGGCTAGTTATGATTCTTTTTCATAATTTATGGGGATTATGCTGCACCCCATAAAGGGGTGTTGTAAATGTTAACCCTCTCAGCACTATAGGGACGGCTCAGTGCGCCAGAGCAGGGACTGGTTTCAGAGTAGCAGCCGTGTTAGTCTGTATCCGCAAAAAAAAAAGGAGTACTTGTGGCACCTTAGAGACTAACAAATTTATTTGAGCATAAGCTTTTGTGAGCTACAGCTCACTTCATCGAATGCATTCAGTGTAGCTCACGAAAACTTATGCTCAAACAAATTTGTTAGTCTCTAAGGTGCCACAAGTCCTCTTTTTTTTTTTTTTTTTTTTTTTTTTTTTTTTAGAGCAGGGACTGTCTCTTACTATGTATACATACAGTGTCTCACACCACGAGGCTCTGAGCTCAGGCACTCCTATAGCAATAAAAATAAGAAAACAGCAAAATAGGCCAGGTAAAATAGGTAAATTGTGGGATATTTTTAAGCTATCATCTACAGTTTAATTAAATATTAATCCGTTCAAAGCAGATTTAGTACCGTAAAAGAACACTGAGTGGAAACACTTGGAACATATTTCAGGCCAGAGTTAAATTTCCTTTGATGAAATGTAACCCCTTGCACTAAGATGTAATGCATTAACTGGATCTATGCCAATTTTGGTGTAATACATAAAATGGCCTAGAGCTGTGACGTTTACTAAATTTACCATGTCTGCCCCCTCACTAAAGGTATCCCCAGTACATACATACAAACAAACAAACAAACAAAACAGATTTGCAAATGATGTACAGGCAGCCCAGTGGGCCTCTTCTCTTTTTACCTGCCTATCTAGGTAGGTACTAATACTGCCTTCATTCCCATAGCAGCTGTGCACCTCTTCCTTTTACCACTGTAAAGCAAAAGTAACTATGGAAGTCAATGGAGTTACCTCTGTGTATAACTAGACAGGAAAAATCAGAGCCTTTATAGAGCCCACACACTGCAAGTTTGTGATGTACCATCAGTGAAATATAGTAAAATTAAACTAAAGTCATGAATTCCATATGGCTAAATAATCCTTGCAAGGTTAAGGCTGCATCTACCTGCTTAAATGTAATGGGGAAATTGCCTTCAGTGCTAGGATCCTGGGTCCCATGGGAAAGTTTCCCTGATGCCAATGGCAGATACTGTGGAATGGCCTTAATGTCTCACTTCTCCATTACCTCCCTTCTCTGCATATGGAGGGTGGGGAGAAACATAGGATTTATCGCTGTGTCTCTGCAGTGGCTGTAACTCTCTCCTCCTCCACTGCTGACTCTGTAAAGATTTGGGGCTCTCACCCTTCTGCCATGTGTCAAGAGCAGCAGCAAAAGCCAGGTTCAGCCTGTTTAGGGGTCCTTTTCTAAAACAAATAGAATTATGACTTAAGCCCCCACCCTCTCCCTCATGCTCAACTCCTACTTCAGGCTGCGGGAAATTAAAATAAAACCCCCATGGTCATTTTTGCAATTGGCTCTTTGCTGCTCACAAGCCCTCAGTCTTTGGGAACATAGACTACAAGGTTTCAGAGTAACAGCCGTGTTAGTCTGTATTCGCAACTTGATTATCATACACATTGTAAGGAGAGTGATCACTTTAGATAAGCTATTACCAGCAGGAGAGTGGGGTGGGAGGAGATATTTTTTCATGCTTTGTGTGTATATAAAAAGATCTTCTACACTTTCCACAGTATGCATCCGATGAAGTGAGCTGTAGCTCACGAAAGCTTATGCTCAAATAAATCTCTAAGGTGCCACAAGTACTCCTTTTCTTTAGGCTACAAGGATCATTTTACTTCGGGAAAAGGGGGAAATCATCAAAAGGAATACAAAACCCCTCTCTATATTTACAGCTAAGAAAACGAGCAACCTAAATCAGTGCATTTAGTGAACCCCACAGTTCTATTCATAATTGTCCAGCTTCTTGAGGTCCAGAACTCTTAGTCCCACCACAAACCCTGTCACCTCAAGCCCCACTCACAGATTTAATTAGTCTCAGGGGTAGTTTAAAGGGCATCTCTCCTCCATACCTCTGCCAGGTCCTGCTCTGACGGGATGCAATGATTTCACCTCTGCAGCACTGTCATCTGTGGACTCAATGCAAAGCCAGGTCTGTGCCACTCCTAGTCCAGTTAATCCTCCCCACAAAGTCAGCTCTGCCCCAGCACAACTGCTACTGGGCTGATCTGGTCTGGTCCCACAGATTCCACCCACTTAGAGAACCCAGAGAAAAAACAGGACTCTTGGACCAAAACTCCTAGATCTCTAGCTTTCTCCCTTTCTTGGTAGAGCTTGAGTTTCATTATCAAACCAAAGTCCACAGCCTGTACACTCATGGTGACCCACACACTCTAGGGCAAATCCTGCACCCCTTTCATCAGTAGAGTAATAATAATGATCTATACAATCAATCAAAACATATGCAAATTCCAACCAAAGCAACAAAATGCAGTAGGTGGAATTATGGGTAAACATTATAGTTCATGTAAATCAAGCTTACCAGCACAGGCTTTTCTCCTTCTCCCCAGTCATAAATATAAAGGAGAGTAACATAAAATCCCTCCTTGGCAGCTGTACTGAATCACTTTACCTGTAAGGGGTTAAGAAGCTCAAATAACCTGGCTGGCACCTGACCAGAAAGACCAATAAGGAAAGAAGATACTTTCAAATGGGGGTGGGGGGGGAAGGGGAGGTTTTGTTTGTGCTCTTTGTTTGTTCCCTCTCCGGATGGAGAGAGAGACCAGGCAGGTACAACATCTCTTGAAAACATACCTGAAATGATTCATCTAAGATTACAACAATTGTAAGTAAGGCAAGGAAATGTGTTAGGTTATCTTTTGTTTTAGTTTGTGAATTTTCCCTATGCTAAGAAGTCGTTTTATTCCTGTTTTTGTAACTGTGAAGCTGAGTCCAGAGGAGAGTCCTCTGTGTTTTAAATCTTTTTATTACCCTGTAAAGTTACCTGCCATCCTGATTTTGCAGGTGTGATTCTTTTACTTTTTTCTTTATAATAAAGTTCTTTTTTTAAGAACCTGATTAATTTTAGTGTCCTAATGATAAAAGGTCTGGTCTGTACTTACATTAAAGGCAATTGGTTAGTATATTATTCTCAAGCCTCCCCACGAAAGGGGGTGAAGGGACTTGGGGGAATATTTTAGGAGGACAGGGATTCCAAGTGACCCTGCCCTCAATTTTTGTGTACATCACTTGGTGGTGGCAGCAATACCGTCCAAGGACAAGAAATTAAATTTGTGCCTTGGGGAAGTTTTTAACCTAAGCTGGTAGAATATAAGCTTAGGGGGGTCCCCACATCTGTACCCCAGAGTTCAGAGTTGGGGGGAGAACCCCAACATCCCCTATGGATGAACAATTGGAAAAGGTGCAGAGAAGGGCAACAAAAATTATTAGGGGTATGGCACAGCTTCCAGATAAGGAGAGATTAAAAAGACGGACTGTTCATCTTAGACAAGAAATGCCTAAGGGGGATTATGATAGAGGTCTATAAAATTATGAATGGTATGGAGAAAGTAAGTGTTATTTACCCCTTCGCATAACACAAGAACTAGGGGTCACCTGATGAAATTAATAGGTAGCAGCTTTAAAAGAAACAAAAGAAGTACTACTTCACACAGCATACATTGCCATGGGATGTTCTGAAGGCCAAGAGTATAACTGGGTTAAAAAAAAGAATTAGATAAGTTCATGGAGGAGAGATCCATCAATGGCTATTAGCCAAGATGGTCAGGGACACAACCCCATGCTCCGAGAGTCTCTAAACTTCCAACGGCCAGAAGCAGTTGGCACTGGCCTCTGTCAGAGACAGGATACTGGCCTAGACAGACCATTGGTCTGGCCATTCTTATGTTTAAAGAGTTCCATCCTTCTAGGTCTTCTGTCTTAAGGATTTACAGGGGAAAAATATGCCAGCTGTGTCTTCCAACCGCTGACACCCCCAACTGTTTATCGCTGGAGGGAGATGGAAGGGTGCAAAATAGAATTTAATAAAAGAAATTCTGCCCTTGGTGGGAATTGAACCTATAGTGCAACTTATCTTTAGACTTGGGTACCATAGCACTACCTGATAAATCTCCTCCGTAGGATTTAATATGTAGGAGGTTAGAGAGGTGAAAAGGGTGTGGGTTGATCATACTACCAACCATAGTGCTGCTTTTACAGGCCAGACATTGAACATGCCTTGATATATCTATGCTACTACCACAGAGACGGATGGCATGACAGCGCCATACCTTATAGTTACTTTCAAAGGTATATCTCAACTCCATAACTATTAATCCTAAATTAAAATCAAAATACTTGATCTAAACCCTCCCCACTCAAATACATGTATGTAAGTGGCATATATTCATCCCTTAGTACTTTATGATTAACAGGTTAAATTAACTAATTAGCCAAAACAAATTGGCTGCTGACAGCTTCATCACTATTTATCTCCACTGACACAAGATCACAGGGAGGATCCAGATAAGTCACACAGAAACTGCCATACTGGATGAGACCCATTGGTCTATCTAATCTAGTATCCTGTCTCTGACCTTGGCTAGGAGTAAGTGCTGTAGTGACAGATGCAAGAAACAATGTAGAAGACAATTAAGGAATAATTTACTCAGAGTTAGTGGTTGGCTTCTGCCCTCAGTTATGAGAATTTCCATCCCTTTAAATAGGATACCATTTCTTATATAAAACGTCTAATCCTTTGCTGACTAGTGGTAACCTTTTGGCCTCAATGATATATTGTTGAAATGAGTTCCACAGATTAATTATGGTAGGTAAAAAGGTATTTCCTTTTGTCAGATTTTAATTCACTGGTGCCTCTCACTTGCACAAAATATGCCCTTACTCTTTAATTATGAGATAGTAAATAGGAACGCTCTAAGTACTTTCCCTGTGCCATTCATTTTTTGTTTACCTCTCATATCTAAACTTAAAAGATGGAGGAGAAAAGAAAGTAGCTGTCATGGAGATTTTCATTAATAGATGCGATTTTATGTTAAAGTGAATAGAAGGGTTGTCTGGCTTGCATATGGATTGGCAATGACAGCCTAGAGCGTGTTTAAGTTCCAGTGGTGGAACCCAAATAACTTGGAGCCTCCCACATTTGTAAAGCGTGGTCTACACTTACAGCACTCTGAGAATAAATCTCTCCAATGGTGGCACATATACTGTACTTAGAGTATAAGCAGTTTGGGGGTGGGGACACTGTCTTAGTTCTGTGTTTGTACAATGCCTAGCACAATGGGGTCCTGTTCCATGATTAGAGTTCCAAGGCACTACGGTAACACAAATCAATAACTATTGTATAGCCTGACCTCTCTGGTACACATGTGTTTAATTTAATTTTTTTGTTGGTTAGATTTTAGAAAGAGGAATAATCTGCTGGTCCAATAACACACAGACAAACTGAAATACTGATACTAATTCTTTTTAATAAAAAAGAAAAAAAAACTCACAAAACTTGAATCAGAAGCATTGCATATTACTTGCATAGACACTTAAGTAAATAAAAGAACAAATCCAGGGCAGGTCAGCAACATACCTCTTCTGTATGGGTTCTATAGTGAAAGAACGGTAAGAGAGCCACTTCTGTTCCATAATTTAAGGTAGACTGCTATTCATTCTGTGTAAAATTTACCCCAGGAAGAGTGCCAGCATCAGGCGCTCTTAAGACCTTTTAAAATGGTGTTTGTATCAGCTCGGAGTGGTACAAACTCTTTATGTTATCCCTTCTGGGTGAATTTCATCTTCTAGGCAAAGCTACACAAAAAATATAAAGAAGCAATACTTTTAAAAGTAAAAATCCACTGGGATATTCTCTGTCCTTCTCAACCAGTGCAATTGTTTTGGCTGCACTTCTATGGACACTGACAGTACTGAAATGAGCATGGGTAAAATTTTCAAAAGCACTCAAGTAACTTAGGATCCTGAGTCCCACTGACTTCCAGGCATTACCCCACACGCTTATTTCATGCCACCAGTCCCATCCATTCTTGATCCCCTAGCTCATTCGTCATAGGATAAGGAGTAAGAGACAGTGTGTCCTTGACGCAGTTCTTTGTGTTGGATTATGAGTTTTCTTGGACAGTTTTACAGTGACAAGTGAACTCAACATAATACATACATGTCTGCATGACTTCATAGTCATCAGTGTCTTCCTGGGTGTCACACTCGTCAGCATGCAGAGAACTGTGAACCTCTTGCCCCAACAATACAAGTTCAAATGTTTTAGAAGCCGCTGTGTTCTAAGAGTCTGGTGTTGGTGATGACTGAAGTTCATGCAGGCCTGCTGTGTGGAATAAGTGACAAGTGAGATGCCTGGTTTTTTTCTGCCACAGAATCACATTACAATAGTAGCTGTCTTGGAGGTATCAGAAATATACCTCTTAAAATGAACTCTGGCTATTAAGTATTTCAGCAGTGCTCAGGAGAGTGGGGTGCCTTCACTCCAGGTGATGTACAGTCTCTGTTCCTAAGATGAGGCCCCGAACAGTAATAGCTGTGCCTATTCACTTTCTCTGTTGTTCTTACCTCATTTTCGTTGTGTTTGAATCTCAACTGGGCTTTGTTTCAGAGAAGTGTCCTGTGCTGGTGAGCAGAGAGATGAAGCTATACCCAGAACGGTAACAACGTACCCTACATCAACTCCATAGCAGCTTCCTATGCAAGGTGTTGAATCGTGGTCCTAACCTTGACAGCCTGAGTAGAGAGGGGGCTATAGATTTAACCACAAGCACATGCACGTCCATTTGCAGAATGGAACCCCACCAAAGGGAGAAGTCCCAACACAATACACCCCTTTGAGAGAACAAACACTGTAAACTTTACAGTATTTTAACTTCGGCTCCTTGTGGAAGACAGAATCTATGCAATGTGGGGATGGGGAGCCCCCTCTAAAACCCCCAACACCATTTATACTGAATTACAACCCCTATTTTCTGACACAGTATCACCAATGCAGGTGACGTACAACCTCACAAACAGAGTGGACACTACAGAATAGCAGTGCAACAGGGCACTCACCTCTGGAGCACCTCCAAGCAGCAGGGTGTAGTATCACCATCCTTTTCTTGCTCCTGGTGCCCCTTGCAGGCTGCCAGCTGACCTTGTTGAGTCTTCAGTGGCTTGGTCCTCCAGCCAAGTCACAAAGTCTAATGAATCCCTTCTGGGGTATTAAAGAGTCCAACAAACAAACAGACTGTTTGCCCTCGCTGGGGTCTTCGGCCCCAGCCCTGGCCCATTTAAAACCAACCCTTTGTTCAGACTCCCAAATAAGCTCCATCCCCTTCTTGAGCTTTATGCCACTTACCTGTGGCCAGTAGGGGAACCCAGGTCTGTCCGCCCACCACCCCAGGTTCCAACCCAAGGACACTAGACACAGTAGCCACATACTATTCAATTTCAGTCCATTGCTGCTGCTTCTCTGGGCCACCACCTGACCAGCCCTCCTTGCATACTCAGCTATGCAACATGCACTCAGAAAACAAACTCTGGCTATCCCACAAGGTCCTTTGGCCTGGCCCAAGCCAAGCCCCACACCCTCCAGTCCCAGCCAGGATCTGACTTACTAAGGCCAGGCAGCTCCTTTTATCTGGGCCAGCAGGGCCCTGATTGTCTATTGCTAGCCCTTCTAGCCCTTGGAGCGCCAGACCTCTGTGGTTTTCAAAATGTCTGCACCAGAGAAAGTCCTCTCTAGGGAAGCTTGGAGGACCCATCTTTTCTGCTTTTTTCCCTCTCAGCTTGCTGCTTCTTGGGGCAGGTGTAGGAGGACCATAGGGCCCCCAGCAAGGAGTTGCAAAAGGTGAATACACCCTGTCAAAAGCAGACATCTAAAATCTTCATAAAATAGGTTTCTTTACAAGTGCCAAGTGCAGTGGGCCTTAAGCATGTGTTTAATGTTAAGCATGTGTTTAAGTGCTTTGTTGAATAAGGTTGGGATTATTTACATACTTTAAAAGTGTGTTGAGGGGGAAGAGCTTTAGTAGATGTATAGGAGGTCCATTTAGTGTAATATTTTCAGTCTCTTAACTCTAGATTATTGACGTATTGAGTGTGATCTTTACATCTTTCTTCATGTACCTAGACAGATGTTTGTAGGTGCAATATATCCATCGTGTATATTTCTTATACACACACACACAGACAAATAAATGTGCTGTATGGTGTTCAGTGCAGACTTGAGTAAAACATCTGGGGATATAACTCAGTTTCATTTATCAGTGAATTTCTGTGAACTGGTGTTCAATAACATGGAGTTGTGTTATACGTCAAGCGACATATGCAAGTGCATTCACTTCAGTGAAGCTGTGCCTATTTTATGCCTGAAAATGTTGGCCCTGAACTCTTTAAAGGACATTTTATTTTTAAAACCCCCAAATCTTCTGATTTTCTTTTGACTTTGTTTATTTCTATTTGACCCACTGCCAAGCATGTGATGTCACCCCCTCAAACGCTTCTGCAGGAAAATGTTGCCAAAGCATCTTAGGAAATGTTGCCCCCCAGTGTGTAAATAGATGTCAGAGCAAAGGTCTCAGTCTGGCAAGCATATACCCTGTGCTAGCAAACCAGACTGTCAGGCAGATGTTCTGTACAAGGTGACTCCTCCTTTAATAAAGATTTCTCTTCAGAGGTGGCAGTTAGGCTTATTTGCTGTGGTGTCTTACCAGTGTGATTTCATTAATGGACAGGCTGGCATTTAAAAATAGAATTTGATAAGGGCCTGCATTTTGACAAGGAACTAGCGATTTTGGGTGCCTCCATTTTTAGATTGCTAATCTGAGCCTCGTTCTCAGTAAGTCCTGAGCAACTGTACACTGAAAATCAAACCACCCTAAAAGCAGTCTGAAGTCCCAAAAATGGAAGCACACAGGAGCGCTGGTTACTTTTGAAAATTTAGGCCAATATATCTACTAATCTGGGCAAGGAGAACTGAAATTAGTTCTATCCAGCAGTCCTCAACCAGGCCTCTAAAATGCTGCTCTACTAGGAATGAATTTTTTTCATTGCAAAACTGTCATTTTCAATTAAAACATTTCATTTCTAGTCCTGCAGCATTTTAGAGGGGTTTGATTTTCAGTGTACAGTTGCTCAGCACTTTAAAAAAAAAAGAACAGAAAAATGTTTGTAAAAAACAGGTTTTATGCCCCCCGCCCCCTTTCCTCTCCCCTTTTCTCTTCCCTCCTCCTTTTTTTTGTTTCCCATTATGCCACTTGAATAGTGACACATTTTTGGTTTATGATTTCAGCTTTTCATTGAAAAAGCCCCCCCAAAAATAATGAAAAATGGGGAGGAGATTTCTGATAGCAGAGGACGTTTTAATCTAGCAAAGAAAAAGGCAACAAAATCCAATAGTGGGAAGATGAAATTAGACAAATTCAGCCTAGAAATTAACTGTAGATTACAGTGAGGGTAATTATTTACTGGAACAATTTACCTAAGGATATGGTACATTCTCCATCACTTAAAGTCTTTAGATCAGGACTGGGTGTATCACATTTCTAAAAGATATGTGATAGCTCAAATGGAAGTCATAGGCTTGATGCAAAAATTAGTGCGAAAGGTTCTTTGGCCAGCGAAATGCAGGAGGTCAGACTAGATGATCAGAGAAGATTGAGAGGGGACATGATAACAGTTTTCAAGTACATAAAAGATTGTTACAAGGAGGAGGGAGAAAAATTATTCCTCTTAACTGCTGAGGATAGGACAAGAAGCAATGGGCTCGCCATAAGAGTGGTTTAGGTTGAACATTAGGAAAAAATTCCTAATTGTCAGGATGGTTAAGCACTGGAATAAATTGCTTAGGGAAGTTGTGGAATCTCCATCACTGGAGATTTTTAAGAGCAGGTTGGACAAACACCTGTCAGGGATGGTCTAAATAATACTTAGTCCTGCCATGTGTGCAGGGGACTCGACAAGATGACCTCTTGAGGTCCCTTCCAGTCCTATGATTCTGTGATCCCAATGGTCCTTTCTGGCCTGAAAATCTGTGAATGTATGAAATCAACAAAAAATTTCCATGAAAAAAATGACCATTTTGGACCAATCTTACAAAGAATTTGACTTCACTATAAAATAACATCTTAAAACATAGCCCTGAAGAGTCAGGGTAAATAACATGATGTTAAATACACTTTAGCAGTCAAGGTATGCTGGGACTGTTTAATAGCATGTCAGCTGATGGCTGGTGAACCGTAACAGGCCCCATCTACACTGTGTTTAATATTATGTCACTTACCATGACTGCTCAGGGTGTCTTCCAGCATGATATGATTTCCTGGTGTGGACAAGCCCAAACTCTCTGTGCAGAGAAAAATGAAGCACTCCCTTCCCCCAGGAAATAAACAGGCTGCCCTGAAGATGCCCCCATCCTCTGCTGGGCCAGACAGTCACAGACTGCTGTAAATTAATGTTTGGGACAATGGTTAGCTCAGCTGTTCATTCCACCTTAATAACTGAGTGCCCATCATTTGCATGCACCAGTGCTTAAATGGGCAGGCCACCAAAATCTTGATCTATGCTTTACTCACTGTAAAATGAGACTCTTGTACCCTCTCCCTTCCCCTCTTTACATGGTCTTCCTGAGGTTACAAGCACAGTTGCCAACTTTCACGTGGTAAATAAGCACCCAACTTTCACAATAAGCCAAAAATCAAGCTAATCCCATTTCAAAACAAGGCCAAAACAAGCCAATCCCTAAGAACCCCACACTCTATGTGACTAGATCCCCCCGGCTTGCAGTCTGGGACTGTGGTGGGCCTGCTATGCACCTCTGACTCTCTCCCCCCTTGCCCATGCTTGCCCCCACCTTGCCCCTGCTTGCTGATAGCCAATCAAAAAACAGAAGCAACAAGCTACAAGTGAAACAAGCCACAAGCCAAAAACTAGCCAATAAGCAACTCACAAGCCAATTAAGCCAAAAACAAGCCCAATTTCTGTGTTTTTTTCACAGGTTTGCCATGTCTGCTCACAAGGTGTTCGGAATACAGAAGCCCAGTTTCTAGTTTGACACACACAAGTCAAGCAGCTTATTGTTACAGTTCTGGCCAGCCACCACTGGTTCCAAAGTATTAGCCAGCATTGTGTGTAAGATTTAACTTTTTGTTTTTAAGTCACAGCCTTTTCTAGCTCTACTTTATCTCACTTGTGCTTCGTTCTCACTTCCACAGACATTCTCAGCAGCTGCAGTCTGTCAATTGGCACCTCTTCCACTCTGCCTCTTTTGCATTAAGATCAGGAAATGTGAAATAATGAGATGAAATGGTAGCACATTCTAACAGTTAGTGCAAGCCCCTGGGAGCGAGAAATCTTAATTTCTAATACCAGCTCAGCCACTCCAATGACTTTCTATGACATGGGAAAGTCACTGCCTGTCTGTTCCAATTTCCTCATCTATAAAATGGGGATAATAATATTTACTGATGTCACAGGGCGTTGTTAGGAATCATGGGAGTTTGGGCCCTAAATTCATCCTGGTCCATATAAAGAAGTAAAGAATAAATATTTTAGATTTTATACTAAGTCAAAATAAACCCAAAATATAAAGGCGAATTTGGGTTACTCATAATCTCTTTAATAAAAACATAGATTCCAGTAAATAATGACGAGGCAGACTTAAACTTCCAAGAATATGTTTAAAAGCCATCTAAATATATGCTGCTTTCAGGACAGAGACTTCTGGAGAAGTAAATCTTTGAGAGATTAGTTGACAATTACATGTTATACAGTCTGTGCTTCTCATCCACCAACACATCTGTCCAATGGGCTACCATACATTTCATGAGTTTAACATTCTCCCTTGATCCTTTCTCTTACAAGTACCCAGTGGAATGTAACCTTTAGCCAAATGTATTCAGCTTTGCTATTTATAACTTAGAAGCTATCAGCATGAATATTTTTAAAGATTCTAAAATCTTGGCATCTTTCAATCAAATGAAAGCAAAACGTTGTTCATTTATTTTATTTAACACCTTCAACAATTGCAGGTCAGGATCCGAAAGACATTTATAATAATGTTATCTGGGGCAGTAACTAATTTATCTTTTTCAATCAGAAAGAAAGTGATGTGGTGTCCTCTCTGTAACTCATAAGAGAGAGCTGATTTGCAAGAGTTGAGGCATTACTTGATCATTTTAATTAGGCGCCAGGTCTTAGATCCAACCGTCATGCTGAACACTGCAGGAGATCACCACCAAATTTTTTGGACTAGGCCAATCTCTGATTATGACAGCTACATTGTGCACGTAGCTGGTCTGTGCAAAAGCATGCATGTATTATCTCATCCTTCTATACTCCCACGTATTTTTTGTTTTTCATTCACCTGCTCCATATATCATAGAATCATAGAACTGGAAGGGACCTCAAGACGTCATGTAGTCCAGTCCCCTGCACACATGGTAGGCTAAACCATCCCTGACAGGTGTTTGTCTAAACTGCTCTTAAAAATTTCCAATGATGGAGATTCCACAACCTCCCTAGGCAATTTATTCCAGTGCTTAACCACCTTGACAGTTAGGAATTTTTTCCGAATGTCCAACCTAAACCTCCCTTGCTGCAATTTAAGCCCATTGCTTCTTGTCCTATCCTCAGAGGTTAAGAAGAACAATTTTTCTCCCTCCTTGTAACAACTTTTTATGTACTTGAAAACTGTTATCATGTCCCCTCTTAGTCTTCTCTTTTCTAGAATAAACAAACCCATTTTTTTCTATCTTCCCTCATAGGTGATGTTTTCTAGACCTTGTTGCTCTTCTCTGGACTTTCTCCAGTTTGTCCACATCTCTCCTGAAATGTGGCACCAAAACTGGACACAATACTCCAGTTGAGGCCTAATCAGCGCAGAGTAGAATGGAAGAATTACTTCTCATGTCTTACAACACTCCTGCTAATACATCCCAGAATGATGTTTTCTTGTTTTGCAACAGTGTCACAGTGTTGACTCATATTTAGCTTATGGTCCACTATGACCCCCAAATCCCTTTCCGCAGTGCTCCTTCCTAGGCAGTCATTTCCCATTTTGTATGTGTGCAACTGATTGTTCCTTCCTAAATTGAAGTACTTTGCATTTGTCCTTATTGAATTTCATCCCATTTTTCTTCAGACCATTTCTCCAGTCGTGAATGGGGACTGGAGAAAATGGGGTCGAGACCCACTTTGGGGTCCCAACCCACAGCTTGAGAACCACTGTTCTAGATGTTTGCAAATTGATTGCTTAATTATTCGCTCCATTTTCTTTCCGGGTACAGAAGTTAAGCTGACTGGTCTGTAATTCCCCTGATTGTGCTTATTTCCCTTTTTATAGATGGGCAATATATTTGTCATTTTCCAGTAGTCTGGAATCTCTCCCATCTTCCATGACTTTTCAGAGATAATCGCTAATGGCTCAGATATCTCCTCAGTCAGCTCCTTGAGGATGCATTTCATCAGGCTCTCGTGACTTGAAGACATCTAACTTGTCTAATTTCAGAGTAACAGCTGTGTTTGTCTGTATTCGCAAAAAGAAAAGGAGTACTTGTGGCACCTTAGAGACTAACCAATTTATTTGAGCATAAGCTTTCGTGAGCTGTTCTTTTTCGTGAACTTGTTCTTTTCCTATTTTAGCCTCTGATCCTACCTCATTTTCACTGACATTGACTATGTTAGGCATCCAATCACCTTGGTGAAAACCGAAACAAAGAAATCATTAAGCACCTCTGCCATTTCCACATTTTCTGTTAATATTTCCCCCCATCATTGAGTAATGGGCCTACCCTGTCCTTGGTCTTCCTCTTGCTTCTAACGTATTTGTATAATGTTTTCTTGTTATCCTTTATGTCTCTGGCTAGTTTGATCTCGTTTTGTGCTTTGGCCTTTCTAATTTTGTCTCTACATACTTGTGTTATTTGTTTATATTAATCCTTTGTAATTTGACCTAGTTTCCATTTTTGCAGGACTTTTTTTTTTATTTTTAGATCATTGAAGATCTTCTGGTTAAGCCCGGGTGGTCTCTTGCCATACTTCCTATCTTTCCTATGCAGTGGGATAGTTTGCTCTTGTGCCCTTAATAATGTCTCTTTGAAAAACCGCCAACTGTCTTCAATTGTTTTTCCCCTGAGACTTGCTTCCTATGGTATCTTACCTACCAACTCCCTGAGTTTGCTGAAGTCTGCCTTCTTGAAATCCATTGTCTTTATTTTGCTATTCTCCCTCCTACCATTCCTTAGAATCATGAACTCTATCATTTCATGACCACTTTCACCCAAGCTGTCTTCCACTTTCAAATTCTCAGCCAGTTCCTCCCTATTTGTCGAAATCAAACCTAGAACAGCCTCTCCCCTAGTAGCGTTCTCCACCTTCTGAAATAAAAAATTGCCTCCAATACATTCCAATAACTTGTTGGATAATCTGTGCCCTGCTGTGTTATTTTCCCAACAGATGTCTGAGTAGTTGAAGTCCCCCATCACCACCAAGTCCTGGGCTTTGGATGATTTGGTTAGTTGTTTAAAAAAAGCCTCATCCACCTCTTCTTCCTGGTTAGGTGGTCTCTGGTACACCCCTACCATGGCATCATCCTTGTTTTTACCCCTTTTATCCTTACCCAGAGTCTTTCAACAAGTCCTATTTCCATCTCAACCTCAGTCCAAGTGTATACATTTTTAATATATATAAGGCAACACCTCCTCCCTTTTTTCCCTGCCTGTCCTTCCTGGACAAGCTACATATACATATGTTCACAAACCATTACACCATAACCGCATCTTCCAGTGCAGATGCAAACTTTGGTAGCGTGATCCTGAAGTCCTTGTTTAGGTAGGCTCTGAGCCTGCCTTCTGGGGGTGGGGGGGAGAGTACTGCTTGTGAGTCACCTAAGTGGAATACATGGCTGCATCTACTCAAAGAAAATGAAACTGTTTCTAACTGTGGCTCTTAGAGATGGGATGTATTCCAAGACCCACCCTCCATCCCCTCTGCATTCGCTTACTGCCGTGTTATAGCTGAGGTTGAAGTTCTGTCACGGGTATTTTTAGTAAAAGTCAGCCCTACCCCCTTGTTAATCACACAGGGGTAGGGTGATCACAAGGCTGAATGAGGCTGATCAAGGATGATCCAGGGAACAAAGGCTCAAATAGTCCCCAGACATACAATCCCAACTGACCCAGTAACTGAAATAATTGAAGTAACCTGAAAGAGAAAGAAACACACAAACAGCCAAACAAACTCACTCGCCCCAAAGTTAGTACTCGCACCTTGTTCGTTCAGCGGGGGAATCTCCTTCTCCCCCCTCAACCTCCCCTCTTTGCGGTCCCCTGTTTGCTAGCTCCCTTTGGTCGCTTAGCCTCTGGCTTTTAAGACATTAAACAACACTAAGTAATTTAGAGTAGGAACTTTCTACATGTTTGCCTGATGCCTGGCATAATGGACATCTGAGCTCAGATGGGGGACTCCAGTGCTATTATAATATAAATAATTAATAATCAACTTTATTTTAATTCATTTTCTCTGGCACACATCCCCATTTCTAATGCAACCACTACTATAGTCTCCAGATTCTGACTTCATTGATGCCAGTTTTACAATGATGCATGCCTCCATTACTTCAATAGAATTGCTACTAGTTGACATTGATGCAAGTGATACCAGAACTGCATGCTGAGCAGCAGTTCCTTGGGGGTTCTGCATGCATGATTATCTTCCACTAGGGATTTAAATACAGCAAATTATCGTTCTTCTTCAAGTAGATACAGCCATGCATTCCACTTAAGTGTGTGTTCGCCCAGCAGTGGAGAAATTTGCCTAGCAGTACACATAGAGGGGCAGCACTCATGCTTCACGGCCATAACGCCTCCCCTGGCTATATGTGGCAGTGCCACCCTGGCCCTCCCTTAGTTCCTTCTTACTGCCCATGGCTGGAGTCAGAGCCCTGTGTGGTCTCAACCTCTCAACTAGTTTAGTTTTTTCTCTTATTGTATGTAGTTAGTAGTACCCTGACTGCTAGTTGCAGTTGTGTTAGTAGTAGCAGTTTGTTTCCTTCGGGATTTAAACATTGTCCTTCGTGTGGGGGAGTGACCCCCAACACCGCCCCCCACACACGATGCTTGCTGTGTCTCAGCGAGGCCCAGGCTAAGGAGCATTGCACGGTCTGCAGATTGTTTAAGAAATGGACTCAAGTGGCTCAGGACTCAAGCAGCACCTACTCAAAAGACCAGGCGGCCTGCTTCAGTACGGAAGCCCTCATCAGGTCAGAGATTGCCCTTGGGCTCTGAGAACACTGCTGCTGCATGTTCCGGAACAGGCGCCTCTCCAGAAGAAATGGAGGGTCTGTTCTCCATCAACTGTGTCAAGGAAAAGATCTCGTAAGGCCAATCAAGATGGCTCCAGGTCTCAGGTGACCCATCCGTCTCCCCCAGGAAAAGCATGGACTGGCACAGAGCTGGTGCTGGCATACAGGATGGCACAGGTACCTCTAACCCTTCCCCAGTACTGAAGGGAAGCTAGAAACCCTATACCCTTGACTCCAGTTCCAGCCTCCAGAGGTCCATTGACTGGTACCGATGGGGGAGATGCTGGTACCAACTGTTTCTACATCAGCAGTGTACCAGGCAGCTACAGACCTCCTCCGCCTTTCAATCCCAGCCTCTCCTTTGGTCTAGGACTTTGCCAGGACTGCATCAACTAGAGCTCCTCTGATTAAACAAGCCGCTGAACCCTCAGGTCTGTCAGCACTGCACCCCAATGTTCCCCTTCCACATGTTGTGGAAGTAGGACTGGTATTGGGTTTGGTACGGGGGACCTCGGTATCGGGAACCTCCTTGGCACCATTGCGGCTGGGCCGCAAATGCTTCTGTGACATCTTTGCCCACCCTCAGCGTTGGTACCGCCAGACATTCCAGTACTGCTGTTCACTTTGGGACTAACACCACTCCTGCACCAGCATGCTCAGTCCCAACAGTACCAATTCCAATGGCAGTGCCACTTCCTGCTTCGTTCTGGGCGATGGATGAGTCAGACGGCCTACTCCCTCCCTCTGGTCTCGCTCTGCCCTTATCTCCGGGATCCCATGGCTCATCTGCATGTGCGTCAGGGTTATCAGTCTTCCACTCTCCATTGCCCGACCAACATCAAGGGCCACTGATATCCCATTACAGATACCACGATTGGTGCATGTCTCGTGGTCAGGATGGAAGTCCCTGGCATGGCGCCTACCGGCCACCCATGCCTTATCCATGTCAATGCCCTCCGTGGAATTTGTGGGATGCTCCTCAGTCACAGAGTTCCCGCTCTTCATCTCACTCAAAGATGAGATCACCAGTCAGGTCTGTGGTGGTGACCGTCAATCTCCTGCAGGCCCAGGCACCAGTGGTCTTTCCCCCGCAGACCCTCCAGAATTGTCCCTGTCCGAGTCCATAAGCCCTGGAAAGGATCCAGCTTTGGTTCAGTTAAGGGGCTTGTCTTTGTCTTTGGACACTGCTGTGCTGCCTGGCTCATCCTCCCCTTTAGTACCGGAGGATTTTAAGGTGTACCAAGACCTTTTGCAGCATGTATATGTTTTCTTCAGTATCTCAGCAGAGTTCTTGCAAGAAAACACCCACAAATTGGTGGACATTGTACAGCCATCTGCCCTGGGAAGTAGCCCTCCCTATCAACAATGCGTTCTTTGGACTGGCTAAGACTCTCTGGAGCATGCCGGCTTCAGTACCGCCTGTGGCTAAGCACATGGAAAAGTGCTATTTTGTTCCCATGCAGGGATTTGAGGGAACTACCTCAGAAAGAAGGATACATCCCACAGGAGTAAGCAGTCGGGTTCAGGGTTCAGCCAGTCCACACACCCTCCCTTGGTGCCTTCAAAGTGCCAATTTTGACTCCTTGGTCCAGAGCACTGTTCCAGTCATTGCTCCTCCCAACTCACCTCCCCCTTTTGGGACAGGCTGGCCTGATTTCACAATGCTTGGGGATCAATCACCATCGACAGCTGGTTCCTAAGTACCATCAGATCGGTTATGCCATCCAGGTCCTCTCTACATGTCCTCCCCACCATACCCCCATCCCTCTTCAGGGACCCCCTCACAAGACACTGCTCCTGGTTCATCTCCCTCCACTGGTCCTAGACTTCTTGCAGTGGTGGATGTGTCCACAGAACATTTGTCAAGACGTTCCCTTTGTCTGGCCCTTGCCAACCAAGTCCGTTGTACCGACGCCTCCATGATGGGTTGGGAAGGGCATAGCTAGGGTCACTTAAAGTACAAGGATTGTGGTCGGAGCAGGAGTCCTCACTCCATATCAACTGGCTGGAGCTTCAGGCCATCTACAATGCATGGCACACTTTTTGGCACCGTATCAGAGACTCACCTACTTACCGATAATACCATCACAATGTATTATGTGAACAAACAAGGGGTGGCAGTTCTGCATCAAGGAGAACATTAGTTTGATAGCCGTTCACTTGTCCAGGGTTCAGAATCATCTCAGGGACCATTTCAGCGGGTATTTTTCCCTAAGTAACGAGTGTTCTCTGAAAACGTGTGTTCTCCAGTCATCTTCACAGCTTGGATCATCCCAACAGTCAACCTGTTTACCATAGGGGACAACAGGAAATGTCACTGTTTTGCTCTCAAGGGGGCCTCAGTCCAGGCTCTCTGTCCAATGCCATCCACCGCAGTTGGCAGTCTACTCTCCTATTCGCCTTTCCCCCAGACCCGGTCACCCCTCATGTCATCCTCAAACTCAAGGCAGATTGGGCCAAGCTCATTCTCATTCCCGGGGTGTGGCTGAGACAATGCTGGTTCTCCAACCTTCCCATGCTGTCTATTCAGAACTCACATATTGCTTCCTCTCCATCCCGATCTCCTCTCTCAGAGCCACGGCTGCACCTTGCATCCTGTGCTCAGCTCACTGAATCTCGCAGCATGGCAGCTGCATGACTGAATGAGGAGGAAGAGCAGTGTTCAGAGGCTGTTCAACAAGTCCTTCTCAACAGTAGAAAGTGCTCTACCAGGATGGCCTATTCAGCTAAAAGGAATTGGTTTTCAGTATGGTCATTAGCCCACAGAATCCAGTGACACTGGCTTCTATCCAGGACATCTTGGGGTACCTGCTGTACCTTCCATTGTTGGGGCTTGCGCCTAAGTCACTGAAAGTGCATTTGGCTGCAATATCGGCATGTTATTCCCCCATTTAGGGAGGATTAGTCTTCTCCATTGCCATGGTAATGAGATTCTTAAAAGGGCTTCTTTGTCTACATTCTCTGGTCTGAGATCTGGTTCCCCTGTCAGACCTAAACACGGTCCTGGTGGCTTTGATGGGCCTCCCGCCTGAGCCCCTAGCAACTTGTCCCTACCTGCTTGTGTCAGAAAACTGCTTTCCTGGTAGCTATAACAACCACAGGGAGAGTGTGAGAGTTGCAGGCTCTGATGATGCTGGCCTGGAGTGCAGGGGACTGGACGGATGACCTATTCAGGTGCCTTCCAGTCCTATACTTCTGTGATTCATTGGCAGAGCCTCCTTACACACAATTCAGAAGAGAAGGTGATTTTACAACCACACCCCAATTTTTTGTCTAAAGTGGTTTCTCGGTTTCATTTGAACCAGGTGGTATATTTACTTGTGTTCTTTCCTAAGCTGCATTCATCTCTGGAGAAGCAGTGTCTCCATAACTTAGATGTCAGGCAATGTCTAGCCTTTAGCTGGAGAGAACACAACCGTTTAGTGCTTCACCTTGTTTGTGTCATATACAGACAGCAGGAAGGGTCACGCAGTCTCTTTGCAGACGATCTCCAAATGGATAACACCCTGCGTCAAGATGACATATGAAATAGCCTCGGCTACGCCCCATCAGCAGGTGTGAGCTCATTCTACGAGGGCACAAGCAACGTCCATAGCATTCTTCAGTGATTTTTCCATATTGGACATTTGCAGGGCCGCTCTGTGGTCGTTGATACATATTTTCACAAACCGTTCCACCATAACCGCATCTTCCAGTGCAGATGCAAGCTTTGGTAGAGTGGTCCTGAAGTCCTTGTTTAGGTGGACTCTGAGCCTGCCTTCTGGTGAGGGGGAGTACTGCTTGTGAGTCACGTAAGTGGAATACATGGCTGCATCTACTCAAAGAAGATGAAACTGCTTCTTACTGTGACTGTGGTTCTTAGAGATGTGATGTATTCCAAGACCCACCCTCCATCCCCCTCTGCATTGACTTACTGCCATGTTACAGCTGAGGCTGAAATTCTGTCATGAGAATTTTTAATAAAAGTCAGGGACGGGTTGTGGGCAATAAACAAAAATTCACAAAAGCCTGTGACCTATCCCTGATTATTACTAAAAATACCTTGCGGGGGAGGGACAAACAGAGCACTGCCGGACCTTGCAGATGCTCCAGCCCCGCTGCTGCCCTGACTGCTGTTGCTCCAGCCACTAACCCAACCCTAGCTGCAACTCTGGCAGGTGGTGGACTGCAGCTCCGGACTGACCTCTGGTCAGCTCTTTGGTGGCCCCAGGGCTCTCCTCTGGTCAGCTGTTCCTGTGGCCACTGCTCTAGCAGCCCTAGGGCTGACAGCTGCTCCAGCGCAGCCCCACAGAAGTCCCAGAGATCCCGGAAACTCACAGAATCTGTTTTTTGGCATGTGAATGGTTTTAGATGGTATATTTATTATTTAGATGGTATATTATATTTTAGATGGTATATTAGAGAAATAGAATTCTGCTTCATCCCTTTCACCTGGCGTGAATTCTAATATATGGAGGGCAAATTAATTTTGAAAAGACCAAGAAGAACCTAGTTTATTGGCCAAAACACTCCTTATGTTTTGAGATAATTATTTATTCTAACATGGTTATAGCTTCCCCACAATGACATCCAAGATTGCAGGACTCTTGGATTCAGTTATGAATTTTATTAATTTTAATTAATGAAAAATTTGCATTTTAATTAATGTGGGTATGGAGCCCATAAGCTACAGAAACAATTGAAAATCGATTTGATGAAACAGCACTGGGATCCTGGGAGTTAACGTGTTTAGCTTTGTTTGTAATTGACTGATAAATGTTTTTCTCATGAGGCTAAGCTGTGGCCTTTAAGGGGGACATTATCCCATGGTGACAATGCCAGGGGCATTGTACCTGCCTTAGGGTCAATGCCAAGGTAAAGCATAGCTTATAGAAGTCCCTGCTAATCTCTTTGACAGGCTGCAGCATGTGTTCCCTCTTGTACCAACCCAGCTCTCTTGAAAAGTGCAAGGAGCAGAGAGTGGGGTGAGGCAAGGTCCTTGCCCCTCCCCTCTTTGGGAAGGCCAGTGGCTTTGTTGTTACTAGCACTGGGTCATCTCTGTTCACAAGGATCACACCATTATGCCTATTTCCAGCACGACAGCAAGTTTGGGGGAAGTTTTTTTTACACCTTCTTCTCTTGCTGAGCACCCAACATTTGCTTCCCTGAACAGGGGCTAATCATGACCTAGCCCAACATGTGGGTTATGCAACATTGTAGAACTCTTTGGGGTGAAACTTCTTCTTAAACAGTCTAGCAGGAGTTTCACTAGATCCAGAATTATCACCTGCATGATGCAAAAGCATTTAAACTATGTCGGACTTTCATTAAGGATGGAGTTCCAAGATTCCATTACTTTTGGGTGTGAATCAAAAGGCTAGAACTTTGTGTATTTTAAAATATTTTTGGAGCAGTCTTCAGCATGCATTCATACAAACAAGACTGAAGAATCCAGAAATATTTTTAATTTAGGCAATATTTATAATTAATTATTTAGGCATATGGCAGTGAAAGAAGAACAGTATGTATTTCCCTGGATTCTCTCACTGAGTTCCTGTATATTTGATATATTTTCTGTCTCCAGCTGATCTACTGTCAATAAAACTTTAAAAACACACAAACAGCTATTCAGTTTCACCTTTGTAAAAATGAGCAAAGTTTGAACCACTGAAGTCTTGATGAAATAACAATAATTTGACCAGTGATGGTCAGTCAATTTAAATTTGCACAATTTTAGGAGAACATTCCTTACATTTAGTATATTTTGTCTATTGAGATTTATGGTACCATTTATTGCGAATATATCTCACATTTCATTTGAGAATTTTTGGAAGACAAAGATATTACCAACTGAGAGCTTAGAAGATTGAAATAATTTCAATGCGATGGTGCCCTCTTGAAGAATGCCTGGCATTGTGCCAAATTTGCTTTTTGGAATTGGTGGGTGCTGACCCTAGTTCTTTGTGATAAAAAAAAATGCCAATAAAGTTAAAAAGGCGGAGTGGATACAATTATAATTCAACCCATTCTAATTACAGAACAGAAACTTGGCCAGCCACAAGAAAAGAAATTGGTAGGTTCTGAACCATGGCAATGAAGACATTGAGATGGTCAAATGGTTGGGCACGCCATGATAGGAAACAAAATGTGGTTGTAAGGGGCCTAATTTGGGTTGCCCCAGTTGAAAACAAGTTGAGGCTACATTGGTACGGACATGTCTAGCAGAGACCTGAGAGTTATATTGGTAGGGTTGCTCTTGCAATGATCATGGACAGAAGATGACCAAGCAAGGGGAAGGCTAAAGACTCAGGACATGGACCAGATATTAGTGGACCTTAGAGAGACCAATCTGCATGACAGTCAGAGACAGGGATCAGGGATTTCCCTACACCCCCCCCCGAATTTCCCCAACACTCCCCCCCCACACACACCGTTTTGTGAACTAGTTACATGCAGTGTTGCCAATTTAGTGATTGTTTGGAAATGTGAATTGAAATTGAAACATTAATACACACTTTAAAAGCATATACAGTATATGATAAAATACTTGTATCTGAAAAAATATAATAGATTTGAAAAGTATGAACATAGACTAGCTTTCTTGTACAGCTGTTTATGACAATGTCAGTACATTCATTTCAGTGATGTTGGCCAACCTAATAATTTCAAATTATGATTTGTAAGCTAAATGAGCTCTCCCTGACAGCTAGTGATAAGCTGGGGGCTGGGGGGAAAGGCTTCAGGACCAGATTGTATTTACATTCACAACTAATCTACCTAGGTATCCAGCAAACAGAGCTGTGTTGCCCAAGTGATAGATTTTGACTGGGGTTGGGTTTCAAATCACTTGAATGCAGGGGTGAGGGGAGGGCGGGGGGACGTGTAATGAAATGTTGTTGTTCTTATTGTATGAGTAAAGGGCAGTAGAACTGTACTTAGCCTGTGCTGATTGAGGGCATCGAGAGAGAGTGTGGGGACAGGTGTTTTGCTTGATGTTCTGTCTGAGTCACAAGTACTATTAGACCTGCCCCTCTCCACTGTTTAAAGACAGAGATGGTTAGGCTTCATAGATAGTCTTTGTTTTGTTAAATGATCACTACAGCTGAAATCACTGATAATCAGGTCTAAGTGCTTAGACCTGCTGGGGGACAGTGTTTCTGTGGAAGAGACAGCCCAGTCTGCACTAGCAGCCAGGTTCCCCTACTGAGAGCTCAGCTGAAATCACTGAGAGCTGGGTGGAACCTCAAGAGACCAACTCACAGAGGTCACAGTGGCAGGAGAAGGTGATGGCACAGGGCCACTGGCAACAGAGCAATGGAGTGAACGGTGGCACAATGAACAACAGTGGCCAGAGCAAACAGTGAGCAGCTGGAGGAACGAGCAAGTTGCCTTCTTGCCCCCACCTGGGAGATGAACTCATGTGAAAGAACCTCTGAACTCTGAGTCTCCACTGACCAAGGACAACACCAGTGAGTGTTAATGAGGCTGTTACACAACACAGTTCATGCTAACAAACATGGCCGTGGCATCATACTTTCTATTTAAGCAAGAGATACTACACGCTACAAACTGGAGACCAATGTTAAGTGCATTGTCACTTGTTCATCCTGAAGTTGAACACTGGTTCCGAACAAGACCAGCAAATGCTCACTATCTTTCTGCAAGAAACTCAACTGACTGGCTAGACGCATGTGGTGCAACAGTGAAAGAATCAACAGTTGAAAAAGTGAAGAACTCTCTCACCACATTAAAAAATGTGCATATATGGCTGATGAATGCACCAATGCAAATGGTCATCAAGTACCAAGTCATTGCGTACGTTATCTTGATGTTGGTAGTAGGCCAGTAGATGCATTTCTAGATGTTCAAGTTATAGAAGACAGATTGGCTGCATCTGTGACAACCCACATCTTAGAAGAGTTAAATGCTTGTCAATTGGTCCCAAACAGATGGCTGCTTGTGCATTTAATGGAGCTGCAAACTTCTCTGGAAGACACGGTGGAGCACAAGCTTTGCTCAGAGAAAAGTGTAACCCTAGTCTCTCCTATACACACTGCAGAGGCCATCTACTCCAACTAATGCTAGTACGAGCTGCAGACTCTTCAAAAGACATATTCTTTTTTCAGCAAGAGTCCAAAAAGACTGAATATCTTGGGAAAGATACACTGGGACTGAAGTTCAAATTAGTCAAACTTGGGAAAACCCTCTGGCTTTCTCATGAGCGACCCTTGGCTGTTTGTCTTAAAATTACTCCAGCCATTATTACTGGCTTTGGAAAGTATCTACCAAGGTCGGATGGATCTAGGTAGTGAGGCTGGTGGAGTACTTTTGCTACTACATTCAGAGAAGACTACTGCCATTCTCTCATAAGTTTACAGTTGAAATCACTTGGGTCATTAAACAATGCCATCCAGGCATCTGCCACAACAGTAGTAGATCTTTGTCCAGCAATAGAAGCTACATTTGGATCAATCAGAGAGCTATCCATTGAAAAAGTACTGGAAGAAGCAATGACTTCAGTCCAGAAGTTGACTAATGAAGGCATTTATATTGAATCCTTAAGTGAAGAGGTCAAGAAGTGTTTCTTAAGACAACTGACAAAGTACACAGACTTGATTCTTAAAAATCTACAACAGCGACTTCTAGATTCTACTCAACCTGTACATAGCTTTTACAGATCCCTGTCCTATAAAACACTGACAGTTGAGTGGAGTGAGGCACTACCAGCAATGGGGCTGCCATGTGCTCAGGACAGAATAGAGAATTTGAACACAAAGTGGAATATCGTACGACGAATGAACGAATATTTGACTTCAACTTCTTTTTTATCATCACTAGTGGCTCGACCCGATCTTTATGCTATGTTTCCTGGGCTGAAAGAAGTAAGAATTCATCTCTTACTACTCCCAGTCACAAAAGCTACAGTTGAGCGTTCTTTTTCATCATTGAATAGAATTTTGTGTTTTGAAAGGAAGTCGCCTTCTGCCTGATCATGTGAATGGACTAATGAGCATATCAGTTGAAGGAATGGAAGTACTGGACACACAAGAAGCCACCAAAGATGAATGCATTGCATTCAAGAAGTTCATTAACAGAGTTGTGCAAAATTATAACAAGAAACCAAGAAGGATGTAGATGTAGTGCTTCATAGAAGGCTTGAGTAGCCAACTGTAATTTGTGTGATGATTTTAAAATCTAATAAAATGGTCATGAAACATTTTTCAGTTTTTACTACGGTGCCATACAGCCCACCTCCACCCTCACCGGTCTCACATCGGCCCTGACCCTCCCCCCTGTAAATTTGAACACCCTCCCAATTTCAATTCCTGGGGAAAACACTGGTCAGAGGTATGATCATGAGTTTGAGAAGGCGGCTATAAAACTCACTGACCCCAAAGAGGGAAATAGCAAGGAGGAGGAGGAAGAAGAACTACTTTTGGACAACAAGAACAAAACATCATCCTGAGTGAGAAGAGCAATACTCTGCAATTAAAGAAGTTTGCAGGAAAACATGAGACACTATAATAATAGTAACAATCATTTATATTATTTATATTACAGCAGTACCTAGAGGCCCTAGCCAAACTCCTAGCTCCATTTCACTAGGCACTGTACAAGAGATAGTCCTTACCCCCTCAGAGCCTCCATCTAAATAGACAAGACAACAAAGTGTGGGAGAAAGGATGTATTATTATTATTATGGATACAATTTGGTCCCAGGGGTCCCAGATTCCGTGACTTTAACAGATGTTCATGACTTCTTCGTCGTCAGCCCCACCATGACCATACCCTGATTTTGTACACTTTTACCATGACTGTTCTGTGAATTTTGCCTAACTTTACCATCACAAAATCATATCCATAATTATTATCCCCAGTTTACACATTGGGAACGGAGGCACAGAGAGATTAAATCGCTTTCCAAAGGTCACACAAGAAATCTGCAGCAGGGCTAGGAACTGAATTCAGATCACCTGAATCCTACTCCCGTGTCTTAACCATGAGAGCAGCCTTCCTCGCTAAACAACCACACTAATTGTATTTATATATTATGCCCCTGTCCAGGCACTTAGAGTTCTAGACAAGTTAAAAATAATGGAACAGATCCTCAGCTGCTGTAAATTGCAATGGCTCCACCAAAGTCAATGGCGCTCTGCCCCAATACAAAACACAGTAAAAAAATTAGAAAGAAAGATCTCCCTCTTAAAACTCAATCAAGATCAAATCAAGAGGGTCAATAAACAAGGATAAAGGGGAATAGAACTGTAGATCACAATGGAAAGCAATACATTCTATCTAGTCTTTGTGGAGTATCTGGAAAGTACCAAATAAAAAGGATATTGAGAGAATGTCGGAAATCGACAAAAACAATTATACTTGTATTGTAACATCTGGAAGAGAATGACTCACACAGATTCAGCCAACCACAGTAATGAGGTTATTTTATCACAGTCTTTGGAAAGACTTTTGAACCCTAAAACACAGCAGCTGCCAAAGCCTAAGCTTCTCCAGGTCTAAATAGCTGATCCCCATCCCACCCACCCCCTTCCCATCCCCATTTCCATCCTTCCTTCCCCTACCCCTGCCCCCAGCAGTTTGTCTGGTTACATTTGTGTTCACTGACTACTTTTCTGCACTTTCTTCCCAAACCCTCCCAATCATATCAATCTATGTAAACTACTTCTCATACACATTGAACCAATCAAATGCCATCTTAAGACTGCCTGCTATTATACATACAAAGAATAACTTGGCCGTCCTTCCGGAGGGTTGATTTGCACATCCTCATGCCAGAGTTTTAATCGTATCATGGCAGGACCATCTAGCTAATGTTAGAGTCGGAATGATTAACATCAGATAATGAGAATCATAAGAATCAGTATATCTGATCCGGCTATTAGTCAATGATGTCTGGTGTTCTAACAGCACTGGGCAAGACCTCTGAAAAAGGCAGATGTCTTTGCCACATAACCTGTAGTAAGTGTCATTAGGGGAGAGGGGAGAAAACTTACCAGACCCCTATGAGAATCAGCTGATATTTGATTACCCCTATTACTTTAGCATGCAGAATTATAAATGTTATTGGTCAGAACATTATCCTGCTTCATTATTTGACTCTGTTACTCTCCTTCAGCTCTGAATTTGTCATGCATACATCTGAAACTGCCATACAAAATGTAGGCAAGGTTTATTCTCATTTTAAAAGAGGGAAACTGAGGCACAGAGGGACTTGCCCCCAAGTCACTCAGGAAATCAGAAGCAGAGAGGTCAGTTCTCTTGACTCCCAGCCTGATATTCAGTTCACTAGATGACTTCATGTGTGGCTGTGCTCCGAATAGCATTGATCTGGCAACAGGAAAGCAATTTTGCAAGATTTTTTTTAAAAATGTTTCCCCATTTGAAATTTCAAAATTAAAAAAAATGTCACATAGTAGAGATGATTGAAGGAACCTGGTTGAAGGAAAATTTTTGTGGGAGTTTTGTCAAGGTCCCTCCCCCCCGGCCCCCGGCATTGTTTTTGCAATCTTTCCCCGTGTTTCACTATATACCTAGTCCATATCTTTGAATTTTTTGCACAGATCATGTTGACAACTCTCCTGATTTTACTGTGAGTCTTGCAATATTTGGTATTTTTCTCAAAGCCGCAGGCCCTGGAGGAAAATGATTATGTGAGAATCTCAGCTTTCATTTAAAAAAAGTAAGTTCCTAGCCTCTATGGTTGTGCAGAAAAGCCTGAAAAACATGAACTCAGTGCACCAGAAGGTGTATATAAAAAGAGCCACGTATTTATTTATGTGTTTATTAAAATCTCATGATTTTTAAGCCAATCTTGTGATATTTTGGGCCCCACTTAATGTGGTTGGCAATACTACCTACCGAGTAAAACTGGCTGAAATTTTTCATCTGAAAAGTTTTTCTGATGAAGAATGGCTCTTTCATAGAGAGAAAAATATTCGTGGAGAATGTCCATTTTCCACTAAAGTGAAAACTGTTCAGAGAAACACGGAAACATTTTCACTTTTCAGCCAAATATTTTTCAGATTTCAGTTATTTTTTTCAATGAAAACCTGGAAAAAAAAAAAGAGGCAATATTTTAAGGAAAAGGTTTGTTTCACTTTTCTCAACAATGTTCACAAAAAAACACTTTCTCAACAAGCGCCAGCACAAGATGTGATAACACGCACTACGCACGATGTGACTGAATCTGAGAGTTCTAGCGACAGGCCTCTGACTGGGATGTTTCTTTAAACATGTAATAATTTAGAACTCCTCAGCTTCGAGGCTCTTCACATCTGCCCCACCCACTCCTGGGCTCTCCGTTCTGCTCCTTCCCTACACACAGGCACATGCCTCACACCCTATGCTTTGCCTAATATGCACTCTCACTCCTGGCTTTGCAACTCCTTCCACAAGAACCCTACACCCAGGAATAGGCAGCCTCTTTGTTCCAGCCTCCATGACCCAATTGACCTTCATTTCCTCCGTCAAATCCTTTATATCTTTATCCTATATCTATATCTTTATATCATACTTAACTTTCCAAAGATGCAACTCTGTCTGTTCTCAGGTTAGGGTCTGACCATCTACATGAGATGGTGATAGAGAGAGAACCAGATTAGACAGAGCCATCCATCAATGGTACCGTAATTACTGCACGTGTCCAAGTTGGTCTGGAAACTCCTCAGGGCAGAGTCCAATTTCAGTCATGTCCTCTTACAGCCTTCATAAATAATAGATGATGAGCAAGAAACCCATAAGATTCATTAAAGCTTCACATTTTCACTCAGTCTACCTGTGGCTCTTGCTGTGAAAACAAAGGGCCAGATCCTCAATCTTGTGTAAAGTTGCCTTTGAACCATGCCAGCAGCACAAGGGGGATGTAAAGATGCCTAAAAGAGGTAGCAGAAAATTTCTCCAGTGTGGGATATTTGTACAATGAAAAACCAGTTTTATTCCACCCTCTCCCCTTACTTCAATCATACGGGCGTGTCAGGGCAGGAAGAGTAGTTCCTGGGGGAAGAAATGAAGTCAGAGCACACAGTGCTCAGACCAAGCCTTGGTTGGTAAAGCCAACTCTGTAAAATGCATCCAGCATACATAATTTAGAGGTGCCCTAAAGCTATTCTAAATTATGCCCAGGGTTATTTCAGCACCTTGTGGCCCTAGGATCAAAGGTATCAGGAGATAGTTTACCGCCATCTTTCCCATCTTCTTCAGCTACCCTGAGTATAAATTAGACACAGCTGAGAATTTTTACTGGCAGCATTAAAATATTTTTAATTATTTTTAATTTAACATTTTAAAGTTTTATTTTTAAAACCATACAGTGCAGCCAGTTGGGGGCATATAGCAGAGTGCCTAATGGAGGTGCTCAGAACCTCAATTCATTTGGTACCTTGACAACACTCATGCAGCTGGCCTTTATACATTCTCTGATGTTTCTTTAATCTCTCCTATACAAAAATGTTTCTCATATTCCTCGCCCTCCAGATATTCATTTAAACAGACAGCTACAGCTGGGGATTTGTGTGTGTGTGTGTGTGTGTGTGTATTAATGATAGATGCTCTGATAAAGAAGATTAATAAATGTGACATGGGGTATATTTTCACATGCAGACAATATCTCCACAAGGCATATATTCTGTAGCCCTGCTCCCAACACCCAGGTATGCTAGTGGCAGCTACCCATGTGCACTGAGGAAAGTCTATAGGAGCAATGATAATACCAAAGGACCTCACAGTACTTTGCAAACACAACTGGAGTTTGTCCGGGATTTTGAAAACTTGGGGGAACCCAGAGGAGAGGAGGTTGCAGTAATTGACACCTATCCATTCATCGGAGAGGAGGGAGCTGGATAGGACAGTGAACGTCATCTCTCTCTGTTCTTCTAGGCCTTTAAACTGTGCTCTTCATTGATGTATCTGAGCTTTTACGCCCCCATAGCTGCGCTTGAGTGGATTTTTAAAAACCAAAGTATAGGCAGATGTACTGAACTTCTCCAAATTTGGGAGAAACTTTGGATTGTGTGTTGCTTTGGTGTCATCTTTAGTTCACACTGGCAACGTCAAACCTGGTTGAGCCATAGCTAGTTTGCACGACACTAAAAGACAGTTGTTTCATCTGTGCAGAAGTGGCCAATGAGTGGACGAGTATTAGGTCATCTAGTCCATCTGCTGCCGCAGTAGCGTTTTCCCCTGCAATACATGTTCATATGCTTTGTTTAACATATTAATGTTGTTGCTGAAAAAGAGGTTCATGGTGAGACAGGAGGGAGATTTTCCAGCATGGCTTAGTCTCATCTGTGCATTTTAGTTCACATTTTATACCCTTCTCATCAGGGAAACCTGAAGTTTCACTTTATCCCAGTGGAAGGAGAAACCAGTCTCCATTTCTTGCATATACAATGAACTCAGACACACAGACATTTTCCCCCTACCCAATATCAAAACTAAGTTGAAAACTGAGGTTGGTGTGAACCAAAACTTTGGATCTAAGCATACCTGGAATTAAGTGGTATTCAGAAACCATTTTCATAATGGATCAAAGTCTCCCCCGCCCCGCCGATCCAAATACCTTCAAACAGAGCTGTGCAGGGGACAGATATTCTATTTTGCACAGGATTTTGACATTTGTTTTCTTTTTGCCAAAATTTAAATGTTTCATATAGATTTTCACTTTTTTATTTTATATTGGAAGATATAACACAAAACAAAAAAATTAAAACTAAAGTCACTTTTAAAAAATCAACATTGCATTCTGAAAATGTTGCAATGCAATGTTTTGTCATTGTTTGAACTCTGCCCCCCCCTCCCTTTTTTTTTCCCCCTCTGAGACAAAATTTCTTCATGCAGCATTTTGATTTCAATAGACCTGCATTTCCTGATGAAAATGGTTCAATTGAAGTTTTCTGATTTGCTCTATCCCTGAGCTTTGGGACTATTTGAAATCGAGATCTGGATCTAGCTCTGAAATCTTCTGCTCTGTCCCTTCTCTGGTTGGAAATAGCGAAGAACTGAAATGGCTGAAGTCTGAAGATTTATTGACAGTGAGACAGAGAGGTGCTGTCTCCAGTGAGATTAGAAAGTCTCTTTCTTCCTTTTCCTTCCTGATATTACAGAAAACAATATACACGTGTAGTGTGGGCTTGTAAAACCCCTTAATCTTACCTGAAGCTTTATATTCCAGTTGTCAGGTTGTCACTTGTTCACCTTGGAGCCTGGCTTTGAGGAATATGATAGGAGAACTAATTGGAGCAGGCTGGTTGCCTACGATTGAAAACATGTTTCAATAAAAAGGATTTTATTCTGCTATGGATACTGATGTGAACAAATGGGACCCTAGGGTACAAAACAGAAATAATCCTAAGTATCTTTCTCTCTCTCTCCCTCTATCTGCATCCCCCTGCCCCAGGAACAGACTTGATATCAAACCACAGCAGTGTTGCAATAATAGCTTTCTACCAAAGTCTCATTGCGTCCACTAAAGATTTTTCAGTACCTGGATGATATTAGTTGCTAAATAGGCACCGTATAGCAAATAGAAGCAATAGACAGCGATGGGCCCAGGCTGTCAAAGTGAGATCCAGATGTCAGCCCCCTCTCCCTAGTACTTTCAAACTTCTAGGGTGTTTGAATTCAGGGTGTGTTCATTACAGACGTAAGGATAAATTCTGGGACTTGGGTACAGCTTCTGATTTTGAAAAGAAAAAACAAAGAACAAAAACCAACTCTTTTCCAAAAGGCCAGGAGTCCTCAGATTCAGGATTTTGGGGTAGATGCACCTCAATGCAACCACAAGAACAGCATTGGGAGCCCTGAGTCACCACCTTGTTTATTCTTAGCAAGTGCCTGAACAAAACATACTCAAGGAGCTGTCTGTTCACATGCTGAATCTACCATGTTCTGTCTGGATCAGAGAAATGAAGGCCAACTGTCATGAGCAACTAGTTAAAGAAAAGGATGGACAACCAGTAAATGGTCTAAATTGTTACCACTAACCACTGCACTCTATTAGCAGCTAGCCTCAGAGCTGAAATGAGAAGCTATACTGGTAGGCATATTTAAACTTCCCAACCGGACCACTTAGGTTGACCATGTTTCCCAAAGTGAAAATGGGACACCACTCTGGGCCAACCCAAGGCCACTCCCCACAGGGGGCTGGCCCGAGTTCTCCTTCCCCCCCCCCCCCCCCCCCGCGCCCCCACATGCAGGGCCGGCCCAAGTCTCACTGTGTGGAGCCACTTCACCCCCCACCCCCCCGAACATTCCTCTGCAGTCCCCTAAGAGGGCGTGCCCCACTTTTTTGGTAAAACTGGGCATTTGTCCCATTTGCTCTTGCCAACAGATGATCAGTTGACAAGGACAAATGGGACAAATGACAGTTTTGCCAAAAAAGTCAGAATGTCTGGGACAAGGCTTAAAAAGGGGACTGTCCCAGCCAAAACAGGATGTATAGACACCCTAGGACCACTAGTAACTAACTCAAATAATGTATGTCACAATTCAGGCAACTTCACCTGTATTCTCCTTCTATGGTCCAGCAAAGGCACCTACCCTAGGGTTGGCTCTCTTGTGAGAAGACAAATACCTCTTTCCCTTCCAAATGGGGAGTTTCCAAGCTGCACGCTCCCCTGACTATACTGTGAAATCCCCAATAAAAAAGACAGGCTGCCTAAGTATTCTTTTGCCTTCTCTTAAGAAGTGGTACATAGGTACATCATCACAGGTATCAGAGTAACAGCCGTGTTAGTCTGTATTCGCAAAAAGAAAAGGAGGACTTGTGGCACCTTAGAGACTAACCAATTTATTTGAGCATGAGCTTTCGTGAGCTACAGCTCACTTCATCGGATGCATACTGTGGAAATTGCAGAAGACATTATAGACACATATAATGTCTTCTGCAATTTCCACAGTATGCATCCGATGAAGTGAGCTGTAGCTCACGAAAGCTCATGCTCAAATAAATTGGTTAGTCTCTAAGGTGCCACAAGTCCTCCTTTTCTTTCATCACAGGTATGCATTTCCGCACAACTCTTTTGAAGCAAGCACATTTTATTCTTAAGGTAGAAGCATTACAGAGAAAACATAATAAAAAACCTACACACATACTAATAAGCTTACTGGACATCACCTCAACTGCAACATGGGATCTGGCAGGAGTACTCCTTTAACTTCCATCCAGGGGTTTTCCTGTGGTTTCATGAGTAAGAGTCGCTCATTTTTTCCAGTTTGGCTCTTTGAGGAGACCATGGATAGGTAATCAAATCAGCCAGACAACGGGTCTCTGCTCAAAGGGCAGCTTCAAAAGGATGGATTCAAGGTGGGTCATTTGCAGTCCCCTCATCTCCTAGGAAATCCACTTCACTTTATTGTTCCAAAAATCCTTTGAAGAAATCACATGCAATCCCACAACAACACATAAAGAATTGCAGTTTTAATACAATGGACCTCAAAAGCATTAAATTTAATTCAATGAGGTTTAACTTAATTCAATAGAGTTTAATTTAATTCCATAAGGGTTGTCCAGGATATTGCAGGAAACAGTCGTATCCATCACAATATCTCCCATAAAAGTATGACTGTGCATGAAAAAATGTCTGGTGCTGTATCTATTTGTTATTGTGTCTGCCAGCTGGTGGCCAGACACTATAGAAGACGTAACTGATTGACAGAGCTCCACCATCCAGTGGCCGACATTGCTGTGTGTGCATCTCACAAGTAACAGCTCTGACTCCAATTGGGATTCTCAGATCAAGTGCTCCGGATGTTGAGCCAAAGGGGAACCTGCTCTTGCCAGCAGAATCTGTGCTATGCTGATCTCAGATGGGAGCTGCTGTTTGTATGGCTCTTGTGATACTTATAATATAAGTGCATATGCAATACTGGGCCACATACTATGGGAAGAAGGATGGTTTTGTGGGTAAGGCAAAGTACTAGGAGTCAGGAGGTGTGAGTCCTATTCCTGGGATTGACATTGACTTGCCATGAACCTCTCTGTGTCTCAGTTTCTTTTGCCATAAAGCTGAGGTAATACTCACCTCTCAGGCTTCATTCGTTACTCTTTGTAAAGTGTTTGAGCTCCTTGGATGGAAAGTGCTCCAGAAATGAAAAAAATATTATCTCCTCATTCTATACCCAGAAATCCTTTTGACGTTAATTGCACAAAGATCAAGGGAAGAATGGGACCCGGTGTTTTCACCTGCATATTCCAAAGTGCTACAAAACCTCCACATTTGTATTTTCTAACTGAGCAGCAAAACATGAGGGTTGCTTTATAAGAGTATTTGATTTGATTTTTCATTTCCCAGCACTTGTGCTGGATAAAAACAAAAATCGTAACCCCAGGGACAACACTGGTTGTAATCTTGAATTTGATGTTGCTTAATGGTACTGTTATTTTCCGGTCTTTTTTTTTTTTTTTTAATTGTTGAACATTTCCTGTACAGGATCTCTACAGGACTGATGATGTTTACTTGCCATAAAAAGGAGATATTTCCATACCACACTCAACACAGATTCTAATACACATAACTAATCTGATTTATTTTAAATGCATACAGTTCTGCAACTAAAACACATCTGAATAATCCTAAAGCAGAATTAGGTATCCAATATTTTTTAATTCTCACAACAGAGAGCATCTTTTTCTTTTTTTCATATGCAACAGGCTGAATTCTGATCTCAGTTACATGTGTGTAAACTCAGAATAAATCTAACTGACCTGAATCTTTTCTCAGGCTGGTGTCATTGCATTGATTCAACTGAGTTACTGTTCATTTACACTGGTGAAGGAGGAGAATCAGGCCACTTGGGTTTATGCTAGATTGTACCATTGTTACATATGTTTTGTAACACTGGTTTAATGAAGAACCCAGTGAGGCCCATCATACGTTGGTTAATGTGAGATGCTGATCTCCCTTGACTTCAGTTGGTGATGAAGGAGCTCAGCACCTCACAGGAGGCTCTCAGCACTTTGAAGTGCTGGGATCACAGAACACCTGTACTGTTAGTTTATAAATGAAAAGCAGCCACAAATCTAAGCCATGTTTAGTCATCCAATCATCCTTTTAGGTGGAGACTTTAGAACATTATCTCAGCTAAAGGAACCTCTTTGCCATTTGCAAAAGTCTGTTTTAAACACAGCTCAACTTTTGAGAGCCCCAAATTTCATTCTTTGTACTGACTGTATGACTGAATCCTACTAACTGATGATTTTAGCCTCTGAGAGACCATGAGACGTTACCACAGAAAGTTACATTTCTAATAGGGAAAGGGTTATTCAAGCCACTGCCTTTCATAAGAAACCAGTTTCAGTAGCTCCTGTTTTGCATAACTTCCTCAGTATTGCCCCAACTCAACACAAAGGAACCCAAATAAACATACAGAGGACTTACCAAACCAGACTACACTTAACATATTAGTTGTGCGGCTGGAAAGTGCTCAGACACCACAGTGGTGAAGGTGGTATAAGAACCTTAATTGAATAGCTTAGACCAGACCAGTGATACATCTAGTCCAGCGTCCTGTCTCTGATCATGGCCAGCACACTTGGAATAGCTTGGGTGATGGGGGGGAGAGACACCCAAAAGAGAGCCATCTTGGAATTCCATGATACATCAGGTAGGGTGTTTTTTTCCCTAGCTAATTTCCCTAGAATTAACTCCTTAAGGAGTAGATCCTTAACTGGTGTAAATTGGCATCTCTTTATTGACTTCAGTAGAACTATGACAATTTGTAGCAGCAGAGAACCTACCTCTAAATTTCTGGAAAATTATGAGGAGAATAGAACATTTCAGTCAATGCCTCACCTCTTTGATTACTCACATCAAAGGAAAGGAATACACTACAAATACTTCACAAGACATTTTATCCTGGGGAAAAGAGGGAAGTGATGAGGATGGGCAGATCATCTGCATTCCAGCCACGGCTCTAAGGAATCCCACATTTTTTTCTCTGCTGTCTGTTGGCCTTAATTAAGCTCTGACAATGCTTGAGAGCTTGTCATGCGTGTCACTCAGCACTGGGATCAGTGACACAATACTATAAAAAATAAGGAAAACTGGAAAGAAAGTTCATTTTCTTCACATCAAATTGGCATCTCTTTATTGACCTTGAGGTCACGGCCAGTTTGCAAGCTACAGACATTTGTGAACACCAGAAAGTATTTCATGTGAATAAGATGTAAAACATGAACTACTAGGTCAGTGGTGATCAAAAGTTATTAGTGTTTAATGGCTGCTCAAGTGGCTTGTATCCACCAGGTGTTCACTTCCCTAAAACAATTACCGTGGCTGGAGGTAATTGGTATCTTTGTTGGCAGTCTCAGCATGGAAGCCAAGAATGCAGTAGGACATAGGGACTGAGCTGTTACCTTAGAGGTATTCTCTCGTAGTCAGGGCTGAGGCATGCTGGTGAAAAATGAAGAGATTTGTATTGCTGCTGCCCATATTTAACTGGTTTCTTAGATGAAATGAGGACTATAATGAGCTCTAAATTTACAGTAAACCCTTCCCCTCAAAGAAACCCAAACATTAAACAGCAAAGCATCAAGAAAGAATCTTAATTCTTACATTGTCCAAACAGAGCCAATTATTGTTTGACCCTAAAAGTATGGTACAAATGCCCCTGAGATTTAGATCCCTACTTGTCAGGTCAGATTATCAATGTATAAATCCCACTAAGTGCCAGGCATTCCTGCAAAGTATCAGTGAGTTTGCTTTGCTTACTTAGCCATCAAAATGCCTGCCATTGTTTCTAAGTGCACTTTGCTCTCTTGACATGACCATAGTGCAGCTCAGTCCAGAACCTGTTACATCTTGTCAGGCATTGTGACCTCAGTCTGGGACCGGGGCGGGGGCGGGGGGGAAATAAATCTGCTTTGGGGAAGAAAGAAGTGTAACCCTGTTGAAAATCCTGTGTCAGGGAAATGTATAGGCTTGACCAATGCAGTCCTAACTTTGGTGATGATCAGGTCCCAGACAAGGAGGGACTGATGTTAACAAAGGACCAGATCTTGTTCATTTTAAAGTTAATGGAAACATGCCCACTGACTGGAATGGAAGAAGGCCAGGTCCCTCAGATAGTCTCAAGTGCTTTAGGGAATATATTTCAAATATTCTTATGAACTTTGCTGATCTTTATAAGGAATTTAAATTCATACGCTTAGAAATGTATTGCTGGGATAAAAACCAGATAATAATAAAAAAAGCCTTACCAGCTAAGGTTAAGGTGCTCTTCTGGGACTTGAGAGCTGGATTCAATTCCTGACTGGGCCCCAGACTTCCTATGGATCTTGGGCAAATTACACAGTTGCTCTGTTCCTTGGCTCCCCCCCTGTAAAATGGGAATTTAAAAAACCCTGCTTTTTTCCCACGCTTTGTCTGTCTTCAGAGCAGGGACCATCTTTTAGTATGTTGTACAGCACCTAGCACAATGAGTTCCTGTTTATACCAATTGCAAAGCTCCCATTGACTTCAGCAGGAGCGGGACTGGGCCTATAAAAACTTCCTGGATTTTAGCCAAGTAGTCTGCTTTACAAAGCTTCATTTGGTGCTATGAACGGCAAACACTGCAGGAGAACAACATTCTCACTGGATTTTCTTTTAAAGGTCAAGCAAATTTATCTGTTGCACTCGGGTTCTCAAGCCCTCTTCTCAAATGTTGGTGTCCAAATCAGCTGACCATGTGCTTTTTAATTACTATGGCCACAGCTGTGACCTGCGCTATTGTGACAGAATATACCCATGTGTTCACACCCAACACAGTATTGTTATAACGTTTGTACAAGGTGTGCCTTGTGAGGTATTATTTAGGAACTCGTAACTTACTGATCAGTAATATCATGGCAAAATGCACATGGCGACATTTTATGTAAAGTTCTGAAGAGAAGCTGAAATCACAGGGTGTGACTGGCATGCTGGAAGGCTGTTTGTGAGTGGCCCAGGTGGGAGCTTCTACAGCAAGGCATTGTAAGGCATCCAAGGTTGCAGGGAAGAAGTGACACAGCCCCCGCTGGTCTGAATTGCACCCTGGTATGTGCAGTAAGTCAGTACGGTATGGTACGCCCTACCAGCAAGATATTTATAGTTAATACTGTGTACCAGAAAGAAGAGAAGCAGAACCACAGGACTCTCCCAGGAACCGCAGCGGGGAAAGGAGCAGAACATGGGGCCACCGGGCGCCCTCATGCCGGCAGCTCCTCTGGCATGGCTGTACTCCCCCATCCCTGCCTACAGCCCTGGCCTGTACAGACAGAGGAGACCCTGTGTGGAAGGGCTGGGGAGGTACAGCTGTGCCAAAGGAGCTGCAGGCGAAGCACCACCCAGTGGCCCCACGTTCTGCTTCTCCAGTGCAGCAGGAGGAGGACAAAGTCCCACCCCCAGGTAAGGGGGTGGATCATGGGAAGGGGATGGGAAGAGCATGGGAGGCCCGGGCTGGGGGTGGGATGAGGAGAAGTCACGTGGAGGATCACGTGAGGAAGTCACGTACCCCCCACACCACCACTCCCCATACCAGTAAGAAATGGATTCCACTCGCATCACTGGGCATGTCACTGCTGTACACCCCTGCGGAGTAGTACGGGGTGTAAGGCATTGCCATATTCTCCTGCAGGGGCTACCTGTCTCATGGAGTGCAGTGAAGGTGGGTAAAGCAGCCTTCATTGGGCCTTTACCTTCCCAGCTGCACAGGTGGGCGAGGAGTGGGCAGGTAGAGGTGGAAGGTAGGTGACCCAATACACCAGCAAGTACAACTGACCCAGTGCAGAGGACAAACCATGTATGTGTACTGGGTAAAGGAGTAAAGGGCTGTTGCATATTCCTTCCCCCACTGGAGAAAGAGGGGGAACCAGAGTCCATATTGTGAGTCACGGTATGTCCTACTCAGGGCTTGTGCCAAAATCACCATCTAGCCCTAAATTCAGGGCCGGATTGGGACTGACCCTTGTTCAGGAGGGGTCAAACAATAAGCCCTCCCCACACTTGAGCCTTCTGTGCAGGGGCCTACCACAATCTCAATTCCTGTGGTCTTCTTGCCAGTGCCTCTAAGATACCGTGTTGTCCCAAATCGTGTGTGTGTGTGTGTGTGTGAGGGGAGTGGGGATTGGGGTTCTAGGGAGCGCAAACTCCCCTGCCAATGGAAATGCACAGTGGGTGTGCTCCAGAAGGCATTTCGCCTTCCATGCCTGCAGCTAGGACTATGGTGCTCTGACTTGACCCCAGTATATGGCTGTCGCTAAAAGCCACAAACCAATAATGCATCTAATTTTCAAGTTCTTCTTTACAACTAGAGGTCCAAAACTGGATATACATACTTATTGAGGCTGACCTTTGGCATCTGCAGGGCCTTTAATCTTGATTATTCAGAGAAATCTCTGGGGTCAATGTGGGCATAGTTTGCATGATCTTGTAGACAGTGCTTGGGTCCCTGTCTATACATGTTGTAAGGATATAGATATTCAGGCCTGCCTGTAAAGGCCTATACTTTAAGAATTTAGGTATATGTTTATTATTTAGCTAGTAATAGAGGTATACAAGAAAGAATCCGTGTAAGGGCCTTCTTTCACTGTGACAGTCTGCGGCCCTGTTCTTAGGTCAATGCCTTTGGCTAAGCAGCAGAGGCAGCCATAAGCTGGGAAGCAAATGGTCATATCCTCACACTCCAAACTAGTCAATATGGGGCTGTTAGGAAGGTGATCCAATCTATCACCTCCAGAGAAAGGGAAGAGCATAGAAGATGTAAAAGGAAATTTAGTCTGATAGTTTTTTTGTCTGGTAAGAACTCACTTATCAGTAGACACAGCTGGGAAACCCTTATGTCTTTTTTCAGAGTAACAGCCGTGTTAGTCTGTATTCGCAAAAAGAAAAGGAGTACTTGTGGCACCTTAGAGACTAACCAATTTATTTGAGCATAAGCTTTTCTGAGCTACAGCTCACTTCATCGATGTAGTTGTGAAATCCTCACTTCTGTATTGTTTTGTCATTATAGTTCCCACTTTGCTATTGTTTATTTGCATGGTCGCTGTCTGGTTCTGTGATTGTTTCTGTCTGCTGTATCATTAATTTTGCTGGGTGTAAACTAATTAAGGTGGTGGGATATAATTGGTTAGCTAATCATGTTACAATATGTTAGGATTGGGTAGGTAAATTTCAGTAGAATGATTGGTTAAGGTATAGGTAAGAATATTACTATATAAATTAGGGGCAAACCGGAAGTAAGTTGGGATTCAAAAATAGGGAAAAAGGAACTTGGATTTAAGCTTGCTGGAAGTTCACCCCAATAAACATTGAATTGTTTGCACCTTCGGACTTTGGGTATTGTTGCTCTCTGTTCATGCGAGAAGGACCAGGGAAGTTGGAGAGTGAAGGAATAAGCCCCCTAACACATGTGGTCAGACATGACAGAAATGAAGATGCTATAAATGCTTATAATAGGATAGACAGACCAACTGATTTCTGGCCAACCCAGATTACTGTTTATGATCTAAAGGAGAATACCATTATGGCAATGATAACGATTTGTAATTCAATTGTACGATAGAGAAAAAAAATATTGTCCTTCCAAACATCTCCCAAGCAAAGTGAAAGCAGTCCCATCTAAGAAAGGGAAGAAGCATTTTCTTCAAAACATAGTTGGTATTATTGTTGCATTTTGCCACTTGCAGCTATAATTAGCTAAGTGGTTGAGTCACCGAACCAGAAGGAGGAGTACAAAACATGCTGAGCAGTGTTATGCAACAGCATTGAGAATTTAGACATATTTATGGGTCTACTCAACTATTTCAGAACAAAATTGGCTGGTGATACACAAACTTCTATACACAAACTTCTATGTTCTCTCTGTGGTTTGAAGATAAGCATGGCTTGAGTTTTCCACACAACATGATTGGTCAAGATCATTCAATCTTAGCTGGATGACCCTCCAATTTCTTTCTATGAATGGTCTTTGTTATCTGATATCAACAACAGAGCAAGATGTAGCAGATTCCCCTCCATGCTTTAAAAATGATGTTCAGTTGAGACAACTTTAAAAAATAAACAAAAGGAACAAAAAGAGAACATTTGTATCAAACAGAATTGATTTTGCAAGTGGCGCTGTCTGTTCTCTTTGGCACCATTACTGATACTGGAGGTTGAGTACCGTTTCTCCTCCAAACCCTTGCTTTTTCTACTTAATCCTGTCATATAATCATAACACTACCTGTACAATGTCATGATCTGCTGCCCTGGTATTACTGGGATGTAGAAAAAAAATAGAAGGTGGAAAAGTAGCGAGGCTGAAAGGAATAGATACGACTGTCAAAGAATGGGGAATGCCATGAAAGAACCAAAAAAGAAAGCAAATCAACATAACGCCATCCAGGGACCTATCTCTGCAAATGCTTACTACGGAAAGCTTCTTACCACTAGTAGTCTGCTTGATTTAAATAGAGTCATATTCATAGAGTTTAAGGCCAGAAGAGACTGGCAAAAGTACCGAGAGTGTCACAGCTAAATACAAGATCGAACAGACAGTTTAGCATAAGTACTTAGCATATATTCTAAGGGACCATTCAAGGTGAAGTGGCCCATTAACACTCCTGTAGCCATAGGACAAAAAGGGGGCTTTAGGGATTACTGATAGCTATAATAAGACATAAATCTAATGTCTTTATTAAGACCATGATTTTTATTGTCCAGCAAAGTTATGAATTTAAGCTCCTAGGCTTGTCTTTTGAAATCATTGTGCCGGTTTCCTTTGGGGATGAGGACTGATCGGTCAGATATAGAGTGCAGTACAGATCTTTGGGGGATCACAGCTGTTCACCTCTCTCCATTGTGAGAAACGACCATTTATTCCTACCCTTTATTTCCCATCTTTCAGCCAGTTACTGATCCATGAGAGGAACTTCCCTCTTATCCCAGGGCTACTTAATTTCCTTAAGAACCTTTGGTGGGGGACCTTGTCAAAGACTTTCTGAAAGTCCAAGAACACAGTTTAGACTGGATCACCCTTATCCACAGGCTTGTGGATTTCCTCAAAGTATTCTGGTAGATTTTTGAGGCATGGACTTCCCTTTACAAAAGCTGTGTTGAATCTTCACTAAACAGATTATGTTTACTTTTGTGTCTGATCATTCTGTTCTTTACTATACTTTCACTGACCTGTAATTGCCAGGATCTCTTTGGGACCCTTTTAAAGAATTATATCACATTAGACATCTTCCAGTCACCTAGTACACAGGTTGATTTAAGCAACAGGTTACCTACCACAGTTAGAGACTATCAGATGTATTTGAGCATAAGCTTTCGTGGGCTAAAACCCACTTCATCAGATGCATGCAGTGGAAAATACAGTAAGAAGATAGATAGATAGATTAGATATACACACAGAGAACATATATATATCCTCCTGTATTTTCCACTGCATCTCCCCCACATCTTCTGCAGTGAAGACCAGTGCAAAGAATTAATTTGGCTTCCCTGCAGTGGCGTCTTCCCTGAGTTCTCTTTAACATGTTTAGTGGCCCACTTGCTGTTTGGCAAGCTTCCTGTTTCTAATTTTATTGTTAGTTTTTGCTTCTTTAGCAAGTTGCTTCTCAAATTCTTTCTTGGCCTGCCTAATTATACTTTGACATTTTACTTGCTAAGCATTGTGCTCCTTCCTATTTTCCTCATTAAGATTTTACTTCCAAATTTTAAAGGATGCCTTTTTGCTTCTAACATCCTCCATTACTCTGCTGTTCAGCTAGGGTGGGATTCTTTTGGTCCTCCTGCTGTCTTTTATTATTTGAGATATCCATTTAGTCTGAGCATCTATTACGTGCTTTAAAATAGTCTCCATGCTGCTAGCAGGCATTTTACCCTTGTGACTGCTCTTTAATTTCTGTCTAATGAGCATCCTCATTCTTGTGTAGCTCCCCTTTTTTAAGTTAAATGTTACTGTGGTGGTGTTTTTTTGTATTTTCCCCTTACAAGGATGTTAAATTTACTTACATTATGGTCACTATTACTGAGCTATTCAGCTTGAATCAGATCCTGTGCTCCATTTAGGACTAAGTCAAGAATTGCCTCTCCCATTGTGGATTCCAAGACTAGATGCTCCAAGAAGCAGTCATTACTGTTGTCTAGAAATCTTATCTCTGCTTCCTGTCCTGAGGCGACATATCCCAGTCAGTATGAGGATAGTTGAAATACCCCATTATTACTGCATTTTCTGTCTGCAGCTTCTTTTAGCTCCTTGAGCATTTCATAATTACTATCACCATCCTGGTCAGGTGCTCAGTAGTATATTCTTACTGCCATACTCTTATTGTTCAAGCATGAAATTTCTATCCATAGAGATTTTATGGTACTATTTGATTTAAGATTTTAATCTCATTTGCCTCTATGTCTTTTTAAATCTATAGTGCCACTTCTGCACCAGCATGACATACTCTGTCATATCTATATATTGTAAATTCTGGTATTACTATGTCCCATGTACTATCCTCATTCTACTAAGTTTCCATAATTCCTGTTATACAAGTCTTCTCATTTAACACCAGCCACTCTAATTCACCCATCTTAATATTTAGACAGCCACCATTTGTATATAAGCACTTATACATTTTCATCAGAGTTTAGTTGCTTGCCTTCATGTGTTATGTTTAAATGGGACTCTTTTACATTTGACTTCTTTCCTATCCATCATAATAGTTTCTACTTCAATAAATTTTATTCCAAAGGGATGTCTCCACCCAACACACATACTCCTCTAGACCTGTTGGCATTCCCCCAGCCCACAGTTTAAAAAATCCTCTACAGGGTTTTTAATTTTACGTGCCAGCAGTCTGATTCCATTTTGGTTTAGGTAGAGCCCATCCCTCCTGTATTGTGGAAATGAAGGGAACTCAAGAAATCATCAAGTCCAGTCCCCTGTGCGGGAGCAGGACCAAGTAAACCACCATCCCTGACAGGTTTTCATCCAACCTGTTTTTAAAACCCTCCAGCAATGGGGATACGACAATCTCCCTTAGAAGCCTATTCCATAGCTTAACTACCCTTATAGTTAGAAAGTTTTCCCTAATATCTAACCTAAATCTCCCTTGCTGCAGATTAAGCCCATTGCCTCTGTCCTACCTTCAGTGGACACGAAGAACAATTGATGCCTGTCCTCTTTATAACAGGCCCATAATATATCTGAAAGCTAACAGGTCCCTCCCCCCCCAGTCTTCTTTTCTCAAAACTAAACTTGCCCAGTTTTTTTAACCTTTCCTCAGAGGTCAGGTTTTCTAACCCTCTTATCATTTTTGTTGCTCTCCTCTGGATGCTCTCCAATTTGTCCACCTCTTTCCTAAAGTGTGGCACCCGGAACTGGACACAGTACCCCAGGTGAGGCCTCACCAGTGCTGAGTAAAGAGGGACTGTAGCGGGAAGGTCTGGTAACTAGCTGACCTAGTGGTCAGCTCATGGTCTTACAGATTCTTCTGGTCTAGTTGGCCCTGAAGGTGTCCCGGCTGCAGCCTCCCTCACCCCCTCTGGCTCAGGTTGCTCCCCCTGTGTAGTCACAGGCTTAGCAGGCTCTCCTCCATCAGTCAGTGTCCACTTCAGTCAGTCAATCTCTCTCTGGGTTTTCAACTCCCAATGATGGGGGGAACCCAAGTCCTTGCTGCTAGAGAAGCCTTCACAAAGTGGTTGCCACTCCCTGCAGAGCAATCAGCATCAGCCTTACTTCCTGGTACCACATGCAGCTCATTCCCCCTTCTCCTGGGCTACCAGTGTCATTTTAAACTGTTCTTCCACTGGGCACATGCCTTGCACCTGTTGAGGCCAGGGCCATCCTAGCCCAGTATTGCTCCACTCCCCACCCTGGTATAGTGTGGGGGCTGTAAACCCCCTCACAGGTACAATTACCTCCTATGTTTTATATATAACACTCCTTTTAATATACCTCAGACTGTTAGCCTTTTTTGCAGTTGCATCATATTCAATTTGTGATCCACTACAACCCCTAGATCCTTTTCAGCAGTGCTACCACCTAACCAGTTATTCCCCATTTTGTAATCGTGCTTTTGATTTTTCTTTCTTAAGTGAAATATTTGCACTTGTCTGTATTGAATTTAATCTTGTTGAATTCAGACCAATTCTCCAATTTGTCAATGCTATTTTGAATTCTAATCCTGTCCTCTCAAGTGCTTGCAACTCCTCCCAACATAGTGTCATCTGTAAATTCTGTAAGTACATTCTCCACTCCATTATCCAAGTCAATAATAAAAATGACCGGACCAAGGACTCACCCCTGCTGGATCCTACTAGATATGCTCTCCCCATTTAACAGCAAACCATTGATACCTACTTTTTGAGTACAGTCTTTCAACTCCTTACAGTAATTTCATCTAGACCACATTTCCCTAGTTAGCTTATGAGAATGTCATATGGGACTGTGTCAAAAGCCTTACTAAAATCAAGATATATCACATCTATTGCTTCTCCCCTATTCACTGGGCTTCTCCTTCCCCCAAAAGTTCCCCAGTTCCTTATAAACCTAAATCCTTCCTCCCTACACAATCTAATTCACACATTTAGTTCTTGCAGTTCTGCCTATCTCACTGGCTTTGCACACGGAACTGGAAGCATTTCAGAGAATGCTACTATGGAGGACCTGGACTTTAATCTCTTACCTAGCAACCTAAATGTGGCCACCAGGACCTCTCTCCTACCTTTCCCTGTGTCATTGGTACCTGTGTGTACCATGACCATCGGCTCCTCCTCAGCTTGGGCAAAACCAGATGAATCTATTATTATACTTATTATACTAATGACTTTCGTTTATTTTGCAGCAGCACCTAGAGGTGTCAACCTGGTCACCCTCTCTCTGCCCCTTTTGCCCCCTCAGTGCTACACACTGTAGTGACATTGAATAACTGACAATCCCTGCCACAATGAACTTACAGTCTGAAAGACAAAATGTAGCAGGTGGGCAAGTGGACAGGATGGAAAAGGAGGATGGGGTAACAATAATATAACGTTGCATTACATAGTCTAGCTCAGAGTCCAATCGGTGAGTCTAAAGAGCCAACCAGTGGCAGTAACTGCAGTAATCATAGGCACCGACTCCGTGGGTGCTCCAGGGCTGGAGCACCCATGGGGAAAAAATGGTGGGTGCTGAGCACCCACCGGAAGCCCCCCTCTCATCTCTCCCCTACTCTCCCAGTGCCTCCCGCCAGCCAGTGGACCCCACAAATCAGCACCTCTCTCTCTCTCCCTGAGCCTCCCGCCCGTCGCAAACAGCTGTTTTGCAGCATGCAGGAAGCTGAGGGGGAGGGAGGAGGAGCAAGGGTGAGGAACTGGGCAGGGTGGGGGTGGAGTGGGAGTGGGAAGAGGTGGAGCATGGGTGGGGTCTTGCAGGGAGAGGGGAAGGGGGGCAGGGCCTGGGGCAGAGTCGGGGATTGAGCACCCCCCGGCCCTTTGAAAAGTCGGCACCTGTGGCAGTTATCACATTTGTTTGGTTTTTAAACCCAAAGCTGAAGGGGAAAAAATGCAAAGGGTGAGAAGACCCACCTCCCAAAACCACCTAAATAGTCTGTTGAAACTAGTCGGACCTGAAATGGGCATGTTTTGCGTAGCTATCTTATGGATTATAGTGTTAGGTGCTATACAAACAAAAAATAAAAAGATGGTCCCTGCCATCTCACCCACTGAGCTGATGTTATTTGGAGTACATACATGCTTGATGAATAGAGTTCAGAAACCTGAGAAGAGCATTGAGAAATGAAAGCCCAATTGTCTGGGAAGTATCAAAAATGTTATAGTTTGCTATTGTGAAAAGTGGCTTTTCTTTCTGGCTTGATAGGAATATACTAGAGCCAGTCTCTGAATGAACTCCGCTGCCAAGAATGTTGTTTACTGTAAAAGTAAAACACAGTGGGAAGTACCACTAAGCAGTCTGGCAACTGATCATGACAATAGACACAGTAACAAGTTATTTGAATGGTACTGTGTGTCCCATCCTGAGTGAAATGCCGGAGCATCTCTGGGAACAGTTTGTAATAACAGCATTCCAAATGTATTCCTTATAGCACAGTTAGATTCAATCTCAGGAAAAACTTCCTTACTGTAAGAACAATAGGACAATGGAACAGACTGCCAGGGAGGTTGGGGAAGTGCCTTCAGTGGAAGTTTTCATAAAGAGGCTGGATAGCCATCTGTCTTGGATGGGTCAGACACAACAAATCCTGCATCTTGGCAGGGGGTTAGATTAGATGGCCCTTGCCCTTCCTTCTAACCCTAAGGTTACATGCATATGGGCAAAACCTCATCGAAATGAACACTAGGCAAATTGATAGAGCTTCTGAATATAATTATGAACTCCTCTGTCCTTCTCTAGGAGCACTACTGTAATTTGGTACTGTCCCGAACACAGAGCATTCCCAGGTAAACAATGAGATGCCCAAACAAAAATACCCTGCCTCTAGACTCTGGAGCCACATCCATACTTCACATCTATGGACTGAAACCTGGATTTGAACTTGAGCGAAAAGAGTCCTGATCCAAACTAACACTAAATGTAGCCCATTACTGTTTTTTTCCTTTTTTTTTTTTTTTTAGTATTACATAAGAACGGCCGTACTGGGTCAGACCAAAGATCCATCTAGCTCAGTATCCTGTCTTCTGACAGTGGCCAATGCCAGTTACCCCAGAGGAAATGAACAGAATGGGTAATCATCAAATGATCAATCCCATCACCCATTCCCAACTTCTGACAAACAGAGGCTAGGGTCATCATCTCTGCCCATCCTGGCTAATAGCCATTGATGGACCTATCCTCCATGAACTTATCTAGTCATGATTGTATAGACCTCTATCATATCCCCTCTTAGTCATCTCTTTTCCAAGCTGAAAAGTCCCCATCCTATTAATCTCTCCTCATATGGCAGCCATTCCATACCCTTAATCATTTTTGTTGCCCTTTTCTGAACCTTTTCCAATTCCAATATATCTTTTTTGACATGGGGCAACCACATCCTCACGTAGTATCCAAGATGTGGGCATACCATGGATTTATATAGAGGCAATATGATATTTTCTGTCTTATTATCTATCACTTTCTTAATGATTCCCAACATTCTGTTTGCTTTTTTCACTGCTCCTGCACATTGATTGGATGTTTTCAGAGAACCATATATAATGACTCCAAAATCTCTTTCTTGAGTGGTAATAGTTAATTTAGACCCCATCCAGTTGGGATTATGTTTTCCAATGTGCATTAGTTTGCATTTATCAATGTTGAGTTTCATCTGCCATTTTGTTGTCCAGTCACCCAGTTTTGTGACATCATTTTGTAGCTCTTCGCAGTCTGCCTGGGACTTAACTATCTTGAGTAGTTTTGTATCATCTGCAAATTTTGCCAACTCACTGTTTACCCCTTTTCCCAGATCATTTATGAATATGTTGAATAGGACTGGGCCCAGTACAGACCCTTGGGGGATACCACTATTTACCTCTCTCCATTCTGAAAACTGATCATTTATTCCTATCCTGTGTTTCCTACCTTTTAAGCAGTTACCAGTCCATGAGAGGACCTTCCCTCTTATCCCATGACAGCTTACTTTGCTTAAGAGCCTTTGGTGAGGGACCTTGTGAAAGGCTTTCTGAAAATCTAAGTACACTACATCCACTGGATCCCCTTGTCCACATGCTTGTTGACCCCCTCAAAGAATTCTAGTAGATTGGTGAGGCATGATTTCCCTTTACAAAAACCATGTTGATCCTTTCCCAACAAATTATGTTCATCTATGTGTCTGACAATTTTGTTCTTTACTATAGTTTCAACCAGTAAAGAACAAAATGGTATTCCTAGGGGTCTCTGCCCCATAGCATCTGAGCACTCACAAACATGGATGGCCTGAGCCTCACAATGAGATCTATTATTATCATCCCCACATTGTACAGACAGGGAGCATGAGAAGGCCTTTGGCAGAGTATGATTGAATAGAATAAAGACCTCCAGCCCCTCAGTTCTGTGCCTTCACCACCAGCCCATACTACCTCCTCCCTTCATACAATGTATCTTCAAACCTAGAAATCAACTGGGGTCTGGCTATTGAGTCCAGTCTCTCGGTCTCAGCCCGCATACAGCTCAAGACCAAAGGCACAGGGTGGTTTTCAATAGCCCCCACACCTCTTGCGTTCCTGGGAGCAAGCTATCAAGCTCAGAACTACTCTGTGGTAATGGCCAAGCTGGTTGAAGCCCAATCAAGGTCCTGCAGAATTTGGTGGAAATCTCCTTTATGATGCCTTGGTTCTGCCCTGAGCAACCTAAAAAGCCCTGCAAGAATTCAGAACAAGTGTTTTGATCCCTCAGGTGCATTCAGCTCTAATGTGAAAGCCATTAGAACCAGCATCAGAGCTATTTTTCCAACATTGTTTATATGCTTGTTTATTAGTAGTCACTGCAAGGAGAAAAGATAATGTATATGTAACACTTTAATACTGATGAGGAGGGTGGGAAATGAGAGCACCTCAGAAAAAGCACCACTTATTTAGGTGTCCAGCTTTCCTAACCCAAGTTGGAAAATTTTGGACCAATTGATTGCCCCAGGTACGCTCAGAAGGTCAGTGGTACAGCGAGAACAGAATCTAGAGCTCCTGACTCTATGCTATATTCACTGGAACCCATTGTCACACTATTCTTTCTGAAGGAGATACACACAGCATCTGATCCTGTATTGCCATTGACTTCAATGAAGCATGACTGGACCAATGGTATTTATTCAGGTGCATGTATATTGTCTGTAAGCTTGCATTTGCCAGTGAATATGTATACTAGAGCTTGTGAAATGTTATGCAAACATTAATACCAAGCTGTGCAACAAGTCACTTGTGTTTGCTTATTTCCCATTGGTTTCTGTATCCCATATTCTAAATTATCTGGTTCATACGAGGGACGGAAGATTTGGCACCTACTGAGGGGAAACACAGCTGTTTGGCTCCTCGCCCTTGGAATTTCTTGAACTTCTGTGGACAAAGGGGAAAGGTTAGAGGTCAAGTAGCAATGTTTATTCTGCCGTGTTCCGAATCAATTGTTCAAAACCACTGAGAGTGCTAAGTGCAGGCTTGACATTGCAGACTAAGTATGTTTCTCGTCTACTAGAACCATCGAGGCTGTCTGGCACTGAATAAAAATTCCAAACATTCCTGCAGGTTTCTGTAGGGCTGGCCAATTTGTGAAGAGAGAAGTGTGCTTTAGCCTGAGCAAACTGAAAAGCAAACACTATTGTTACCCGGTTGAAATGGAATGCATCTTTATTTGTTAGCCATTGCTGGCATGGAAAGAAATTATGGGCCATGACAGGTGTCTCACCAGCTGGAAGGATGAGTGAGTCATCCCTGGAAACGTCATTGTGTGCAGTCGCTAAAACAATTATTACTTTCCAAATAGCATTGTGGGATGGAGAGTAAAGGCGGAGAGTGTTTGTCCATACTTTAAAAACTTAGTTTCTCACAACCTTTTAGGCTTGTTTTTGAAAAAGGGCTACAACCACAGCCCCGCATGTTGTCCAAGAAAAATGAGAGGCAATTTCTCAAAATCAGGATCTTTAAGTCTACACAGAGAGACAGACATGAGAAGGCAGCATGAAGTGTAACAACTTTTCCAAAACATTTATTTGAGCATAAGCTTTCATGAGCTACAGCTCACTTCATCGGATGCATGCACCTGATGAAATGAGCTGTAGCCCACGAAAGCTTATGCTCAAATAAATTTGTTAGTCTCTAAAGTGCCACAAGTACTCCTTTTCTTTTTGCGGATACAGACTAACATGGCTGCTACTCTGAAACTTTTCCAATAACATTCAAGTAAGAAGCAGGTGGCAATGGGTCTATTACTTTGAGCAGGACACAGTTCTGGCCACAATCTTACGTTAAAGAATTTTACTAAGTGTGACAGACTATACTCTTATATTCACACCCTACTCATGCTTGTAATAATTGTTGTACAAAGTATGCCTTGTATGGTATCATTTGAAAACTCATAATTTGCTGTTAAGTATTGTTCTGGTGAAATGTGTGGCAACATTGTATGTGACATTATAAAATTCCCCGGTATGGTATTATTAACACATGTTCCAAACCGCACAGCCCTGCCCAGCCAGAGGTTGGAAAACTGGTCTGTCCTAAATGAAAGAACATGTGCTTGCTTTAAATTTGCATTTAAGCAGTAAACGGAGTTATCAAGCAGGAAGGAAAGACAAAGGGCCTTCAAACAGGTGAAAAAAACAGCAGGGAACATCCTTCCACATAGACTCTTTGGCTCCTGGTTGTCAGCTGGAAATGTTTTTCAAGAGGAGGACTGAAAGTATAAAAAGGAGGAGCAAACACCCCAAGGAGGGCAAATACCCTCCTCTCTCTCCTTGCCCATCACATTCACTGCACTTGAAGAAACGAAGGAAGCAGCCATTCAAGTAGGGAAGAATTTGGTCAGTAAGACTGCTGAAAGGGTGTGGCGAGAAAACTTTGCTTTGAAACTAATATAGTTTGCCAAGTTAAAACACTCACTGGAGCCTCTCTATTTTTCTTGACTTTCATGCCTCATTGAGGACTTTTATGCCTCATTACTTGCATGCACTTAAAATCTCTCTCTTTGGTTAGTAAACTTGTTTTATTGTTTTAGCTAATCAAGTGTGTTCAGACTGAAGGGTCTGGGTAACTCCATTGGGGGTAACAAGTTGTGTGCATATTATTCCCTTGAAGAAATAATGGACTTAATATATTCGTACTGACCAGGAGAGGGCTGGGCAGTACAGGACATACGCTTCTGGGGGGAAATCTGGGACTAGGAGTATATTGGGGTCCCCTGTGGTGATTTTTAAGGCTGCTAAGAGCCAAGGTGTGGCTGCCTGGCTGCAGCACACACACAGACATCGCTGGGAGTGACTTGCATGCTGGAGGCTGTTTGTGAGCAGTCCAGGCTGGAGGCTACAGCAGCAAAGGGCATCCCAGGCTGCAGGGCAGGGGTGATGAACTACTCACTCTGGAGAGTACCTTGGTATGTCACACTGGGCATCTGTCTCCCTTATAGGTTCAGTCTTTTCAAAAATACCCATCCCCTTCCTTTGTCTTTTTTGTGAAGTACCTAGGGTGTCTCACTATTGTCTTTCACTGGAGCAAACTCAATGGTCTTTTCTGTCTCTGTCTTTTCCTATATGATTTCCCACAGTTGCTCTCACCAGTGCAGGTACCAACAGTGCGAGCACTAGTGTACACGGGCTGGTGGCATTTTAACTATGAGGTCATCCTCAGCTAGTCAGAAACCATGATAGGGATGGTCAGGCCTCATGGTTGGAGCTGTGACAGTCGGGCATAGTGATTGGAGCCAGGGGTCAGAACAGGAATCAGTCCAGAGCAGGGTTGGAGAGAGGCTGGAGCGAGAGCAAGGCTGGAGCAGGACTAGGAACAGGTCTGGAACAGGAGCAAGAACAAGGCTGAAGCAGGCTCTGGCTTGGGGAGTCTGTTCCCACTGTCAGGCAGGAGAGCATTCCAAGCCCTGGAGTCAGCTGCTGCTCCTCATGTGGGGCTTACATACCTGCCCTGGGAGCCACCAGATCATTACCTGGCTTGTGGGTTGGCTGGAGCCCAGCACAGGAATGACTCATCAACTCTCACACCTGCTCTGAGCAGCCTGACCACCTCAGACTCACCCCGCTGGTACCACTAGTAGGGCTCACCACTTTGATAGGTTTCAGAGTAACAGCCGTGTTAGTCTGTATTTGCAAAAAGAAAAGGAGTACTTGTGGCACCTTAGAGACTAACCAATTTATTTGAGCATAAGCTTTCGTGAGCTACAGCTCACTTCATCGCATGCATACTGTGGAAAGTATAGAAGATCTTTTTATACACACTAAGCATGAAAAAATGGGTGTTTACCACTACAAAAAGTTTTCTCTCCCCCCACCCCACTCTCCTGCTGGTAATAGCTTATCTAAAGTGATCACTCTCCTTACAATGTATATGATAATCAAGGTGGGCCATTTCCATACCATACACATTGTAAGGAGAGTGATCACTTTAGATAAGCTATTACCAACAGGAGAGTGGGTTTGTGGGGGGGGGGGGGAGAAAACCTAGATTTGTGCTGAAAATGGCCCAACTTGATTATCATACACATTGTAAGGAGAGTGATCACTTTAGATAAGCTATTACCAGCAGGAGAGTGGGGTGGGGGGAGAGAAAACCTTTTGTAGTGGTAAACACCCATTTTTTCATGCTTTGTGTGTATAAAAAGATCTTCTATACTTTCCACAGTATGCATGCGATGAAGTGAGCTGTAGCTCATGAAAGCTTATGCTCAAATAAATTGGTTAGTCTCTAAGGTGCCACAAGTACTCCTTCACTCTTGATAGCGGGAGTGGGAAATTTGTAATAAACAAATGTCTAAGGTAGGCACAGCCTACACTGTGTGTCACAGTCTGCTGTTGCGGAAACATGCTCTGTGCTGTGTCTTGCACTTTACTAAAACCAATGGACTGTAACAAAGACGAATGGTTGTAAGCCAGTTAGGACATGGACTGTCTCTGGCACAGGACCAAGCACAATGATCCCTAATTGGAGGGGTGGGGCTAGGCACGACTACGATATAAATAAGACGTGATTATTATAGTGACGATGAGCCTGATTCTCCTTTTCACCCTTGTTCTACCAGCACAAAGGAGCTATAAGCTCAGTGGAACTGGTCCCCAGGAAATCCCCTGATTGTAGGGGAAAAAGTTGGGTGGGGCAGAGCTGGCATATCAGCTCTGCTCTACTTCCACCCAGTTCCCTAATGAGATCCTGGTGAAAAGGGGGAGTAGCCAGAGCTGCACTCTGCACTCTGGCTATTCCTGGCTGCCAAAAAACATCTTTGGGGGCCATAGGCAGTTGGATGCTAATAAGAGCAGCCCTGATGCTGCTCCATCCTGTACTGGGGCTGAAACAGCCTGCTGTCCAGTTCTGAAAGAAGGGAAATGTAGAGGTGGCACAAAACCATTTTTCCCCTTTTCCATCCCCCAGCTCCTGCACTTAGCACAGTTTAGATGGAACAGGGAATTGGGGCCCTGACAACAAAACAGTGAGTAACCATCTTGAGATCTACAGTAGAGCCCTGTGTGGGACTAGTGTAGAGCAGTGACCCTCGACCTTTCCAGACTACTGTACCCATTTTAGGAGTCTGATTTGTCTTGCAGACCCCCAGGTTTCACCTCCCTTAAAAATTACTTGCTTACTGAAAAATTGCTTATGTTTGCATTTTTACCATATAATTATAAAATAAATCAATTGGAATATAAATATTGTACTTACATTTCAGTGTGTAGTACACAGAGCAGCATAAGCAAGTCATTGCATGAAATCTAAGTTTGTACTGACTTCCCTAGTGCTTTTTATGTAGCCTGTTGCAAAAGTAGGAAAATATTTGGACCTCTGCGTACCCCCACCGGTACACGTACCCCTGGTTGAGAACCACTGGTGCAGAGCCCTGCAGCGAGACTGGGATCCTGTGGGTCCCTGCAGGACACACTGCTATAATAGCAGGAGTGGCTGGGAGCGGGATTTTAAAAAGTCCTGCGCAGGACTCTAATTTCTACAGCCTAAGGAGATTCAAATATCATTAAAGTGCTAAAAAGAAAACAAAAGCTCCAATCTGGTGCTATAACCAAATACAAACAAGGTGGCTTGAAAGTAATCCTCTGTCTGTCACTTAGATGTTCTCAGGTGATTTCATCTCTCAGAGTTGGGTTGCAGCAAGGTTTTTTCTTCTGTGGAATTAAAGTAAGAGCTGCTGGCTTTTGCTAGAGTCTGCTTTTCCTTCCGCCCAAGGACCATAAAGAGCTTTACAAAGATATTGACTCTCACAACACCCCCATTTAGGTAGGGATTATTGCCCCTGTTTTGTTCTGTATTGCACAGCACCTGGCGGAGTGGGGCCAGGGTCCATGTCTAGGGCTCCTAGGCGATATTGTAATACAACTAATAAATAATAATAATGACGGTGCTGAATGATTGACTTGCCTGCGATCAGACATTGAGAGACCAATCTCACCTCACTGAAGTCAATGGGAGTTTTGCTGTCGGTTTCATTGGAAGCAGGAGCATGTTTTGAATCAATACCAGAGTAAGGAACAGAACCTAGGAGATCCTAATTCTCTGGCTCAAACCACTAGACTCAAGGTTCTGGGACAACACATTGTGCCATCACTTTTTTAGTCAGAGGACCTAACTGATCTCAGCTGGTGGCACATGACAACCCAGGATGAACATTTAGTCTGTGCTGGGAACAAACCATCATATAGATTCATCATTGACTGATTCCAAATAACTCACAACAGGTGGGGTGACATCGCTAATGTTGGGGTGTTAGCCTTCAGGGAGAGCATGGCAGACAAGGCTACACTTGGGAAACCCATAGGGTGTGTCTGTCTACCTGGGCTGGGAGGCTCACTCTCAGCTGTAGTGTAGACATACCCTTAGTGACCAGCTACAGAATAGTATAGGGAAAGGTGCACTTCTTGACCATGAATACATAGTATCGTCTACACCGAGGCAAAAAAAACCCCCAAACCTAAACTGAAAACCTAAAACTGAACCCTACCAAAACAAGACAATCCACTGCACACACTTCTCCCTCTGGGAAGACAATGAGAGAACAAACAACACAGGACAGGTGTTAGTCACACTGCTCAATGCAGTGCTGGAAGGCGCTCAGATACTATGGTGACACGTGCGGTACAAACACCTAGATAGAATCAGGGCCGGATTAACTTGACAAAGCCTTGGCTGGGATGATTTATTGGGGTTGGTCCTGCTTTGAGCAGGGGGTTGGACAAGATGACCTCCTGAGGTCTTTTCCAATCCTTATCTTCTATGATTCTAACCATTAGGCTAATAAGGCGATAAGGCCTTAGGCCCTCCTATTTTTTAGCCCCTAGTGGTGAGGCAGGGGGCACGGCCAGGGCCAGGTGAGGGGGGAGCGAGCTTGCTCACATAGCCCTGGTTGAGCGCTCCTGCCAGCAGGAAAAGCAAAGCAGCCACCTATGGCTTGGAAAGAGCTCAGCCGGCAGCCAGCTGTGTCTCCCTGTGCTGCAGGAACACACTGCCAGGGATCCAGTTAACACTGGTGACTAGACACTAAAAATCGAGTTACTGTGGGATCCCTTGCCAGCCATGGGTGTAGTATGAGCAGGCATTGTGTCCCCCCCGTTCCTCCCACCCCTAATTTCTCCGGAGCTCTGCTTAGCTGTCAGGGAGGGAAGAGGCTCCCTCTGTCCCTCTCCTCTGCTGAGGCTGGCAGGCAGCTCCAGGACACTGCCTCCAGGGCCCTAGTGCCCGTCACTGACATCTGCTGTGTGTGCTGGGTCCTGTTTCCGCACAACTGGTGAGTGCCTGGGGGGAGGGGGGGAAGAGGCAGTAACAGAGCGTTAGGATGGGAAGCTTGCACAGAACCTGCACACACACTCTCCAGCTCCAGCCAGAACTAGTGGCCCTCCCATGTATAAGGAACGAATTCCCACATATTTGTAGGAAAAACAAAACAAAACATCCCATTCTGGATACCAGTAATTTTACTTTTACAGAACCTTCCATCAAGGGGCTTCAGATTTATGATGCATTGTGTTCAATACTGTACTGAACTGGACTAAAAATCAAAGACATCCAATTTTTTTCTTTGATATATTTTTCTGTACTGGGATGCAGAGGCAACCAAGTTCTTTCCTTATGCTCAGCCTAGCTCCACAGGCCAACGCACCTTTGTGCTTTTAAGGGGTTGCAAAAGCACTGGAGGAAGCTCGACACACAATATTGTAGGTTTCTCCCTCCCCTTTCCCTCAAGGATTTTAAATCCACTTCTTAGCAGGCTATGATAGAAGGACTAGCTGAATAGGCTAAAGGCAGGTTCTGTCCATTTGCTGGTTCTCTAGCAATTCAATCCATCATAAAAGTACCTCACATTTGATTTCTTTTGAGTTTCATTCCAAAAACGTAAAGCTAAATAAACCTGTAGTTAGTTCTCATTTTTCTGCCCCTGCTCAAACTAACTTCTTTCCCAGGTGGAAAATGTTGGATAAGCATGGGATGTGATTCGAGAAAGGAATGAGAATGCAGGCCAGTTCCTGCTGACTGTTACACCTGTGCAGGCTTATTGACTTCAGGGAGAACAGATTTTTGCACAAGACTAGATTTTGGTCCCTTCTGCTTTTTCGCACCTGGTATAAGCAGAATCTCATTCACTTTCTTCCCCTAAACTCTGAGCACTTGAAGGAAAAAAGCAAACAAAACAGGAACGCCAGCCTTAAACAAACACCAGACCTGATGTAACAAGGCGTCACTACAGCAGCCTTGGTTGGACTGTTCTTTCGAAAGATCCTTAATGGTTCTTTTAAGATGCTGATTTTCAGTGACGTCTTTTTGTTCAGAGGGGCAGAGAATACAACACGGAATAGCTCTGTTTTGTCAACTCCTAGTCATTCAAAAGCTGAAAGGCTTTAGATTAAGTTTGTTTAATGTTTGTACAGTGATTTTGAAGAGCTAACATAGTACAGAAGTGCTAAATATGATGATGGGGCAACCACTTAAAGATCTGTGTCATTTCTAGCTGGGTTTTTTTTAAAAAAAAAAAACACAAAAAGCTTTAAAACAAACAAATGCAAACCATAGGGGGCTGGTGCACATAGAACTCATGCTTCAACCTCCTGTCAGAACTGCTGATCACACATTCTAGAATAGATAATACTTAGTCCTGCCATGAGTGCAGGGGACCGGACTAGATGACCTCTTCCAGTCCTATGATTCTAATTGTGGAAGAGCTGGGTGGCAGAATGGCCTGATGTGGTGAATCACTGGAGATTAACTACACAAACTGGGTATCATCCCACAAATAATATTTGGGTTCAATGTGAAAACAGTAATTTATTGTCCTCAGCCAGTGCAACACTGGGAGGCAGCTTTCAGAACAAGACAACCTATAATACAATGCCACCCAATGTAATATTCCCACTACTACTTCCTCTACTTCAGTGGATTTCACACCTGAGTGGTTTTCTTTTACATAATAGAAGCTGGCTGCCTCCCAGACTGTAGTCAGAGGGAGACAGGGTGTGTGGTGTAGAGGCCATAGCTTGGGGAAAACACCTGCAGGGCTTGGCTTTGCACTGTGCCAGGGGAGAGCTGAGGGTAAAAGCACAAGGTTGAAAGAGGTGAGCAGGATGGGGGATGTTGCAATGTTCATTCTCAGACAGATGAGCCCCGCACTAGCTAGGAGGCCCAGAAGAAGGGCAGCGTAGCATCCCTCATGCTACCTATTACTCAGAAGTAGCTGTTTGAAGAATTGAAGGTCGTGAGAGTAGAATAAACTTGTTAAATTTACATAAATAAATAATATGCAAATATGTATGCAAATAAATGTTTGATGACTTCATAATTTTTTTTGCAATATGTAATTCATACTTAGGCCCTTCCCTCCCATTAGCCTTAGGCCCCTCATAACTGTAACCCGGCCCTGGATAGAATAGAATTGAACAGCTCTGCAATGATGAAGAGTGTCAGTGGAATTGTTAAATCATGAACTAAGAAACACTTTTACAGGACCAGTGTCAAACACTGAATTGTAGCAAAAAATCATTTGCACTGCAGAATTTAACTGGTTAATCTGTATATTCCTTCTCTGATCATTATTTAGATGGAGTCAGGGCCCAATCCAGTGGAACAGATAAACACATACTTAATTTTAACCACGCTGCTTTGCAAAGCAGAGAAGTGGGGATTATGGCTCCCTGCGTTCTCTGCTGGCCCCTCTCGGACAGGATAGTCAAAGCACAATGCACTCCAGCCACTCCTTCTCTCTGCCTTTCCCTGCCCCCATTCCTCCCTACCCTTGACATGCCCCTTGCTGAGGCTGGAGTAGCAGCTGGCTAGGTTGGCTCTATGTTGACTGGAGAATCTCTGCTTGGTAGAAGGAATGTAACTAGTGTCTTCTGTTTTGAGCTACCTGAACAGTGCAAAGGGAGTGGAACAAGCCAGAGAATCTGCCCTAACTTGGTCCCCTGCACACAACACAACTAAGAGGATATCTCCATTACATGTATATGTATACAGCATGCTTGACATAAAGGAATCTGCCACTCCAGCAGTTGTTCAAATTCCACCTGCACAGCAAGGGAGAACAGCTGCTCTGCTGGACCTTATTGGGCCTGCCACTGAGTGGGGCTGGATGAAGTGAGCAGGAGAGATTTCACTTAACCCCAATTATCTGGCAAGTACATGAAACACAAAGAATAAAGGCCTGATCCTGTGAAACAGTGTCAAGTATCAGGGGGTAGCCATGTTAGTCTGTATCCACAGAAACAACAAGGAGTCCGGTGGCACCTTAAAGACTCAGATTTATTTGAGCATAAGCTTTTGTGGCTAAAAACCCCACTTCTTCAGATGCATGGAGTGAAAATTACAGATGCAGACATAAATATACTGACACATGAAGAGAAGCGAGTTACCTCACAAGTGGAGAGCCAGTGCTGACAGGGCCAATTCGATCAGGGTGGACGTAATCCACTCCCAACAATAGATGAGGAAGTGTCAACAGTGGACACCCTCAACTCCCATTGACATCAATAGAAATGGAGGGTGAAAAGCACCTCACAAGGGGTGCTTACTGAATAGAGCCTCAGACAGAACATGGTGCTGTTTGGAAACAGTCAATAAAGAATAAGACTATAAATAATGCACTAAACCTTTTAAACACATGCTAGGAGTATGGGAAGCCAGACAGAATAATTAGAAGTGACACTAAATGACAAAGACTATGATCTAGTGGGCTTAACTGTAGCCTGGTGGGATTGTTCTCATAACAAGAATGTTAACACATAATCTGTATAAAGGAGATAGGAAGGGGAGAAGTGGTGGAGGGGTGCTGTTATGCATCAAATGTACATACCATTGCCAGCAACCTGTCATCTGATAATGAAGAGTGTGGTGGTAAAATCCTTCGAGTATGTACATAAGGCATGAAAAATTAAAGAGAAAGGACTGAGGCATCTGCTCCAGAGCATCAGGACTGGAGAGACAAGAGAGAAAATGTCTGGACCTGCTCTCAAGTTGCTTGAAACTAGAGGGGGTTGAACTTCTTTTACCTAATTTTGCCCCATTTGAACGTCATGGGTATGAAAATTTTCTTATTCAGACATCATTGGCTTTGCATTCCAGCTGGCTTTCCTGGGAGTTATGAGTGCTCAGAATTAGGCCCTTAATGTAGAGTGCAAAAGCACAGGAGATAGGGGGTGGGAGGTGTTAAGCTCTTAGGGTGTTCTGCAAATGGGATAAGGGTAGCCATACACAGGGTTTAATTCCACTCTCCTAAAAAATTAGCAAAATTCCAGCACTTCTCAATGGGAGTCGTGTGCATATCTGAGGCCAGAATGTGGCCTGCTATTTGCAGGGAGAGTATTTAGTAACCCACATGGAAATTATATAAGGGCAGTGACTCAAGCTATTTGAGGGGCAGCTGAACCTTTAAACAGTGCCACCCCACTATCGATGTATACAGTTTGGAGGAGCAATACCCCCTATGCACCCCCAATCTTCACCCAGGCTCAGGGCCCCATGGCTTGACCCTCAGATGAGCTGAAACTTTGGCCTTCACAGGGGATTTTCACCAGCTTTACAAACACAACTTAATATCAACGGTGCATCCACCGCCCTGCACAACACTCCCTCCTGGGAATACCCTCAAATGAGTAGCTTTTTGCAGTTCCCAACCTCGCATTGACCTTTCAATGTTTAGGAGCAAACTTTTCAAAGTCAAACTTTAATGTGCACATAAATTACATGCAACTGTATTCATTAATCACGCCCTAAATACTCATATTTCTATACCCTTGAGGAAGGTGTGTGTTGTTATACTAGACTAGAATCCACACATCAATTTGGATCCAGATCCATGCTTTTCCACAATGGGGGGGGGGGGGAGAAGAGTGGGAGTGGGCGGGAGGGCATTTGGATGCAGGATTTTGTTTCGGCCCCATTTCTACATTATTCCTGTTTTTAAAAGAAGTAAACAGAGGTTTAAGTGTTGCTTCAAGAATTGAGTTGGAGGCAGGCATCCCCCATGAGCCTAGACTCCCCATCCTCTTCTCTGCCACAGCTCCCATTCTAGCTTTTTTTCCTCTAGAGCCTTGATTCAAGTTTAGATTGATAGGATTTGGCTTTGCAACTGTTCCCGATCTACCTAACCTGCAAATGAACTTTGGTTCTCAGTGTCTTTAATCCTAATCCCACTTCCTTTCTTACAGTCCTTTCCAACGGATGCTATGTTAAAAGAAATAACAGAAATGTGTTGTACATGTCTTGCCCAGGAGCATGAGAAGAAGGGGAAATCAACCAGTGTCATAGTCTACAGAGATAAAATAGAAGCTCTGTTTAATCACAGCCTCATTGCAAACAACCTGTTCTGCCTTTGAGAACTATGAGCTCAAACTGAGTTTATTTCCTCCAGAGTGAGTAACAGACAATACATCCAGATCGCCAGGAAGTGCAGCTCCAGGACAGCAGATAAATGGGTTCCAAGGGAAAAAAAAAAAAAAAAAGGCAATATTTGTAAACTGAAAGCTACAGCAAACATCTTTACAAGAAGCAGCTCATAATTTGACAGGTGTTGACACAAAGCCATCATATTCTGTTTATAAGGCACAAATCCCCAGAACAGGAAGGTCAGAGATGTGACAGTGTCTAGGTTCAGCAGTCACAGACAACCCTCACTGTGATGCTAAGAATAGGGCCAGCAAGCATTTCATTATGTTGGAAATTTGGGCATCATGCAATCCTGCCTGCTCACCATTCCCTTTGTGAGTAAGAAGGGTCTTAGGTGAAGAACAACTCTGGTTCCCCTATATGTGGCAGAGAGAGGTTTTACACCTACGTGCATAAGGGAGCAAAGCTCTGAGGTGGCTGCCAAGGCACCAACACAGAAAGGGCCTTTAGAGAGGACCAGAGTCTTTGTATCCCATGAGTACACAGATCCACTGGCCATTCAGACTGTGCGGGGGGAGCACAGGGCCTAAGGCAGAAGCCTGAGGCAGCAGTACTCATGGAGCAGCCTGAGGTGGGGCCAGCATTTCACCCATGGATTTTAAAGCCAACATGGATCATTATGGTCACCTATTTCAGAGTAACAGCCGTGTTAGTCTGTATTCGCAGAAAGAAAAGGAGTACTTGTGGCACCTTAGAGACTAACCAATTTATTTGAGCATGAGCTTTCGTGAGCTACAGCTCACTTCATCGGATGCATACTGTGGAAACTGCAGAAGACATTATATACACAGAGACCATGAAACAATACCTCCTCCCACCCCACTCTCCTGCTGGTAATAGCTTATCTAAAGTGATCATCAAGTTGGGCCATTTCCAGCACAAATACAGGTTCTCACCCTCCCCCCCCCCCTTTTTTTTTTTCCAAAAAACACACACACACAAACTCACTCTCCTGCTGGCAATAGCTCATCCAAACTGACCACTCTCCCCACAATGTGCATGACAATCAAGGTGGGCCACTTCCAGCATAAATCCAAGTTTAACCAGAACGTCGGGGGGCGGGGGGGGGGAGGAAAAAACAAGGGGAAATAGGCTACCTAGTCTGACATCTTGCATAAGACAGGCCTTAGAATTTCACCCCATCAGCATCTTTTAGAAAGATATTCAGTCTTGCTGTAAAGATTTCAAGTACTAGATAATCCACTATGTTCCTATTTAGATTGTTCCAATGGTTAATTACTCTCACGGATGTTTGCACCCTGTTTCTAATAGGTGCCAAGGTTCTTTTCCCCCTCAAGCGTCCTCTGCAGGATTCCCCAGCACACAGCTCGGTTACTCAGGCTGCATGCTGGGGTCCTTGATGGCGTGCACTGCCTACAATATACAGATTTAACTACAACCCTTGAAAGTGGAAAAAGTGCAGGAGGGAATACTCCTCTCTGACATAAAGCACACAGCGGGGAAGTTTTCAAGTTCCTATCCTGACAAGGGAGCCAGATAAAATTTGTACTGAAAATAAAACCTGTGGAAGCTGTTCCTGGTTGTGCTCTTGTGTTCAAGCAGCGTGCACGCCCCCAGAGAGGAGATGCAGACAGTTGTGTGGAGGGGATGGGGGCATGGCTGGGGATGGTACAGCAGCACCGGAGGAGCTGCCTGCACAGGGCACTGGCTCCTGGGAGCTGTGGCCCCACATTCTGCTCCTTTCGCTGCTGCGGTTCCCAGGAGAGCCCTGCAGTTCCGCAGATACCAATTTATATCTGTGGATATCTGCATCCATCGATATAAATTTGTACCAGTGCAGGGCTCTACCAATTAGTGTAAGGGGGTTCTTAGGGTCACACTACCGCAAACAAGAAAATATCAATTTTTTATAGAAAACAAACTCCCATAAAATAGAGCACATAACTATTTCATAAATACATTGAACTCATTAACTAGAAATTAGGAACCACTCTGCACCAACCTTAGAGGCTGGTTTGTGAGATAAACTTAGTCTACTGAATTAGGGGAAATGAGGAAGGGCTAGACTCCTTAAGGTGATTCTACCACTGACTTGATTGTGTTGCAATATGGTACCCTATCCACAGTGCAGTGATTAACTGGGACACAGAGGTGGTGTGGGGGTTTTATTTTTCAGAAAACAAATGTTCAGGAATGTATTTTTAATTTGATTCCATAAAGGAAATTGCACAATCCTCAAAAACAGTCAGGTCTTTGATATGTGCTATTTTGGGAACATTTTGAAACTCCTTCTCTGCTTCTCCCCCAATAAATCAAATCAGTTCGACTATGGGTTTTTCCATAAACCCACATTCTCAGAATGTCAGTCCAATTTTAGATTTTTATATTTAAAAATAAATGCATGACCATAAAAGAGAGAGAGATCTGAAGTAGGAATGGAGGAAGAGCAAAAAAAAGCTATCATGTTCATTGTTTCAGAAACCACATTTGCAATTTCCAACACATCTGTTAATGTTGCAGCCATTTTATTGTAAGGAATGTGTAATTTATGGATCTGTTCAGTGAATAATTTATCATTAAATGGGTGATGCTTAAAAGAAGGGAAGTGCACTTTTGGTTGGTGTTGGATGGCTGTTTAATAAACTGCCCAGAATAAACCATGTGTAGATATAAATGTAACAACTAATTTAAAACCATTTAAACATCATTGGAACAGACCTTACAATAACTGTTCTGGCAATAAATTATTTGTTTGAGATGCTGCACTTGGCTTTTATATTTTCTATTACATGCATATAAATATACTACTAACTTTGGCAAGTCATTGATAATCAATTACATAGTGACTTTATTGTAACAGTTGCCTAACATTTATAGACATTATAACAATGTATCGATCTGGTACCGTTATCAGGAGCGAGGGGCTAGAATTAAATTCTTAGAGATAGAAACTCCCAAAACACTTAACACTATCTTACATAAGAACCATTTTCCCCCATCTTACGCAATCTTACACCAATCAGCATTTCTCCCCAAACTGAGGTTGTTCTCAGAAAGCAGGCTTTGTTTCTGAGTCAGATATCCCAGCAGGCCTAGCTGCCTTTAAAGCACAATAAAGTTCCACTCTGCAGCTTTGGTTCTTGCATATAATCTCTGAGATACTAGAAGGTTTGCTAAAATGCATATAGCTAGAGGAAAAGAAAAAGACACTATCTGTACAAAGTAAGGTCCTGATTCAGGAAATCACTTAAATATTCACTTCAGTCCATCCCTATTTGGGAAAGTACTGAAGCACCTGTGTAAATTCCAAATGGTGATTTGATCTGACCATACTTAGTAGATCTGGGTGACATTTTTCTGGCAAATAATAAATTTGCCAAAAAAAAAAATACATTGTTCAGTCCACTGAAACTATTTGCATATTTAGATCAAATTCAGCAAATAGTTTCAGCTGGAAAAAATTTTTAAAAATGTTGAAACTTTAATTTAGACTTTTTCATTTTAAACTGTTGTGTTTCAACCATTTCAAAACAAAACAATTTGATTTTTCATATAAAAACAGAATTTTGTTTTTGAAACTTGTTTTTAATACCAAAAAAGGGTAAAAACACCTGAAAATTACCCCAAATAAATAAATAATAAATAAATAAATAATAATACAAAAATGTAGGTCAAATCAAAAGTGTTGTTTGAGTCTAAACAAAATGAAAAACTGAAAACATTTAGTTGATGAATGGCCAACAAATTGATTAAAATATTTTTAAGTGAGAACAGATCATTAAAGGGACAAATCTGATGGATTAATTCCTCACAGCTATATGTTCTTGCTCAAAATGTTTCTAATGTAAAGTTTGTAAAAAATGCTGTTTATTTGCAAACAAATTTTTTTGTGAAAAATCAACATTGTTGAGATTTCTGGTTTTGGCAGAAAATTTAGTGCCTTTTCTTCAATTATTTTTAAAATTTAGATTGAAAAATTTCAATAGCCATTTTGAGAAAATTTTCAGTAATAATTTTGAAAAACAATTAAGGTATGAGATTTTTCAATAAACTAAAAGGTCTGTTTTAAAGGTTCAGAATAAAATTAATTTTTATATTGTCACAAAAATCTCTTTTCACTTTTTGATCAGTTCTAATCACTGCTAAGAGTTTGGCTAGTTCTGCCTGAGTCATTGTTGGGCAGTTTTGGTTCCACCCAACAGAGGGTAGTATCATAGAATATCAGGGTTGGAAGGGACCTCAGGAGGTCATCTAGTCCAACCCCCTGCTCAAAGCAGGACCAATCTCCCATTTTTGTCCCAGATCCCTAAATGGCCCCCTCAAGGATTGAACTCACAACCCTGCGTTTAGCAGGCCAATGCTCAAACCAGTGAGCTATCCCTCCCCCCACGTGTAATGAATTGGCAAAAGTTAGTATAATACTCAATCTGTGAAGGTGATGTAATAGACCTGTTGATAAAATAGTTGTGTATATACTTGTCCTATTGCACTTAATTGATGTTAAACTTTTAAATTTCTTCAGTGGAGGTCTCCTACTGCAGGTATATGATGAATTTAGAAAACACACAACAAATACAATCTCATGGAGGAAAAATATGACTTTGCCTTTTTCCATGCAATTATTCTCTTCTGAAGAGGACGTGTGTGTGGGGAGGGGTTACGTTAATTCTTTCTTGGACTAAGTTTAACCAACAGCATTTTTAAAGTTAAGCAAAGATGTGGCTGGCAAGCTTGATTCTTACCATTCGAGCTGGCGGATACGGAGTGGTGAGTTTCTGTGCTTTCATGAGATAATGCAAGCAGACTTTCACAATATGGCAGGCATTAACTAGCTTCTGGTTTTCCCTTTTCAGGAGGCATTAGTCTGTTATAAAGAGCCAGACAGTACTCACAAAATACATTGCCTCCTCACGTCAGCTGAGAAGCTAGCCCTTGTCACCAGTGTGTGAAGTGTTCCTACCGAGAGCGTAGAGGCGATTGCATCAGAAATATATGTCTGTCCCTTTGTTTTTCTCATTTATAGTTTCCTGCTCTTTCTCACGCATGTCTCTGCTGTATCACTGTCTGGAATTTTATTTGAGTCACTCTTGAATTAGTTCATGGACCTTAATACACTGGCCTGTCACGTGTGGTCTAGTGGTTAGAACACAGTATTAGATATAATGATGCCTGCATAATACAGAAATGACCATGTTACAGATATCCAAGATGGAAGGCTAGAAAGCAGTACTACCAGCCCTAAGCAATCAAAAATCATGAGTCAGCACCCAAAATCATGAGATTGTCTTAAAAATCATGAGATTTTAAATTCTATATATATGAGTTTCTTCTTACTTGCCTTCTGGAGTTTGAGTTTTCAGCATACACTAGGTCACATTTTCAAGTTTTTCATGAACGCTGAGATAGTCACATGCTTCCAGTAGGTGAGGCTTTAAGATAAACACCAAATAGCATGAGACTCATGGCAAAACAAAAGCTGGCAACACGGAGAAAGAAATCAGAACGGATGGGATCCGTTCTTGAGTGTACCACTAAACTCGTTTTGTGGCCTCTTCAAACAGGACTCCATCAATGCGCAGTAAGAACCTTCTAGGTTGTGCCTGCAGCACACACACAGGAGTTACAACACACCACTTTGGTGCACACTGCTATTTACACTCTCCTAGTCCAAATGTAAGGCTTACATAAATGTGCAAGCATTTGGAATTCCTTAGAACTTATAAATGCAAAGTTACTTCATTTACTCAGATGTGGTTTTAGAAAAGTTGCACGCAGCACATTGGGAACATGCCCTTTAATATTTTTATTTGAACTATAGATAGATAACCTGCTTCACATGCATTCAGCTGTGGAAAAACACAGATCAAGACAAAACATACTGCTTCTCCAAATGTCCATGATTTCTTGAGCCTTTTGCCTAATTTGTGATATGTTCCACTTTAGTACAACAAAAACCTTTAAACAGACATCTAATTATTTGTCTTGCTGGTACCCTTAAGTATTATCTCCACATTTTAATTTATATCTTTCCTTTTTCTTTGACTGTTTTATCATCATTTACTTTTTACATCTCTTAAAGATATTTTATGTTTCAGTCTGTGTCTGGAAACGGATTTAAAATTTGCCTTGTTTCTTCTAGGGTTGGAAGCCCAGAGAGGCCTGTCTGTTTCTTTTAAGAGTGAACTCAGTAAAGCAGCAAACTTTCATTTTAAAATCCTGTAGGATAACAGTAAATTTAGTAAAAAGAAAAGGAGTACTTGTGGCACCTTAGAGACTAACCAATTTATTTGAGCATGAGCTTTCGTGAGCTACAGCTCACTTCATCGGATGCATACTGTGGAAATTGCAGAATATCATTATTATATACACAGACACCATGAAACAATACCTCCTCCCACCCCACTCTCCTGCTGGTAATAGCTTATCTAAAGTGATCATCGAGATGGGCCATTTCCAGCTCAAATCCAGGTTTTCTCACCCTCCGCCCCCCCACAGACAAACTCACTCTCTTGCTGGTAATAGCCCATCCAAAGTGACCACTCTCTTCACAATGTGTATGATAATCAAGGTGGGCCATTTCCTGCAGAAATCCAGGTTCTCTCACCCCCTCACCCCCCTCCAAAAACCACACACACAAACTCACTCTCCTGCTGGTAATAGCCTATCCAAAGTGACCACTCTCCTTACATCGTGCATGAAAATCAAGGTGGGCCATTTCCAGCACAAATACAGGTTTTCTCACCCCCCCACCCCCATACACACACAAACTCACTCTCCTGCTGGTATTGTAAAAAGTCCTATTTTACCATATGTAGATTTTAAAAGGGGAGAACACCCTGACAAGTATAAAAGTGTGGACAAATTATAATGAGAATCATAGAATCATAGAATCATAGAATATCAGGGTTGGAAGGGACCCCAGAAGGTCATCTAGTCCAACCCCCTGCTCGAAGCAGGACCAATTCCCAGTTAAATCATCCCAGCCAGGGCTTTGTCAAGCCTGACCTTAAAAACCTCTAAGGAAGGAGATTCTACCACCTCCCTAGGTAACGCATTCCAGTGTTTCACCACCCTCTTAGTGAAAAAGTTTTTCCTAATATCCAATCTAAACCTCCCCCATTGCAACTTGAGACCATTACTCCTCGTTCTGTCATCTGCTACCATTGAGAACAGTCTAGAGATGCAGATGCCTGTTTTTTTCTGTTGTGTGTGAAAATTTGTGCAATGCTGAAAACTATACATGCTAACGTCTGCTACTATACAGAAAATCCATGATGTAACTCCACTGGATTCATTTGTACCAAATTCATCTCTGGAATAATTCCATTGAAGCCAATGGTGTTAAACCCAGGCTGAATATGATCTAATTTTACCTATCTCAGACGGATGAAGGGTGAGGTGAGATATGAACTAGTGGTCCAAAACAGCATAAAAAAACCCTTCAAATCTGCAAATTACATAACTAAGCCATCCGCTCCACCAATGAGAGCCAAAACCTGTGTGTGGATGTTCTGGGCATAGAACTAACTGAATGCCTATGACAAATATTGTTAAAAGGCATTGGCATTCTGAATCACGTCCATTAAAAAAGGTACATGCAAGTCTATGGAAAAATAGGCTATTTTAACAAATCAGTGTGTACTTGGGAACATCATGGCTGTCACTATGCTTCACACCACAGCCACTTGGAATTTCATAACTATTATGGAGATCGAACTCTGATCCTCCTGCTCCAGAAGCAGAGATCCCTATCACTGGAACTAAAGAAGAGTCTTGGCCTGAGAAGACAACTTCTGACATACAGATGAGCAGTTCTGATTCTGTCCAGTAGAGAGCAGCACACACACTTCATGGCCGCTTCTCGGCGGCATTTCGGCAGCGGGGTGTCCTGCGGCCACTCAAAAATGCCCGCCATGGTGCCCGCGGGCACGGCATTGGGGACCCCTGCCTTACACCAGTGGTTCTCAAACGTATTTGATCGCATCCACCTTCTTTGTATCTGTAGTAGTTTATGCCCCTCACACATCACACAAGTACATATACCAATTTAAAAAAAAAATCAACATGCAACTCACTAAATGCTAAAAACAGGAAGGCATTGATTGAAACAGAGCCAAAGATCCATTGTAATAAGAGCAAAAGCAACACTGCGATTGTGGTCGATGCTTCCATTTAAATGTGCATGCCGAGTGGTAGCAAACGGATTCGCGTACAAATGGCGATGACTTTGTACAATGCTAGGCAAGCTGAACAGAAATCTGTCAAAAGGCACAGCCCCATCCAGAGTCAAAGGCACAGCCCCATCTGAGGACCTGATATGTCTGGAGGAATGAGCTTTGCTAGTCATTCATTGCTGTGGGTAAAATGTTCCCAGTAGTTTTCCTTAAAGCTTCTCCCGCCCTCCCAGAACACATTCTGCAGGCCCCAAGTTTGAGAACCTCTGCTTTGAAATGGCAAAGCTAACACTTTGCAAAGTGCAAACATTTACATGCTGCACTTCATTCAAATTAACTAGGGAAGATAAGAGTCTCTAACAAATTAATTCCTCTAATGCTGTAAACTGAGAAAACTTTCAATCACAGCTGCAAACCAAACCAATCTGGCTAAACTGCTGACTTGTGTTCCTCTTTAAGTGATGCTAGAAGCGCGCATCAACAAGCAACTTTGCTTCACACTGTTGAGTGTACGACTGATTTACTGCTTGCCAGGACTGCTTGATAAAAAAATAGAGCCATAGCCAGTTCAAGCTAATACAGCATATCAATCCAGAGCCAAGAAAAAGTAAAGATGTGTGGGGAATTTGAGACCATTTTGTCACGGCTAAATTCGGTTTCCTCTGAAGTGCCTGAAATAAAATGTACAGCAGAACTTTAAAACTCACGTATTTGTTCAAACAAGCATTTGCTATTTCATTTAATGTATGCAAGTCCTAGGCACTTGTATATATTAAAGGAGAAAATCCACTTGGGATCTCAGTGTCTCAGAAGGGAAGACGGAGCGGAGGTGAAGGGTTAGAAAAATTATACTAGGGGGTTGGGAAAAAATTAAACTGATCGGTGCTGAAATCCATGTCCGTGCTGGCTAAGCCACGTAGAGGTCAGGTCAGACCTCCTGCACATTTCTTAGTATCATTTTGAAACTTCATTGAAGCTTCTGAGATAAATAAAGTCTTATAAATCAGAGGCCAAAGCAGCATAGAATGAGAGCTCATATCCAGAGTACAGGTTTGAATTAAAGTCTATTTACTTATATAGGCCACCCTTCACTAGAGTACCCGAATGCCATACAAATACTGTTAGGTTAGTGCCCAGAATCCCCAGTCCATACACAGATAAAGACACGGCCCTGGAGACCATACAGACAACAGTCTTCGCTACACTTACGGCGGCATGTAGAGTGCAGCTACAACACTTGCAGTTACATGCTACGCGTAGGCTGTGTCCACACTTGTCACAGCGGTGTGAAGCTATAAGGTGGATAGAAAGTTGACTAGATTGTCGGGCTCAACGGGTAGTGATCAATGGCTCCATGTCTAATTGGCAGCCAGTATCAAATGGAGTGCCCCAAGGGTCGGTCCTCAGGCCGGTTTTGTTCAATATCTTCATAAATGATCTGGAGGATGGTGTGGATTGCACCCTCAGCAAGTTTGCAGATGACACTAAACTGGGAGGAGAGGTAGATACGCTGGAGAGTAGGGATAGGATACAAAGGGATCTAGACAAATTGGAGGATTGGGCCAAAAGAAATCTGATGAGGTTCAACAAGGACAAGTGCAGAGTCCTGCACTTGGGACGGAAAAATCCCATGCACTGCTACAGACTAGGGACCGAATGGCTCGGCAGCAGTTCTGCAGAAAAGGACCTAGGGGTTACAGTGGATGAGAAGCTGGATATGAGTCAGTGTGCCCTTGTTGCCAAGAAGGCCAATGGCATTTTGGGATGTATAAGTAGGGGCATTGCCAGCAGATAAGAGGGACGTGATCGTTCCCCTCTATTCGACATTGGTGAGGCCTCATCTGGAGTACTGTGTCCAGTTTTGGGCCCCACACTACAAGAAGGATGTGGAAAAATTGGAAAGAGTCCAGCAGAGGGCAACAAAAATGATTAGGGGACTGGAACACATGACTTATGAGGAGAGGCTGAGGGAACTGGGATTGTTTAGTCTGCAGAAGAGAAGAATGAGGGGGGATTTGATAGCTGCTTTCAACTACCTGAAAGGGGGTTCCAAAGAGGATGGCTCTAGACTGTTCTCAGTGGTAGCTGATGACAGAACAAGGAGTAATGGTCTCAAGTTGCAGTGGGGGAGGTTTAGGTTGGATATTAGGAAAAACTTTTTCACTAGGAGGGTGGTGAAACACTGGAATGCGTTACCTAGGGAGGTGGTGGAATCTCCTTCCTTAGATATTTTTAAGGTCAGGCTTGACAAAGCCCTGGCTGGGATGGTTTAGTTGGGGATTGGTCCTGCTTTGAGCAGGGGGTTGGACTAGATGACCTCCTGAGGTCCCTTCCAACCCTGATATTCTATGATTCTATGAAGCTACATGCGGCAATGAAAGGCACTGCCTCCCCTTGCTAGAGCCTTTCCTTGCCACAGTGAAAGGCTCCAACAGCGGGTAGCTGCCGGAACCCTTCCCTGCTGCCTTCCCACGGCCGGAGCCTTTCTCCGCTGCTGGAGTGTTTCACCGTGGTGGGGCAGGACTCCAGCAACGGGAGGCATCAGGACACTACACTGCTAAAAATAGCAGTGTAGACATGGGAGGCACTGCTTGGGTGTGTAGAGTTGTAAAGCCTAGGGTTCAGGCATGTAGGGCACTCTGCTTTACTCACCTAAGCCCTGCCTCACCATCTACACTGGTATTATACCCCTGCTAGCTGGGCATGCAGTGTCTGTAGTGTACATGCTGCCGTAAGGGTAGACCTGCCGCTAACAAACATGAGCAGATGGGGACAGGGATATAACATACAAGCACTGAACACGGGGATTGTAGTACACGTTTGTAAGCTACGAATGCTGACGTTTTTTAATTGTGTTTCAAACGAGGGGAACGGCAGGAACGTTTCCGTACAACACGCCGCAGAGGTAGGGCGGTGGTATTGTCCTCTGAGAGTGGGGAACGCAGGCACGGACAGGGCCGGCTCTAGGCACCAGGAAAACAAGCAGATGCTTGGGGTGGCACAGTCCTAGGGGCGGCATTCCGGCGCCGGCCATGCTGCCCCTAGAAATGTGCCCCCGCCGCCCCAGCTCGCCTCTGCTCCGCCTGCTCCCCTGAGCGCGCCGCCTCTCCCTCGCCTGAGAGGGAGGGGGGAGAAGTGGAGCGGCGGCGTGTTCAGGGGAGCAGGCGGAGTGGAGGTGAGCTAGGGCGGAGGGTTGTGGGGGGGAGCCGCAGGAAGCAATCGCGGGGGGGAGGAGGGAAATGCGGCACGCGCGGGGGAAGAGGCGGGCTGGGGATTTGGGGAAGCGGTTTGGGAAGGGGCAGAGTTGGGGAGGCATGAAAAAAAAATGCGGGGGCGGCCAAAATATTTTTTGCTTGGGGCAGCAAAAATCCTAGAGCCGGCCCTGGGCACAGACATCTTAAGGGCCTGACCCAGGTTACACAGGAAGCCTGGGAATTGAACACAGCTCACCTGTAGCCCAGGCCACTACCTTCACCACAAGACTATTCTTCCCCCTGCTTGCATGTGGTAAGACTGTTCCCTCCCTTGAGAACTCTCACGTTGTTTGTTTTTTCTACATACTTATAGATCTTTACATTTAATCTAGCCCTCATATACATAGGCAAGCACTCGTGGCTGATTTTTTTTTTTTTTTTAAGTAATAGTAGGGCTTGTCTAGACAAACAGTGCCCGGCAAGCTGGGGTGTAAATCTACAGCACCCTAGCCTGCCATGCACTGTCTGTTTGGACCCTGCTAGCACACACTAGAAGTCCCTAATGTGCATTGACCTACTCCCGGTTCAAAGTGGAGTAGATCAGAGTGTACTAGGGAATTTTTAGTGCACAGTAGCAGGGTCCACATGGGCAGCAGGTGTGTGGTATGCTAGAGCGCTGTAGATTCACACCCCCAGCTGTTAATCTAGACCAGTCCTCAGTGGTGACGTCGCTGAAGGAAGCTGGTCGCCACTGTTTATCCCAAGAAGAGGCAGCACATGAGCAGAGACAGTGCAAGGTGTCCACCCACACGGTGCCAGAAAGATCAGCCTTCAGAGAGAGAGGCCAGCTCAGTCTCCACCAACTCATTTCACACCGATTTCATTCACTGGATCAAAGCCAGTGACTGAGCCCCCTTCCCTGAGCCCCTTCTTTGATTTTTTTTTAAAGACACTCAATGATTTATACGATTTTAAAGCTTAATAGTCTGTTTCCTGTTTATGCATCTCCCAGGGGTACCAAATCATTCAAGCAATTGTAGTAGTTTCAAACAATTCTAAAACAAGAAGTTGCTTCTATTTTTGCAGCAGGCTGATTGCACTGTAAAGCTTCCTGACTGCTACTTATGGCCTACATTGTCTTTTGGGGGCAGCGTGCGGGGTTAAGCAAATAATCTCCAACACAAAAGGGAGTCGAGCAAATAACTCCATATGGTCCATAAGCAAGAAGGACCTGCTTTATCTGGGTAAAACTGTTACATTTCCGCTGCTCTCCTAGTAATTAACATCTACAAATGTTCCAGGTATGATGTAATGGAATTTAGTACCTGCCCTGTGTCACACTGACAAGATCTAAATTTGTGGTGGTTTATCTCATTGCTGTGCACAGATGATACATTTAATGCTGTTATGCCCATTCAGTTTCTTATTAATTGCACATCTTTCTCTGTATGGCTACTAATTTAAAAGATCCTTGTAAATTGTAATCGATTTTACTTAAGCACCTGGAATTAAGACATTACAGGAGTGCTGCATTCCCTTGAATTGTGTGAAATAACTTGTGGCTGTTTCTGTTCCCCATAGCTATCTAGAAATACTGTAATACTCTCATATAGAATCACAGAGACTGACTGGAACACTACAAGTACCAACCAACACACAGGCAGGACTGAATAATTGGTTCCCCTCTCACTTAACTTGCAACCTCTAAAAGCCATTGGTCTGTGCCTACCAAGCTCATCAGTTTGTTCAAGTGCAAATCTAACAACATTTGTGGCATCACAGATTACCATGAATGGATGGGACGGATCCAAGGATTTAAGCATAGCATGTTTTAGAAGTCCTTCCTTCAGTGACTCAGATACTTTTTGGTATTGCTCTATCCAGACACTCTTGGTTAGCTGGTATAATGGTACTGCCCACTCTGTGAATTTTTTTACAAATCTCCTGTAGAATCCGCACTGGCCTACAAACCTCTGTACCACCACTGGGTTTATTCCAGTACTTTATAATGTTCAGTTTCTGGGGTTGGGACTCCTACCCATTCTCGTCATCTAAATGACCTAGGAAGGTGATGCAACTCCTTGCAAACTCCTTTGTTTCCCACAAATTTAAATCCTGATTGCTTAAAAACCTTTAGAGTCCTTTCTACTCCTACCAGATGTTCCTCCCATGTTTTATGGAAACAAATGAAGCCCTCTAAGTATGTGAGGATGTCTTCAGTCCTCAAAACTTGGGTTAGATCATTTTGTCCCTGGTGTATTCATGTGTCCAAAAGGCATCCTGCGGAATTGAAACAACCTGGAGGGTGTCACAGAGGCAGTTTTTTCCTCAGTCCTCAGGTGCCACTTTAATCTGCTGGTATCCAGACACCAAATTAAAACTTCTAAAATAGTTCGCTCCTCATATTTTATCCTGTGTGTCTGCTCTGTGGGGAAGTGTCTTAAGTCCCCTGTAGTCAATACATATCCTCAAATCTCCATGGAGCTTTTTTTCACTATTACAATTGGGGATGCCCAAGATAACAGTTTGCTCAATCAGGCCATCCTCCAGCACACAGTTTAGCTTTTCTTTCACTGCTTCCTGGTATGCCAGAGGAACCCAACGTGGGGGACTGCCTCACAGGAACCCTCTCGGGTTTAAGCACAATCCAGTGTTGCACCTGATCATATGTCCCAAGCGCTTCATTATTCCTGGAGAACCCACTAGCATATCATAAGAGCATCTGTTCTAATTGCTTCCTTCCATTGCCTTCTGCTGCTCCTTCTATCAAGTCAACTCCTAGCTCTTTTAGTGACTGGGCTGCTTCATAGTTGTTGATCTCTGCCCCTGTGAGCAGCTTTGAGACCCCCAGCTATTTTGGGCACTGTCCCCCTTGTCTGATTTTTCACTAGCTGCACTTCCTGGTTAGTCACATTAAGTGCTCTTACCCAGAACTCCCCCTTTGGCCTAGGGCGAAACAGAGTTCTGCCTAACCACCATCCTGACAGGATATTGGTAGCTTCAGTGAACCTGTAGGAGTATTTGCAGCCGTCCTTTACCCTTAGGGGCATTACTGCATGATGTGGCTTCACCACAACTTTATTCTGAGCCACCACGGGGGCCAGTTCCTCTCTGTCACCCTGTAGGCATGGTAGGGGCACCTCTATGGTCCCAAAAGTTCCTCCCCAGGGTCCACACTTCCTCCTACACACATGCAGAAGGAATATCTAAATATTGTCCCGGGACAAGTGTGTTCTATTAACACTCCAGCAGTTCTTGTGATGAGCTCAGATGAAATCCACCCCCAATACAACAGCATTACAAATATTGGTCATCACAGCCAAAGTCCATTTAGTAAGCAAAGACCCCAAGTTCAGTGGGAACTGGATTTCACCTGTTGTCTACAGTGACTGATTGCTAATAGTCAACAATTTAACTCCATGCTCTCCATGGGCCAGACTTTTTTCAGTTCCTGAGTCCAATAACATTGTGGTTTTCCAGCCCTCCATGTCTCCAGACACATCATAACAGGTACGTGGGCAGACCTTCATGTGGCCTGTTTTAATAGTTGCTGATGGTGGCCCTACTGCATCAGTACCTTCTAGTTTCCCTGGTGTAGCCGCCCTCTGCATGGGTACTTCTGTCTCCAGTGACCTCTGCCTGTGCTTTGCCTGCAAGTGTCACCTGGCCTGGGACCCACTGGGGAAACAGTCTCACTCTTCTAACCCACAGCACACCTGTCAGTAGCGTTCACTTGGGTCTCCTCCAATATTTTTAGCCACTTCCCTTGCAGTCATTTCTTGAAGTGCAATATCTGGTATAGAGGAGTCACCCTGAAGCTGGGATTTAACAGTTGATACCTTTAAGGAAACACTAATTTCTTCTTCCACCTTTTGAATTCTGTGTATAGTTGGGTCCAGACATTTGTCCAGGATGCTATCTTCCTTCACGAGCAGGTTACAAAGTCCCCCTGTCAAACCACTTATAATGTGACTTTTCACCCGGGAGTCTCTCAGAGCTTGCCATTGCGCATAGGCTCCTCTCTGCATTGCCACGTCCAGATTTCTTGTAGCAGATCCTGCTTCACTTGAGCCATCTCATGGACAGGGTGGCACAGAAAAAGCCCTTTCGAATAGTATCCTCAATGCACACAACAGACTATGCAAGGGCTCCCCTTCCTGCTTCCCATTCTTTCCGCTATTTCAACAGGGTCAATCTCCTCTCATAGTGGTCATATAGACAGTTTTTCAAACACTTATAAGAACCATGAACCGCACTGGGAAGCTGCTGGTAAAATGCTTTGGCATCACCATCCAAAAACACTGTTAGCTACTGTGTTGCTTTCTCATCAGTTCATGCACCCTCAGAGAGCAAGCAACTCCAGTCTCATCTGCATTAACAGTAAATTTCTTCTCAGGCAGAAGTGCCTTTGCCATTTTGAAGCTGCTGCCACCAGCTGTAATACTCGCTTACAGAATCAGAGATTTATTGGAACTCTGCAAGGACCAACTCCAGTACACACAGGCAGAACAGAATTTCCTGCCAATCCCGCCAGGTCAGACCAGTGACATAACATACAACACAACTACTTAACACTAAGAGAAAGAAATACCACCATTGATTGGTGGAGGTATTATCTACATTAATCATTACAATATATTTGATCACAATATGAGATTACATGTCACTTAAAGTCTCAGGCCCAGATCCTCAAAGGTATTTAGGCACCTAACTCCTATTTGGAGTTAGGTGCCTAAATTTCTTTGAGGATCTGGGGCTCATTTTTCCAGCTGTAAAATGGGGATGATAACATTTCCTTTGTCTGCCTTGCCTATTTCGATTATAAGCTCTTTGGGCTAGGGACTATATTTAACGATTCACCTGCAGACTGCCGAGCAGTATGGAGATCTGATCTCACTTGAGGCCTCAAGGCACTACTGTAACATAAATTATAAATAATAATTAAAAGAGATAAGGATTAAAGATCCAGTCTTGCAACCCTTATGCAAGTAGCTCTTACTCGTCCATCAATGGCTATATAACTATGTCCTAAATGCATTATTATTAATTTATTTAGCATGGATAATGTGCTTCACAGTACAGAAAATAAAGTATATCCTTGCCCCGAAGAGCTCAAAATCATAGCATGACGACAGATAAACAGGACACACTGAGAAGCCAGGGGAAGGGACTAACCAGCTTTTGGAAAACTATTATTGACTCACTGACAATACGAGTCTCTAAATCCTTTACAAAGTCATCTGCAGCTGTCCTTAATCACTCATTTCTGGGGGATCCAGCATGCATAATCGTGAAAATTCCCATGACAGTGCCTGGCAGTCAGTCATTCTTGACTTTCCCACTCAGATGTTTTGCCTTTCGGGAAAAAACTTGGAAAAAATTTGCAATGTAGTTTTCACACAGTGCTCATCACTATGGGATCTGACTCTGTCCTTCTATCCAATTGGTTGCAGTGGCAATGCCTAACTGTGTCCTTCATGTTAATTTTCCCCTCTCTATATAATAGTGCTTTCCATCAATATTTCTTCTATTGTTCACAAGCTGACTTTTTGGTGATCACGATATTCTAAGTCAATTACAGTCTGATAGGGAGCATTCAAGATATTCTGGCTTTCTTATTTGTCAGAATGACGCATACTGGTATGATCTATATTCTATGGTTTGCTTTCTTATTTTGCCACAGAAAACTTCCTCAAAACTTCTCTTAAGATCACCTTTACTCCCAGCTCTCCTCAGTTGTCCTTAATGGAGCTCTGACATAGCTGAGGATCTTTAACTAGCTAGAATGATCAGACAAAGGATTTCTGAGTTTCATCTTGCTTTGTGTAAAGATCTTTATCTTTTTCGTGTACAATTCATCTCATTTTATAATATAAAAATATTGCTAAAACTTCATGTATATAATTACTGGTACTTCAATAGTTGTAATAATAATATATCGTAAGAACTTTGAATACAATTGGTGGGTTTTGATTGGCTGTTGCTGATCAACATTGGAGCCTATAATACCCAGTAAAATCATTGCTTTCTCTGGTTTATGGATAAGTTCAATTTCATACCAGCAATATGACACTCCAGGCAGTGTATTTCAGGGAGATTATTTTGCATCCTGTCTTGTTACATCACTTGGCTTTTGGCTTTCCCAGAAAAACACCGCCTGTTGTATCTCACTGCAGTACTTAATCATACAGCATGGTGACTCTGGTGTCTAGTTTCATCCTGAACAATACAAACTAAACGAAACTGAGCCAAACAATCATACAACCCTCAAGTACCTGTGCATTTTGGTAGCTCCAATGCTTTTTGTTTCTTCTCCTCTAATGTTACTAGGAACTCTCGAACACCAATTTTGAATAATTTCTCTTACTTCCATTTGAGTCACAGTTTTTCAGGATACTTTGATAATCAGATGCAGGTGATAAGTACACCCAGCGCCACAATTTAGCACCAAAGCAGAGTGTGATCTGAGCTGTTAGTTTCACTTGGAGCTCAAAGTTTCGCTCCACGATTGAATGTATTATTAATGTTCCTGTTAGATATTCTGGGATGGAATCAATAAACAAGCTGGCTATAATCATACAGGCTCCGGATATTTCCTGGTCTAAAACACTAATCTGCTGCTTATCCAATTGCTGTTTTATTTGGGGATACAGAAAGCTGCCTTTGTCTGTTTTCACAGTCCAGGCAGAATAAATTACCCTCTAACTCGCACCATATCGCATATAGAAACCAGCACTCTCCTTTCATTATGACCAGCATATTTTTCAAACAGACCTGAATCAGGGTAAATTCCTCCTTGAGGCTAGTCTAAATTTATTCCATTATGGAGCAAGACAGATTGCTCATAATCAAGAGACTGCTGCCTCCCAGACATGTACAGTATTCTGACTGATATTCAGAGATGAACCAGGGCTGACATTTCAGTTTCTGAATGAAAAGCTAATATACTCTTTTGCTAAGATTTTTCACACTACTATGGACCAGAGTGTGATGCCCTTACTCATGCTGGTGAGCTGTCACTCTTGAGTACTCTCACACTGAAGTCAGTCTGGGTCTATGTAATGTAAATATTATAAAAATGCACTTAAAGAGAAAATACACATCATTGATTTTTTTTAGATACATAAACCCCAAACACAGCTTTTCAGGGGTCTGTTGGCAAGTGCAGACATGGGAGCCCTGAACATTATATACAGTACACTGATGGTTTGCACTTCATCCTTTTTTGCCACAACTATCTAGTGAATCGTAAGCAGAGATGGGGCCCAGCTGCAGAAATCAGATCTTGAACATTCCCAGATGGACAGGTGTGCTGCCTGGAAATTTGAGTTCATTCCATGGTAAAGAGAGACTATGTGGGAAATCTGGCTTCAGATAGAAGTCAAACACCCAAAGTTCAGGGACATTTAGGCCTCCCTCTGTAAAGTTCAGATACAATCTGAATTCTTGGACCTCCAGTTCCTAAAGAGGACCAGGACATATTGTACGTGTATGGATGATTTAATAGACTGAGGGACTTTCAGGTAGGAGGTCATGCTCTGGCTCTGGTCTGAAGCACACGGTGTCAGTCTCTGACCACACAACAACCTCTCATGGTAATCCATTTTAAGCAACCACTCTGCATATATTAACAATGTTCTCTTACTGCCTAAATTCCTTGACTTTTGCCAACTCTGATACATCAGCTGTGCCCTGCCCCGGGCTGCTCTCACTGTGTACTGCTCACACTGCTCTCTTGGCCAATAACAATTCACCAGCAATTAACATGGAAACTATCACCAAAGCAAAACATACATAAAACATACCACCAGGTCAGCTAGAGAATACTCCTTGGTACCATTAATCCAGCCTATTACAGAACAAAATTCATATCAGTGGGACCAGGATTTCACCTCATGTACATTTCAGTTCCTATAATTACAGTCTTCTACGGTGGGTTTTTATTTTGTTTTGTTTTGTTTTAAGGTTTGTTTTCAATAAAGTTACATAAATAATTCTGGGATTTTTAGAACTTGTCTTTGAAACTTTAAGACTAAAAATGGAATAAAATTCTCCTTACAGGGATTACCCATCATAGGTCTTCGCATAAAATCCAGGAATGTATTAAACAAGGGGGCATGCAGGAGAAAGCTAGTGGCAGTATTATAGAATGACTTAATTATATTTAAAACTCTGCTAGGATTAGAGGTGGTCATGTCATATGCACCATACCACCATAGGAAATTTGAGGTAAAATTTCTCTTTATCAGCCACAGCCTGCAAACAACTGGAGAATAATTTTTTCCTTCTGTACCGGATGACAAACCTGATTCTTCAGCTTCTTAAATTAGTTGGTCATTATTATATTTAAATGCCAGCGACAGAGCGGGATGAGTAATTCATGAGTAATAATTTATTCCGTTAATTTTGCTTCTGTTTGTACATTGTTCAGGAACAGATTGTGATTTTCTCACATGTATGCACTATTTGAAATTATTCATTGAATAAGCCCTGCAAATAATTATTTGTTTGTAGCCTCCTTCTTGAGCAAGCTGACACAGAAAGGATTCAGAGGTAAGGAGAGACTTCCTTCCTTATGAGGAGAGATTGAAAAGACAGGGACTGTTTTGTTCAGAGAGAAGACAAATTAGAAGAGAATTGATAGAGGTATATACAATAATCAATGGTAAAGTGAAGGCCAATCAGGAGATCCTATTTAGCCTCTCATAATACAAGAATAAGAGGGCATCCAATGAAACTGAAAGGCGACAAACTGAAAACTGATCCAAGGAAATATTTTTTTAACCTCCCCCCCACCCATCCGTGTATTTAACCTGTGGAACTCACTGCCAAAAACTGAGGTCAAGAGCTTAGCAGAATTTAAAAAAATATTAGACATTTATATGGATAATGAGAATATAGGACTTTAAAAGATTATTTGAAAGATATATAAACCCAGAGGCCGCTCAAGGCAATCTTCCATGCTGGGCAAAATTTCAGTGTACTTCCTCCCTTCTCACAGACTGAAGGAGGCAGACTTGGCCTGGGTGCCCCTCCACCACGAGGGAGCAATGGGAGGGCCAAGTTTAACTGAGTGGCATTGCAACTTGGTGCATGGGGTTGCCACACAAATTTGGCTCATCCCCCGCCCATCGCATGACAGAGGGGTAGCTGGCCAAATCTGACTGAGTGACATTGCTACCTCGTGCATGGAGTCGCAGTGCCACTCAAATTTGGCCTGGCTTCTCGTCCATCATGAAGGAGGGACAGCTGGGCCAAATCTGCTGTCCAAATCTGCCTGCAGCTGTCCAGAAATCTGCCGCTCTAGGCAACTGCCTAATTTATCTATTGCTAGAGCAGACTCCCAAGAAGTCTTGTGTTTCAGGGCATAAGCCATCTCCTAAATGAAACGATCAATTCCTTGCAAGTGTTTGATATTCAAAATTCAATCTAAGCAGTATTGGAGACAGGTTTGATTGGAGAAACAGCTCATATGATATGTTTCCACTCCCTGCTTGGACTGGAGTAACTGAGAATCAGGTCTGCAGTGCACGTACTCACCCTTGTGAATTCAAAAGTCATTTTCTACAATACCAGCTTAAAATTCACTTCTCCCTCAAATATTCCTGTCAGTGAAAGTGTTTTGCTGGAATATTTATGGAGAGCAACCCCTAATAGGGCACACGCAATGTGGGAGATCACTTGTTTAAAAACTCCTATGAATGTTTATGGGAAGTTTTTTCCATATTATAGCCCAATTTCAGCCAGCTAATAACCCAGCAGCTAGCATGGCAATAGCTGGAGTAAGGGTTTGTCTTCACCAGAAACTGCAGCAATGCAGCTGTAGCACTTCAGTATAGACACTCAGAAACTGCAGCAACAGCAGGGATTTTCCTGTCTCTGTAGCTAATCCACACCCTGAGAGGCGGTAGCTAGATTGCTAGAAGAATTCTGCCGTCAACCCAGCGCTATCTAGACCAGAGGTGAGGTTGGCTTAATTATGTCTCTCAGGGTGTGGATTTTTGACACCCCTGAGCGATGTGGCTCGGTCGACCTACCTTTTTAGTGTAGATCTGGCCTAAGTCCCATCATAGGCACCTAGCACACCTTTGAGCTGAGTACTTCCACAGCTACTGATAGTACAGGGCTAAAATCAAGGGGCAATGTACAGAAAGTCACAACCTGCCTCCTGACTTCTGTCTTGCTGGGAGTGGGGAAAATACTCTGTGGTGGGCCTTATATTTGATTCAGCACACAGCTCCCAAAGTGCTGGTCTGACTCCATTACCCACTGCACGGTGGGGTTGGAGCCAAGGCCCCATCCATTCTCTGTCTCATCCTCCCCTCACGTGCAGGAAAGAAACACACAGCAGTTCTGCTGAGGCTCCATCACAGGACGAGTAGCTAAGACAGGGGCATAATGGAGACCTGATACCCCCTGTAGCAGGGTCGCTGACTCACCGGTGTGGCGCCTCCTGCTGGTCATCCTGGGAATTAGGTCTTTTTCCACTCCAGAGCACCTCCTTCTGGCTGGTGTCTTGCCTGCCTGAGGCCCCCATGTCTCTCCCAGATCCTGGTGCCCTTTACCTTGGGGTTCTGACCACAGAAATACCTTCCTAGGGAAACCCCCAACCCTCTATACCCACCTTGCCTCAGTGGTTACTGCCAGTCATTGCCTAGCCCCCTCTCACTGGAGCAGACTGCAGTCCGTAATGGCCACTCATCATTGGCAAGCGGGTTGGACCTGCTGTCTTTCTAGCCCCAGCTGCCTCCCTGCAGCCCTAGTACCTCCCCTGGCCTTTAGCAAGGCCTCAGCCTGGGGACTCACCAGGCCAGAGCTCCTCAGCTCTGCCTGACCTTCCCAGCTCCGCTCTGCTCTGCCTCAGGTACCTGCTTGCTCTCCCAGGCAGCCTGGTCCTCTCTGCTCTGCAGATGAAGCAAGAGTCTTTCTTCCCCTTTTATCCAGTCCAGCTGTGGCCTGATTAAGCCACACCTGGGGCCAACTACATCGCCAGCCTCCGTCAGCTGCTCTTAATCCTGTTTACCTTGGAGTGGGGCAGCCGCCCGACTACACGCCCTTATTCCCATGCTTGACTGTACAAGCCAGGCCATGATTTGGCCCACGGCCAGCAGTAGACTAACCTTTTTAACACGAGAGTCTAGCAGCAAAACAAAGTAGTTGCCAAAGTATTTAACATTGTTGTAGTCATGTCGGTCCCAGGATATTAGAGAGACAAGGTGGGTGAGATAATATCTTTTATTGGGAGAAGCTGGTCCAATAAAAGATATTACCTCACCCACCTTGTCTCTCTGAAGTATTTAACAACATTTGGGTGTTGTCAACTAGCCTTTTCTATAGCGTTGACAGCCAAGTTCTGGCTGAGCCGAATCTAGCTGAAACCCTGACTGTAGTTTCAGCATTAGGCCCTTTTCCACAGCTCATTTTGCGTAGGTTTGGGGCCCTTAACGTTCTCTCTGAGGGTTCTGTGGTTTGAATTCACCAGCTACTGAAATTATTTTCTCTTTCCTTCCGAGTGAGTACTAGCTGGCCATTTTATGATACGTGGTTTGTAATAAGGCCAACATTTAATCAGATTAGACATTGAACATCTGACATGAGAGCTGGGACAATGCTGGCACAGGTCTAGTCCCCTTCAGACTTGTTGCAAAATATCATCTAATGTACTGTAACGAGAACAGTAAATTAGAGAAAGAGCACTGGATAAAATGTCCATGAATCTGCTACACTGACATGTCTAGTGAATCCCCTCATTAATTACAAAGGTGCTACAGGCTTCTCCTGGAGCAGAGCCACATCTGTGCCTAGATAATGAAAGGCTGATTTTACATGGTAACTTTTAGGTCCCTGTTTCTGGATATCATTCTCTACTGAGAACTTTGGGCTATATCCTTAGCTGGTGAAAATCAGTATTGCTCCATTGAAGTCAATGCAGTTATGATGGTTTACACAAGCTGAGGACCTGGCTCATAAGTTTTCAGAGGAATTTCTACCATCATACCTTTCCTATAAATTAAATAAACTAGATCCATACACCAATATTCCACATGAGGATGGACTAAAAGCTGTCAGGAACAGAATCCCTGATGAGGCCACGGCACACCTGGTGTCTGAGCTTTGTAACTTTGTCCTCACCCACAACCATTTCAGATTTGGGGACAACTTATACCTTCAAGTCAGCGGCATTTCTATGGGTACCTGCATCGCCCCACAGTATGCCAATATTTTTATGGCTGACATAGAACAACGCTTCCTCAGCTCTTGTCCCCTAGTGCCCCTCCTCTACTTGTGCTACACTGATGACATCTTCATCATATGGACCCACGGGAAGGAGGCCCTTGAAGAATTCCACCTGGATTTCAACAATTTCCACCCCACCATCAACCTCATCCTGGACCAGTCCACACAAGAGATCCGGTTCCTGGACACTACTGTGCAAATAAGTGATGGTCACGTAAACACCACCCTATACCGGAAACCTACTGCCCGCTATTCTTACCGACATGCCTCCAGCTTCCATCCAAGACACATCACACGAGCCATTGTCTACAGCCAACCCCTAAGATACAACTGCATTTGCTCCAATCCCTCAGACAGAGACAAACACCTACAAGATCTCTATCAAGCATTCTTAAAATGACAATACCCACCTGGGGAAATGAGGAAACAGATTGACAGAGCAAGACGGGTACCCAGAAGTCACCTACTACAGGACAGGCCCAACAAGGAAAATAACAGAACACCACTGGCCATCACATACAGCCCCCAGCTAAAACCTCTCCAGCACATCATCAAGGATCTACAACCTATCCTGGAAAATGATCCCTCAGCCTCACAGACCTTGGGAGGCAGGCCAGTCCTCATTTACAGACAGCCCTCCAACTTGAAGCAAATACTCACCAGCAACTTCCCCCCCATCACAGAAACACTAACCCAGGAACCAATCCCTGTAACAAACCCATTGCCTACTCTGTCCCCATATCTACACCATCAGAGGACCCAATCACATCAGCCACACCATCAGGGGCTCATTCACCTGCATGTCTTCTAATGTGATATATGCCATCATGTGCCAGCAATGCCCCTCTGCCATGTACATTGGCCAAACCGGACAGTCTCTACGTAAAAGAATAAATGGACACAAATCAGACATCAGGAATGGTAACATACAAAAGCCAGTAGGAGAACACTTCAATCTCCCTGGACATTCAATAGCGGATTTAAAAGTAGCCATCCTTCAACAAAAAAACTTCAAAAACAGACTTCAAAGAGAAACTGCAGAGCTACAATCCATTTGCAAATTTAACACCATCAGTTTGGGCTTGAATAGGGATTGGGAGTGGCTGGCTCACTACAAAAGCGATTTTCCCTCTCTTGGTATTGACACCTCCTTATCAATTATTGGGAGCGGACCACATCCACCCTGACTGAATTGGCCTTCAGCATTGGTTCTCCACTTGTAAGGTAACTCCCTTCTCTTCATGTGCCAGTATATTTGTGCTTGTATCTGTAATTTTCACTCCATGCATCTGAAGAAGTGGTTTTTTACCCACAAAAGCCTATGCCCAAATAAATCTGTTAGTCTTTAAGGTGCCACCGGACTCCTCATTGTTTTTGTAGATCCATATAACTGCCTGAAAGGCTTGAATTAAATCACATTTAGTAGGGGCTGGCCTCAAAGTTCTTCGTTCTTTCTGCCTTCCTCGTAATCAACTGATAGTATTTCATAAAGGGTTTAGAACAACAGCAGAATTATTTTATAAAGAAGGATTGATTTTGAGTAACCCCTTCTGTTTTGACTGCTTCATCTGACTGATCCCTTCTAGTGCACTTCTCATGCATCATCTTGTACCTTTGACCACAATCTCATCTGACTCTTTCAGTATCATGGGCCCAGATCCTCAGAATATTTAGGTGACTAACAGTTAGGTGCCTAAACATGTTTGAGGATATGGGCCATGATCCCTCCGTCATCTTCATAATTGCCCCCTACACACACACCCTGCCCCCGACTTCAAACATCCCAAAAAACACAAGCAAAACCTTCCATTAGTACCACTTGCCTCCCTGACTGTTACCCAGTTTTCCTCTTCCCAGTGAGCATACAATCAACGCTCACTGGTTTGACTTCCTTTCCTCTAAAGCTTAGGTTCCTTTTTTGCACCCTTCCATTCTAGACCTCATCAGAATCTCCAATGACTTTCTTCCAGACAAGTCTAAGGGCCTCCTTCACTAATAATCTGTCAGTGACTGCTGGGGTGGGATGAATCAGGGATGGAATACCCCCGATCAAGAGTAGGAAAACTGACCTCAAGGCCTCGGGAAGTTGTGCAGGGGTAATAAGCACAACTGCAAGGTCAAAGGTGTGGGCACAGGGTGGGGGAGCTATCGCCAAAGAGTTGATGTCAGGACTATGGCTGCTGTTAGCTGAAACATGGGAAAAGCATAAAGACCAGAAGGGCTGCAGGCTTGGTTACAAGTCCACGACACATTTGAATGAAAAGCAGCATTTTAAAGGCCTCCTGCTTATTTATGTGGCAAGAATTACTGTTTTCTAGCACAAAAGCAGATATAGACAAAATGATTTGCATGGCTCGTGACTTGCCAATCTATTCACCACACCACGTCCCCTCTAACCTTACCCCATGAATGTGTTTTAATACTCAGCATCACCAAATCTCAAACGGCATGTACCCATGTGAGCTGAAAACCCCCCCAGTGAGACTAAGCAGAGCCATCAACACACGCCATCAAGCCACTGGCAGAGAGAGAATGTTCTTTCTGTCATTTTCCCCATCAAGACCTCAGCAGTGAATCAGAGTTCTGTCACCAGAAACTAACCTCAGATGTCTTTCACCTAGGGCAGCCTAGAGTGGTAAGGAGCTTTTGGGAACATACGAATAAATATCACTACTATCTAATGGACCTGACAGACAATTATTTAAATACTTCCACTCACACCCAAAAGGGTGAACATCTCCCCTGAAAAAATGTGGGTGGTTCCTCAGTTATGCCTCTATTTCTTTCTTTTAATAACATCATTGCACTTTATGGGCCAGATCTTTAGCTAGTGTAAATTGACTACATCAGCTGAGGATCTGGCCTTATATTTCAAAGAGCTCTACAAACACTATTCAGTTAATTAGCACAAAAATCTTCTATGGTAGAGACCTTGGTTTGACCACTTATCCCCATTTTACAGATGTGAAAACTGAGATACAGAGTTTGATGCGACTTGTCCACAGCCACAATGGCAAGAATAGGAGTTCCTTAGCTCCTAAGCTTATGATCAACCCAATAGATTTTACTACCATTTCTTCCTTCATAGTTCCAAGACCCCATGGCATGGAGCCCTCACCTCCTACTGAGGATGGGTCATTGGAGCTACTTCTAGAACCTGTCAGCAAGGGGATAGGCAAAGCTCACAAACATTTTCAAAGTTTGTGGGGAGGGGGTGTCTTATTTGATCCACACTCCCTGGCATATTCTTACTGCCAATGCTATCAGAGCATCAGTAAGATAGTGGAATACTCGACAATATTTCAAGCACTCACTGATCCATGGAGTTAAAAAAGTCCAGCATTGAAAGTTAGATCTTCTTTATGACAGCATACTGGGCTGCTCCCATACTACCAGATCAGTCGGCCCTGAACTTGTCTGCTTATTCACAAAGTCAAAGCATGATCAATAAGAGGTCGGAAGCAATCCAGATTATTACAGAATACCCGGGAAAAGTCTGTACATTATCAAGGTGTCCTTCATTGGAGACATCTTAAAATTCAGGCTGAGATGATTCAATCAATCAGACCTGGTATCATTGATCTTTTTTTACTGGATTTTAAGGGCCAGATCTTCAAAGCAACCACCAAAAATGCATACAAGTAAAGCACACCTATTTGTACTGCAGAACACAGCATATGTGCAAGCAAACAAATTATTATTTTTAAAAAAATGCAACTGCTCTTTTGCATGTTTATCCTTTGAAGCTCTCCACAGCTGGAGTCACAATCTATAATGGACCAAGCAGGGGAGTAATGGGGTCCCTTGGCTCTCACACATCTGATTATGGGCTGTGCCTATCTGGCCCTGGAGCCCCAATTCCACAGAGATGCTTTGCTGTTTATATGTTTGGAATCTGGTGTCCAGGTATAAAACCAGATTTGTATTTCTTTAAACAAGAGCATCTGCTCTATAAAGGCCCAATTAAAACCACCTATAAATCCAAATCAGCGAAAACGTGAGCACTCTGTAAAACACTTTTGCTACGAATTGGAAACCTGAGAAAAGCCTGTACATTTCTGTTTCCGAGATCAACAGATTTACAATAGGGAGAAGCTGCACAACTAAACCATAAAATGAACCAAAGGAGCAGTAACAGCAGCTTTGAGAAAGTTTGACTCCTGCCCATTGAAATTGGCAAAGTTATTGCTAACGAGCGGTAATATACTAATATACTTGAACCCTTACCCAGTATTTAATTTGGCGTTCTTGAAGGAAACACACACTTCTTTGGAAAATGTGTATTTCTTGGTAAATGAAAGGGATGTTCAATTTACATTTTTCAAAGGTGGGCCATATATTCAGAGGAGTTCATGACAGCAGAAGGCAAGGGGGGGACTTTGAAAACTTCCTGCAGTATTCTTATCTAATGATGCATATTTGATTTGTTCCCAATAAACAAAGAAAACTCCAGACAATTTGGGGCCTTATAGAGACATACGGAAACTTTGGTAGCAAGAGCAACACAATAGGCTGCTACTAATACATAGGGCTTAGGACTGTCGGAGGTTCCCTTTTTGCAATGTAAACTGCTGAGACAATTCAGCACAAACAGCAGAGGATCAGCCCATTGGACACCCTTTTCCAGGCAGGGGAATCTCTATTTCTGTAAACTGGTAGCAGACAGCAAAATATCACACTCAACTAGTCTGCCGCTGAAGGTTTCTACGAGCCTTTGTCTGGGCAGTCTCATCTTCATGTCCCGAGATCCCTTGCTTTTATGGACTCTCTTGCAGCACCTGTGTGAGTCTGTGTTTCTAATAACCCTGGGCTGGCCAGCACCAGGTTACGACTTCTTCACCCTTCCGGTCCACGTTTTGGTTAGCTCCCATACACTTTATCGTCAGTCTTCATTTTCTTGTGAAGTTTAGGTGGTTTTTTTTCTCCTCCTTGATTCCATTTTTTTTAAAAAGGTCATAAATAATTTAACCCAGGGTACTTACCTATTTAAGAGGGAGGGTTCTGAGGATTGACTGGCGTGCTTTGAGTTCCCCAAATCATGACAGATTCTTTCCAGGTGCAAAGTGACGTTAATATTATTGCAAAGCAAACTAAGTCAGAAAGATCACAGTGGCCCCTTCTGGGTTCATAATCTAGGACTTTGAGGCTCTGAGCTTGTCTACACTTAAAATGCTACAGTGGCACAGCTGCAGCACTTCAGAGTAGACACTGCCTATGCAAATGGGAGGGGTTTTCCCATCAATGTAGGTAATCCACCCCACCCCCGAGAGGCCATAGCTAGCTCAATAGAAGAATTCTTCTGTCGACCTAGTGCTGTCTACACCAGGGACTTAGGTTGGCTGACCTACGCTAAGCAGGGGTGTGGGTTTTTCACACTCCTGAGAGACGTAGTTTTGCTGACCTAATTTTCTAGTGTAGACCAGGCCTCAGGCCTGACAGCGGTGCAGTTTCACCAGTGCAGCTGTAGGCTATGTGTATACAACAGCTTATGTCAGAATAATTTATGTCATTCAGGGGTATGAATAAACCACCCCCCTGAGCAACGTAAGTTATGCCAACATAAGCACTCATGGGCACAGAGCTGTGTCAGTGGGAGAGCTTCTCCCACCAACATAGCTTCTGCCACTCGCGAAGGCGGTTTTATTATGTGGACAGGAGAACAGTTGCACTGGTACCCCTGCAGCATTGTATGTGTATCATCCCCTGAGCGACGTAAGTTACACTGACATAAGCACCAGTGTGGACATAGCTTTCTGCCACTCGCAGGGGCTGGAGTAGTGAAGCCGACGGGAGAGCTCTCTCCCATTGGCTTAGAGCAGCTGCCGTGGTGCAGCTTTGCTGCTATAAACTCTCTAGCATAGCCGTGCCCATAGCACTTCAGGGTAGATGCTATCTATGCCGATGGCAGGGGCTCTCCCATCATGATTGGTAATCCACCTTCCCGAGAGGTGATAGCTAGGTCAATGGAAGAATTCTTCTGTTGATTTAGTGCTAGCTACTCGGGAATTAGGTCGTCTTAACTACTTAACTACTAGAAAGTTGCCAGCTTTCTAATCACACAAAATCAAACACCCCTGCTCTGCCCCTTCTTTGAGGCCCCGCCCAATCTCTGAGGCCCTGCCCCCACTCACTCCACTGTCACTCACTTTTCCCCACCTTCACTAGGCTGGGGCAGTGCGTTGGGATGCGGGGGTGGTGATGAGGGCTCTGGGCTGGGCCTGCAGGGTGGGGCCGGGGATGTGGGGTTTGGGGTATAGGAGGGGGCTCCAGACTGGAGTAGGGGTTGAGGTGCAGGGGAGTGAGGGCTGTCCCTGGGGGTGTGGGCTCTGGAGTGGGGACAGGGATGAGGGGTTTGGGGTGCAGGAGGGGGCTCTGGGCTGGGCCACGGAATGGTGGTACGGGGTCCCAGCGGTGCTTACCACGGCTCCAAGGAAGCAGCCACCAGGTCCCTGCAACCTTTAGGTACATGGGCAGCCAGGCAGCTCTGCGCCGTGCATGCTGCCTTCACACCCGCAGGCGCACACACACACACACACACACACACACACACCCGCAGCTCCCATTGGTCACAGTTCCTGGCCAATGGGAGCTGTAGAGCTGGCACTTGGGCAGGGGCAGTGAGCAACGCCTCCCTGGCCACTCCAGCGCCTAGGGGCTGCAGGGACCTGGCAGCCGTTTCCGGGAGCAGCACGGAGCCAGGCATGTAGGGAGCCTGCCTTAGCCCCAAGCCCCTGCTGTGCTGCTGACTGGACTTTTAATGGCCCAGTCGGTGCTGCCTACTGGAGCCGTCAGGGTCCCATTTCGACCAAGCATTCCAGTCAAAAACCAGACGCCTGGCAACTCTATTAACTATATCTCTCAAGGCTTTGGATTTTTCACACCCCTGCAACAGGTAGCTATGCTGATGTAACTTTTCAATGTAGACCAGCTCTTAGACTTACAAAAATTATGTTATTTAAGGTACTGGACTAGGACTCAGGGGAACTGTCTTCAGTTCCTGCATCTGCTGCAGACACCCTGTGTGAACTTTGGCAAGTTGCTTAATTTTTCTGTGCCTCAATTCTGCATCTACACAGACAATCCTTCCTTTGCCTTCCACCCTTTATCTGTCTTGTCCATTTAAGCAGTAAACTCTTTGGTGCAAGACTGTGTTTGGGTATGTGTCTGTACAGTGCCTAGCAAAATGGGGCCTTGATCTCAGTTGGGTTTCCCAGGCATTACAATCAAATCAAATCAATCAAAGTGTGGACTAGACCTTTAAGTAAAGTTCACTTTCTACTAGAATTCAACTCCAGAAACTTACTGGGCCAAATTCATTCCTGATGGAATTCCATTAAGCCACAGTACTGTGAGTAGATCTCTATCTCATGTCCAAAATCTTTCACTTAGCCATTCTGTGCTTCTTTTAGGACTAGGGTGACCAGATAGCAAGTGTGAAAAATTGGGACAGGGAGTGGTGGGTAATAGGAGCCTATATAAGAAAAAGCTCCAAATATCAGGACTGTCCCTATAAAATCAGGACATCTGGTCACCCTATTTAGGATAGAGATATATAATTGCTTGAGAGAATTGTCAATGGAAAAGAAGTCAGTTCGCTGTTTGCTAGGTGTTATAGGAATGCCCATATAAGGTGATCTCTTGCCACCACTGCTCAAGTATTTGGCTAAGAGTGTGTGTTGAGAGTGTATATACAGCTGGATACCAGTTTTTCTAATTCTTGGGTTGGTCTACCAAAAATTGCAAAACAATATATCCTAAAAGTGAGCGACGAGGCACAGTGTTCTAACCCCGCCCCCGCAAACCCACTATGAGAAAGGTGTATACATTACAATGTGGTCACGTCAGTGAAAGGAGGAATGCTATATGGTTTACATCAAGTTAATCCATTGCCAAATTTTTCATGATTTATAATCTGAAATGGCAGCTTCAGGCAAAAGGGACAGATTACTAACAAAGGCTCTGGTCCTGCCAAGACTTAGACACCTGCTTAACTTTATACAGACAAATAGGCCCACCCTGGGAAGGATCTTTTCTCCCCTCCTCCCTCCCACCCCCTGCTCTCCCACAGTGCCCATGGAATCCCTCCAATGCACAGTCCGGTTCTGTGTGCATGATTTGATCCTCAGAGGGGATGCAGAGCTGATGCTGTTCCATCAAGCAGAACCCACCCAGGTGCTCCCTGAGTGCAGGTGATGATAGGTCAGTGACATGAAAGTGCCCTCTATCCACTTGGGATAGGTTTTCATTCCAGAGTTAGTCCAGGCTCTCCGGGTAAACCTACGCTTCAAGGTGGAGGCGTAATTTCCAGCTCGAGGAGACATGCCCGCGCTAGTCCTGATCGAGCTGGCTGCTAAACACAGAAGTGTAGCTGCAGTGGTACAAGCAGCAGGAGCCGCCGGATTATGATCCCATCCGAGATGCTAGGTATGCACTCAGACAGCTAGTCCCACCCACCACTGGTGCTGCCAAAGCCACACTTCTACTTGGAGCGTATTAGCACGAGTATGGCTGCTCAAGCTGAAAATCATACCTTCTGTTTGAAGTGTAGACGAACCCACAGTCTAGCATTGCCCCTCACACACCTCCTGTCCACACACAACCCCCCTCATACCCGACTGGTGCTTTCAACCCAAGTTAGCTTGCCCACAGGGGGAGGGTGGGTTAGAGCCCGGGTTCTGCTTTCACTAGAGTTAGTAACTCACCCACCTGGGCAGCTGGTATAATAGGCCAGCCTGGCACTCGGGGCAGGGGGGCTCTGCCCGGCGCTCAGCAGGGGCCGGCGGCTCGGCCCGGCAGCTCACTCTGGTGCTGGGACTGGCCCAGAGCTTGCGGGGTTGGGGGGGGGTGTAATTGTGCCTCAGTGGGTCACAACTGAGGATGCCAAATTCAGGACAACCTGCTGAAAAATAGGGCAGATTAGCCACCAGTCTTGGGGTGTATCCCCCATAGGATATGCCAAACCACCAACAAAAGTGAACTTCTGTTTCACCACACTGGCTAACAAGAAGTCATACAAGCAGTTTCCTCTGGCATTCCAGTCCTTGTATTACCACTGAAAACACTGGATTTAAAGGTGAGTGGTTCTTTACAACCAGTCTCATCAACTAAAACATTCTATTGATCCCAAAGGACCAGCCACACACCCAGGTCAATATATAACTTAGATCTTATCAAAAATCACCCTGATGCCAATCCTTTAGTATCTAAAATCTCAAAAACCACTCAATTTGAATAGTTCCTCCAAGATGTGCTGGCTAGCTACCTTGTGGATGTTATTCCAGAAGCAAACATTTGAAATCCAGGTATAGAGCCAATACTTACTTATAACTTCAAACACAAAAATGATACATGCATACAGATAGCATAATCATAACCAGCAAACCATAACCTTTTCATAGACACCTCACTTGATAACCTTTGTATAAGATTTGCTGCAAATATATAACAGTGGTTGCCACAATCATCTATCTGGTCATATTTTAATCAGTTAATGACTAAAATCCTGAGCATCACTTTGAAAATTTACCCCTTTGCATAGTGTTAATGGTAGTATAGAAAGAAGTGTTACTGGTACTTGCCTTAAAAGATCCACCTTGGGAACCATTTCCACTCTGATATGCATGAAGAAGAATGGCTCAGTAGGCAATTTTATTGAGCCAAGTGAATTTATGTTCCTTCCTTACACTATATAGTGTATGGTTTGACATACTTTGACATTACAGATTTATGATGTTCCAACAACAGCATAAGCCCTCTTCATCTTTTATGTTCTCACATATGGGATGATGTTTAAAATTATATATATTATACACCCAACAGTTATGTTCAATGAACATTCAGGTTGCAAAGTCAAGCACTGAAAAGTTAGGAAATGCCAAAATTAAAGTTGCTCGTGCAACCTTAGTTCAGTTCCCTTGTGCATATGCATTATGATTAGGCTTGGCAGAATTCAATATTTTTCTATAATTTTGATAGTAATAGTGAATATTTTTAAACATTTGTTTCCCTTTTCATTGATTTAAATTTTCCCAGTTGCCCAAAAGTACGGGGTTCAAGCATTTTTAAAGTTTTTATCTATTTAAATTTTCACAGTTGTGGGAGTCAGACAATGCAGGGAGTCAGACAATTTAACGACTGTAAAAGAGTCAAAACGTTTGTTTTGTAACTGGTAAAACAAATTGTCAACATCACATGTCAAAATATACAAAATGAACCATAAGCAGCCGTGGAAAGAACAATTACACCTTGGTATAAGAAACAGACAATTTCTACCATAATTGAGTGAGGTTAAAACTAATGGATGAGACAAGGCAATTTTTCTAATTGAAAATCATTACTAAAGAGAAAGTGCTACATTATTTGCAAATTATCAGGTGCTGCTTGGTTTTGGTAAAGGACTATGTTAGCTTTGGATGATCTAGAAGTATTTATCCTGCAGGAAGTCAGAGAAAACTGGTGCGTATATGCTTGGCGAGTCATATTGTATTTGTTTGGGCAGAAAAACAGGAAATTTCTGCTGGTAGATGGCTATCCAGCTAAAGTATTTTTTCCACTTGCTGCAATGTTTCTCTTGGCAGCACAATATGCTAACTTTAGAAGTGTCTGAATGCCTTTCCTAAACTATTAGTACAAAATAAACTCCTTTGTGTTTTACCCAGTCACATTCCTTACTGTGTGTCCTGGAACTGCTTTTCCTTGTATTGTGCAAATCAATAGTTTGCGCACAGAGGGCCAAATTCTGATCTCATGATGATGTAAATCAAGAGTAACTCTTGATGTTGATAGTTACACCACTGTAAAACCTGACAGAATCATGCCCATTAGTGTTTGTTATCTGCAGTTCAATGTACACCATTACTTGAACTGTTACCTTGAAATCTTGATCAAAAAGTAATGTTTAATACTACTTTATCTCAAAGATCAGTGGAAGGTATTATAAACTAAAGATGGGGCTGTGCCTCCGTATGTGGGCCCAGAGTCAAACTTCCCCAAAGTCTGGAGGGTGTTGGGGGCTGGAGTTTGAGTTTGCTCCTTCAGAGACACAGGGGCTAATGATGAAATTCAGATCGGGATCCAAACATCCACAAAATGAAGACTGTTGCTTTTCAGTGTGGCTTTTGACTTCTCATTGTGTTGCTGTAACCTGTTTTACTGCCTGGAAATGAGAAGAAAAAAACTACTATTACAATAAACAATGTAGCACAGGATATTCTAGAACAATATCCCTGAGTAGCACTGCATTAAGCAACAGGGAGTAAAGACATTGCCTTAAAACACTGCACTGAGAGTTTCATAAGGCACCAACTACAATTTCTTTTATGTTCCTTATGGAACCAGATACATTACCGGCGCTCAACAATGCAAATAAACATATGTGTAGAAGGGATGATTCTGAGCCAAGCAATCTGACGCGCTGAGGCTTGGTTTAGCAACACGTGCATTGGCAGCTGCAGTCCTGAAGCTTTAAAACTCTTACCTGTGCTTCAGTAAAGCATTTTTCTTTGTTTTGCTACAGGAACTTAGTGTATTTCAGTGGAGTTCCCCAAGCAGGGCAGGAAATGCTTTGCAGCCCAAGAGGAATATGAGGCCCTCAGGAACGTATGGAATAGTGGGGCAATTATTTAAGCTAGTTTCTGCTGAAGTCAGCTTCAAGGATTGTGTCACTTAAAGTTGTTTATTACCCGGTTACGTGTTCCCCACTGGTGTCCAGAAGAACTGCATGCTTCAAGCACCCACCCTCCATTCCCCATCTGGCTGCACGTACACACTCCACAAGGAACAGGGCAGTAGATGACAGATCTTCAGAGCTGACCGAGCCCTCCTGATCCATGGGGGAAGAGCATTAAAGGGTTTTTAGGCAGTTGTTAAAGTGCATTTGTATAGAAGGGACAGCTCTCACTACTCCCGCCAAGGTGGAGATGGCAATTGTGGGGAACCAGGGAGAAGAAAAATTCTCTCTGCTTTTAGCAGAGGTACGTGGGCTGTACTCCCTCCTTCTCTCCCATTAGTTTAACCCTTTGTACAGGTCTCTTCCTTGCCACCCCTGCTCAGCAGCTACCCTGCTAGCTGTTTACAGCATCACAGGGAGGGAGGTGAGATGGGCTCTGGCTGCTCTATTGCTGACTCCCCTGCTGAGTATGGGAGCTCCAGGGAGAGCAGGACAGGAACTCAGCTAGCTCTGCCTGAACCTAAGGTAGAACCTTATTGACATACTATGTTTGGCCCTCCTGCCAGAAAGTCTAGACCCTGCTGGTGTGTAGCATTGTCCCTTGTGCAGATACAAGCCCTGTGCTATTTGGGTGCCAACAAAATTATATAAGCAACTCTAATGGTCCTCACTCAGGGTCTGGTTGGGGAGCGTGGGTTAGTGGTCATGGCCTCAACCCCTGACTGCCAAGGGGGTTGTAGGGAGGGAGCCCGGGCCCTCCCACTCCACTGGGCTCCGACCCAGGGCCCTTTGGGCTACCAGTGGTCTGGCAACCAAGGAAGGCTGCCCCCCTGGGCTTCTTCCTCTTGTTCTCCCCCTGCCCCCCGGGTCAGCTTGGTCCAAGGCTTTTCCCTATTGGGGAAGTCCAAACCAAAATAAGCAAGAGGGGGTTACCACTGTCCAGAGTCTACAGGCAGGGGAGATGGGGGATACTTCCCTCTCAGATTGTCTCTAGGGTGAGTCCTCCCTTCCCACAGGGACAGCCCCTTTGGGCAGCTGTGTCAGAGTCTTTAGGCTTCCCACTGCTCTGCGCTGCTGGAGCTGCAGGTGTGCTCACCTCCAGCTCTGCTACCCAAATGAGCTAATTCCCTGCCTTTGAATTCCTCCAGCAGATGGAGCCTTTGCTGCAGGTCTGGCGGGGCAGGGCTCAGATGCACACACCCCTGTCCTCAACTGCAAGCAGTATATACAGACACAAACTCTCTAACCAGTTAGTCACAGTGCATTGTTGTGTTAGCATAGCTGTGTGAGCTAATAACAAAAGATTACATATATTACATACACAAAATGTTAAAAGGACATTTTTAAGGGTGCATAATCAAGCATCCAGGTTGCCTTAATTCAACCCCTTGTGCGTATGCATTGTGATACCGAAATTCCATTATGTAGCATCAGATCGACACCCACATGGGTCATCAGCAGGTTGTAAACTTTATATCCATTGCACAGACCTCTGCCACGTGAGCTAACAGAGTAACTGATAGCAGCAGTAGATTGTCTTCCTCTTTGTGGACCAGCACTAGATGGGGATGAGAGGGTTTGCCAGAGGGTTTCACAGATACTTGCTTACAACAGAAGAATGGTGAGACATGGGACTCTAGGGCTCCATTCTATGTCCTGGAAAGGAGTGTTCTCTAGTGGGCACAGACTCTTCTGCTCATTTCCCCCAAGCTTCTGCCTCTACTCATCCAACCTGTCCCTGTCCCAGTTCTTTCTCTTCCCCACCCCTGGCTCCTCATCCCTGTCTCATTCTCCTCACCTAGCCAGTCTCAGTTTCCACGTCCCAGCAGTGGGGTCATCGAAAGCACAAGAGAGATAGGCTCTTGGCTTTCAGTTCTGGCAGAGCTGGGAACTGCAACTGCAGGGAAAGTCCGGCTCAGCCCCAAACTGTAGCATGCTCAGTGCAGAGAGAATCCTTGGGGAAATAAGTTGCAAAGCTTTTGTAAGTACATGTGCAAAGTGCAATTTTTCAAAAGCTTATAAATTGGCCATATTTGGACTTATTTTCACTGGGATGGTTAAAGGCACATACCTGACACAAAGGCTATGCCAGCCACATTTCAAGTCTGTTCCAAAGAATTTTTTAACATAGGCAAGAGACCATAATTTTTATTTAGCTTTGTTCTTAGAAACAGCTGAACTGTTTTTGGCTCAAATTTGCCAGAAAAATTCAGTGTGAGGCAAGCACCAGGCAACGAAAATCTCAGCCTGAATAATTAAAGGTTGGTACAGTTATAAGCAACTGAAAACAGGGTCTTATAGTGGGAAGTGCCAGGCAACCTTAATACTAGGTGGTGCTATTTTGGGTAGCATCACCTATGAAATCAGTGGGACAACTCAAGCCGTAAGGTACTACTCAATGTGAGTAAAGGTATCACAATTTAGCGGTTGGTGACTAAGAGCCCAAGTGCTGTTTGTAAGTGGATTTCGGACATTCTGAGTGAAGATTATTCAAAAGGCACAACCACGGGTATGTTTGGAACATAGAAAGTTTCGGTCGAGAGGGTTAGAAATGTATTATTAATAATAATTCTTTGCATTTCTGTAGCCTTTTTTCACTGAGGGTTCCAAGGGTTCTATAAGTATCAGATGAGCCCCAGTCCCTCTGTGAAGCAGAAGAGAAATGGATAGAGATCTCTTCTTCTACCACCAAAATATAACCACTTCTGCTCATATGCAATGGGTGGCTGGGGACTAACACACAGATAAAGTTAATTTTGGAACTTTAGCCAAAGATTTTCTGATTTGGCAATATCTATGTTTTCAACCAAAAATGTCCCTAGTCCTATAGCTAGACTTAAGCCATTCTTTTCTAGGACATTTGTGTATTTACAGATGCAACACCTTTTCCTGTTTCACACATCACTTGCCCAGATTTAATTTGAAGTTCCAAGTGGACATGGTATTCTTCATGTCCTGCCCTAAATTGCTGTATAACGTTACTAAGCGCTGGTAAACAGTTGCTTTGTTCTAAACCTGAGGTGGCTGCATTTCGGCAGTGGGCGAAGTGATGGCTGTATAGCTTGTAAAGTGCTTTATGATTGTTTGTGAAGAAAAGTACTTTATAAATACACATTGTCAGCAAAGGAGAGTTATTTGCCCACAATCTTTGGACTATCTAGACCTATGGAAAGCTTATAGGAAAGCATTTTTAATCAATCATGTGACTCTTAGAAATAATTGATGGACGTATATTTCCAAAAGATCAAAGTCTGCTGTCAAATAAATTAGATTACTCATTATTAGTTTTCAGTAGTTCTCATGAGAATAATAAACAGCTGGTGGTTTTTCTCAAAAGATTAGAGTAAGCTGTGTAATGCGTAGTGATGAAAGTGGCAAGGATTTGGGGAAAAAAGGACAGACTATTTCCATAGTTTATGAAAGCTAAATCGTTCCACTTAATTCAGTACTTTAACTGTATTTAGCGACATCAGAAAGTATTACAGAGTACATTGTATAACTGCCCGTGTCTTTCAATGAAAAGCTAAAGATGGTATTTTACAATTATTCCAATATATAGTGAGAAGAATCCAATTCATATTGGCCAGTGTCAGCGCTGGCAGATTTGCTTATTTCCAAATCACTTCCCCTCATTCTCTTAGATTTCAAGTAATGCTAAAATCAGGGATGACCCTGATGAGAAATCAAAAGATTAGTTTCTATATATTGAAGCCTAGAACTGTATTGGGGAAAGTTTGAAATGAATTGGCCATACACTAATCATGACCTAAAAGTAAAGGTGGGTAATTCCATAGCAAAATCAGATGGCCCATTAGCCATTAAGATGTCTTACCTACAGCATGACAGATAATTCTGCACTGAATATTTTGCTTTATCCACAATTAGAAGCTTGTGTAATATGTGAAAACTTAATCAGACATCTTCTCAATTAACTGTACTGGCAGTTAAGTAATATTTAATGCAAAGAAGCATTTGGATAATCTGGAATATCAGTGAACAATGATTTCTTCAAAGCAGTAGCTACGATCCCTCTTTGAAATGGCTCGTTTGAAGTTTTCTTTGCATGGCCATAAAACAAAAGACCCTCTGTTTAAAGGATTACATTAAAGGAGTTTTTTCATGTATGTGTTTGTTGGAAAGGGGTGATAGGGAAGAGACCCCCATAATGCTATGGAAGTATATTAAGGCTGTCATTTCAAAGAAGAGTGAAAGGTTCCTTAGATCTTTCTCCAAAAGTGAGATAATTTTGCATGCTAGTCCTTTCATTTTTGTTTCTTAGCCCACAAATTATCAAAGAGCATGTTTTTATTGCTCTTACTATCTTTGCTTTCTTTTAATAGCTTCTTTTTGTACTTTTCATCTGGTAGGTATTTTTGAGACAAATACTTCAAAACAAGTGACAAGATTTATACCAGTTTCAAAAATACCGTTTCTTACACCAGCCTAGGTTATCCACCTACCTATCTTTGCTCTGTATCTTTGCATTTTCCTCACTTGGAATAATCGTAAAATACCATCTTTAGCTTGTCATTAAAAGACACAGGCAATTATACAATGTTCTCTTATACTTTCTGATGTAGCTGAATACATTTAAAGTATTGAATTAAATAGAAAGATTTTGCTATTGTGGTCAATTTCCCGCATGTAATCAATCCCTTATTATACATGAAAAATCAGGCCATCTTGTCTCCATGCATATGTGAATATCCAATTTAATTCCATTGGGTTTGGGGGTTCTTTTGGAGATTATTTAGGAGGAGAGAGTATTTTCACAGTGATTTCATACCTTATAGCTGCCATTATGTTTGGTCTTCTTACAAGGAGCATATTGGCAAAAAAGAGGAAATTAATGTTGATGCAGTCTGTGGATTCAGCAATACAATCATCATTATTTCATGTTTAATTACAATTCCAGGTGGATTTCTCTCACCTCTGTGTGTTGTTCCATCTTATATGATTAATTTTGACAAATGATCTCCTGGCTGAATAGAATTGTAATGGAAACTCAGCACACATTATATAATTTACATGCAATGGATTTAATTATGATGGTTACTGAAAAAGTAAGCCTTCCACATCTTGATTTTTCTGTTTATATTCTTTATTGTTCTGGTAGGCATATATACGTATTTGCTTAATTACTTCTAATGATGGAATATATCTTTCAGAACGTTAATCTTCTATTCTGCACATCCTTCTTACCATGCTACAGATTCTTGTGACTTAATTTATTCTGTATAGGTTTGATTTTCCTTACAGCTCATGCTAAGTAAAGTCTATTTTATTTAAGGTTATAAATTACATTCAGATATAGCTCCCTGTTTTTCATAGCTTCATTGATTTAGAAACAAACTCATTTGAGCTGAATTTTTTCACAGATTAGTTTTTGGGGCAAGAAGCAAAATTCCCACAGCCATTTTTTAGTTTGAAGGTATATGGATGTGGGAATTCTTCCTTTAAAAAAAAAAAAATCTGTTCACAATTTTAGATAGGTCTGTAACAAAAGCGGCCAGAGTTTGAAACTGAGTAACAGAGACGCACAATACCTATTCACAACTTAAGTCCTCTTGGGCCCTATTTTGAGGGCCAGTGACTTAACGGGTGCAGAGGCCTTATGGTGGTGCTTTGCTCAAGGATGAACTCACCTGTAGCCCTCCTGAGGAGCAGGGCCTTTACTTAGTTTGAAAAATAAATTGCTATGATTGAAAAATTATGCTAGGTTGAAACTTGCATGTACAAGATAATTTTCCTAGATCTACATGGGTACATTGAACAAAGACATACCGAGAGCACACAGTTCAAAGGACTTACAAGCACAGATTCTGAAAGCCAGTACAGCTTTCAAGACATGTAATGTGATTACACTGAGATTTCCCTCTTTTCTTTTTTTTAAAGGAAAAAACCTATAAAATTAAATGGAAAAGGTTAGAATTAATAAAACATTAAGATTTCAAGTTTAGATATTCTGTACAAGAAATTCCCGAAGACAAAGTTGCTTCAGCAATTTTAACTCAGCAGTATTTTCTAATCCTCTTTTTGACTTGTTAAATCTAAATCTAAAGGTCCCAGACTCTTAGGATTCCCTTCTGGCTTTGCAAGCTCCTGGTGCACCCTCAAGTCCTTAGCTCGGCCAGTAGCTTGATGGGGACAGTGTGGCTGGAGCCGGCCCAGCAGCTCATGGTGGCGCAGCTCGGTGCGGCTCCTCTAGCTGTGGGGAGCCCTCAAGGCTCCTCCTGTTATGGGGGAGGTCGGGGCTCCAGCATGCAGGGGAGGGGGCGGGGCCTCAAGCTGAAGGAGCGTGGCCAGCAGGCTAGCCTCCCCAGAGCGGGGGTTCACCCGCCGCCCATGCTTGAGTAATTTTATGTTATCTCCAAATTTTGCCACCTCACTGTTTATCCCTTTTTCCAGATCATTTATGAATACGTTGAACAGTATTGGTCCCAGTACAGACCTCTGGGGGACACCACTATTTACCTCTCTCCATTCTGAAAACTGGCCATTTATTCCTACCCTTTGTTTCCTATCTTTTAACCAGTTACCAATCCATGAGAGGATCTTCCTTCTTTTCCCATGACAGCTTACTTTGCTTAAAAGCCTTTGGTGAGGGGCTGGTCAAAAGCTTTCTGAAAATCTAAGTACACTATATCCACTGGATCCCCTTGTCCACATGCTTGTTGACCCCCTCAACCAAGTTCTCAATCTGTAAAATTATCTTCTACCTGCCTAAATATTTCCTTCTACTGTTGCAGATGACTATGGTATCCTCCTTCACTTCCTGTCCTAAACAGTCTAGTGTTGCCACATGATGTTAAACAGCTGCTGTGCTCCAGGTAGCTATATTTCAGTGTATATAGAACTAATTTCCAAAGCACACTGAGCTCCTTCAAGAGAACAGGAAAGATTGTTTTGATTGTTGGATTACTCAGAGGAAAATGCCTCTCAGGTACCAAGGTTTGCTGGCAATCAAAACAACACTTTTCTCCTCTTTTCAACAAAAATCTGGCACTGGCAGCTGTGGATCCGTTCCAGTCTCCAGATTACTCTGCAGCTCCCAAGTTCCATGTTTTGTATATGACATCTCTGAATGCCGATATGTCATATACAAAGAGAAGCTTAAGGGGTGATTTGGTCACAGTTCACAAATTCCTCGAGTTAGCACTCTAAAAATAACAGTGCAGATGTTCAGGGTTGGCATGGGCAGTGCATACACCCCCCCCACCCCCGCATTTGGGGAGGCTAGCCCCCTGCCCCACCCCTTCCGGCAGGCCCAGCCCTGCCCCTGCTCTCACAGGCCAGCCTGCCGGAGCAGTCCCAAACCCTGGCCGACCCACCAGCACCCAGAGCAGCCCCAAACCCTAGCCAGCCCCCTGGTTGGAGCAATCTGGAGGAGCCCCAGGCGAGCTCCTAAACTCATGCTATTATTGTTAAACCCAAAGGGCAGTTCCTAAAAAACCAAAACTAGCAATCTATTCTCCACCTAAATCCCTTCTCTACTGAACATCACAGAGAAAAAGATCAATATTCACAGACTCTTAGGATTCCCTCCTATTTTTACCCACACTTTGCAACCTCCTGGCGCACCTTGAAGGCCTTGTGTCTCAACCAGTACATTTGTGGGTGAAGAGAGGAGGCTGGCCCTGGGACTCCCTTTGATGCTCATTAGTGCTTATAACCAGTTAAATGGGGTCATTGTTTAGTTATGAAAAGCATTTCCATTCCCATCAGAGACCGAGCACGCTGACTTAGCAGCACTCCTACCTAGCAACTAATGATTATGATTATTATTCATTTATTTTTATGGGTCTTAAGTGCGATAGCTTTCTAGGTGTCTTGCACAATATGCAGTTAAAATGAATTAAAGTACTAAAATTAATAGCATGATTATAATCCAATGAATTACAATAGAATTTCAGTGACTAGAGAAGCAGTATTAAAAGGTCAGTGTAAAGACCATATGCAGTTAATACATTCTAGTGGTGTGATTTTCAGAGGTGCTCACTGCTGAGTACCCGTATCTCCTACTGAAGAAGTGAATCAAGTCAATTTTACTTAAATACCTAGGGCTCCGGTTCAGTGAGATACTTAAGCAAATGGGACTACTCGTGTGCTTAAAGCAAGGCACCAGTTTAATTACCTTGCTGAATCAGGGCCTAAACTGGGGTTCAGGTGCCTAAACCTAGACATCTATGTTTGAACATTTGGGTCTAAATGTGTGCAAGGACCATCGCCAGCCCAAATTAGGCACTTATGTTAATTCACTTGGGCCCTATTGAAATTTTACCCTTGGACCTAAAATGCAAAACATTTAAAATGAAAAGCATTTATTTTGTTTGAAGGTTTTTGCCTAATTTTTCAGTTTTTCAACTAAAGAAAAAGTATTTGGTTTTCAGGTTTGCTTCCCTATGGAAATAAGGGAGAGAAAGGAGAGGAAAAAAACTGGAAAATTGAAAAAATGTTTAGGTTCTTAAACCCAAAAGTCTTTCAGGTTTTGGTTTTTCATTGAAAAAAAAAAAAAAAAAAAACCAGAACATTTTGACCAAAGTGAAAATTTGTTTGGATTGAAGAGCCATTTCTCCTCAAAAAAAGGTTCACAAAAATAGAAAATAAATCTAAGCCTCTCTGTCAGCAGTGAATTCCTCTTGTTATGCCAGGAATCACTTCACCCAACATTGGAATCCATCTGCTTCTGAGGTGAAGTGTCTCAGGGTGTTTAAAAGCACATAGCAATGCCTTACAGGAAAATCCAGTGACAGGTAATAATGATAAAATCACAGCTGATGGGAACTGTTTAAGGGGCTGATCCAAAGCCCACTGCAGTCAGTGAAAGTCTTTTCATTGACTTTACAAGGCTTTGAATCAGGGCCTAACAGCACACAGCAAAGTTCGACCAAGGGTTAGGACACACAGGAAAGAGGGAATACGTTAGCTACTTGAAGCTGGAGCATTTGGCCACACTACGAGACTTAACTCAATACCTCTTTCTGGTACTTTCTGTTCCAGTCAATGTTGCTACAAGAGAGGTAATCAGGAAACAAACCATACACACACATTGGAGTGGGGATTCTGGTGTGACATCTCTCCTCACCCACAACAAGCCTGACATGCTTATTTGGCTCCCAGCTGTTCTGAAAAAGCCTTTCAGCCTCTGAAGTTGGCGAGCTGGGATCTTTCTTGGTTTTCCCCCTTCTCCCCGCCCCTTTGTCTGCCTTCTATGAACTCTGCAGGGAGTTTTCTTTGCCTGCTTTGAAGTTAAATCTGCTCTCCCAATTTCACACAGAATGTGGAATTGTACATGTGAAGGGGCTTTTGTTGTTCTTTTTAGCTGATTGATAATTTTGGAAAAGAAATTGAAAATCTGGCTTTTCTGCCAGAAGGATTCCGCTTGACAGAAATGCAGTTCTATAGGCAACTTCTTTACATTGCAAACTCTAGGCTCTTAGTCCAGGCAGACAGGTATATTGTAATAGAGCTTTCAGTAAGGTTTTACCTAGCTTTTCAGTCCCTGACTGGTGACCTAGAAATATTGCCGTTGTTTACAGAATTGTACACAATTCCCAAGGCTGGCTAACAAAACAACAATTCTGCTTCATGTACAATTTCAAGGTCTCCCTCACCCCTACTGTGGAATGAAAAAGAAACCTTTTGAATTTTTGGGAGAGCATGAGTCCCCCAGCACAGCCAAGCATAGGCGCTGACTCCATGGGTGCTCTGGGGCTCAAGCACCCATGGAAAAAAAAATAGAGGGTGCTCAGCACCCACCAGCCACAGCTGTTTGGGGGGCTGCTGATTTTTCAACAGAAGAGAAAGTTAGCTGAAAATTGTTCAACCAGCTTCAAGTGTTTGCCCTTGTGACCAGAGCAATTAGCCAAAATTCATGGTCTTGCACCTGGTCTTGCATGGTCTTGTTTCCAAGAAAAAGGAGATGATGATGTGACTTGGGTGCAATTCTGCTTATTTACATAGAATGTACATGGAGTCCTGTTTTCCTGAACACTGTAGGAATCAAACAACAGGAGACCATTTCTTTGCACACAGTTCCAAGCCCCTTTCCAGCCAGCACTCTACCTAAAAGCTGTCTCTCTTAGCTTTTTCTCAGGATCATGCCACAAACGTTTCTCTGTCTGTCTCTAGTGCTTCTTTGCTGCCTTCTCTGCGCCCTTCTGTGGTTCTTCTACTGCTTGTCTCTCACACACAGATGCAACTGCAGTCAACTCAATCCCCCACTTCTGCATCAGATCCCCAGGAAACCCCTTGGGCTGCATAGCTCAGCCACTTCCCAGGCTTGCATACGGTCTAGCCCTTGAACAGTAGTTTTCCATTGTTTCAGCTATCACTAAGCAAAGGGGCCTATAATTGTTCCAGTTGCCTCATTTAGCTCAAAAGGAAGGCAGCTAGCATGCCAAATGATGTCACTGAGGTGATATGATTGCCCAGCCCCCAACATGGCACTACAATTTCTGCCTGCACCAGGTCGGATTCTGATCTCACCTGGAATAGCTGCATTCAAGTTGAGAATTACAATATGCTCATTTAACACAATTATACAGGGTTCAGACAGACAGACTCTTCGGGAGCTGGGATTAGGACTCTGCTTCTTCAGTTCTAGACACACAGGCCAATCCAACTTCTGAAAGAGAACTCCTTTAGCTGACTGTAGTTGCAGGTCCCATGTTCCCTCTATGGGCCACCAGAAGTAGCCTCAAACATCATTATTATGAAGTCACCATAGAAATGGCAGGGAGCCATCATTTACCTAAAAAAGGGAGTACCATCCATTATCTAGTATTGAATATGTTGTGACAATGACGCTGTAGCCACTAAGTCTTCAATCATCAGCTATTCTGCTTAGTATTAAAACAAACAAGGGATAATATGGGCACTTCGGAGCTGGTCCTCCATTGTCTTGCTCCTTGCCTAGTCATCTACACCGGTGCAAAGCAAGTGCTAAAATACTCTCATCATACACTCATTCTGCACAAGAGGCAAGCACAGGATTTCAAAGTCTCTGAAAAAAGAGCTCGGGCCTTGCTGCTCCAGAAGCAGAGACCCACCCCCCCCACCCCCGCTGTGCCAGTGCAGCTAACGTCTTTCAGCTGCAGTAGTACTGGGGCTTAGTCCTCTGCAAGCTGTAGTCACTAGCTGGAGGGTTGCTCACACCGAGGCGTGCTCCACACGTGGTTTTTGGTACCAGTCTAGCTATTTTGTTAGGGGCGCAGATTTTTAAAATGGTATCGTTATACTGGTACAATCCCTCCTGCCGATGCAGTTATATCAGTATAAAAGTGCCTTATTCCAGTATAGCTTATTCCCCTTTCCGTACCAGAATAAACTAAACCAGCATAAGCACCTTTATAGTGTGTCACTACAACCACGCTGTGTGTGTGTGTGTGTGTCTGTGTGTGTACACACACCACTTTAACTAGACCATTCTAATGAAAGCTGTATAACTTGTGTGTTTAGACACAGCCTAAGTAGATCTGATATTCTAGCCATTGGAAGGCAATGGTAGAAGGGAATTCATCCCAGTGCTGTCCACCAGCTGCAATATCCAGGTACAGGAGGCCTCCTTGAAAGGTGCTGAGAGCCAGCTGTAGTCTCCCATGTACAGGAGTCACACAAAGGACATGTCAGAGGCAATTCCTACAGCAGTTGGTTGAAAAACAGCCAAAGTAGTTTTGAAATTTTCCTAATTATTTTCAGGTCAGAGTTTGCGAAGAAGCCTGCTTTTTCTTTTTTGGGGAACTTTTACGTTTTGGATTTTGCTTTCCTTCCTCATTCTCCTTTTCTTCCTCCCTTTTTCTCTTTTCCCATTGAAAGAGGAAGAAACACCAGGGAGGAAAGAAAAAATGGAGAACAGTAAAATGGGAAAACCCCAACTTGGAAGTGTTTGGGGTTGTTTTTCTGAGGGAGGAACGGAAAATTGAGAACCAAGCATTTCACAAAAAGTCTGTCTCTGAAAAACAAGCCATTTTCCAATGAAAAAGCTTTTCTTTCAAAAAACTGTGGCCAGCTCTAGCTCTGGCTACCAGAATGGCTAGTGGAGACATTGCAGGTGGAGCCCAAACCCAGCCACTGACTATAACGTATACTTTTGGTTACAGCAGTTCCCAGTAGCACAGGGATTGGGAAGGGGTATTCCCTCACACTCAGCGCTTGTGCCAGGCTCAGCCCTTCTGGAAAGATGAACAGAATCCACACTTTCCAGGCTATTATCCTATGCTCCATAAATACTGCAAAGGGACCCTGCACGTTCTTGTGGTGTCTGAGAATTTCTTCCCTTCCCCTTTATAGCTGCGCCAACCCAGAAATGAATAGGTCCCACTAATGCTGTGGTCAGGTATATGCATGCAGCTTATCAGTCTATAAGCAGTAATTACATAAGTATTTAGACTAGCTACCCAATTACAGAAGCCTCCTAGTGAAACTATCATCCTTTCTAGCTTAGCTTTACAGGCACGTTTTTGGAGTAGGTTAGAATAAATGGCCAGGGGGTATTTGCCCAGACTCTTATTTCCTGTCTTGAATTCATCCTGGTCCCATTGTCTAATTGCAAAGGCATTTCAATCACTTTCCCCCCCCCCCTCGCTTTTTTTTTTTTTAAACAAATTCATTTTTGCTTTGTTAAATTTGATATCCTGGTTAGAGTGGAAGGAAGTCAGCTTAATTTATCCTGCAGACAATGCCGACGGAATGGAAAACTCGCTGAACAAGTCCATTTACAAAGGCGAGTGGACTGCAGAGCAACTGCCCCTTCCCTTCCACATGGGCAGGAGAAGAGCGCCCGTACAGATCTCAGGGGCACAACCTGGGCCAACAACGGTCTGTATATCGGTTCCTCATCCTCTGTGTCTTGTCCCTGATTAGTCTGTAAGCTCCTAAGGGCAGAGACTGAGGGCCTGATTCCATTTTGCCTGCACCTTGTGTAGCCATTTACACCTGTACAAAGTGGGTTTAAGACACTTCTAAATCAGAATGGCTGCATTTAACCCACTGTGCATTGGTGTAAATGTGCACAAAAGGGACAGGTAACATGGAATCTGGCCCCCGGTCTCTGCCCTTGGGAGCTTACCAAATGGGTAAAATGGAGCCACTGGGATTCAGAAATGTTTTATACCCAATAGGTCAGTGGTTTGAGCATTGGCCTGCTAAACCCAGGGTTGTGAGTTCAATCCTTGAGGGGGCCATTTAGGGATCTGGGGCAAAAATCGGGGATTGGTCCTGCTTTGAGAAGGGGGTTGGACTAGATGACCTCCTGAGGTCCCTTCCAACCCTATGATTCTAAGAGGCTATATCAGGAGTAGGGTCCTGCAGCATTGGGCCCTGCTTCTTCTTCTGTATTTGTGTTGGCCAAAACTTGCTTGTCTTACTCCTGGGAGCAGTCCCACTGAAGTGAGTAAGGTAAGCAGCATTTGAGTTTGGCCCAATAATAATAACCCCATACAGGCTCTGTGCATGTGTGTTTGCAAGACAGCCAAACGTAAACTATCTGAACTGGTTTGGGTTTTTCTTTAATGGGAGTTGCTGGGTTCTCAGCATTTTTGAGAATCACATCACTTACATAGCTGCCCAAATATGGATTTAAGGCCCTAATTTTAGGCCCCCAATTCTGAAAAGCTTGACCTAGACCTTTTGCAGAAGAGCACAAGCCACACCGGCAAATCCAGACTTGTTTTTTTTTAACTGAGCGGGAAGAGACCACAACGTCAAAAGGCTGGGATCCCCCTGTTTGACTTCAGACTGTTGTAATTCAACTCCCCTAAGGCAGCAGCAGCTCCTCTTTTGCTAGCAGGATGAAGTAGTGCTGTCCTGCCCGCTGCTTCGAGCACGTCTGCAATCACTTCCCACAGCACAGTTCGCAAATAACTCCGCGCTCGTTTTATTCACCACACGCAGCACTGCAGCAACATATGAAGAAAGCTGCTGTCGGAGGGGCCGATTCTGCTCTCCTGAAAACCAAATGGAGCTTTGCCAGGGTTTTCCATGGAAGCAGGATCAGGCCTTGGCATGCCAGCCTCAAGGCTGTAATTCTGAACTGGCTCCCCCCGGCCCCTCCCCGACAGGCCTTCAATAAAAGAGGCCTGATTCTGCACAGGGCTAAGCATGTCAGTGAATGTTGAAGACACTCAGCACCTCACAGGATCAGACCCCATGTTACCTACACATATCTATGACACCCCAAAACATCCAGATTCAGGGAGGGCAAGAGCTGCTTCTTTGGGACTGTTGTCAAAAAGTGTCTGCCTCAAAAACACTTAGTCAGCTAGTATTTTCAGAGCTATGGTAGCAGATGCAGAAGCATCAGGCAAAAAAGCAGAACAGCAGAAGTGCAGAGTTTTATGATCAATCAGAAATATACAAAGTAGACACTACTCAAATATTTTTGTCATGCATTTAGCAATAATTTAGATTGTAAACTCCTTGTGACCAGGACAGTGTCTTATGTGTTTGTACAGCACTTAACTAACAGTGCTGTAGCCCCATTACTATATAATGTAAATGTTTAACGATAACATCTGCATGCTTTCTGGGTACTGTACCTGTATAGCTAAATATTTATCAAAGCCATCGTGCTCTGGCTTATAGTCCTGGAACACCTGATAAAAAGAGATGGATATAGCACACCACACACAGCAACACATACTTTGTTTTTCCTTTACTAGTTAGGTTTATCTAAAAGTCTAGTGGTATTTTTATGACTAGCCTTTAACAGCATTTTACTCTACTCCGTATGACAACATGTGATTTCTGCCTGAAGAGGAAAGTTATGAGAATATTCTGAGTTGTAAGAATTCTCAAGGTACTGCAGAGAATCAACCAAAAGGAATTTCCCTGTGCCCATGTGTGCAATCCATGCATTACGGACTCAAGAGGTGTTGAAATTCCACCTGCGTGTCAGCTAACATCGGACCCTTCTTGGTGAAATTATGGAACTGTATGTAAAATACAACGAAAAAAATCCCACTCCTGCATATAATGAACTGAACCTTTCATCACAGTGACAGACAGCTTCCATTAACTCATCTGCTTCACACAGCCTTCCGTTTATAGGAGTTAGAAAAGAAATTTTCATTGACTGTTATATACCAACCTCCCATAAAAGAACTTCTTGAAAATGCTAATAGCTGCTTCTTGCACAATGGTTGTCAACAGCTATAAAATGCCCATTGCTCTTTAGGTGTGAATATTAACTATAACTTCGATATATTCTCAAAGATTTTTCACTGAGGACCACATTCCAGAGTGGAGCTGGAGCCAGTGTTGTCAGAACATGGACGAACAAGTCATTTATTCCATTTTTGTTTAGGTCATTTAATTATATGTTACCCTCATTGTGGGTATTTGCACAATTGCTAGATTCAGGTTTTTTCCTGCAATATGCATCACTGATCCCAATCCACTTTCCCTCTGTGACCCAGGAACCTGTTGGTGCCAACTGGTATAGGGAACAGGGGGTTCACAGAATTTTACAGTGACCCCCTGGGTTGGATATATGTACAATAGCTCACCACAGGATGGCATGTGAGATCTCTACATGCCCACTGGTCATCATAATCACTGCAAAAATGTGTGTACAGATAATATTTAAGGAATTGTGCCTCTAGTGACAATTATATTCCAAAAGCAGGTAACCAGGAGGTGACCTGTCTCAGCAGGTTCCTTTTAGAAAAGAGGCAACAGATGCTTTTCTCCCTGTGTGACCATTGTGTCCCCCAATATATGCCGATTTGTACACTGAGCCAGATGCTGATTAAGAGATTGTGAAGTCAACAAGAAAGGTATGTATACGAAAAATACAACCAGCAGGGGGGCATCCTGTTTATGAATAAGAAAGATGGATTGTTTTGACATATTTAGGGGTGCAAATAGGCACCCGGGGTCTTTCACTGAGGAGGCAAGCTGACAGCGTGACTCGTCTCATAAATAAAAGATCACAGCCAACCCTGGTTGTAAGATTCTGGAATGACTTTGGGAGAGCATTGCGCTGTAAGATATGAAAGTATGTAGTTAATTACATCTAGAAATATAGTTAATTACCTCTAGAACATGTACTTTGATTTTATATGTAACGGTTTGTTTCCAATACTTCTACTTGCTATCACTTGAATCTCTATCCTTTGTTAAATAAACTTTTAGTTGTTTTCACTATAAATATTTCTAAGGGCTGTGTCACACAGAGTGATCTGACTTGAAGCTGGGGGGCGGGGCAGTGAGTGGAATTGCTTCTTTCAAAGCGGTCAATCTGTGGAATCTGCACATGTCCAGTGGAAAAGGGTCTGGACACTCTGGGGAGGTGCTCGGAGGGCTTGGGGGTTGAAGTATATCTATCCCTAGTCTGCACAGGCCTAGCAGGGGGTACTTGTGTTGCCTGTGGCCAGTGCAGTTTGGGAGCCAACCCCTGCCAGGCATAGAAAGGCTGTCTGATGCTAAGGGAAGGCCGTAGCCAGGTGCCTCACACCAAGTCAGTACAGGACTACAAGCATATGGGGACGATTCAGCTATTTTTGAGGTGGCAGGAAAGCAGAAGCTGAATGCTCACCCTCTGCGCAGCAATGGAGAGGGAAGAGAGAAGGTTTGGTCAGTGACACTGTGGCAAGATGGCCAATTTTAGTCTGGTGGGTCCTGCGCTTTTCTTGGCAGGGAGCTAAGATGCCACCCTTTACCCCTGCTCTTGGGTGCCGAGGGCCCCGCTACTAGCCTGGGAAGATGGTAGAGAAGGGAAGCAGGGGAGGGGTCTGGGTTTGCTCCTCGCTCTGAGTCCCAGCCCCTCTCAACCCCTGCAGGTTTCTTACCCTCATCCTCCTTAGGTGGGGTTACCCTCCGTCCTTAGATGCTGGGGGGAAGGGAGTCTCCCTGTCCTGTTAGGCAGGGTCTCCCTTACTCTAATTCTCAGGTCTTCCAAATCTCTCACCACACTTCTAAGCTCCCCTCCTTCCTCCTCCTCTGTCTGCCTGACGCAGGGGGTTTTATTAGGTTCCTAACAGGGCCTTAATTGACTGCAGGTGCTCCAATTAACCTGCAGCTACCTTCCCTAGTCTACAGGGAACCACGCCTTAATTAGCCTTGAGCTTATATATTTTCCCTCTAGCTCTCTCCTACTGCTCCCTGGCCCTCCTGTATCACAACACAAAAACAATCATTCTGTGTGTTCTGGGTAAGTAAAAGGAATAGTGGCTTGCCTGAAAGATGTTGTCAGTGACTGGGATGCAGGCAGTCATGCCCAGCAGTTAGAGCAGAAGTCAGGCACCAGATGCCTGAACCAAGGGTCAGAGCCAAAGTCAGAAGCCAGGAATCAGAGCTGAGGGTCAGAACCAGGTTACCGGGAGTGAGGCGAGCCTGAGAACCAGCAGCTGCAGGAGCTATCACACCCATAAGTGAATGTTTTAAGCAGCTGCTGAACTTCTGTTGCTGGATTTAAGAGCTGGTCTGCTGACTCTTCCAACCAATCAGATGGGGTAGCCAATCAGGCAGCCTACCACAGGCCAGCTATGCTCACTAGGGTGGCCCAAACACTAACTCTGCTGCAGGCCCTGATTCCTGGCAGATATTCCTGTACACTCAGAGAGGAGATCATAAAAGGAGGGAGCTTGATCCTGTGGTTGGGCCCCAGACTTGATCTATCCCCAACACTGTCACTGACTCACTTTTTGACCTTGGGTGAATCACTTAATCTCTCAGCTTCTGAGTTCCCCCAGATATATAATAATGTCATTAATACGTCTCTCTATATTATATGGCTAATGACACCCTCTTTTGAGAAGCACTTTGTAATCTACAGGTGGTAAAATTATTTTTTGCCATAACAGAATCATCTTCCATGTTTATTGCCACTACTTCATGCTTCCCAGAGCTCTCAGACAGTGTTCCAAAATGGGCAAGTATAATCTGCCTTATTTCAAGATGAGAAAATGGAACAGACTAATTAAGGGTCACACAGTGGGTCAGCAGAAGTCGGGAATAGGTCTCCTGACTCTCAAGCTCCGTGTTCAGTTCACCCACTGGATCACAGCTCCTATGGGATGCATAATGCTGCTCAAAAGGACATCATGCCCTAGGATGTGTCTTAAGAGACTTTCTTCTATGTGATCAGTTAGCTGATCTCTAGGGTCACCATAGTTTTGCATCGGGGGTGTGTGTGCTCATTTGTAAATGCCAGTGCAAAGATATTAGCTACACCAGGATCCAAATTTACAGCCTAGATCAAGAAACCTTTGCAACATGTGGGGTTGTCCATGGCTTCTAAGATCTAATGAAGGGATGTTTCTTTTTGTAAAGTACAATTCCTAATGATTTTTAAAACTGTTTATACAAAGTCTTGTTTTTGTATGTCTCTAGATGATTGTTGACCCTTGATAAAATTCATTTAGTTCTGGATTTCCAGGAAATTATTGTTCTTTACACGAAAAGCTGTTCAAAATAGTGTGCACCCAGAGGACAACGCAACTACTAAATCTTGAATGTACCATTTTATGACTGAGTGGTTAAGACAGAATTTTGGGATATAAATGAGTTTGATGCTTGCTGGAGGAGCATATTGCTGACATGTATCAAGTTGATATCTGAGGTCAGGGTTGGATTTTTTTTCCGTAGTGGGGAGGGGGTAATTTGCTGTCCTCGGGAACTACTGGGCAGGAATTAATTCATTTCTTAGGATTTCAAGGGGTGGGAATAGAGGTGGACCTTCTTTGCCCAGCAGGAAAAATTGGAGACTGGGTAGGATTAAACTCTAGCTAAGAATCTGGAATATTCAAGCACAGAAGGCCAACATCTAGGGCAGTGGTTCTTAACCAGGACGGAGTGCACATATCCCAGGGAATCATCAAGTGGGTGTGTTTCCAGTGGAATACCATAGGCATCGGTTCTTGGCTTTATACAATTTAATATTTCTATCAATGACCTGGAAGAAAACATAAAACTATCACTAAGAGTTTGCAGATGACACAAAAACTGGGGGAGCGGTTAATAATGAAGAGGCCAGGTCACTGGTTCAGGTAAACTAGGTGCAAGCAAACAATAGGTGTTTTAATATGGCTAAAGGTAAACGAATACAGCTAGGAACAAAGAATGTAGGCCATTCTTACAAGATGGGGGACTCTATCCTGGGAAGCAGTGATTCTGAAGAAGATTTGTGGATAATCACAGTGGATAATCAGCTGAACATGAGCTCCCAGTATGCTGCTGTGGGCCAAAAGAGTGAATGCAATCTTTGGATGCATAAACTGGGGACTCTCAAGTAGGAGCAGAGAGGTTATTTCACCTCTATATTTGGCACTGGTGCAACTGCTGCTGGAATGGTGTGTCTAGTTCTGGCATCCACAATTCAAGAAGGATGTTAATAAATTGAAGAGGGTTCAGAGAAGAGCCATAAGAATGATTAAAGGATTAGAAAACATGCCTTATAATTGTAGATTCAAACAGCTCCATCTATTTCGCTTAACAAAGAGAAGGTTATGGGGTGACTTGATTACAGTTTATCAGTAACTACATGGGGAACAAATATTTAATAATGGGCTCTTCAGTCTAGCAGAGAAAGATATAACTAAATCCAATGGCCGGAAGTTGAAGCTAGGCAAATTCAGACTGGAAATAAGACATACATTTTTAATGTTGAGTGTAATTATCCATTGGAACAATTTACTAAGGTTTGTGGTGGATTCTCACTGACAATATTTAAATTAAGATGGGATTTTTTTCTAAAAGATCTGCTCCTGGAATTATTTTGGAGTTCACTGGACTGGGTTATACAAGAAGTCAGACTAGATGATCACAATGGGCCCTTCTGGCCTCAGAATCTATCCACCTTTTCCAGCTCAATATTCCACAATCCCTCAGTCTTCCCTCGCCCAGCTGAGTTTCCTACCTTGTTTCATCTCTTCCCCTGTTCATGTGACTTATGACAGCATTAGTATAAAGAAAGGCACCTTCTCAATTTGTTGTTCACCTACCCCTTCCACACCTACAGGTTGCCACCTCCATATTTTCTGGAACTGGTTAAAATTTTTCAATATTTGAAGTTTCAAATAACACAAAAGTATCTTAAACTTTGTTAGCAATTTTGTTTCATTTGTTAACCAGCTATAGCACTGATTAAAGACTTCTGAAGGGTGACAAATTTTGAATGGTGCAAACAAGTAAACACAATTTTTGCAAGAAATGTCACAAAAAATTGTGTTTTGATCAGTTCAAATTCTTTCTGTTTATTTAGTCCCAAATCATGCAAATATTTCTATAGCACTACTTCCTTCCAGTGTTTCTTCCAGCTGCCCTGCTACTGCAATTCAGACTAAATGCTTTGGGGCTTGATGAAGCCAGACTGCATGGTAATGTTAGCAGTTTGTCCAGCACACCTGGCCCAAACTCAGAGCAACTGAGGCTACTGGAACAAGGTGAGCGGAGCAGAAGCTGAGCAAGAAGCTTGTGATTTTCATACAAGCCATGAATGAGGGTGAGAGTCGTGCTGATTCCCCCAGATTCAGTCATCTCTCTGACAAACAGCCACCTGCAAACTTTTAAGGATTTTTCCTCAGGAGAATTATTCTGTGGAAAGTCTGAAATTCATGTTCCCAGAGACAGAGGCCTTAGCTTGGTGCCATTTATTTCAGTTGAAGATGGAATTATTTTATACCAACTTCCTGGCCAGAAAAAAATGAATAAAAATTGAATGGAAGGCTGGGTGGGATTTCCACTTTAGCAACATATTGATCTCGATAAGAAATAATTATGTAGCAATGTAGAAAATGTTCCTCTCTGAAAAAAGAAAAGGAGTACTTGTGGCACCTTAGAGACTAACCAATTTATTGGAGCATAAGCTTTCGTGAGCTACAGCTCACTTCATCGGATGCATACTGTGGAAAATACAGAAGATGTTCTTATACATACAAACCATGAAAAAATGGGTGTTTACCACTACAAAAGGTTTTCTCTCCCCCCACCCTACTCTCCTGCTGGTAATAGCTTATCTAAAGTGATCACTCTCCTTACAATGTGTGTGATAATCAAGGTGGGCCATTTCCAGCACAAATCCAGGGTTTAACAAGAACGTCTGAGGAACGGGGGGGGGGTCACCATTTTACTAAAACTAGACAAGCCATTTACAACACACACTTTGCTTCTCTACAAAAGAAAAAGGACACTAAACTTTCTAAACTACTACGTGCCACAAGGGGCCACAGCAATGGTTCCCTCAGCCCACCCAGCAATATTGTTAACCTATCCAACTATACTCTTACCCCAGCAGAAGCAGCTGTCCTATCTCGGGGCCTCTCCTTCTGCCCCTCCACCCCCATGAACATGATACAGTTCTGTGGTGACCTAGAATCCTATTTTTGACGTCTCCGACTCAAGGAATATTTCCAACACACCTCTGAACAACATAATGATCCACAGAGACCTCCCTACCAACATTACAAAAAGAAGGATTCTAGGTGGACTCCTCCTGAAGGTCGAAACAGCAGACTGGACTTCTACATAGAGTGCTTCCGCCGACGTGCACGGGCTGAAATTGTGGAAAAGCAGCATCACTTGCCCCACAACCTCAGCCGTGCAGAACACAATGCCATCCACAGCCTCAGAAACAACTCTGACATAATAATCAAAAAGGCTGACAAAGGAGGTGCTGTTGTCATCATGAATAAGTTGGAATATGAACAAGAGGCTGCTCGGCAGCTCTCCAACACCACTTTCTACAAGCCATTACCCTCTGATCCCACTGAGAGTTACCAAAAGCATCTACAGCATTTGCTCAAGAAACTCCCTGAAAAAGCACGAGATCAAATCCGCACAGACACACCCCTGGAACCTCGACCTGGGATATTCTATCTACTACTCAAGATCCATAAACCTGGAAATCCTGGGCGCCCCATCATCTCAGGCATTGGCACCCTGACAGCAGGATTGTCTGGCTATGTAGACTCCCTCCTCAGGCCCTACACTACCAGCACTCCCAGCTACCTTCGAGACACCACTGACTTCCTGAGGAAACTACAATCCATCCTTCCTGATAACACCATCCTGGCCACTATGGATGTAGAAGCCCTCTACACCAACATTCCACACAAAGATGGACTACAAGCCGTCAAGAACACTATCCCCGATAATGTCATGGCTAACCTGGTGGCTGAACTTTGTGACTTTGTCCTTACCCATAACTATTTTACATTTGGGGACAATGTATACCTTCAAATCAGCGGCACTGCTATGGGTACCCGCATGGCCCCACAAACACCTACAAGATCTCTATCAAGCATTCTTACAACTACAATACCCACCTGCGGAAGTGAAGAAACAGATTGATGGAGCCAGAAGAGTTCCCAGAAGTCACCTACTACAGGACAGGCCTAACAAAGAAAATAACAGAACACCACTAGCCGTCACCTTCAGCCCCCAACTAAAACCCCTCCAACGCATTATTAAGGATCTACAACCTATCCTGAAGGATGACCCAACACTCTCACAAATCTTGGGAGACAGGCCAGTCCTTGCCTACAGACAGCCCCCCAGTCTGAAGCGAATACTCACCAGCAACCACATACCACACAACAGAACCACTAACCCAGGAACCTATCCTTGCAACAAAGCCCGTTGCCAACTGTGCTCACATATCTATTCAGGGGACACCATCACAGGGCCTAATAACATCAGCCACACTATCAGAGGCTCGTTCACCTGTACATCCACCAATGTGATATATGCCATCATGTGCCAGCAGTGCCCCTCTGCCATGTACATTGGTCAAATTGGACAGTCTCTATGTAAAAGAATAAATGGACACAAATCAGAAGTCAAGAATTATAACATTCATAAACCAGTCGGAGAACACTTCAATCTCTCTGGTCACGCGATTACAGACATGAAAGTTGCGATATTACAACAGAAAAACTTCAAAACCAGACTCCAGCGAGAGACTGTTGAATTGGAATTCATTTGCAAATTGGATACAATTAACTTAGGCTTGAATAGAGACTGGGAGTGGCTAAGTCATTATGCAAGGTAACCTATTTCCCCTTGTTTTTTCCTACCCATCTTGATTATCATACACATTGTAAGGAGAGTGATCACTTTAGATAAGCTGTTACCAGCAGGAGAGTAGGGTGGGGGAAGAGAAAACCTTTTGTAGTGATAAACACCCATTTTTTCATGGTTTGTGTGTATAAAAACATCTTCTGTATCTTCCACAGTATGTATCCGATGAAGTGAGCTATAGCTCACGAAAGCTTATACTCAAATAAATTGGTTAGTCTCTAAGGTGCCACAAGTACTCCTTTTCTTTTTGCGAGTTCACTCAGTAGATCCAAGCCCGCGCCCAAGCCCTGATTTGGCCTTCAGTGCAGATCCAGACACACCTTACATGGCTCCGCATTTCAAAATACCGGCCACCCTGCAGAAGGAAGGAGTGAGAGAACCACATTCTTCTCTGATCCTTGTGATAAAGAAGGCAACCATTTCCCAAGCCTTCTGAAATAAAAATGTAAAAGGATGGAAACATTTTGGAAACCAGCCATGTATTACATTAATAAACTCAAAAACATGCCAGAAGCTGGCACTTAGTCTATTCCGCTGTGGGGCCACATGAAAGAGCTTTTTTATTATTTATTTATCAGAACAGATAAACTAAAGTGCAACAATCCATCACATATTACCACTGCCAAGGATTGAGGCTATTGGAAACGATGACTAACTACTTCAAGTTAATAAAGCCACACCAACCACAAATAGATCCTAGCTGATAGATGGCCTCTTCTGTAGCCCAGGGCTTCATTCAGAAATGGCGTTAATGTGTCTTCAGCAAAATAATTAGGGTCATATAAAGGCAATTATTGTCATCGGCTCACTGCAGACGTGACATCACCCATAGGGCTCTGAATCGGCCTGAGGCCCTGTGCTGGAATTCCCTTGGAATTTTAATGATGGGATATGAGGGTCAGACTGGGTTTATTACATCATATTCAGAAGCAAAAATCTGTTTTGCTGGGACTGACTGAAGGCTGTTATCCTCCGAAGGCTTCTCACTGTCTATAAGAAATGAGCATAGGATGAGTCCAGTTCTCAGTAAACAGGTACCCACAACCCCACAGCTGGCACCTTAATTGTAGCAGCCTTTGGTAAGTTGTGAGGTTTGAATGTCAGGGGACATTCTCAGTGGAAAATCACTGGTTCTGCACTTGCAGCTCCCATGGGTCCAACAGATCCCATGTCTGTTGAATGTTATGGAACAGTCTAAAGCCATGTCTACACTACGCACCTTATAGCAACACGGCAGGGCCACTACAGCCATGCTGCTAAAAGGCGCACAGTGTAACTGCTGTTTGTCGGCAAAAGAGAGCTCTCCCATCGACAAAAAACTTCCATCCCTAACCAGCAGTGGTAGCTTTGTTGGCAGGAGAGCGTTCCTGCTGACACCCGTGCTTTTCATTGGCAAAACTGTAGTCGTTGGGGGAGGGGGATTTCACACCCCTGAATGACAAAAGTTTTGCTGACAAAAATCCAGTGTAGACAAAGCTTAAGGCTCACCTATTTTCCTCAGACCTTTCCCTGAGGCAGTGAGAGATGTGTTAGATTTACTCTGAGGGTTAGTTTACCTGAGGCTGACGCTGGTCAGTACATTGACTTTTCATTTTTTAAAACTGACTTTTTGTCGAAAATTATGTGGTTTTGTTACCTGCTAGCTCTCATCTATTCCCCGATCTCAGACATTGGTTTAGGCATTCAACAGGGCTAACTGGATTGGAAGAGGCATCCAGCACGCCAGCTGGAACAAAATAAACATATATGCATAAGTCAGTACTGTATGTGGGTCCCAGATTGCTGAAATACAGTGTGGAAAACCACTCTGTTTTAATTCATAAGGATTCTCAACTAAACTAAATGCTCCTCTTTCACCAGACAGATAAGTGATGCCTTTATAATGCACCGTGCAAAGAAAACTTAGACTCGTTCCTGCGCCTTGCCGGTGTCTGCCTAAGTATACCTGTCATCAGGTTTAACTTTTTAACCCTGTTTTGTCAGAGGTTTGGCATAACAATTAATCAGAAATGAGTTATGATCACCATAAAGGAAACACCCTTGGTTTCCCATCCATCAATGTCTCCAGCTATCTGATGAAATAAAGAGTTATTCCTACAGCCTGTCACTGATTAAGTGTCTGCTCGGTAGCTAAATCTTTCATTCAGTACAATCAATCCATAGTACCTGCACCTTAGCATGTGACTCATCGACACCTTGGAGGTGATGATGAAAGATACCATGAAACAGAGCACAGGACGGGGCAGCTAGAACTGGGCAATTATTATTTATTGAGCACGAGTGCACTGTGTGCTGTACAGAACAGGGAAAACAATCAGGCTCTTGTCTTCAAAGCTTAATACAAAGGGCCAATACTGTAAAGTGCTGAGTGCCTCCTGCATTGTGCCATCCATTCCTATTGAATACAGATAGAGACAGAACATACTTGCATGTTAAGTGTTAGTGTGCAGCACTGAATCTGATACCAAGCTGGGAGGGGTTGCAAGTGCTTTGGAGGACAGGATTAAAATTCAAAGTGATCTGGACAAACTGGAAAAATGGTCTGAAGTAAATAGGATGGGATTCAATAAGGACAACCGTGGAGTACTCCATTTAGGAAGGAACAATCAATTGCACACAGACGAAACAGGATATGACTGCCGAGGAAGGAATTCCTCAGAAAGGGATCTGGGGATTATAGTGGATCACAAGCTAAATAGGAGTCAACAGGGTAACACTGCAAAAAACAAAAACAAACAAACAAAAAAACGAACATCATTCTGGGATGCATTAGCACCAGGGTCGGCAACCTTTCAGAAGTGGTGTGCCAAGTCTTCATTTATTCTTCTAATGTAAGGTTTCCCATGCCAGTAATACATTTTAACGTTTTTAGAAGGTCTCTTTCTATAAGTCTATAATTTATAACTAAACTATTGTTGTATGTAAAGTAAATAAGGTTTTTAAAATGCTTAAGAAGCTTCATTTAAAATTAAATTAAAAGGCAGAGCCCCCCGATCGGTGGCCAGGACCCGGGCAGTGTGAGTGCCACTGAAAAATCAGCTCGCGTGCCCACTCCTTTGGCACGTGTGCCATAGGTTGCCTACCCCTGCATTAGCAGGAGTGTTGTAAGCAAGACATAAGGAGTAATTCTTCTGCTCTACTCTCTGCTGATAAGGCTTCAGTTGGAGTATTGGGTCCTGTTCTGGGCACCACATTTCAGGAAAGATGTGGACAAATTGGAGAAAGTCCAGAGAGCAACAAAAATGATTAAAGGTCTAGAAAGCATGACCTATGAGGAAAGATCGAAAAAATTATGTTTGTTTAGTCTACAGAAGAGAAGACTGAGAGGGGACACGATAACCGTTTTCAAGTACATAAAAGGTTGTTACAAGGAGGAGGGTGAAAAATTGTTCTCAATAGCCTCTGAGGATAAGACAAGAAGCAATAGGCTTAAGTTGCAGCAAAAGGAGATTTAGGTTGGACATTAGGAAACACTTCCTAACTGTCAGGGTAGTTAAGCACTGGAATAAATTGCCTAGAGAGGCTGTGGAATCTCTGTCATTGGAGGCTTTTAAGAACAGGTTAGACAAACACCTGTCAGGAATAGTCTAGTTATTACATAGTCCTGCCTTGAGTGCAGGAGACAGGACTAGATGACCTCTCAAGGTCCCTTCCAGTGTTACAAGTCTATGATGCTATGATTCTATGACAACGAGTTTCAGTTTGAGGCAGAAGAGGAGGGGAAGCTACTGAAGAGACAGCACCATACTGAGAGCAGTGGGAGTGAAGAAGATTTAGCAGCTATGTGTTAATAAGTTAGAAGGGAGCAAGGTGAGAAGGTGGCTGCAAAATCAGGGGTGTCAGAATGGGGGGAACAAGGGGCCTTGCCCCCCCCTCCAAAGTGAGTGGGCTATGCCTTCCCACTTTTTACCACTCCTAAGGGTGAGCAATGGGGGGAGTGGGCAGAGAGGAGGGAGTAGGAGGCAGGGTGTTAGGGGAAAGAGGCAGTGTGAAGCCCGGGCCTCAGGGGAAGTAGCAGGGCAGGACAGGGCTTTGGGGGGAAGGGGCAGCACGGGGGGTGGGGGGAGCATGGTTCGGGCACCTCTAGCCCCCACACTTTGAGGACACTTCCACCACTCCTGTACACAGTGAATGCTACTAAGACGTGGGCAGGCTTCTGGCAGGAGGCAAGGAAAGGAAAGCACACCAAGGCTAAGCAGCTGTGAAGAACAGCATTAGTACATTATGCAGCTTTATTCACCCTCAGCATAAGCTCTCCCATGCACTCACAGGTCAATGATGCTATTACAAATGGGTTATGCTTGCACTGCTCCTAACTTCTATACTTTACTGAAAATCTTAACTCTCAGCCTCCTTCACTGGAAGGTCTCTCCACTGGGTAGAGGATTCTTCTCTGCGGTAATTAATCCTGGGGCAAGAAATCCATTTGGAAGTGTGTTATTAAGGGTGACTGATATGAAGAATTGTGAGACACAGGCAGTCAGCTCCAGACAAGCAAGCCATTTAAGTAAAATGGATTTTAGTTATAAAGCAGAAATCAGCAAAAGCTCGAAGAAAGAAATTGCATTCCTCCAGCATACTGAGATACTCACAATACTCAGAAATTGTAATGGAGCATTTCTGTGATCAATGGCCCCAGTGGGTGGTAGATTTCCAGCTCCCACACATACGCCCTCATTCACCAAAATACTCAAGCACATAAAGAGTGTGAACAGCCTCATTGACTGCTGAATAAGCACCCATAGAGCCTCACCCAATGTCAGAGTCTCACCTTGAACAGGACTGAAACAGGTGGGGAGCTCTCACTGAGCCAGCCTGTTATGGGGTGCGTGCACGCATTGCTGGGGTACCTCCTTGTGACCTCATCTGGGGATTAGCCCCCTCCCTCACACCGTGGCTCCTCTCTCTCTCTGGGACTTGGGATGCTCCCTCTTTGTGACTCAGCCCTCCAGCCAGGTCACTGTACAGTCCTCCCCTTCTGGGGTATCCAAGTGTCACTAGATCATCTGTCTCAGACAGACTCCAGTTCCATTGCCCAATCTATGCTACTTTCCCAGTGGCTGGTAGGTGAACTTAGGCTCACCCACTACTCCAGATTCCAGTCCAAGCAGGGACCCTATGTCCAGCAACTGTGGTCCGCTTGCTCCCAGATCCTATTGCTATTTCCTTGCTCCATCTTCTGGTCCCCACCCCCTAAGTTTACAAACCCAAACTCCCTTCTTCCTGGGAGTGACTGCAGACTAGTTCCCTGCAGCCCCTTTTCTGCTGCCAGCTTCTTGGCTTTATACCAGCCCTGTATGTTCCTTCTCAGCTGGGTTCCATCTTCAATGAGCCTTTCAGTACCTGGTTCTCCCCCAGATGCAGCCTATCAGATTAATTAACCAAATTTAACCTGTTCTGCCTTGTGTGGGGTGGACATCCCATCACACAAGCAAAGCAAAGGGGAGCTATGGAGGAGCACTCCCCCAATCCACAGAGAGGAGTAGGGGCTCCCTTCTGCTTTAGCAAAGGAGAAGGAGCTGTGCTCCCTCTCCTCCCACTTCCTGTTTACTTAACCCCTGCCCTTGCATCTCTCATAAGTCTGGCGTTGTCTTTGGAGTCTTCAGAGTGTCATAGAGTTTAAATCCAGAAAGGACTATGGATCACCTGGTCTGACCTCCTGCACAGCACTACAGAATTTTACTCAGTTAACCCTATATTGAACCCAGTGACTTGGTTAGACTAAGAAACTAGAAAATTTAATTTTTAAATTTAAATTTAAAAATCTAGTGTAGCTGATCTACACTAGAAAATTAGGTTGACCCTGCTACACCACTCAGGTGCCCTGAGCGATGTAGTTAAGCCAACCTCAGGCCCCAGGTAGATAGCACTAGGTTGATGGAAGAATTCATCCGTTGACCTAGCTATCACGTCTCAGGGAGGTGGATTACTTACGCCAATAGGAGAATCCCTCCCGTCAGCGTAGGGAGCGTCCTCACAGAAGCACCACAGCAATGTAGCATTTTAAGTGTAGATGCTCAAAAGCACTTCAGTTATCAAGGTACTAAACTGAGGTGCAACGAATGGCTGGGAATTGATTAGGTGAGATATGCCCAGGTGATCCCAGCAGGTGATCCATGCCCCAAGCTGCAGAGGAAGGTTTAAAAAAACAGGGTCCCTGCCAATCTGACCTGGGGGAAAATTCCTTCCTGGCCCCAAATTTGGTGATCAGTGTCACCCTGAGCATATGAGCAGGACACACTAGCCAGGCATCAAAGAAAGTGGATTCTCTGTACCACCTCAAACCACACCTCCACCCTGTCCACTGTTCCCTCTCCAGCTGTCACCAATCTAGTGTTTCAGAGGAAGGGGGGAAAAAATCCCAGCATACATCTAGCTATTATGTACAGCGGGGAATGTCCTTCCTGACCCCTACAGGCAACCAGCTAAAGCCCTGAATCATGAGATTTTATTACAGTAATTGTCTTAATACAGAGCTAAAATATTATCTGCATGTTGAGGGCAATGGAGAGTTTCTATTCTCTCCCTGGCTCATGAAGGAAAGGAACGAAGAAGGAGATTCACGGATTCACCCAGTCATTTTCGACAATACAGAAATGCCATCCACTAGCTCCTCAGATTCAGTCCTTTGTTTACTGACAACATGCTGGGCACTCGAGAGCTAATGTTGTATCAGCCCCCCTTTGGCAACAGAATTTGGGAAGCTCTAACTCTTTCTACCCAAACAAAGCAGCAGTGGGAGTTCTCATTCAGAGGAGAACTTGCTTCTCCTCCCGCACATCATCTTACATATGCATTGGGTGATCAAAACTGAATATTAAAGCAAAAAGGTGGGTTGGGTTAATGCAAAAGGATATTTTGCCAAGACAGTGACTGATTTCTTCAGTAATGGAGGATTGACTATATATGCAGCTACACACACACAGCAAAGGCTACATATGTAGCTACACACACATGAATACTTAAACTGAGACTGTGTCTACACAGAGAAATTGACTGACATAGCTATGACAGAATAAATTATTCCAGAATAGCTGTTCTGAAGGAGCTCCCTGTGTGGACACTCTATTTCAGAATAAAAGTCTCTTTATTTCAGAATAATTATGAAAAATGAAGGCAGATTATTCCAGAATAAAATGACTTTTTCCGGAACAGAGTGTCCACTTGGGGAGCGATTCTGGAATAGTTAATCCTGAATAGTTTATTCCACAATTTCTATTCTGGTCAATTTCCCTGTGTAAAATAGGCCACATCATATAACCCTATTAATCCAATATCTGGTTAACAAACTCTCACACTAAGCACAGTCTGGTTGTGCACTGACCCCTGCTTACCCTCTTTTCCCAAATATATAGATGGTTGTCCTAGGTGTAAATCAGAATCGGAGCTTGTGGATCACATAAGGACAGAAAATTCATGCACAAGCTTGTTTAATATGAGAAGCAAAGGATTAGAATATGCTGGACAGAGTCAATGACAAAAGAAAAATATGAAGTGCAGCACAATCTATTCGTAGGTTTTATTTTGGTTAGGTTGGGGGTTGGGGAGGGTGGTCCTCTGTACTTGCTCTTGAATATTTGCTAGTCTGGCTTTAATTACAAAGCTTGGCACAGGAACCATGGCTGCACAATGCCGAGTATTTCTTTAAGGACATGGGTGTAATTGAAAGTTAACGTTGATATTAACTATATACTTCTAATAAGAAACCATTCTGAAAACTGCCCAGCATGATGTCTTTAAGAACATGGGAATAATGAATATGTGAGTGATTCTTCAACATTCTGTGCTAGATGGAAACGAACCCAAATTTGGCTGGACATTTGCTTTTGTTCATCATTTGTTTGGGGGAGGGGCAGCGGAAACCCTTGTTCTTACTCTGTCTGACAAGTCCTGCGGCAATAGCCTTGAACAGGCTGTGTACATTCTGAATCTGCTGAGATGAAATATCTCCTTTCAACAACAAACACTGAACTCCAATCAAAGCCAAACCAGCAGGACACCCTGCAGTAGTAGATACCATTTCCTAGTTCCTGCAAGTGCCTGAGGAGATGCAAGACTCCCATCAGTCAAATAATAGAAAGGGGAGGGGGAAAATCACTGTAATTTTCAGTTCAGCTGAATAAATGCTGTGGCCTAGTGGTCTGTAGTAACCTGGAAAGTATTCTACAAGCAATTAGCAAGACAGGCTTTCCAGCTGATCAATGTGGTTGGCTTTTCCTTTAATAGTATTTCTATTCTTCGCCTACTCCCCACCCCAAGCATTTTCAGTAATTCTACACACACTTCCATGCAGTGCAGTACATACACTAGGAATATATTCCCAACCAGACAGCATCTTTTCTGGGACATCAAAACACAGATAAGGGCCTCTGAAATGTCCTCGTGCAAATTTTGCATGCATTTCTGGTTGGATATTTATCATCCCAGATAATTAAATTCATCTACCGCCTCTACAATGTGACTGTTAATCGTGATGTCTGCTTGCATCCTGTCATTATTGATTATGTCAATGTACATGCATTTTGTCTGCAATAATAACTATGCATCCGATGAAGTGAGCTGTAGCTCACGAAAGCTTATGCTCAAATAAATTGGTTAGTCTCTAAGGTGCCACAAGTACTCCTTTTCTTTTTGCGAATACAGACTAACACGGCTGTTACTCTGAAACCTAACATTAATATGGGTTTCAGAGTAGCAGCCGTGTTAGTCTGTATCTGCAAAAAGAAAAGAAGTACTTGTGGCATCTTAGAGACTAACAAACTTATTTGAGCATAAGCTTTCGTGAGCTACAGCTCACTTCATTGGATGCATTCAGTGGAAAATACAGTGGGGGGATTTATCTACACAGAGAATATGGAACAACGGGTGTTACCATACACACTGTAACCACAGTGATCAGGTAAGGTGAGCTATTACCAGCAGGAGAGCGGGTGGGGAAAAACCTTTTGTAGTGATAATCAAGGTGGGCCATTTCCAGCATTTGACAAGAACGTCTGAGGAACAGCGGGGTGGGGGGGGGAAGGAAATAAACATGGGGAAATATTTTTACTCTGTGTAATGACCCATCCACTCCCAGTCTTTAGTCAAGCCTAAGTTAATTGTATCCAGTTTGCAAATTAATTCCAATTCAGCAGTCTCTCGTTCGAGTCTGTTTTTGAAGTTTTTTTGTTGAAGAATTGCCACTTCTAGGTCTGTAATCGAGTGACCAATTGAAGTGTTCTCTGACTGGTTTTTGAATGTTATAATTCTTGATGTCTGATTTGTGTCCATTTATTCTTTTACGTAGAGACTGTCCAGTTTGGCCAATGTACATGGCAGAGGGGCATTGCTGGCACATGATGGCATATATCACATTGGTAGATGTGCAGGTGAACGAGCCTCTGATAGTGTGGCTGATGTGATTAGGCCCTATGATGGTGTCCCCTGAATAGATAGGTGGACACAATTGGCAACGGGCTTTGTTGCAAGGATAGGTTCCTGGGTTAGTGTTTTTGTTGTGTGGTGTGTGGTTGCTGGTGAGTATTTGCTTCAGGTTGGGGGGTTGTCTGTAAGCAAGGACTGGCCTGTCTCCCAAGATCTGTGAGAGTGATGGGTCGTCCTTCAAGATAGGTTGTAGATCCTTGATGATGCGTTGGAGAGGTTTTAGTTGGGGGCTGAAGGTGATGGCTATTGGCGTTCTGTTATTTTCTTTGTTGGACCTGTCCTGTAGTAGGTAACTTCTGGGTACTCTTCTGGCTCTGTCAATCTGTTTCTTCACTTCCGCAGGTGGGTATTGTAGTTGTAAGAATGCTTGATAGAGATCTTGTAGGTGTTTGTCTCTGTCTGAAGGGTTGGAGCAAATGCAGTTGTATTGTAGAGCTTGGCTGTAGACAATGGATCATGTGGTGTGGTCTGGATGAAAGCTGGAGGCATGTAGGTAAGTAGAGCGGTCAGTAGGTTTCTAGTATAGGGTGGTATTTATGTGACCATCGCTTATTAGCACCGTAGTGTCCAGGAAGTGGATCTCTTGTGTGGACTGGTCCAGGCTGAGGTTGATGGTGGGATGGAAATTGTTGAAATCATGGTGGAATTCCTCAAGGGCTTCTTTTCCAGATGATGAAGATATCATCAGTGTAGCGCAAGTAGAGTAGGGGCATTAAGGGACAAGAGCTAAGGAAGCGTTGTTCTAAGTCAGCCATAAAAATGTTGGCATACTGTGGGGCCATGCGGGTACCCATAGAAGTGCCGCTGATTTGAAGGTATACATTGTCGCCAAATGTGAAATAGTTATGGGTGAGGACAAAGTCACAAAGTTCAGCCACCAGGTTTGCTGTGACATTATCGGGGATACTGTTCCTGATGGCTTGTAGTCCATCTTTGTGTGGAATGTTGGTGTAGAGGGCTTCTACATCCATAGTGGCTAGGATGGTGTTTTCAGGAAGATCACTGATGGATTGTAGTTTCCTCAGGAAGTCAGTGGTGTCTCGAAGATAGCTGGGAGTGCTGGTAGCGTAGGGCCTGAGGAGGGAGTCTACATAGCCAGACAATCCTGCTGTCAGGGTACCAATGCCTGAGATGATGGGGCATCCAGGATTTCCAGGTTTATGGATCCTGGGTAGCAGATAGAATACCCCTGGTCGGGGTTCCAGGGGTGTGTCTGTGAGGATTTGTTCTTGTGCTTTTTCAGGGAATTTCTTGAGCAAATGCTGTAGTTTCTTTTGGTAACCCTCAGTGGGATCAGAGGGTAACGGCTTGCAGAAAGTTGTGTTCGAGAGCTGCCTACCTCTTATATATTACTTTGCATCCGTGGATCTCAAAGAACTGAAAATAGATTGAGACTTTTTAAAATGAATTTAAGTATTCAAAATTATTCGCCAAATACTCTCTTTTCTTGGTTGGTAGTACTTTTACAAGCAATTTTATGACAGGTTTCAGAGTAGCAGCCATGTTAGTCTGTGTCTGCAAAAATAAAAGGAGTACTTGTGGCACCTTAGAGACTAACAAATTTATTTGAGCATAAGCTTTCATGAGCTACAGCTCACTTCATCGGATGCATTCAGTGGAAAATACAGTGGGGAGATTTTATATACACAGAGAACATGAAACAATGGGTGTTACCATGCACACTGTAACGAGAGTGATCAGGTAAGGTCAGCTATTACCAGCAGGAGAGAAAAAAAACCTTTTGTAGTGATAATCAAGATGGGCCATTTCCAGCAGTTGACAAGAACCTGTGAGCATTACAGTGTGTATGGTAACACCCATTGTTTCATGTTCTCTGTGTATATAAAATCTCCCCACTGTATTTTCCATGGCATGCATCCGATGAAGTGAGCTGTAGCTCACAAAAGCTTATGCTCAAATAAATTTGTTAGTCTCTAAGGTGCCACAAGTACTCCTTTTCTTTAAGCAATTTTATGTATTTAAAATTTCACTGTTCTGATTGGACACATAGGTGAGACTGCATATTTCAGTTCTCTGATTGGACAAGAGTAATAGCTACAATCAGGTTTCCTGCATGAAGAGTCATGATTATGAATTCAAAATTCACTTTCCATGAATATTTTGTAATATTTGCTTAAAATTCACTTTTTCAGTGAACATTCCTGCCAGTTAATACATTCTGCAGAATATTCTCAGAGAGCAAACATTTGTGGTGCTAACACAATGAAAACATTTGTTTAAAAATTCAGAGAAATACTCTGTATTTACTCTGATCTGAAAAGTTTATCTGTTTGAATCTCCATTTTGCTCAATATTAAGTAGGTGCCAAAAATAGCAAGATATTAATCCCTCATCATTTTATGCTATCTAGGAAAAGTCACAGATTGCTTCCTGGCTTGTGTACTTTCTTTCAACTTGTGTAACAATCTATTATTAATAGCATAGCTTGTATTCCCAGCCAGTGCTCTCCCTGCCGAAAAAAAACTTCCACCCCCAACAAGCGGTGTTTGCGTTGTACAATGCTCTGTTCACACTGGCACTTGTTGTCACCAAAACTTTTGTCTTTCAGGGGTTTTTTCCCCAACACCTCTCAAAGACAAAAGCTTTGTCGTCCAATTGCCAGCATAGACATAGCCTGAGTGAAATCCTGGCCCCACTAAAGTCAACAGGAATTTTCCATTGATTTCAATGGGGCGGAGATCTCACCTGCTGTGTCAGTTAACAACCTATATTCACACTTAGTAGATTTGCCAAGCCTCTTTTAAAGCAAAACCTTCACACTTTTATTAATCATGTTTATGCACCAACCAAGAGTGGGGCCCACACTGATATTGCTACCCAGTGGGGGGAAGGTATAGGCAAATTTCAGTTTTATTAAACTCCCTCTTATCCAAAGTTCCTTTGTATCCACCATCCTAACAATACGTTAGTGTATTTCTTCCCAACCCCCCAATTTTATAAAGGTTTTGGGTGTCTCCTGAGACTTTCATAAAGTTGATGTTTACCTGTTCTGATGGTATGCCAGCTCCTTTCTGGGTTTTTTAGATGACTCTTCACAACATCATCATCAATATTGAGCCTCTGGTATTCCACAGATACAACTCTCCAACAGAATGACAGCTCTCCACCCTCCGATTAACCACTGGTGTAACTGAGAGCAGTGCAAACGAAACCCACTGGTGCACGTCCATTGCGGATTTCCCTCTGAGCCAATTCACAGAGGATATGAGTTGTTAAAACCCCTAGCCTGGCTTAAGCTGAAGTTGAAGCAACTTGTGCTTTTAGCTCTGGAAGTCCCCAGTGTGTCACCCAAGATAGTGGCAGGCACAAAAGCAAAGATTAGTCCTTATCCTGGACTAAGGAGTTCATAGTCTTCATTGTCTATTGTTTGTTGGGTCCTGCCTCAAGGAGCTAACCAACTAGTCAATGGGATTACATGTGACAGTGCAGCTGGAAGGATCACAGCCTTAATAATACTCACAACATACAGATTTTAATGTCACGCATCCCTGCATCGGAGATGGTGGTGGCATAAAGCTCATACTCTGCTAAGTGAACTCAACTCTTACTGATTCACTTTTCTTCCGGCAGCCATGCAAATGATAGCATCTGGATCTCTTGCATGTAAGAGCATTCACAGTCTGCCAAGAGATGAAGCTTTCAAAAAGTACGTTGTAACAATGGCTTTTCTGCTTTATAATTCTTTCCGAGAGCTGGACAGTCCACAGCCTCTCTTCTAGATTGAAAATAGCTTCTTAGTCAATGATTAATAAGCGATTAATAAGTGACTGGTACAATTCTGAATGTTAAACCGTAATTTCTAAAGCACCCCTGGGCAAAGGTCTGAATGCCTAACAGAACAGGCTACAAACACTCCCCCAGCCCCTGCTGAGTTACTAGCTTGCACCAAACGGGCCTGCTCCTAGGAGTAAAGTATGAGGCTAGGTTATAGTAGTGAGGACATTGGACCAAATGTTGAGTTCCAGGCTGGGCTATAATGGGCTTTGTGGGGTTTGGTAGCATGCCCTTTAACAAAGACGGGTAACTATTTCTGTCGGCTGTGAGACACAGCATTCCTGTCTGGATTTGACAAACCAGGACCAGGTTGCCGGCAGTAACACAGGCTTCTTTCACTGCATCTAGTATCTCTGTCTCCATCTCCACCTGGCTCCATCAGGATGGATGTGGTGTGTGTTTTAAGAGCTCCAACATCTATATCTTTAGGCCTAAGAGACTGTGAATTCTTGCAAGCTCTTTGCAGCAGGCAGTGATGGGGCTTCAGCTGAGAAATGAGTCTCAGCATTTATTGGGCAACTTGTGAGTCAGAATAATGCCTTTGGTGGCCCTTTGGGCTTTAGTCACATCATAGGTTCATGCAAAATCCTGATGTTGCAGGCAGTCATATTCTCTGTCACAGGTCTTTCTGCATCAGTACTCCTGCCTTCCCATTTTAGCTGTCTGAGAACGTTGGTGATCGGTGTGGTGGTAGAATGCCAACAGTAATTTATTAGACCATATCATTGATACCCTGCTCCTGACAGTTTTCTTCTGCTTAGAGGAGGTTGTGCCTCTGATGTCCACTCCAGCTCTGAAGGTTAGATTTCTTCTGTGAGCTGATGCACTGGCGAGACTAGTGAGTCAGGTGAATTCGAGGGTTAATAGTATGTTGATGACTCATTTCTGGATTGGAAATTAAGTGATCTCTCCAAAGTCACAAAGCAAATTAGTAGTAGAGGCTGTAATAGAACCGTAGAATCCTGACCCCCCAGTCATTGGCCCCAAACCATGAGATTACATTCCTCCATTATAGCTGTATATCAAGTGCACATATGTTTGATTTGTTTTTATCGTGTAGCAATTCCATTTTGTAGTCTCAATTATAACTCCCATTAATACTTTCCCCTGACTGCTGGGCCCAAACCTCATTAACTTACCAAATAGGTCCAAACTCCATCCCCATCAAAGACAATGGAGATACATCAGGAGAGAATGTGGCCCACTGTCTGTACTGTTCTCAAAGAGGGGTGTTAATTATCTGTCTTCACTGCTAGAAGTGGGTGTTGGAGAACAGGTTAATCACTGTTTATAGGTGTCCAAAGTGTGGAGCCTTGACTGAAGTTTTAGCCAAACTGTTTGAACCACTGAAATCAGAAAAACTGCTCTGGAAACCTTATGAGAACAAAAAGGGTGCTGTCGTCATCATGAATAGGTCGGAATATGAACGAGAGGCTGCTCGGCAGCTCTCCAACACCACATTCTACAGGCCATTACCCTCTGATCGCACTGAGTGTTACCAAAAGAAACTATGCCATTTGTTCAAGAAACTCCCTGAAAAAGCACAGGAACAAATCTGCACAGACACATCCCTAGAACCACGACCAGGGGTATTCTATATGCTACCCAAGATCCATAAACCTGGAAATCCTGGACACCCCATCATCTCAGGCATTAGTACCCTGACAGCAGGATTGTCTGGCTATGTAGACTCTCTCCTCAGGCCCTACACTACCAGCACTCCCAACTACCTTCGAGACACCACTGACTTCCTGAGGAAACTACAATCCATCAGTGATCTTCCTGATAACACCATCCTGGCCGCTATGGATGTAGAAGCCCTCTACACCAAACTTCCACACAAAGATGGACTACAAGCCGTCAGGAACAGTATCCCCAATAATGTCACGGCAAACCTGGTGGCTGAACTTTGTGACTTTGTCCTCGCCCACAACTATTTCACATTTGGGGACAATGTATACCTTCAAGTCAAAGGCACTGCTATGGCACCTGCATGGCCCTACAGTTTGCCAACATTTTTATGGCTGACTTAGAACAACGCTTCCTCAGCTCTCGTCCCCTAATGCCCCTACTCTACTTGCGCTACATTGATGACATCTTCATCATCTGGACCCATGGAAAAGAAGCCCTTGAGGAATTCCACCATGATTTCAACAATTTCCATCCCACCATCAACCTCAGCCTGGACCAGTCCACACAAGAGATCCACTTCCTGGACACTACGTGGCTAATAAGCAATGGCCACATAAACACCACCCTATACCAGAAACGTACTGATATCTATACTTACCTACATGCCTCCAGCTTTCATTCAGACCACATCACATGATCCATTGTCTACAGCCAAGCTCTAAGATACAACCGCATTTGCTCCAATCCCTCAGACAGAGACAAACACCTACAAGATCTCCATCAAGCATTCTTACAACTACACTACCCACATGCTGAAGTGAAGAAACAGATTGACAGAGCCAGAAGAATACCCAGAAGTCACCTACTCCAGGACAGGCCCAACAAAGAAAGTAACAGAACGCCACTAGCCGTCACTTTCAGCCCCCCAACTAAAACCTCTCCAGTCCATCATCAAGGATCTACAACCTATCCTGAAGAACGATCCCTCATTCTCACAGATCTTGGGAGACAGGCCAGTCCTTGCTTACAGACAGCCCCCCAACCTGAAGCAAATACTCACCAGCAACCACACACGACACAACAGAACCACTAACCCAGGAACCTATCCTTGCAACAAAGCCCATTGCCAACTGTGTCCACATATCTATTCAGGGGACACCATCATAGGACTTAATCACATCAGCCACACCATAAGAGGCTCGTTCACCTGCACATCTACCAATGTGATATATGCCATCATTTGTCAGCAATGCCCCTCTGCCATGTACATTGGCCAAACCAGACAATCTCTACACAAAAGAATAAATGGACACAAATCAGACATCAAGAATTATAACATTCAAAAACCAGTCGGAGAACACTTCAATCTCTCTGGTCACTCAATTTCAGACCTAAAAGTCGCAATTCTCCAACAAAAAAACTTCAAAAACAGACTCCAATGAGAAACTGCTGAATTGGAATTAATTTGCAAACTGGACACCATTAAATTAGGCTTGAACAAAGACTGGGAGTGGATGGGTCATTACACAAAGTAAAACTATTTCCCCATGCTCATTTTTCCACCTACTGTTACTCACACCTTCTTGTCAACGGTTTGAAATGGGCCATCCTGATTATCTCTACAAAAGGTTTTTTTTCGCCTGCTGATAATAGTCCACCTCAATTGATTGGTCTCGTTACAGTGTGTATGGCAACACCCATTTTTTCGTGCTCTCTGTGTATATATATCTTCCCACTGTATTTTCCACTGCATGCATCCGATGAAGTGGGTTTTAGCCCATGAAAGCTTATGCCCAAACAAATTTGTTAGTCTCTAAGTTGCCACAATACTCCTTGGCGTTTTTTTGCTGATACAGACTAACACAGCTACCACCCTGAAACAAACCTCATAGCATTTCAGCCTATCCAATCCAGGCTGGATCTAGATACATCAGACTATTGTGGACTAAGATGGAAGGGCACGTTGAGAAACTTGGCTAGCACCTATTTGATCTCTGCTAGGTTCTAATCAATGCTTTAAATCCCTTCTATTAAATCCTTCCCTTTAAAAATGTTTTGCTACTATATTGTTGCAAGTATGTATTAGGCCATGTCTGCACTGCCAATTATGTCGGCAAAACTTACATCGCTCACGGATGTGAAAAAACCACACACACCCCGAGCGACATAAGTGGGTATGTGCACAGCACTATCTCCTGCTGATGTCGCGACCGCTGCTCGCTGAGGTGGTTTTATTATGTCAACGGGTGAGCTCTCTTCCCATCAGCACAGAGCTGCTACACGGCAATCTTACAGCTGTGCCGCTATGAGCTTGCTAGTGTAGACGTGGCCTTAGTGTGCATAAGGTAAAGCCCCATTGGTAAAGCCTCTGCTCTCCATTCATCCTCCTCCTCGTAAGCAATGAAAATAATTTAGCGCAATTACTCCAATAAAATAATGAATGGAAGCTGCAGATCAATGCAGTGGGAAAGCACTGAATTATAAACCACAGCAATATGGTTAATGGTAGCTGGATACAGGAATCCAGTGATTCTAGTTCAAAGCACAAAGAGCTTCTCTATGCCTGGCAAAAATAAACAAGCCTTTTAAGAAATAGATTGCAAGTGGCGAAGGGTAAATGGTCCTTTCTCATGCAATATTCTGCATGCTGTCTCCTGCATGCTTAAAGAATGAGCAGCAAAAGAGTGGGAGGTGGTGGTGACTAACATACAATAATTGATGGCAGGAAGTGTCCCAGCTATAGAGATAACAGTGTTTCTTTCTATCTGAGTCCACCAGCCTGTTTTTGGATGGTAGCTCTGTCTGAAGTTGGCTGACTCTCCCTTCCCCAGACCATTATCCCTTTGTTGTTAAATATTGAGGTTAAATGCAGTTCCGCTGTGCTTATTCCCCGCCATCTCAGAGCCCGTACGCACACACATGCCTGTTACACTTGTTTTAATTTTCTGTTTTCCCTGTTCAGTGTGAATCTGCTGTTCTCTGAGGCAAGGAAACTATGTGTTGGCCAAAGAAGCAGATTCACTGCTCTGGGACTGTACGTAAGATGAAAGAAGCAAAGTGTGACTGCACGTCTCATCATGTTCTTGACTGTCATAAACAAAGTGAGATATAGTGTACTATTTAATCCCCTTACGCTTCTGGTTATGCTCCACTCTGTTAGATATGGAGACCCAAACATTTGGGTGGGAGAGGGAAGTAACATTGCTGCAGAGAATGATTTATAAAAAAAAACAGGGGCTTCTTGCAAGTTCAGATGCTTCAGAGTTTGTTTTTTCCCCAGTTTAAAACACTGGCCCCATTGAGATCAATGGCAAAACTCCCAGGATTTCACTCAGAGCTCAGCAGCTCCAGAATTGAAAAAACCAAACATTCAAAAATCACGTCAGCTCCACCCAAAATTGTGGGATTTTTTTTTTAATCTTATGATTTTTAAGCCAAATACATTTGGGGTTATTTGGTTTTGTCTGTTTTTGTGCCTTTAGGGTGCTGTTGAGTCATGTTTTCAAGATTTGGGGTCAAGTTTTGAAAACTGTCAAAGTAAGTTAGGAGGTTTACTCCCCAAAAAGAGACAAAGTCAATGGAATTAGGCACCTCCACCACTTTTGAAAATGTTACCCTTTCCCCCAACTATTTTTAAAAAAAAAATAAGCAGAAATTCTCCATAATCACTTGTCTCCACAAGCTGGGACTTCAATTAAAACACCAAATGTTTGTGATAAAAAAATCACAAGAGTTGGCAGCGCTGCATTTTGCATTGCTGCCTTATCTGGCATTTTGGATCTAGTTTTCGCTGGTTGATCCTGTGAATCTGCCTTGGTTTAGATTGGTATGGGAAAAGATCTTAGACTGGATCTTTCCTGTACACTCCTCTAGCCCTACATTCAGGCCAGATGGCATGGGTGGTGGGTGAACCGGTCCTTGGGGGAGGCACCGCCCCTCCCCCTCTCTTTCTGACCCCCCTCCCCTGCCGGAGCCCAGAGCACCCACACCGCAGCCGCCCCTCTCCCCCCACTCCAGCCCCAGGCCACCCAAGCACCTCCAACCCCAGAGTGCCAGGTGGGCAGCCCCAGCGCCCGCAGCCCAAGCCCTGGAGTGCCAAGCAGAAGGCGTGGCCTCAGTGCCCCCAGCCCCGGAGTGCCGGATGGGCAGTGTGGCTGCAGCACCCCCAGCCCCGGAGCACTGGGTGGGCGGCGCATGGGCAGGGCTGCGCCGGGCTGTTTGGGGAGGCTCAGCCTCCCACAGCCTATGATACTCGTTGCCCATGCCAGATGGGTTTGTTTTGGCTCAAGGAGGGACTAGGGCATGTTGCAGCATGAATATGGTTTGCCTTTCCAAAAGGCATGGTAGATATAATGTCAGCAAAAAATGGGATATAGGTTGAACCATTTGAAAATATTTCATATATAAAATGTTGATCAAATGTCCATAGTAAATACACACTTAAAGACAGAGTAGTTAATATATGGGTTCTGCCATGAATCTACAGCAGCAGGGGAAGCCCCACAGTGTGTGCAGGGCTGAGGGCACCTGCTGCCTTCAGATCTGAGAAACTGCCAGACCAGCTCAGATCTCTTAAAGGAGCTGAGAGATCAATAAAGGGAAGTGGTAGGGGGTCAAGGATTAGAGAGGAGCACTGGGGTGAATGAATCACTCTTCCCACACCAGGAGATCAGCCTGGCACTTAATGAGATCAGTGGGAGTCAGGCACCTAGTCACTTCTGAAAATCCCACTAGATAAACACCTAAATATCTTTGAAAAGCTGGCCCTTAAAGCACAGAAGTTAAGGTGAGAAGCATGGCCAGAAGAGCTGGAGGAAAAAAAAGGTTCAGGGGCTAAGAAAGAGGAAGGATTGAGAAGCAGGAAAAGATAAGGTAGGAAGCGAACACCAGAGCTTTAAATACATTTTTGATAAACATCATATTTGTGGGAGAAGGTTCCGAACCCTTGATCGTACTTCTCCAGAAAATATGAGCGCATAATAAGTGTTACGCAACGTCCCTGCTTTCTGCTGGATGTTTTATTTTCAAATCTCTCTTTTAATTTTGAAGACTACAAACTTTTTGAGACTATAACTCCATAAATGTGCAGTTAGCTTAGGACCACTAAACCAGTGGTTTCAACAGAATGTCTTTCTCAGCAAACTTCCCTGGCAAACAAAAGATAACAAATATCAGCCCCCTACTGTGGTTTTTTAGGTTTATTTTAAATACATGCATGGGTTGTATTTTTAATACTCTCTCTACGTTGAAGATCCCTTTCTAGGAATTTCAGATTAATTTTCTGGGGGAAAATGTGACCTCTTGAAACAGGCAAGAGTACCGAGGTTTATGTGCTGTCAGCCCTGAGAATGTCATTAATTCTGCTCTCTATCAATGCGGGCTGCACAGGAGGCATACAGTCAGCATATCCAACTAATTTGCGTTGCTGTAGAAAAGTTCAGCTAAAGTTCAAATCCCTCCTGATGAAGGAGCAACCTAGAAAGCCTTTACTTGTTTGTCACGTAGAATAATACGAGCAGCCTCTTTCAAAGAATGTGCTTGTCAAGGTTCCTTCCCCACTCTGAATTCTAGGGTACAGATGGGGGGACCTGCATGAAAAACCCCCTAAGCTTATTTTTACCAGCTGAGGTTAAAACTTCCCCAAGGTACAAACTATTTTACCTTTTGCCCTTGGACTTTATTGCTGCCACCACCAGGCGTCTAACAAATATATAACGGAAAGAGCCCGCTTGGAAACGTCTTTCCCCCCAAAATCCTCCCAAACCCTACACTCCCTTTCCTGGGGAAGGCTTGATAAAAATCCTCACCAATTTGCATAGGTGAACACAGACCCAAACCCTTGGATATTTAAGAACAATGAAAAAGCAATCAGGTTCTTAAATGAAGAATTTTAATTGAAGAAAAAGTAAAAGAATCACCTCTGTAAAATCAGGAAGGGAAATACCTTACAGAGTAATCAGATTCAAAACATAGGGAATCCCTCTAGGCAAAACCTTAAGTTACAAAAAGACACAAAAACAGGAATATATATTCCATTCAGCACAACTTATTTTATCAGCCATTTAAACAAAACGGAATCTAATGCATATCTAACTAGATTGCTTATTAGCCCTTTACAGGAGTTCTGACCTACATTCCTGCTCTGGTCCCGGCAAAAGCAACACACAGACTGAGAGAACCTTTGTTTCTCCCCCCTTCCAGCTTTGAAAGTATCTTGTCTCCTCATTGGTCATTTTGGTCAGGTGCCAGAGAGGTTATCCTAGCTTCTTAACCCTTTACAGGTGAAAGGGTTTTTCCTCTGGCCAGGAAGGATTTAAAGGTGTTTACCCTTCCCTTTATATTTATGACAGTGCTATGAACCTAATGGTTACAAATTACATTAAGGCTCACTGCCTTCAACAAAGGCTATAGGGTTGATCTCGTATATGACCCTGCAGTACTGTGGCATCTCATTTGAGTCAAAGATGAGTGTTGCACAGTTCACATGCAAGTTAGGTAAATTGCCATTTTCCCCTTACTGTCAGTGTGTGCATGCTACACATTTAAGGAGATGATCCAGATAGATAAAGAAAAGACAGCATATCTCATTTCCAGAAACTGGCCCAGACAAGCAGCTTATGTATTCTTTTAACTAGGAAGTTTTGAAATCTTGGAACATAGTTGATTGTCATCTTTAGTCAGCCTTAATTTATGGAACCATCCCTTCCACAGAAGTTCACAAGTCTTCCTGGTCATTGTTATGTCACATAGATGAGCTGTACTTGGCTACCAAGGAGAGCAAGAAAAGCATCTACAAGCAACTGATAATGTAAAGATAAAGTAGGGAGAGGGATTGCTTATGTTGGTCAAAGAGAGGATAGTTAGGAATAATGGCGCAAGATTGAGCAAAGGTGACTATTTGGAGGAAACTCTGAACAATTTGGTTTATTACCCTTTGGAATTATTACCTAGAAAAGTTGTGGAGATCATGGTGCTTGAATAATTTATAACTGGACAAAACACTTACCATAGCATATGGGACAATCCTGCACTAACACAGGGATGGATTAAGGGCCAGAACAGGAGCCCATTTAAATCAATAGGAGGCTTTCAGTTGACCTGATTGGGCTTTGGATCAGGCCTTTAGTGATTTAATGGGTCTTTACCTATCTCTAATTTTCTAGGGAAGTGGTCGTCAACCTAGTCTATAGAGAGCTCCTAGGTGGTCCCCAGAGCTGCTTCCCGCACAATGGGGACCATGCCCAACTGAAACCAGAGGCAGACCCCTTATCCTAGGAAACTTCAGTTGTGTAGTAGGCCTCATTCTTCATGCACAGTTCCCTTTGATTAATGCCCCCTTTATGCTTCTCTGCCTGTTCCTGCAGAGAAACTGGAGTCTGTTAATGAATCTCTTTCTTGGCTGTTTCTTTCTTTGCTAATTCTCCAATTTTGTTGTCATGTGAAAATTTGATCAAGATTGAATTTACACCAGTCACAGAAGAGGATGGCACCAAGTTACCAAGTGACTTGGAGACATGAGAACAGTGGGGGATGCCAGAAATCATGAGGGAATTGGCCCTAACAGGCATGAAGTCCTATACCCTCAAGGAGAGGAAACAAAGAGTACAGATACAAAAGTTGGCCGTGGGGGAGAGGGTGGAAATATATCCAGGCAGCTGCAATCATTGTGTTAAGTGAGGTTATTTTTATTGTTTCTCCTTAATACTCTTAACTGCTTTTCCATCTTAATTGGCACTATATTTGCTGCAGAGGTGTAGAACTGAGTGCGCTCTTCAAGCAATCCAACCTCCCTTCTCGATGATTTCCCCATGTCTCTATGACAATCAGTCTTGTGCTGAGTTTAGAAATTTGCTGATATAACAATATCTTCTCAAGAAAGGGAGGCCAGAATAAGTAAAATACAAAGGTGAACCAAATTGACAGGCAGGTCACATTGCTTTTAGACATTTGAAGAGTCCAAGAACTTGCAGGGCATAGATTGCTTATTATTAGCAGGAGAGGGTTGGTCAACTGGGTAAATGTGTGGGCCCAAAGATTTAATAGGCATAGATTATGGAATCATAGGACTGGAAGGGACCTTGAGAGGTCATCGAGTCCAGTCCCCTGCACTCATGGCAGGGCTAGGTATTATCTAGATCATCCCTGAGGTATTTAGACCTCCAAAAATCTTTCAAAGGCTGCACAGGACTTAAAAATTCACCTTACCTTTCATTTGTACCCAGCTTGTATACTCTTGAAGTTTACACTGCCTTTGGTAACATACTCCTGTTACCTGAATGCCTCAGAACACAGGCAAGTAGTGAATATTAGGAAACAAAGAAAGACTAGCTCTGAAGCTGGGCTGCGCCATTTGGAACGTCACTCTTTGGGGTGGGTGCCGGTGTTAGTTGTTTTAAATGGGGGTGCCTTCCATTTTCAGTTCTGAACAGGAGAGATGGGATGTAATGGAATGGTCAGTTTAATAGAACAGTTTTATTTCCAGTTTTTGTCTGCATGATTAATAATAAGTGATAAATGATCTTTTGAGATGAATTTATGGCCTGATTTAATGGCAACTTGAGTGTTCAGCACCACTGAAAATGCGCCGTCAGTGTTTGTGAAAGGTGGCAGATTGATAGCTCTGGATACTGATCAAAAGCACTGACTCTGAGAGAAACTTCGCAGCACTGGCCGTAATAGTGCGGCCTTTCTCCTAGCGCCCAGCAAGCCTGATCTGGAGAGGTTTCCTCACGGGGTGACTTTCAGAGCAGTTCAGTCTCCATTCCTCCCCAGTCCAGATTCTCCCTGCTGAATTTGCCGGCATGGTACCAGTTGTAGTGTATTACCAATTCAGTTCATCTAGAGTCACTAGCCAGCAGGCGGTAACTACTTTTAAATACTGGTTACGAGGGCTGGATCTGAAATGCCAAACCAGGAACAAAAACCTCTTCCTAGCTCATTGCTAATCCACTTACCCATTGAGTCCCCTCTTGTGCCAGTGTAGAGGAAACTCCTAGGTATGATATTCTCAATGTGAGTGTATTTTTTTCCTTCTGGCCTGGCACCTCTTCCACCCCAGAAGCAATCTCAGCGAGTTACTAGGCATGCATGACAGCAGAGACCACATAAAGGAGCAGTTTCTGCAGACAGACATGTTTTGAAGGCTGAGGGGAATGTAGTATTTTCATGAGGTTTGTCTGGAGTTCCTTTGAATGCTCATTGTGGGTTCCCTGTTCCTTTACACAGGTGCTGACATTATCCTGTCTTGTGTCTGCCAGCTGGAGACCAGACAGAAGCAGAATTGATCAATGAACAGAGCTTCCACCATCCGGTGGCTGGGCTTGTGGTGTGTGCCCAGACTTGAATCAGCAGCACTAACAGGTAAGCCAAATGTGAGCCTCCCTGTGCCTACGCTGGTAGGAACTGAATAACAAGCCTCTCAGCTACAACTCATTCTTTGTGAAACTTGCATTACGGCTGGCTGATTTCCAGATTAGACATTTATCACATCCATGCTTTCAGTTAGACCTAGGCTCATCAACAGGGAAACTGGAGGGAAGGATATGCTTAATCTAAGTGGTATATGTATCTGTGCATATGTATCAATACACCTGAGTTGGGCAAATCATGCGTAAGGAATAATTCAGTGTAATTTGACTTCTTATACACAAGCAATTTATGATCTCCCAGCATGCATTGGTTGGGTAATTTGGCCCTTGGTTTGTGGCTCATTTCTGATCCTTTTGTTGCAAATATTTAATATTTGAGCTTTGTTAATTGGACAATTAGGGCCCATGTTTCTGATCCGACTGAATGAGCATAACTCCATAGAATCAGGTTTCTGAGACAGATGTTGATGAATTCATTTTCAGTGACTATTCCACAATATGTTGGTACAGCTAGTTATTTCAGTGAATAGCCCTGCTAGTAAACTTGTTTGCTAAAATAGTTAGGACAGCAAGCACACAATGAGCGTGACTAGTCAAAGTACATCTGTTGAGTACTTGGAATTTGTTTTCCCCCACCTCTTATAGATGGGCAGAAGATATATATTTATCTACATCAATGGATGCTCTAAAGAGTTACATTCAGAGAGGTATGACTGGTTTAGACAAATAGGCTTGTGTAAGACCCTGACCAGATTTAGAAACCATGTACTTTTCTTTGACTATTATGAGGTTATCATCCTCTGTCCCATGTACTGTAGGTATTTATTGTATTTATCCCTCAATTATACAGTGCCACATCATAGATATAAATATTTCTCAGCCTCTCTTTCTAAAAATACTGACTATAGCACCCACCAGCAATCTGTCCTCTGAAGAGAGTCCCTTCTATTACCCTGAAATGCATTTCTCTGTGTAGGAATAAATATAGTCTGGAGCCAGAACTATGGACCAACACCACAGACAGGTGGACCCTTAACCCGGGATTCGTGGCCGAGTTGGCTGTAGGGGACAGGTGAACTCACTTTAGCCAATTTCAAACCCGTTTGAACGTTGTGGATGAAGTTCTGTTGGTGTAAATTGTTGCAGGTCCATTGTGTTTGTACCTAGGAATTGGGTCCAGGCCCACCTTAGGATATTTACGAGAATGTCACTATTTACAGAATAAGGAGGAAAGTGTGTTTATATTGTGCCTTACAACAAATACAATTATACTCTCTATCATTCTGTAACAAGCAGCATTGATTCCCACTGGGATTTCCCTGGGATGGTTAGGAGACAGTTACATGGAGTGGCTGTTTCTCATGTCTGCTCCCCTCTGGCCTGACAACAACAACCCCCTTCCCTCCCCCAGCCCCACCCCCACCCCCCAACCTGTGAAATCCTGATAGTGCAGCATTCATATGGGGGAACTGCTGTCTCAGGGTGAGGGAGGTAGCTCCCCTTCACTTAGCAGTTTTGGGGCTATTCCATCAGGATTCCCCACTCCTTTACATTACATAGCTGAGGAGATGTAAGGTCAGCATTTTCTGGGCCAGTGTAGAGAAGACTGAGCTGCTGTGAACGTCTGAGAGATTTACAAAGCCATTCTACAGACTAAACACATGGCAAGCACTTTAAGTTACACTGACTCAGGAAAGCCATGCTAGTGTAAGGGGACTGTTGCCCCCTTACTAACATTCAGTGGGGATGTTTTGGTTTTCTAGCTCCCAGTACTAAAAAGGGGGAAGGGTCGATGGGGAATCAGGACCCTGAGACTCACAGCCCCCAGGAACAATGGGGAGAGGCCAATGCTCCAGGTCAGCCTGAATGACAGGGCGGGCAGGCTAATCAGGGAGTCAGGAGGCCAGGGAGGTCCCGTCCTCCGTGTGAGCTGGATTTGCCTGGATCAGACAGAGTGGGGCAGAGCTAAGGAAAAAGCAGGGGCCCAAGCTGAGCTGGGGTGCAGAGCCGTGCCAGATCCAGAGGGACCAGAAAAGCAGCCCAGGGTTACGATCCAAGCCTGTCCTGGGAGCAGAGCTGCAGCCCCAAAGCCAGAGGCACAGCCCAGAGAGAGCAGACTTGCCCTGGGAGCAGAGCTGCAGCAACCAGAGCCAGAGGGGCCAGAAAAGCAGCCCAGGAAGCAGGTCAGTGCTGGGAGCAGAGTCACAGAAGCAGCCCGCGGAGCAGACCTGTCCTGGGAGCAGAGCTGCAGCAACCAGAGGCAGAGGGGCCAGAGAAGCAGCCCAGGGAGCTGGAGGCAGAGCAGCAGCAGCAGTGCTGAGGCAGAGTGGTGGAGCTGGAGCTGGAGCAGTCTGGAGCTGGGTACGGTGAGAAGCTGGGGAGAGCGAGGGGGACCCTGGGCAGCGGGCCCAGCACAGAGAGACGCCTCAGCCAAGAGGCTCTGCAGGCCAAGCTTGGATCGTAACCCCGACAGGATGGGGGCAACACTGGGAAGAAGGGTCCTACCACTTAGAGCCTGAGAGCATGTGGTCACCACCAGAGCAAGTGTCCAACCCACAGCATCCCTGCAGCACAGCCAGGGCCGGAGAGGGAGGCCTGGGACTTACAAGGAACAGACTGTGAACTGCCCTGACATTCCAGAGACACTGTTTGTGATGTTCCCTGCCACAGAGCGGGTTGATGTGTTTCCTTTAACCTTTCCCATTTTTCCTTATTCTTTTTAAATTTAATTGTTGATTAAATAACTTGCATTTGCTTTAACTTGTATGTAATGGTCAGTGGGTCAGAGAAGTGCCCAGTGCAGAGAGAGTACCCTGGAGTGGGGACACCCTAGCCCCTGTCCTAGGTGACCACAGCAGGGTTGGGGGTTGAGCCCCCCAGGAATCCCAGGCCCAGCCTTGTTGGGGTTACGAGGACTCAGCCAGACAGGAGAGTGGAAGGGGATCCTCAAGGGCAGGGAGGCCACTGGATAAAGCAAGTGGGAGCGAGGTCTCAGATCCTTTCACTAGCCCACTTCACCGGGGTAGTGCAGAAGCCAGGAAAGTTCCCCACAAGAGCGGGACTATTCCCCCGCTTACACTAGTGCAAACCCTGCCTCTTCACAATGGCAAAGGAGGAAAGAGGTTCCTTGCACATCCATACAGGGGTCAGCCACAATCAGCCCATAAGGTTTTGTCTGCTGTCCAGGCCTCAGATTCTCATTTATGTTTCTGAAATGTGTCAACAGCATGAAAATACATCCACAGGTCTTAAAATCTGCCTTTGTTCCAAGAACTTCAGGCAAGAGAGCACAGCACATTTAAGCTGTTTATCACAGAGAAGGTCTTCTGCCTTCATGCACATTTGTTTATAGAACAGACTTGATGTTTTGTGCCAGAAGAGGAGATAAATTTTGTCTTGTTCCATTTTCTCTTTCCAGAACTTATTTTTGTCTTAAATTCATAAATCCTGCTTGAATCCTCTCTGGTAGCTACTACATCACTTGGACATTTAAATTAATAACTGTTTGGATTAACTGCTTATGTTAGTGCCTAAGCTTACATGCCTGATATTTAATGGTCCTTACATAATCTTTACTCTACTTCTCAGCTATCCCATAAAATACTTGTTGATGGAGTGGAGCTGGATGGCTCAAAGAATGGCTAATGCTACATGATGCCTTTCACCTTCAGGTTAGGTGCTAGATTCCAAAGGAAGATAGCTCAGCAGTGATTCAACCATCTAACTGTCCACTGGCTATACAGAGGCTGGTATGAAATAAAAAGGGGTGAATTCAGTTCCTGTGGGTTACATGAACCAGAACCGCAGAGGCAGTTTGCAGGGATCTGCAATAAACCAGCCTCTGTAGATTTACCTGGAAGCCATATCCCCAAGATGCACTCCTACCTCAATATAAATATTTGTAGTTTTCTTGGGCGTTGGAAGAAAGGTGGCCTGATTTCTCTTCTACTCCCTTTAGTTCCCAGTTGGGTTCTCAGGCAACCATTCCCAAGCTTCCCATCTTCCAGCTTTGGAGAGGGGACATCTGGTAATGCTGCCCTTCCCACACAAATACATGACTCCAAAGGGTATCGAGAAGGATAGAAAACAGCCTGAGGACTTGGAAATTTGCCAAAATAGTTATTCTGGAGGAACCCCCCACATGGACACTTATTCTGTATTGAGTGTCTTTTCCCAATGTAGCTTAATCCATTTCCACGCAGACCTAATACCAAATAAATACTGTATAATAATTATTCCAGAATAGATCTTTTGGTAAATTTCCAAGTGCAGACAAGGCCAGAATTTCCCACTCTCCCCCTGCCTCCCATAATGTGAAGTGGCCTCAAAGTGGTTGTAAATATTACTACACCCTCTTGAGATCATTAAAGGACCCTTCACAACACTCTAGCAAAGAATACGACAGGGTTTAATTCTCAGAAACAGACAAAACAAAGATTTCTCTTTCTCCCCTCAGGCCTTCCTGCCTGGGACCTTTCCTGTTTGACAGGCCACTCTCAGACCCTATGTACCTGAAGTCTCAGCCCTAATTCCCAGGACTCTTTGTTAGAGCCCACTTTCTCCTAGTGGTCTCTCATCCCTGAACATTCCCCCTTCAGTGCTGCCCCCTGCTGTTCTTCATAGGGCAAGCGCCCTGATCTCTTCCACACGTGGCTCATTCTGTAACCAGGACTGGCTAGCCCCAGCCCTCAAGTGGTGAGCCACTCCGTTGCAGGACCACTAGATCATCTAGTGTGATCTCCTGTATATCAGAAGCCATTCTTCAACCAGTGACCCCTGTATTGAGCCCAGTAAATTGGATTACACTAAACTAAAACATAACTTCCAGAGAGGCATCCAGTCTTGATTTTATTGCCCCTTCTTGAGCTGAGTGGCTACTCAAAGTTTGGAGCTTTGTAGGTTATAGAATGATATTTATTAGAATCATAGAATACCAGGGTTGGAAGGGACCTCAGGAGGTCATCTAGTCCAACCCCCTGTTGTTCCTGTTGGGAGTAGAAATTGATGATGGAGTTTGGTATTGGGGGTTTGTTTGTACATTTCTTGTAAACAGACAAGATTTAATAAAAAAAAACAAAGTCCTGTTTCTGCAAATGCAGGAGGAACCAAAAATAAAAGGAGTAGTTTCTTAGCTTACAGGGCTAAGCTTTTCTCAGCCAGCAGCAGGCTCAAGAACTCTCTAGCCTTCTCCCAGTGCCCTATCTGTGTTTACAGGCTGCTGCTTGGCCTTCTTCCTCTGCTGCCTTCAGTCTCTTAGCTGTGTCCCCCCCCCCACCCCACTCGTTTCCTCCAGATTATCTTTTGTCAGGCACACCCACCCACTTGGTCAGAACAATTCCCAGTGGAATTCTCCACCCACATGGTGCTAGTTTCTGGGCAGACTCTTTTAGGTGGGGCCCCTTAAATGTCTCTGACGGCTATCTTAAATGAAGGGAGTGGGTGTTCACACATTAGTTTCAATGCGGTTTTAGTTTAACCTGTAGCACACTTTAACCCAACCCAGAGCAAGTTTTAAGCCAGTTCACAACAATTTGAAGACATGAAATGGCGAATCTACCACTTCTCTTGATAGACTGAAAATCTTCATTATCACAGGAGGCATGAAGATGAGATAAACAGAGGCAAACAGAACTGTATAAAAAGAGGCAGCAATTATTTGCATTCTTGGGGAGGGGTTAGCTCTTTTGCTGCTCTGTCCACCTTCAGTTGTGTACATCATGGGTACAAGTAAGCTCTTAACAAGAGCTTTTAGTCATCTGTAATGAAACTCAAAAGACAGCTAAATTGTGTTAGATATTTCAAAGAATTTCTGTAGCTGCTGCGTTTGAATTTCTTTTACCAACCACCAGAACAGCGTACACATTTTAGTGCCATCCCGGGAGGCCATCACAGGGACGTAAAAGTTAATAGATCTGCCTTATTTTGTTTAAATATATTCTGTGTGAATAATCGTACATTCTTTGTGAAGAAAGTGTATGTCCAATACAAACAGCCGTTCCTATTAGCTGAATGAGACTGAAAGGGGATGTCTACACTGCTATTAAACACCTGTGCCTGACCCATGTCAGTTGACTCGGGCTCAGGCTGTGGGGCTATAAAATTTCAGTGAAGACATTCAGGCTTGGGCTGGAGCCTGGGCTCTGGGACCCTGCCACGACCTCCAGTTAGCTGACATGGGCCAGCTGCAGGTGTTTTATTGCAGAATAGACATACCCAGCATTTCCAAAATGATGGCTTGCACTTTTCTCTGCTTTAAAAAAAACTGTCCTGTCTTTTTAAAGTCAGACTATTTCCATAGCATTTCGGTTTGTCTTCTTACTTCACCTTTTTGTCAACCATGCCACATTTCATTCCTTTGCCCTTCATCTTAAAAACTCCTGTCCCCAGCAGGCTCCAAACGCCTAGGGGTGGAGAGTATGTTCAGAGTGATAGCTCTTACCCAAAGGCTCTGTTCTTAAGGGATTTGTGCCTGCATAAGCTCCAGAGCCCTGGGGTCTGAAGAAAAATTGCAGATTGCATCTCCTTAATGCCAAAAAAAGACTAAGAAAAATTGAAACTTAGAAAGCACACAATCAGATATACATGTAGCATGACCAGGGAAGAGCAAATGAGGGAATACAGAGAGCTGGGTAAGTGGGAGATTATTGCTTCTTTAACAAATTCAGAAAATGTATTTAAAGAAGATGGCTGGCCTGTTCGAAGGCTGTAACAATGGTCTGAATTGCCCTGTGAGGAAACCAGGCTCATCAGTATGTTTGGGGTGGGGCATGTAAGAGGCAATAGGACTAGCCCTTGTGGTAAAAAAGGGCTTTGCATCAGTCGACAGCAACCTGTATGTCATATTAAATAGTAACACATGCTTTGAATGGAGACTCATCCAAAGCCATGTTACTATGCAGAAGACTGATGAATCTGACATGATAGTGGCTAATGATACCAGTGATTTGTCGTAGGGAAGTATTTTACTTCATCAGAAAATAAAGGGCAGGAATGGTGCTAAGGAAAGGGTATCATGCATCACACACTGTCACACTGCAATGGCCAAAACTTACATTTTCACTAAGCCAAAACACAAGATACAGTACACTGCCACTGAAGAATTCACATTAGAACCAGGCTTCCAGAACCTTAACTAAACCTCTGTCACAACACCCCTGTGAGGAGGGATTATATCTATTTTACAAGTGGGTAAATAGATGCACTAAGTGATTCATCCAAGTTACACGAGTCCCTAGTAGACCCATGATTAGAACCCATGAGCCTTTATTCCCAGTTCCTTGGACCAGCCTCTAGGTGTTCTTACCTCTCTTTATGAAGTGCTTTGCAATACTTTGTAAGAACGCTATTTTGTGCCAAGTGGGTGCAAAATGCTGCCATTCTGATAAGTTCCTACACAAGGTGCAGGGCAATAAAATGAATCCAGCCCATTTAAGGGTATGCCTATTACTCATTTCGAGCTGGGGGTGTGATTGCCAACCTGAGCAGACATACTCATCGTTGCTCTGATTGAGCTAGTATGCAAAAAATAGAACGTAGCCACAGCAGTGCAAGCGGCCGGAGGAGCTAGCCACCCTGAGAGTGCACTTGTCAGAGATACTAGATGGCATACATGGTCCGAACACCTCAGAGGGCTCAGTTTTCATAACTCAGTCTAACCATCTGAGCTTCATTGATTATGTCAGTCACCGATACTTACACAAACATATGTGTGGGAATGATCTAGTTCTCTCCCAACGCTCAAGGTTCAGGCAAAACATTTACCTCTGAGAGTGCTGATAATCAGAAAATCACTTATGAATCAGCCCATGGTGATTTCTCTAGGGCAGATCTGTCTGTGTGTTTATTACTCTACTGCACTAAACACGTTGCTGGGATTAAACAAGTAATCATGTATTTGATGGGGCACAGCTATTTATACCTTTTCTGGGCAACCAAATAACTATTTCCCCTTAAATACTACACTGAAGCAGCATTAAAGAACCAACAGCCACCCCCCTCCCAAAAGACAACAGTGCTCTTGTGCTTAAAGCACTAGGCTGGGATTCAGGAGACCTGGTTTCAATGACTGATTCTGCCACTGCTTTCCTGTGTGACCCTGGGGAAATCACAATCTCTCTGTGCCTCAGATCCCCATCCTTAACATTTGGAAAATTACTCCCTTGCCTTTTCTTCCCACCCCCTTCTGTTTCATCTACAGAAAGGATAAACACGTCTCCATAACATACGCTCCATAGCATGCTAGGGCTCAGGTCTTCGTTAGGACCTGAAGGTGCTACTCTAATACAGACAATTACGGTTTGCTGTTTCGCTTGTTCCCTTGGCTGTTCACATTTCACAAATATCAGTATGTCCATTAGTTGTAAGCTGCAGCAGCATATGGCTAAATGACTATGTTTACCAAGCCCATACCACCAGTACAGGAAGCCAGGAGTACAATACACTCTGGTGGCACCACTTGAAGGGAGAACAAAAAACAGTCTCCTTCCTGTCCAGAAGAAAGACCAGCCAAAAGCCACTGGAAGGAAGCCCTGCCCAGACACTGGTCTAGAGAATTCTTAGCAGGGTGTATGTGCCATTAAAGAAGGGGAACATGTTATTTTTTCTGTTTACTTGGCCACTGATGCACAAGGATCTACTTACATCAAGTTACCAAAGAAAAATATTGTGCAGGGTATGTGTACTTGTAACAAGATCACCTTACCTCTCTTGGTACGCCTGGTATCCCATCCCTCTGCATCCCCTTCTTCTGGGTCCAGCCCCTTCAGTCTCTGTCTTCTGAAGGACCAATTCCAGGGCTTCTTAGTGATTCAACCCTCCAGACAAATCATGAACTTCATCCCCCTTTCTGGGAATAAGCAGAAGGGCAACAAAACAGTCAACACCAGAAATCTCATGTTTCACATCACCTTCATTGGTGAGTCTGTAGGGGAACCCAGGCCCGCCCTCCACTCCAGGGACACTGTATCACTGTAGCTGCAAAGGGACATCTGCTCAGAACTCTTGCTTCACCTCCTCCCTGAACCAGTCCCTACCTTGCCTATTTCTAGGCCCTTCCCACAGCCTCTTTTTGGGCTCTCTCTAGGACTTTTCTCTGGACCCACTGTAGAGAGACTCCAGGCACTTCCTGCCATCCATCTGGCTCTACTAGGGAGACCCTTCCTTCTCCCTGAGACTAAATATCCTGCAGACAATTTCTAACTCCCTATAGGTCACTCTTCATATGGAACTAAGCAGGCTCCTTCTTATAGGAGGCCTTAACACCTATCACCTGAGGAGGCAGTTGACTAGACACAGGTGGGGCTGAGCCCAACTCCCTTAAAGAGCTAGTCCACCCTGTGAACAGTACCACACACTTCCTCATTACAAGCATATCAGATTGAAGGAGAGGGAAGGAAAAGTTCATAGGGGCACAGAGGAAGGAAACAAAGGCAAAGTTTGCCCAGAATTCTAAAAACATGACTATAGCTTACATCCCGGCTGGATTGTCTGTGGTGGGGATCGAACCTAGGACCTTTTGATCTTAAAGGATGAGCCTCTAATGCTTGAGCAAAAAGACTCTTAGCCAGTTGTTGTAAGAAGTGGTGTTGTAGCTGTGTTAGTCCCAGGACATTAATGAGACAATATGGGTGAGATAATATCTTTTATTGGGCCAACTTCTGTAGGTGAGAGAGACCCACTCGAGCTTCACCCACCTTGTCTCTCTTAGCCAAGGCAGTAGCAGGCTCATCAGTAATTATATTTTGTGGGGAAAGTCATTAAGGGGTAGAGGGTGGGGGCAAGTAACAATGTCAGTGCAACCAGAAAATCACAGATTGCTTACGGAGGAACAACGTGCCTGGAAAACAAACAGTTCATACTAAGGCTGGCCAGAAATATATTTGGGCCGGCACACAAGGAACATGATGCTGAATGGGGTCAGTAGGATTCTGGATGGGATGAGTGCGTCACTGTGATCTGGCACCATTTTTGCACATCTGTTCCTGCGTAGCTAAAAGGTGCTACAGAAGCAAGTAACATAAAACACTTTGCTGGCCACCTAAACACATTGCTCAATGAACAACTACAGCCTTCAAATACTCCTTGAGCTACCAGCTAAAAGTATCAGAGGAGCAGTTGTGACAGAAAGGATTAGCTTCAAAAGCTGCTCTGTCCAGATGTTGGTATTTATTGGAAGGCAGTTTTAAAATGTTTATTTTGCAAACACAAATAGAAATAATACAGCAAAAAAGTATAATTTATGGACCTGATCCAAAACCCATTGACATTAAGGGGAGTCTTTCCACTGACTTAATTGAGCTTTGGATCAAGCCTTATGTAAATATCCTATTTTCCCAGCATAATTCGAGCTCACTGTTAGCATTAACAAATGAAGCCTAGAGAAGAACGCTGCTAAAGGTTCAAGCCTAAAGAGACAAATCAAGGTTCAAAGTAGAAAATGAGGTACATTTTCCCACAAGTGATATGAGACAAAACAGGAAAAGAATTAGGGCTTGTCTACACAGGGAAATTCACAGGCACAACTATTCTTCCATAGCTATTCCAGAATGACAGTGTACACATGGGGAGTTATTCCAGAAGAGCTATAAAGCTTTAAATTCTCACCCTGCCTTATTCCAGAATAACCTCCCCATCTAGACATGACCTTAGACCTGATCAGTGCCTGCCTCTGCATATTTCCTGAGCATTGCCGTTGGGTCAGATGCCTAAAATAAAACCAGGGAACCTCACTTAATATATCCAGATGGTGGATCAGTGAATGGTGCTATTGGCCCATGCTTTGTTCTACTTTAAATAACAAAGTTTCAGGGGCAAAATGCCAAATTTTCCACATGTTTTTCATGACTCTGAAATCCTTTCCCACCGCAACAGTGACAGACCTTCTAGCTAGGGTATAGTGAGGAAACATAGCCCATTAAATCTGCTCTCTGTTCCCTCTCAGCTATTTTCATTTCTGGCTGTGTCATTTGCTGGGAAGTCTTACTATGACAGATCATTGCCTGTGGCTTGTTCTATGTCTAGCGTAGCTTTGAGGCTTTTACCACACTCTGTTAAGAACCTTGACAAGTGGACTGCACCTTCTTTCATTTGAGATGCAGAGCAGTGCCCATGTTGTTCATGAAAACTGTGATTCCAAACCATGCATTACAAACATCTCTGAGGCCAAATAAATGATGAACATTGCAATGTAAACAGAAAGGTTTATAACTAATAGTGTTAATAAATCAAATATTTTTGCATAAATAAACTTAGTCCGTGTGTTAGATTTTGAAATAGTCTTCAACCATGCCATCTTTCAAATCTCCAACCTCAGGAACTTAGTGAAAGGATCTGAAAAAAGAAGAGACTTCCCAGATAAAACTGTCAGAAGGGGTGATTTTTAAAATAATTATAACTTGTGAACTTGCAAGCACTTTAAGGAAGATATTTATATATTATATATTTGGGGCAGGGACCATCTTTTTGTTCTGTGTTTGTACAGCAACTAACACAATGAGGTCTGGACACGGGCTCCTAGGCACTAAGATAATAATTCAAACAACGAAAGGATTTAATATGTGTGTTTAATGCAAATCTCAATGCTACCTTAACTATGGGGCTATTAGGGTGCTGGATGATGCGTTGTGATGCCTTGCATTACCACGAACTCCTTAGCACCAATTAATTGCCTGTATAAGATTAATGATTTATCAAGCTCCTATAGTTATTAATACTGCACTTAATGATTGTACAATATGGCACTTGATATAAGAATCACAAGAGCCCTGCCCTGAGGTTTAGACTGTAATTGATCTCACCCTCCCCCTGAGTGCTTATACTTTTCAATTCTTCAAAGCTGGTTGAACATGCCATACAAATAGAGTGGAGGGAAATTAAAACATGATGCATATTTAAGACATTAATATCAGAATGTGTATGAAACAACAACAGTCCATAGATGTAGTATATAGTATACAGGACCAATCTAGGACCCAATATTTTATTTTTAATATATATCTATCCATTCCCAGATGAAAACTATATTAAACTCAAATTAAAGGTTGAGTACATAGCACTAATTTAAGGGTGTAAACAGTACAGGGGTGTTGTGATGATCTGAAAAACAAGCATCATAAACCTAGGAAATTCAGAGTTAAGGTTAAATTTAAAATAAATCCAAACACAATGAGTTCTAGAAATGCACAGTTAAGGCAGGCTGACAACTTTAACTCTGCCCTGCAGCAATGTCACTTAATATCAGAGTCCCAGATTAGATGGACTGGTCTTTAAAGGCACATTAGATAGTTTCAGATTTCCCCATCATCATGTCTCTACAGGACAGATTTAATTAAGAATTAAACTAAATTGGTATAAGCTTTAGACTGCAAGTTCTGTGGGGCACAGACTGGCTTTTTCTGTTAGTACAGCACCTACCTACTGCAATACAAATAAATAATAATAATAAATATCTAAATGCTTCAGGGTTTAAACCAATATATAACTATTAGGAATTGGGATGATAATCTTCACAGAAGGCGGATGTACTGAAGGGTTTCTTGCGTCTTCCTGTAAAACATTTGATCCTGTCCACTGTTAGCCACAATATACTAGACTAGATAACCACTGGTTTGAGCCAGTCTGGCAATTTCTGTGTCTCTATGTTCATCCACAAGATCTTTCTTCCTAAAGCTTCAATCCCAAATCAGTTCGTTAACGGGCAGAATTAAGGGGCAGATCCTGTGCCCACTGAAATCAATAACAAAGCTTCCACTGATCAGGTCTTTAAAACATTAATAACCTGATCTCTCTCGTTCACATCCACATGTGATAGCTTATACACACACACACAAAATTTCAATAAGGAGCCCTCACTACTGGACACGATTATTTATCCCATCAGAGGATTAAATCCCATTGTACAATTTGTGGCACAGACCATTTAGCACAAATGCTATTCATTTAAAGAGTAGTTTGTTTGCAGAGAGAACAGTTGCATCTCTATAATTAATGGTGATATCAACAGAGGTTGTTTTCACATTTCATTTTTTGTTACATCTTCATGTCATAGCATTCATAATGTTGCTGTACCTGCTAATTTAGATCATGACCTCTTTGGTGCAGGGATCATGACTTCTTCCTTTATATTTGTACAGAGTCAAATGCGCACTCAGTCATTAAGAATGATATGCAAAGGGTTATGCATGTTAATGGTTATTGACCATGTCCAGTAAGAACAAACAGCTAAATTCATGTACTATGTAATATGATATGTTTGATCGCAGGCAAATAAGCCCAGTGGTGTTGTATTTCTCTAAAAGATTTTGTCCAATATTCTTAATCAATAAAACAGGGTCTGATTCTGCTCCCCTTGAAAACAATGGGCGCCTTGCCACTGATTTCAATGGATGCAGAAATGGGCCATTAGGGCTTGAGCCAAAGCCCACTGAAGGCAATGGAAAAACTGCCATTGATTTCACGGGGTCATTGACACAGTGGGAGCGCTCGTCACTTGTATTTCCTAGCTGATTTAGGCCTTGTCTACATAGAACAGTTGCAGCCATTTCATGTACATCGATTTTTTTAACTGACATCGTTAAAGCAGTGCAAACTCCTATGCTGACATTCTTGTTTTGGATTCAAATGGTTCATTTCAGTTTAACTTCAACCTGTTCCCAACTGACTTAAGTGAAAAATGCCTCTCTTATGCCAAAATGAGCATCTACACAGAGGGTTTAAATCAGGTTAACTATATCTGTTTAAATTCACACATCAGGTTGTACCAGTGCAACTCCCCTGTGCAGACCGGGCTCAGTCTGAGTAAAATGAGTCTGGAGGCAAAAATCCACAGCACTGCGTGGTGACATGCCACAGATATGTGCTCAAGGTCGTGACATCTTGGACCTGTCACTAGGAACGGTACTGTACTCAGTGTACACGGAAGAGTACTACGTGAAGCAGCCCGTACTGGCTCACCCCAGGAATGATGGCATATGGCGTGTGCTAGAAGAGTTCTTGTCCTGCCATCTGGCAGAAAGAAAAGGTTTCCAAGTGGGAAAGTGGAAGGAAAGAGACAAAGAAGAGGGGGGAGTTCTTTGCACACACACAAAAAAGATGGTTGTACAAGTGAGTAAAGCCTGGCTTTATACAGTGCATAACCTTTGGAAACAGGGCACCAGATTATTCTTCAGTAGCTTCGATGTCTTTCTACAGCAGGTACTTCTGTGGGCCTCATCAGGGTGGTGCCCTAGCCACCGCCTTTGCATAGAGGTGAGTCAAATCACACGGCCGTTCTATTAACCCCTTGTGTGCTATGTCTCTGCAAAGGCCCAGAGCCCTCTAATATCAGCAAGATGATCATTTTACTTAAAAATTAAGGTGCTTCACACGGAGGGACAAGGTGCTACGCACCTGCGGGACAAATCCACTGCGGTGGAAGTGGGTGGCACCTCCATTATTTCATTGGAGTTGCACTCAGTTATGCCAAGGGGTATGCCCTACAACACCCTTACACATGAGTAGCCACGGCTTGTGACAACAGCCTTCAGTGAAGTATTTTGTATGAGCCAGGACCATCTGTCTAGGAAGAGATAAAGGAACAGGCCCTTAAAGCTGGGTCTAAATTGACCTGAGAGTCCTTGTGTATGGTGGAACTAAGTCAGTACTTAATAATTTGTAGTAGCACTTACTGGCATGTTTGAGTTCTCACAATTAGACCTTTGACGTAAACATCCAGGGCACAGCCTCTCTGCTTTTAATAGCTTTTGCCTCTGTTTTGCCCAGTTGCCTAGGTTTCTGTGCTGCTCTCCCCTGGCTCTGGGGAAGCTGTGTCATCATCCACCTACAGCAGCAACAGAAAGATTTTCCAAAACCCCAGTATAACTTTTGTTTTAGTTCAAACTCCGACATCCTTCTCCTACTCCTGCCCTCTTGGGTGATGTCCAGAGAGCTCAAGTTACTTCTGAGCAAATGCGGCGGGGGGGAAGAAGAATTCAAATCAAATAATTCTGGGTCAAGGCAATTCAGAGAAGCTTCTCAGAGAAGTTTCAGCCCCAGATCAGGTCTACACATAGTTTCTGTAGCAATTTAACTATTTATGTTAGAGGTATGATTTTTTTCCCTATCAAAATAGTTAAATGAGTACAACCCTTGGTGTGGATGCAGTTATACCCATATAAAGATGCCTTATACCAGTATAGTTTACTCCTTTCCCATACAGGAATAAGCTATACCAGCATAAAAGCACCTTTATACCAAAATAACAGCCTCCACTTTGGGGGATTGTATCATTTTATAGCTCTGTAGACTTCCCAAACAGGAGGTCTGTGCAGCACGGTTCTGGCTGGGTCCCCCTCTCCTAGCTCTCAACAGGAATTGCTCCAAAGGCTTCAGACACTGGACTGTGGATACAGGGAGCGAACTTAACTCCCTGCCCATCCTGCATCTGCAGTGGTACTTCCCCAGCAGGAGCCCCGGTGGGGGGGAACTGCAGGTGGAAGGAGTAGGGAGGGGCCCCCTCTTGCTCTGGCTCAGGGCCCCACAAAAACCATAATCCACTTCTGGCCCCAAGAGTATTTTTTTCTTGGGACTCCAGATCCCCTACAGTGCCACAACACTGCAAGCATGGCTTGTATGTAGGCCACCTACCTTTCCCCGACTCTAGCCTAACGGAACTTCTGCTTATGACTGTTTGGGAGGGTGACTTTGTGAGAGTGGATGGTTGTGTGTAGTGTGTGATTGTTGGGGTACCATTAAAAGCAACTATATATCAGGGCCCTAAAATTGAAACACCCCCTCAAAATGTACTCACAAGAATTTCTAATGATGTTTCTTTGCAATGATTCACAAACAAAACGAAACTTTAAAGGGAAAAAAAAAAAACATGTTTAAAGAAGATAAGAGATGTAAACATTAAAGAATCACCAATTTCCCCTTCCCTATCTAACAGATTCCGGGTAGCACAGAATAACACATACTGAGATATATAGATATATAATTGAAAGATAAAATGAAGAATTGTTAATGGTAAAAATAAAAGCTTTGGTAGTTGTGTAACTGAAGTCTGTGCATGTATAATGTATGGATTTTCTGAAATCCAAAGGGTTGATGTGCTAAAAGTCAATTGGACAAAGATTAAGGAATCTGTAATGTAGAAATGTTTTTAAAAAAAAACAAACAAAAACCTAAGTAAACATGAAAGGCTGGAACAGAAACTAAAGAATGAGACTGAAGGATTAGAGAAGGCAACGACTACCACAGAAGGTGAAAGAACTTCCTGGTGCCCCAGAATGTGGTAAATTGGGCCCATTTACCAATTCTGTCTTGTCTGTTATTATTTATCTAGCACAAATGTATGTCCAGACACTATAAGTGACAATAATTCTGTCTGAAACTGTATAAATAAAGGCAAAAATTGATAAAGCCTAAATTGGGTGGACTTGTGACTCCGTTTTCCAACTTTTTACCCCCAACAGTGATGGGGGAAAAAGGGTGAGGGAGGGGGAAGAGAATAAACATGATTGAGAATGGCTGAATGAGGGAGTGAGAGGGACAAGATGAGTGACCACTGGAAGGGAAAGGCTAGGGCAGCTGGGGATTAAGTGGAGGTAACAGTAAAGACAAAAGTAAGTTGAGATGAAAATTGAGTAAAGCAGAAAGCTCAGGAAGAGCTGGACAGAGATCACATGAAAAGGAGTGGTTCTGAGCAGGGCAGAGTAAACTATGGACCAAACTAAAATAAACCAGGCAGGAAGAAAGAGGATAGAAAGTGTTGTAGAGGGTCTGGGAATGTGAGCACAGCAAAAGGCATGCAGGGGAGCACTTTCCACTAGAGCTGGTTGGCAATTAATGCTTTTTCCTATGGGAATTTTCAAGAAAAAATATTTTTTATTGACATTGTTCAGGTTTTCATCAAAAAACCTAAAAACCCCACATAATTAATGTTTCATTTTTCACCAACTGAAAACCAACATTTCTTAGCTTAAAGTGAAGTTTTTGTGGGTTTTTTGGACAGAAACAGAAATGTCCAATTAATTTAAAAGCCATTTTCTGTCAATAAAAAAAAAAGGAGGCGGTCCAGTGGAAAATTTGCTATCAGCTCTAGTGTTTACTCCTCGCTCCCCTTCACTGTAACGTCTCCCAGCATCCCATTGGAGGAGGTTCTGGTGCAGGAGAATAAAGTCGGGGGGGGGGGGGCTTTTCCTTCTCCCTCTCCCCCCATATGGGGGCAACAGTCACAAAGGGGCTATTGGACAGAATGGTTACCTCCCCATCTGTAGGGTCACCATACGTCCTGTTTTGGATGGGTCAGTCCCTTTTTTAAGCCCTGTCCCCATTTTTTTGGCAAAAGTGGGCATTTGTCCCTTTTGCTCTTGCCAGCTGGTCAAGTGGCAATGCCATCCCCGTGTAGGAGGGGAGGCAGGGCTTTGACCGGGGGCAAGCAGGGCTCGAGGGAGCAGCCAGGCCAGCCTCAGCCTCGCACAGGCGATAGGCAGGGCTCGGTGAGCAGCAATGCCAGCCTCATGTGGGGAGGGGGGCTCGGGCTAGCCCCATGCGGTGTCCCATTTTCCCTTTGGGAAATATGATCACCCTAGACTAAACCACCTCCTATTTGTCGCACACTGTTAAATTTTCTCATCACACACACAGAGAGGAGACACTTTGATCTAGAGAATTAGACAAGATGCTTTAGTCTGTGCTAAGTAGCTGCTGCTCATAACAATTTCAAAATAATAAAATAGAATATTTCAGCTATTATATTACGTCATAATCTGATACACTTCAATGTGATAGGACACCTCACTCATATTATGCACTGTTACTAGTGACACTCTCAAATGGATCCTCACAGCTCCTACCACCGTGAGGGAGGCAGGAGAGGATTGTTATTCTTTTGTCTTAGGTCACCCAGCCGGTCAGTGGCAGAGTTGGGAATAGGACCCAGGAGTCCTGACTTTCGAACTAACTGTCACATTTTGAATTTCATACATTGAATGATCAGAATAAAGTGCTCTCAAATGAGCTACCGACCAACAACTGTAATTATTCAGCAAGTATACTAGAACGTTAGACAGAATCATGAACTGCTCAGAGACAATTATTGGAGAGAAGCAGCAAGCTTAATGAAATACATGATTGGTTATGACTTATATGCTTGTCTTAACAGAGAACAAAAGGACCTGATGTTTCCTCCCTGCCAATAGCCCTCTGCTTGGCCAATCAGTATTGAGACTCTGAGAGGTGGGAAGTGGATGGGGTCTCACCAGATGTCCTGAAGGATGGCTCACTCTCAGATCACTGTTCCAGCCCCACCTCTTTGTGAGGGCCTCCCACAATGAGAGCAACCCCCCGCCCCATCCCAAAGCACAAACCTTCTTGGTGCATGGAGGAAAGCAGGTAAAGTGTAGGGGGGAGAAGCAAGAGAAGAAGAGAAAGGAGGGAGGAAAAGGGAAACCTAAAAGGACAAACCCCAATGTCCCCAGTGATTCTAGCGGACAAAGTCCTAGGTAGGAAATCAAATCCTGCCACCTTAACCTAGTGTTTTCTGTGCCTAGAATTCAGCTAGCACCAGGAGGGTCAGAATGAACAGATTCCAAACAGCTCTGAGGCTCTTACCTTCTAAACAGGGACATTCATTTTCTAGAAAAATCAGCAGTAGGAAAGGAGAAAGTTCTGAAGAGGTTCCTCCTTACGTTCACGTATGTGAATCCTACTTCTCTCTCAGTCCTCAAGAAGGAGACTTGCTGCAGCAAAGCCACAGGAGGTCTCTGAGGTTGTTCTAACCCTGCATCCTGTCCTGCCAGGCTGATGTCAGGGTCTGTCTGTGAGGTCACTGCCTCCACACGACTTTTGCCCAATAGGCTGAGGTCCAGCAAAAGGCCTTTGTGATGTCACTGCCACACCCACCCCTCCTTTGCAAGGCTGATGTCCTCCCCCTGGCCAGCCCCTTGGATACACTGACTGATCAGAATAAAGTGCTCTCAAATGAGCTACAGACCAACAATTGTTCATAGTCACTATTCAGCAAGTATTTTAGAAGAACTAGAATGTTAGAGAGAATCATGAACTGCTCAGAGACAATTATTGGAGAGAAGTAGCAAGATCAATCAAATACATAATTGGTTATGACTTATATGCTAGGTCTTAAAAGAGAACAAAAGGACCTGGGTCTGCTCCCTGTCAATAGCCCTCTGCTCGGCTAATCAGAATTGAGACTCAGAGCTGGGAGGTTGAGGGGTCTCACCAGACGTCCCAAAGGATGGTCCAGGTCACCACCAGAGGGGATCGTGCTCAGAGCACTATTCCAGCCCCACCTCTTTGTGAGGGCCTCCCACAAAGAGAGCAACCCCCCCGACACACACACACTTCCTTGGTGGAGGGAGGGAAGCAGGGAAAAAAGCAAGAGACGAAGAGAAAGGAGGGAGGGAAAGAGGAAAAGAGGAAAAGGGAAACCTAAAAGGATAAACCCCAATGTCCCCAGTGATTCTAAGGGAAAAAATCCCTAGGTAGGAAATCAAATTCTGCTATCTTAACTTAGTGTTTTCTGTGCCTAGAATTCAGCTAGTACTAAGTGGATCAGAATGAACAGATTCCAAACCTCTCTGAGGCTCTTACCTTCTAAACAGGGACTACAAAATCAGTAGTAGGAAAGGAGAAAGTTCTGAAGAGGTTCCTCCTCATGGTTGTGTACATGAATCCTAATACTCAGTCCCCAAGGAGAGAGACCTTGAGGAGGAGACTTCCTGCAGCTAAGCCCCAGGGGTCTCTGAGGTTGCCCCTGCCCTGCACCTCTGTCCTGCCTGGCTGATGTCAGGGTCTCTCTGTGAAGTCACCACCTCCTCACCTCCTTTGCCCAATAGGCTGAGGTCCTACAACAGGCCTTTATGATGTCACTGCCACACCCACCCCTTCCCTGCAAGGAAGATGTCCTGCCCTGGCCAGCCTCTTTGGATGTTTGAGTTGCTTCCCCTGGCTCACCCCACTTAATGACTGCTGAGTATGGGGATCAAGCCAGCTACACAGTAAAACATCAGCAGTTGATCCCCATGCCACACTAAGTTTTTAATAAATTAGTCGACTTGAAGGCCAGAAGGGACCATTAGAGCATGTAATCTGACCCCCTGCATATCACAGGCCTCCTGTATATCGCAATAGCTAGGTTTTGATCAAACCGTCTACCAGAAAGGCATCTAGTCTTCATTAGAAGACATCAAGAGATGGAGAATCCATCACTTCCTGTGGTAGTTTGTTCCAATGGTGAATCAACCTCCCTCTTAAACATTTGTGCCTTATTTCTAATCTGAATTTGTCTGTTTTCACCTTCCAACCAGGGGTCTTGTTGTGCCTTTCTCTGCAAGATGAAAGAGCCCTTTAATACCCAACATTTTCTCTCCATGAAGGCGCCTAAATACTTCAATGAAGTCATCTCTCAACCTTCTTTTTCATAAGCTAAGGAGATTGAGCTCTTTCAGCGGCTCACAAGGCGGCATTTTCCTCCAGCTCTCAAAACATTTTATGGCTTTTTGCTGCCCCATCTCCAATTTTTCAACACCTCTTTAAAATATGGACAGCAAAACTGGCTGCAGTATTCCGATCTCAGGCTCACTGATGCTGTGTCACCTCCGACCCTACTCACTACTCTGCTCAAATGTCTAATGATGGCTTTAGCCCTGTTCATCACAGCATCACACTGGGAGCTCATGCTGAGGGCTTGCCCAGTATGACCCCTACATCCATTTCAGAGTCACTGCTTTCCTGGATACAGTCCCCCATTCCATAGGTGTGGCCTGCATGCTTTGCTGCTAGGGATAAGACCTTGCATTTGGCTCTGTTAAAACTTATTTTGTTTGAATATGTCCAGCTTACCAAGTGCTCCAGATTGCTCTGTATGACTGCTTTGTCCTCATCATTATTTACCAGTCTGCCACTATTTTGTCACCCACACATTTTATCAGCAGTGATTTTATATTTTCTTCCAATTCATTGATAAAAAATATTTTTTTTAAATTAGTTCTTGAGAGCCTCTTCAGACTCCTAGTACCAAGTACCTGCTCCCTACAGTACAGCGGGAAAAGGCCATCCAGCCCTGATGTTACGTGGGGGTTAATTACAGAACAAACATGCTTAGGAGCTGTGTTATCCATAGGCTCTAAACATGTGGGGGTCAGCAGCTTACAAATGCTCTACAGACCTGTAGTGTAGACAGGCCCCAACTCTGTGTCTTAGTCTCCCACCCTGTGAAATGGGGATAATACATGAAACCTTAATTATCTATATTTTATAGTTGGTGAAACAGAGGCGCAAAGAGGTGAAGAGACTTGCTCATGGTCACAAAACCAGGACTAGAAAATGGGAGGTCTTTTGATTGCCAGTCCTGGGCGCTAGCTCTGATTATCATAGAATCATAGACGATTAGGGTTGGAAGAGACCTCAGGACGTCATTTAGTCCAACCCCCTGCTCAAAACAGGACCAATTATCCTGGCTTCTCTGCTCTAACTTTAATCTCAGCCCAAATAGAGTTTTTCTTCTCCGTGTCCCTTAATTCCATATCACTATAGAAAAAAGATTTTCTGTTAGCCATCTGGCGCTAATGCATGTGGATGCCTTTCCAGAAGACGTGCTCTGGCTCAGTCACATGTTATGGGTTTAATAGAGGAACCACTTAGTGACATTCTCTGGGCTGTGTTATATAGGAGGTCAGTCACCAGATGGACATAATGGTCCTTTCTGACCTTAATATCTATGAATCTATACATTTTTCTGCTGCTAGTAAGGTAACTCTGGTCATATTTTCTATCATTCACTTTCAGTTGGAATAATAAAGCAATACTTCCAAACACACTCTATTCAGGAAAGTTTATTTATTCACTATTGGCTCCTAATCCATAACACCAAATTAGCCTTCTCTGAGCACATGCTTTATCTTGCCTCCTTTCCCACCTCCTCCCCCACTCTCTTTTCTAACACTCTGCAGTAATACAGGGTAGAAGCAGGCAGAGTTCTATAAAGAGAGCATGGGAGAGACAGGGTGAGTTACCAGCAGATACACACTGATTACAGCGTCCTCTGTTTATTTTTATTAATGAACCATCTCAGAGAGGGGTGCATATATTTAGCACTGGAAAAGCAATTACATGTTGTCTGCATCCATAGAGTATTGTGCTGTTGTAATATTTCCCAAGCTAAGCAGTGTCAGGGTTGGTTGGTGCTCAGATAAGTGACCTCTGAAGAAAACAGTGTGCTATTGGGAGTAGTGTGGATGTTTTAGCAGGAAGCACTTCTCTTTGAGTTAGTTTGGAGTCAATGTCCCTGCAAGATGCTGCTGGACATGCAGCTTTTTGGAAGAGATGGAAAACGATGCTACTGGCCACACCGGCGTTCAAAAATCCTAATGTCTCCTGGCCACAAGCCAATGTAAGAAGCAACAATCTGCCTACCCAAACCCCCTTTGAATATAGTATGTTTTCTTAAATACCTGTCCTCAACAGTTTTTCAACAGTTCATGTTAATGCTGCACAACTGTCACCTTCCACCTCAGAGGCAGTTGCATTTCAGTAGATAATAAAATGGTTCCTCTTTCATGAATCTGATTCAGATCCCAGTGGAGTCAATGAAGTTGACAGAAAGACTCCCAGTGAGCACAGATGCAGGTCCTATAGACATTAAGGATAGTTTTATTAGATCATAACCTGATCAAACCTTTCCAAAAGTTATTCTGTATAAGAAGAGCTTGCTGCAAAGGTTAATCCTATGGTAAGGCATTTATCAGCCTTCTGAAGATCCCTTGATTATGTCTGGAATGGATTTCAGGCCAGCCAGAGAAGCGAATGATTCTAGAGTTTAAACTCTTCTATGATGGGCTTCACTGTAAAACAGGAAAGTGAATGTAAAGAATGTTTTTCATTTATTTTTTACTATAAATTAACATGCACTTCAAAATGCAGTTGTATCAACTCCAAAAAATTAGACCTTCTTTGTTTAGAAAATGTTGAAAGTGGGGAGTCTTTTGATAATATTTTCTCATTTTTTTGTTTAAGCGGGAAATTTGTCACAACCATTCTTTTCCCACGAATAGTTTCAGTTTGAACAAATCAACATTTTCCAACAAAAAAGCCTTTCATGAAGAAATTCCCGCCATGCTCTAGATCCAAGGGTTAGTCCCACTGCTGCTGTGAAGCTCCAAGGGGCCAGAACACAAAAACTATGAGCTCAGCTAGGAGGTCCAAGGTGACCTCTGGCTACTTGCTTAATACAATCCAACTAAAAGGCTGCAATGCTGGATTCAGACACTGCCAATCTCTCCTGTTGGAGCTGTTCCACTTTGTATAAATATTAACTGAGCCAGAAACAAAGACTAACTCTATAACCTGGTGGTAGGAGCCTGAGGGCCTGGCTGATTCAGTTCAGGGACCACGTCTGAGAAGACTGTCCCAACTATTGGTTATCCTGGGGTCTTTCTTGTGTTTTTTTGCAAAAAATTTCAAACGGCCTCATTTTCTTTCTGCATTGGAATGAAAATGAACTTCAAAACCTTGCAAATTTTTGCAAAACAGAAATGTTGGTTTTCAGTCAGCCCCAGTTACTACCCCAATGCACTTTGTTGGTCATAGAAAAAAACAAATACGTATTCTATGGCAGTCACTTCTAATGCCTGATTGCCTTGCGGTGCATTGCTCATGACAGAATGGATAGAGGGTTAAGCAGGGGCAACACACAGCCTCACAGTTCAATTCTCTTGGAGCGAAATTATAAAATACCTTTCTTCTCCAATAGGAAGTGTAGGGTGACATACGTTCCGTTTTGGCCGGGACAGTCCCTTTTTTTAAGCCCTGTCCTGGCTGTCCCAACTTTTTTGACAAAAGTGGGCATTTCCAACTTGATCAGTTGGCAAGAGCAAACAGGACAAATGCCCACTTTTGTCAAAAAGTGGGGTGTGGAGGAACGTGCAGGGGCGGGAGAGCAATGATGCCAGCCCTGTGCAGGGAGGAAGGCAGGGCTTGGGTGAGGGGCAGGCAGGGCTCCAGCGAGCAGTGACACCAGCCCCACATGGGGAGAGGGGCTCAGGAGAGTGGCTCAGGCCAATCTTGCAAGAGGGAGGAAGGGCTTGGGCAAGCGGCATGGGCCATCCCTGCGTGGTGGGTGGGAGAGGGAGAGAGCTAGCCCCATGCACTGTCCCATTTTCCCTTTGGGAAATATGGTCACCCTAAACAGCTGGGGTGTAAGACTGCAGCTCAGGCAGAAGGGGGCAGCTGCCAGAGACGCTGGGGCCTACCCCGAGGAAGCTTCTCAGCAGAGGCTGGCAAGGAATCTCCTAAAGCACAGACCCAGCAACCCCAGAGGGAGCTGGATGAGATTGCTGGGAATAGCTAAGCAGATTTCTTCTCCTTTACCCTGCCAGGCAGGGGAAAGGGCCAGGCTTCCTAAGTCCCATGTCATCATCATGAAAATCTGGTCTCCCTACATGAGTACGAATGGAGCAGTGTGGGGAAACCGTCAGCATCATGAGGGACAGAAGTGTCATTTCAGAATAATTTGGGGGGGAGGGAAAGCTGATTTAGCATATACAACATGATGTGTGATTATTTTATAGCCTGCAAAGTTGCAGAGGGGTGAGGAATGGAGCTTATAGACCTATAAAAAGTCTTTGGGGGTTATCAAGGTCAGCAGGGACAACTGCCCCTCTTGCCCCATAGCAAATAATATCCCAGACCTAAAGACCAGAATAGGTGTGACAAGGGAGTGAGGGTGGAGCCTCAGGAGACAATCCAAGGGGCTGCTAGTTAGGAGGTGGAGGCTCTGGTTTGACACTTTATCCCAGGCCCTGCCAAAGCTACTGAAGACCATGGAGTTGCATGGGTGTCCCTCATGGCCTCTTTGTCCTGCAGCACCTCTGAGTGGTGATGTTTGCATCAGCCTGTGTTTGCAGGGCTGGCCGTTAGAAGAGCCATCTTTTCCCTTATAAACTGAGCTCATCTGTGGTGGACTCCTTTGGCAGCATTAAACGTGGAATACCCTGGTACCATTTCTGGAGTCACTCTTCAGCAGAGAACCACACTCTAAGCCATTTGCATCCATTCACTTTGTTTAGGCCTCAAGTATTCCACCTACGAGGTAGTCAAGTCACCAGGAAATATTCATTATGGGACTTTGCCTGGATCTTCCCCAATCCAGGCCAAGCACAATGGCATAGCTTGAAAATAGAACAGCTATTCTGACTTTCTTAAGAACTATAAAAAGAGAGTGCACAAAACCTTCTCCCATTGGACCTAAGCCCACTGAAGACAATGAGAAAGGAATATACACATTTCCACCTGCCATCAAAGAACGAAGACAGCAGATTTACGTGCTAGGAAGGCTGGCCTTGTGTTTAAGGTATTGGCCTGGGGGCCTGCAGTTTTGAGTTCAATTCCCAGCTCTGCCATTAGCTGGCCTTTGGCAAGTGATACGCGAGGGCATTTTGGACATGCAGAAGGGAACGCAAGCACTCCGTTATGACTGCTGTGCAATCCAGAGACATTCCCAAACCTTAGGGTGGGCACTGCAAGGGTTCTGAAAATTGGGTCCCTGACCAGGGTGCCCTGTCCCACCCGAGTGCTCAGAGACTGAGCTATCCAAAAGGCAGCTGTCACAGTACCAAACGTGACAGCTGCTGCTAAATGCAAAAGTGTTCCTCCACCGGTGTTGGGCCCCCAAGCTCTGAGCAGGAAGCTGGCCATGCTCTCTCTGGGGACCCCATACATGACAAGAAGGGACCACAAAGACCCCCCCCCCCATGGCAGAAGAGAGCAGAAAATACAAGGGTATTCACTCAGCTGGGTAGGCAGGACCATTTCAGAAGCATGAAATTAAAGTATGTGGCTTTTCAAGGGTTAAAACAGATTAGGAATTAGGAGTGGGTGGGTGAGATTCTGCGGCCTGCGCCATGCAGGAGGTCAGACTCGATGATCATAATGATCCCTTCTGACCTTAGTATCTATGAATCTATGAATCTAGGAATTGCATCCAGTTTGAAAAAGATCCAGGTCCATTTCCTCAGTCAAGAACTGGCTCACCGCTTTTAATGTAAACAGCGGGTGAATAGCGACTATGAGAAAGTGACTCTGGCTGTATTTTCAAAGTAAGAACTTCTTAGTATCCCGAAAGGAAGAAAAATAAATCACAATGAACAAACATTGCCTGACTCAGGGTCTGGAGATCACAAACTGTCCTGGGCATTCTTAAATGCTAGGGCAAAGTAAAGAACTTTTACCCCCCCACCCCAAATCCTTCAAATGAAGGATCAAATTCTGCCACCGGCTTCATGCAGCTGCCAGTGAAGTCAATGGCAGTTGTGCATGTGTTGCGTATCTGAGGACAGAATGCACAGCTTTATAAGTAATAGATGTATTAAGTAATAGAACAGAAATCTGACTTCTGCCTGGGTCTGTGGGCATCCTCAAAATTTCTTGTGGCTGGGAGGGATTGTGGTTAGTTACTACAGTGTTGAATTAAGGAAAGAGAACTGGATTTCATTCCCAGCTATACTGCAGCCTGTGACATTGAGTAAATCCTTTACTCCTCTCCAGAGCCATGTGTAAAAAGGGATCATCCTTATTCCCCTGTAAGGTGCTTTTAAATCCCTGATGAAAGGCACTAGTGCCAAATGTTTGTTATTAATTCTCTGGGGTACTTGTTATAAGAACATAAGAATGGCCATTCTCAGACAGACCAAAGGTCTATCTGGCCCAGTATCCTGTTCTCCAACAGTGGCCAATGCCAGGTGCTTCAGAGGGAATGAACAGAACAGGTAATTATCAAGTGATCCATCCCGCAGTCATCCACTTCCAACTTCTGACAAACAGAGGCTAGTGACACTCAGAGCATGGTGTTGCATCCCTGCCCATCTTGGCTAATAGCCATTAATGGATCTATCTGCCATGAACTCTAGTTCTTTTTTGAACTACTCCTGTTATAGTTTTGGCCTTCACAACATCCCCTGGCAAGAAGTTCCACAGGTTAACTGTTCATTGTGTGAAGATGTACTTCCTTTTGTTTGTTTTAAACCTGCTGCCTATTAATTTCATTGGGTGACCCCTAGTTCTTGTGTTACGTGAAGGAGGAAATAACATTTCCTTATTCACTTTCTCCACATCAGTCAAGATTTTAGACCTCTATCATATTCCCCCTTAGTTGTCTCTTTTCTAATCTGAAAATTCCCAGTCTTTTTAATCTCTTCTCATACAGAAGCTGTTCCATACCCCCACTCATTTTTGTTGCCCTCCTCTGTACCTTTTCCAATTCCAGTATATCTTTTCTGAGATAGAGTGACCAAATCTGCATGCAGCATTCAAGATGTGGGCGTACCATGGATTTATATAGAGGCATTATGATATTTTCTGGTTTATTATCTATCTCTTTACTAATGGTTCCTAACATTGTTAGCTTTTTTGACTGCCGCTGCACATTGAGCGGATGTTTCAGAGAACTATCCACAGTGACTCCAAGATCTCTTTCTTGAGTGGTAAAAGCTAATTTAGACCCCCATCATTTTGTATGTACAGTATGTTTTCCAGTGTGCATTACTTCACATTTATCAACATTGAATATATTTTATATTACTACTTTAATTATTTATAAAGAAGGCTAGAAATGCATAGTGCTTTATAGGTGCATAAAAATGGGGGGTTTATAATCTAAATTCAGTAAAGAACCCAAGCAAATTGCAAAGCAGGTTACCGTGCATAGAGAGTACTTTCCCACCTCAAGCAGTTATAATACATGTCACAAGTAACATATGTATCTGCTTAGTGTTGAAACACAAAAATGGTACCTCTGTTAATGCTATCACAACAGCAACCCACCAGGACCTAATAAACAGAAGCCCAGGCAAAACAAGAGACTCTAGGATTATGCCAAGGTAGTGGGAAGGTCTCCGGGTACCAGCTGATGATTGGTAGTGAGGTGTGGGGACAGTGATCATTGGGAGAAGACAGAAAATAATTGCACGGAAGACCATCTGAAAGAGTTTACACAGATGTGAAAATGTAAGAGATGAGACCTAAACCAGATGTCCTGTTCAAAGCACTCCCAAACTTTAGACTAGTTCTGGACTGGATCACCACAACTATTTATCCATGACACGCTATTTATCCATGATCTTGAGGTGTTTGTATACATTTGAGTGCTCCAAACCCACAGCATCTTTCAAGGAAGGAGTGGGGGGAGTCTGAGAAATATATGAAGACGTAGACTACCCACAGAAGACAGAGGTAAAGTCAGTCTAATCAATTTATGGCTGCCTGTGAGATCTTCTGTTTTGGCTAGTAACAGGTCAACCTCAAAGGATTCATCATCCTGGACAGGATAAGCAGCCAGACATTTGGCAATAGAGCTGAACTATCCAAACCCTGACATTGCAAAATAAGCCTGGCAATCTCACACGAACAGACTTTCTTGTGAGACTTCTGGCACTCCTGCTTATGATCCTGCCTGGAAATGCCATAAGTAAAACCTCTCTTGTATTAGTCTAGCAATTGTGCTTGCAGTCCCAGCTAGGAGTACAGGCAGACAAAACTGAAACGCAAATCTTACCTATTTCAGAACTTCCAAACAAGTTGGGGTTAAGCTGTGAAGTCTGGATTCAGCTCTGTACTGAAGAATGGCTATGGTTCCAAGGACAGGGTGAAGAAGTTGGTTGTGATCCTGTCCCTGTTGCTGAACACGTAAAGAACATGCAGCATTAGAGGAGAGGCACCATTGTGTAGATTGCCAAGTGAGGACAGGAAAGATGATGGTCCCTAATAAGGACTGAACATCTGAGGTGCTTCATCAGCAATGGTCCCAGGAGACAGCAGACCGGTTTGAAGTTTAGGATTACCTTAAATAATGCCTGATTTCTGATGTCAAAACTGAAAGTGTTGCAAAGTACTGAGGCCCATATTTTAAGGCAGTTTGTGATACATCAGATGTACTGTAGTAGAACACAGAGTGACATATACGCATTCAGTTATAAGCAATTCCCCGTGCATCTCATCATATCATGTTCATCTAACAAACCCGTTTTACATTACTATACATTACTGAAGATGATATAGTGAGGAGGGGACTAGATTCAAAGATTCATATATGGGGGACGTGCATGCAAATGACAACATGGGGTTCCAAACTGAATTTAATTATGGGATCTTTTCATCCACCCACAGTGGTTTCCCCACAAACTGTCATTCTGAAATTCCCAGACTAATGTAGCATTATGCACCTTGCTAATTAAGCCAAGCTGAGACTTTCTAAGAAGTCATTGTTGCCTGGTAGATGATATGATGGCATGATACTGCGCTATACTTCTAAAGACATGCAACTGGTTTTGGCAGCATAAGTAACAGGCATTCTGAATTCCAGCAGCTAGGCTCCTTTGCAGCATTCCCATGGCAATCTAATCTAATGTACCTACAGTTATTATACCTAGGAATGGCAGCAAAGTTGATTTTTATGTGTTCAACGTTTTCCATATGGATTTAGAGCTGCTGCACGATGCCATTCAGACAGCCTCCATCCTTCATGGGGTCATTCTGCCCTGACCTTGAGGGGATCACTTCTAGGGATAAGACGATAAATCAGTCTCTGTGTCCATTCAGTCCCTGATCTCTCTGCTGAGACTGCAAACAAAGGGACCCGTTGCAGTGCTGGTAGCACCTGTTCATTGGCAACTGGTCTGATCGCCAAACATACAGCCATGAACAATCTTCAGGTGGTTATGACTTTTGGAAATGAAGCTACGTTCCATCACCACGCTCCTGAACCAACCAGTCCCCTTATTCAGGCACAATAGCTTTAGTAACTGTCAGAATGGACCTTCCTTGTTCCAGAGAGTTGGCTCTGTAACAAGCAGGCCTTTGAAAGCTCCTTTGTGCCCACTTTATTTGGGAATTAGCTCAGTGAACTATTATGAAAAAGCTACTATATAGGGTGAGACTATTTCAGGTGGAGCAGGGCAGCACAGCTTCAGCAGGATTGGGCAGTCAGAGCTCCTACAAAGCACATTGTGAAGTCAATGGATATGTCTACACTGCATCTGGGACAAGGCCTCCTGGCCTGGGTCCACAGACTTGCAGTAGCAGGGCTCATGTTAGCACGCTAAAAATGGCAGTGTAGATGAGTGTGGGCTAGGCTTCAGAGCCCAAGCTCCAGCTGCAGTGTCTACATAGCTATTTCTAGTGGGTTGACATAAGGCCTCTAGCACAAGTGGGGATTGGTCCTGCTTTTAATTGGGGATCGGTCCTGCTTTGAGCAGGGGGTTGGACTAGATGACCTCCTGAGGTCCCTTCCAACCCTGAGAGTCTATGATTCTATGATTCTAAGTCTGTGGACCCAGGCTGGGAGGCTCACTCCCAGATATGGTATAGACATACCCTAGGGTCCCAAAAATCCTTTTTAAACATGATCCACACTACGGTACTAATTTTCACATAAGAAAGACTGAACCACGTGCTAAATAAGCCCATTGCAATAGACAAAATTCTGCCCTCACATCTGCACACGTAGCTACTATTTAATTTAATGAAAGTGTGTGTATCCAAGAGCAGGGATTTGCACAAACCACTGATGTGCCTCTAAAAGAGAGGCTATATATTTTCCCACCATTAAATATCTGGAACTTCATGGCTTTATCATGGATAATAATGGCATTCTTGTCGTAGTGCTCTTTACTTTTTCACCACAATATATAAAATTGATGTAGTGGTGGGGTGTTAATATTACTATGCTGATGATTACTGTCCAGTAGAGATGTGTGAATAATGCATTTTTTAGTTCACGGGCAATTCCAAAAAAAATTTTAACAGTTGTTTTGGGTTAGATGGAAAACATTTTCTGGTGAATCAAAAAGTCATAGATTCATAGATTCTAAAGACAGAAGGGACCATTGTGATCATCTAGTCTGATTTCCTGTATCACACAGGCCATAAAACTTCCCCAAAATAATTCCTAGAGCAGATTTTTTAGAAAAACATTTCATCTTGACTTAAAAATTGTCAGTAATGAAGAATCCACCATGACCCTCGATGAATGCTCTAAAATGAAATGTTTCTTTTCTGTTCCACGCCTATTTGTACCTTTTAAATTTTTTAAAAATAAAATTAAAGGAAATTTCAAAACAAAAACTCCGTCCTAACCAAAAAATCAAAACATTTTGTTTCAAAAATGTCTAAACAAAACATTTTAATTTTTCTGGATATTGGGGGGGAGGAGGGCGTTCAGCTGAACCAATGTAGCAAAACCAATTCATGAAATGTTTCAGTGTTGCAAAATCTGCACTTTTCATCAAAAAAAATTTCAGCTGAAATATTTTGCCCACTTCTACTGGCCAGTCACATCATACAAGCAGTACACCTTAAAGATATGTGTGTAGTGTTCCCCCCGGAACATTTTATGATGTCACACAGCAGGTTTTAAAAAGATAGGGCTGAAACAGTGGTGACTCTTAATGTAGTAAAGAGATGCCAAGAGAAATGAAAATGAGATCTGTGGAGTTCCATGGGGACGTTTGAAGGAAAGGGCACATTTCATGAGGCCTGCCAGGGGAAAGTGCTTCTTTAGTTTCACTTAGATTCTGACTTAAAGGAAGATTTGCCATATGGAACTCAGAAGGCATGGCAATCACCCTTGTTACTGACTTCTGTGTAAAGATTTCAGCCCTGCCTATGAGAGCTCTGGCTGTTCATTCACTAAACTTCAACAGCTGGAGCAAGGTCACTTCACAAGTCCTGGGGAGCACCTGAGCACACACAAGTAAATCAGCAACCATGTCAAAGAGACAAAACTGTTCTAAAAACACCCTCCCCTCTTTCATGAATTCTTCTGAATATACTGGAATGACTCCAACGGAAAAAGAAAAGCCTTTGTTAAAGGAAGCAAACAGAACAATGCCTGGCACAGGAAGCAGGCCAGCCCTTGGCTATCAGTACCAGCTAAGGGCCCCTAGGTAACAACTGAACTTGCTCCAGCGGTCTGGCTGCCAGAATCAATCACTCTGAGCAAAGACAGTTGCTCCAAGGGGAGGAAAGTATACCACGATTAAATGTTAGCCCTCTAATACTGACTCTGTTCATGCTTCTGAGTCAGAGCTGATATCCATATACAGACATCTACTTCCTGAGCAAATGCAAGAAACTCATCCCCAGAGGTCTGACTATCCATAACTCTCTGACCACTGCATACAACTCCAAATAGGCTGAACACCTCTGCAGACAGACTGCAGAAAAACTGAGGAACCACTTACTGCATCTCACGTGCTCCAGAAGGGATCACCGCAAACAAGAAATCATCACAGGCTCCCACACACTGGAAGGAAAAAAATCAGGAAAGTTACCAGGAAATCATGCAAGGAATCCAAAACAACTCTAAAAAAATCCTGATGACAGCCCACCAACCCAAAAACAAAAAGTGGAACCAACGACAACTACTCCACAACCCACAGAACACCACCTCAAGGAGAAACCATGGCATCAGTACCCACCACACAGACATTATATGACATCTGAACATCATCGGTTTACCAGGACTGCCCCTAACTGGAGCTGTATTATCTGTATTTTCTAAGGGACTGAACTTCTGCTCCACCACAGAACCCGATACCATACTAACATGTGGAGAACTAGAACAATTCTTTCTCCTCAAAGAATTCTTCCACAATGACGACACCACTCACAATTACCATGTCCCCATGGACAATCGTAAGAAAAAAGAATCATCATATGACTGGACATCATAGAGCTGACAAAACCACACTCTTGATAATTACATTGATTACTTCAAGGGAAAAAAAATCACTGTGAAATCCTTAAGAAACATCACATCCACCACAATCTCACCACTGCCAAGAAGACAGCTCTGCAGTCACCACCAGATAGATAGTGATCAAGCCAGCAGACAAAGGGAGCGCCATTGTAATCCTCAAACATGCTGACTACATTAATGAGGCCAACCGACAACTTTCTGACATCACCTACTATAAAGAACTCAAAGAAGACCCCACACCACAATTTACCCAGGAATTTAAGGATATCATTAAATCCTTCCCAAAACAACTCCAAGAGAAACTCTATAAACTCATCCCCCACGAACCCACCCCAGGGACTTTCTACATGCTTCCCAAGAGACACAAACAAGGGAACCCAGGCAGACCCATCATATCTGGCCATGGCACTTTTACTGAAGGAATATTGGGACTCATAGAAACCATCCTGAAACCACTCACCACCATAAGTGCTGACTCCGTGGGTGCTCCGGGGCTGGAGCACCCATGGGGAAAAAATGCTGGGTGCTGAGCACCCACCGGCAGCCCCCATCAGCTCTCTCCTCCCACCCGCCGGCAGGTCCCTGTGATCAGCGCTTTCCCCTCCCTTCCCATGCCTCTTGCCTGCTGCAATCAGCTGTTTCATGGGGTGCAGGAGGCTGCGAGGGAGGGGGGAGGAGCAAGGACATGGCACTCAGGGGAGGGGATGGAACGGGGTGGGAAGACATGGGGTGGGGCAGAGGCACGGCCTTGAGGAAAGGAGTGGAGTGGGGGCGGAGCCTGGGGCAGAGCCAGTGGTCAAGCACTGCCCAGCACAATGGAAAGTCGGCACCTGTGCTCACCACACAAAGGGCCAGCTTCCTCCAGGACACAACCGACCTCCTCCACAAACTCTGCAACATTAACAACCTGCTTCAGAACACCAACCTTGCCACCATGGATGTCACCAACCTATAAACCAACATCCCTCATAAAGACGGCATAGCTGCCTGCCTCAAATATTTACAGGACAATGGACAACTCTCAGATAGCCACCCCAAACACATTGCCAAACTCATCCATTTCATCCTCACATATAATGATTTTACATTCAACAACAAACACTTTGTCCAAACCATGGGAACAGCTATGGGTACTAGGATGAATCCCTAATACGCTAACCTCTTCATGGGCCACCTTGAAGAATTTCTGGACAAATGTACCACAAAACCAATGATATACCTGAGATACATCAATGATATTTTCATCCTCTGGACAGACAGCTTAAACTCTCTCATAGATTTCCACCACAACTTCAGCAACCACCACCCATCCATTAAACTCTCTCTGGAAAACCCCCACACCAGCATCAATTTCCTGGACACCACGATCAGCTTCAACAATAGAACCCGATAATTATGTACAAGAAACCCACAGATCACCAACCTTAACTTGTATGGGAGAGTTTCTTCTTTGTTAAATTTTTCCATATTTTTTAAAGACCACTATTCCAAAATCTCAAGTTATTCGTAGATCCAGTTACCACCCCAAGCACACCAAGAAATCGGTTATCTAGAGCCAGGCACTCAGATACCACAGAGTATGCTCTGAGGACAAAGTCTGGGATACAGACCTTAACACACTCAAAACTGTCTTCACCTGACAAGGACATTCCACCAGAGAAGTAGATCACATCATGGAATGGGCCACCCAAATACCCTGAGAGAATCTGCTTCAAGACAGATACCCCCTGTGACGGAGTGTGTACCCCGCATTGGACAAGAGAAGATTAACCCCACATTATGGGTGGTTGAAGTCTCACTCCTCAGACTGTGCTGGGCATGCTCCAACTGCTGCCTCAGTGTAAAAGGGAGCAGCCCAGCTCATTCTAGGCTGACCACCCCAGGGAGAAGGTGCTTGGTGGAAGCTCCAGGCCAGGAGCTGCTACAGCCACAGACTGTGGGAACCAGAGTACCCAGGGACCAGACAGGTGAACTGCTATCTACAGCGGACTACCAGGAGTCGGACTCTCAGGGAGTTACCTCCCCCAGGGAATCGGGAGACCCTGATGCTGTATGGATGGCTACCTCAGGAGATGCGGTAGGAAGTGTCCCAGGGAAGTGGAGGGAGAGGTATCTACCACCTGAGCAAGGTCAGTGTGTTCTGGTAGGATTCCCTGATGACTGGGTGATGACCGCTCCCATCGCTGACAGAGCCCTGGGCTGGGGCCAGGTGGAAAGGGTGGGCCAGAGTCCCCCTACCCAGCCACCATCCACTTCTAGTGGCGGCCTGCTTCCCTGACTCTGGCCACTAGGCCACACAGCCCTGACTCCAAGGGCTGCTGCACAGACCCTTGCCACCAGCCTGCGCCTATGGTATGAACACCTAGGGAACTCCTGGGGATGTAAATGGGATTTAGGTTTAGCCCTCTCCCAGAACTTACACAGGTATATATTAGTTCCCTCCGTGTTAGCTCAAATTTCATTTAACAGCTAATTGCTAAGATTAGTCCCTGCTGTGTCTTTTCCTCTTCACACAGCAAAAACAGTGTGAATGCAACATGGGCACAGTTGGATCTGTAAGGTGTAGCTACATATGCTGCTGCTCTGACTAGTTTGGGGTAGCTTCTAAACTTCTAGAACAAAGTGAGCACTTCTAGATGTTTGCAAATTTAAAGAGATACTACCCTATTCTGATACATTGCAGTCCCAAAGTCCCACCCTCCACTTCCATAAGAAGAGGGGACTTAAAATGTCTGGAAAACCTTCTACAGGATATCTGCAGGGATGTACAGGTTGGGAAGGGAGTGAACGGTGGGATGGGAGGGTGACACCATCCATGGCCTAGTCTCCCCCCACCACATGGAGCAAATAGGCACAAGGTAATGTTGCATAGTTTCCTCCTCAACTCTCTATCCGCTCCCACCCCCATCCTGCATGAGTTCTTGGGGCAGAAGTTGTGCTGTTAAGGGGTTGCCAGTGGGTGGGAGTGGGAAATAGTGCAGAAGCAGAGGGGATTCCACATGGATGTTCTTGAGTCCCAGCAGATCCCTAGAGATGTGTGCTAATTTCAGGGGAGAGGTGGGTTCGGTGGGCCCAACCGCCTGCCACTCGCTCAGGGTGACAAATCTACCCCCTGCAGACAAATGAAGAGGAAATGCCATGAACAGACACTGGTTGTGCTCTTCTACGTGTGACTAAGGGCCCCAACCCCCCTGCACAGCTTATTTTGCCACAAAGATTAAACATGGCAGTTTTGAATCTGCTTGTGGCCATGCTTGTGTGACAGCCATCGTACCCCAGGGACTGAAGCAGGGACCTCCAGAGCTTAAAGCAGAGTTGCAACAGGTTGAGCTAACGCTCACTAGCTGGGGCTGTAACAGACTCATATCCTCTGCGGGTTGGCACAGAAAGGGACCTGTAACACACACTCACCAGAGGGTTACACTAGGAAGATGGTGAAGGTTGTGGTTCCCAAGGAAAGTTGTGGAGCCTAGAGTATGACACACTGTTGCTGTACAGAAACCACTAAATATGGGATGGGCTTGGGGTTAGGGCAGGCTGAGATGGCAAGTCAGGGGAGATATCAAATAAAACAAGGACTGTGAGAAATATTCCTTTGGATATATAACCTGCCTGCAATTTCCTCTCCTCCCCAGTGCCCTCCATGATGCACAATCACTGCTAATAATGCTCCTGCATTTACGGTACAATGCACCCAGCAGCATCACCAAGCATATAACAAACTGTACTAACTTGTTAGGGGAATGGCTTTGCCCACCTCCAGTGTGAGCTTAGTCCTTGTTTAACAGGGCATGGTGACACTTCAGAACAATGTGAAGTGGGGGAAGGCAGCGTAGATAGGCAAGAAATAAGATTCAGTTACCCAGCCTGGAATCTGGCCACCACAATGGAGTTAACGTCTCTGCTCTCAGAAAATTAGGACAACCCTGTGCAGGTTCAGCTGTGTTGGTCATTCTCCATCACTCCCTGTGGGCCTGTCCACCTGCTAGAGGGAGGGGATTTAGCAAGCATGCTATACTTGCTTACTCTTATGTGCCTACATCCAATGTCCAGGGGCACATGTCCGAGTGTAAGGTGAGATCTTACTGTCGTGCACTGCCACAGAGTCCAAGTAACAATTTAGCCCGATGATCCAAGGCCCCATTTCAGCAAAGTACTTAAGCACATGCCTAAATTAAGCACTGAAATCAGGGGACTATTCAAATGCTTCAAGTTAGGCACATACCTAAACACCTTGCTGAACTGAGGATGTAATTCCTAATTCAGATCTTATGTACATTAACAAGAAAAGACCTAAATAGACTCCGCAGCCCTTCATTTTCCCCCATTATATGAGTATTTTTATCAATAAACTGAAATCCAAAGCATTTGTTGTGTCATCAACACTGCAAATTGGAATGTCAAGTAAAACGAAGACAGATAGGGTTATAATTCCTCAGGAGAAAAAAGGGGTTCTTCCATAAAACACTTCTGTCAGCTCCTTGGAAACCTTTCCGGCAAACTCAGCTCCTGAAGGGGGAATTTACTGGTGACTATTAAAAAACAGACTGGGAACAGCCAAAAGCTTTTTCTTTAAAGACCTCCTCTGTACAGTGTCATACGAGAAGTGCTAATGGTATGCCAGCAAGCATGCAACACTTATCTACATCACCTGTCAAACAACATGAAGCCATGATAAAATGCTGGCTAGTTTATTCTTGTCATATGCTGCAACTTTGTGTCAAAACTTAAAATACAGTCTGCTTGCAGATTCTTCTCCTAGAAACAGTCTGGACCATCAGAAGTGTATTTAAATGTAAGAAATGGGACTAAATCTGCAATTAAGAGCAGGTTCTACCAACCTTATTCACGCTGAGTAGTCCCACTGAAATCAATGAGCACGAGGTCTGGTGGCTGAATCTGTCTCTAACAGGCCTGCCGACAGGGGGAGGGAAGGGGGCAGTTGCCCAGGGGCCCAGGTGATTTTAAAGGGCCTGGGGGCCCCTGGCCACTACCACTGCCACAGTAGCAGCGACGGTGGCCCCGGGCCCTTTTAAATCACCCAGGCAGGCCGCAGGGCTCCCAGGCATGCGTGGAGTGGCACCGGTGGCAGCAAAAGCCCTGCCAGTGCCCATTGACTGTTCTGCCCTGGAGCCCGGAATTGGTGTCATAGAATCATAGAATATCAGGGTTGGAAGAGACTTCAGGAAGTTATCTAGTCCAACCCCCTGCTCAAAGCAGGACCGACCCCCACTAAATCATCCCAGCCAGCTGTCAGCGGGCCTGGTCTCTAATGTACTAGAACAGTACACCCGCAGCGTTGCAGCCAGTACAGCAGAGGCTGAGCTACATGTGCCCACTCCTAGCTACTTTCTCAAGCATGTCCAGCCAGGCAGCGCTCCCCAATTGGCAAATTCAACCCTTTTCACCTTTGTAGCCACTCTATTTCTGCCATGTAGTGTTCAAAAGTAACCTTCTGTCCCTCCCTCTGAGGAAGCAGCAGCCTTATAAATATACTTGAGCAAATTGCCTAAGCCATAATGTAATTCCAAGATCAAACACTGACAAACCTGGCCCCTCTTTGAGACCCCTTTAAAATTTGCCTTTATGGATCCACAGTGCTACAGATATACAGATAGAATAGTGACTTGGGTAGTCACTTTTTAACCTTCAATATATGTGCTGTTTCTAGATGTTTGTTTGAAAATCAAGACTTTATTAACTCATCTTTACTTTAATGACACATATGCCAGTAGCGTCTAGAGCACTGATCACTGATACTCAGACCTCAGTGATTCAGGAGCCAAATTAGCGATCAGCATTACCCAAAAGAGCCACACTAATGTGAACTCATTGTTTCATTTCTTGTAGTACTATATATTCAGATTTAAACAGTATGACGGGGGAAATATTTAGTTTATATTCTTACAATAAAATGACTGACCAAGTATTATTATTTTATCCAGTACAATTGATTAATAACATAGTAAAAGCCTCCTGACTGGTTAATAACTTAGACTGGTTAATAATTAAATCACACAGTGTTTTAATATCATGTGCTGCAAAGAGCTGCAGGAGACACAGTAAAGAGCCAATTGCGAGCCTCAGTCTGAGTATCATGCTCAAGAGGCTGCAGATGAGACCTGGGACCCATTGTGCCATGCACTGTACAAATACATAGTAAGAGCCATCAGATTGGAAACCAAGGCGCAGAGAAGTTACTTGGGGAGCCAGGACTAAAACCCAGGTCTCCTGATGCTATCCAACGCACTATCCATTGACCACGGCTACTTTCCAACTTCTTCTTTTTTTAATTAAGCAACATCAGATTACAGAGAATATACACATTTGCACAGATTTAGGTATTGCTTAAAGCAACACCTCAGTCCTGCCTACAGTTGGCAAATATCAGCCCTGAGTGAAAGTGTTACTGCTGAGCTGAACAATAATTGGGGCTGCTCCTATGATGCGAGCCTCCTGTGATGCGAGAACCAGGGATACACAATGAAATGAAAAGGTCACATTTTAAAATGGAACAAAGGAAATACTTTTGCACTGTGCATAATTAGCCTGTGGAACTTTCTACCACAGGGTCACTGAGATGAAGAATTTAGGCCTTGTCTACACACAAAAGTTGTGCTGCTTTAACTACTCCGGTACAGTTAAAGCAGTACAACCCCCTTTGTACAGATGCAGTTATATTGGTATAAAGGGGCTTTATACTGGTATGGCTATTCCTGTATGGGAAGGGGAATAAGCTATAACAGTGTAAGGCACTTTTGTACTGGTATAACAGCATCCACATTGGGGTTGTACCAGTACAACTATTTTGGTTAAAAAAAACCAAGCAAATCACTCACTTACCCAAAATAGTTATACCTGACCAAAAAGAGTATGTAGGCCAGGCCTCAGCAGGATTCTGAAAAGGGTTAGCTATTTCATGACTAATGAGGATATCACCCACATTCACACTAGTAATAATAAACATTCAAAAGGGATATTATCCACCTTCCTGCTTCAGGATAAAAAAACCACTGAAGTGAGGAACAAGCTTCCCCTGTGGAAAGGCTTTTGCAGAAATGTCCAAGCTTCATCACCTTTCTAAAATGCATCTGGCACTGGCCCCTCTCAGAGGGAGGGACTGCTCCAATGCCCATTGGATGGGAAAGTTTCCCATAGGCCCCAAGACATTACACTGTACTAGACGGACTATCGGCCTGATCTAGCATGACAATTCCTATGTTTCTGTAAACCTAAGGGGAAAAAAGGAGTTATAGCAAAAAATACTGTCAGACAGCAAACTATGGAACTGCTAGCTGGGGTCATTCTAGAAGGGGTTTGCTCCGCATTTATTGTACGTGTTGGTGAATCCAGAGCACGTGCCTTACAGAAAAAGTAAAGACATGGAAGGAAACAAGAAATGCTATAAAGAGGATGGAAGACAATCAAATGTAAGACAGGGAGTTGAGAGTCCAACAATCAGCTTGATCATCTAACACCTTCCAGGCTGGTCATCTGGTGCCATAATTGCATCTGCTCTTGCATCCTGTATGCTGGGCCTTTCTATAAACAGCAGGCTCCGTTATCATCACAGTGGCAGGGGGAAAAGAAATGTCTGGAGGGAAAAAGGCCTTTAAGAAGACAGAATGCATATGAGCAAAGGAAAGGAGAATCAGGTATAACAACTGGGACCCTCTTCCCATCATTGGTTTCTTCTTATCTCTATAGTAAAAATTGCATGAATAAGAATAACCAAGAGTTTTCTCAGCTAAACACAAGCTGAGGACAAACATGGCAAAACATGGCAGGACAAACATGGCAAAACCAACATCTGTAGCTAGATAAGAGCTGTGCAATGATGCAGATAAAGATGCTCTTTTTTATCCAGTTATCAGGACTGGGAGTTTGGCAAAGGAGACATGTAATTAACATGAAAGGAAAAGAGTCCCCCACTCCTCCCCATATTCACTGTTCTGCTGGAAAGCACAGCAGTGGCTTAGTGGCAATTTACCCATTCACTAAGGAATATTGCCATTTTGGAAAAAGGGTATGTGGAGAGGACACATTAATAAGCTGTTAAAATACAGCCAGATTCATTGGACTCCATTCTTTCCCCTGGGGTAATGAAAGAAGAGAGGGAGGCTTAGTCAAATATTTTGTATCTGTAGCTCATAAGTTCTAATAAAACAGTATAACTAAGCCACATGGAGGCATTCAGCAGGCACAGGAACCCTGACCCTCAAAGGTATTTAGGCTCCAACTGCCCATGGATTTCAGTAGGAGTTAGGCACCTAAATACATTGAGGACCTGGGCCTGCAGTATTTTGCATTCCATTCCTTTATTTCTAACAGCCCAGTCCTAGCAATCTGCTTCACAGCCTGAAGCGCATAAACAGATCTAGAAGTTTACAGAGTAAAAAGGAACCTACCTAACCTGCCCTTATTTTGGGATAGTTAAGAGATTCTATGAATTTAAAATGACTTATGGAATGACAAACACGGAAGAACATCCTGTCCATTGAGTCAATCAGTCCCCAGTATACACAGGCATCTGGATTATCCTTCTTGTGTAACTGGGCTAGTTACTGAAAGTGGGAGAATTCAAATACTTCAGTGCTAATTCTCTGAGGAGAAGGCTGTGGAAAGAGAGAGTTTGCAGCAGGGAGCAAAGAAATGAACAAAGCAGGGAGTAATTTACATCGCCCTGTGCCAAAAACACTTAAGGCTAAAGGCTTGGGAGAGGAGTGGAGATAATCCAAACAAAAAGAGAACATTTGAAGCTGATTTAAAAATAAAATAAAATAAAATAAATTGCTTCTATAAAAGACTTTCAGAGTTGAATTTTGGAGCGAACTTGAAAAACAAGCCATCCCCTACACACACACAATTTATTAAATCGCCTAGGAAGCACCTTTTCATTATGCTTCTCGATAAGACCCAAGCGCGATGAGGAAGCACACCTCAGACTTGAGAGCACAGTCTCGGAAAAGTAATTTGTTGATCCTACATGGAGCTGAGTTATTGCAGGAGTAGGAGGAATTACACTCCATAAGTGCAGTCTGGCTCCGTCAGTCATAATCACTGATAGAAGTTTGCAGGCTTTCAATGCCATTATTCCTTCCCTTGTTAAAAAAAAAAAAAAAAAACCCACTGCTCAGACAGCCCTCTAGTGCAATGGTTCTCAACCAGGAGTCCAGGGCCCCATAGGGGGCCTCAAGCAGGTTTCAGGGTGGTCGCCAAGTAGGGCTAGCATTAGACTTACTAGGGCCTGACCCTGCTACCCTGGGCTGAAGCCAAAGCCTGAGAAATGTAGCTTCATGGGGGCCCCTGTGGCATGAGGCCCCAGGCAATTGCCCTGCTTGCTACCCTTTAACGCTGGCCCTGGCTTTTATATGCAGAAAACCAGTTATTGTGGCAAAGGTGGGCCATGGAGTTGTTATAGTATGTTGGAGGAGCCTCAGAGAGAAAATGGTTGAGAACCCCTGATCTAGTGATTTAGTGTGCATTCTCACTGCAAAGCTGATGGTTTACCAGCCTCCTCTCCCCAAACACCGATCAGGTCCAGTAGCTCGGCAGTGCTCCAAGCAGGGGATCGTTTGCTACATGGAGCAGCCATGGTCACCTGGGCAGATGAGGACTCGCAACAGGAAAGGGAGTTTCAAACTTCCTGGGGCTTACAGGGGGACGTCCGTTTACCTGGCATCAGAGCAGTGGAGATGCTGGCCAGAGTGGTCACTTTTGGAACTGTGGGATATCCTCCAGAGGCCAAAAGGTGTTTACACAGGTAGAACGTGTCTTCACTTTCACAACAACACAAAAAGAACAGTGGAAAAAACTGTATGCCTCTTGTGAAGGTGGTTTTCTGAGTTTCACCACAAAAAGTCGTTAACAAGTATAGACGCTCCCAAGTTAACTCTGCAGTAAAGACATACTTTAACGTTTTTGCCTCTTAGGTAGATCTGGGTGGGAAATGGTTTTCCCTTCCTATGAAACTTTTTGAGGTTTCAAAAATGTTCCCATTCCACATCAGGGAGAACTTGAGACCTTTCAAATTTTTTGCAAAAAAATGAGAAACCCAGAATAATCAATACCATAGTGTTTAGGGCACTTACCTGCACTATGGGAGACCACAGTTCAAGTCCCTAGCTCTGAATCAGATAGAGGAGGGACTTGAGCTTGCATCTCAGACACCCCAAGTGAGTGCCCTAACCACCAGATGACTGGCTACTCTGAAGTGAGACTCTCACCAGAAATTCCATGCTGAACCTGAGAAGCCTTTCCCAAAAAAAGTTCCATCAGAATTGGTACATTCCTGAAAAAAGTTTCAAAGAATCAACATTTTCCAGTGAAAAACCATTTTGCTGAAAAATATCCAACTGGCTTCTCTAATTTTAAGTGTTGCCTACACAGATGCTTATTGGGAAATGTGCCACTGTTACGCTACCAATGGTGCAGATCCACCAAGAACAGCAACAGTGGGAGACTGATGTGGATGTGGCTAGGGTGGTTTTACTAGTGTCTCATCTGGACTTGCTCTGGGCAGCCTTAGATGACACGGGTTAGATGACATCACAACCAGTTGTAGCGTTAGCACTACCGTTGGTGGAGCTGCACTAGGAGGAGGCTTCCCAAAAAAGGCTAGTATAGATACATCCTTAATGCTAACCATGAGGTGGCTCCCTGTGCCCTCGGAACTAGACTAGGTTCGTTCCAGGTTCTGTTAACCTGGTTCTACAGAGGCTATGACCCAAGCTTGATTCATATACTGTGTATGAAATTGCTTTTAATAATTATAAGTAATGCCAATATAGCTGAAATAAAAGTAGGGAAACCTATAACAACATGTAATATAAGTATTAATATTAACATAGGCTTGACAATACCTTAAAATAACTAAGTACAAACAAGTTATCAATTGCCCACTTCAGGTAACATTGACTTTAGGAACCCTCTGTTAAACTCTCAGACAATTACACCATGTAGAGAGGGACTGAATTTTGTGGAAAGGAGGCAAAACCTTAAGGCAGAGGTGTCGACTTTCTAATGTGCTGGGGGGTGAGGGAGTGCTAGATCCCCCACTGCACCGCAGGCCCTGTCCCCGCTCCGCCTCTTCCCACCCCGGCTCCGCCCCCATCCTGCTTCTTCCTACCCCATTCCTCCTCCCCACCCGAGCACACCTCACCCCCACTCCTCCCCTCTCCTCCCCAGTACCTCCTGCACACCACTGAACAGCTGATCCGTGGCAGGCGGGAGGCGCTGGAGAGAGGGGAGGCGGTGATCGGCAGGGCTGCTGGCAGGCGCTGCGGGGAGGGGGAAGAGCTGTTTGCAGGGGGACTGCTGTTGGGGACTGAGCACCCACCATTTTTTTCCTGGGTGCTCCAGCTCCGGAGCACCCACAGTGGCAGCACCTATGCATTAAGGTCTTGTCTACACAGGAGATTTACCAGCATTACTGTACCAATATAATTATACTAGTATAGTTAAACTGAGAAAAGGCCACTGTCATTCCCAGTAAGAATGTCCACACCGGAGGTTACACTTCGATGGCTATTGTGGTATAATTAGTATGGTGGAGCAATGCTGGTAAATTTGACAAAAATAATTGTTTAAATAGAGATTTAGCTCATACTGTTGTGGCTGAGGTTGCTAGAGTTTCTCAGTTTTAGCTTTGCTGAGAAGGCAAACAATCAAGATTTAGACAGATACAAAGTAGGACAGCCCACTCAGGGGTGAAATTACTCCTGTCCCTCCTGTCCAAAGAGCCATCATGAGGCAAGATGAATTTCATTCACATTCCTTATTCAGGGGAAGGTGCAGTCCAGGACTCAGTAAGGATCCCATTATTTGATCTTTAATTATCTAGATTTTTAAAGGTCTGAAGTATTCAGATTTACTGGGTGTTCCTTGACGCCCAATTCCTAAAACATTCCCTGTTTTGAACAGCTAAACTACAGCTTTGATGTTGCTCAAAGGGACGCTGTCAAACTGGACCAGGTTTAATTTTGTAAAAACAAGCTGTTGAAAAACATTGAAGAAAAATAGATGTGTGTCCATGTTTAATTTGCTGGGGAATTAGTGGGTTTACTTTAAAAAGCTGACCACAAAAAAAAAAATGCAGGGTTTGCAAACCACAAATTGCAGCATTGTGCTATTGTTGAGGTGTTTAAAGGTTAATTGGACCAGACACTGAAGCTGACTAAATTTAAAGTTGTTACTGGATTGCCACATAATTTTCACACATGTGGATTTCTGTTAGAGCACTTCCTGACTAACTTAAATAGCTCTGTGCATTATCTTAACTTGTCATACCTACAAGTTTTGAACTGTAAATTTCATGGTGGCTTTGTAGTCTGTTTGCAACAGCTATGCACAAAGCAACTGTAAGCCTGGTCCTCTGACCTCAACACATTTAAAATATGCCCTTTTCTTGCTGTGTAGACAGGATCTAGCCATATTTAAACTGGGTCTCCAAGTCATGATAAAGTCCTGGTACAGATTTGAGACTCACCAGAACCTATGAATTCTGGACAAATAAAGCCCTGTCATTATTGTTGTTGGAGCCATGCTAGTAATCACGGTGGACAGCATAGTTGGACTATCACTGTTCTAGAGAAAATCTAGGTCTCAGAAATCACGGGCAAACAAGGCTACTGCTAGTAGTATTGTTTCAACCATAGGACGAGAACTGCCCAGAGTCTGTGCATTTCAAGTGTGCTCCACAGAATTTCCTGACCATTTTCATAAAACTTTCCAGGCTCTTTTTTCTTATTCAGAACACACAGCTCCGTTTGGTTAGGAGAAAAGCTGCTACAAAAAAAATAAAATAAAATAATATAAGATCCTGAGAAGAAAATCTAAATTCTGCAGGAAACTTGTGATTTCCCAGCAACAGCCTCCAAATACAAAAGGAACAATACCATCCTACAGCTGCCTGAGTCGAGGCTCTTGTTATTATGGTGCTTTATGACTTCTCTGGGTCCGATTCCCAGTAACTCAAGTTCCTTGGTCAAAGGCTTCTGCTTCCAGAATACAACAGGCCTACTTCCTCCAGTCCAATTCTTCGTTTGCTGAAGTTTTAGTTAAAAAATCCCCCAAACTCCAGACAACTTTTATTTTCTACTCAGAGGCTGAGATTCTGACCTCTGCCTCTGGGAGACGCAGCACTGAAAAGCCCAGCCAGGAGGGAGGAGTTGGCTTTAAGACACCTTTGTGACTTCCCTTTTCTGAGCTTCTCCAGGGCTTGGTGAGCAAATTAGAGCGACCTATTTACATCAAAGCGTGGTGGCCGGAGTCCGCCAAAGCAACAAAAGGCCTGTCCCCACAGTTAGAGGCACCCCAGAACCCAGAACTTAATTGAATATGGGGGACAAAAAATGAACAAACAGGGACAAGGCTGCAGGCTGACATATCTCCTCTCAACCCAGCATGTCCCATATGAAGGGGCTAGCTACAGGCTCTGAGCATGGTGGCTTATGGCAGTCCTATACAGTGCCTGAACTGGGGAAACTCTTTCCCCAGCCAGGGTAAGGGGATTTAAGGGACCATACCAAGACAGAGAGAAACCATTGCAGAATGTTTATTCCTGATTCAAGATTAACCCAAACTCAGAAAAAAGTGCCTTGCTACAATAGCAAAGCTACAGTCTCTCGACTGTTATAACATGGTTTGATGTTGCCTGCAGAGTTCGGCATACAGTATATTACTGGAGGTGACTCATAATCTAGATCACTGTCAGGTACCATGGTTACAGCAGTGTCACGGATTCACTGGGTCAATGCTCTGGAACTACTCCATATGAAGCCAGCCAGGACTCCAGGGTAGCATGCCTCCTCTCTCTGAGCATACTGTTGCCAGGGCAAGAAGCTTACACAGCTTTAACCTTCCTGGGTCTGACCTTGGAGCATTCAGCACCCCCTTCCACACCATGCACTTCCTGCAGTGAGTCCACCCATGCAGGGCTCCTGGGGAAGCCAAAGGGCCCTGCACCGCAATTCTGCAGTCAGCAGTGTCTCTCAGCCAGCGTAAAATGGAAGGCTTATTAGTTGACAGGAACACAGCATAGAACAGAACTTGTTAGCACAGAAACCAGTGACTTTCAGCCAAGTCCATCTTGGGGGAATCCCAGGCCAGATACCCTGGTCTCCCCCCTCCAGTCCCCCCAAGCAGACTGCCCAGCTACCAGCAACCCGATCTCAAACTCCTCCCCACCCCCTACCCCATTGCACCTCCTCCTGGTCTTTGTCTTGCTTCCCAGGCAAAGTGTCACCTGGTCGTCACCTGGTCGCATCCCCTTCTGGGTCTCAGGTTACGAAGGGCACTGGCCATAGCCTACATGCAGGCAGCTAGAGCAACTTCACCTGTCCCTGAGGGTCTCAGCCAAAGTTACACACCGTTATTCCCACCACCTAGGCATTGGTGCAGCACACAGGGAAACGGAGGCACACACAGTATTCATGCAAAAAAGTAAGACTCACATAGGCTCACATACAACATAACAAGGGAAAATCCCAACTTCATCACAAGCAATTTGGTCCCTTCTACAATGTTACCACTGTCATGATTTTATCATGAGTCTCATGGTATTTGGTGTTTTTCTTAAAGCCATAGCTCCCAGAGTCATGTGAATACAGAGGACTCAACTTATATTTTAAAAAACCCAGAAGTTACTAGCCCTCCTGGTTGCAGAGAAAAGCTTGAAAACATGACCTGAGTGAACCCTAAAGCCTCAGAAAGCAGAATGCAAATAAAAAGAGCCCATAATGTATTAATTTTTAAAATCTCATTATTATTTTGGGCCTCTTTCATGATTTTTTGATCACTCATAGTCAGCAAGACTGCATGGACCTGAGCAAAAGCAAAACCCTTGTAACATGTTCAGAGGCACTGCTTTGCTATAGTATTATCTCCACTGCCCACCCAACAGCAGGGTAACGTTGCTAGTGTAGCTGGGCCCCAACAATAAGGAAAAACATCTGACCCACTCACCTGTGTTGTGTCCAGGTATCCTACCCGTCTCTATTGAACTCCACAGGGAACCCTAAAGACCTTCACCTGAGCTCAGACCCAGAGGGTCAGGTGGCTCCGAATTTGGGTGACCAGCCTGAGCCTCTGCCAGTGCTGCTACATCCTCACTGATACTTTTTCTGTTGGCAGAGTTTTGGGCTGGCTGATAGAAGACAGAAATGGGGAAGACCTATTAGGTGATCCAGGGCATCTCCTGGCCAATGCAGGATTGTTCAATGCACTGCATATTGAATAGAATCCTAACAGAGATGGGAAAGACCTTTCAGGCCATCAGGCCATCTCCCTGCTCGGAGCAGTTCACCCATTCCTAATGTAAACAGGCCCTGTGTAACTGCCAGCGATGAACACGTAATCACGCCTTTGATCTTAGACACAGAAACATGCCCATACAGTGTATTTGTCTTTTGGTCTGCAGCTGTACACTCAGTTAAACCTCACTTTGCTGCTGCATGAATTCGTAACATTGCCATTTTCCTTTCTGAATGAGACACCATTGACAACATCCTGATTGCCACAAACATCTGAGAAGGAAAACCACTCACCGTAGCTACTAAAGGGGTCCGTATTCATACGCTATGCACTTGCAGTTTCACAATGTGGTGGTGCCTTACAACAAGTTCTGTCACACTACAGTTAAGGTATCACTATCCACGGGGGCATTCTAGATTTTTTTATTGCTGTGGGCCGGATCACCCCTTCTGCAGTAAAGCTCATGAGATGGGCTAAGGCTGAGGAACTCCCACAGGTTCTCCTCATGGAATTTCCCTCACATTGTTCCGTGTTTGGTTTACCCCATGCCTTCCCCATAGAGAACAGACCACAGGGCTGGCCCCTAAGCAGGGATCCCCTGGGATACACAGCCTATGTCTACACTGCAGCTGGGATCCAGGTTGGCTTGAGCTAGTGTGCTAAAAATATCCGTGAGGATGTTGCAGCACCGGCCGAGGCTCAGGCTAGTCACCCATATTCAGAGCCAAGTGACCCCATGGGCCTGAGCTCAGGTGGCTAGCCCAAGCCTCCACTGGTGCTGCAAAGTCCACGTTGCTATCTTGAGCTAGCACAAGTCTGTCTACCTGGGCTGGGAGGCATGCTCCCATAGTGGATAAGGAGACTCTGTGCTTCTGTCCTGACCCTAGGGGCAGCGCACCCATCATCTGCTCCCTAGCCACTCAGGTCCCCCAGTCTTGCCCTTCCATCCATCCCTGGCATGCCCCCAGTGAACTGCAGTCCCCACCTTCTCCACCCACATGAATCCCCACTGAACAGTCCTTTTTGGGGTTCCAGATCGGGGGCAAGTGCCACAGAAGTAGCTGGCCCCACCACACTCCTTCCAAGTGGGAGAGGTAAGATTCATATATAGAGCCATGGGTGGATCAGAGGACCATGAGCAGGCCCTTTATCATTTTTCATTCATTATTTATTGGATGTTGTATATATGTGTGGAGCTTTACAAGATTTAGGAACAGGAATTCTTTCTGGCAAAACAAACAAAAGACAAAAGAAGTAATATATGAAGTTATTTTTGCTGGCACCCCCTCACCCTGAAATCCAGTTAGTTTCAAAAGATTAATTAAAAGTCTACATCTATCCCTAGGGTCCAAGTGGGGTTTTTACCCACAAAAGCTTATGCTCAAATAAATCTGTTGGTCTTTAAGGTGCCACCGGACTCCTTGTTGTTTTTGTGAATACAGACTAACACGGCTACCCCTTGATACTTGTCTAACAATGTTTGTGGCTTTACAAGCACATTTTCCTATTGACTTCAATGGCACATCCGTCTTTGTGGATCTGATTGCAGGATCAGAGCCAGTGTTGCCAGCTCTCATGATTTTATCAGAGACTCACACTATTTGGTGTTTTTCTTAAAGCGCCAGCTCCTGGAGTTGTTTTTTGTGTGTGTTTGTTTGTGTTTTGATCGTGCAAGAATCTCAGCTCTCATGGGGGGGGGGGGGGGGGGTCTGTTTCTAGCCCTGATAGTTATGGAGAAAAGCTTGAAAATGTAAAACCTAAAGGCTCAAAAACCAACAGGCAAATAAAAAGCCTAAGGTTTGTTTGGTTTAAAAATCACGAGTTAAAAACAATCTCCTGAATTTTTAGAAAAAAGAAAAGGAGTACTTGTGGCACCTTAGCGATTAACCAATTTATTTGAGCATGAGCTTTCGTTACCTACAGCTCACTTCATCGGATGCAATTTTTAGGAATTTTTAGGAACCCTGACTCGTATTTTGAATGACTGAAGTTGCCAAATCTGCTGATTTCAGACAGGGTTTAGGGGAGGAGTTTCCACTCTCATAATAATGATTTAAATTACATTTTTCCTGGATTATTCCATAATTTCACTAATAACTATTGCTCTCAGGGAAAGAAACGACACAGGGGAATGTAAAAATGAACATGTGGCTTCATTTACAAAAGTAGCCACTGTGCCAGGATAGAAAATACACTTCATGAAACATTTCAAAGGAGCTTGTCAGTACACAGAGTTATTGGACATACATCTCAGCTACACAAATATGAGACATTGCAGTGGTTCCAGACAAAACGTTACTGGCTGCTATTTCAATCATGCCCTAATTAAAGGATCCTTAACTCTACTTTAAAGGTGACCTGCAAAGGAAAAATACGGACTTGTGCCATTTTTTCTTTCCTTATGCTGTATAAGAAAACTTAGACACATTCATTCAGGCGTTGTCTACGCTAGCACTTTTGTCGGCAAAACTTTTGTTGGTTGGGGTGTGTTTTTTCACCTAAATTTCACCAACAAAAACGCTGGTGTGGACATCGCTATGTCAGCAGGAGACGGTCTCCTGCTGACATAGCTACCACCACTTGTTGGGGGTGGTTTAATTATGCTGGTGGGAGAGCTCTCTCCTGCCAGCATACAGTGGCTACACAGGAGACCTTACAGAGGCGCAGCTATCGTGTAGCGTAGACATAGCCTTAATGTGTGTGGGGTTTTTTTCATGAGAAATTGAGGTCTTCTTTTCTATGAAGACTCAGTGGATGATATGAGAACTGATTGGTATCTCTAACATCTTAAACCTAAGAAATAAAACATAGTTAATTAAGAGAAGTTATTTTATTCTTATGATTTAAAACTCTTTGGCCCTGATCCTGCAAACACTTCTACACAAGAATAACTTTATACACATGAGCGGATCGCACTGAATTTAATGGGACTATTCGCCTGTAAAAATCTTTGTGGAAATGGGGCCTAAAGCAAGACAATTAGAGTTGTTAGAAAAATTTTTGACAGAACTGGATTTTTTTTTTATTGGAAAATCCTTATTTTTCAAACCCAAAAGCATTTACAGAAGTGGGCAGGTCTCAATGAATTTCTCGCCAGAATTTTTTTTAAAAAAGAGGTTTGAAATTGTCTAAACATCCCATTGCAACATTGTAAAGGAAAAATTCCATTTTTCAGCTCAAAATGACTTTTTATTTAGAAATTTAAGCTACTTATAATTTTTTTTAAAAAAATTAAAAGGTGGAAATTAAAATAAAAGATTTTGATTGACCCAAACTGAAATATTTTTCAGATTGTTGGTTCATGAAAAATTTTGAGATGTCGCCTTCTTGTCCCAATTTGGAATGGGAACATTTTTCAAAATCTTGAAAATTTTCCTGGGGTAGGAAAACCAATCCCTACCCAGCTCTAATGACAATTTCTTTAGGAGTCCACTATATGCAGCCCAAGAGCAGGGGAAATCTCTGAAGAAGAAATCCTCACCCACCCCGCTCCCTCCTAAAGCCATGGAATGGCCATAAGGAGTCCCTGGGGACACCACAGGGATTTCATTTGCTGTTATCTCTAAATGGTTAAACTACTGAATTAACATATTTCCTGCCTACCCTTATTTAAATGAGCTGTCCAATTAAACCAATCAGAACATCCCAAAGTACCACCAAAGCTCCAGTTCCACTTTAGGGGAGGGGATGGAATCTTCCAGTGGCTTTTATCTTCCCTCTGCCTACATTAGACTGAACAACATCTAGCTGTGCTGGTGACACTGAGGATTCAGATTCATCCTATGTTTATAGACAAACGTGAATATCTACAACTGTAGGATATCTGCATTGACCTCAATGGGACAACCTAGTGTCTGAGGACACAATTTGACCTTTAAACTGCTGTATACACCAATCTATATCTAGCTATTGCCTTGAATAAATCTCTGCAGAATTCTCTCTTTTGCCAGGGATGTGATGTGTTTAATATAAGTGTTTAAAACATGAACTGCTGAACTTAACTACTTCAAGAAAAAATATGCACTGAGACTCATTAGTATCTCAGTGCTTCAAGTACTACACACCTTTGCTAAAGTTCAAATTGCAAGCTAAATGATCATATATGGCTTGTTTTGTTTTACCACTTCTTGGGTTTTGGCAGGGTCTCTTCACGGCTCGTTGTTATGTGTGTTTTGTCCAAGATCCTGGAATCGTCACCAGTGAAATGTGTAGCCATGGATCTCTCCTTTAGGAGGAATTCAGATATCTAACTATTTCCCACATCTTCCTGGTTGATGGGAAAAGCAAAAGAAGAAGCATGGTGCTGACAAGTCTCTTAACTGTCAGCTTTGAAGAACGCTGAGAGGCAGAGGACTGAGACCATGGGCTTGTCTACACTTGAAATGCTACAGTGCCGCAGCTGCACTGCTATAGCGCTTCAGTGTAGACACTACCTACACCAATGCGAGGTGTTCTCCCCTCAGCATAGCTCATCCACCTCACCAAGAGGCAGTAGCTAGATAAATGGAAGAATTCTTCGGTCATCATAGTGCTGTCTACACCAGGGGTTAGCCTGGCTTACCTACATCACTCAGGGATGTGGATTTTTCACAGTGCTGAACAACGTAGCTGGATCAGTCTAACTTTTTAGTGTAGACCAGGCCCATGTCTTCCTGCAGCAGCTTGAGTGCGTGAAGAGAGATTGGTGCAGATGATACCTGGATGTCAGCTCCCTCTGCTTTGGGCTCCTCAGTGAAGAAGACTGTGGTGATTTTATGCCAATACCCTCTCCAGTGTCAGGGAGAGTCCTGGGGTAAGAAAACCCATCATGAACAATTATGAAGTGACCTGCACCTAGGGGAAGTTTCTTCCTAACCTCAATCAGTTAGTGGTTTGCTTAAGACCTAAAGAACGAAAATTATTCCCAGCTGATGGTAAGAAAAACCAAGTATGTGTCCAGGACAGCAACATGACTCATTACTGCAAATGCAAATTACATATGCAGAAAGAGCATGTATATGATAAGTTTGTGGAGGTAGGTGTGTTATGCATATATAATACAAAAGGATCTGTATAGTACTACACGTATTTGCTATAATCTTCTCTAGAGGAAAAGATCTGACATGTTTGGATTGAATGCTATTAGACCAGTGCTGAGAACCTCCGGTAAGATGTGGAGTGCCTTCAGCTCCCATGAAAGTCCATGGGACATAAGGCTAGATTCTGCATTCCTAGAACTGTAGCATAGAAAAAAGTACAGGTTTGGACCCCAGCATATATTAAAGAAAAAATATCTGCATGAAAGCTTAAAATGAGGAGACAAACCTCTTCTGTAATTCTGGCATGTAAACACACACATCCCCTCTGCATTGCCCCCACATGCATCCTGAGGGCTTTCAGTTGGTTCCCAGAGCAGGGGCACCAGCACTGTTATGAAAGGGCTGTGAACTGGAAGAGAATTGTGGGTATTATCATGCAAATGAGCCCACCAAGCAACCTACTTTGTTTCCAAATTCTGAATCCTCCCTCCCCCGCACTGCCACATCAAGTTTTGAATGAATGAGTAAACGAATAGTGTCAAACAATGTAATAAACGTTTAGCGCTCAATCCAACCCATCAAAGGTGCTTCACGTGGAACCAAGATTTAGCTCAAAAAATAGACAGTCAAGCTTAATATATATAAAAATATAGCTGGCTAAACATGTGCTGTAAGCTCCTAGCTAATATCCAAACCATACTGCTGTACGGTCAGCATTAGACCACTGACAATCCATCAGTCCCTCTAGTTCTAAAATTGCTTACTACTTACACTCCCTTTTTAGCACTAGTTTGATATTCCATTCATGTAAGTGAAGCAGATTTGTCAATGCTTATTATTATAGCAAATGGTTACTTGCTTCTGAATTATGTATGAATGATAAACTGCACACACATATATGCACCTCATGAAGTGAGCCACAAAGAAAGAATGGACCTGATAAAAGAAGGAATGCGGGCTCCTTTTCTAAACAGTCTGCAATCCTCTGGCCATCACCAGAAAAGGCATTAGATCTGTCTGCTGCTTTTCACAGGCTGTGGCTTACCACTATAGCATTAGATGTTAATGTGAAAGAAAATTCCTCTTTCTCAACATGAGCTATGATAAACTTGAAAAAAAAAATCTTATTCCTTTCCTCTTGTGTGTTCTCTACAAGTATACATACAGTATTGCTTAAAGTTATGCTTTTGGGGGTTGATCCAGGGCCCCACTGAAGTCTATGGAAAAACATCCACTAATCCACTGGACTTTGAATCAAGCCCTTATAGCTAAATATTGAATCAAGCCCTTATAGCTAAATAGATGGTGAGAAAGATACATACACACGGCAGACCAAATCCTGGTCCTGGTAATGTCTAGTATGTCCATACTCACCCACTGTTGATATATAGATTCTAACATTTGCATGGTTTAACTTCCTTGAGTGGAGGTTGACTCATGGTAGTAAAGCAAAGGATTACAGAAGTGAGATCTCTTGTGGCTTCTGAGGGAGAAGCATTGCCTCTTTGAGGTGGCCATGTAACCTGCATCTCTACCTAGCAGTCTCTGATGTCTGTGTAAACTGGACAGAAGAGTCAGTCCTATAACCTGGTACAAAAACATCTTCAAGCATTGAACATACTACCTAGACCTCTAAAAACTTGTTAAAACATTCATGGAGTATATTACAAATACACTTGTCTTGAGTAGATAAACATCCTAGTGAGTTAACTGCAGACTATTTGGGTTCTACGTGTCTGTAGATACTGATACATAACCAGCAATAAAAAAGAAGAGATGGATTCTGGAATGGTTTTATACCACTTCACTAAAATATGAAAAGCAGACTACAAATATTCATCTTTTGGTTTTAGCTCCTGTTACCAAACAATAAAACCCACAATCAAATTATAATTAGCGATGACAGTAAAATCTTTGGTGATTTCCTGAAGGTATTCCTCTATCTTTCAATATAATACATGTCCACATTCACTTTTTATCTCCCTGCAAAAATAGTATCAGAATCTTTTCAATGCACAGTAAAGCAAAACAAACTAAATTAAGCTCTTTCTTTTTTGTGCGCGGGGGGGGGGGGGGGGGGGGGGAGGGGGAGAAAGAGGCCAATAAAAGACATTGGGCCAAATTCTGCTCTGAATTACACTCATGCAATCCCAGTACAGTAAATGGGGTTACACCAGGGTAAGAAGTGAAAGAAGAATTTGGGCAAAATATGTAGTTTAATTTCAACGGATAATAATGAACAAAATTTTTTAAAATACATGTTTTTACCCAAACTATTAGTGACTCACCAATTTCTCTCCCCCCAAAAGGTCATCTCTATCTTTTGCTTGTGTTGATGAAAATACATTCTAATAATGGAAAATCAAAATGATAAATACTTTTAAAAATCCTCATTCTTTTAGTGCTGTATCTGCTACTGGGGGGGAAGGGGGAGAGGGAAGAGAGAGGAGGGAAGGGAAGAGGAAAGTAACAAAGCTTCCCTAGGCTACTTCAGGTTCACTACATCCAAATCATAGAAATCTTTGGATTCAAGAGACTTCTAGTTGGAATCTCGGGCTCGAAACTGCACTGGTTACTCAAGCAAACCTCCCACTGACTTCTCAAGTTGAAATCAACAGGAGTTCTGGCTACGTAAAGGAGGCTATGATTAGCTTTATACTCTGTTCTCCTTAAGAGTATTAAAGTTAATGAATATGTGCAGTGTACAGCACCAGACAAAGCAAACTAAGGCTCCGATCCTGCAATCTGATCCACACAGCTGGACTCTTAATATGATCTCAGTATAGTCTTATAAGTTAACAGATGGTATAAGAAGGTGGTGCTCAGTTAAAACATTCTTTTTCTTATAGGATTTATTTTTCCCCTTGAGCCAGATACTACAGCCCTTACTCAGGCAAAACACAATTGACATCCAGCATGAATGTACTTGCCTCCTAAGCACCTCAATAGTAAATACTGATATTGCATTATATAAGGATACAGTAGTGAATTCCTTTGCCTCAGTTTCCCAATGCATAAACTAGAAGTATTAATACTTACCTCACTGGGACACTGGAGATTATAGTTTTTTGGTTTTTGCACAGCCTGATAAAACTGTAAAGTGCTACTGTAAGTACAGAGTATCAGTATTATTATAATCAGATTAAAGAAAAAGGTCACATTGGATTTACCAGCTTTGGCTCAAATTATACAGAGGATCTCCAGGCTAGAGTAAGGGTCTGAGTTTGTAGTTCCCTTTGCACAAATAGAGTCTCTGACAATAACCCCTTAAGCACACTGCAGATTTTCAAAAGGGACTAGCGATTTTTTGGGTACCTCAGGTTTTGGGTGCTCAAATTAATACTTTAAAGGGGCCTGATTTTCAGAAGGTGATGAGCATTGCCCCATAAAAGTCTCCCCCCTTAGAGTATCTACAGGTTGGAACCCAAAGATTGAAGCATCCAAAAATCATTAGTTATTTCTGAAAAATCCTCACCAATATTTTTGCCTGAATTAAAAATGCCAGTATTTTCTACTGAAAATCCCTAGAAGCAATTACATTCACTAAGGACATTTATTGAATGTTTTATTTAAACTATTTTTTTATATGCAATACGAGATATTTTTCTCTATCTTTCTACTGATTGAATTTCCAATGTGCAGAACAATGAACCCAACCCTGCTCCTATTTAAATCAATGGCAAAACTCCCATTGAGTTCCATGGGACGCAGCCTTTTCTGCTGAAACAAAGCAAGCACCACAAAAGGTGTTGTTTTGACAATTGTCATTTATTTTGTTTATAATCCAGAGGAGACTAGCAAATATTCAGATTCCGTATAAGTGAAGGGCCTGATTCTCCATTCACTTCTGATTTACACTAACTCTGCTGAAGTCAACGGGGTTACACTGGTATAAAACTGGTTTAAGAGGAGAATCAGATCGAGGTCTTAATATAGTGAGACCTCTCTTTAGGACTCAGAATTTTTTGCTAAAATACCAGGAGGGAATCATAATTTTGTGCATGAATCAGCAAGGCATGTACTGCATTGCATTAGGATGAATAGGTATTTTGTACCTACGTAGTAATCACTCAGGAAGGATTCCCCTAAAATAAATGAAACTTGAATATATTCTATAGTTACAGGTGTTGTCACCGCACCTAGTGCCACTTTTATTTGAACATCCAACAGTAGAACATAGTACCTGTCCAAGAAAAATCCATGAACCAGGCCAAGGGGGGAAGAAAATAAAGATAGGCATTTACTAGCAGAAAATAAATTAGGTCCATCCCCTCAACCATACATGAGGATCATTGACTAAACTTGAGGCTTTTTTTTTTTTTGAGGGGGGGGCAGGGTTTGGAAGGGATCTTTAGTGGGCTGCTGGGGTGCAAATGTCCCCTCCCTTTTTGAGCTGTTAGGAAGTGAAGCCTGCAGCCCAGCTGTGTCATGCAGGAGAGTAGTTGAGCAGTTATCCAGTCTTACATCTTTCATTGTCCATAGCTTGTATTTGTATGCAAGATGTATTCACTACAAAAGAGCTGTGATCTGACTGTATAATACAATCAAAGTAGTAAGTTTTGCTGCTGGTAGTTACTTTTCCCTTTAAGTCTACCTAAGACAGAACCATATGGGTTTTGCTTTACACACGGAAAAACCCCAAGTAACAAACAGTATAAATTGTTACTCTAACAATCCCACAATAGCCGTGCTGCTGTCTGAATTTAATTCAGTTTGAAGGGAAAGTCTGTCCCTACAGTCAAGGGCAACCTATGGAAAACATTAGGAGGCAAGTGGGGAGCGCCCCTGACCCCTCCCTGCAGGACAAAGGAGTTTTGTGCTTCTGACTTGTTACTTACTGAGGAAATGAAGATGACTTAATCTCAGACAAAACAAAAACAAAAAACACTCCATATAGGAACAACACTTCCCTCCCCTCCCCTGCCCTCAGAGAATTTGCAATCGTCTCCCTCCTGCAGAAGCTGATTTCTCTGGAAAGCTCCCCTGAAAAGGATACTCAATATGTTGCAGAAAATACACTTATTGCAGAATTCTGCCTCAAAAGATGTGCAATCCAAAGAACATGTGCATCAAACCCTACCCATCCCAAATTTTATCTGTGAAAAAAATCACTGGATGCAGATAGTAGCTTCAGCTTTGTTCAGGAAACTCATTGAACCACAGGAAACTTCTCATGAATGTCATCATAGAGTCTTTTAATACTTTACATAAAAAACTGCATACACAGCTTATATAACTTTATGTAAACATCATATAAGTCTCATTGCTTTTGCCATGTCAGTTCATTAAAAATTAAACAAACCCCTAAACAAAACAGTCTTAGTACCACTGTCAAAAAAGGGAAACCAAAATACCTCATAAAAGACAAAAATAGATGGATAGGTTTGTTCTCTGAACCAGAGAACCACAAGTTTAATGGCTGCCCTGTAAAAATAAAGTTTAAATAAGCCCAAATACTTTAAACTGCTCTGGAAGGGAAGAGGAAGGAGCCAGTGTTTCCACTCACTTTTCAAAAGAAATACAGTGGTTTTATTTATTTGACATTTTTAAAAGAAATCCAAAACAGATGAGGTTACTATGTCAAAAGTGTTCATAATACTACAGTGTTCTATGCATTTGACAAGTGTTAAAATTAAAAAGTTAACACCCAGTTGTGCAAAGTAAGTTCTCACTGGAAAATAATGATTTTTTTAAATTAACCAAAGCAACACAATTGCAGAAGACAACTGTAACTGAAGGAGCAGGCACCCAGATAATACATGGCAACATTGGGCTTCTCCCCGCCCTCTCCCATCATACTGTGACAGTCATCAGGAGATTGATGTCTAAGGAAAAGAGACAGCAGATCAATCTTTTCTAGTTCAGCTGGGTGACTTCTACAACTGGAGTCAGTTCAGCTTTTTAAACAGCAGGCTTTAGTCATTCTTGACTGCGCTAGGGAAGGGTGTCTGTTCCTCTCAATGACTGAAATTGAAGCTGGGCAGAGTAGTTTGGCACCCACTCCCCAGTTTACTTTAAATAATAAACACACCTTTCAGTATCCCAGTTCAAACAAAAATAATATTTAGGTATATACACACTGGATAACCCACCCCTCCCTGATGCCCCTTTTGATCCAAGTCCTCAAAGAGCTATGTTACACAGCAGGTACATCGGAGGTCAGCTCAGTCCAGGAAATCGGCCCTGTGGGAGGTGTTTGCTGCTGGTGGTCTGCAGGAAGTCTGAGAAATGCAGCCCCCACCCCAAAGCACTCAGGGCCTGGGGTAGGAAGAGCGCACACACGGGAAGGAGGACGTCTCTTCCAGGTGTCCCATGTGCATTGATCCCCGCTCACAAAGGAGACTGTCTTGGTGTTGTAGATGTTGGGTTAATAACCCCAGCTGGAGAGACGAGAGAGGAGCTGCGTCCATTCCCCCCACCCCACCCCGGCCCTGCTGCCTAAATCTCAGCAGCAAGCGGTTTCTGGCTGCGTTTCACAGTCCTTGAGCGATTGGTTTGCAGGGGATGGCAGCAGCCTCGGTCTCTGGACGATGGGCGCCTCCCCCTCCGCAGCTCTCTCCCCCCCTGGGCAAAGCGCGTGGGTCTCCCCACTTCACCTCCAGTGCGCGGCTCCTAGCAGGGGCAGCCTCCCCTCCCTCCCGTGCAGCGTCCCCCCGGTCCCGGCGGGCGAGTGACCCCAAGGCAGCCCCACGGCGCGCCCTATAGCACCTTGCAGCAGTTGAGGCAGCCGCTCGGGGCCCCGTAGCGCTTCTGCAGGGCGGCGCGGGTGGCCGTCTCGAAGACCTCGCGGACCCCTTCCTTGGTCTTGGCCGAGCACTCCAGGTAGTCGTAGGCCTGGATGCGCATGGCCATGGCCCGCCCGTCCTCGGTGCGCACGGGCTCCTGCTTCATGCGGGCCAGCTCGTTGCGGACGTGCTCGTCGTTGCGCAGGTCCTTCTTGTTGGCCACCAGGATGATGGGCACGTTGGGGCAGAAGTGCTTGACCTCGGGCACCCACTTCTCCGGGATGTTCTCCAGCGAGTCCGGGCTGTCCACCGAGAAGCACATGAGGATCACGTCGGTGTCCGGGTAGGAGAGGGGCCGCAGGCGGTCGTAGTCCTCCTGGCCGGCCGTGTCCCACAGGGCCAGCTCCACCTGCTTGCTGTCCACCTCGATGTCCGCCACGTAGTTCTCGAAGACGGTGGGCACGTAGACCTCGGGGAACTCGTCCTTGCTGAAGACGATCAGCAGGCAGGTCTTGCCGCACGCCCCGTCCCCCACCACCACCAGCTTCTTGCGGATCGCGGCCATGGCCAGGCTCGCCAAGCTCGCCTTGTGGTGCAGCAGGACGATGGAGGCGCCTTCTTCGCCACCCGCCCCCCTGCCTCCTCCTCCCTCTCGCTGTCTACAGGGCACCGTGGCGAGCTGGGATGGGCGAAGCGAGCGGGGAGGGGGGGTTGCCTCTCGCACCACGCGGGCTGGGGCTGAAACCGGATCGCTGCACCGCCGCTGTCTCCTCCCGGGGCCCCGGGGCTCTGTCGCTGCCGCGCTCTCCCCTGCCGGGCTGCGATGAAGCAGGGGGATCGCTGCACCGCCCCGCTCTGCAGGCTGCCTGGCTAGCTCGCCTCACCGCCTCCCGCAGCCGGGGCTCTCCGGAGGCAGCCCGCCGTCTCCTCTCCCTGTACGGCTTGCGCCTCTCCGCTGCCTGCGCCGCGCGCCTGCAGCCGCCTGAGGGTATTTTGTGGGGCAGAGTCTTGAGCAACGTGGACAGCGAGGGCCCCCGGCTTCCACCGCTCTGAGTCTGGCTCCACCAGTGCTGCAGGCTGCAGCTGGGCGCTGGTATATAAAGCGCCGGCTACTTTCTTAATATAGCCGGCCAATGGCAAGGCAAAGAGTGAGGTCATCTTTTTGAAGGCGCTCAGCCATTGGTGGGGAGCGCTGCAGGCACTTAGGCGGGGCCAGGCCGGCGTGACTGGCAGTCCACAAGGAGGGCGGCTGCCGGCTCGCTGCAAGTGGGTGGACTGAGGTGGGCAGGGACTGCACCTTCCTGAAGGGTGGGGGTTAAAGGGGCCGTCTCTGCTCTTCGCCCCAGGGGCAGGTGCCGTCAGTGTTCTTCCCAGGAGGGGTCCCGCTTCTTGGGAGCTGGAGATAGGGTGACCAGATGTCCCGATTTTATAGGGACATTCCCGTTTTGGGGGTCTTTTTCTTATATAGGCTCCTGTTCTCCCCCCCCTCCCCCACAACCTCCTGTCCTGATTTTTCACATTTGTTGTCTGGTCACCCTAGTGGAGGATTGATTCCCCTTAAACTTTCCTGAATGGCATAGAAATTTCCCTGCCTCCCTCCCTCCAGTGCAGTGTCTCCACATCAGTGTTTCTCAGAGTTTCACTAGCAGCTGTGCTGTATCCCTCCGAACAGAGCTCAGGCTAGGTCCTTCCCAGCCCCATCTCCCCTCACTCAGGGGCTGCAGTTAGTTATTAATACCAAACGTCACACTTTCCACATGCTAAACACTAATCAGGCTGCAAGTGATATGGAAGCAGATAAAGATACTTTGAGGGATCACCATTCCATCATGCCCCCCACCCCACAACCTGCCTAGGAATAAGTAACCACCTTCTTGCCCAGTTTTGCCTTATTACCCTGTGCAAACATAGGCCTGCAATGAAATGCTCCATCTCTGACAGGATTGCACATGGTTAATTGATGTGCAGTGCACACAGCTTCCATCATTTAGAGCTCTAATTAAAAATATTTTTCATTCTGTGCGTGTGAACAGTGAAACCTGCCTTAAGAGGCCACTGCAGGGACCAGCAAATAATAATAATAATAATAATTAGCAATCACACTGCCTAGCAAAGACCGTCTTTAAAGGTTGGACAAAATGGAACTGGAGTCCTCAGGGATTATTTTGAGTGGTTAGTTTAAAAAGTTACATTTAGATCACTGACTAATAATAAAAACAGGACCCATCCACTTCCCCCCTTCAAATATAGAGATAATTTTTCCTTTAGATCCTCATATGCCAAGTTTCAGCCCGGAAGGAATATTTGTATGGAGGAATTATAAAACCCTAGAACTAGTAGACTTTAAGTGAACTGCCCTCTGAATCTTAATTTATAGTAATATTAGTAAGTCTACAAAATGACACGGCTTACTAGTGGTAAATGGCAGACACCAACAAACACTCTCATCAGGCACAAACAAGGATACCTGCTAACAACCGAAAAAGAACAAGATGTGCGCTGGACAGAACATTTCAAAGAATTATTGTACAGGGAACTACCTAAAGAGGAAGCAAACATCCAGGAGGCAGAAGAAAATCTTGATATCAACACAGACACCGTAACTAAGGAAGAGATCATTCAAGCCATCAAATCCCTAAAAATGGAAAAGCTCCTGGCAAGGATAACTTGAATGCAGAATTGCTCAAGGTAAATCCTAAATTAGCAGCATCTATCCTGGCCACTCTATTTACATCAGTCTGGAAAAGGGAAAAAGTGCCAGATGAGTGGACTAATGGAGTTATAGTGAAGATACCAAAAAAAGGAACTCTCAGTGATTGTAATAACTGGCGTGGTATCACACTTTTATCTGTGCCAAGCAAAGTATTGTGTAAGATCATAGTCCAGCGTATATCAGAGGCAGTTGATAGCATTCTCAGAAAAGAGCAAGCTGGTTTTTGGAAAGGGCATGGGTACACAGACCAGATCTTCATTCTACGAAAATAATAGAACAGTTCTTAGAATGGCAAAGACAACTCTACATAAATTTCATAGACTTTGAGAAGGCTTTTGGTAGCATTCACAGGACCAGCCTATGGAGCATTCTGCAGGCATATGGAATTCCTTTCCGTATAATCAACGTCATTAAAAGTTTCTATTTCAACTTTACACGCAGTGTTGATCACAGTGAGCTCAGTTCTGAAGTCAAAAACAGGAGTACGTCAGGGGTGTATCATGTCTGCAATCCTCTTCAACATTGCCATCGACTAGGTAATGCGGCGTACAAGAGAAGACATGCCAAGAGGCACTAAATGGACACTCTTCTTATCCCTTGAAGACCTGGACTTCGCAGATGATGTTGCTCTCCTATCACATATCCAACACCATATACAAGAAAAAACAACTCGACTCAATGCATTCAGCCAGCAAACTGGACTGAAAATCAACTGCTATAAGACAGATTTCATGACCTTTAATATTGCCTCACCATCACCAGTACGGATAGAGGGTTATGTTCTCACCAATGTAGAAACATTCACATACTTGTGCAGCACCATCAGCCAGGATGAGGGAACAAACCAGGACATCCGGAACAAAATCAATAAAGCCAGGAACACCTTTAGGAGCTTAAATACAGTCTGGAAATCATCAAAATGCAACACCAAAACCAAACTCAAGATTTATCAGAGCTGCGTACTTTCAACACTACTTTATAGTGGGGAATGAGAAAGTATGACATGTCCAAACTGTCTTCATTCCATATAACCTGCCTCAGAAAAATCCTCCGTATCTTTTGGCCCAGAACAATGTCAAACCAAGATCTGTTGACACAGTGCAGCCAAGAAGATCTGAGCACCATCATTGCCAGGAGGTGTTGGAGATGGATCGGTCATGTGCTCTGGATGGAAACTGATTCCATCACCAGAGTAGCAATAAGATGGACACCTGAAGGCAAGTGAAAACGAGGCCGCCTGAAAACAACATGGCCAAGAGCTGTGGAAGTCGAGCTGAAAAACCTGGGGCACAGCTGGGAAACTATTGAAAGACTTGCCAGAAACAGACAGGAGTGGAGGAGCTTCGTCGCTACCCTAAACGCCAGAGGCATAATAGAAACATGATGATGATGATTAGTAAGGTACTTTAATCAGTAAGTTAATATGGAAGTTAAACAAAAGGAAGGAGCAAGTGATGCAGTTCATCAATATTTTGATGATGGGAGCTATTGAAAGCCCTAAAATAGATAGCTATGCTGAGCACATTAAAACAATGCATTTTAAAATCTTACAACATGATGGGTACCCTGTTGCTATCTACTGTGCTGTACCTTGGCTGCTATTATTGCTGCTCATTGAGTTTCTCCTTAAGGTCTTTTTCCTGCAAACACTGACATACATGCTTAACTTATTCTATTGACTAATGACTAGAATTGGACTACTCATGAGCCCTTCCACTGCAGGACTGGGTTCAAAGTACCCTTTTGCTAGCCTGTTCAGACCTCAGTAAGTAGAACGTAACTCCTAAGCCACAACTCCATATACATTGACCTCACATCACACTTTTTAAAAAATATGTAGCCATTTGCATATATAGGGTGGTTTGACAGGGTGCTTCCCTTAGACTATTACAGCAGTGTATTGTCAGTAGGACAAAGATGTGATTGTGGCTCATTTAATCCTATACATTTGAATAAAATTAATCTTCTATAAGGATCGCTCTCTTTCCCCTTTCCCCCGCTGCCAGGGGACTATATTTTGCCTTTGCAGGGTAATGGATTTGATGACTTAGTAGATCATTTCCACCTCTGATTTATGCGATCCTATTTTGTAACTGGCTGTAAATCCTCTTGTGGTGATTGGTGCAGTATCTTTCACATTAAAGCTATTAAAACTACACAGAGCACAATCACGTACTCACTTTGACTTATGTTGGAATCATGTTGGTATTAAAGGGACATCACCACTTCAAAATCCCATTTCTATCCGAAAGCCTACCCCTCGCTCAGAAAAATATGATTGTAAAGCTCCAAAACTTGACAGGGGGATACAATACCTGATACACTTTTAATTTTTAATTGGTTAGATTTCAAAGTGTTGGTGTCCCTGTGAATCCACTCACTCGGCTAACTCTTTCTCCATCATAAGCCCATAACAAGAGGTAAGCCATCTCTGTAGATATAAGATCTCACTTCCCATGAGGACAGATCCTTCTAATTGTGGAACATTTGTGTCTTGTACTGTAAGGAGATAATGGGGGGGGGGGGGGGGGTTGTAACAAGTACTTTATAATTTTAAAAGATAATCCAAGTTCATTTGCTGTATAATTTAAACTACATTATCTACCTTTGCCGTTTGCAAGTTATTTGAACCTCTTTGAGCATGTGAACAAAAACTGTGTTTGGTTTTTTCATTGGAGGTTAGTGCCACCATGTGGCAACCCTAATGCTCTGTTCTGGTAAATCAGAACTTTTGCATCTGGGGAGGCAGAAAGAGAATTTGTGAATATTTTGTAAGTATTTCTGTGTGTTCAGTTTAAGATTTATTGTTGTTGACGGTGATTTTTAACTTACTTTTGGACTCCATGAAGAAACATAGCTCAAATTAGATTTTATCATTTTGTAAAAAAGAAAAGAAAAAAATGAATTAACTAGGGTGAAGGAAGCAGCTGACTGGTTAGTTCTGTTTGACATATCAACTGTGCTCTGAAATGAACAATATAAAAATGTTTGCTTATTAATTTAAAAAGAACACGGGTCTGTTCTTCTCCCAAAATGCTAGTGGGAGTTATCTGTGTTCATTTGAGTCCAGCTCCTGCTCTCCTAATTCACATGAGTAGTCCCATTGAAGTCAGTGGGCTTGATTCTGATTTCATTTGCTTTTCAAGAGAAAGTCCACAGAAGTCAACAGAGTTACTGACCAATAACCAATGATTCAAGTGAATAGGATCTACTTGGGTAAACTTCTTACTGAGCACTGAGACTTTTGCCCAAGAATGAACATTTCAGCTTCCGTCTCCAATTAAAACATCAGCATCAGTGCAATTTCTATCAAGGTACTGTACCTTTAAAAATGCAAATTTAACATAAGGCCAGTGGGCCACATTCAGTGAAATATGCTCACTTACACCAGCAGTGACATCAGTCCATAAACATTACCTTAAAGTCAAGACATAGACCCAGAAAAGTAATTAGATTCTGAGCTGAGGCTGCTGGAACAGCTATGTGGTACCTGCACTGAATTGTCTTCCTTGGGGCTTAATATATTCAGCTGGTCCAGGAAAATGTGAGGTGACTCTGTTTCAGGAGGGCAGGGATTGGGAGTGGAAATCTATGTATGTCCTTTTGATTTCCTGTTTGAGCAATGGATCAGGGCGAGCGACAGAGAAAGGGTGGTTAGCCTCAGAATTCTGTGTGTGTTGGAGTTGGATGACTGCAGTGGTTTCTGTAAATTGAGCTAAAGGGATAATAACATACCTCAGTGCCTGGGCTTCCTTCTCAAGAAGGTGATTGAGGGCAATGGTGGGAAATTTGGAAAGTAAAATTAAAATAGGCAGCTGGGACCAGATGGCTTTTCCTCCTTCCCAAGGTATTTTATGTTATTAAAGGGCCAGTTCTGCCTTTAGGTGTGTACTAATGGGTCCGACTGAGGTCCATACACATTTTTCAGGGCTGAGTTTTTGGCCTGGAGTAGCTAGTTAGTATGTTCTTTGCATTTCAGATATTGATGCTTTGAAAGACAACCTAATTGTTTGAAAATTAGGCAAGTGGAGAGATAAAGGTGAGGTGGGGGTGGAAAATACCACTGGATAATGGTGTTTGTTTCATTGCACTCCCTTCTACCCTTGATGACATTGGTAGTAGTATTTATTTAACCCAGACAATTTATGTTCAAGCACAAACATACACTAAAAATGCAAAAAACCTAGCCACGAAGCAATCACTTTTCACTTTGTAAATAACTAGGCAAGTAAGCTCATTTCCTGCTGTGGAGTAACACTTACTGAGGAACTCATATGTGCTAATAACATTATATGTTCACTTGTATATTGAGTCCTCTATGCTTTCTCTTCCCATGATGCTAAGACCCCTACCCTACAGTCCTGATGCAGGCAAAAATCCCAATGAAGTAAGAAAAGCAGGATTTGGCCTAATATGGTTATTTTGCAATCTTATGCTAAGAGGGTCCATGAGAAAAGCTGAATTTAACCTCAAATACTGAAAATGGAGGAATAAAAGAGATAGATACATTCCTAGAATGCAAACACACAAAACAGGAATTGAACAAGAATAGTGTATTTTTGTATAAAAAGCACACAAACAGTAGGTGCAGTACATGTAAGAGTATATCCGGAACGAAGAGGAATTAGCCTGAAAATATGTTAAATAAGCGTATCAACAATCAGGGTTCAGTGGGCGGGGGGAGGACGTGGATAGAGGTAAGGGGGGCGGGAGGTAAAAAGTTTGGGGACCACTGAGCCAGGCAGTCTGTGACACTGAGCACCACAGTGCCTCACTTTTAGGCACCTAGAACATCACTACAGTTCACAAAGTGTGAGTTTGACACCTAAGCTCCTATACAATGAATGGGGAGAGATAGCACCTTAGACTGCGGTTCACAAAAGCCAATGTGCTAGGCAGGAAGCCACCTAAGCTAGCCAGTTGGAGATGCTGACCACGGGGGTGCATGCTAAGTACCACCCCTCTCACGGAGTAAGGCGTCTAAGTCTAGGCTGCAGGGACTGTGTCTATCTCTGCTTGCAGAGCTCTGCCGGGAACCCTCTCTGGAGTCAGGCACTATTTTTTGCAAGAAGCCAGGGAGGGTATTTGGGCCAGAGAGACAGAAAAAAGTGTGTGTGTGTGTGTGTGTGTGTGTGTGTGTGTGTGTGTGTGTGTGTGTGTGTGTGTGTGTGTGTGTGTGTGTGTGTGTGTGTGTGTGTGTGTGTGTCAGAGAGAGAAAGAGAAAGAGAAAAGGAGAGCACAAGCATGAAAATGACTCTATAGCCTGAGAGCACTCACCCAGGATGTGCAAGACTCAGACTCCAGTTCCCCTACTCCGGTTACTCTTTGATTATTTATTCACAGTGCAACAACTTCAACAGGAAAGACTGAGGGAGGCCCACATTAAGAATATCCCACCCATAGCCCACTGGTTAGGGCACTCCCCAGAGAGGTGGCAGATCCCTGTTCAAATCCTTTCTCCCCCTCGAGAAGAGCAGGGACTTGAACTGGAGGTCTCCCACATCCCAGGTTGAGTACCCTAACCACTGGACAAAAAGTTATGAGGAAGTTCTGCCACCTGTCTCCCATGCCCCCAGCTGGCATGCTCAGAGGGTGCCAACTGGATTGGGCCCCACAGGTGACTTAAGCGTCCAAATGCCTGTCTTCCCCTGGTGCACGAATCGCTCTGAGGCTTAGGTGGGAGACAGACAGCTGGATGCCTAGCCTGAGGTAGCAGTGCACATGTCTGGAGGCAGAAGCTTGGGTGCCTAGAGAGTTTTTACTGCAAAAACTTAGGTGCAGAGTAAGTTTAGGTGCCTAAAAGGTTCAGCAGCAGTTTTGTGCATCGCAGTAGTGCCAAAATTGGGACTTAGGCACCTAATTCCTTTTGTGAATCCTTAAGTGTTTGCATTACAAATAACCCCTACAATTGATACTCTCAGCAGACGCCAAATTTATCTACCATTGCTGCTTATGTAACCCACGCACCTCCTGGGTGTGGTGTTCTGTCCCATCTAGTGGCACCGAGACCACTTAGAGAGAGATTAATGAGTCTGCTTTACAGCCTTAGCTAAGGGCCACATGGTTTTTAGCTCATGCAGTAGAGGCTCATGCATTTAGCTCCAGAGGTCCCAAGGTCCAATCCCACCCGCTGACGACCGGGATCTGTCTGTGTTACACTTATATGACCCTCATTACCATAGTATCTGAGTGCTTCGCAATCTCTAGCATATTTATCCTCCAAACACTCCTTTGAGGTAGGGAAGTGCTGTTTTACAGATGAGGAGTTGAGGCACAGACAGCTAAATAACTTGCTCAAGGCCATACAGGAAGTCTGTGGCAGAGCAGGGCATTGACTCCAAGTCTCTGAAGTCTCAGGTTAGCACCCAAACCATTGGACCATCCTTTCTCTCTAGATTGACTGGGTCACGGAGACTGGGTTAACCTCACTTCTCTAAGTTGTCCCTCCAGACCAAAGGTATATTGGTGTGATGGCATGAGGAAGTTTGATCTGATACTGTCCCCCATGCTTTGCTGGCTACATAGCTTACTAAAGAGCGTCAGTCTCATGGACTAAATTAATTGGAACTCTTAGTACTACACAGATAATTTACTCAGGGAGGGAATTTTGAGCAGCAGTCTTGTACAATAGAAATGGGGAATACATGAAGCAACTTCTATATGCATTGCGTAATTGATGTTGTAAACCTCTACAGGATTGCGTAATTGATGTTTTCACCCTCCTCACATTATTACAAGTAAAGTAGATTGCTTTTAAAAGCAATGATCTCATTCATTCCTCTTTGCTGATTGGCTGGCTAAATTAAGAAACAGAAACATTTATTTAAAAAGAGTGCTTATCATGAATGTCCTGCAAGAGTGGTGGAGAACTGTCTTCATAGGTGAATTAGTGTTCCAAAGAAAACTGGGGAGAAAAGAAGATTAGAGAAAAGCAAATGCCTTGCTGATCTTCAAGAAAGGGAAGAAAAGTGATCCTGGAAGTTACTACCTGTAAGTCTAACTCCTATTTCTAGTAATAAAATAATGGTACATGTATGAAAAGGAGGGGAGGTCGGCTCTCTTAGCTTCTACATGATAACAGACCCCTGGGCAATATGCAACCTGGGTTTATAAAGGATAAATGGTGCCAGCCAAGCTTGGGGTTTTTTGGTGATAAAAATTACACTGTTGGTGGATGAGTTATCTAATGGGGCACTGCCGGGATCTGTCTTAGGTCCAGTCTTATTTGACATCTTCATTCTGTGATCTAGAAGAGAGAGTAAATAGTATCGTCAGTGAAAATTGTTGACGACGCTAATCATGAGGGACTTGAGAGGACATATAAAATGACAGGGTCTAAATTAGCTGTTACCACTCAAGAAAGAGATCTTGGAGTCATTGTGGATAGTTCTCTGAAAACATCCACTCAATGTGCAGCGGCAGTCAAAAAAGCAAACAGAATGTTGGGAATCATTAAGAAAGGGATAGAGAATAAGACAGACAATATATTGCCACTGTATAAATCCATGGTACGCCCACATCTTGAATGCTGTGTGCAGATGTCATTGCCCCATCTCAAAAAAGATATATTGGAATTGGAAAAGTTCAGAAAAGGGCAACAAAAATGATTAGGGGTATGGAACAGCTGCCATATGAGGAGAGATTAATAAGACTGGAACTTTTCAGTTTGGAAAAGAGACGACGAAGGGGGGATATGATTGAGGGCTATAAAATCATGACTGGCGTGGAGAAAGTAAATAAGGAAGTTTTATTTACTGCTTCTCATAACACAAGAACTAGGGGTCACCAAATGAATTTAATAGGCAGCAAGTTTAAAACAAACAAAAGGAAATATTTTTTCACACAACACACAGTCACTCTGTGGAACTCTTTGCCAGAGGATGTTGTGAAGGCCAAGACTATAACAGGGTTCCAAAAAAGAACTAGATAAGTTCATGAAGGATAGGTCCATCAATGGCTATTAGCCAGGATGGGCAGGGATGGTGTCCCTAGTCTATGTTTGTCAGAAGCTGGGAATGGGCGACAGGGCATGAATCACTTGATGATTACCTGTTCCGTTCATTCCCTCTGGGACACCTGGCATTGGCAACTGTCGGTAGACAGGATACTGAGCTAGATGGACCTTTGGTCTGACCCAGTATGGCAGTTTTTATGTTCTTATCACAGATAAATAACACAAAGATCAAGAAATCATACGTATGGGCAAAAGGGAATAATACAAAGGGACAGAATCAAATCTAGTGTGATTTGCTGCCTCTCCTCAAAGAGTATTTACAAAGCACTGGAAGCTTAAAGCTGGAGGGGTTCATTTTGCTCCACATCCTATTTTTCAGAAGATGGCTGCTGTTTGGAAAAAAATAACTGTCGTGGGAGATGTTGCCTGTGGCAAGACATGCCTCCTGCTTGCCTTCTGCAAGGAACAGTTTCCCAAATGCTATGAGCCAACAGTGTTTGAAACCTATGTCAATGACACCGAGGTTGATGGGAAGTCGATGAAGCTGATGCTCTTTGATGTAGCAGGGCAGCGCCAAGGTAATTATCAGCACTTCCGTTCGTTGTTCTATAAAGGCACAAATGTCATCTTAATGTGCTTCTCAGTGGACAGGCCAAATTCACTGCAGAACATCCTTGACATTTGGATTCCAGAGGTCAGACTGTTCTGCCCCACAGCTCCCATTGTTCTGGTGGCTACCAAGAAAGAACTGAGGAACGATGAGGGTGTGCTGGAAAGACTTGCTAAACTGGAACAAGAGCCAATAAAGACGGCAGAAGGAAAGGCCTTGGCTGCTAGCATTGGGGCATATGCCTATCTGGAGTGCTCTGCAAAGACGAAAGATGGCATTGAGAGAGTCTTACAGATTATTGGTCAAGCTGCAATACGAGATGGAAAGAAGAGAAGAAAGCATCGGATGTGCTTCAGATTGTTGTAAGAAGAGCAAAAGTTATTTTTTAAAAAACATATAAGTACATAGATAACTTATTGAGAAGTTAGATGGCATGTGGGAGCTTTATGAGTATTGCATGAATGCTTTCATGGGGCCAGATTGTCCCTCCTCTGGGGAAAAAGCTGGGTAGAGGAGAGGAACATGCAACATTTCTCTTGAAGAATCTCTACTGGGTCATTCTGCTGGGGCATGAGTGGGGTTTGCCTCCTCCCACCCCCTCAGAAATGAGGCATGGATACAAACTCCAGAACTGTAGCAGATTGAGCACTCACTGGCGCAGCACCTCCTGCTGGTCATCCAGGAATTAGCTCTTTTCCAGTCCTGGAGCGCCCCCTGCTGGCCGGCGACTCTTCTGCCTCAGGCCCCCATGTCCCTCCCGGACCCTGGTGCTGCTTTTCCTTGGGTTTCTGCCCCATGGCAGTCCCCATGCTCTAAGTCTCCTCTCCCAGGGGAACCCCCAACCCTCTAAGCCCACCTTCCCTCAGTGGCTACTGCCAGTCGTCATCTAGCCCCCATTCTCTGAGGCAAACTACAGTCTGTAATGGCCACTCATCACCGGCAAGGGGGTTGGACCAGCTGCTTCTGCCTATCCCTGGGCTGCACCTCTGCAGCCCCAGTACCCCTTTAGGCCTTTAACAAGGCCTGCAGCCTGGGGAGTTGCCAGGCTGGAGCTCCCCAGCTCCTCTTGCCCTTCCCCAGCACCGCTCTATTTCCGGTACCCTGTGCTCCCAGGCAGCTAGGTCATTCCCACTCTAAGGCTGGAATGAGACTGACCCAGCTCCTCCCTTAGCCCTTCTTATACTGGACCAGCCGGGCCCTGATTGGCTGTCTCAAGCCTGCTCATGGTTGGCTCCCCGGGATAGCCCTTTCCCTGGGCTGTTTTTAACCCCTTCGAACCCAGAGCAGGGTGACCGCCCCGCTACAAGAACCCACAGGTGAACTGAGATTTGCACAGATCTTGAGAGATGAAAGTGAGGCCAAAGCCATAATTCTCCACAGAAGTATGGTGATTCTGCATTACCTCCTCGATCTCATGGCTTTCAGTGCAGCTCCCTGTTAGCACAGCTTTAGTGGCAAGGCCCTGTGCTGGCTAGGCTAGGCTAGTTCCCCTGCAGCTTCCTTACACATACTCACATGGAGCATATGCTTAGGGCAAAAAGGCTCCATGCAAAAGTTCATACAATCACAGGCTATATTAACTGGATTGTTGATTACCCACTGCTTTCCCGCGAGGACAATGCACATAGCACACCAGATCCCAGCCTTTTCCATGTTTAGATTCCCCATGCCACAGGAGATGGAATGTAGGCTACTGTGAAGGTGGCCCCCACCCTTTCCACACACAATCTGGTCTTTAACAGGATTCTTACCTTTAGCATGCATTCAATTAGAACCTGATAGGTACAGGATAAGAGAGGTCCGAGAGCTCTACTGAAATAGAGCTTTGATGACATCTAATCCTCAACATCCTTACTTTTTTGGAGACCTCTTACATATTTTTCTCCTTCTCTAGCACTTGTGGACAGAAGCAATGAAGTAAAAAGAATGCCAGAGATGCGGCCAACAGTTGAGAGAAATTTTCTACCTAGGGTGAGATGGGGACATCCCACCAGCAGCAGTGGTGAGTCTCCAGAAGCCAGAATGAGATGTAGTTGAACTTGGACGCATTAATACACACCTTTATTTCAAGGACGGATATTAAGAGCATTGCTGGCTGTCCTGGAAAAGAGATTTGAATTCTGGTTATAGATGCAAAGATGGCTGGTAAATAACATGACCAGCATTTATTAAAGACATACTCTACAGATCAGAAGGTGGATAAAAAAAAACAATCCTGGAGTGAATAATCTTAGGATCCTGGTATCAAGGGACAAGGAACTAATTTATTGAGCCTAGCTCATCATACAGAAGGACAACATCCTTTGGTATCTTTCTCAATGTCAGTTCCATCATTGAAGCATCTTGGTTATTGTCCCACTGGAGAAACAAAATCAGAGTAACCAAAATCTTCATCCTGATATTTTAACAGAATAGCAAATCCAAAAGAAAGATAATTAAGTTCCAGCTGCATTAAACATTTTCTTACCCATTCTTCCAAACTGATAAGAATTCCGCTGGCGGTAGCACTAAAGTCCGAGTGTAGATTAGGCATTGGTTGTTGTACCACCATGGCTATGAGTAGAGTCTCCTTCCTCCCTGTAGTTGCTACTAGTGGTCCTTCTTGAAGTGAGGTAGGTGCTAATAATTTGGCTTCCACTCTGTTCTTCCAGTACATGCACCAACTGATCTTCAGCAGGAGCCAGCTATTCATCCCCTGACTATTTCTTCAGTCTGTCTCTGGATGGGTGTAGTCCCCAGCAGGTTTGTCTGTGGACGCAGTTTGTCGGCCCCTGGATCCTGTTTTTATTTCATTTATTATTTAGGTTTCAGAGTAACAGCCGTGTTAGTCTGTATTCGCAAAAAGAAAAGGAGTACTTGTGGCACCTTAGAGACTAACCAATTTATTTGAGCATAAGCTTTCGTGAGCTACAGCTCACTTCATCGGATGCTTATGCTCAAATAAATTGGTTAGTCTCTAAGGTGCCACAAGTACTCCTTTTCTTTTTATTATTTAGGTTTCTCAGAGTTCTTGGTGCCACTCCTTATCCTGTTATTGGTCTTCTCTTTCTTACATTCTTATTGCTGGTTCCAACACTGAGAGTTAAACTGAAGTAATTGAACAAACTAGTAATTGTTATCACCCTGTCCACTCACATGAAAAAATATTCAAATGACCAGTGGGCTGATTTACTTGAAAGACCAAGGCATGGAATTTATAACAACAACAAAAAGTTCAACCCTATTAATGAGAAAATTAACTGAAGTGCTTGGAAAAGATCTTACAGTGTAAAGTGAGTTACAAAGTATTTGGGGGCTGACACCCATTTCTGGATAGCATGGGACATGCTGCATCCATGCTACATCACTTTCTACTAGCAGTGGTAAAATCCCCTCTACTTCAACGTGCAATTACATCCCAATGGTTTAAGAATAATACTTTACATTTCTAAAGCACTTTTCTTCCAAGGATCTCATGATTTACTAAGCCACATTCCATCTCTCTGTGATAGGCAGATAGTATCCCCATTTTGCAAATGGGGATACTGAGCAACACCAAGATTAAGTGAGTTGCCCAAGGTCATCCACATCCATAGCTCTTTCCTCTGCTTTGACTCTTCTTTCTGTACTTATTTTGTCCCTTCTCTTTTCTAGTCTCTTCAATTCCTCCTCTACTTCCCCTGCTTCTCCCCTGCCTTTCAAATAATATTTACCTGATATAGGTCCTAAGATAGGAAAGGATCCCCTGGAGGGCTCTTCAGCTTAAGTGCCTATTGAATTCAAATCACATGCTTAAGTGCTTTCCTGAATCAGGGTCATAATGCTTTTAGTTATTTTTTTTACATCGTAAAGAGCTTTATTTATTTGGGTGGGTAAGCATTGTTATTCCCATTTTACAGCTTGGGGGTAGGGGGGAACTGGGGAGCAGAGAGGCTGAGGAACACATTTTCCAAAGTGGTCTCTACTTTTGGGCTCTTCAGTCTTTGGGCATCCCACTTGAGACACTTGGGGCCTCATTTTCAAAGGTCCTGAGTGCCCACCACCCCTATAACATTCAAAACACAAGGGCACCCAAATTTGGAGGCCACTTTTGAATATGTAGACCCACGTGACTTGTCCAAGGTCATACATTGTCAATTGGTTTCTCACATGAATATATTTAACACCACACAGACTGGCATCTGTTTTCAGTCCAAATCTTTAGGTATTTTGCCTTAAAGTAACAGTGACTTCACCTTTGTGTCTGTCAATATTTACCTCTGTATTAATCAGTCCTTGCCTTGACCTCAGCGTTGGCATCTTCTAGGTTAGTTACTAGTTAACCCCAGGCCTTCAGCCTGCTAGCATTTTGCACACACAGCCTCTTCTTACTGAGCACACTTATGGAACTGAACAAAGGAAACGAGTTTTTTTGCTAATTTCTCAGGCTATTGTCACATTTCACACTAGAAATCTAATCCTCCCCTTTTTAGCCACAGGCTGTTAAATACGTTCTTAAAGATGGTCAGAGTATTGATGCTGAGCAAATATTTTTTCCAAAACTGTGCAAAACTTTACTCTAGAGTTGAGGTCAGCAAAGCTTCATTTGAATGCTTTGTCAAAACTGGAAACAATTTTTTCCTAAGGCTGTGTCTACACTGCAGAGACTGTGCTGGTACAAACTTGTGGAGGGATTTTTTCTGTTGGTGTAGGAACACCACCTCCATGAGTGAAGTTAGCTGTGTCGACATAGCTGCATCTGCACTGAGGGTTAGGTTGGTATAGCTATGTCGGTCAGGCATGTGGTTTTTCAATGTGCACCTAACTTTCAAGGGCAGAGCAAAGCTAAATCTCTGGCTCAGCACACTTTTTCGAGAGCAGGTTTCGGTCTGGCTGTACAACTAAACCTGTGTAACAGTTGCCCACACATCAGGCCTCTGGACCCCATAAGCAATGCACAGACTAAAACAAAATAAACCAGTCTTGTTTTGAGATTTAGCTTTGACTTATGAGCTAAACAAGAGGAAGGATGGTCCAGTGAATAGGATGCTGGTGTGAGACTTGGGAGGCCCAGGTTCAACTCCTTGTTCCACTACAGGCTTCCTATGTCTTGGGGAAAGTCCCTTTGCCTCTCTGTATGGAGGATCATAGTACTTTCCACCCTCCCAGAGTGTTGTGACAATAAATGCGTAAAGGATTGTGAGATGCTCAGATACTATGGAAATGGGGCCATAGAAGTATGTATTAGATAGACAAGACTGAAATTTGAAACAAAAATCATGAATTCAAACTGCTAGCATTCAAAATCTGTATAATGCCAAACCAACAACGTGAGCCCAGCTCTGCAGTCCATAAATCCTTTTAGACAACTGTTTCTTCCAGAGTAGCTGGTAATCAAATAGTCTTTTTGTTTTGTCTTTTTTAAAATGTGTTTTGTTCCAGTGGCACTCTAATTCTATGTGTTTACATAAATACAAGATGCAGCCCTTTTCATTTGGCAGAATTGTGTCCCAGTGAGGGCGAGAACAAGAGAAACTAATGGAGCACTTTACTTATCACTAAAATAAAGCAACTTCTGGGATAAATGTAATGCATTTGGTCTTTTTTTACCAGCTCCTACAACACTTTAGGACAATGTCCAATTGAAATAGCAGAGGAAATTTATAGTATGTCAGATGAATGTGACTGAGTTGCAACTAGGCCAGGATTTCTTTGCAATTTCAATAATGCAATTATGTAAATAAATGATATTGACGTCTTTCGCACTTAATGCTTACATGACAGAGAAAAACCAACATAGTACGTAGCAATAATAAGATACTGTGCAGGAGCAAGTTTTTCAATTTCAGCCCAATGTCTCTATATATTTCATGGGGAACCTAGGGTGAAATAACAAACAAATTTTGTTTAGAGATTTTGGAAGACATGGTGATTTTTATATGAGCTACAAAAAGCGCATTTTAGTAGACGTTCAAGTTATGGAGAAAAGTTCCTGACTAGCCCCCAACTCAGAGCTTGAAAAGAAGGGAAGGTGTTTCTTTCAATGCGAAATAAAAAGACGCCCATAAATTATTTCACATTTTCAGGATGCTCTGCACATACCCTGACCTTTATGTGAACTCTGGGTTATGTGTGGGGAGAGAGACATGTTTTGTGCTTTTCAACATTGACCTATAATTTTGAATTGATTTTCTCTATGTAATTCATGTTTCCATTTCATTCTTGGAATAATATTGGCTCCCTCTTGTGGCCAATTTATCATCTGCTAATTCTCATACTCACCAAAGATTAGCACTGTCAATAATGTGCCTTGTATTGAAAATACATTTTCTTATTTTTTTGTAGCTTGATTTTTTTTTCATAATGTCTTGCTACTTCATTATCCAAACTGTACTGCAGCTGATTAAAACATTTTACAGTATATAGCAACAAACATTCATGCAGCATCAGACTGCTATGCATCCGATGAAGTGAGCTGTAGCTCACGAAAGCTCATGCTCAAATAAACTGGTTAGTCTCTAAGGTGCCACAAGTACTCCTTTTCTTTTCATCAGACTGGTGTAAGAGCACAGGACTTGTCATTATAGTTTAATGGAAATGAAGGGCCCAATCAAAGCACTCCACACTTGGGATGCCCATCATCGCCTTCTGTGCATAGAAGGATGGAAGGATTGGGCTTAAAGTTTGCAATGAACAAAGCCCAGACGAGCCTAGAATGGGTAGCAAATAACTGTGCTCCACTCACCCAACGCATACAGGGAAACTAATTATCAGTTTTTAAAGCATGTGTGATCATTTATTCTGAAGTTGTTATGGGCCTAAGTGGCTAGTTCAGGAGACTGGTAGTAATCAGAGTCTGTTGCTTCTTGGGAACAGATTGCCCTCTCCTGGAGTGTCCTCTGAATTCTTTACTTGTTAAATTTGGGTTTCTTTTATACACAGGGGAAGAAGCCTCACGTTTGGCTCTCAAGCCCTAGGGCAGAGGTGGGCAAACTACAGCCCATGGGCCACATCCGGCCCACAGGACCGTCCTGCCCGGCCCCTGGGTCCCCAGCCCCTCCCCCGCTGCCACCCCTCCCAGGCAGCCAGGTTGCCACGCAGGGAGCACTCTGGGCAGCGGGGCTGCTTGCTCCTGCAGGGCAGTGCGGCAGCAAGTCTGGCTCTGGCCGGGTGGCGCGGCTGCCAGACATGCTGCTCTGAGCAGCATGGTGAGGGGGCCAGGGCTGGGGGGTTGGATAAGGGTCAGGGGGTCCCGGGGGGTAGTCAGGGGACAGGGAGCAGGGGGGGTTGGATGGGGGTAAATTTCCAGGGGGTGGTTAGGGGCAGGGGGTGTGGACAGGGGTCGGGGCAGTCAAGGGACAGGGAGCAGGGGGAGGTTGGATAGGGTGGAGGTTCTCTGGGGGGTCAGGGAATGGGGAACGGGGGGTTTGGATAAGCATGGGAGCCCTGGAGGGCCTGTCAGGGGGCAGGGGTGTGGATAGGAGTCAGGGCAGTCAGGGAGCGGGGGGGGTTGGATGGGGGTGGGAGTCCTGGGGGGCCTGTCAGGGGGTGGGGGATCTGGGGGGGCAGTCAGGGGACAAGGAGCAAGGGGGGTTGGATGGGTCTGGAGTTCTGAGGGGGGCAGTCAGGGGGTGGGACGTGGGAGAGGTCGGATGGGGGCGGGGCCAGGCTGTTTGGGGAGGCTCAGCCTTCCCTACCCGGCCCTCCATACACTTTTGCAACCCTGATGTGGCCCTCAAGCCAAAAAGTTTGCCCACCCCTGCCCTAGGGAGTCTCCTGACATTTATGCAGCTCTTGGTGGGGAGGCACAAGATCGTATGTGCAGAGATCTGCACACCCTCTTGTTCCCTCCCTGGGTCCTCCTGGAGGATCTGCCCCCTCTAGAGTACTCCTGGAATTCCCCTTTTCAGTGGGGATTCACATCATGGATCCATGGAAAATCAAATACAGCTCCAAGTTATACAGTGTGTACCTCACAACCAACAGGGGCCAGGATAATCATTTGGGGTGAAATTCACCCCTGTGTAGAGGCCAGCTTAAGGCCTATGCATTACTTAAATTCCATTTAAGTCCTAAGTGGTGCATAAACTTTGTGTTGCCCTCTCCAGAGTATATTGGGCCCTTAGTTTAACTGCCATTGTGGACATGAATCATGTAACATCTGCCGGGGGGGTGGGGGGGTGTTAGAAAGCTGTTTCAACTGTGGCTCCAAGCACAAGCATGGGTTACACATCCCCATATGCAGAGAGGAGGCAGATACTTTCAGCCTCAATTACCTTTATGCTAGACTCAGAACAACAGAGAAAGAAAGAACAACAGTGAAACGTGCAGACAAGAACACAGTGTGTGTCTCCTCTCTAGCAGGCTGCACTGAACACACCACACTTTCCTATTCTGACCTCAGAGTCTTTGCAGGTGACAAACACAAACTCAGAAACAGAGACAAAGCAGTTAGATAGCTACATGTACCACATATGGTCACCACATTAAATTAACAGTAGCATAATTCCAGCCAACTTGTATTTGAAGAACAGTCACACCAGATACACACTTCCTCATTCCCAGCTTAACATACACTAATGCAATATGGGTTTTGTCCCCCGCTAGTGGCTGGTCTATATAAGAGGTTAAGGAGTCTGCTTCATCTAACTGCTAGTGGCTATAGTCCTCTAGTTCAGACAGTGGTTAATGCTTTTAGTGCTGACCGTCATTGCTTCAAACCCCAATGTTGGCCCAAGTGGACTTGGATACACTAACTTGCCATAAAAACCTCACTTTAATGTTTACTTCTGAATAGTCTCCCCAGATTGCTAGCCATCATTAACCCACAATCACCAGTACTTAAGCCTGGAAGGAAATGATGTGTCTGTTCTCTAGATCTTTTCAATGGAAAGTCTAAATAAATTATTTATCACTCACCATATGTAGAAAAAGACAGATACTAAAAAATTAATATTCTTGGAAGGGTCTCTCACCACTGTTAAATAGTTTGATTCAGCTTATCTGCTGGAGGCTAACTTTAAATTAATGTTCCACTTAAAGTGCTTTTTTTTATTATTCTTTAAAAATGATTCATGGATCCAGCTACATCTTAACAGCCTACTGTAAACATCTTATATGGTGCATTAGTAATAAATTGTTAACAGATGGCAAAAGCATACTCCCGGCAGTGCAGCCTGATGCTTTTCATTCAGTCTGACCTCACAATGAGGGGTACGTGGACACTTTTTTGAGCTACTGGGGGCTCAACTCTGGTAAGCCATGGCCAACTTCCACCTGGGATTATTAGAGCCACTCCACCCTGCTTTGCATTGACCCAGTGCTTCAGGCAGCGCAGCTGAGAGTGCTGTGCTAGGAGGACCTGGTATGGGACTTCGGCCCATTTAAGTGCAAGTCGATGGCTCGTGAGGGAATGGGGTCCAATGTTCGTAAAATGCATTTGTAATTATTTCCCTCTCCTAAGACTCAGGCGGTTGGTCTCAGGGTAAGAAGACACCCTGGCTTTACAACTGAAAGGATATGAAAAATAGTATGATGGTAACAATTTCCAGAATTCACCGTGACGCTTCTAAAATGGTTTTACTGTATAATGTGGGACAAGCGGATTGTAATCTCTTCAGTGCAGGGCCATCTTTTGTTATGTGTTTGTACTTCACCCAGCAGCACGGGGCTCTTTAGGCCAGCGGCAGCAGCACCATGCAAGGAAGATGAATAACTCTCACCAGTGGCAGCCTTTCAATCCCTTCCCTCAGGGCTTTCTCTGACTGATTCATAAACAAGTGATTCCAGACAAAAACACTAAGTCCCAATTACCAGAGACCTTTCCAACTTCTTAGTTTGCTGGAATGGTGTGACGTACCTGGGTAAAATCCAGACTAATGAGCAGCTGTGCCACCCTTGCCCTGGAACCTTGGGTGCCTTATGGTGCCTTGCTGAAGGACTTCCTACCTGGGCCACTCACAAACAGCCTTCCAGCATGCAAGCCACACCCTGAGGGTTTGTGTGCAACTGCAGCCTACCAGCCATTTGGGTTCTCACCAGTCTGGGTTATGCTGCGGTGTGACCCCAATGCACTCCCAGTCTTACATTTCCCCCAGGAAATGTATGTCCTGTACTATCCACCCCTCTCCTGGACAACACAATTTTATATAAAGTCTGTTATTTCTTTAATAGAAATAATATGAATACAACTTGCCACCCAAAATGGAGTTTCCCAAACACTCCAGTTTAAACAGATTGTATTAGATAAAACAATAAAAGAAGTTTATTATCTACAAAGAGATAGATTTTAAGTGAGTAAAAGTAATGAGGCATAAAAGTCAGAAATGGTTACAAGACAAATAAAGATAAAAAGCAACCAGGGCCTAAAATTAACAAAATTCAAAGCAAAGTTTTCTCATTACATGCTTTCAGCAGTCTTACTGACCAAATTTCTTAGGTCAGGACCCCCTTCTCCCAGAATCCAATGAATGCTTCCTTTTTTGCTTTGGGAGCTGTGAATGCGATTGGCAGGGAGAGAAAGAGGGGCGCCTTGGGGTGTGTGTCCCTCCTTTTCATAATTACAGTCCCACTCTTGAAAAAACATTTGGGTACCAGGATAGAAAAAGTCCTTGGGGAAGGATGTTCCCTGCTGCTTTTTCCTCACCTATTTGAGCTTCCTTTGTTTCCCTTCCTGCTTGGTGAATCTGTTTACCACTTAAACACAAATTAAGGAGAGCACACTTTCCTTTGTTTGAGACAGACCTGTTTGCCCATCTCAGTTTGGAACATGTGTTAATAACACCATACAGTGGAATCTTATAACTTCACATACAATGTTGCTACGCATATTTTATTGAGATGATACTCACTAGCAAATTATGAGTTTTCAGATGATACCTTACAAGGCATACCTTGTACAAAGATTATTACAATAGTGTGTAGGGTGTGAATACAGGGGAACATTCTGCCCCAGAGGAAAAAGGGCACACCCTTCCCTCACCCCCCGCCCCCCGATAGCTGGCACCGTTGCCACTTCCCCTCTATCTTTATATCCCCACCTACCATCTCCTTTGCAATAGCCAGGATTGTTAACCCCTCATGCACTTGGATTTATGGAGCAACTTTTTATTTGTCACAGGGTCTGATTCCTTGTCCCTAGGTGCTACCACAAAACAAACTATCATTAATGATACTGTTATAATTTATTAATAATAATTTACCAAACACAATACATGATGGTGAGGTATAAAGATTTTATTGGTACTTGTTTGGGTTCATGAGACATGCCGCCCTCCTAAAAAAATCACATCCTTAGCTGATTTCTCTCATGTTGTATGGAATGTTACTCCAGAGTCTCAGATGCTGCTACTGTTTTCAGATTAAATATGTCAGTCTTCCTGAAAATAATGTGGCTTCCCGGCAAACCAGGCTCATTATCGTTATTTATTTCTATAGCACCATCTGTTTGCATCTGTGAATACAACACTGCACAATAGGAAAACTGTCCTGTAATCAGTAACAGGTCCCTGCCACAAAGAACTTGCAGTCTAAAGGCCCAGTAGTTACAGTACAAAACACAGTCTAGAGCACATTGTTGAAACGTCATTGGAGCTGAAAAGCTTCTTGGACAAGAGGGAGTTCCAGGATCTTTGTCATACATTTAAGAGGTGCAAGACAAAATTTCTAGTGAAATCCTCCAGGCACTGACTGAAACCTCCCACTGAAATCCTCCTCAAGTTGCATTGTTAGCTCTGAAAATGCATTTACAGCCCACTTCAAAAAGCTGCTCGCACTGAAATACCTGCAGTAGCAACAGGGGAAGCCCAAGGATGCTGAAAAAAAAAAATCAGCCAGCCATCTGGTCTTCCGTCCCCAGTGATCACTATGGCAGTGGGTACACTCTGTTTAGGTGGGATTCTGCCTCTCACTCCTGTGTGCCACTCCAGCAGTATGCAGAGGCAAACAGCCCAGAAGCCAGCCAAGGCAGAATTACCCTGGTGTAGGCAAGGCACCTGGTTCCCATAAAAGCCTGTACGCAGGTCCCCTTCTAAGTCCCAGAAAGGGGAGGCTGTTAATGGTAGGGGAGTGCCTGCAGCATGTGCCACTATAACGCCAACAGACCCCAGTTGTCGGCGGGTGGGATCGAACCTGGGACCTCTGGAGCTTAGTGCATGAGCCAAAAGCCAACTGACTGTAGAGCAGACTCATTTGCTCTCTGGTCTAGGTGCCACTAGATGGGACAGAACACCACATCCAGGAGGTGTGTGTGTTACAGACTTCCCCTAGATGAGGAAGCAGTCCCGAGCTTGAGAGACTTCCCAGTTGAAATCCCAGACGAGCCCCTACTTATAACATCGACAGACCCCGGTCATCAGTGACCGGGATTGAACCTGGGACCTCTGTGTATGACCCTCTACTGCCACATGGCTTTTAGCTAATGCTGTAGCAGCAGGGCTGGATTACCCAATAGGCAGACTAAGCACGTGATTAGGACACCAGCAAAGCAGGAGGCACCCAAAAAAATGAGATTTTTTTTGAAAAAATTTGATATTTGATATTTCAAAAAAAGCATTGAAGTAGTCATCATGGGAAAAATCAGAACTTTGTTAGACTTCCTTACACTCCACTACACACTCTTCCTCCATTTTTCTGTTCTCTTTTTATTACTTATCGCCACCTAAACCAGGGGGGCATCCTACTAACGTAGATTTAAATAATGCGAGGAAATCAGATCCTGTCATGTATTGCAATAAATTTATGTTTTATTATTGATATATTCTTCTGAGTTATACGTACTTGATTCGTTTTTTTCTTATATATATATATATATATATATATATACACATAAACATAGTGTATGTTGTGTAATTTGTTTTTTTTTTTTTTTAAGTTCAGATAACTGAGATAAGGGGCTGGATGAAACGTAGCCAACTGAGTAGAGCACAGAAACATAAACTGGCAGAAGAAAAGAAACAAAAAACTAGTGAAGTTTTCCAAAATCTTCCAAAACTGACATCATTTTTCAAAGCGAATCCATCAGAAGCAACATCTTCTCTCAGTAGCACAGACATCGTTCCAAATCCTGTAGGTGTTTCAGAGACTGACCCTTCTTCTATTGGTGAAACAAACACCATTCCAGAACATGTGGATGTGTCAGAGACTGTAATTGATCATCCTACTCCTGGTGGTAAAACAGACATTGTTCTAGAAGGTGTGGATGTGTCAGAGACTGAACCTGCCCATGCTGTAAATAATAGGAGAAAAGATCCTGGTATGTGGGTTGATTTCAGTACTGATGATGTAGCTTACTGGATAGATCGTGGACCAAATGACCATCAACACCACACTGGGCCATTTGACAAATCACATCATATTTTTACCAATGGCAAACAAACAAGATATTGTCTACAAAAAATATTTTTCGGAATGAAAGCGAACGGTGAGAAATACACTCGAGAATGGCTACTGTATTCACCATCAACAGGGTCTGTGTACTGTTTTGTTTGCAAACTTTTTGCATATAAAAAACATCCCGGTTTACTGCAAATGGATTTAGTGACTGGAAGAATACTGTTTTAATTGAACAACATGAAAATAGCACTACTCACAGAGATTCAATGTTGACATATTTAAATCGAAGACAGGGCTTTGGATTGACACAAAAATTGGAAGAACAAATTAAAGGGGAGCGTGAATACTGACAACATGTCTTGCAGTATGTTATAGCTGTTATTCAAACATTAGCTGAATGTGGTCTGCCTTTCCAGGGATCAAATGACACATTTGGACCATTGCAGAATGGAAATTTCTTGGGATTGTTGGAGCTTGTAGCTCAGTCTGACCCATTTTTAGCAGGCCATATCTCAACATATGGGAATGCTGGTAAAGGTAACCCATCATACTTATCCAAGACAATATGTGATGAACTCATTGGTTTAATGAGCGACAAAGTTCGTTCAACTATTGTGGCTGAAATAAGTACTGCTGGATACTTCAGTTTATCTGTCGACTCTACACCTGATCTTTCACATATTGATCAATTGAGTATTGTACTGAGATATGTGTCTCCCACAGATGGAAAACCAGTTGAACGATTTATAACATTCCTCAATTTGAAAAGCCACACTGGTGAAGAAATGGCAAATCAAGTACTGCATTATCTTTGCCAAGTTTGCAAAATAGATTTCTCGAAGTGCAGAGGTCAATCTTATGACAACACTGCCAGCATGTCAGGGTGTTATCAAGGAATGCGGAAGAAGCTTTTAGAACAGAACAAATATGCCATATTCATACCATGTGCTGCACACTCTCTCAGTCTTGTTGGCCACAGTTCTGTTGATTGTTGTCCGATGGCAGTAAGTTTTTTCTCAACAGTCCAGTTACTTTATACATTTTTCTAATACTCGCTGGGAGGCACATGCAGTGGCAACAAGTGCAATTCTGGAGTCCTACTCAAAGATTGTGGGTGCATTAGAAAGTATAGCTGAAGACCAATCACAAAAGGGAGAAACTATACGAGAGGCAGAAAACATTGCAAACAAGATGCAAGAACTAGAGTTTGTATTCATGTTGACCATGTGGAATGAAATTTTACAACACTTTTACTATACAAGTCAAGCTCTCCAAGAACAAGAATTGGATTTTAAAACATGTGCAGACCTCTGTCAATCATTAGCAGACCACTTACACACTTTGAGGAATGATTTCAAAAGATTTGAAGACATATCAAAAGATATCTTGCCTGATACTAACTACAAAGAAGCCCAGTCCCGCAAGTGAATCGGGAAAAAAGAAGCAAATGATAGCAGTGCAACAGAAACAGCATTGAATCCTAGAGACAAATTTTGCATATCTACTTACTACACTATAATTGATACACTTGAAGCTCCTATGAAGTGGAGAGGTGACGTGTACAAAGAAGTATCAAGTAAATTTTCTTTTCTAAATGTAACCCTTCTGCCCGTCAGAGTTGGCAGCAACAAGGGCCAGGTTCAATATCTAGGGGATCCATTCCAATAACACAATGCAAACCGGCTCGAGCCCTCACCCAGTGACCTGGGACAGATATATACCATCCCCGCTGGGCACCTCGAAGAGGCAATACTTCCCCTCTCGCAAGCACATAGTCTGAGTGTAGCAAAAAGCCTTTTAATAACAGAGAGAAACAATGTGGCATTATGTTGGGGAAACACCACCAACAGGATTCATAACACAACCCATGAGCAAAAAAACCCACCCCTAGCAAATTGGGGCATGCCCCTTTCCCTTTGGTTCTTGAGTCCAGCAACCCCCAAATCACCCAAAGTCCCAAAAGTCCAATGACCCAAAAGTCTCTGTCCCTGGTCAGGGCAGCCCCAGAGTTCAAAAGTTTATCTGCGGAGCTTTACCTCCCAACCTGGGTGGAGATGGGACGGATGTAAGAGGCACCTTACATGATCTGAAGCTGACCGCCCCACAGCTCCATAGGCCTTCGCTCCGCCAGCTGCCCCACGAACTCCTTCGCTCAGCTCCACTCCGCTCCGCTCTGCGGCCTGCCAGCAGCTCCCGCCGTCCCACGAACTGCTCCACCAGCCGGTCCACAAACTGCTCCGCGTCCCACCAGCAGCTCCCGCCTTCCTACGAACTGCTCCACAATATATCTTCAGGCTCCCCCACTACTTAACACAACGCTCAGTGATTTCAGCTCTTAGTCAGTTCAGCTCTTTGGTGAATTCAGCTTATAGTAGGGGAGCCTCAGTGCTGGTGCACTATTAGCCCAAATTGAGCTCAGCAGCCTGTAACTAGACTTCTAATGAAATCAAAATTAGCTCTGATATTCCACAGTGGAGAGAGAAGGAAGTGTAATTAGCATGTAAGGCCCTCACCAAGGGGCCCATGCCATCAAGTATTAATACCTGTCCCCAGCCTCTCTCAATTCACAGAGTTTTGGAACCCATGACCCTTGCCTAGCGAGTGCTACTTAGTTGATGGTGAGTCCCTCCATCATAACAAAAGGCCAAGTACAGTTCCAAGCACAGTTCCCATAATCAGGGTAATAACAATTTATTCTTCCTGCCCCAATAACAGGGACACTGGGGATCCCACAGCAGCCAAAGTGACCATTTGGGCAGCTATGGCCTCATTCTAGGTGGGGTGGGTGTGCCTATGCAAATGAGATCGGCCCCTGAAGTTCTTTTCCACAACTTGCCACACCTCACCACCAGATGTCAGGGTGGAGCTCATCCTGACACTGCTTACATCAATGATATGGACTTATCTGACGAACAATATTCATAAGGTTCCCAAAAGCTAGTTGACTCATACCCTGTTGACTAGAACATGAATCTCTGTGGAGAAGTACAGCAGTTCCATGTTATATGCACGCAAAGTTTAATGAAACTGGAAAAATGAAATTCAGTCAAATTGATCTTCATGACACAATATTGAAAGACAGAATACAATGTGTATTTCCAACTGTAGAGATTGCACTACGTATTATTCTAACATTGATGATTACTAACTGCTCCGCAGAACGCTCTTTTTCTCAGTTGAAAAGAATAAAAAACCCTCAGAGAACAACAATGTGTCAGGACAGACTTGATTCACTTTCCCTATTGTGTATGGAAGAGGACATGCTTCATCGAGTCAGCTTCTATGAATTTATCCAGAATTTTGCAATCAGATTTTGCAAGCAGAAAATATAGAAAGAAGCTATTTTAATTTCAGCACACATGTAAGTTTTGTGTCATTTCGAAAAATAAAATTTTATTTTACAGTATAGTATTGTTTTTATTTTGAATCACATATGGGGGAGCTCCATAATCTTTTCAGTGCTTAGGGCCTCTAAAAGTCTTAATCCAGCCCTGTGTAGCAGACTCTTTAATCTCTCTCTCTCTAAGTGGTCTCAGTGCTAGGGGAGGACAGAACACCACACGCAGGAAGTGTGTGGGTTACACCACTATATGGATTCCTGGCTGTTGCAGCTGCCGCTCAGCCCACAGACAGCCTTGATGCCATAAATAGAACAACTGCTTTCCTGGCGGAGAAGCCTAGAATAGGAAGAGCACAGCAATCTTTGCCCGACCCCCCCAGATGGCATCTTCTGTGTTGTGACTACATGAGGCCTGGCACAGAATCCCAAGCAAAGCTGGAAGGTGTAATTCTTCACCAGAGCAGCTCCAGTGAGGCTGTAGTGCAGTCAAGGCTCGGGCTTTATTACCACCATCTCCAAGGCCCCCACCCATGGCAAAATATCGATCACAGTGACTCTGAGGCAGGCAACAGCTAAAGGCACATCCACAGAATCCACACAGGACTAACCCAGTCATGGCACAATCCTACAGCTCTTATTCAGGCAAAACTCCCATGTCTGGAATTTGGACCTAACTGAATGAATAAACCTGGTTTGTGAGTTTTCACATCGCTGTGTTTTCAGAGGTGATTTCTTTAGAGTTTGCATGTTGTTATTATTTATTACTGGTATTATCATAGCACTTCGGAGCCCATTATGTATTGTATAAATACAGAACAAAAAGGTGGCCCTACCCCCAAAGAGTTTACAATCTACTGTGACAGACCCAGACCAGTGGGGTACAGGAGTCTGGTTGAAGGCAAATATACTGGCCACTGGATGAATAGTTTTCTGTCCCTTGAGTGACCAGAGCAGGGGCTGCACTAGAGCAATCAGGAACCTGCTAGAACCAATTAAGACAGGCAAGCTAATTAAGACACCTGGAGCCAATTAAAAATATACTAGAATCAATTATGGCAGGCAGACTCATCAGGACACCTGGTTTAAAAAGGACCTCCCATCAGTTAGTGGAGGGCATGCAAGAAGGTGTGCTTCTGGAGGACTGAGGAATACAAGCGTGATCAGGCTTCAGGAGGAAGATCCTGTGGTGAGGATAAAGAAGGTGCTGTGGGGGAAGGCCATGGCGAAGTAGCCCAGGGAGTTGTAGCTGTCACACAGCCGTTACAGGAGACGTAGACAGCTGCTATCCACAGGGCCCTGGGCTGGAACCCGGTGTAGAAGTCGGGCCCAGGTTCCCCCCATCCTCTCAACTCCTGATCGGACACAGGAGGAGTTGACCTGGTCTGTGAGCAACACCAGAAGGGAAGATCTATTTTGGAAAGGGATCTGGCCTGTCCCTGACCCACTAGGTGGGACAACAGAAACTGTGGAGATTGTTTGCCATTTCCCCCATGCTGGCCAGTGATGAGGTTAGCTGAGTGAACAGCAGGTTTGAGCCTCGAGCAGAAGCGGCCAAACTGAGAGCTGCCATGAACCTCTGAGGTGAGTAAATCTGCCAAAAAGTGCAGGACCACCAAGGCAGAGGAGGAACTTTGTCACACTACATAGATGGCCCTGTTGTAATAATTGGGCCTACAAATTTACCCTAGTTGTGAGGTCACCTGTGAGAAGTGTGTGAACGTTTATAAAGTGTCACGGTAACCTGTGTTGATGGGAAAAGCTGCAAAAGTGAGAGACAGACTGAATTAATCCAAACAAAAAGGCCTACTGATATAACTCAAGGACTTCATTAAAATCATGTGTGGTAAACACAACAAGCATGGAACCAGAAATCAATTAACTCAAACTGGTGTGTTGGAAGGTAGGCCTATTTGGTGGACAAAATAATGAGAAGATGGGCTGTTCTGCCCATCACTTCCCTTTTGGGGTCCTTAAAGAAAGAAACTTTGAGAGAAAACCTGGCTACTGGAGTGAGCTTCCCTATGATAGCTGCCACCTCCACCAACTTCTGAGACCCCAGGCCTTATTCATCCTAATCCTGAGTGATGTCTGACTCCTGACAAGACTGGGCAATCAGAAGGCATTACCACCTCTGCTGCTGAATCCCAGACACCACCTGGGATGTGAGACTTTGTCTCTCTCTCCCTACCCTTCACCATGTATCCCTTTCCTTCCCTAGCTTACTTCTTCTCTTTCCTATCTCTCTCCTTTGGCAGTCTAATAAATGTCTGGGTTAGCCAGCCAAGACTTCTGTAAGCTTGTGACCAGATAAGTGGCTAAAAGCAATGCCCTAAATAGCCCAATGTCAGTACAAGTTTGCCAGGTCTCAGGGTTGCTGATAAGACCATGTGCCATGAGTGTGTTTCTCCAGCAGTGAGGCTTCAAGTGAGAGTTGACAGCAGAGACAAAAGCTGCATTTTCTACTCCTGGGGGAATTCTGCACCACTGCACATGCGCAGAATTTATATTCCCCGCAGATTTCTTTGCTTCCCCACAGAAAAATGACTTTGACAGGGAAGCAAATGGAAGCCACAAGAGCTGTCATGCAACCCTCCCCCGCAGTATGTTTCAGGTGCCCAGGTCAGCTGTCAGATAGGTAAATCACTGTGGGGCAGGGGGCAGGACTGGGGAGGATCCAGCTGGTGGCTCGTACACTGCGCCGAGCTCATCTGCTAGTCCCGGCTGGGCTAGGGAGGATGGGACTTCCTCTTCCCCTGCATGGCATCCAGGACCAGATTTCTCCCCCAGCTGCAGGAAGTTCTGCATTCTCCCCCTCTCCCCACACCCATCACTCCTCAGCTGCAGGGGGAGTGATCCGTGTACAGGGAGTACACGGGTGTACATCCACCCAACCCCTGTGCATTGAAACCCGTTCATACTCAGACTCTCCTGCTGAGCTTCACCCCCCACACACACTTGGAACCCCCTAGTGAGCCCAACTCCCCCTGCACCTGGACCACCCAGATGAGCCACCCACACTCATATCCCCATCTCACTGAGCTCCAACCAGCTGCACCTGGATCCCCACTGCACTGAGCCCCACTCCCCCAGCATCTGGACCTCTCACAGAGCCCCCCACACCCAGACCTCCCTGCCGAGCTCTATACCACCCATACCCCCCCCCACTGAGCCCCAACCACCTTCACCCAGACCCTCCCCGCAGAGTCCCATTACCGTTGCACCCAGAACCACCACCACCCCACAGGCCCCTGTGCATCCAGATCCCCCCTGCACCCAGATCTCCCACTGAGCCACCTGCACCCAGATTGCCCCACACAGAACCCAGTAAATCCATACCTAGATCCCCCCCACACTAAGCCTCTGCACACTGCCTGCACCTGGCATGGATGGACAGGGTCCTGGGGTGATTCTGGGGCAGGCCCAGTATTTGTGCTGTGTCTGGGTTGGGTGCAGCTTCACTGCTGAGTCTGTGTCCCGGGGGGTGGGGAGCTGCACAGTGATCTCCCACGTCTGTGCAGCCAGTGGCCTGTGCTCTCTAATGCCATGCTGGAGCCTCCACATTTATTGACAAATAAAATTTGCAGAATTTTAAAATATATTAATTTTTTTACTCCGAATTTTTAATTTTTTGATGCAGAATTCCCTCAGGAGTAATTTTCTCCTTTTGCTGTTCTTTTCTGTTCCCTCTTGTGGTATTTTCTTCTACGGAAATAGGAGCAGACTTTAACAACAGCAGCAGTAACTACATCTCCACCCCATTTCAACTAACTTCTTCTCTTTTCCCCATCTAACAGACTGTCAAACAAGGGTTTTTTTCCCATCTAAAAACTCTCTCCAGCTAAAGGGGGAAGGAACAAAGAATGTGGTAAAAATGAAAGCCTTACTTCATGCTTTACATTTCAAATGCTTTGTTTTCTTCTTCTGTATCGTGAATATAAGATTTTTTAATGGTGTGTTTGCCATGGTACTAAGCAGGCTGAAGTCTCTGCATGCCAAACCCCGAACCTTGTTTAAAACTCTTTCATGCTGGACAGTAACTGGGGTATGTTAATACTTAGGCCATATGTTCCATCTAAATGAATACAACAGCCCTCACACATACTCGTGCACATGGTCACATGTATTCTGCTCTGTGCTTCGTTGTCAGTTATTCACCTTGGCACCTTTCATGACACTGAGGAAGCTGCAAGTCTCCCATTGACTTCAGTGAGCTTTGGCTCAACCCCATCTAGGGAAAAATCATGAGAGGACAAAATAGCAATGGCTGAATTATTCCTATTCAGTATTAATCAGCATTTTTACCTTTCCCCCCACAATCTGGTAAAATCTGCTTTGCTTAAGAACTTAAGAAAGTTTAAATCAGTGTGATGTCAACCTTCAGATCTAGTAAGTGCTATAAATGTGTCAAATTTGGAGGTTTGGATGACCCAAACTGCAACAACAGATGCCAAGGCAGAGATGAGATATGGACCATATTCATCCCTGGTGTAACCATACTGAAATCAGTAGAGTTACATCAAGGCTGAATTTGGCCCTAGGAAAAAGGCTATTTTATTTATTCATCTAGTTTATGTAACACTTTGATTTAAAACTCCCAAATAATCAACAGGCTGCTATTGTTCCACATGTATTTCAACAGACTTTGGTTTAAAACTCTTCTTTGGAAAAAAAAATATTATATTTTTCCTCAAAATCTTGGTCATATATTTCCCCCCAATTGTATTCCTTCCCAAGTTCCATTTTGCCCCCCTACTGTAGTCATATAAAAAAATCTCAGCTCATGGAGTAAAATTAGAGAATGATAATGATGATATTTATTACCTGGAATCGCTTACTGATTTTGCTTGAAAGAGCCTGGAAATTCCCTAGCTGGGAAGGAATGGAGTAATCAGATGGATATGGAAGAGTTTTTAAAACAATGACGCCTCTAGTGCACTATTATTCCCCACAAAGATGTGGTTATGTGATGATAATACACCTTAGGTAGTATCACCTAATTCTGTTACCAAAAGTCTGAATGGGAGGTAAAATGTATTTTGGTAGCTAGAGAAATATTATCATGAGGAATGTGAAACACTGAGCTGTCTGGGTTACTGATTTAACTCCCTCAGTGTGATACTAAACTTGTGCTCTAAGTCTCATATTTACAGATATTTACGGTAGATTTAGCTAGATTGAGGGCAGGAAAGATGGCCCAGTGGTTGGAACAGTATCTTGAGACCCAGGTTCAATTCCCAGAGCCTAAGCTCAAGCCTAAATGTCTACACAGCTATTTTTAGTGCAGTAGCATGAGCCCCGGGAGCTCAGCCAATTCTAACTCCTAGCCCCAAGCGGCCTATTATGATTTGGATGCCCCGTGAGGCAAAGCAGGGCATGATCTTACAAGGGTGCAGTAGGCCTGGTTAGGTGGCAGATTTCAGTGAATCTGTCATTCTCTGCACATGGCGTAATCAGGTATGTTATTACATTTGCTATGTGTTCCCTCTGGGGAATTTACACAGATGTGAACACCTGAAAGGGAAACATACGTAGTCACAAGAGAAAATAAGTTAAGTGAAACCAGGGGAAATGCTATGGGAAAACTCCTTGCAGAAGATCAGCAAGAAGCTTAAGGACATCTGGATCCCACTTAGTCTCCATAGACTCTGTGAATGTATCAGTGTTTGAAAGGTTTCCCTCCTCTCACCCCTCCTCCTTCCCATCAGCAGCTTGCTGCAGGAGACATTGAGCTAGGTTCATCCAAGGTTTGTGTATGCTAAATCCAGGCACAGGGCACCCGTGGCCGAAAGTCCTTTAAGGGAGAAGGTTATAGTGAGACCAGCACATGCGCAGAAGTGTTCTGCCCTGGCTGGGAAGGGGATGGATTAGGAAGACTCAGGCCTGGGCTAAAAGCAGAAGTTGCCCTGGTTTAACTGAAGGTGTGATTTTTTTTTAAATTGATTTAGTTAAACTGGTGTAACTTTGTGTGTGACATCTTTCTATTGGGTTAGACCTGGTTTATTGGGTCAAGCAAGCTTGCCTCTGTGCTTTACAAACCAATACAAGCCAGGTCTAAACCCAGAGGTGGTGTTCACACCAGTGTTCGCACTGATTGAAGTTAATCTGTTTGTAAACAGATTTAAGTTAAACTGGTGCAACTTCTGTGGGTAGACAAGCTCTTAGATTCAGCACCTGCTCTCAGTAGCCTCCACTATCAGCCTGTTGGGCCCAGACACAAGGTAAGGCACACAAGGCCAGCAGACCAAAGTGGAGGGGACAGGTATAAAGCCACCTGTTTCTCCTAAGATGAATCTCTCTGGGTCTGTTGTTGGGCAAAGAAATGTAATTTACTCCTCTTGAGTCCCCCAGAGTGACTGAGTCTAGCCCAGAGATCTGAGAGAGCACATTGAATCCTGCCCACCGATAATCACCTTTATTCCACTGTTAATCCCTTCCATTTATCTGAGCTCATCTAGCCAGATTGCACACTCTTCCCATCCTCTCAGGATCTTGGGAAGACACTGGGTGGCCACTTCCTCGACCATGTCTCTTTCCAAGAAGTCACCTTGTCAACTTATTGACCCCTTAACCCAGAAAAAGTCCTCTGAAGAGTGAGAGAGTCTCACTGTTCCACCCTCTCCTGCAGGAGGAAACAGCCCCATCCCTGACTAACCGGTTCTGTCGGGTCTGAGGAAAGTCCAGAGCCCTTTGCTACCCAACTAGGGAATCTCCAGGGGCTGTAACAATCAGTTCTGCCTTATAGCACATGGTGCTGCACAGACCTCCAGATACCACTACCCACCAAAGGAAGGTTGGTCTTGTGGTTAAGACACTTTGCTGAGACTCAGGCACTCTTGAGTCAATTCATGGCTCTGCAACAGATTCTCCTGTGTGACCTTTCCCATGTCATTTAATCCCATTGCGCTTCATAGAATCATAGAATCATAGAATATCAGGGTTGGAAGGGACCCCAGAAGGTCATCTAGTCCAACCCCCTGCTCGAAGCAGGACCAATTCCCAGTTAAATCATCCCAGCCAGGGCTTTGTCAAGCCTGACCTTAAAAACCTCTAAGGAAGGAGATTCTACCACCTCCCTAGGTAACGCATTCCAGTGTTTCACCACCCTCTTAGTGAAAAAGTTTTTCCTAATATCCAATCTAAACCTCCCCCATTGCAACTTGAGACCATTACTCCTCGTTCTGTCATCTGCTACCATTGAGAACAGTCTAGAGCCATCCTCTTTGGAACCCCCTTTCAGGTAGTTGAAAGCAGCTATCAAATCCCCCCTCATTCTTCTCTTCTGCAGACTAAACAATCCCAGCTCCCTCAGCCTCTCCTCATAAGTCATGTGCTCTAGACCCCTAATCATTTTTGCTGCCCTTCGCTGGACTCTCTCCAATTTATCCACATCCTTCTTGTAGTGTGGGGCCCAAAACTGGACACAGTACTCCAGATGAGGCCTCACCAGTGTCGAATAGAGGGGAATGATCACGTCCCTCGATCTGCTCGCTATGCCCCTACTTATACATCCCAAAATGCCATTGGCCTTCTTGGCAACAAGGGCACACTGCTGACTCATATCCAGCTTCTCGTCCACTGTCACCCCTAGGTCCTTTTCCGCAGAACTGCTGCCTAGCCATTCGGTCCCTAGTCTGTAGCGGTGCATTGGATTTTTCCACCCTAAGTGCAGGACCCTGCACTTATCCTTATTGAACCTCATCAGATTTCTTTTGGCCCAATCCTCCAATTTGTCTAGGTCCTTCTGTATCCTATCCCTCCAGCGTATCTATCATCAGTGAAACTGATATAATAATACTTCCTTTGTCTGTCTTATCTCTTTTGAAACTATAAGGTCTTCAGGGCAGGGACTCTCTCTCACTATGTGTTTGTACAACACCTTGCACATTGGGGCCCCAATCTCGGTTGAGGCCTCAACACACTACTGTAATACAGACAACAAACAAAGAAAACAGAGCAGTGCTGAATGGAAAGCACTATGAATAATTTGCAGGGGATGCCATTTAAAAAACTCCCAAACATTTGTACATTGCTTTCAACTCCCTCCTTTCCTCATCTTACCACAGCCAGGCTCCCACCAAATTCTGCCACTTCTTTCTCTACAGAAGCTCCAAAATCCATCCCTTCCTCTCTTCTCCGGCTGCTGAGATAGTAGCTCGTGCTGGGATCCCTGGCTCAACTCCATTCTATCCTTCTCTGGCCTCTTCCATCTTTCCCTCCTCCAGTGCATCCAAAATACTCTGCCGTGTTCATTTGCTTTTTTTCTCTCCTATGTGGATCTCTGCAAAGGCTTCTCCTCTTCTCCTTAGTGAAACTCAAGGTGTTCCTGCATTTCCAAAGGTCTCAATTACGCTGCCATCGTCTTCGCCTACACATCTGCTTGCTTTCTGTGCTCCACCCTCGCTTTCCTTCTGACTAGTCTCTTTGGGCCATATGCTTCTGTGGCTTGTGCACTGAAAAGCCTAGCAACTGTACAACAAAACCCGATGGTGGACTTAAGCATAAGCCAAAGCCACCCACATGGTGTGATGCCATACCAGCCTTCCCAATAAGAATTCTGCCACAGAGAGGATCCTCAGACACACAGATGGCGGGGTGTATGCTGTGGCAGGAAGTAGGGAAAAGCCAAATGAAGCATCATATTCTGGAGAGCCACCAAGGCTTACCACAGAGTGGGCAGTGTCAGTTACTTGGCAGCAGTAACTTGCTAATGTCAGAAAAGCTTTAGCTAATGCTTCTCATGGCTGGCTATGTGAACCTGCTTTGCCCATTTTCGGAGGAGATTGTTTGATGAAAACTTTGCTCTGTCTGCACCATTTATTTTAACTGCAAAGGGGAACCGACAGATGGCTCTTTGTCACCACTTACTCCTGACTTTGTGGTCTCTTGTGACACCAGACCTGTAGACCCCCTGGATTTCCATGCAGAAATCCAGACAGGTGCTAATACAACTTCGGGCTGTGTTAATTCCTTCTGGGACACCTCTGCGGCGGCTGTTGTGCAGTGCCCCAAACATTTGTACATTGCTTTCAACTCCCTCTGCGTCCCTCCACAGCCAGGCTCCCACCAAATTCTGCCTCTTCTTTCTCTACTGTTTGTATAGCACTTAGCACAATGGGGTCTCCATCCATGAGGACTCCTAATTTCTATGGTAACAACAAAAATAATGTCATTGATTGATTTGTTGACCTTCATAAAATCTCCCCTTGGGTTAGGGTTTATAAATCTTTTGTTTTTGTTTTGTTTTAGCTGTAAGCAAAACACAGATTTGGGGCTAAACTACCTGGTGGCGTCGACTAATTAGAACCTGTTTTATTGGTATGGATAGGTTGGGAATGCTTTCTGGTGTGGGGAAGGAGACTGTTATTACAAAATATTTCTTTGGGGTGGGAGGTGAGGAGACTCTTTTTTTCACTTTAAAAGTCTCAACTGTCTGTTAAAAATGAAGAAAAATAAAAATCAGTGAAAAGCTGAGAACAAGGAAACCTGAGGAAGGATGCAAGAGAGAGGTCTGCTGAGCGTGGGCTACAGATGGACACCACTGCCCATTACTGGACTATGTTTCCTTATAGTAGCTGAGCTAGCTAAGACACTTCTTACATCTCTGTGGTTTTAGGGCAGTTCTTAGTTCAAACTGCTGTGCATTCTCTTGCGCTGCTGTACCTACAGAGGCAGGGATCATTACAGAATGGTACTTGGCCTTTGGCTTAAAATAGGGTGACGTACATGGTTGTGTATGCGTGCATTGGTCCCCTTCTGGAGTACGCCAGCCCATTTTGTGTGTAGGGCAGTGTCTTTTACAGGATGAGCTAGTGAATCTGCAATTTTAGCACACTGGTCTTTTTGGAACTGAAGGTCAGACATTGAATACTTCCCTCCCCTCATGTCACATGTATGGAAATGGGTAACCTGACCCATAATGGACAAGAAGGGATGTTTCTGCATGTCCGCAACTGCATTAACCCTTCAGGCAATCCCCCAAATTGCACCCCCACTCACATCTTCTATTCTGATTAAGAATTTTCTACATTTGACAAATATAATGACAAAACAAAGACCCCCTCAATGAGCAGGAAGGAAGTGGGTCAGGTCCAGGTCAGGAGTGTAAGTAGCTGCAGCACTTGCTGCTACAGAGGTTCTGGGCTGCAGATGCAGCCCAGGACAGGTTGCACATGGGTCTGCTCGAAATTACACTGTGGACTATATAAGTCCCCACAGCAGACTGCAATCAAGGCAGTCCAAAGGTGGTAGAAAGCCACCCTTCACGCTGGGTTGTGTCTTCTGTGCCGTGTGTCTAAGTAGATACAACACAGAATCTGGCTCTTTGAATTTAATTTATCTCCAGAAGGGTCAGGCCCAAACTGCTCAGCTCTTCAAAGGACAAATTCTCTCTCCCGCACTGCTTGAGTGTGGGTCAGGACTGTCACATGGGCCAGGTTATTGTTTCCTACAGCCTCACCCAGGCATGGTTCTATAACTCACCTCTCTGTGATACTGGAGTGCCTGAACATGCACAGAAAACAAGACTACATGCTTATCTGATCAAATAAAACCCCTCAGTCCCTGAAATGGCCGTGATGAACAGGCATCAGATCAAGGAAACCAAAGCCGTGATTCAGCTGAGTATGAGTAACGGCATGGGCCATACAGCTAGAAGTATAAAATACAAATATCTTTTTGCTGATGCTAGAAGCTTAGCTCTGAAAATGGGTAAAATGGAATATCTGGTTTCAGAAGAGCCCTAATTGCATAATTAGCAACATTTTGTCCTTCTGTACTGCCTTCCATGAGAGGCTCTCTAACCACTTGACAAACATGAATGAATTAAACTTCACAATGGCCCTGTGAGGTTGGCAAGTATCGTTACCTCTATTTTACAGATAATGAGACTGGGTGTCATAGACTGGCTGGCCCTCTAAGCGGATTCAGGCTCAGCCTCGCCCATGATGGATGGGCTCCCTGCCCCAGCTGATCCTGATTGGCTGGGTATCAGATGGCCCTGTCCAATTATTAGGCCCAGCTGGGAAGGGGTCACGGGATGCTTACAAAGGATGAGAGCACAGTTGGGGGAGAAGAACTGTAAGAGATTGTCTTCTGTGACTGGCCCTGAAGGAAGGAGGTGAGTGAGCTGGAAAAGGGTGATTGACTCTTCTCATAGGCCCCAGAGAAGGGTAACTTCTAGGCAGATGGCCTAGAGGAGGACTGAGGAGGGTGCAGGAGGCTGGCTCGCTCCTGTGACTGGCTTTGGAAGGAGGGAAACTATCATAGGGGAAAAGCCCTCAGTACTCCATAAGAGGGGGGAAGAACTGAGAGTGGAGCCCAGGAGGGGCAGAAGACCTTTTTGTTTATATTGCCCTTGGGACTAGTGTCTACATTTGTTACCAGTGCCTTGATGGTGAGGCCAAGAGAGAGAGCATTGTCTGAGAGAGTATCCTGGAAGGGGGGGATGTGAGAATTGAGGCAGGGTGAACAGTGTCATGGGCCATAAGAGGGTTCTGTGGAGGCTGACTCAGACACACTGAAGCATAGAGAGATTAAGTGATTGCCCAAGTCTTAAAAGAGAAGCCAGATCTTCTGTGTCTAAATCACAGACCAACCTATCACAGACTGTGTCCAAGACATATGCTATAAAAATCAGTGGAATACCCGTATTCCTGGCTACAAGCAGTACAGAAAATATACTTTGTGGCCTGACTTTCTGAAGTACTGAATGTGCACAATATCACTGAAACCAATGAGAGCTGGGGGTGGAACTTGTGAGAAGCTGGGACCAGATTATATTGCAGAGTGAGTGGAATTGCATTATATGTAAAGAAGGCCATAAATATTACTGAAGAATCATTCCAAGGGGTGGTCATTAATCTCCTGGGAATTAAACCTATTTGGCTACAAATCCCTGGTAACAGAAGTCCTACCATACTTGTAGCCTTATCCCACTGGCCTCCAAAGGATTGAAAAATAAGAATGTTAGTAAGTTAAGAAATTCAGCTGCAAAATTTGCTGGTAAAGTAATATTAAGTGCTGATTTTTAACTCGCCCAATATCAACTGGTTGGAGGAGACTTCAGACAACTGTTTCGAGACTCTCACTTTTACCTATAATTTGCTTTACAAATCTTATTTTTATGCCTACCAGGGAAAAGGCAACTCTTTCTTCTTCAGGAATTAAAATAGGAAGCTAGTGTGATGAGTTGGTTATGGCTATGGTTACGTGTATTTCACTTCTTGTTTAGCCATATGATTGTGGAATGGATTCAAGCAATTGAATTTGATTTGATTCCATCTAAGATTGTAATTTGTCCTGCAATGGGTCTAGTTTAGCTTCATCTTTGACTCTGTCAACCACACTATTATGCATATAGTAACACTTCTGAAAGCTTCACCATGACATAGCAGAGCTCTCAGAAACTTCTGCCTCACCGTCATTCCTTCCTCTTCCTTATTTAGCTATCCAAGCACACGTTTGGGTTTTCATCATTCAATGTAAATTTCACCTTCCCTTCCCTTCTTCTACACCTTGTCCCCGACGTGAAACCAAAGGCATGCTCTATGCAATTGAAGGGTAAAATATTCAGAACCAAACAAAGTGCACTTCTCCTTCAGGCAGCATATAGTCAGCCTGTAGACTTCACTGCCTTAGGAGGATGCACTAAATACAATTTCATGACCGCTGACATCCCTGGTAGCTCTTGAACCTAAGATGATTCTTATGATTCTGGGTATAAACACTTCACTAGCAAATGTCAGGAAGGAATCCCACACACCATTGCACCTACTCCACTATTGCTGCTATTCAGCTAATAAACAATAATAGTCATACTAAAAGCAAAATAATAATAAAGGTGCACGTTATAGATTGTTGAACTTCCTCTGAAGTGTGGTATTGGAGCAAGGATAGCAGATTGGCTGGTCAGATCTGCCATAGCAAACCCTACGTGCCTAATACCTGTGCACAAGGTAATGAACTAACTGTTGTATATTTGCAGCATTGCCTTCTACTGGATGGCTTTTAAACTCTTCAGGTGTGTCAAACAGCCAGGAGTGAGTTTCCTTATACTCAGATGGTCAGTGTCTGTGCTTCTTTTGAACAGCAAGATGCGCATTGTATCCCTTTTGTTACAGATTTCCAAGTGGCCATTGTGTATAATGCAGTGAAAGATGTGAAGCCCTAGGTGTGACCCACAGACCTCTTGATGCCCACTGAGAGAGGGTACAAAAGTACATAGGGTAAAAGGGATTCCTGGGTTCACCAGAAGGTGTCCTATAAGGTCCGTACTAAAAGGAGGTGTCACACTGATCATCATAATCATGTATGTGCAGATAGCATGTAAGCAGGTATGTCTGTATACTGAAAATTATGTTGTTAAAGGCAGGTCGCTCAAAGGTAGAGTGCATTGAGACAGACTTCTCCAGACAGGAGGTGGGAGACACTTCTCTCCCTGGTTGACCACTCTATCTTACTATGACATCTATTTGCACATTGAGCCAAACGCTAGTGAATAGGCTGAGAGGGCTGCAGGAAAAAACAAAAATAGCAGCGTTTATGCTGTTTCTGAAAGACCATGAACTCTTGGGAGTATAACGGGGGGTATAGAGCTACACGGAGGATCTTTCAATCTGGGAAGACAAGTTGCCAGCAGGCTTGGTCTTATGAACAGAGGATCTCAGCCATCCTGGTTGAAAATGCTGGGAAAAGGACTTTGGGTAAGGTATCTTGTGGAGACAGGGGAATGCCTTGTGAGTTCAGTTTAGGCTCCAGAAAGCATGTTGTGATTTTTGTTTTATATGTAACCATTTGTTTCCAATATTCTTACTTACCATCATTTGCATCTCTGTTCTTTGATAATAAATTTATTCTTGTTTTCACTATAAATATACCTAAGTGCTGTGTGTTATGTGGGGTGGGAATGCTGAGTTAAAACTCATAAACTGGGGTGTGCTTATTCCTTTGGGAGTAGTGAATCTGACAGTTCAGTGAGTGTTCAGCAGATCAGGGGCTGGGCACTACAAAGGGATGCTTGGAGTGCTTGGGTGTGGCATGTGCCTATCACTAAACCATACAGAGGACAAGGCCTGGAAGATAGTGCTGGTGTAGCCAGAGATTGGAAGAGTCCAAGAGCTGATCCACAGCAGGTGCAGAAAAGACTTCCACATATTGAAGGTCAGTGGCGGCGAAGTGCCTCAACCCTGGGTACCCAGGGAAGCATCATACTAGGTGCCACTGAACTTGTTACCATATTGTAGTAATTAACAGTTAAAGTACGCTTGTGCTTTCCCTTTGGATTTGGACACTTTCCTTGCAATTATTTTACTGAAGAAGCAGGAAACCCTAAGCTGCAGGAGAAATGTAAAATAAATGTACTTTTTTTTTTTGGAAGTTTGCAATTTGAACATAAACCCTCTGCAGTTACCACAGTTTAATGTTTATTGCCCAGCACTCAAGTGCACACCCCCTCTGAAGTGTAAACCCAAATTTGTATTGTCTTGTGCTGCACAGAAATCTGTACAGCATAAGCTCATGAAACTCACCCCTCCTTCAATGTGGAGGAAGATATGCACAGCTTTTTGCCCCCAGTTATGAATTGCACAAACTGGTTTAGAGGGGAAAAAAAGTTTATTAACTACAAAGGATAGATTTTAAGTGCTTATAAGGGATAGCAAACAGATCAAAGTAGATTACTGAGCAAATAAAGCAAACGCACAAACTAAGCTTAATACACTAAAGAAACTGGCTACAAGTAGCTATTTCTTCCCTAAACGTTGTTTTAAGCAGGTTGCAGCAATTCTTGAAGACAAACTGCTCTTCCTTGCAACTTAGAATTCCAGATATTCCTTTCACAAGCCAGATGCCTACACCTTTTTAGACTGGGTCCTGTCCTTTCTTCCCCAGATCAGTCCTTCTTCCCCAGATCATATGTGTTTTCAGCAGTCATCTTGGGCAGGGATTCAGTGAGGAACTGACCAAGATTAACTCACTTCCTACCTTAAATAGGATTTACATATGGCAGGAATCCTTTGTTTCCCAGTTTGATCCCCACCCCCTATTAGTAGAAAAATACTAGTAGGCCAAGATGGGGTCCTGTACCAGATGACATGATCACATGACCCTGCAGGGCCAAAGCAGCAGCCCAGGAAATTTCTCAGGAAGGAGGGAGATTAGCATCTTCAGAGTCCTCTTGCTCTCCCTAATGGCCCATCCAGGCTGACTGCCTACTTTCTGGTGGGTGTTCCCCAGGTGTAAACACATTTGTAATTGTTATATAGTCAATATTTCTAACTTCAGACACACAAATGATACATGCATACAAATAGGATAATCATAGTCAGTACATCATAACCTTTCCAATGATACCTCATATGATCCATCTTGCATTAAACATATCTTAGTTATGCCATATTCATATCATAACAATATCTCTATGAAGAATATGGGGTGTAGCGTCACATGCAGAAAGGCACCATATTAGCCCCATTTTTACAGCTGGGGAACTGAGGCACAGACCAAGTGATCTGCCCAAGGTACACAAAAAGTAAACTAGATCTCCTGAATCCCAGCCCACCACAAGACCATCCTTCCTCAGAAGCTCTTTATATTATAAAATTCCAGGACTGTTACTTTGTGTGTCACTCTGAAGCCTAGAATGTCTGAGTCAGTGTCGAAGTGATGGCAACATCTACAAGCATGGCTGAGAGCTCTCTTTATTTAGAATATCACCAGGTTCAATCATCACTGGGGTTCCTGGTCTGTTACAGTCCAATTTCTAAGTTCTCAGACACTTTGACTTTACAAATTTACATCCATGCAGTGAACAGCCACAGTAAGGCATGTATGCCATGCCAAGAGTCCTGTACCATTGTGATATCATAGGTAACTCAACCAGTTGCCACCCTTACTCTTACCCTGAACCCTACAGTTAATTTGCATGCAACAATTTCATTGGTTGTATGAGGGAAACAGCACAGATGGTGGATTATGTGGTCCAATTGCCTTTCCCATGCGACAGCATGGCTTTCCGTCACTCGTATATCACTAAGATATAAGAACAGAGAATGTAACAAGGCAATATCTAGCAACAACAGTGAATGCTTTTGAAATTAGTGTTTAATAATTACAATAAGTGTACATATCAGGGTGGGAAATGATTCCTTGTTTCTTCTCTATTGTTTCATGTAAATAGTAGTGAAAGAAAATCCTCCTAACCAGTATTTAATCCAATAGGTTTAGAAGAGCAACATATTCAGAAGGCCCTAATCACATCATACAAAAAAAAATGGCTGCATCTCTGTAACTATATCTGATGATGCCACCACTTAGGGGGATGGCACTGGCACTATCAGCAGAAAGGCACTGTGACAGGGTCAGAGGAGGAAGTCCAGGGGGAGCTCCCCTGGTCCAGGAGCTCTGTGGCAGGCACAGACATACCGACCAACACAGACAGAGGCTGAGAGGAAGAAAGTAGTCCCAGGGTAATACCTGGTGTCTGGAAAACCGCTACGCTGTGGTTCTCTTTAGGACCTAGGACTTCAAGGAGCCTTGTCGTGTAGGCTAGGACAGGCCTCCTCTCCCTCTCAGCCAATCAGGGCAAGTTCAGGGAAAGAGGGAAGCATATAATCTGCCTCTTCCTCCTAACAGGAGGCACACAGAGGACTGCCTTCGGGTGAATCTCTCTCAGATCAGGGAGACTGAACTGGTCTCCCTCTGAACTGTGGAGGAGCATTGGGAAAACCTCAGTCCAGCAGAGATGGCTGGGGAGCAAAGGATGTTTTGCTGTGGAAGGTCCCCGCCCCCATGGTTTGTTTATTTGTAAGGCTGTGGGGCCAATCTGGGTGGAAGTAATTTAAAGGGCCTGCTGGGAGAAGCTGGCTCATGGCTGTAGCCTGCTACAGGGATAATGGTATGTTACCAGTGATAAGACCTTATTGCCTTGATTGAGTAAAAGTATGAATCCTTCACGAGAATTCCTCTCCCTCTTTGTCAGGATAGAAATATACATGATGCACTGTGGAGTCTCAGGAATGGTAAAGGGTGCAGAATATGTGTGTGGAAGGGAGAAGGTATCCCCAGAAAACACACAAGGACTCTTCCATTGGCCCATATCTATCTATCAGATGTTTTTGTTCCATTTTCTTCCAACCTACTTAATATAGTTATTCTGCTTCCCCTATGAACAAGCTATTTTGCACATATATCTCAAACAAATATGGTCTTCAGTATTGGAAAAAATAAGCAGGAGCAGCCAACAGTGTAGTACAGTGAATGTTAAATTAGTTCGTATTCTTAGCCGTCGGGGCAACTTCCAGGAGCAGCTGGAGATGCAAAGTGACTCTCTGTAAGAACTGGGGATGGCGTTTGTAATGAACTAATGGGAAGTAAACAATGATACCACTGAGGATGAATAGGATGACATAGAGGAACTCGATCTGGGGTTGGTCGATGATTGGAGCCAGCACCAGGTACACAGATGCAATCAACACAATTATTGGTATAATAATTGGAACCTGTGAAAGCAAAACATCTCTGTAAAGGACCATATGTATCCTAGGCCTGACCCTGTGAAGTTCTGAATGCCCTCAACCCACACTGGAATAGCACTTTCCAGGAGGCACTCAGCACCTTCCAAAACTGGGCCTTTGGGCACAGACTCCTCAGCCAGCCATTAAACATGCATGCATGTTTTAGGTACACTGAGGATTATGAACACAGAACCACAAATCCTATAATAGTGTCTGACCACTTGTACTTGAAAATGGGAGGCTCTGCATGTGTAAAGCCGACAGACCTGGTCGTCAAAAGGCAGGATCGAATCTGGGACAGCTGAGGCTTGGTATACAGCCTAAGGCTGTAGCAGACTCATTCATCCCTAGATGGTCTAGATGCCACTAGAGGGAGACAAGAGTGCCACACCAAGCAGACAGCGGTTACACATGCACTGAGGGGTGGATGCCCAAGTAGCCTATTTCTGTAAGTTTGGCCTTAAAAATATTCAATCTAAAACTTAAATTTAAATTAAACTAAATTAAATTTAAACTTAATTTAAAATTTCACCAAAGACCTGTAAATAAACAAGAGGGAATAATCCTGCACCAACAGGGAGATGGGTTAGATGCCCCAGTTGTTCTTTTCCATCTCTAACTTCTGTGATACCCTACTTTCAGGAGGGAATCGAACTGCCAAAGTCAATGGTATTGTGCTTGTTTAATAGGGAGAGCATGGATGGGACCCTCCACAGATCTCCCTAGCCTTACCACTCAGCAGCTCTGCCCGCCTCAGCCCCTGCTCACTCCCAACGGGGCCCCAACCCTTCTGGCAAAATTCTAATAAAAACTCTAGCTTTACTTTGAGTGTGAAAATGTTTCTCTTGCGGACAATGGTGTGTCACAAGGACAGATCCTTCTATGGCCACTGCCCTGTTAGCCAAGACCAGGGAACCTCAGGAGTTAGTGACATGAGTTGCTACAGTTTGAGCTAAAAAGCCAAACTATCAATCTAAAAATTGTAACAGGCCCATTACCTCTGTGGACTGAGACCTGGCAGGCACATAAAACACACTGAACAGGGGGTTGCACTTCCACTGTTTCACTCTTCTTTAGCCAACAACATGGAGTTTGCTGTCCTAGTTTCAGGACAGAATCACGGGTGATAGGTGCCTTATTGGGACTTTTCCATCTCCCTGCCCGGGCAGGGCCGTGCTCTACTGTTCCATCATTAGTGCTTTGTCAAGTCTAGCTTTAAATATTAAACCTGCTCCACACCTCATGGAGATGCCCACTGGGGTCCAAGATCCATGCATTGCCCCTATCCCAAAGAAAAGCCAATGGACTGTGAATGGAGCCTGCTCTTGTTCACTTTTTCAGTGATCCCCTCTAAGCCTAGAAACTCCCCTTTCCGAAGAGTTCCCCGTCTAACAGGAGAAGCCCTGCAGCACATCTTCTCTGGAGCTGTGCAGTCTGACGGGGCACTGGAGAGAGGTACAGGTGACTCCAGAACAGGACTTCATACGGATCCAATGAGCTAACCTGTATTTGGGAACCAGTACCCTAGGAAGCAAACATGTGCCCCAGCCATGGCAAAATGACTCAGGAGACCCTTTTAGAGCACTCCTTTCCCTAGATCCTCTTCTCACAGGTTTAAGAAGAAGCAGTGTCTGAGATCCAGGACTAAAGATAAACCTTCACTGGTGGGAGGGGCAGTGTGTTGCCAGGCAGATAGCTATCTGTCTCCACAGTGCCCTAATGTTCAATCCTTCCAGATGGGATTAAAGAGAATATTTGGTAAAGTCTATCAAGGGTGCAACATCATTCTCACTTCCATGGGCAACAAATAAATGTTTTTAAGTTTTACCTTATATGATCTTGGCAGTTCCGGTTTCTTAATCTTTAAGTACAGGAGACCAGCAATAGTTGTGCCATAGAAAAGCCAAGCTGTAAAACTGTACAAAAAAAAAGTTACAACCATTGAGTTCAGCAATTAGATCAGCTGAATATAAAAGCCCTGCTTTTCAGATATCAACTGTATGTACCTTTAAGAAAGTGCACTGTTTAAAAAGGAGAGGAATCATTAACTTTAGTACAAAAGAGCCGTTTTTAATTGTCCTAAATCCAACACTTATCAACATGCACTCCATTTTTCTCACCTACAGTGATCAAAACTTTAAAATGGAGTAAATATCATTAGCCATTAGAACAATTTACAAGTTTGTGGTGGATTCTCCATCACTAGAAATTTTTAAATAAAAGATTAGATGCTTTTCTACAATATGTACTCTAGTTCAAACAGGAATTAATTCTGAAAAATCCTATGCCTGTATTATGTAACCCTTCTGCCCATCAGAGTTGGCAGCAACAAGGGCCGGGTTCAATATCTAGGGGATCCATTCCAATAACAAAATGCAAACCGGCTCGAGCCCCCACCCAGTGACCTGGGACAAATATACACCACCCCTGCTGGGCGCCTCCAAGAGGCAATACTTCCCCTCTCGCAAGCACATAGTCTGAGTGTAGCAAAAAGCCTTTTAATAACAGAGAGAAACAATGTGGCATTATGTTGGGGAAACACCACCAACAGGATTCATAACACAACCCATGAGCAAAAAAAACCACCCCAAGCAAATTGGGGCATGCCCCTTTCCCTCGGGTTCTTGAGTCCCAGCACCCAAACGTCTCTTGAGTCCAGCAATCCACAAATCACCCAAAGTCCAAAAAGTCCAGCCCCAGAGTTCAAAAGTTCATCTGCATAGTGTTACTCCCCAGTCTGGCTAAAATGTGCCTGTGTGTGGGGGAAAGGGGTAAGGGGCACCTTACGTGTCCTGAAGCTGACTGCCCCACAGGGCTCTGCTCTGCTACGCTGTCTCACGAACGGCTCTGCTCCACCACGACCGGCTCTGCTCTGCACAGCTCGCCGTCTCACGAACACACCGCTGTCTCACGGATGGCTCCGCTCCACCACGACCGGCTCCACTCCGCACAGCTCGCCGTCTCACGAACAGCTCTGCTCAGCTCGCCGTCTCACGAACACGCCGCTGTCTCACGAACGGCTCCGCTCCACCACGACCGGCTCTGCTCTGCACAGCTCGCTGTCTCACGAACGGCTCCGCTCTGCACAGCTTGCCGTCTCACGAACAGCTCTGCTCAGCTCGCCATCTCACAAACACACCGCTGTCTCACGGACTGCTCCGCTCCACCACGACCGGCTCTGCTCGGCACAGTTCGCTGTCTCACAAACAGCTCTGCTCAGCTCGCTGTCTCACGAACGGCTCCGCTCTGCACAGCTCGCCGTCTCACGAACGGCTCCGCTCTGCACAGCTCGCCGTCTCACGAACGGCTCCGCTCTGCACAGCTCGCCGTCTCACGAACAACACCACTGCACGCTAGAACTTCCGGCTCCCCACTACTTGACACAGTGCTCAGTGATTTCAGCTCTTAGTGATTTCAGCTCATAGTAGTGGGGGCCTTAGTGCTGGTGCACCATAAGGCCAACGTGAATGCAGCCCAGTACCTGTAGCAAGACTCTTAATAGACCCAAAATTAGCTCTGACATTCCACAGTGGAGAGAGACAGAGGTGCAATTGGTGCTTCAGGCCCTCACAAAGGGGCCCACACCACCAGGTACTAATACCTGTCTTAAGTCTCTCTCCATTCACACAGTTTTGGAACCCATGACCCTTGCCTAGCGAGTGCTACTCAGTTGATGGTGAGTCCCTCCATCATAACAAAAGGCCAAGTACAGTTCCAAGCACAGTTCCCATAATCAGGGTAATAACAATTTACTCTTCCCGCCCCAATAACAGACACTGGGGATCCCACAACAGCTGAAGTGACCATTTGGGCAGCTATGGCCTCAGTCTAGGCGGGGTGGGTGTGCCTATGCAAATGAGATTGGCCCCTGAAGTTTTTTTTCCACAACTTGCCACACCTCACCACCAGATGTCAGGGTGGAGCTCATCCTGACACTGCTTACATCCTCCCCCCAGCCGAGAATTTGTCGTCCCGACAAATCACACGCCCTTTATACCAACTCATTGGTTTCCTCCAAAGGGCCTCAGGAAGCCCACTTTAGCTTCCACAAGCCTGTGTGCTAAATGTATTGGCTCCTCACTAGTCACCCCAGGTGCATCATAAGTTAACCGTTTCACTGGTCTTATCACCCTGTCTCGTCTATTGAGACTCTCTGTTGCCGAGGTAGGGGGAACATCCTCTTGAGTGACGGATGGAGAGGCTTCCCTGGAGGGTCCCTCGGCTACTGGCGTAGGCCCCTGCACTCCTAGTTCTAACGCTGGAGGGGACAAGGTGCCCAGGGCATCCTCTACCTGTGTGTCTCCACTGTCCAATAACCTGTGTGTGTCATCACAGGGGGGTCTTATCAGCGGCACCGGGGTGTCAGAAAGGGGCCTAAATAATTCCGCCATGGGGTTTAGGGCAGAAGAGGGAAAACTCTCGTTTGGTTCAGCTGATCGAGACTGAAATCTTGTCTCCATCCCAGGATACACCAGGGTTGTGTCTTCCTCCTCAAACTCACTCTCAGATGTGCAGAATAGGGGTAAGTTAGCTGCAGCTTGGGTCTAGCACCTCTGTTCTGCCCGGCTGCCCTGTCGTGGCCCGTCTTATAAGGGATGCTTACCAATTCCCCCACAGGGAGCAAAAGGTTTCTATGCACCGTCTTTATTTGCCCTGGGCCGTCTTCAGGTTTGATCTTGTAGACCGGCAGATCTCCCAGCTTTTCCATCACCAGGTAAGGTATTGCCTTCCATCTGTCAGCTATTTTGTGTTTGCCAGCAATACCCAAATTTCGCAGCAGGACTCTGTCCCCCGGCTGGAGCTCCTGCGAACGCACTCTAGCATCATATCGATGTTTGTTGCGGTCTGCGTTCTTCCGAGCCGCAGCGGTAGCTAAGCGATAAGCATCCTGCAGCTTTTCTCTTAGTCGGGATACATATTGCTGGTGAGTTTCATAGCTATCTCCATCCTCTGATACACCAAAGCACAAGTCTATGGGTAATCTTGGTTCTCGCCCAAACATCAAGAGATATGGGGTGACTCCCGTAGCATCGTTCTTTGTGGCATTGTAGGCATGCACCAGAAATGCGACATGCTGGCTCCAGGTTGCCTTCTGCTCTGGTCGCAAAGTTCCCAACATATCTAATAGGGTTCGGTTGAACCTCTCTGGCTGAGGATCACCTTGGGGGTGATAAGGCGTTGTCCTAGACTTTTTAATTCCTGCTATCTTCAGCACCTCCTTCAGAAGGTGACTCTCAAAATCCCGCCCCTGATCAGAGTGTATCCGAGCCGGGAATCCATAGACTGAGAAATATTTGTCCCACAATACTCGAGCGACGGTGGTGGCCCTCTGATCACGTGTGGGATATGCCTGTGCATACCGCGTAAAATGGTCAGTCACTACTAGAATGTTCCCAACATTCCTCTTGTCTACCTCTACAGACAAGAAATCAATGCATACCAATTCCAAAGGTTTGTTGCTGGTGATGTTCTTGAGATATGCAGCCCTTGTGGGCAGAGTTTTCCTTTGAACACATCGAGCGCAAGTCTCACATTTCCTGCGAACATCTTCAGCCATTCGGGGCCAATAGAACCTACTACGAATAAGTTCCAGGGTCCTCTCCATCCCTAAATGCCCAAAGTCATCATGCAGAGCCCTCATGGCCAGGGCTCTGTACTTTTTTGGCAGCACTAGTTGTGCTCGTTGTTTTTGTAAAGGGTCAGTGGTCATTCGGTGTAGCACTCCCTGAATCAGTTTTAGTTTGGTCCATTTTCTCAATAGTAGTTTACCCTCCGGGTTAGGTGGGACAACCGCAGCTGGGCTTCGCCCCTCCCTTTTGGCAAGTAGTGTATCACGAATGTCAATATCTTGCCGCTGGGCTTCTTGCCAGTCCGCCGCATTGAGCATGGGCAAAGGAGATTGGTCCAATGCAATATAGTTCACTGAAGCAGAAGGCATGCATTCAGGGGGCAGGCCCAAAGCTTCTGCAACACATCCCTGAAGGCTCTCACGGGCCTCTGGCTCTCGGCGACTCACACTGCAAATAGCTCTCACTCCATCTGTGGGTATCACCGCAACTTCTGGAGCCTGTGGACGCCTGGACAATGCATCTGCATCTACATTGCTTCTCCCTGATCGGTACTGAATGCTGAACTCATAGCTAGCCAAGGCGGCTACCCATCTCTGCCCTGTAGCATCCAGCTTAGCACTTGTTAACACATAAGTCAGTGGATTGTTGTCTGTCCACACCTGGAACTGAGCACCATACAAGTAGTCTCGAAATTTCTCAGTGATGGCCCATTTCAGGGCCAAAAATTCCAGCTTGTGGGTGGGATAGCGAGTTTCACTATCAGACAATCCTCGGCTGGCAAAGGCTACAGGTTTACGTTTGCCTTCCACTTCCTGGTACAGGACTGCTCCCAGACCCTCCAAACTGGCATCAGTATGCAGGATAAAGGGTTTGCTTGTGTCAGCAAAAACTAGGACTGGAGCATGAGTTAGGCAAGTAATGATTTCTCGAAAAGCCCTTTCACATCTCTCATCCCACCGTGGCCCAAATGGTTCAAATGGGCCATAGTGTCTCTGCACAGGGGGCTTTGGAGACCTCCCCTTATTCTTGGACTTAGATTTGTTCTTGCTGGACTGATGTCCCCTGGTGAGATTGTTCAGAGGCTTTACAATCGTAGCATAGTTTTTCACAAATCTGCGGTAGTAGCCACTAAATCCGAGAAAGGTCTTGAGTTCTCTGTAGTTACTGGGACGTGGCCATGTAGTGAGTGCTTTTATTTTATCAGGATCAGTACTCACACCCTCTTGGGACACGATGTGACCCACATACTTCACTGAGGTTCTGCAGAACTGGCATTTGTCAATTGAAAGCTTCAGACCATAATCCTCCAACCTATCAAGCACTTTAAGAAGTCTTTCTTCATGCTCCTCTAAGGTTCTTCCAAACACAATCAGGTCATCCAAATAAACTAACACTTGCAGTAAATTCATGTCTCCCACAACTTTCTCCATGAGACGTTGAAAGGTGGCAGGTGCTCCAGAAATCCCTTGGGGCATGCGTTCGAACTGATAAAACCCTAATGGGCAGATGAAGGCTGTCTTCTCCTTATCTTCTTCTCCCAGAGGGATCTGGTAGTATCCACTTCGAAGATCCAACACAGAGAACCACTGGCTTCCCAGCAAACAGTCTAAGGCATCTTGCACTCGAGGCATAGTGTACTGGTCGACCACAGTACGGCTGTTTAGGGTGCGGTAGTCAATACACATCCGAATTTTCCCATTCTTTTTACGGACTACCACAATGGGTGAGGCGTATGGGCTGCGGGACTCTGTAATGATGCCATTCGCAGCCAGCTCCTGAAGATGATGTTGCACATCTTCCATCTCAGAGAGAGCAATCTTCCTAGATCTCTCCCTGAAAGGTCGAGAGTCATGGAGTCTGATATTGTGCTCTACTCCTTTTGCACATCCCACATCCCACTCATGCAGTGAGAACACCTTGGATCTTTCACAAAGTTTCTTCCTCAGGCGATCTTTCCAGTCCTCGGACACTGGTGAATCTCCAAAGTCAAACTTTGCTGGGTCTATTGTGGGAACTTGAGTTTCACACTGGGGTTTTACAATCGACTCAGGCTCAAAGAGGTCTGCTATCTTTTGTCCTTGCTTCACAACAACATCACGACTCGTTTCATTAGCAATCAGTATAGTCACCCTTTCCTGGGCTTCAGCAGGTAGGGTTATGACTCCACTGGGGACCAGCACTCCTTCAGGGAGCTCTCCTCCCATCGGCTGCTCTATCATTGCTAACGTCCCTTTACTGCCTTTCAGACAGGTACTCATGACAAGCACTTCTTGCTCCGTCCTTGCAGGCACTACTAAGGGGGTCGTGCCCGCGTACTTCAGTGCCCCAAGCGGTAGCTCAGATGTCTCCCTTTTAGAGCTCTCAATTTTCCTATAGGCTTCAGCACAAAGCGTATGGATCATCAGGGTATTCAGGTACTGGTTCCCAGCCCGCCTTCTGCAGTAATCCGCGAGTACCTTGAAGAGACTGGAGTTGGTCCCTATCAGCACAGACATATCAGAGGTCCCTTTAGGGTCAGGGCATATTAAGGCAGCTGTGTCTACCTCTTCTCTTACCCCAGCAACCTCCTCTGGGAATTCCAGGTGCACTATGACATACCCTTGGTAGGGGTATTCATCCATGCTGAGGCCACACAGGCCAAGGCCAGTCAGTGGCTGCATAGGCAGGTGCCTAAGCATCTGCTGGTAGAATGACTGAAATATAATAGTCACTTGAGATCCAGTGTCAAGCACTGCTTTACACTCCACCCCTTCAATCCTCACCGTGACCTCTGCTCGAGGCCCTATCAGTCCTGCGGGGATCCCAGCTGGACAGTCTTTTCTGGGGGAATCTTCAAATCCTGCAGACCTGGGGGGTCCCCGTCCCCAGACCCTCTGGCAGCTACCGGATCTCTCCCAACTGATCCTCAGCTTTCCATACACCAAGGAGGGGTTTTCTTCATTACGGCACTTGGCAGCACTGTGTCCATCCTGACCACATCGGTAGCAGAAGAATTGACCTTTCCCCCTTCGCCTGGGTGGGATGGTGGCTCTAAGTGCGGGCTTCTCAATTGCCACCGGTTGAGGCTTCTTATTCCTGGAAGTCTTAACTTGGTCAATGGTACTTTGCAGCTCAGCTATCCGTTCCGTCAGGACCTGCATTTGTTGGGCAAGTTCCTCTCTGGTGCTCACCATCAGTACACTGGCCGCTTGCAGTGGTGTTGTGCTGGCTGGATCCGATGTTTGGGCTTCCCAAAACTCACTGGCAGCCTGCCTTTCTTCCTCCTCTCTGACCTCTTTCATCAGCTGGGAGTAACTTGGGGGATGTTCCCGTCGTTCTCTTAGCTGGAGATGAAGTAGAATCGGGTTCTGATACTGAGTTCCTCTTACAATTTGAGCCAGTCTGGTCTGATCCATCTGCTCAGCAGTCACTGCTCCCCTCATGACAGCTCTCTGAAGCAGTCTCTCCAGTCTCTGTATGTAGGCTGAAGCCTTCTCGCCCTTTTGTTGTCGGGAATTAAGGAACTTACAGTAGCTGTCTTCAGGGTCCTCTACGCTCCCAAAGTTGTGTTCAAGGGCCTCTAGGCAGTCCTTCACACTGACCCCAGGGTCAGTGAGCTTCAGGGTGCGAATCACATCTAATGCTGGGCCACCAAGGCTCTCTATGAGGCATCTTCGCTTTTCTGCATCTGGTACGGCCCACTCTTGCAGCATTTCAGTGGTATGCTCTAACCAGGGTTCAAACTCCTCCTCCCCAGCAAATAATCTTAACTTACGACAAGAGTTTGACGCAGCATGGGACAGCACAACCTTTTCCAATGTTTGCTCCAGAGCTTTTCTCCAATCATCAGCCGAGGCTGCAGCCTCTGAGCTAGAAGCTGCTGAGCCAGGGCCCAACAAACCTGACAAATTAGCCATTATACAAACAGTAATTTCCTCAAAATATAAGCACAAACAAAAAAATATATAAATTGTTTTCCAATGTAGTGGATCACTCAACAGGTGCTTGCGAGGGGTACTGACCCAGGGATCCCGGACGAGCCCCCAAAAATGTAACCCTTCTGCCCATCAGAGTTGGCAGCAACAAGGGCCGGGTTCAATATCTAGGGGATCCATTCCAATAACAAAATGCAAACCGGCTCGAGCCCCCACCCAGTGACCTGGGACAAATATACACCACCCCTGCTGGGCGCCTCCAAGAGGCAATACTTCCCCTCTCGCAAGCACATAGTCTGAGTGTAGCAAAAAGCCTTTTAATAACAGGGAGAAACAATGTGGCATTATGTTGGGGAAACACCACCAACAGGATTCATAACACAACCCATGAGCAAAAAAAACCACCCCAAGCAAATTGGGGCATGCCCCTTTCCCTCGGGTTCTTGAGTCCCAGCACCCAAACGTCTCTTGAGTCCAGCAATCCACAAATCACCCAAAGTCCAAAAAGTCCAGCCCCAGAGTTCAAAAGTTCATCTGCATAGTGTTACTCCCCAGTCTGGCTAAAATGTGCCTGGGTGTGGGGGAAAGGGGTAAGGGGCACCTTACGTGTCCTGAAGCTGACTGCCCCACAGGGCTCTGCTCTGCTACGCTGTCTCACGAACGGCTCTGCTCCACCACGACCGGCTCTGCTCTGCACAGCTCGCCGTCTCACGAACACACCGCTGTCTCACGGATGGCTCCGCTCCACCACGACCGGCTCCACTCCGCACAGCTCGCCGTCTCACGAACAGCTCTGCTCAGCTCGCCGTCTCACGAACACGCCGCTGTCTCACGAACGGCTCCGCTCCACCACGACCGGCTCTGCTCTGCACAGCTCGCTGTCTCACGAACGGCTCCGCTCTGCACAGCTTGCCGTCTCACGAACAGCTCTGCTCAGCTCGCCATCTCACAAACACACCGCTGTCTCACGGACTGCTCCGCTCCACCACGACCGGCTCTGCTCGGCACAGTTCGCTGTCTCACAAACAGCTCTGCTCAGCTCGCTGTCTCACGAACGGCTCCGCTCTGCACAGCTCGCCGTCTCACGAACGGCTCCGCTCTGCACAGCTCGCCGTCTCACGAACAACACCACTGCACGCTAGAACTTCCGGCTCCCCACTACTTGACACAGTGCTCAGTGATTTCAGCTCTTAGTGATTTCAGCTCATAGTAGTGGGGGCCTTAGTGCTGGTGCACCATAAGGCCAACGTGAATGCAGCCCAGTACCTGTAGCAAGACTCTTAATAGACCCAAAATTAGCTCTGACATTCCACAGTGGAGAGAGACAGAGGTGCAATTGGTGCTTCAGGCCCTCACAAAGGGGCCCACACCACCAGGTACTAATACCTGTCTTAAGTCTCTCTCCATTCACACAGTTTTGGAACCCATGACCCTTGCCTAGCGAGTGCTACTCAGTTGATGGTGAGTCCCTCCATCATAACAAAAGGCCAAGTACAGTTCCAAGCACAGTTCCCATAATCAGGGTAATAACAATTTACTCTTCCCGCCCCAATAACAGACACTGGGGATCCCACAACAGCTGAAGTGACCATTTGGGCAGCTATGGCCTCAGTCTAGGCGGGGTGGGTGTGCCTATGCAAATGAGATTGGCCCCTGAAGTTTTTTTTCCACAACTTGCCACACCTCACCACCAGATGTCAGGGTGGAGCTCATCCTGACACTGCTTACAATTATATAGAGTATCAGAGGAGATGATCACAGTGGCTTCTTCTTATAATCTATGAAAACAGCAGGTATGGATCCATTTGTAAATTACTATGAATCACAGCAGCAGTCACGTCACAAAATTGCTAATCACGCACTTTTCCCTTCCCTCTGACAATTGTTAGCTAGAAAATGATAACATGAGCTAATGAAGGCAGAAGGTATCATAGAATATCAGGGTTGGAAGGGACCTCAGGAGATCATCTAGTCCAACCCCCTGCTCAAAGCAGGACCAATCCCCAATTTTTGCCCATTATCCCTAAATGGCCCCCTCAAAGATTGAGCTCACAACCCTGGGTTTAGTAGGCCAAAGCTCAAACCACTGAGCTATCCCTCCCTCCACACAGGTAGAGAGAATGTATTAAAAATGTTAAAAACAGATTCGAGGAGGGGGAGGGGCAATGGAAATATTAACCATACCTGAAGAAGTTTACTATGCTGCTGAAGTTTCCTGGTATTATCATTATTAAAGCCATGGCTGATGTAAATATCAGAGCAGGTGAAGGCGTGAGGCATCTCACATGAGCCATGGACAGAATATCTGGCTGAAAGTCAAAGCAAAAGGTGACAGACAGACAATCACATCTGCATAGGGCCCAATTCTGAAATGCATACTCATGCTGCCATGGGCTGCACTGGGAATTTTGCCTGAAGCAAGAGTTCAGGATTGGGCCCTTAACCAGCAGCTAAGCACTGTAATTAAAAAGCAGTTCTACTCTGAAGGGTGTAAACGTGGAACCCCTCAAGGCTATTTTTAATCGTAGCTCAGTGATTTCATATCAGATTTGCTCAGGCTGCAAATAAAAGGTGGGATTTTCTGTCAGTCTATAGCCTCTAGCTGGTACCTGAAAGCCAAGTCAGATTATTATTAATGATGATTAATGATCCAGAAAGAAAGATTCTAAAAGCAAATTCTGCCTTGTTACATCTGGGCAGCCTCATTGTTCTCCAGCTCTGCTACTTTCAGTTACTTTCCAATGGGACTTGACATCAGTGGGACCATTTGTGGAACTAAGCATCTAGAAATGAAAGACTACTGCAACCAGCCCCCAAACAAACCCTGATTTGTTACAAAATGTGGGATAACTTTGCTAGCCTGTTCCATTGCTTGATTCCATTGCTTGGGAGTGTTTAAAGAGAGCACTTTGTCTCATTTCTGAAGTGACTATCAGGTGCTCAGTTTTAATACTACCCTACTGCCTGAAAACCTGGGTCACTGCATACATTCTGAACTATCTGTTAACGCACATGCTCAGCTTTCAGATCCCAAACTGCCCAGAGCATCACATGCATCCCAGAACTTTCCATGTATGGATGACACCATCTTTCATTTCTAAAAAGGGGACATGCAACACATAACTCCCTGTGTTGTTTGCATGGGCCCAGGCATTTAAACACACTGAAGAGTCCCTGAGCTGAGAGTGTAGGGGAAGTGGAGTCTTACACTTATGCATACGGAAGGAAAAATGAGGGAAAGCAAGAACTATAATTAGGGGGTGCTAAAAAGAACATAGCTTCCCTGCTAAGTGCAGAGAACGAGCTCCCCTTCTCCTTGGCGTAGGGATCAGCAATCCTTCACAGCTCCCCTCCCCTCCGCCCCACCCTGTTTCAATTTACTTTAACCATTGAGAGAGACCCTTAAGAGTGAAAGACTTTGAGGCTATGTCTACACTCAATGTTTTTGATCGTTTCCCCCCACCCCACCCCACCCCACCACTGATCTAATACATGTGCAGCTTCAGCTCCAGCAATGGTGTGAGCACGAATGTAGGCAATGTGCAGGCATTTCCACCACGGTAGATGACCTGGGGGTAAAAAGAAGCCCACACTTAATCTGTACGCTGTGTTGCTGGTGCTCAGAGCTGCACTTTTCCACCTGCAGTAAACCCTAAGGGGGAAAGTTTATGAACAATGTCTGATTCCACATCACCTCCCACTTCAGTGGTGGCTGGGCCAGCAGCAACTGAAGAGTCAATCCACAGAGCTTTCTAAAATCCTGCAGCAAAAGGGGAGTTAGGAGCTAATATTTCTAATACATGTGTTTTTAAAAAAACAAAACAGACTTTGGAGGGGAAAATCAAACAATGGAGATGCCTTTATATATCAGTAAATGGCTTCAAGAAGCTTTCCCCCCTTTTTGCTTCACATTAAGGGGGAAATAGCATGAACCTAAAAAGACAGTTTCCACTCCCTTACCATATGGCCTTCCCTTGAAGCAATATAGCACACACGGCCTCCACTGAAAAAAGTTCCATTCGCTGACCCAAACGAAGACAGTGCAACTGACAATGAGATCACCCAGACCCAGTTGCCCAGGACTTTATTCCTAAGTGACAGGGAAATAAAACAGCAAGGCCACAGATCACGCAAAAGCAAATGGTTTTAACCATGACAGAGAAAGACAATCAGTCTCACTCCCTTAATTCATCTTTAACTAGTTGTGCAATGCTATGGCCAGCAGAGGCAGTCATCCTGACCAACTGGAAGAATGCCCTTAGTGTCATCCCTATCATACAGGTGGGGAAACAGGTGAAGTGACCTGCCCAAGGTCACTCAGCAGGCCAGTGGCAGAGCTGGGAGTAGCACTAAGTTCTCCTGAAGGCTAGGACACCCAACTGGCAACTAGGCCGCAGTGACAGCGTTAGTACACGCATAGCTCACCCCCAGCTGACGGCCACAGCGCCTGAAGACAGAAGTTCAGCTGGAGTCAGGGCTGCAAAGTAGCTCACGTTTACCAGCAAATATAGGCATGTCACCAAAGGAATGGCAATCATCACTGCTCTTGGAAGGTTCACCTAGGGAAGAGATAAAGAAGGATGAGCTAAGGGCTCCAACACAGCAATGGATATTTACAGCTGCCTCTTGCAGATGGCCAGCTCACGCTGGAACTGAAATCTTCATTGACAATTGACGCACAGCAAAACATTTGACAGGCTGAGAGTGGACATGGTCACATGTACATTCTTGTGCCATAACCTATTTTACTGAATTTCCACGAACCACTGTAAAACATTTAGCAGCGGCTATAACAGAGTTCCTGTGTCCCTGTGTGTCTGAGCATTTTTTGGCCAGCACGCTGAACAGAGATAGAGACTGGACCAAGCTGACCGAAGGGAAAGGGATGGGATGGGAAAAGAACAATTTTATGACAAAAAGAAAAGGAGTACTTCTGGCACCTTAGAGACTAACCAATTTATTTGAGCATGAGCTTTTGTGAGCTACAGCTCACTTCATTGGATGCACGAAAGCTCATGCTCAAATAAATTGGTTAGTCTCTAAGGTGCCACAAGTACTCCTTTTCTTTTTGCGAACACAGACTAACACGGCTGTTACTCTGAATTTTGACACTTACGTTTACGGTTGCTCAAAGACTGAAACCCGCCCCACTTCCTTCTCTTCTACTTCCTCCCCTTTGCAAATGGGAGTTGCATGGAGGGGGAGGAGAGGTGGTGGCTTGGGTATGGGTCCAAGAAGGGAAAGGGAACCATTTGTTGGTCCAAGGAAAGTCAGAGCAGTCTATTCTCCCTATGACCATTGCAAATGTTTATTACCATTCCCAGTCCTTGGCATGTGGCCTCTCTCTACACTGAGTCACTCTGCAGAAGAGGGGAAAAGTGGGGGTGAGTGAGGTGTCCTCTCTGGCAGTTCTGACACATCCCATGTCCCTTAGTAGTGGAGAGGTGTTATTCCAAAGGTGCAGTGAAGAAAAGGCACTTCTTGTAGTTTCCCTGTCCCTTTCAGTGCTGCTCATTGAACACATGGGTTGGATTTTCTGGTGATGCGGCGGGTGGGATGAGTTATGGGGTGAGTGGATGTTCTCTGTTGTTCTTTGTTCCTTTACCATGGGAAGGAAACTCTGTCTGCTAGCTAGTCAATTTCCTCTCAAATTTCCACCCTGAGGGCATAATTCAGCAAATATTCAAGCTGGTTCCCTGGGTTTAACAGCAGGGCAAATGGGTGTGGTCCAGCTCTGTAGCTCGCCAAATTCTTCCACTCAGCAATAGAGGGGTCACCCTTATTAGAAACATCTGTCTAGCATAGGTGGCTGGGTGCCCTCCACAGTACTGGAAAGAACGGTCTTTTTCATTCTGGTATATTCAGGACTGCTATGTTCTCCAAGTGATGGGCAGCCTTTAAAGAACAGAAAGGTGACTTGTACCATGACCCCTGAAAGAACCGAACCCACCCCACACGCTGTAAACATTGCATTTTAATAAAAGTAAGGCAGGTATCTTAGCATTTTTAACCTCAGCTGCTTCCTTGTGGGCTGCCAAAGTAGTATGAAAGAAGGGGGCTGTAACAGCTGCATTGCCTGGATTCTAAAAAGTATCAATATTGTGGCCTTCAGCAGTACAGTTGCGTTATGTGGGGGGATTTAGGTCCCGTTCAAGGAAAAAATGAAATATAATGCTACCAGGGTCTTTGACATGGCAAGATGTTCTGCTGCTGAGAGGGAACCCATTCTGGTGGTAGGGCAGAGGGGCACCACAGACATAACAAAGGGAGATGTCAAGGACTCTGGAGGACCTGCCTGTTGGTGTAGACAGAAGTGAGGGGCAGTTGGACTTTCCTAGGGCAAGAGAGGATCAGACTATTAGGCAGGATGAGGCATTCCTGCAAATGGAGAGACAGCATGGGCAATGGGAGCATGCACAGAGGGAACAGGATCATGCACTCATGCATCCCCTAGTCCAACTGGTAGCAGAAGGCTTTCAGGGCCTGCCCCCTGCTGGGGCCACTCCTCTTTTATGGGAACAGGCAACACTACCTCTTCCTCCTCCAGCAGCAGCCCAGGCTGCTGCTGTGACAGTGAATCCCAACTCCCTCCCTGCTGGGGAGGGGCATGCTGGACACCCAGCACCATGTCCTCCTCAGTCACCAAAAACTCCTCTTGAGGGACCCCGGTCCAGTCCTAGCACAGCCTGTGTTTGGCCCCTAAACGCCATACAGGAGATGTCCCTATTTGTCACACCACACAATATTCTGTGGGCCTTCCCCGTCTTCCCAAGGAGAGGAAAAGGTTGTGGAGATGTCTTTGCTTAAAGTAATTTTTGCCTACTTGTAAGGGAATTTGGCTTTTTTTGGGGGAGGGGGGGTCATTGGTTCCTGTTACAAACCGTTCTTGTTCCATGTATATATGTTTATGCAGAAGTCTCAAAGTCCCGGCCAACGGGCCATCTGTGGCCCGAGACCCTCCCCACTGCGGCCCCTGGAAACTTTTTAAAAACTTTCTTTCATCTGGCCCTCGTGGCTGCCGCCCGGGGGTAGGAGGGGAGGGGGCTGGAGAGATTCACTTGCTCCATCCTGCTGCTCCTGGGACCCTCCCAGGGGTTGCACTTGGCAACGTGTCATTCATAAAACTTTTTATGTCTGTGGCCTGGGGGACATTCACTTCGGCAGCTCGGCTCCCTGCAAGGGGTTCCCTACCCCTGTGGTTGCCGGTGGAGCCGCGGAGGAGAGACCCAAGCAGCCACGCTGCCAGCTCTGTCTGCTGCAGGCGCCGCCCCCCGCAGCTCCCATTGGCTGGGGGAAAGGGATAGAGAGATCATCACTAGTTGCCAGGCAGAGTCAGCCACGGAGGCAGCATCATAAATTGCCGGGCAGAGTCAGCTGTGGAGGCAGCCTCACTAGTCGCCGGGCAGAGTCAGCTGGGGTGGCATGAGGCCAAGGGAGCGAGGGAAAAGGGTGGGAAACGGGCTGGGAGGTGGTGTGACTCGTGAGGCACCAATGACAGCACGAGGGGGCATGCTGCTTCCGTCTCCCTTCCTGAAGTGCTGACTCCGTGGCCAAGGGGAGCTCCAGGAGCGGCGCCTGCATGGAGGCAATGTGCCTGGTGCCTGCAGATAAGATAAGAAGAAAGGAAAGAGACTCTTCCCAGCTGTTGGCACTGCTGGTCTGTGTAATGAAATGAGGCCCTTTATTTACTTTTTAACCCACTGTCCCACGTAATGTTGGTAGGTTGTATAGGAGAGGCCACCTCAGCAGGAGCACCAGGAGGCACTGATCCTGATGGGAGCATAATCCCAGAGACACAGGGGAGGGTTAGACCCACCCGCTGCCCCATCTCTTTAGGGTAATAGCCATGCGCCTCACCCCCTGCACCTGACCAGTGGGCAGGCCATGACTGTGCCTCCTCCTCAGCCGCTTTTGTGCCCCAGGAGGCCCAGCCCCACAAGGTCCTGCTGTCAGCAGAGCATGGAGTGTGGGAAACTGCAGCAGGAACTGCCTCGTGGTAGGATGGTGTTGGTGAAGGTGTTTGGTGGCCCCTGAAAGACCAGGTTTCTATTCCTGGCACTGCCTCTGCCAGTGATGTCCTGTGTGACCTTGGGCAAGGCCTCAGTTCCCTAGCTGTCACACAGGGATAATAATAACCCACCTCACTCTCTCTCTCTCTCTCTCACACACACACACACACACTTTGCTTGTAAACAGCCTTACAGAGAGATGTCTCAACCTAAAAAAAAAAGGAAAACTTGACGACGAACACCCCCAATTCCAAGATAAGTGGACTGTTGATTATTTTGTCCTTGAGTACAAACAGACTGCCTCATGCCTGATCTGCAAAGACAAGGTTGCTGTTTTAAGAGATGACACTATCGAACGACATTACACAACGAAACATGCACAGCAATATGATAAGTATCAGGGAGAAGAGAGAGAGAGCGAAGATGATCTTACAATTGAAAAAAGACTTCGCGAAGCAGCAGCAGCTTTTTCAGAAAGTGAGAAAAGAGTCAGAGTCAGCAGTTTTGGCAAGTTATGTCATAAGTGAAATGACTGCTAAGTGTGGGAAGCCATTTACGGATGGTGAATTTATTAAACAATGCTTTATTAAAGTCAGTGAGATCGTATGTCCCGACAGGAGAGATGTTTTCAGCAATATCAGCCTATCTCCAAATACAGTAGCAGAGCATATTATTCAATCGCAATTGATGAGAGTACCGATTTGGTTGACAGTGCGCAGCTTGCCATATTTGTGAGAGGGGTTGATGAAAACTTTGCAGTAACTGAAGAACTGCTCAGCTTGTCAACAATGCGTGGTAGGACAATGGCCAGTGAAATTTTTCACTGCCTCACAGAAGCACTGGAACAACGCCGTCTGCCATGGCACTTGTTAGCCGCCTTAATCACTGATGGGGCTCCAGCAATGATTGGTCAAAAAAACAGATTGGTAGCACTAGTACAAAGAAAGATGGCCGAGCAAAACGCTGAGCAACCAATAGCGTTACACTGCATCATTCACCAACAAGCACTGTGCAGTAAATCTTTGAAATCTGACAAATGTCATGTCAATTGTTGTGAAATGTGTGAATTACATTCGCTCAAGGGGCTTGCAGCACAGACAGTTTTATGCTTTCTTGGAGGAAAATGATTCTAAATAAGGTGACTTGCTCTACTTCACTGAGATGTGCTGGCTAAGCAAGGGTTCTACTTTAAAGAGATTCTTTTAATTGAAAACAGAGGTGAAAAGATTCATGGAAGAAATTAAATGTCTGTACCACAATTTGAAGATCACAAATGGATGACAGATCTTGCTTTCCTTGTTGACATTACACAAGCGCTGAATATCCTACACCTGAAGCTGCAAGGTCCAGGCCAGCTGGTGACAGCAGTGTATGATAATGTGAGAGCATTCACAACTAAACAAAAATTGTGGAAAAATCAGATTTCTCAGGGGACTCTCACTCATTTCCCAGCATGCAAGTCACTTGTGGAAGAGCTCGGCTCTGAAATACAGTTCAGTGGTTCTGAATACATTACTAAGCTTGACCTGCTTTTGCAAGAATTTGATCAGCGGTTTGCAGATCTCAGAAAGCACAAAGAAAGCTTCGATATGTTTGCTAATCCATTTTCTGTTGATGAGGAAACAGTACCATGTGATTTACAAATGGAACTCATTGATATGCAGTGCAACACATCTTTAAAGACTAAATTCAGAGAAACCGAAGATGTCACAGTTCTTCAGACAGCTACCACCATCTTTCCCAAATCTTGCAAAACCTTCAGAAAAATCATGTCCTTGTTTGGCAGTACTTACATTTGTGAGAAACTTTTTTCCACAATGAATATACCGAACACAACTATCTGATGCACAAATCCTGAAGGTTTCAGCTGCTCAGTCACTTTGGCCAAACATCAACAAACTGACAGAATTGAAACGTTGCCAGGTGTCTGGCAAACCCTAAAAACTCTCTGGCAGGCGAAGAATTGTATAAAGTTGTATGACAGTTTTATTATTTCTAAGAAATTCGAAATAAAAAATACAATATAAATGTTTTCTTTTCTGAACACCATCTTCAGTGACATTCCTGGCCCGCTGGGAGGATTTGGCAGTGGCCCTAAGGTAAACTGAGTTTGAGACCCCTGTGTTAATGGAAGTTACTGGTCAAGTCACTTGCATGTGTACCTTCTTAAGTATGGTCACTGGGATACTTCCTGGAGGTTTGGGGTGAGATAGTGGATTCATGACTGAGTGATTTCTGTAAGAGACCAGTGCCATGGAAATGTGAATAATTCCATCCCTACCCTACCGCCTTTTCCCTCACCTCACCCCAGCCATGAATTACCTAGTTTTTTAAAGAGTTCATAGCAGTGAAGTATGAAGTGAAATAACCATTGCTGTCCAAAGTACCACAACAGACAACATGAATTTTATGGAAAAGTCTTTGTCTTTGTTAATTAAGTGAGAATACAGAAAAAGGAAACAAACGTTAACTAACAATGAAGATACCTGATGCCAAGCACTTTAACGACTCCCCCACCCCCAAACAGTTATCACTGGCAACGATGAGAGCAGTCATAGCATGGGAGCATGCATAGCTCCTGATGACAGCTTGGAGATACTGTGGCAGAATTGTAAGGAAGAACTTATTAAGTCCTTCCCAAAACCTTATGGAACTGGGGTGGTTTTTTTTTAAAAATTATTGTATCAATATTTAAGTGCTCCCTGTAACAGATTTTCTATTCATTGCTGGGGCGCCACCTTGTGGCTGCATCTGGGGAATAGCCCTGCCCAGTCTGATGCCCTTTCCTATTTCTCATTCACAATACAGCCCTTCTCATGCTCCAGGGATTGGAGTGCTCCCTCTTCACGGCTTGGCCCTCTGGCCAAGTCACTATCGTTTTCCCCTTCTGGAGTGTCAAAGTCTTTCCATACCAGCTGTCTCAGGCAGTCTTCTAATTCACTGCCTAGACTGTGCCACTTCCCCAGTGACTGGTAGGGGGACTGGGACCCGTTCAGGCACCCTCAAATCAGCAGCCAAGGTCTGCATCGTCCTAAACCTTGCTGCCATTTTCCTGAGCCTTTTCCTACTCCCCCCCGTCAGGCTTCTGCTCTACCACCCTTCTGGTTAAACCCTTCTTTCAGGGCCAGGATCCCAGGGCTTCTACTCTTCTCCTGAGTCTCCTTCTTTCCCTCTCTAAGCCCAGAGTAACCACAGACTTCCACAGCACTGCCTCCTTCTGCCCTCTCTTCCTGACCTTATACCAGCCTGCCTGTTCCTGCCCAACTGGGCTTCATCCTCAATCAGTGCTTGCTCATCAAGCCTAACTCTCCCGCAGGTGTGGCCTACAAGGTTACTTAAGCCCTCTTGGGCCACATTAATCCTTTCCGGGCTCGTGTGGAGTGAATACCCCATCACACTCCCCATAAACCGACCCCAAACAGAGCAGTTAACATGAAACAAAAACATTGCTCAGTGATGGTACTGAAGTGTATTAAAAGTCTCCACAGTACAAAACCATGACCACAGGTGTTAACCCTGAGTGTCCTCTCCCAATTGTCTTGCTTTCAGTTAGAACATTCACTGAAGGGGATCAACACAAATCAAGCTATCCTGCCACAGAAGTATGTGGCAATGCTCTATTGTGCTTGTCAAGCAGTACTACATTGTCATAACAGTGTACCACGACACAGTCCCAGTTCACTGTCTGGCTCCTCGTTATGACATTATTTGTGAGCTCACAGCATCGTGAATTTTGCTGGCCCTCCAGGAACGAGGAGCAGTGCGCACATGGGTGGGGGTTGCCTGTACAGGCTTCGGAAAGCAGTTCTGTCCTGTGCCTGCTGGCTGTGGAAGTATTCCCACTGAGCCCCACATACTTTAAACAAAACACAGTTCACCACGATAATCCAAACCCTGTTGGCCACATTGGCATCCAGATGGGTCCGGAGGCATTGCCCAAAAGCGCACTTTATTACTATTCTGTAGCTACTTGTTCTGTAGTTTAATTCTTTTTCTTGGGTCAGAGATGTCGGGGTGAGGCTTCATGAGCCACGGTAGGAGTGGGTCTGCAGAGTCCCCAGAATAAATGTCAGCACAGAAGCACCATACATAGTCACATTGCTTTGGAAGAATAAATTTGCGTCTTTCCCTTGCAGTACAATCCCAATCTCCTGAGCACCCTGGCATCATGGACCTTCCCTGTGTGTCCAGTGTTTAAATTCATGAACTGACCCCTGAGGTCCACCAAGCCTTGGAGAACCAGTGAATAGTAACCTTTGCAGTTCACATACTCACTGGCCCCTTTTAGTGGGAAAGGTGGAAGGCTGCGTGTTCTGTCCATGGCCCCACACAATTAGGAAAAGCCATCCTCTGAAATCCTGCTATAATTTCAGAGACTTGCATTATGCCAACCACACATCAGTAGATTACAGCATTGACAGCCTGGCATATCTGTACAACCACCATCCCAACAGTCGACTTCCCAACCCTGAACTGGTTGGCAACTGACCAATAGCTGTCCAGGTGTTGCCTGATTCCCCTTTCAGGGAAATAGCCATCTGTTTCTGCACTGGTATGGGATTCTGAAATCGAGTGGTCTAGCGCTGGGGGCTTGGTCCAAGCTCCTGGCACAACTGAATGAAGGTCTGCTTCCTCATTCTGAAATTCTGAGGCACTGGTCATCATCCCAGGATTCCAACATGATGTCATCCCACCACACTGTGCCACTTCTCTGGGACCAGAAGTGGTGGTCTACTCATGGCATACCATCATGATCCCAGCATTCAAACCATCCATTCCATGGGACCTGAGTGGATTTTCATTCCTGCTCTGGGCCAGCCATCTTCGCCCCCTGACAGCTCTCTGGACTGATTCCATCCACTGTCCGGTACTGCAACACATGAACATTTGTCCTGCAAGCAGTAACAGAAGCAGAACCACATCTTCCTGGACCTGTTCCATGCCTCCAACACAGTTTGGCAGAAGGGAGAGAAGAGTGGGAGCTGCCTTTGTCAAGTGCGTGAAGGCGGGGTACAGTACCAGCACAACGCAGCAAGGTGGCTCCTAGAGTGTGCGATGCACAGGACTCTGGGATAGCACTAATGTCACATGCCAAAAAGGGGCAGTGTGGATGCAGATATATGCCCATTCACAGCATATACCAGTGCCCACCATGGCATATGGGGACACTCATCATGGGTACGGGATACACAGTATAAGCACATGTAGCCCCATACACTCTTAAGTGTAGATGTAGCCAAAGTGAAATCATGTTTTTCACACATTACCTTCACAATGGACTCAGTCCTGAGGTCCTCACTCAGGCAACAATTCTATTGACTTGAGTGCGTTTTGCCTGAATAAGAACTGAAAGACCAGGCCTTGAATGCAGACGTTCACTATAACTGTCCATAACCAAGGTCCTCCACTAGGACATTCATGTATAAATGTTTGTTTCCCCAACCATGTGCTTACAAACTCTCTTTACAACTGTGACTGCCAGGGGGTGGAGAGGAAGGGATCAGGAGTAGAAGTGAGGGGAACAGAGGAAGGCCATTGGTCAGGAGCAGCCATGCGTGTACCATCAGCGCCCTCACACCCACTCATTATCTATCTAGGTATTTAGATAGATCTACAATCAGAGCATCTGGCACCATTAAGTGTTTAAAATATGAATAACAATATCAATCTCGTCCTTCCTTCCCATCCTGTAGGAGAATTAGCTTAATTTGTTTAGAATTGTTTTATTTTGTGTGTGTGTGTGTGTGTGTGTGTGTGTGTGTGTGTGTGTGTGTGAGAGAGAGAGAGAGACCGGGGGTGCAGCAGGTGCTGGTACAGAATTGAAGTCTCCAGGAGAGGGGCTATATCACGGGAAGACTCCTGCTAGAGAGACTGTATGCTGAGGAATAAAGAGGAGACACATCTGCACCACCGATAGGCCCAATTTTGGAAATACCTCTGTGATTCCTCCAAAAGGACCACACAGACACATGCCAGTTTGTACTGGTCTGAACCAAAGAGTTAGTGTGACCAGTAGCTAGTGCAGGATTTGCTAACTCTGTTATACCCTAATGACATTTGCTGTTTAGTGTAACATTCTCACTAACTTATGACTTTCATTCTATCCCTGCCCTGGGAATAAAGATCTCTTTTGTTTTCAGAGGGACTGTCATTCTTGGAAGGAGCCTGTTAAATACCCACATGGCTCTTATAGCTGTGCAGACAATACTTGCTCCAAAGTTTGTGGTGTAATGTTTGTATGTGCCAACACCACCAAATGTCCATGTTCCACTGCACAGGCCTATCTGAGACAAGATGGGGGTCAGTTACACTTATAATTATTACTTGTATGGCAATAGTGCCTAGACACCCCAGCTGAGATCAGGGTCCCCTTGGGCTAGACATCATACGAACACATAGCTAGCTCCTGCCCTGATTGATTTACAATCTAAATAGACAAGACCAACAAAGGGTGGGCGGGGAAACAGGGGCACAGGGAGGTGAAATTACTTGCCCACGGTTATGCAGTGAGTCGGTAGCAGAGCCAGGAATAGAATCCAGGTCTCTTGAACCCAATGGCCAATGCCCTACCCAACAGACATACTACCTCCCAACATTTGCTCATAAAATGTCTCTTATTTATTTATTGGTTAGTATCTGAGGGTCCTATTATGGCTGAATAATGAGTTTTCAAGGGTGCCATCAGTTTAACCACTACTCTTTAAGATTACAAGCTATCATTTCCCACCAGAAAGCACTCCTTTCCTAACGGAGAAAAAAATTATAATTATGTTGTCAAGTGAATGATTAAACCATGCATTTACAAAGACGTATTGTACTTTAATCTGTTGCGTGACTCTTGATCATTGTAACGATAGCTTACTTGCTGCCAGTCCTGAAGATCACCTGTTTTGTTGCATCATTCCATGAACATTTCACTGAAATTGATGAAATATCAGTGTCTATTGCTGAACATTCAACATGTCCAAGAGTTAGATCACATTTAGATCACAGTTCAGAGGTGACAATTAGCCCTAACTGTCCTACGGATTTTTGCGATGTGAATACTTGTCCATTGGGAACTGCACTGAGACCATGGTGAGGATTTTTGGCCTGTGTTGTGCAGCAAATCAGATTAGATGATTGCAATGGTTCCTACTGGCCTTAACATCTGTGAACTATCAAATAATAAACACAGGGGCTTTTACTGAAGATATTACAAGTGGTGAGTACCTGACCAAAATTCTTCCTGTTCCTACCTCAGCTACCTGTGCTGTGGAACAGAGTGCTATACTTCCGTAGATTGTCTCCCTTCACCCTAAAGGCATCTGCCTTTCAGTGTTTAAAATTCTTTGGGAAGAAGTGCTGTGTAATGTAAGATATTAATTGTAATTTAGATTAATGTTGAATTGTGCTCCTTCTATTACATCTGTAAACTTGTTTGCTGCTGCACTGGTATGAAATATGCTCTGTATACTTCTGCACTCACATGGCTCCATTCAACCAAGGACTGGTCACTATTTTAATCCCCAGTTTATGGAGAGAGAAAATAAGGCACAGAGAAGTTAAATGGTTTGCTCAAAATCACACACAGGTCAGGGACAGAGCCCAGCTTGCGTGGCTCCGTGCTTTAACCACTAGACAGTACTGCCCCTCTCATTAGCTTAAAAAACTCAAGGGTGCTATTAGCAAAATTAAACAAATAAGTAAAATCAGTATAATTCACTCACTTCAGGCTTCCTAAGTTCCTCGGTCACAAAATTCAGGTTGTTCCATCCATCATAGGACCACAGTCCCTGATAAAATGCCACTCCGATTGGCCCAATCCCTGCAGTTGTGTTTTGAAAGGCGTCCTGGAAACTTTGCGTGTGTCCATTGATAAGCAACACCACTCCGCCTATTACAATGACCAGCAAAACTAACAGTTTGGCTGCTGTAAATATGTTCATAATGGCTGTGGCCAGCCTCACATTGAGACAATTAATGATGGTTAAAAACAGGATACAGCCAGCGGCCGTACACTTGATCACTACCTGAGGGGTTGAGCATCCTTGGTAAAATGGAGCAACAGCATATTCGGCAAAGCTTAAAGAGACACCTGCCACACTGGCAGGCCTTACCACGATGATGGAAGTGTATGCAAAAAGAAAAGCAGGAAGAGAGCCAAAATTCCTTAAGATATAAATATAGTCCCCCCCTGACTCTTTAATTATGGTCCCAAGTTCAGCATAAGACAGGGCTCCAAACGTGACCAGCAGACCACAAGCAGCCCAGATGATGAGACTTCCTGCAGGGCTACCCATATGGTACAGCACCCATTCTGGAGACATAAAGATCCCAGACCCGATCATGGTGCCTGCAATTAACGACACAGCGCTAATCAGTCCAATCTCTCGCTTCAGCCTTAAAGTCCCCATCCCTTCACTCGGATCTGCAGCCGAACTAGAAGAGTCTGCTGTCCTCCTTTCCCGCATAAAGGAGCTCTTAGTATATGTTGCTTCAGAGAAGGTGTAAAAAAGCAGGACTCAGTGTTTCAAGTAAGGACTGTCTCAATCCTTAAGGTCACAGTTAATAATTACAGCAGTTAAGTAAATTACTTCAGATGTTACTGTGTCCATTCAGTGATTTATAGTGAGATATGAGACCTTTTTTTGTTGCCTTCCTTTCCTTTTATTACCATCTTATCATGTGTTATAACACAGTGCTGCTTTACCCTGCTTCATCCTGGCTCAGGTGCCGAGCCCCTTTTACTCCCATTGCAGGCAATGGGAATGGTCTGCCCTCAACACCCCAGAGGAGGTGCTCAGCACCTTGCAGGATTGTGTAATCCTGATTAGCTTGCAGTTTTGCATGTTATGAGTTTGTGTCAATCCAAAAACAAGCTGCAGACAAGCTAAATTCCCATACAAATATGCACTTTATTCTCTGAGGCTGATTCAAAGTCACTGTTCAAGCAATTTTCAGAACTGGTACCGTAGACCCTGCACGCTGCTGGAGCTTCTGACTTGGATTGTCATGCCATATCAAGGAGCTCTTGATTGTCATGCCATAACAGGCTCTTCTTCCCCAAAAGGCTGGTTATTGCATCTTGTTTGGACAAGCACTGCTTTCAGTTTGGAAATCAAAGACAGTGCAAGTGAGGTGAATGTTCTGTCAAAGACGGTCCATAGACACAATGCCCACAGTTAAGGGCAGATTCTGGCTCTGCTTGAATGGCTTTACAAGGTGAGGGAGAAAGTGTATGCAGGCAGCTGTCTTTTCCTTACACCCTTCTGATGGGGGTAGCCAGTGTCCCTCCCCATTCTGCATGAGCTGGTAATCTTATATATGAGGTACAGCAGCTGCTGCTCCTGCCTGTGTTCATCTTGCATTCTGGGGCCATTCTGCTTGCATCTACTAATTTCCACTGGTGCTTTGTTCCCAGAAGAGGCAAATTGTGCAGCTTCAATTTCTTGGCTTCAGTGGAAATTATACCTGAGTAAGGACTAGTCTGGCATATAAATTTTTCATTTTTTAATCTTATTCATTTCAATGTCTATGATATAGAAAAAGGCATCGATCCAAGACTCTAGACACTTTTAACATATGGTACAAACAGGAATAAATCCAGCAAGCTCCCCAAACCAGAGAAAAACAGAAAAAAATCAACCTCCCCAACACCCCATCCACTCATACACACAAAGAAAACCAAACTCCACCCATTCACAAGTATCACAAAGTTGGCTGAAATTTTTCTACCAAGTTCTTTCCTCAGAAAATGCCTTTTCAGCCAGAGTAGAAATGTTTGTGAAGAATTTCCATTTTCATAAAAAAATTCATCTTATCAATTAAAAATTAAAAAAATTTAATTTGTGTGAGGAAACCCCCACTTTCACTCACACCTTAACTCCCTCCCACAGGTAGTGATTCCCCCTCCCCTTAAACAAAAAAACATCTTTTGGAAAATTTCAAAACATTTTCTTTCCAAGTTTTTTGTTGAAAACATATATATATATAAATGGAAAATACTGAACAAAATGAAAAAAGTGTCTTTTGGGGGGGGAAATTTTTCACAAAATACACTGACCTTTTTTGACCAGCTTTAATCACAAACAAATAGCAGCCATCAATGTGTCACTCCATCCTCAAAATTATAATGAACTCTCAGCAGCCAGGCAGATGCCTCTTTGTACAAATGATTTTAATGGAACATGAAGCCAGACACTATGATGTATATCCAGACTGCTACTTTGTGGAACACACATTTTAGATGAAAAGACTAAGACAAAGTACACTCCATCTTTCAACAAGTCCAACTTAAAGAGACAGGGGAATCCAGTGGAGGCTGGGGACATCTGAAAACACCAACTAATAATCTCACTAAGCAGCAATTCTACAGTGCCTTCCATTAAGGATCTCACAATGTTTAACTTTAAGGTAGATGGACTAAGTCTCACAACATACGGGAGTGGTAGGTGTGATATTACAATCCTTGTTATACAAATAGGAATAGGGAGGCACAGAGAACCAGACTTTTAAGGTATTTAGGCCCCTAAAGATGCTGATGGAGCCCAACTCCCAATGGGAGTTAGGTGCTTAGGCACTTTTGAAAATCCAGCAAGGTCCCTATCTGCATCTTTAGCTTCCTGAATACCTTTAAAGATCTGGCTTAGAGAAGTTAAGTGACTTGACCAAGATTCCTAAATTTGACTACTTTAGTTTGAGTCTCTCCCTTCCTCACAAATGGAGATATTACTGCTTCCTGACCTTGCAAGGCTGCTAAGTGGCTAATTATTATTATTAATATTTGTGAATGACATTACAATCCTTGAATTAATAGCCATTATATAGGTAGAATAAGTATTTATTGCCCTACATTTGCATTATACCACTAACTGGGATTGCATTTTAGATAATGTACAAAAAGCAGATTCTAATGTGTCAGCATGTTGTACATCTAGGGTCATTCTACATTTTACCAATGATTTTTTGCAGACATAAACCTTGGTCTACTTGCAATCTTTAGTGTTCAGTTTGCTTCCTCTTGCCATTGTGCACCACAGATTTGTCTAGGTACCACGGACAAATTCTTTTCTCAGCTGTATTTGTGCAAATCAGGAGTAACTCCACTGACTTCAATGAAATCAATAGTGTTACTCCTGTTTCACACCAGTATAGTTAAAAGCAGCTTGTCACTCCAAGTGCCTATCAGCAATAACTCCCAATAGAGAAAAAAAAATATTTTCAAGATTTTTACATGATTGCAGTGATTAGTTTCTTGTGAGATTATGGTAAACTCTTGTGGACCTATTTTATTTATTAATAATACATTTAACATGTATAGTGAGAATCCCTGAGCACTTTGCAAATATTAATTAAGTCTGAAATCACCTCTATGAGGTATTTAAAATTCACTGCACAGGTGAATAAACAGAGGTAAAAATGTATTTGCCCAAGATCACACAATAAGTGAGCAGCAAAGTCAAGAATCAAAACAAAACAAAACAAAAAACACCACCACAGGAGTTCTGACTCCCAGTTCCTTACTCTAACCGATAGACCACAATTCCTGTATTTTATGTTTTTTAACATTTTATTATAGTGTCTGTCACCAAATACCTGGCACTGTGCTACATTTAAAACAATAATTAAAACTTTTATTAAATTATATTTCATCTTCTAAATATTTAACTATTAAAGCCCCGAGGTTACGATAGAGATGTATGTGTATCCATGTATCTAAGCGGGCGGGGGGAGGCAATGCAAACATATTCACAGAGCATTTATTTTTGTTCCTTTCTCTCGAACAATACTATAATCCGCCAACTCTTTCTTGTAAACAATATAAAGAAAAAAAAATGGTCAGCTGCTAACCATACACATGGATTTGAATTCCATCCAAATAAATCATTCCAAATTCAGGAGAAAGTAGTTATTCACACTCTTTACCTCCCCACTGTATTCCAGACTAGAGCTGAGCAACATTTTTCAAATGAATAATTTATCTGATGAAAAATGCAGTTTCAGTTGAATTAAAACTATTCAGGAATTTGACATGAATAATTTCAGCCAGACAAGGAGGTGGTGCTATATCCTCATCCCTAACCCATTTGGATTAGAAAACCCAGGTTCAAATTCCCCATTCAGGAACAGACAGTAAATTAACTTTCCTGGTTCACTGAAAATTTTGAAAAATTTCAGATGCAGTTTGACCCCAACCAATTCCCCCTGACCTGATTTTTTGGAACTGCCACCAAACTGAAAAATCAGTTATTCCAGACCCAGTTCAGTTGTTCCTGACCCCCTGAATTGACCATCAGAATTTGCTTCTGATAGCTAAGTGCATCTCTGTTTGAAATGTGTTTGAGGAATCTTTCATAGGAATCTTTCATAGGAAAATACATTAGAGTTGCCTCCTATTTTTGCTTTTAAGAAGTATAAAGAAGATCTAAAAGCTTTTGAAAAAATACAGTGTTCTGCTTGTTTATTTACCATAGGAATATCATGAATTTCAGTCTTTCCTGTTTTTGCTGGAAGTCTACTTGGAGCACCAGAAAACAGGAGCAGGAGTTTTCTCAGCACTTAATATAAATAGAATAGAATTTTTAACAAAGATCTTTCCTCCTCAAGCATTTGATTTAAATAAGTGTTAACATCAGTGAAAAGCAAAAAAATCCCTTCCCTTCTCAATTACTCAGATTTCACTTTCTTTTAATTTGTGATAGCATCATCATGCTCCTAGTTTAGCAGTTATCCACAGTCTTCCAAGTAATACATGGTATACAAAACCTGAATTTCAAGTTTAAAAAGCAAGCAGTACAAAATCTTTTGTGAAGGTGGATTGGGAAACCTTTTAGGGCTTTTATTACCACAGAAAAGAGCACAAACTCATTTATTTTCCTTTGTAGGTTATCTTTCAAGCAGAAAGGTAGAGGATCACAAAGCTGTAAGGAAGTTTCTCAATAAAAAAAATACAACTGATGTTCCCCATATACCCAATTTACTAGTATTTCTCAAGCAGGAAATTAATACATGCCGAGTGTTCTTTCTACAATACCAAAAGCTGCCATAAAGCCTCATAGGTGAACGAACTGCAGCTCTAACAAGAATGAATGGCTACATGATTTGCAACAGGTAATCTTTTGCTCTTCTTACTAAAGGTTTGCTTTCAAAGAATAAAACTGTAGACAAATCTTGTGGCACAAGGATGTGTTTTGAATGAATTTATTAATGTTTGTGAAGTGCTTGGAGAACCTTAGAAGAAAGGCAGTCTAGTAATGCTAATTATTATTTTCAGTGCCTATGCTATAGTGATGATGCACTATAAATAATTAAGAAGTATTGATAGAAGTATATATATAAAACAATTACTGAATGTGTGCAGTCACTTCATTTTCTTCAGGTATTGATACAACATTTGACTGCACGCATTCAGTAGCTCTTCTAAGGCATTCAGATAATTATCTCTGAAGTTTTAAGTGGAGAGACAGCCTTGTCACTTGTTTTAAAGCGCTAACTTCTCATCTCCTCATTTGCACAGGAGACTTAAATGTGGTTAAATTAAAACCCTTTTTTCTCTTTAAATAACTTAGAAAAGATTGAAAAAGATGTTATGTCCATGTTTTTTAATTATTTTTTACTCCCCATATGACAGACTGAATTTAAAAAAAAAACATTTTTTAAATTTGAGCCAGATAATGAAGTTTCTGTAGGAGCTCTAAGGCTGGGATCCATAAAAGGAACTTAGGTATTGCAATGCTGAGCATTGAGACACCTAGAAAATCACAGGCATAGCTGTGATACACACATCTGAGTTAGGTACCAAGGCTCCCTATACAGTGAGTGGGGAGCCTTAGAATGTAATTCACAAAAGTCAGCATGCTACTTATGGAGCTGTCTAAAATAGCCAATGGGAGATGCTGATAACAGGGGTGTGTCCTAAACTGCACCCCTTTCATGGAGATAGGCACCTATCTGCTTAGCAATCCGTGAACTGAAACCCCTCTCCTGGAGTCCCACAGCTTAGACACCTACATAGTTTCTTACAGGAATGTGTTAGGCATCTGCGGGAACTGTGGGATAGCTACCTTCAGTGCACCATTCCGTAAGTCGATGCTAGCCACGGTAGTGAGAACACACTCCGCCGACTTAATGCACTTAGTAAGGACATACGCAATCGACTGCATAAAATCGATTTCTAAAAATCGACTTCTATAAAATTGACCTAATTTCGTAGTGTAGACATACCCTGAGGGGGAAGAAAGGATTGGAACAGAGGTCTCTCACCTCTCAGGTGAGTGCTGTAATTACTGAGCTATGGGATAGTCTGATGTGGCCCCCTCCGCCTCTCCTGCTGAAGCTGTTCCACTGTGGATAAATAACGAACAAGTGATTGGAGCAAGGGGGCTGGACCCTGTATCCCCCATTTGGGACAGAGAGTAAGGCAGGGAAACTGCTCTGTAGCCTCATGGTTAAGACACCAAGCTAGGAGGTGGGAGACACAGATTCCAGTCTCCCTCCTCCATCTGCTCTTTATTTTTAAGAAGAGGAACAGCTTCAACAGGTGAGACTGAGGGAGCCCCACATCAGAATATCCTGTAGCTCAGTAATTAGCACACTGGTATAAGAATCTGTTCAAATCCCTTCTCCCCCTCAGACATGGGGGGGAATTGAATCTGGGTCTCCCTCATCCCAGGTGAGTGCTCTAACCACTTGGCTAAAAGTTATGTAGTGGGCACTACCTCCTGCTGCCACTGCTGCAGCTGCCAGATGTAGGCACCTAAGTACCTTGTGGCTCAGGGTCTAAGTAACTAAGATTCATTAGCTGGTATCTAAATAGCCTTTTCTAGTGCCTAGAGAGAGGTTCCCATTTCCATTCTCATGATAATTGATACCAACACTAATTCCCACTATCCTAACTCATCAGGACATCTAGCAATGTATAAGAATTTTGGGGCTGATTCTCTACTCTTTACACCTGGATGAGTCATTTACACCTTTTCTGAGTCAGTGTAAATGCAAACATTCTAATTTATTTGCATGTCTACACCCAGGTTTAAATGATTCCTTGGGGTATGAAGCAATGGAGAGACAGGCTCATAAAGTTTGTGTCTGATGTATTATCCAAAGCACTATTCACATAATTAGCCAAAAACTAACTTTTTTATGGGCTATATAAAGAGTGGTTTCATCACTGTTCTCCCTAAAAAGGTTTGTGAGCAGAAGAGGTCAGAGTACCCTTTTCCTCCTCTTGTGATTACTAGGATCTTGCGAAACTCTTAGCAGAGCTGGCATTTAATAAATCCAGGTTTCAGAGTAGCAGCCGTGTTAGTCTGTATTCGCAAAAAGAAAAGGAGTACTAGTGGCACCTTAGAGACTAACCAATTTATTTGAGCATAAACTTTCGTGAGCTACAGCTCAATTCATCGGATGCATTAGCTTATCTTAAGTGATCACTCTCCTTACAGTGTGTATAACACCCATTTTTTCATGTTCTGTGTGTATATAAATCTCCTCACTGTGTTTTCCACTGAATGCATCCAATGAAGAGAGCTGTAGCTCACGAAAGCTTATGCTCAAATAAATTGGTTAGTCTCTAAGGTGCCACTAGTACTCCTTTTCTTTTTAATAAATCCAGTATCTTAACAACTCACCGGCAGGGGTGCTGGAACAATTTGGATAGTGGGGGTGTTGAGAGCCTTTGAGCCAAAGTGTAAACCCGGTATATGATGTAAACTACTTCAAAGCAGGGGGTGCAGCAACACCTCTAGTTCCAGCACCTATGCTCACTGATATTTGTTTTTGTCTTCGACTTTTCAAACTCTCTGAGATCCAACTTGCTGTTGCCATCTGCTGGCTTATAAACAGCAAAACAATTGTCCCGTAGCTCTTCAGTATTGTTCTAAACTTCCTTTTGCTGTTTTTATGGGTTTGAAAACTGCTGAAAATTTAAATTTACATTTAACATTTTTAAAAATGTTAAAACTTAAGGTAAAAACTAAGAAACATAAACCTGCAGGACACACTGAAAACAGAAAATAAAACAAAGCTAAATAGAAATAGTTCCACTGGAGGCAGGATATGCCTGTGTAATATGTATACTTTATTTACAATAGCACCTCCGGATATCAATCAAAAATTAGTATCCTACCTGCTGGACACTTATTGAAACGACAGCCTCTGCCCCAAAGATCTGATATATTGATCTTTTGTTGGGGTGGGGGGTTTGATTCATGCCATTTTCACTGAGGATTGTGACCGCTTTCTAAGAAACTTGGGCCAGTTTATGGGGTTGGGTGGAAACATTGTGAAGTCCATACAAATAAGCTGAAATGTTGAGATTTCAGAGGCATTTAGCATTGAGTTTTGGGTTCTAATCTCAAATGAAAACAGGCTATTTATGTTGTGGCTCAGGATCTAAGTAACTAAGATTCATTAGCTGGTATCTAAATAGCCTTTTCTAGTGCCTAGAGAGAGGTTCCCATTTCCATTCTCATGATAATTGATACCAACACTAATTCCCACTATCCTAACTCATCAGGACATCTAGCAATGAGCTAGTAGGCGGATCTTAGCCTCATCCAGGATATAAGAAGAGATGTCTTTTTTTTTTTTTTTTTTTTAGCCCTGGTCTACACTACAGGCTTAGGTTGAATTTAGCCGTATTAGGTCGATTTTAAAATGAATGCGTCTACACGACCAACCCCGTTCCAGCGACCTAAACGGCTCTTAAAATCGACTTCTGTACTCCTCCCCGGCGAGGGGAGTAGCACTAAAATCGACCTTGCTGCGTGGAATTTGGGTAGCACAGACACAATTTGATGGTATTGGCCTCATACCAAAATGAGACCTCCTCTGATAATTGAGAAGCCAGTGGTGATAGCCCTGTGGAAGCTTGCAACGCCAGATTGCTACCAGTCAGTTGGGAATCACTTTTGAGTTGGTAAATCTACTGTGGGAGCTGCTGTGATGCAAGTAGCCAGGGCAATCAATTCACTTCTGCTAAAAAGGGTAATGACTCTGGGAAACATGCAGGACATAGAGGATGGCTTTGCTGTGATGGGGTTCCCTAATTGTGGTGGGGCGATAGAACGCACATCCCTATCTTGGCACCAGACCACCTTGCCAAAGAGTACATAAACCGCAAGAGGTACTTCTCAATGGTGTTGCGAGCGCTAGTGGATCACAAGGGCCATTTCACTGATATCAATGTGGGATGATTTTATGCATGCATCTTTAGGAATTTCAGTCTCTTCAGAAGGCTGCAAGAAGGAACTTACTTCCCAGACTGGAAAATTACCATTGGTGATGTTGAAATGCCAATAGTTATCCTTGGGAACCCAGCCTACTCCTTGCTCCCATGGCTCACGAAGCCATACACAGGCAGCCTGGACAGCAGTAAGGAGCAGTTCAACCATAGGCTGAGCAAATGCAGAATGGTGGTAGAATGTGCCTTTGGACGTTTAAAGGGGCGCTGGCGCAATTTAGTCACTAGGTTAGAACTCAATGAAAGCAATATTCCCATTGTTGTTCCTGCTTGCTGTGTGCTCCATAATATCTGTGAAAGTAAGGGGGGAAAGTTTCTAGCAGGGTGAGGGATTGAGGCAGATCGCCTGGCTGCCAATTATGAGCAGCCAGACACCAGGGCAATAAGAAGAGCACATCGAGGCACACTGCGTCTCCGAGAGGCTTTGAAAACCAATTTCATGAGTGACCCAACACTGATGTGACAGTTCTGTGTGTTGTTCCTTACCAAAGTTGCCCCCTTTTTTGCAGGTACTGCCCTGTAAACTAAACCCCCACTAACCACAGTATGCACAGTGAATAAAGAGCCTCTTGTCCTCAATCCATGAATTTTTATTATGCTAACAAACACTGAACAGAGACAGCAATGAATAGCAAAGATAATCTGGGTCTAAGGGCCTGATAACATGGGGGGGGGGGGCAAGGACTCATACCTTATTACAATTGCACTGTCTAGCAATCAAAGCTGTAGGACTGAGAGGATTCTGCTTGATGAACCATCTGCTGGAGTTGAGTTCAAGGGATAACGGAGCTTCCTCCACCCTGCCCTGCATTCTTTTCTAGGATGTCTGGGAGAGGAGGATATGGAACTTGGTTGGGGTACTGGTGGAGTCCCTGCCTAGAATCGCATGCAGCTGCTCATAGAAGCAGAATATCTGTGGCTCAGAACCAGAGCAACTGTTCGCCTCCCTTATCTTCTGGTATGCTTGCCTGAGCTCCTTTATTTTCATGTGGAACTGCTGTCTGTGTCTGGTGTAGCCTCTGTCCCCACATGCCCTGTGCGATTTTGCCATAGATGTCAGCATTTCTTCTGCTGGTTCAGAGTTCTGCCTGCACAGACTCTTCTCCCCACACAGCAATCAGATCCAGTGTCTCCTGTATGCTGCATGCTGGAGCGCCTTTGCGGCCCTGGGCAGGCATGGTCAGCTGTGCTGGTGAGCTCTCCACGCTGATCAAACAGGAAATGAAATTCAGCCGCTCCCGGGGCTTTTCCTGTGTACCTGACTGAAGTGCAGTGGAGGTGAAAGTGCTGTCCAGAGCAGTCACATTGGAGCACTCTGGGACACCTCCCAGAGACCAATCCCATCGAATTACACAGCATTGTGTCTACACTACCCCTAATTCGACCCGGGAAGTTCGACTCTAGTGGTACATCTCTCGCCAAGGTGGAGTACTGGCGTCGATTTTAGAAGCCCTTTAGGTCAGCAGAAAGGGCTCGGTAGGGTAGACACTCATCTTTTAAATTCGACCAACGTGGCATATGTCGACCTAACGCAGTAGTGTAGACCAGGCCTTATTGAAGTCAATGGGATTACTCACATGCATACAGTTAAGCACCGCATAAGTCTTTGCAGGATCAGAGCCTTCAATTGTAAGCTTCTTGGAAAAGGGAGCAAAGCTTTCATCTGGTTTGTATGCCCCCAAGCAGATTGACACACTTGAGTATTTTCCCTCTTTCATCACCTCTATCAGTTAGTAAAGAGTAGGTTGCAAAACAATACATTGATGGCAGGGACAAATGCTCTTATTATCAAAATGGTTATATTCATTACCTAGGCTATTTCTTTGAACTTCCAGTGCCTTTTAATAGGGACTAAAATTAGAATACTTATATACTTATTTTTTTTTTATCCAGTATGCACAGGAATCAAATTGAAACTAATCTTATTTACAGCTTCAGCTGTACTGTGTACTAGGTGCACTACGTGATTTTGATTGCATAAACTATGGTGTACCCTCATCTTGAAGAGCTACGCATTAACAGTTCACTAACTGAATCCAGGGCCGGTGCAAACCACTAGGCGGTGGAGCGCCAAGTGGTTGGGGGCGGCGGTGGAGCGGAGGTAAGCTGGGGCAGGGGGGCGCGGGGAGGGCCGCCTGCAGCAAGTAGCGGGGGGGGGGGACGGCGCGCAGGGGGCCGCCTGCAGCAAGTAACGGGGTGGGGGCGCACAGGGGAACCGCTCCCCGCCCCAGCTCACCTCTGCTCCGCCTCCTCCCCTGAGCACCGCCCCGCTCTGCTTCTCTCCCTCCCAGGCTTGTGCGCCAAACAGCAGAAGCGGCGTGCTCGGGGAGGAGGCAGAGCAGAGGTGAGCTGGGGCGGGGCGCTGCTGCATGCAGCTCCCTGGGCTGAGGGGATGGTGGGGAGCTGCCGCAAGGCGGGGCTACCCGGGCTGAGGGGAGGGGGCGGCAGCGGGGAGCTGCAGCAGGGGGGCTCCCCGGGCCGAGAGGAGAGGGCAGCGGCAGGGAGCTGCCGCAGGGCAGGAGGGGCGGCGCAAGGTGGAAGTTTCGCCTAAGGCACCAAACCTCCTTGCACAGGCCCTGTCTGAATCAGAGAAAATTATAGTCCTATTGAGACATCTATTATCTAAAAAAAGACAAGATTATACTTGCTCAACTGTGAATAAGGTGGAATCATCTGAGGCCAAGCATACACAAAACGATGTCATTAGTTACTCACACTCTATTACAATGAATAGCCGTCTCTGACTGTTGTGATGCTGAGGTATGTTTATTATGTAGATCTATTTATATCACAGGCTATTAAGGGGAACTGAGTGACTCAGGAACAAAAGTTGGCCAACTGGGGAAATCAGTGTTCCTGGTTCAGTCTGTAACCTAGACCTGCTATGGTATTTATTATAGGATATTTATTTGTGGTAACGTCATTGGTGACAATGTTTAGGTTAGGGCTGTATACTTGACACATTGATCTTTCACTTAAAACCTTTGCAGAACAGTGTTATCCTGCCTACTTCAAAAGCAGAAATAATGTTTAGGGGGCAATGGCCAACTAATTAAACCTTACAGCAGCCTGTATATTTATAAAAAAGTTAAGTATTATCAATCTAACACATGGCTACTATGAAAGCATTGTCATTTAGTTGTGACTCTTCTATGGGTTCTAAATATAAACATTGTCATTGTTATCCCTTTTGACCCAAGCCACTAGCAAAAATTTGGAGTCTTGTAGATTCTTCCAGTGAGGAGGAGAAACTGATGATGGAGTCTAGTACCTTTTGATGCAATCTTGTTTATTTACAAAGAATGTACAAAGTTCTGTTTCTCTGAACACAGACAGAAGGAACTAAAATAAGAAGAGATATTTTCTTTGCTCACAAACCCAAACTTCTTTCAGCTTTCTCTCTAGGCTTTTCTCAGGGCTGTGCTGCCAGCTGCTTGTTCAGGCTGTGACTCTTTCTGTTCTATCTCTCTCCTGATTCTCATCCACACCCACGCATGCCCTTACCCAAACAATGCCCAGCCAAAACTCCTCTGCCCACATGGTTCAAATTCCTGAGTGGACTCACATATGCCTGTGTTTTAGGAGAGAGGTTGCCTAACATGAAGGGCGGTGGTTACACCTCACACATAACAAAAAGGTGTAACCCAGCCCCTATTATTATTACTATTATTACCTTATTTTATTTGTATTATTTTAGCAGTGTGCCTAGGAGCTCTAGTCATGGACCAGGACTCCTTTGTGATCCGCACTGTACAAACACAGAACAAAGACAGTTCCTGCTTGAAGGAGCTTACAATCTAAGAATAAGACAAGAGATGATAGATAGATACAGATACACAGATGGAGAAGCACAAGGAAACAGTGAGACAATATTGATCCTCATGATAGTCTGTGGTCTCAGCACACCAGCAGCTTAACCATTGTCATGTTTTTTATGGGCATCATGGCAAAAGAGAGTTTTAAGGAGAGATTAATACATTAGTTTTGCAGATGTTTATGGGGAGCTCCTTCCAAGTGTGAGGGGTAGAATGGGAGAAAACACGAATATGCTTCTTTGAAAATTTAACAAGTGGGCAATGGAGGCTGGTATCAAGAGCCAATTGGAAGCCCTTTTGATAGTGGATGAGAAATTATCGGTAGGGTAGGGATAGGCTGTGAAGGGAAAGTGAAGACAGGTAATTGATGCAGGAGACAAGAGGGAGTGAGAGAAAGGATATAAAGAGAGGGGTGATTTGGTCTAAGTGAAAGGCTATGAAAATGATCTTTTCTGCAGCATTCTGAATGGATACGAGCGGAACAGGGTTGCATTTTTTAAGGGCAGAGAGAAGGATGTTGTAGTAATCAAGACAATGAAAGCTTGGAGGAGAGTTTTAGCTGTGTGAATGGATAGGAAAGGTGGTATTGTAGAGATGCTATGCAGAAAGAATCTGCAAGATTTGGACATAGCCTGAATGTGATGACCTAGAGAGGTCTGAGTTGAGGATGCCCAGGTTAACACACAGCCACACCCACCACGATAATAATGATAAACAGGCACCATTTATGTAGTACCTGTTATATGTTGCATTCAGCTGCAGGTCCAACATATGGAATACTAATTGACTCTATTCCTACAGCTATGTATCTTGTTGATGATGCTGATACTCAGTGAGAAGACCAAATAAAGTAAAACCAGGTTGATGTGTGATTCATAAGAAACCCCTGGAGAGTGCTTGGGAAATCATTATCAATTATTAATGCCTTAACATTTATATCCTAGCATTTTTATTAAGAAGCTCAAAATGGATTAATATCAAATTAAACTATTAATAAGTACTTTTAATTTCTCTTCAGCACAAAACCAAGAGTGGGTTTTTTTTTTTGGTAGCGTGAGCCAAAAGTTTGAATGCTACTCTTAATGTGATAATTAGTTCCTACTTTATTTTAATTGCCAGAGTTTTATTTTTCAAACAAATTTGTTAATTGATTGCATTTATACATTTTTCTTCTCTTTACGTGTTTATTTTTCATCCTCTAATACAAAGGACCAGTCAGACCAGGTAGAGATCACATATATTTCTGAAGCTTATGCTGATCAAAAAATACTTAGCACTTACAGGCATGTAGCACTTCAAAGCATTTTACAAGCATTAGATAATCCTCACAAACACTATTGTGCAGTAGGAAAGTGGTACTGTCCCCATCTTACAAATGAAGAAAGTGAAGGAAAGGTTAGCAGAATATTTTTTAAGTGATCACTAATTTTAGATGCTCAATTTGAGATGCTGAGGGCCTGATTTTTCAGAGGTGCTGTACGTCAGTCAAAGTTCCCAAATCCTCTCAAAATCTGAGAAGGGCCTGTAACTTATGCATGTTATGCCTATGTTTGCCAAGGGCTGTTTTGTGTCCTGGGAATGGCTAGAGTGTAGTTGTGCTTCTACCATGCTATCTTTCCCCTAGCTAGGCCTCCCTGCTCTGAGGGTAGTGCCTTGGGAACCACTGCATTGGTTTTATGTGTAAGCGGGGGAATAGTCCCGCTATTGTGGGGAACTTTCCTGGCTTCTGCACTACCCCCGTGAAGTGGGCTAGCGAAAGGATCTGAGTCCTCTCTTCCAATTCCTTTTACCCAGTGGTCTCCCTGCCCCTGAGGGTTCCCCTTCCACTCTCCTATCTGGCAGAGTCCTCGTAACCCCAGCAAGGCTGGGCCCAGGATTCCTGGGGGGCTCCACACCCAACCCTGCTGTGGTCACCTAGGACAGGGGCTAGGGTGTCCCCACTCCGGGGTACTCTCTCTGCACTGGGCACTTCTCTGACCCACTGACCATTACATACAATTTAAAGCAAATGCAAGTTATTTAATCAACAATTAATTTTAAAAAGAATAAGGAAAAGTGGGAAAGGTTAAAGGAAACACATCAACCCGCTCTGTGGCAGGGAACATCACAAACAGTGTCTCTGGAATGTCAGGGCAGTTCACAGTCTGTTTCTTGTAAGTCACAGGCCTCCTTCTCCGGCCCTGGCTGTGCTGTAGGGATGCTGTGGGCTGGACACTTGCTCTGGTGGTGGCCACACGCTCTCAGGCTCTAAGTGGTAGGACCCTTCTTCCCAGTGTCGCCCCCGCCCTGTCGGTGTTACAATCCAAGCCTGACCTGCAGAGCCTCTTGGCTGAGGCGTCTCCCTCTGCTGGGCCTGCTGCCCAGGGTCCCCCTCGCTCTCCCCAGCTGCTCACCGCACCCAGGTCAGGACTGCTCCAGCCCCAGCTCCACCACTCTGTCTCAGCACTGCTGCTGCTGCTCTGCCTCCAGCTCCCTGGGCTGCTTCTTTGGCCCCTCTGCCTCTGGTTGCTACAGCTCTGCTCCCAGGACAGGTCTGCTCTCTCTAGGCTGCTTTTCTGGTCCTTCTGGATCTGGCACAGCTCTGCTCCCCAACTTAGCTTGGGCCCCTGCTTTCTCCTTAGCTCGGCCCCACTCTGTCTGACCCAGGCAAATCCAGCTCATATGGAGGACAGGACCTCCTGACTCCCTGATTAGCCTCCCTGCCCTGTCATTCAGGCTGACCTGGAGCATTGGCCTCTCCCCATTGTTCCTGGGGACTATCAGTCTCAGGGTCCTGATTTCCCATAGACCCTTCCCCTTTTAGTACTGGGAGCTAGCCAACCAAAACACCCCCACTGAATGTTAGTAAGGGGGCAACAGTCCCATTACATATGCCACCTGGGAAATCCCCCTCAGCTGGGGAAATCCCCATGTAGCTGGTTAAACTGGCTTTACAGCACTTGGCATCAGTAATAATGTGACATTTGGACTGGGATTTAGGGCCACTGGTAGTCACGTGAGTAATAGTTGAAAGAGTGGATGTGTTGACATCCAACACTGGACTATCAATATGTTTTCAGTGCTTAAACAGGTTTCAGCTTTGTCAGGGGTTGGAACTTCTGTTTTTTATTAGATTTTGTAAAATGCTGTGTGTGTTGCTATAAAAGTGAGGGTTTTTTCTATATATTGCATCTTTAAATTTCCAAGAACCCTCCCGGTTTTCTGCAGCCGATTATAGAATAGGCACACATTTTATTCTTTCCTGGAGGCTGTACTCATTGTTTGTTCCTTTTTTTTTTCTAAAAGTAGTTATTTTTAGACTGAAAATACATACTTGTTCAATGTGTATGGGAAAAAAATATTGTAAATATCAGTTCTGTTTACTGATGTTTGGGTTAATGGTTGATTTGATATATGAAACACATCTGTGTGTGCCATGCTGCTTGAGACAAAGAACTGGTGGTGAGGTGAAATCAATTTTTTTCATTAAACCATAATTTCAAAATTATTTGAGGACTGGCCTATCAAAGCTGGCTTAACCTCTACGCCAGTTGCATGACAGGGATTCACCCCTCTAGCACAGCCTACTCTTGTTTGGTGAGGTGGGGGTTTTCATTATTATTACTGTAATTAACGTCTTTCTTTCAATAGCTACTTACATCACTACCCGTGGACTCCAGCGGGAGCTGGATCAGGCCCTAAAGCATCGTCCCATCGCACGCTGTGCAGAAGGATGGAACAATGAGGTGCCCGGAGTTCCGCATTTGGAACGCCGCTACCGCGGCGACCTCCTCTCTTCCCCTCCCCTCGCGCGGGGCCGCTGGGAGGGCACATCAAAGCGCGCGCAGACGCCGCGCCAACGCCGGTGATTGGCGCGCGGCGGAAGGGACTCGCGGGTTCCTGCTGCTCGCCCCTCCTCCGCCCCGGCCACAGCGCGCCTGCGCAGTGGGGGTTGCTGCTCTGAGTGTGTGTGGGTCTCTCTCGCCATGTTGTTGTGAGTCTCTGGCGGCTGAGGTGGTGGGGGGGAGGGGAGGAAGGAGAGACCCGGAGGTGGGGGCGGGCGGCGGGGACAGGGGTGTTCCAGGGCCCTGTCCGGCTCCGTTGCAGGGAGCAGCGCCGCCAGCCAGCCCGTGAGTATCTCCTGGGGCCGGGCTAGCGGAGGCGGCGGCGGCGGCGGTGGCGGGGGGGCGGACGGAGCCCCCTTTTGTCTCGGGCCTCGGGGGCCATGTTGTGGCTGGTAACCCGGCTGGTCGGGGCCTGGTCGATGGTGGCTGCCCTCTCCTCTGCCTTTGTGCCGCTCAGCTTGGGCCCTGTAGGGAGCAGCACAAAGGCGTGGGGAGGGAGCGGAGGGGTGGGGGGAACGAAGCGAGGGTGCGTATGGGGGAGGGGCAGCCTGGGGGAAAGGGGTGTGTATGGGGGAGGGGCAGCCTGGGGGAAGGAGGGTGTAGGAAGGAAGGGGTGTGTGGCCGGGGGCTCGGGAGGGGGGGGAGGGACAGTTTGGGAGAAGGAGGGGAAGTGTATGTTGTGGTTGGGAGAGTGTTGTGGGGTGGGGACTTCCGTGTGACCCTTAAAGCACCTTAAGAATGCTAACAGCACGCACCCGTTTGGTGAGGGAGCTTACTACGCTTTGGGTGAGGAGGGAGGAAAGACTTGGTGAGGAGTTTACGCCGAGGGATGTGATGGGATTTAGATGAAAGAGATGAATTCATCCCTGAAAAACAGATCTGTGGTGGGGAGGGGAAGGGTGGCAAGGAATTGGGAGAGCAATTCTCGCTGAAGGGCACAACTGAGATCAAGACACAGGAAACGTTGTGGAAATGTGAACAAGGGTTTTTCATTGCTTTCATTGAGTTTAAGGCCAGACCCTTAGATCATTTAGGCTGATCTCCTGTGTATTACAGGTTATTATATTTCACCTGGTTACTAAGGATATCTAAGTCTCTCTTTTTTTTTTTTGTAGAGCCATGAGAGTAGGTAGGAATACTAAATGCACATTTTATAGTTGATGCCACACAATTAAATGTTGGATTTTATTTTTTCTTTAATATATCTCTATCTGCGCACACAAAATCAGAGAAAACATTATTGCAAAATATAACCATTGTCACAATACAACTAAATGCAGAGCGGATCACATTTTTATTTGATTACTGCAGATAATTTTAAAAATGTTTTAATAGTCATACAAGAGATTTTTGGGCTTGCTATGAAGTTTTGTGTGCACTTCACTTTAAACTGTGTCTTTAATTCTGTGAAAGTAAAGTGATACATGTTGAGCATTTTATACTCATCTGGTGTACTAAGCATTGTGTACAAAGCAAGCACAATGTCAAAACACTAAAAAAGTATCGTATTCGACATGGTTGTGTGGTTTAGAGGTTTTATCAAGTGAGTTTGGGGTGTGTCATTACTACCAAGTGATAAAGGCATTCATGAGTTTTATATATCATTGCAAATGAGTGCCCATAAAATCTTTATACCAAACATTTGTACCTTCTCTATATGTTACATATTAATAGAAATGGTTTTTGGAAATGTGTGTCCTAATTATTTTATTCATGGTCCTTTTTGTCCCACAACTGAATAGTCTGGCTCCTTTTAATTATCATGATTCAAACTATGTAGGCGTTGGAGGGAGAGGAAAATGAAAACAAATACATTCTTGAAATCTGTAAATATACCTAAAATGCCTGCCTATCTATCTATCTATATATATACACACATGCACACACATATAGTGCTGCTAATTTTGATGTCTGGAGGGTTTTAATGTCTATATACTTCAGGATCTTCGTTGGTTTAGAAACAGGTATTGTGCATATTGTTGGAAAGCTGGATCTCATTTTTGCAATGGTATAAAGAGGTGTTGGATCTTCAACCTTTCATTGGTCCGTGACTAAATATTGTACCATTGTAAATATTTTTTTGGTAGGGGAAGGTGGTGAGGAAATTAGAATTGGGGAAGATTGAATTTTGTGGCAGTTTTTATTTGTTTTGTTTTTTAAACAAAGCATCTGGCAGCTGCTTGAAGATGCTCAAAGGTTTGGAAAGTTAGAGGTAGTCCCAGAGGAGATAGACCTAATGGGCAAATGCAGGTAAGGAGGTGCTTGATAAATGCAGCTTTATCGCATGGTTCTTCAATTTATTGCATGAATATCATGTATGTGTATACACGTGCTATTTTAATCTTTATCATTTTTCTTTCTGTTTTTTTGCGGGGAGGGAAGCAATAGAATGGTGGCTAGGCAATTACAGTAATCAAAAGTGAGAGATAGTTATCCATTATGATGTTTATCAGTAGTGCAAAACTTTGAAGGGGTTTGACCAGGAAGAGTGCAATTGACTTTCCGTAAATGGTAGCTGCAGTGAAATCTATTATAGCTAATACATTTTCATTGGTAGAGAGAAAAGATCATTTTTCCTTGTCCTAGGGGAAAAATCAGTTTTAATGTAGGGTTGCAATATATATTTAAGATTGGTGTTTATTGCCCGATTGTAGTATATTAAACAATAAGTAACTTCATTCCCATTTGTTTAGTTGTGTGTGAGAGATTCTGTACATATTGTGGGACAGCATTAGCAGGGAGTTAGACTCATTCCCAGGTTTTTCAAACTAACTTAGTAGCATTTTTCCTGTTTCACTCTTGTCCAGTTTTCCCCTTGTCTAGGTGTGCATGTATGTGTGTACTAATAATTTGTGTGTACAGAACTTTCTAAAATGCTTTATCTTGAGAATTCAAGTCTCTGCTTTGTACAGTTGTTTCTGAAATGTTAAGGGATCCCAAAAGCTGGGGCTGGATGACCTGGGATGGATTACTTGATGATTTCCCTGTTCTGTTCTTTTCCTCTGAAGTGTCTGGCACTGGCCACTGTCAGAAGACAGGATACTGGGCTATGAGTGAACCATTGGTCTGACCCTGTATGGCCCTTCTTAAGAACATAAGTTGTTAGATGGGCAATGATTAACTTTCATTATTCGTATTCACATACATTGATACCTTCTTTCTGGTGTACCGGATTATGTAGAGTGTCATTCTTGATTGCAGTAAAAATTCCTAAATATTATTCTTGATGTTAATGCTGAGGTATGGGGGGGTGAGGAAGTCTGCAATATCACTTTTTAAATGTAACAAAGATATTGGCACTCAGCATTTTCTTAGGGGAAGAAAACAGACCTTTCATTTCTAAATAAAAACTGCTAAAGTGACCTTATAAAAGTGTGATGGGTAGGTCATGTAGATACTAGTTAGGTTGTATAAGCTGTGTTCACAGGCATGAGATATATTAGTTGCTCTTTCTGCTTCTGTTCTCTTTTTAAAAAATTTAATTGAAAAATACTTCCCTCATCCAGGGTGAAGTTTTTCCACCCATAACACAACTATTTTCTTGCTTACTCCACACAGTGGAACCGTTCCAGCATTGTCACTAAGCCAATACCCAAGCTCTGTGAAATGGAATAAGAAGTCCATCACTGAAAGGCTTTTTTTCTCCTCCTGTAACAAGAAGTTAAGTTTGCATAGTGCCTTTAATAACAATGTTTCAAGCCACTTTGTAGTAATATAGTAGAAATACTGTACAGCTGTATGTGTATAAAAACACCTTCAGATCACTTAGCGTTTACTCAGGTTCTAAGTGTTTCTGTGTGATTTCAAATAGGTATGTATAAAATCTTTCCTTTCTGCTAATAGCTTGCATATTGCTGAGACTTTTTTATTTTCAGGGGGCTTTGTTTATCCCCTTCAGAATTTGTCAGCAGTACTTCTAGCTCATTTGGCAGTATTTCCTAGTCTGGAGTGTGAGATATCTGGTTGGTGAACCAAAACCAGGTCTTACCTGTAGAAGTATCATTAAGATGTCCATTTTGTTATCTGTCAGTTTATTTTTAGGCGCTGATGAATTATCCATTCTGTAAGTGACTCTCGGAGAGCTAATTTGTACATGTTGGAGACATGGCCCTGTAACAGTTACGAGATGACCATCCTGGGTGTTGAGAGAGGAATATAAAGCTCTCTGAAATGCAACAGCTGCAAAATTATTGAATCCATAGATATGTGCAGGACTCTTATCAAATAGAATTTGCAAGAATATGTCCAAAACAAAATATTGTGACTTGGACGTGCTCACTGTTCAGTATAGATATGGCCATGAATTTGGTAGGGTCCTTCCTGAAAATCACATCACAGACCGTGAGATCTGGTCTTTTGTGTGCTCTTACCTTGTACTATACAGATTTCATGGGGGAGACCAGCATTTTTCAAATGGGGGTCCTGACCCAAAAGGGAGTTGCAGGGGTATCGCAAGGTTATTTTAGAGGGTACTGCCACCCTTACTTCTGCATTGTCTTCAGAACGGGGTGTCTGGAGAGTGGCAGCTGTTGGCTAGGCACCCAGCTCTGAAAACAGTGCCCAGCCAGCAGCAGTGCAGAAGTAAGGGTGGCAATACCGTAGCCTGCCTTCCTTACTTCCATGCTGCTGCTTGCCGTGGCTCTGCCTTCAGAGCTGGGCTTGCAGCCAGCAGTCACTGCTCTCCAGCTGCCCAGCTCTGAAGGCAGCACCACCGCCTGCAGCAGCGCAGAAATAAGGATAGCAGAGACGGGCTTCACCTAACGAAGAGAGGGAAGAGCATCTTCACAAGCAGGCTGGCTAACCTAGTGAGGAGGGTTTTAAACTAGGTTCACCAGGGGAAGGAGACCAAAGCCCTGAGGTAAGTGGGGAAGTGGGATACCAGGAGGAAGTACAAGCAGGAGCGCATGAGAGGGGAGGGCTCCTGCCTCATACTGAGAAAGAGGGACGATCAGCGAGTTATCTCAAGTGCGTATACACAAATGCAAGAAGCCTGGGAAACAAGCAGGGAGAACTGGAAGTCCTGGCACAGTCAAGGAATTATGATGTGATTGGAATAACAGAGACTTGGTGGGATAACTCACATGACTGGAGTACTGTCATGGATGGATAGAAACTGTTCAGAAAGGACAGGCAGGGCAGAAAAGGTGGGGGAGTTGCATTGTATGTAAGGGAGCAGTATGACTGCTCAGAGCTCAAGTATGAAACTTCAGAAAAACCTGAGAGTCTCTGGATTAAGTTTAGAAGTGTGAGCAACAAGGGTGATGTCGTGGTGGGAGTCTGCTGTAGACCATCGGACCAGGGGGATGAGGTGGACGAGGCTTTCTTCCAGCAACTAATGGAAGTTACTAGATCGCACGCCCTGGTTCTCATGGGAGACTTCAATCACCCTGATATCTGCTGGGAGAGCAATACAGCGGTGCACAGACAATCCAGGAAGTTTTTGGAAAGTGTAGGGGACAATTTCCTGGTGCAAGTGCTGGAGGAACCAACTAGGGGCAGAGCTCTTCTTGACCTGCTGCTCACAAACCGGGAAGAATTAGTAGGGGAAGCAAAAGTGGATGGGAACCTGGGAGGCAGTGACCATGAGATGGTCGAGTTCAGGATCCTGACACAGGGAAGAAAGGAGAGCAGCAGAATACGGACCCTGGACTTCAGAAAAGCAGACTCTGACTCCCTCAGGGAACTGATGGACAGGATCCCCTGGGAGAATAACATGAGGGGGAAAGGAGTCCAGGAGAGCTGGCTGTATTTTAAAGAATCCTTATTGAGGTTTCAGGGACAAACCATCCCGATGTGTAGAAAGAATGGTAAATATGGCAGGCGACCAGCTTGGCTAAACAGTGAAATCCTTGCTGATCTTAAATACAAAAAAGAAGCTTACAAGAAGTGGAAGATTAGACAAATGACCAGGGAAGAGTATAAAAATATTGCTCGGGCATGCAGGAGTGAAATCAGGAAGGCCAAATCACACCTGGAGTTGCAGCTAGCAAGAGATGTTAAGAGTAACAAGAAGGGTTTCTTCAGGTATGTTAGCAACAAGAAGAAAGTCAAGGAAAGTGTGGGCCCCTTACTGAATGAGAGAGGCAACCTAGTGACAGAGGATGTGGAAAAAGCTAATGTACTCAATGCTTTTGTTGCCTCTGTCTTCACGAACAAGGTCAGCTCCCAGACTGCTGCACTGGGCAGCACAGCATGGGGAGGAGATGGCCAGCCCTCTGAAGAAAGAAGTGGTTCGGGTCTATTTTAGAAAATCTGGACGAGCACAAGTCCATGGGGCCGGATGCGCTGCATCCGAGAGTGCTAAAGGAGTTGGCAGATGTGATTGCAGAGCCATTGGCCATTATCTTTGAAAACTCATGGCGATCGGGGAAGGTCCCGGACGACTGGAAAAAGGCTCATGTAGTGCCCATCTTTAAAAAAGGGAAGGGGGAGGATCCTGGGAACTACAGGCCAGTCAGCCTCACCTCAGTCCCCGAAAAAATCATGGAGCAGGTCCTCAAGGAATCAATTCTGAAGCACTTAGAGGAGAGGAAAGTGATCGGGAACAGTCAGCATGGATTCACCAAGGGCAAGTCATGCCTGACTAATCTAATTGCCTTCTATGACGAGATAACTAGCTCTGTGGATGAGGGGAAAGCGGTGGACATGTTGTTCCTTGACTTTAACAAAGCTTTTGACACTGTCTCCCACAGTATTCTTGCCAGCAACTTAAAGAAGTATGGGCTGGATGAATGGACTATAAGGTGGATAGAAAGCTGGCTAGACCATCAGGTTCAACGGGTAGTGATCAATGGCTCCATGTCTAGTTGGCAGCTGGTATCAAGTGGAGTGCCCCAAGGGTCGGTCCTGGGGCCGGTTTTGTTCAATATCTTCATTAATGATCTGGAGGATGGTGTGGATTGCACTCTCAGCAAGTTTGCAGATGACATTAAACTGGGAGGAGAGGTAGATACGCTGGAGGGAAGGGATAGGATACAGAGGGACTTAGACAAATTAGAGGATTGGGCCGAAAGAAATCTGATGAGGTTCAACAAGGACAAGTGCAGAGTCCTGCACTTGGGATGGAAGAATCCCATGCACCGCTACAGACTAGGGTCCGAATGCCTTAGCAGCAGTTCTGCAGAAAAGGACCTAGGGGTTACACTGGATGAGAAGCTGGATCTGAGTCAACAGTGTGCTCTTGTTGCCAAGAAGGCCAATGTCATTTTGGGATGTATATGTAGGGGCATTGCCAGCAGATCGAGGGACGTGATCGGTCCCCTCTATTCGACATTGGTGAGTCCTCATCTGGAGTACTGTGTCCAGTTTTGGGCCCCACACTACAAAAAGGATGTGGAAAAATTGGAATGCGTCCAGCAGAGGGCAACAAAAATTATTAGTCATGGAACACATGACTTCTGAGGAGAGGCTGAGGGAACTGGGATTGTTTAGTCTGCAGAAGAGAAGAATGAGGGGGGGATTTGATAGCTGCTTTCAACTACCTGAAAGGGGGTTCCAAAGAGGATGGATCTGGACTGTTTTCAGTGGTAGCAGATGACAGAACAAGGAGTAATGGTCTCAAGTTGCAGTGGGGGAGGTTTAGGTTGGATATTAGGAAAACCTTTTTCACTTGGAGGGTGGTGAAACACTGGAATGCGTTTCCTAGGGCGGTGGTGGAATCTTCTTCCTTAAAAGTTTTTAAGGTCAGGCTTGACAAAGCCGTGGCTGGGATGATTTAGTTGGGGATTGGCCCTGCTTTGAGCAGGGGGTTGGACTAGATGACCTCCTGAGGTCCCTTCCAACCATGATATTCTATGATTCTAACCTTGCAAACCCCCCACAACTTCTTTTTGGGTTAGGCCCCTACAGTTACAACATCGTGACATTTCAGATTTAAATAGCTGAAATCATGACATTTAGGATTTTTCAAATTCTATGACTGTGAAATTGACCAAAATGCACTGTGAATTTGGTAGGGCCTTAAATATAGATCATCATATTAATATCATGTATTGTAGCACAGATATATTTTAATCAACATATATGATTTTTCCTTACAAATCGGAGTTGGTAGTCTGTTAAAAATTTTGACAATTTCATCAAATGTTTCCAAATACAGTCGGTCCTCGATTTACACCGTGGTTACGTTCTTGAAAAAACACCGTGCCAATAGAAATCGCTTTAAAAGACACCAAGGGTCTATGGGAAATAAGTGTTTTAGATTCCAGGCTCATAGGATGACCTCCCTAATTTATCCAATACAGGTTTTAAATTAAAAATTGATCGTGAAATTTAAACTTGCTACTAACCTTTACTGATGTTAAGGATGAACTTGATATGATAATGCTGATGTTGTTGAAGTCAGAACTCCGAGGGCTCATCTGGGGAGGCCAGGGAGTGTGGAGCGGCAGCATAGCCAGGGCGGGACACGTGAGTGGGTGGGCATGATTGGGGAGGGGAGGCAGGAAGGATGGGGCTGCCTCCCCTCACCCCCTCCAGCCAGCCTTGTGGGGACGATGGCCAGTGGCTGCATCGCTGCAGGCGGGCACCTGGGGAGCAGGGTGCGGGGGCTTGCCCCGCTCCGCCCGGCGCTCCAGCCGGGGAGTGGGGTCAGGGTGTGGGGGCTTGCTCACTCCCTGGATGGAATGCTGGGTGGGTGGAGTGAGGTAAGCCCCTGTTCCATGACCCCACTCCCCAGCAAGAGTGCTGGGTAGAGTGGGGTAAGCCCCCGCACCCTGACCCTGATCCCCAGCAGGAGAGCTGGGTGGGCAGAACAGGGCTAGCCCACGCCCCGATCCTGTTCCCCGGCAGGAGCGCTGAGTGAGTGGAGTAAGCCCCCGCTCCCCAGCAGGAGCGCTGGATGGAGTGGGGCGAGCCCTTAACCCTGCTCCCCTTCTGGAGCGCCAGGTGAGTGGAGCTAGGCGAGCCCCCAATCCCACTTCCCGGCAGGAGTGTTGGGTGGAGCGGCGTAAACGCCTGTGCCCCGATCCCACTCCCCGAGTGTCCACCTGGGGTCGCAAGGCCTCTGGCCAGAGTGTCCATCACCCCCTGCAAGGCCTTGTGGAGGGGGTTAGGGGAGGCAGCCTCCCCTCCCCCACCCCCATCATTGCCACACACCCAAATCTGGGCCCACCCAAGTGTCCCGTCCTGGCTACGCCACTGACCTGCGCATCTTGGTGATTGCACCAGACCATGTAAAAGTGAATCCATACCATGTACAAAAATAAAGGATCACAATTAATTGACTGAGCATAACTGAAATCATGCAAAAAAACTCACTGTGTAAATCAAGGCCCAACTGTACAGGCCTCGATTTTCATGGGTTTTTTTGCACAGTTTCAGTTATGCACGGTCAGTTAGTTGTAACCCCATTCCTCGTGCTTCCCCGCCCACCCAAGTGTCCCACCCTGGCTGCTCCACTGCTCCACACTCCCCATCCTCCTCAGATGAACCCTCAGAGTTCTGACTTCAGCAACATCAGCATTATCATCATATCAAGTTCATCCTTAACATCAGTAAAGGTTAGTAGCAAGTTTAAATTTTCATTAAAAAAATTTAATTTTAAAACCTCTATTGGATGAATTAGGGAGGACATCTTAAGAGCCTGGAATCTAAACCCTTATTTCCCATAGACCCTTGGTAACTTTTTAAGCGATTTCTATTGGCACGGTGTTTTTTCATGAACGTAACCACTGTGTAAATTAAGGCCCAACTGTACATCTACAATTTGACCAGTTCTGGTAAAGTTAAATTACTTCTCACTTAGCCAGCGTAGAGAAGGCATTGGAGAAATGGACATATACAAATTACTGCACTGACTGGCCTTGTGTTTCCATTGTAAGTCTCTCTTTGTGCTTACATATGTCATAAATCGTTGATTTTTTTCTCTTTGTGTGTGGGGAGGGGGGAACAAGGAGATAAAGGTTGACAGAAAAAGTCTCAGTCCAGAAACTACTTTTTAAATGTGAGCATGCTCACCCAACATTGATATGAGCATAAATTTTTCAATTATAAGTGTACCAAACTAGTTTTTTAAATTTGGTTACTTAGTTGCTTTATTTATATATAAATCGTATACAAAACTTTAAAGTGAACTAAAGCCTGCTAGTTTTTTAAAAGGAAAAAAAGTGATGTTGAGGCTCAAAGAGAGGCTACTATGCACATGTATTTAGTTTCTTGGAGCCATATTATGCAAACATTAAATTTTCACAGTATATATTTTAGCACAGAGCCACTTGGAATGAATTTTGTGAATGTTCATTAAGAAAAATAAAACTTACACATTTTATATCACATTCACAGTTTTTAGGCATATTATTCTTAATGCATGATTATATTTCCAGTATAGTATATATTGCAAAATTCTTTGTTCTGTAAATATTGCATTGAGGGGTTTGTCATATTGTTGAGTTTGAAGAAATCTCAGAATTCATAACATGTTTGTGGAATGCCATTTCAGTGAAGTAAACAGCTATTGTTGTAATAATAAAACTACATCTAAGTAGCATTTTTTCTTACAATGGCAATAAAACAATGCATATTCAGAGTTATAGCAAAAACCTCAATTCCACAGTATGGTATCTTTTTTTTTGTTGATGATGATGATGATTGTACATGGAGGAGGTGTTAACGCTGGAAATAAAATATATGTATGTATAGAGGAATTAGAAGGGGTCATGATCTCTTTTTGTATACAATTTTACGCTTAGAAACTGAGTGAGCAGCTTTCTGCATATGAGTTTTTTCCATTCAGGTTTTATACTGTTCCTCTTAAGTGATTATGGAAGGTATGAAACTTACTGTAAAGCTTCCAGACTGTACTTTAAAATAAAAATAACTCTGACCCTTTTTGCAGATGCCATAAATTATTACATTGTAGGATATTTTTGTCTTATGTTTGTGTACTGCTCCTGGTCTATGAATTTCACTGTAAGATTGACAATAAGCCTGATGAAATAGACAAAGTAGGAATCAAAAAGTCAAAAAAATGCATGATCGCTTTGCCCCCATCAGATATTTTGGCAATAAAAACACAGGCGAGTCCATTCTTAGATGTTGGCAATAAAAACAGAGTTCATTCTTAATCTGGTAGAATGGACTCTCCTTTGTTTTTGTTGCCAGAGTCCATTCTATCAGATTAAGAATGAACTCTGTTTTTATTGCCAACATCTAAGAATGGACTCGCCTGTGTTTTTATTGCCAAAATCTCTGTGGGGGCAAAGTGATCATGCATTTTTTCGACTTTTTGATTGCTACTTTGTCCACTTCATCAGGGCTATTTTCAGTCTTTCATCAATAAGTGTGTGGTTGTTGGTTATACTTATTTCAAACCAAAAATAAAATTCTTCAAAAGGAAGTTGGCAGACTGACTAAAGATTTCAGGCTCAGATTAAAATTGTGGTCAGTGAAAGGCCAAAATATACTCTCAGTTTGGTCATAGGTGTTTTTAATATGAAATTTGATATTAAAATTACAACCAGAATAACATTGAACATTTTTCACTTGTGACATATCTGCATTGAGATTTAGGAGTTAGCCTTCTATACTATTTAGGTGAAAGTGTTTGTAGGCTATGAAAAACAAAGTTGGTAGCAGAAATTATAGGACCTAATATGAAGGAATGTACCTGTCAGTTGATATTATAAAAAACTAAATTCAAGATCTGAAATTATATTTTGATCAGGGATAGTTTGGCTCCATACTATGTATTGTCTCCGAAAACCCTGCCATCTTAGGTTGATAACAGTACTTTAAATTAATTAAATAGAAAAAGCTTAAGCCAACATCTTCAACAGAGAATACTGTTCTTATATAGTCTGGATTTTTTTTTGAAATCCTAATTATAAGAACTGCATATTTAAAGACATTCATTGGAAAGCCTTTTATGTTATCAAGACTTTTTCTTTTTAGGTTTCTACGTGGAATGAGCATTCCATGTGTCCTCCTAGGCATGAATGAAGTGACCTGGCAGGAGACCAGAGGAATGATGCATGCGAACATTGGTCAGGAAGCCAGTGGGGTTGGAATAGGGGTTGCCCCAGCTGGAACAGTAGGTGGAAGAACAGCAGGGCCAGGGCCTGGAACTTCAGGGCCCAGTTCAGGTGGAAACAATCCTCACACCATCCCTACAGCTACAGTGTCAGGTGCTTCCAATGTCCAGGTACCCCTCAGTGGACGGTCTCAGGATGATGCCACAGTTGGATATTTCTTCCAGAGGCAGGCTGGTGAGCAGTTGAGTGGCTACTCCAGCAAACATCGCTGGCCCACAGGAGATAGCATTCATGTAGATCATTCGGTAGGTAGTCTATTTGTTTTTTCATTCAAAAACTTCTTATGTTTTTTCTTAAATCCATATCTTTCAGAAAGATATATGTGGGTTAAGCTAGTCTTTCTGTATCAATTATAGCTTCAAAGCATATAGTTTTCCATAATGTAAACTATTCAGTTTTTTGTTTGAGCAGTTAAATTAGGCTACATATCAGTTATAATTATTCTATTGTAATACTTTAAGTGTTCATTAAAAAGTTGTTGGTTAAAGTAAATAAGCATTACTTTTCAAAATATGTGTCTAGTTTTTTTCCAGAAACACTAACGAGTATCACTTGTTAGATCTGAAATCGGATGATAGCCAACTGTTTTAGTGTGATAAAAGGCCAAATTATAATGGGCTTAATGAAAAGTAACATGGCTCTTGCGCACAAGTTTACTTGTTACACTTGCAGGTAAAAATTTGTATCATCAACACTATAAACATGTAAGTAGTAGAACTAAGCAAGGAGTACCTGTTGTTTAAACTTAACAGTATACAATAGGTTACTACCTGATTTTTTTTTTTTTTTTTTTTAGATAATGAAATCTAATTACCCACAAAGCTTCAAATAGCAAACACCTAGCTCCAAATGTGTAATTGCTACAGCTTTCTAATTTCTCTCGTTTAACATTTACTCTTGAAATTCAGAAAACAAAACGTTCTTTCCTATGAACCTGAGTTCGGCAAGTTACAAGGTTCACTGGCAATTTCTTTATCTTCCCAAACCCCGGGGTTGTGGGATATGTTCCAAGAAAATTCAGTAAAATGTAGGAAAATGAATACAACAAGAAATTTTACCAACCTAAAGGTTCAGTTATTTTTCTCATCCATTTGCTTTTCTTCTTTACCTTAATTTCTCTAGTCATTTTATTTCTTGGTTTTGTTTTTATTCTCCCTCCTTTCTCTTTCCTGTAATATTAATTGCAGAGCAAAACCTCTCTTGTCAGTACCTGGTTCTTTGTATTGTATAAAACATTATATTTTATATATTACTAAAATATAAATCAAGCCCCTCGCAATATTCTTCTTTCCCACTTGGGGCAAGTAATTATTTTGAATGTGTGATAACATAAGTCTCTCTCTCCCCCCCCCCCCCCCCCATCATCTTTGGCTTCATGATAAATGGTGGACAACTAGATTGTGTGCCTAGGCCAATTGATTTTTATTACAGTTTTGCAAGGTGATAGTCTCTGTGTGTATTTATGTATTAAGCTATTCTTAGACAAGTAAGAATTGACATATCTTCTCCCCCATCGGGAGAGCAGAGAGATCTGCAGCTCAGATTAGCTACGTGTAATAAAACTATTTAGGTCCTTCAGCGTATTGCCACGCTTGTTCGGGAGAGAACGGTAAATGTAAACGTCCTATACCTAATGTGTTTTAAAAAGAGCTCCAGAAAAAACTGGTTCTTGAAAATATTTTGTTTTATAAATTACAAAGAGCCGTAAAGGGGAAGTTTATTTTACTTTTGCTTATTCACCTTTAATTGCTTGGGAGCAGTAATACTTTTCTAACCTATATAAATGAGCAATATCTCCTTTGTGTTCTGCCATTTTCACTGCTTTCCTTCTTTGATAGTCTAGAAAAATAGGAAATTGCCATGAAAGAACAGATCAATAGACTTCCCTAGTGCTATTCTGTATGCTTTAATAGTTGCAGAGTGTTTTTTGTGGGCCACAATGCACACAGAACAGTTGCTTTAGGGTGGGTATGTGAAGACAGGAATTACATTCATATTTACCATCTTGTAAAGAGCCAGTACTCCGAGTGAGGTTCCAACAGACCTGGTACATCTAAAAGCTAAAATATGCAGACTTTGAAAGAATTTAATTACCATTCCTTTCTATATGCATAGGTTAGGAAAAATGAGCACATTTGGGTGAGAGATGAAAGGGGTGGATGTTTTGACATGTTTGGAAAGAGGGACTGCATAGAAATGATGTTAATAAAAATGACTCTGAAATCCAAAATGAGGAAATTAAAATCCCTAGATTCAGTATGGATTACTTAAGCATACCGTAGCTGAGTCACGGAAGGTATGAATATGCCTAAACAAAAAAGAAAGCAGGAAGGAAAGAAAATAAGCAGTATGGATAAAAACGGTAAGGTTCAAGTTGCAGAGAGTGGAAACCCGGCTCAAGTGAAACCAGTAGAAAGGAGCACAGACTATTACAGGTAAAATACGAAATGGAAACTAACGAACTTGGGAGAAATTTTCATAGAATCATAGAACTGGAAGGGACCTCGAGAGGTAATCTAGTCCAAACCCCTGCACTCAAGGCAGGGCTAAATATTATCTAGACCATCCCTCACAGGTGTTTGTCCAACCTTCTCTTAGAAATCCCCAATGATGGAGATTCCACAACCTCCCTAGGCAATTTCAGTGCTTAACCACACTGATAGGAAGTTTTTCCTAATGTCCAGCGTAAACTGCCCTTGCTGCAATTTAAGCCCATTGCTTCTCGTCCTATCTTCAGAGGTCAAGAAGAACAATTTTTCTCCCTCCTCCTTGTAACAACCTTTTATGTTCTTGTTATCATCTCCAGACTAGACAAACCCAATTTTTTCAGTCTTCCCTCATAGGTCTTATTTTCTACACCTCCAGTCATTTTTGTTGCTCTTCTCTGGACTTTCTCCAATTTGTCCACTCTTTCCTGAAATGTGGCATCCAGAACTAGACGCAGTACTCCAGTTGAGGCCTAATCAGTGTGGAGTAGAGTGGAAGAATTACTTCTCGTCTTGCTTACAATATTTTAATACATCCCAGAATGTTTACTTTTTTTTGCAACAGCGTTACACTGTTGACTCATATTTAACTTATGATCCACTATGACTCCCAGATCCCTTTCCGCAGTACTCCTTCCTAGGCAGTCATTTCCCATTTTATATATGTGTAACTAATTGTTCCTTCCTAAGTGGAGTACTTTGCATTTGTCCGTATTGAATTTCATCCTATTTACTTCAGACCATTTCTCCAGTTTGTCCAGGTCATTTTGAATTTTAATCCTATCCTCCAAAGCACTTGCAACCCCCCCCCCCCCAGCTTGGTATCGTCCGCAAACTTTATAAGTGTACTCTCTATGCCAGGGATCTCAAACTCAAATCACCATGAGGGCCACATGGAGACTAGTATATTGGCCCGCGGGCCACATCACTGACACCTCTTCATACAAAGATACAAAAGCCCCTGGCCCCACTCCACCTCTTTCATGAGGCCCCGCCCTGCCCGCATTCCAACCCCTTCCCCAAATCCCGGCCCCGCCTCTTCTCCACCTCCTCCCCTGAGCATGCTGCACCCCCGCTCCTCCCCCCTGGAAAGTCCTAAGTGCTGCCAAATGTTTGATGGCAGGAAGCGCTGGGAGGTAGGTGGAGGAGCAGGGATGCAATGCACTTAAGGGGGCTGGAGGTGAGGGGAGCTGTGACGGGCCGCAGGAAATCTGTAAATTTATTGCCACAAGATATTGTTGAATCCTAGAGCATAGTATGATTCAAACAGAACATCCAGCATTATAATCTTTTAAAACATATATAGAGATATAAACCCTCATGCTTCAGTCCTTAATCCAGACCACTAACTGACAAAATTAGGAAGAAACTTCCGTTCTCTAATTCTAGAATTGCCCACCACAGGATTTTTTGCACTTTCCTCTGACATATTTATAATTGGTGGCCATTAGACAGGCTACTGGACTAGATGGACCACTGCTCTGATCTTGTATGGCAATGTCTGTTTTTCCCAACCATGAAAAAGACTGTAGAGCAAGAGAGGGTGGGTCCACAGTCGGGGGAGGACACCTACCCTTTGGCATCGTCCTGGTAAATTGGTGGTTACCATTAACTCGTATCAATTCTATCTGTGTTTAGTGGAGAATCCTCTAGGACCTAAGAAGTGAGTGACCAGCAGTAAGCCTATAACTGTCCCCTGCTTGAGCAATATTGCCATAGAGGCTGAGATGGGGTTTTGAGAGGAAAGTGACTGTGTGAAAGTTTAGAGACACATGGTCTTTTCAGAGGTCTCAAGCGCCTCACAGATCTTAGACAAAGCAGACATTAGTGAATTTTGGTGGAAGAATGCCAAGGAAATACTGCAATTACAATAAAGACTACCAAAAGCCTCCTATACTTACAATAAATAGCAGTATTGTAAACAAGAGCATGTAAATGATTACACAAAGCCTCAGTGAGGTGCCAGTTGGAGTGACCTGTCTCATTTTGGACATCTTCTATTAGAATTTACAAACTGTTGGAGAAGGTATAGAGAGCAACTACTACATAAATTTCTCAGAAGTAGGACACAGTCTTAGTTATGACAGGTTGAAGAGCTTATTTTGTGTACAAGATGGAGGAGATGTTGCTAGTGATCTATTGCAGTATGTACGTACTTCAGTAAGACTTTGTTTCAACTATACAAGTATGGGGAAACACTTGGGCATTATTAGATACTTAACTATTAGCAATAATAGAATCAGCAGTTTAGATTATAGGTGTTGAAGCACTTCCTTAGACAAAAATATTTGGAATTCTTTACACCAAGAATAAATGGACAATTGTGATATCTTGGGTTTTAAATATTGCATTCTTAAATATGGATTTTTCTTGCTCAAACATGCTGTGCTAACACATTTGCCAAATTTGAGATTGGGAAGGAATTTTCCCACACTGAACTGTACAGGAGTTTCACCTTCTTTTGGAGCATTGAGTTGGATTTAGCCATTTAGATTAGGTGAATATTTCCCACATAATCAGTTTTATGTAGTTCCGGTGGGAGGAGAACTTTTTATAGTCATTTGTTCTTTCAATTGTATAGATGCCCTACGCTAAGAATTTTAATAATTGATTTTTAATTACATTTTTTGTTAGGTTAATGATAGGTTTCATTACATTGAAAATATTTTTACTTCCCTTTTGCCTGGGTGGATTTGATTTAAATCATGATTTAAATCACTAGTCAGGAAGACTCGATTTAATCATGGATTCCTACATAAAAGTGCATTCTTGTTGGTTGTTATAACCTTAATACATATTCTTCACAGCTCAGAGATAGATGTAGGTTTCATTTTTAGAACGCACACACTATACATTTTTAAAGTGATTTTTTAAAAAACTTTTCAGATTAGTTTTACAGCTATATCAGAAAATGAATGATTGTTTGGTTATTTCATTTACCAAAGGTAATTGAAGCATATATTTCTGAAGTCATTGGGAGGTGAACTGTCCCCAGTTCAACAGGTTAATCATTAATATTTGGAGGATTTTCTTACCATTCTGTATTAGGAGGAGAACATCACCAGGCAGACATTTAAATTGTTTTATTTAACTAAAACAACAACGTTATGTATTCTGGATTTTTTTCCTTCAACAACAAACATAATATTTTAACAAAACAAGCATATGAAATTTTGAATTTAGTTAAACATTCAAGTTTTTTAAAATCTGGTTTGTTTTTTTAAAATTGTTTAAAATAGTTAAATGAATTTTAAAAAATTAAATAGACTGCTAGGTCAACATGAAAAACTTAAAATATTGGCTTCTGCAGCTAACTCAGTCATCTTCACCTTCATTTTCCTGTTTGTTCATACTCTGGAAAAGAAAAACAAGCTTCTCTGCTTTTTCAGGTCCCAAACAGTTTCTCAGTTTGGAATGAATTAGTCCAAAGGAAGAAAATATACTTTCTACACCAGCAGAAGACGCTACTGCTGTTAAAAGTGAGATTATCACTTCAACAGTCTCTGAATCCAAGTGCTTAAGTGACTTCCACGAGTTTACTGGTGTGACTTTCTTTAAAACATCATCAGCAAACATATATTTCTTGAATGGTTCACCCTTAGCTCTGAAGATTATTATAGTTGGCATTATGGAGGGATGATTGCTGGATGTCCATGTCATAGCCAACTCCTCTTCTTCAGCAGTTAAGGTTTGATCTGGTACCGAGTATTGAGAATATTTGCAAGAAAGTGAGATGGAGAGGGTGCTTGTCCCATTCGTTTTTTTAATGCTTGTAATTTAACTCTGCATATTTCTCTTTTTAAGATCTCACTCAGTTCCTTCCAAAGTTCAACAGCGTCAGCAATAAAATAGCTATTTCCCTGCCTTTTGTTCAAGGCTATAGAAATAAGCTTCAGGGTACTCAGCATGAGTTCAACATTTCTTGTAAGCCCAATGTTGAGAATTTTGGCTGTAACAGTGCCATTTATTTTTTCACAATTTTGTTAACAAACTGTCATCAGATTAGGCCAGTTCTTGGTATAGTGCTCAAAACAGTCCACTCTGAGTTCCATCGCATGTCTTGTGGGAGAGTTAGCTTGGTTCCTCCCACTTTTTTCAGAGCAGCTGCTGCAAAGTGGTTGTTACGGAAGTATTTTGCAATTTCAATAACATTAGCCTTTGTTTTTGGAACACTGAAGTCTTTGGCTAGGAGGTGCATCAAATGAGCATGGCAGCTGTATGTTGTTAGGTTGGGATTCTCTTCGCTCTCTTCTAAATTTCTTCTCATCTTAGATACATATGCAGCATTGTCTGTGACCAAGCTGCATACTAGACATTTGAATTTTTTTTCACAGTTTGTTATAGGTTTTACTGCTACTTCTTGTAAGTATTCTGCTGTGTGTGCATTTCCTGATGTATCAATTGTTTCTGTAAGGAAGACATTCCCTTCTTCTGTTGTCACACAGGCACATATAACAGGATCATTGTGGACATTGCTCCACCCATCAAGACTCAGGTTAACAATTTTAGACCTTTTGCATGCTGCTCAATTTCTCTTTCATACACTTTATCCAGCAATTTGCCTGTGACATCTGCTCTGTTAGGTGACTGTGTCCTGGTCTTAATGACTGAACCATGATAATGAAGTGTGGGTTCTCAATCGTACAAAGGAGAGTTTGTTGCATAAACAAACCGAGCAATTTTTTCATCACTTACCTCTTTTTGTAATCTGCTGGTGGTTCTCACAAACTTGTCTATGGTTGTTTCTGGATGATGATGATTTTTTTTTTTCTTTTTGCAATAGGTAATATACTTTGGCTACTTGACATACACAATGTGATTGAAACACTATCATTGGCAGATAACTGAAACTATAGAAAATGATGGTGATCTTGAAGGTGGATAGTCTTCAGAATCCTGTATGTTGAGGATGGATTCTCCTAAACAAAATAAGTCAATGAGGTTATTTAATTATTATTACCATACTGCTCATTTAGTATTACTCATTGCATTCACGGACACTCAGTACTACTTTAAAGGTGAAATTGTAAAAAGAAGAGTTGCCTATTTCAGCTATTTATTTTTTTATCACAACTGCATCTAAAATGATAGTACCATAGAGTAACAACTATATTTTTTGCTCAAACATGAGAATTCAAGTCTAGTCCAGAAGGAAGACAGGCAGTCCTTAAGAAAGAAGTATGAAATACAGAAGTTTACCAACCTGAAGATCCTGCATGTTCAGACATGTTCCTTTCATCATCTTCAACGCAGCTTCTTCCTGAGAAGGAACATGTCTCATGTTGTTGTTTCATTCGGGCAACCAGGCCTTGCATTTCTTTGTTGCACTGTTTGCAATTTGCATGCATGCCTGTCTTACCCACAGGTAGAGGAACTTCATTAAAATATTCCCAAACTGGGTCTCTTTTATGGCCTGCTGCCAATATAGGTTTTCCCTTTTAGCGAGAGAATGGTATTGTAGATCTCAAATCCATGAAGGCTACACGGAAAAACCTCAAGACTTCTGGAATATACTACTCAAACAGTTCCACTTTTGTTTCTACTGCCTGTCCCTCCCCTCTCACATTTATCTCCAGACTTCTTCTCCTTGTCCAGATCTATTCTATTTCACCCCCAACAATCTTCTATTCATTGAACTTTCTGAAAATTTGCATTTTTAGAGAGAGGTAAGGGATTGACTCTGTGTCCAGAAATTTGCAGAGGGACAATAGGGTTGAGGTCTGTTGTTTCTCACCTTTTTATTTATTTATTTATTTAAAAATATTTTTGCTCTTAACAAGCATGTTATCTCTGGAGACACATATCCACAGTTTGAGAACTGCAAAACTATGCATCTCTGATGGTATCTTCTAGATTGAGCATTGAGCACTGTCCCTTGGGTAGATAGAAAGATTAACCTAAATAATCTATACAGAAGCCCCAGGAACCCCATAAGATTGGGTCCCTAATCCATGAACTATTGGAACTCATTTACAGAACTTTTCTTAAATGTTACATGAATGTTGTCTCATCCTATAGAATTAGAATGTATAATCCCAATCCATGATGAGATATCTTTGAGCTATAATGTGTCTTAATTAAAACTCTCTTTAGATAGGTTTTTCCTCAAAAAGCATTTTATCAAAAAAATCCTATTTTAAATTTAAAAAATCCAATTTTTTTTTTAAGTCATTGATTTTTATCCACCCTGATTTTCTTCATGACCTATCCCTTCTCTAATTATCTTTTTAATATCAGGAAGGTCTTGATTCCTGTCTCTTCTGTGCCATTGATTCTAGCCTTTGTTGCCAATTTGTTAAATTTGCAGACTGTCATCTTGGTGATTTCTCACATGTCATCCCTCATACCTGGGAGGAGTTACACGCACACCTCTGTAAAGCCACCTCACTGTCCTTAAAACTGTCCTGGGCCATGTTGCCTACAAAAACATTTGTCAGGTGTGCTTTGACCAGTGCTTTTCATGCTGACTACTAGTCTAATTGTTTTCTTGTGCTTCCTGACCTGTTTGTTGTATTCAGTGGTTGTCTCATCTCAGACTTAGACTGTAGCTCTTTGGGACAGGAACCATCTCTTTATGTGCTTATATAGTGCCTAATAAATTTCATTCACTGTTACAATGAAAAAGTATGAAAATATACTAATCAAGAATCTGGAACACTCAGCTGTGTCATACGGAAGAACTAGATTTAATTTTCTGGACTAAATTTAGTCTGGCACAGTTCCCATAAAAAACAGTGGAGAAAGGGGGCCCTGAAATTTGGCCATGAAGGGTTCTAGAGAGCCTTGGTGAGCATGGGTTGCAGAAGACTGAAGAAAGTTGAAGCCAGATTGAAAAGTATCGAAGAGAGGAATGCAAAGCAATGGTTGTAAATAGCAGTGATCATAGAGATGACGGGAAGGAGGAAGATGGAGCATAATTGGAAAGACAAATGGGATTGAGGAATTAAATGATTTTTTTTTTTTTAGACTAATGGGTAATCTGATATCTAAAATGCTAATCAGAAATTAAATTAATTGTTTTAGGGTCATCTCTTTAATCTAAAAATTTTTAGATTAATCTAAAATGATAAATTTTTTGGTTGTTTTTGTGTAGGCAAATGTTCTCTTTAATGCAGAGCTATTGCACTCTGACCCAGTTCTACAATTTATTCATGTTGACTAGTACCTTTACTAATTTTCTTATTGAATTCAGGGTGCCTCAATGTAAAAGTTGCAGAATTTGACCTGGAGCCTTCCATTCTACAATTGTATTATTAGTTAATACTAATAATTAATTACTTTTGTTTTTCTACAGATGAACTTTAATTTCTTTTATTTGAATTCTAAGATACCTATTTATTTTCAACAACTTGTTTATCACCGGTAAAGTTTTCACTGTTTAGTCTAGAAGTCATAATTTCATCCACTTTCTTTGAAGAACTCTGCAGTAAGGGACTAATGTCCAAGGCCAAGCTGTGTTTTCCTGTTTTGGTAGCCAAAACTTATTGAAGTTTTTAAAAAAAAAAAAAAAAGTCTGTTTTCTTTTGCTGCCTGTTCAGACATTGTAGGAATCCTATTTCTACTATCTTCCAGATTACTTTAAACACGTATGTTGTCCAAAAAGTACGTACTTTGAGGATAAAATAAATTGGTAATAGTAATTCCTTTTAAACATTGTCTACACCTTTGCCATAGATAAAAGTAGAAAACCCACACCCTCCAGTATACCATTGAAAAATTTTTTCCAAATAAGATAGTAGGGAATGCTGACTAAAGAGTGCTGCAGTTAAAAGCTCTCTGGTTCTACTCAAGCTTTTCTTTAGATGGTAAAAACTTGAAGAACCAAAGGTAAAACTTGAATTTTGAAACATATGCCTGTATATCTTTGAGAAATTTTTCACCTGCTCACTGGCATCTTGACTTCCATCATATAAAAGTAAAGTTTGGTCCAATAACATGCCTCTTTTGAATATATAACTGTTTAGTGGTTTGCTGTGCTTCCATTCTTGAGAGAGGAGTCTAGAAATTGTGAATTTCCACGTAACGTGCTGGGTCAGATGAAGAAATATTTTCAGTCACTGCTTGAAGAGGGCTATGATTCAGCAGCTCCTGCAAAGAGGTGTACTTACTGGCCAAAAGTGTCTGACCAGGTTCACTACAGGTGTTCTGATGTGGCTTATTAGGGGACATAAACTTGTAAAGCCTTGGTTAAGAACTGCCTAATAAGAAAAGTAGTAGCCCCATAGTTTGGTGTTAATCTCCCTAGTTCTTGATAGCCATATAATTTAAAAGCTGTTGGCAGAGATTATGATTTGGAGTCTTTGCCCCATTCTGCATCAGCGTAATAGAATGGAGGCCATAGAGATGTGGTAAAATGTCTGAGAGAAGGAAGGAGTGGTAGGTGTTATGTCAGTAGGCTCCCATCTTGATTTGGGGGTCTAGGCAGTGGTGAGCTGGAGCCTGTTTGCACGGGTTCACGCAAACCAGTTGTTAAATTTTGAAGCCGGTTGTTAAAGAGGTGGGCAAACTCCTGCCTGCAGACCACATCCGACCCACGGGACCGTCCTGTCCGGCCAGCCTGAGCTGTCGGCTGGGTAAGCTCCCCTGATAATCCCTTTTTAATTTTTACTCACCCGGCGGCTCTTCGGCAGCAGTTTGGCGGCGGGCCCTTCACTCGCTCTGGGTCTTCGGCGGCACTTCGGCAGCGGATCCTTCAGTGCCATCAAAGACCCGGAGCGACTAAAGGACCCGCCGCCGAAGAGCCGGAGCAAGTGAAGGAACCGGTTCTTCAGCTTTTGGCAGCTCATCACTGGGTGTAGGTGCTACAATAATACAAATAATAATGCTCATTGTTTCCTGGAAATTCTGTTTAATCTACCATAACATTCCTCAACCCTATACTTAAAGCAAGATGTCTGAGAATTCTGCTTTCTAGGTCAGCCTTAGTAGTAAGTCCATCACTATATGCTAACAATTAACCCTGCCACATTTTTGCAAGTTTTCCTGAAAAAAGAAGTTATCTTTGTAAATGTTTCAAGGTTAGTTTTGTTTGCTAGGTCTTCTATGTGTCTGGTTCTCTGGTGCTCAACTTTTCATTTTCGTATTCGGTATCTAAAGAAAATACTCTTTTTGGAAATATTCTTTGTGTTCAGACTCGGAAAATGTACACCACTGTGTAATAATCATCTTGTCTTCAGGCTGCGATTTTTAACTGTTACATTTTAAGCATAGAGTACAAGAGAGTTCCATATAAAATGTATTTAATATTTTCTGTTTAGGCTGTTGCCTATATATTTGTGTAACATGGTGCAATAAATACATAAACATACTAAGTCATTAGTTCTCAGCCTTTTTCATGCTTGGACCCTCCTCCCATATAACCAGAATGTAGTGGGGACCCGCCTTTCCTTTAGCTGTATGGGAAAGATATAGAGGTTGCATCCCATCCCCATGGTGCCTGTTCTTGACCCCCAGCTTAAAGAGCTTTTGTGCTAAATAGTATGGTAAATGCATATGTTTATTGTAAGTGACCAAAATCTTCCAGTGTACTGTTGAATAATGTAGCTGGTCTTCACTGTGTGCATATGTATGTGTATATATTGAAATATTTATTTATGATCATGTTTAAATGCTTCACAGATTCAGTGAGTGTTGTAAAGCTCATTCTTGAGCAGATGAAATGCCTTGTTGTGACTTGACTGGAACCAAGGATCACTGGAAAAACAATAGCATTCTGGTTTGGATTTTTAACAGAATAAATGTATCTTCAGTAGCGTAAAGCATTGTTTTGTGTAATGGAATAGTTTGGTGCTGCAAATTTCTTTGCCCACTTCCCCCATGAGGATTTTTTTAAGAGCACTTAAATGTAATTGGGTTTTTTGGTGGTTGTTGTTCATTGATAGACTTCTGATGAATATCTGATCTTCAAAGCAGTGACTGCCTCTTACTATGTGTTTTTTACAGTGCTTAGCACAGTGGTTCTCAACTCTGGTCCACCGCTTGTTCAGGGAAAGTCCCTGGTGCGCCGGGCCGGTTTGTTTACCTGCCGCGTCCTCAGGTTCGGCCAAGTGCGGCTCCCACTGTCCGTAGTTCACCACTCCAGGCCAATGGGGGCTGCAGGAAGGGCGGCCAGCACATCCCTCAGCCCACGCCACTTTCTGCAGCCCCCATTGGCCTGAAGAGGCGAACTGCAGCCAGTGGGAGCCATGATCGGCCGAACCTGCGGACGCGGCAGGTAAACAAATTGGCCTGGCGCGCCAGGGTTTTTCCCTGAACAAGCAGTGGACCACAGTTGAGAACCACTGGCTTAGCACAATGAGGGTGCAGTCTTTTTTGGAGCCCCTAGAGGCTACTGTAATACAAATAACAAAGAGGGAAGAGGAGGAGGCATGCATTGGTATTACTGGGAGACTGCGGTGGAATTGGGCTATACTGATTATGAATTAAGAACTAATAAATCATAGGAGTTAACTTGAAGTAGGATAGTGAGAAATAGGTCTCAAAAAACACATAGTGAATTACTTTCTCAAATATATATGGTTTTAAATCCTTTTGTAAGTCTCCATTCAGTATTAAAATGATCAAGCAGACAAAACTATTTACGCTATTCTGTCATGGTGAGCAGCAAAAATTGGCACCTTATTTCTGTATTACTTCCAAGCCCACAGTGTCTAAGACAATACCTCTTATTGTTCGGTTTTGACTCGTGGCCTATTTGTGGCAAGATACTAACTTAACTAGAGTTGTAGCTGTGTCTGTTCCAGGATATTAGAGAGGCAAGGTGGGTGAGTATCTTTCTCACCAACAGAAGTTGGTCTAGTAAGAGACAAGCTTTCGTGTGCTGTGTAATCCACACTGTCTCTCTCAAACTTAACTAGAAGCAGAGTGTGTGATGTGCAGTATCTTAAAGTTTGAGAAAATTATGGGTGTGTTTTGATAGTTCTCTTAAATGGGCACTATCAACTTTGAAATGACACTTCCGTCTACATAGTTTTTACATAATTTTTTTCCAGTTTTTCTGTTGGGTATTTTGACAGCACTTTGTATGGTGTTTGTTTTCACCATTTTCCCTGTGTAGTTAGTTTGCTTGCTTTTTTGTTTGTATACGTGTGGTGTTTTTTTGTTTTGTTTTTTTTTTGGGAGGGTTTCTATATACATCAGTAGCAGAAAGAACTGTTCATTTAAAAAACGTGTGTGTGTAGTTGTAAAATCACGAAAACTGGCAGGAGGACTCTGGCAGGTGGAGTACATAAAACTACTTCAAATTCATTTTTATTTATAAACTGGAAAGAAAATATTTGACCAGCTTTTCAGTTGACTGTTTCAAAACCAGAGTTTTGGTGAGGGGGGAGGGAGGGACTTCTCCTGCTTGCTCGTGGTAAGTTACATTGGTGTTAAGTAGTGAATTCTGCCCTGTTAATTTTCTTCAGAATAAGCAGCAGTCCTTCGATCATTGCTTCAAGCAGAGGTATCTGGTCAGCATCATGGTGATAAAAATGCTGTTTTTCTAATCTGTTTTCAGAGTGAAACCACACTTGGCTAAATCACTTTGGTTCTAGAGCTGTGAAAAAGGCTACCTGAAATACAAGAACTATTTGTTGTGAATTGAATCTAAACAAAAAATAATGTATTATCAGTATTAGCAAAATAAATATTTGACCTTCACTGAAAATGCAACTTGCCTTATGGCTGTGTACAAATAAATGTGGATCATTCACAGCATGCATTTAAATAAGTCTTTCTGGAGCATATATGCATTTTATCTTGGTGTAAATCAGGACCCAATTATTAAAACTCTTGAATAGAGAGAGAGATGGCTGTTTTTTAAACAGTATTAGCATGTAATTACCAAGAGAAAATCCTCATATCTTAAGAAACATACAGTCCAACTATGTACATAACTGTTGTTGCATCAACAGTGACATTCTTCCCAATACAAAAGGTTCTAGACGATATTTTTGTCTGATTTTTTTTTAAATTATTTGGTAAATTAAAGCCAAAACAACTATAGTATCAAAAAGGTGTCATGTTTTCATTTTACAAAACTCTGACATTTACCATCCCTGACCTTGTTTCACCCTTTTCTTCACTTTCCTTTGTAGATGTTTTAAATAAATGATTCCTAACAAAATAAGATGGAAAGTCGAAAAACCTGCTAGGTTATGTGGACAAAAACATTAGGATATATGTCTAGTCATGTTTCAATACTACTGAGACCTTTGAAATTAAGAAAACGTAATGTGATTGCTCTAAAATATGGTTTTAAATCATTTGCATGGAAGAGCCATATATTATAGGCAAGGCTAGTAACTGCTTTAGTGAAATTTGGCAGGAGGGTGACTTCTGTGTCAAGGGTGTACTTTTTGCGACCCTTGTGAAAATCTTCTCAAATCTGGCCAAGTTATAAGCCTTTGCAAAATTGTTTTGCAGATGCTCAGTAAATTTCTTTGATTTTTAGAAGCTAAGATTCTGTCCTCACTAAGCATGCTTCCTGAAGCCAGTGGCTACAAGGGAGAAACCAAAATTTCCATCTAAATACTGCTCCAGCTGTTGTGAGAAGGTTCTGGGCACTGAAGTTGAGAGCAGGGAGCCTGTCTCCAGTACTGTCAGTGACCCCGCTCCTGCTGGCACCTAAGCACCATGGAAGAGGAAGGCATCTGTTTTGAATGCAGGGGAAGGTGGGGGGAAGAGTGAGGATGGAAAGGAGCAGATTGGGACATGATGTGTACTGAGACTGGCACTGGTTGAGCAAGGGGACTGTGACTTGGGATGGGGAGGCTGGGACTGGTTGAGCTGGGGGTAAGAAGGGAGGTTACAAAGTGACTGATAGAGGATGACAGCCTACTATTTTACTATGTGAACTGGTGCCAGAGTGGGACAAGACACACACACTTTGCTAGGGTGTTTCACAGACTGGGACTGGCTGAGCGAGGAGAATGGGTCTGGCACAGAGAGCCAGGGGAGGGAGACAGGACAGGGTCAGATTGGAGGGGATAGGTCAGAAAGGGTCAAATTTGGAGGGGGAGACAGGTAGAAGTTTGTGCTCACTAGAGCAGTGCTTCTCAAGCTATCTGATGTGGGGAACCGGCAATTTTTTTTCTAATGTGCGTGCAGACCGGCACCTGATGGCTCACGAACCGGCACTGGGCCGCGGACTACCACTTTGAGTAGCACTGCGCTAGAGCACACTCCTAGAGCCTGGAATGGAACCCAAGATTCCTGAGCCCTGGTCTATACTACAAATTTACATCTGTATAACTGTGTGCTCAGCGGAAAATTGTCATCCTCTGTCTACTATTTTGAGCTTACAAAACAACAGAGCTAATGTCAGAGGTTTGTGTGGTGGATCTGAAGGTTCCAACTCTGCTGATGATCCATATAGGTGTCAGTATAATGCCACATGATGGAATTCCTTTTTCTTCAGTTGACTTCAAGAAACCTAGGAACTTGCACACAACTATATTAAAACAATATTATTAAGGTTGCCTGTGCAACCTGAAATCGGCACCCTTGTGTGTATGCGTTATGATTGTTTTTATTTACATGATCGCTTACTGTTTTTTTTTCCACAAGACTCCTGCCTTATTCATTGCACAGGATGGATCTGCTGTGGGATGAGTCAGCATTGTATAGTGAAGGAGACTGCTGTTTGTATGGCCCAGGGATCATTTGTTGCTGAAGTTGGAAAGTTTGTAGTGCATAGATAGGGGATTACAGGAAGAGAGAAGATGGTTGAGGGAGTTGAATGCTGCCCTTGACAGTTGAATTCTATGCCACGCAGTTCTTATGTGATTCTTGACAAGTCACTTAAGCCACAGTTTCTGCAGGTGGTCACTAATTGTGTGTTCCTCCTTTTCTGGATGCCTGACTTGATATGCTGGGGTCTGTTATGCAGAAGTGCTGCAAGCTGAAGTCAGTGGAAGCTGTGCTTTGAACATGTAAGTGCTCTGTAATGAATGGTAAATCTGAAAAATCATGTTTTAGTCATCTCAGATTGGGCACCCAAAAGTAGTGGGAAATGTTGACCTTAATATCTCTCTGCCTCAGTTACCCATTTGTGAAATGGGGATCTCATCACCCTGTCACCTCACAGAGCTGTTGTGAAAATAAATTGTTTGTGAAGCACTCAGATTCTGTAGGGATGAGTGCTGTAGAAAAGCCCATGAGGAAATTAATAATTCTGTTTCAAAGCAGGGTTTGAATAGTGTGCTGTAAATAAGATGTGGGGCCCCCAATGAACAATGAGAAGAAAAAATATTGAATAGCTTGTTATTATGTGAGCACAGTTCCAATCTGTACCCTGAATGAGGCAGGGATCCTGGGGAAAAAATAGCGTGTGATGATGTAATATAAAACTGTATCATAATGCATACACATGAGGGCTGAATTAAGATTAATTCTGGTATTTCCTGACTTGAGTGCTTGACTTTGCAACCTTAATGATGTTCTTTTAGCATTGGTTTGGGGTTTTTGGTTTAATATTTATTATGTGATTTGCAGCGTGTGTGTTTGAGATCGCAAGTGTATATCGTGAAGTCTGTTTTTGAGTTTATAAATGGATTGTCTGAGTTCTGTCTCTGCAGGTGACTCAGTCTCATCCACTCAGATTAAAGAGGCAATCCAAGATATTTCATAAGAACTCCTTTTGTGCCATGATCTGACTGTGACTGATGCAAATCCATTAATTATGTGTGTTGCTCAACTGGAAAGAAACAGAATGATTACATCTGTTTTTTGTTTTTGTAGTTTGCCAGTTGTAACCTGTGTTCTTCTGAATAAGTAAAACAGAAAAGGAAAGGGCACATCCTGTAACTTTGTGAACTGTTCAACATATGCAGTTAGAATGCTTGTCTTTCTAGTGTTGCGCAAATTATTTTGGGGAAATAACCTAACTACTGGAAGTCTCAGTATTTAATTATGTAAATTAAAATTTTGTTAGTATTATATGGTTTTGCTGACTTGTAGAATAGATATGAAATTGCAGAGGGGTTGATCTTAAAAGATTCCCTGTATCATTTTTAATATAGTGTAAATATCTCTAACTTATTGCTAGATGCTTCACATTAATGCACTTTTCTTCACAGCCAAAAATGTCCAAATTATTGCCATGTTTAATCTGCAGTATTACTATGGATAGTTAGGAAAATCCTAGTTCAGAAAGCATTTAAGATTGAGGGGTTACCATAAAATAATAAGAGAACCATATTTGGTGATGTAGGTATCAACTGTACCCACCTAAAGCACTGAATACATGCAGAGAATGTTTTCTCTTGATAATGATATATTCTAGGAGAGAGACACTGTAAACTCTAGGTTTTGCAAATAAGGTTTATGATTTTACTTTTTAAGGTTTCAAGTTTTAAGGGGAAGTGAAAGGTTTCTCTGCATTAGTTTCTGAGTGAGAGTGATTTTTTTTTTAATGCTTCCAGCTCAAAACAGCTGTAATAATTCCAATGATTAGTTTTGTTTGGGTATTATATAAATTACCGACACAAATTTAGTTTATATGCTTGGATTGCTAAAAATAATTCAGGTGCCTAATATGACCCCATAGGGTTGGTCTGTTGTCCTTTTAACTGTTGTATAGTTTTTGTCACTAGGAATACCATCACCTAGGTTTTTATCCTGTGACCTTAACTAGGGAAATCTTAATTAGGATAACTCTCTGCCATGCCACTTAGAGGAAAATATCTTGTAATTAAGATTTCAAAGGTAACTCAACATTTTCTACAACATTTCATTGATGGTTTTGGGCTCTATATTTGTATGTGTAGTTTTTTGTTGTGTGTCTGTTTTTTTTATTTTGATCACATGAAGACATATTAGGAAAACTGGGAAAATAAGTGAAATTTTAAATGTTTTCACTTATAGCAAGACAACTCTAGCTGTGTTCAAAGTAAAATCAAATTTTAAGTGAATAGGGGAAGACCGATTCAAAGCCCACCCCCCAAATTAAAAAAGCTGCTAGTGTTCCTACTGAAGTTCTGTTTTTGATGGAGGGATAACTGAATTTGTAGCACATTATTAATACAAACTGGCATTTATGAAGAGAAATTATACTCCTTGGTCTACATACATGACTTCAGGTGGGGAATGATGCCTTTGGGATTTAGTATTAGGCTTTGTAATCCAATACTTCTGACTTTTAAACACAGAGTAGTCATTTTCTACTATAAATCTCAATTCCAGTCATTAGCGTACTATACTGGAAATTTAGACAGGACTCATTGAAAGCCATCATCTTGTGATTGTGTTTAGTGATGCAAGTGTCACTCACATGTAACATATAACCCTGAGAGATTTGTGTAGACAGTCATTTGCCTTATTTACAGAGATGTGATCGTGAAGTTGATTTTCCATATCACAAAGTGACTTTTAAGCTGCCTTGTAATGATATTTAAAAATGTTCCTTTTCTTTGGTCGTTACTCTTTGTTAGCTACATATCAAAGCTGTGAAATCAGGTTTTTGTATATACTCTAGTCAAATATGGAGTTTTTTTTCCTCCTCTAAGGCAGTTTGATTTTAGATAATCTACTGAAAGACAACCATGATGGAAGGCAGTGTGATATGAGTACAAATATTTGTAGCAAGTAGGTTTCTATCTATACAAACGATAACAGGGATATCCATAGTAGATCAAACTGGTGATCCAGTGAGCCTAGTTTTCTGTCCCAACAGTGGCCAATAACCTATTTAGAAGAAAGTTCAAGAAAATCTGTAACAGGTATTTGTGGGTTAAGCTGTCCCAACAGGAAGTTTCCTGTTATCCCTTGGTAATTAGGTTGGAGTATGCCCTGAAGTGAGAGGGCTTATGTATCTTCCAAAATTCATTTGTTTTAATAATTGCCATTGTGACCCAAGATAATCTTGTTAACCATCTAAATGTCTGTTCCTTTTCAAATCCATGTATAAGTACCATGAGCTAATTGTGTATTTTGTGGGGAAAATATTATTTCATACCTGTTTTGGATTTGCCACCTTTTACTTTCATCAGCTATTCCCTTATTCTTGTAATTGTGAAAGGAAATTTACATTCTACTTTGTCTGTACTATTCATTATTTTGTATACTCTTATGTTCTCTCTTATTCATCTCTTCTAAGGTAAACAATCCCAGTCTTTTCAATCTCATTTCATATGGGAGTTAGTCATTCTCTTGGTCATTCTTGTTTCCCGTCACTAAACTTCTAATTTTGTTTTATCATTTCTGTGATATACTTTCCAGTGGTATCATCACAACTGAATATATATTCCTTATGAGGATGTATCATTGATTTATATAATGGCAGAATTTCTGTAGTATTCTCAGTCCCGCTGTGTATCCACCCTGACATTTTGCTTCCTGCTCTTTGAGCAGAGGTCTCCATTGAACTGCTCACAGTGATGGGCAGGTCTAATTTCTGAGTTGATGCAATTGATTTAGAACTCAGTAAGGTTTCTGAGTATATCAGAAATTCCCTTCAGTGTGCATTGCTTTGAATTTATCAGCAATGAATTTCATCTGCCATCATATTGCTCAGTCTCCTGGCTTGGTTTGTCTCTCGGCCGTCAGTTTTCTCTGGTCTTGACTTAAATAACTTTGTCATCTGTAAACTTCGCCACCTCACTGCTCATCTCTTTTTCCAGATTATGAATAAATATATTTGACACCGGTTCTTGCATGGAACCTTGTGGCACCCCACACTTAGTAAAAATTAACTGTCCATCCTGCATTTTGTGTCTTTTAGCCAGTTTTTGATAAACGACAGTACTGCTTAGTTTCTTCAGTTGCCTCTTATGAGGAACTTAGACAAAGGCCTCATGAAAATATAAATAAATTGTCTGTTCTCCTTTATCCATTGTTTTATTAACACATTCAAAACATTCTAATTAGGGAGGTATGAGTTTCCTTTGCAGAAGCCATTCTGGTTGAACCCTATCATCTCATGGTCTCGTAGTTGTTTTGAAATATTTTAATACTTCCATACCGGGTAAATGGAATAAAGTTACTGGTCTGTATTTCTCTGAGTCACACTTAGTGCCTTTTTTAATGTAAGTACACATTTGCTATTGTCCAATCCTTGGATATGGCATAGAATATGCCTACATGTTGTGGGTAAGGCATCAAGAAAGGGGGAGGTTTAAAGATGGAGTGAGGTAAAGTAGGACCAATGAAGTTGGTCGCTAAGGGTACATCTACACTGCGATTTAAAAAAAAAAACAACAACCACCTTTTATACCAAGTCTCAGAGCTAACATCAGCTGACTTAGGTTTGCGGGGCTCGAGCTGCAGGGCTGTACAATTCCAGTGTAAACGTTTGGGGTCGCCAAGCCCGAATGTCTACCATGAAATTTTATAGCCCCGCAAGCCTGAGTCAGCTGACACGGGCCAGTCGCGGCCATGCCACAGGCGTTTTATTGCAGTGTAGACGTACAATAAGGGTGGATGGGGTAAGGGAGAGGTTGAAAGTGAAAAGTAAAAAGGCAGGTGTAATGGAGACTGATTGTATTTTTTGTGTGGTGAACTGAATTAATTATTCTAAAAATTGCTTACCAAGTTCATGACCAAATACCTCTTGAAACTGTTAATACTTAAAAATTGGAGCTGGAACTCCTAACACAGTATGTAAGTGAGTGGACGTATAGTTTGTTGATTCCATGTGCATCTACATGATAGGCGTTTAAGATACGGTGTGTTTGTGTGTCTGATGTCTTTTTGGTTTTTTTATTTGTTTGTTTTTCTATTTCAGTGGGTGGGATGAAATATCGGTAACCTCAGATAATGCTGTAGGGTGACAATAAGAGTTATCTTTTTGTGACAATTTCAGATCAGTTAGGTAAAGACTTAATCATATCTATTCCTCGATCAAAGATGTTACAACAGACCAAACGGCAAAGCTCTAACCTAATGCCTTTTAATGAACTTTCTAAGGTAGGAACCTATCTTCAGTGAGTAAATAGTCAGGACTTAGATAAAAAGCCTTTACATTCACCTTTATCAGTACCAGAATTCAAAGATACTTTCTTGCATTGGTTATTAACACAGTGATATTAACACAGTACAGGTGAGCAGTCTTGAGACACTTGATATAACGTAGCAGAGGGGGAAAAAACATACTTTGGAAGAGTTTTGACAAAGTCAAGGAAGACATTACAACACTTTTTTAATTTACACATGAATATATTTTAAAACTAAAGTGGATATATTCTGTTTTGTTTGCTTATTTTATCCTACATGGATTTATTTTGTTGTCAAAAATTTATACATACCTTTCGGGGAATGTGCCGTGTCTGGGGAATGTGTCATAGGTAGATAGTCTCAACTTTTGTGTATATTTTGTTTTTATTGGAGTATTTACCAGATTCTGACATCTGGAATGAGTTATCTATATTAAATATTGGGACTAGTGCTAGCACCTAATGCCAAAGCATTTGAATGGTGGAAGAGAATACTCAACAAAATAATTTTAGGGGGAAAGATAAACGAAAGGCAAATATGTTCAACCAGAAACAGGGCCTTTCCAGCTACAGAAAAGATTTACTATTTCCAGAAGTGCTAGTTGAGTTGTCAGGGTGGCCTGCACAAAGGTGAGAAAATGCAAAGCAAAGCACCTTGCTTTGAAAATGTTGCTTTTTTTTTTTTCCTTTTGTGTGTGGGAGTTTGTCTACTTAGACTTCTAAAATGAACTACAGCTCATTTTTTACATTTCAAACAGCTGGATCTTTTGATTTTCCAAATTACTGATGTCTAAACTAATTAACTAAATTATGACATTAATTAATGAGAGGCTTTGCTGTAGAGTTAACAGCACAAGTTTGTTTAACGCTATTCCCTGTGCTATAATAAATGTTCGTGCAAAACAATGGCTGTCTGCACTATGAGCTATTGGTGTGATTCCCCTGCTTGTGTACAGGTACTTGTGCTAGCCTTCATCCAGCTAGTGCGAGTATAAATACTGCAGTGTTGCCAGGGTAGCCTGGGTAGCAACAGCAGAGGCACAGCCGAGCCATGCCGAGTATAAAGCTGCCTAACCCTGTGGGTATGTACTCCACGCAGCTCCGTGGCCTTTGCTGCCACTATGCTTGCTACTGGGGCAACACTTCTTCTAATTATATTCACGCCGGCTCGACGAGAGCTAGTGGGAGTGCGTACACAAGCAGGGGAATCACATTCCTGACTCTTATTGTACATTTAGCCTAAGTAGTAACTGAAAACTGACACAATAGTTTTGAACTCAACTGAAAACTTTGAAAAGTGCTTGGGGAAATAAGTTAGTCAAAGGCAAAATAATTAAGAGAAGGCACCCATTTCTCAGTAGTTCATAAATTATTACAAATGATGGGGAAATATATATCTGGAACTAAGTATTTGACAGTGTTTTTAAATTGTAAAGAAATAAAAAAAACTCTGTACTGAAAGATCTTTTAATTAGGTTGCACCAGAGGAATAAGGCATTTTAAATTAATTAGCTAAACATTACTTCTGAATCAGAGGAACCAGGCAGGGACTGTCTTTTTGTTCTGTGTTCGTACAGTGTCTATTAGAGTAGAGTCCTGGTCTGTGACTAGGGCCTCTAGGTACTATGGTAATACAAGTAATAGGCAATGCTAGTCAGAACTGCTTGGCTGCTTATATGATTCCAGCCAACATATTTTCCTTTTGGTTCTGTAGATTTCCTTAATGAATTCTGGAATTCAGTGAAGAAGTAGGAAAATTTTGGTAGGCAAGACACAAGGAAATCCAGTATCCTAGAGATTAGAGAATGCAGACTTTTTAAAAAATCACTGTTACCTGCAATGCTGTGGCAGTATTTTGTGTACTACTATTTCTGATGAAGGCATGACTCCTGAAGGAGACACAAATGAAGGCTACACTTTTCTGGTAATAGTACAGTCTTGTAATAGTATTACTAATAGTAACAGTAATCATCTTTCAAATTTCATGCTTATGAGAATGGAACATGAGCAAAATGAAGTTCAGGGCAATGTATAGGATTGATCTACAGCCATAGAGACCTCCAGTTCCTCAGATTTGTTTAAAACATGTAAGAACTAAATACATAGGTTACTATGTCGTTACTCTTTTGCTCTTTTTGTAGGGCTCTGAAGGACTGTGTGACTGTAATTTTGAGGTATTTTTATGTTGAAAACTGGGTAGGTGTGGCAATGTACACTTAATCTCTTGCAGCAAAATAAAAAATACAAAAAAAATGTAATGACTTATAAATGTGGCTAATTGTTAGACAGTGACTTAAACAACATTTGTGTTGAATGAATGTAGATTAACGAGTTTGCTGTAGATTGTTTGAAAAGTGCTAATTGAACAAAACCATGTTCTTGAGGATGAAATTATGTATATATCAAGTTTTTTTTTCTTTCAATAGTAAGTTGCAAAGTAATAGTGAAGTGGTTCACAGTATTATATATATAAAAGTCTTCCATTGTTTTGTTATGAACATCTCTGCAGGTAAATTCAGTCATTAGAAATTTAGAATATCCAAATTCAGAAGTGTGTTCCAAAACTGAAATTGTGTAGTTTCATTCTTTCCCCAAAAATCTCATTTTCCCCACACAAGGATTTTTCATCGCTTCCCTGAGCTTTTCAAATAAAAGTTTGTTTATTTAAATAGGTTACTAATCTGCTGTTGATTTTGCTCAAGCCTAAAATTTGTTCTTAGACATTTTTATAGGAGCATAATGTTGTCTTGTCTGTCTTCAGTTTCATTGATACAATCACAAAAAATCAACCTAATTGACTTAAATGCCCAGTTTTCTAGTATGGGGAAAAGAAAGTTTGTATTTAGGTTGCTCTTTCAATAATTCAGCTCAAAACTAAGTATTCTGCTAGTGCTGGTTGAATACATTGAGTGTTCACTGGGGATGGAACTGAATTAAAATAACCAAAATCATATTCTTCATGAAGAAGTGTTCTTTTATAACTTTGTAAAGCATTTGCTTCAGAAAGATTAACTATGTACTCATATGCTGACTTCAGAGGTTTAATAGTTTGTAGTTTAATATGTTCAGTAATGACATCTTGAGAGGACTGAGTCTTAGCAATGGAAATTGCCAAGAAATCAACACTGCTCCTAGGGTTACCAGATAGCAACTGGGGGGGGAAACGGGTACAGGGTAATAGACACCTATATAAGAAAAAGTCCCAAAAAACAGGATTGTCCCTTTAAAAACTGGACGTCTGGTCACCCTAACTGCTGCTTAAATTCAGAATCCTAAATTTGCTACAAAAAACTTGCTGTTGGGGAATTTATAAAACTGCAAGTTTATCCAGTCTATCAACAGAAAGATAATGATCACATTTGCACATGCAATTTTGAGCATGTATAGGTTTTTTTCATGTTTTCATAAACAAGTTTATGAATGACCAGAAACCCTGATATGTGAAAGAAAAGAGCATTTGTATACCTTGTTAGATAAACATCTGTTTATACAAATGCAATGTTTGTGCAGCGTCACTTACTGTGTATGGGAAAATGCAAATGCACATGCACAGCATTCCAGGAGCAACTGATTCCTTGGGATCCAACAGAGAACAACAAAAGCAAGGAAATTTGCATCTTCATCTTCCTCCAAAATTTTAGACTTCATAATGATTCTAAATCACTTCGTTGCTGTGCCCTCTCATATTTTACAAACAATCCAATTGTAGTTTTACTTGTTCTTGTCCCCCCTCTTGTTCTAAGTTTTCCCTAGTTTTGAAAGTTCCTTTGAAGGCTATTCCTTAAAGGTGTGAGGTCAGTGTCTCTGATGGGAATAGGATAGACAGTAGTGATAGCTACTCGTGTGCACTCTCATGAGCTTTTCCATACCTTTGTCTACCCTCAAGTGTACTCAGTAACTTTGTGTGCAACAAATCATTTATTTTCCAAATTAATATGTATACACCAATTATTAATTTCATTTATGCTTGTGTGTGGTTGCAGATAGAAAATTACTCATTGTTTTCGTGGTAGTTGATGTGTACTGTAATATGCTACATTTATAGTTTTTAAAATATTTGTCCTTAACACAATAATGCAAAACAGATTTTAACATGAAGCATTAAAGAACTGGTTGCAGTCTTTAAGTAGACTCATTTACCAAATCTGAGATTATAGACTGAGTAGCAAATTTTAAAACTTTAGAAACTATTTTTAAAAATCCAGTCAAATCATATCGGGGAATATATAATCGTATTTAAGACATATAATTCACTATCTAATAGATTGCTAATTGTCATTAATATTTTTTTCTTCAGGTTCGATCTGTGGATGAGATGAATCATGAGTTTCAAGCTCTTGCACTAGAATCTCGGGGAATGGGAGAGGTAAATATTTGTAGGTGATTAGAAAATCCTGGAGGATTGCAAATTCTAATAAAATTTTGCTTGTTTCAATTCTTAGCTTGGTTAGTGAAGTTTTTTTGATCTGAGACAAACCAATTTTTCAGGCATCCAAAGACAACTTAGACACCACCTTAAATATTGTAAATATTAACTCCAGTATCTAAGAACTATGATAAATGGAGCTATCATGTTAACATATTGGGCTTATCAGCTGTTAAGCTTGGGGAAGAAGAGCTGGCAATGTAAAGATTGTGGAAAATTCTCTGCTGTTGCTGCTTTCTAAGAAGTTATTTCCACTGACCTAAGCCCTGGGGTGTTGGGGCTTTTGCATTATTCCTGGACCCAAAGAAAAATAACAATTATTAAACTGGCTGAAATTAGGGCAATTTATTACACCCTTAGTGGCATGGCTTCTTCAATGGACAGCCTTAGTGCTGATGGACTGGCGCATGTGCCATGTAAGGAGGAACAAAAGTTTCCTTCCAGAATGAGCAGTGCAATTTTAAAGAATTTGAAATACTCTGCTGGTTAAAAATAGCCCTTTCCTTCGCTCAAACTATAGTAACACCCACAGAGTGAGAGACTTTAAAAAGACTATTATCAAGTCTCTTAGGAAATTTAGAGAAATGCATACTGAAAGCTAGACTTCTCTACTTGCTGAGGATCTGACAGTTCTGCAGCTAACAGAGTCCATGTACATCACATTAATGAAGGACTACCTTGTCTCTTTGCTGGCATAGTGGAAGTGAAATCTGAAAAAAGATGTTGATATACAGGGTAGCTTTAGGAGGTTATAGGAATTAGGTGTAAAGATCAAATCAAAAGTGATTGGCTCATTTAGACAATCCAGTGATAAATATGAGTTATTCAAATGGTATACAGGCCACTTGATATTCCTTATTTTTTGTCCACTGTATCAAACATATCATTAGGCTTGCTATTCTCAATCTCAATAAAGATTTATCCCATCTTAAAAAGACTGAATTTATTTTGAATCGTTTTCAAGTTTTTCTAGTTAAGTCTCCAAAAGTGACTGCAGCTTCAAATTCTGATATAGAGGCAACTGAGATATTTTGCAAGTATGCACCATGTATACTGTGATGTTTGTTATGCCAGATCACTTGAAGGCAATGCAAAGAAGTATGGTTTGGCTGTTTCCCATTTGGAATATATTGAGAAAACTGAGTCAAGGCAGATGTTACCTGGGCCAGGAGGCATTCTTAAGGAGATCAAGATAAACAAAATTGTGGATACATTCGATTTTGTAATGACTTAATAACCAGTGCTATATGTAAACTGAAGCAGTCATGTTTCCTACATAGAATCATAGAATAACAGAGTTGGAAGGGACCTCTGGAGGCCATCTAGTCCAACCCCCTGCCCAGAGCAGGACAAATCCCAACTAAATCATCCCAGCGAGGGCTTTGTCAAGCCTGACCTTAAAAACTTCTAAGGAAGGGGATTCCACCACCTCCCTAGGTAACCCATTCCAGTGTTTCACCACCCTCCTAGTGAAAAAGTTTTTCCTAATATCCAACCTAAATCTCCCCCACTGCAACTTGAGACCATTACTCCTTGTCCTGTCATCTGCTATCACTGAGAATAGTCTGGATCCAATCTGCAGACACAAACTATATCAACTGCAATACATGTGATTTCAGTGCTTTGATTATACGGCTAAAAAAGTACAATATGGTTGTGTACGAACTGACACATGCTAGATTACTTTACACAAGTATTGAGTGAGAAGAAAAAGAAGATAGCTCTTTGTAAACAATTGCTTTTAAAATTAAACTGAAATATCAAATCCACAACAAATGATAGTGCATCATGCATGTAAAACAAACTTTTTAATTACTTACCTATCTGTCTTTCAAAATATTAGAGAAATGCCTTTTGACAATCAAAACAAACAATATTTCAACTTAATATGTTAGAGATAATTTTTGGGTCTGATCTTTCCAGGAAAAGCATTATTCCTTGATGAGAAATTTGAAGTTTTAGCTGGTGAGCATTTTGTTTTTCCAAGGCTGATCTATAGTCTCTAAGCACCTTACAAACGCTAATGAAATAATCCTCTCAACCACATGAGGTAGGGTACATTCCAGGTACTTTATCCTAACTTATATGAAATGTTCCAAAGGGGCTTCTACCATTTCTTCAGGAGACTATTCCACATTTCTTGCTTTCAGGAAGTTTGCTATGTTTTCCCTAGATTTTCCTTTTCTTAATTCTTTTACCCAAGTTACACATCATAGTACACCCTAGTTTTGTGGTGTGTTTTTGTTGGTTATTCCCTGAACTCCAATTTGTTTTCTTGGCACCAGACTGAACACAGTATTCCAGGTGTGGTCTCATCAGAGCTATATCAAGAGCACATTCTCTTTTATTATGTGATTCTTCTGAATGTGGGAACTAAAAAATGGTGTCAGTTTTTTATGCCAGTTGTCACTGAACACCTTGGTATAATTTGTTTACTGTTTAACCAATGAACACATCGGGAAAAGTCAAGACACTAAGGGCTTGTCTACACTTGAAACACTACAGCTGCAGCATTGCTGTAGCACTTCAGTGTAAATGCAGCCTATACTGCTGGGAAGGGTTCTTGCATTGGCACAGGTAATCCACCTCCCTGAGAGGCAGTAGCTAGTTGGACAGAAGAATTCTTCCGTCAACCTAGCGCTGTGTACACTGCGGGTTAGGTTGGCTTAACTACGCTGCTCCGATGTTGATTTTTCACACTCCTGAGTAACATAGGTGGGTCAGCCAAACTTTTTAGTGTAGACCAGGCCTAACTCTTTTGCACTTTTTGTAAAGTGTAGTGTTGTAATGCTCCTAGAACATGTGAATAGGTATACTTTTTAAAAAAATGTCCAGATAGTTTTTTCTTCCCACTTAAGACATTGTTCCTGTTATGTTCTCTTGTTCTCACATATGCGTTTTTCTGAATTGAATTTCATTTCCTGATCATATTCCTAATCCCCGTAGGTTAATTTATTTTTCTGTCTCTGCAGGGATTCAGCACTTCCCACTTCTACACTTAGCTCCAGAGCGATTGATCCAGCGGGGGGGTAGATTTAATTGGTGGGCTGTTAATTCTATCACTTGGAGTCTTTTAATGACATTTAAATGTCTTTCTGAAATATATGCTTGTGTTCAACCACAAGTTATTTGGTTAGATGCAGGAGTCACTAAGTGAAAGGCCTACTTTGCCTTTGCTTCTCTGTTATGCTGCAGAATGAATGACATGTCTGTCATAGAGGTGCATACTGCTCTTTCAGGTACCACATAAAAAGTAACAGATGGCAGTTTGTTTGGGCTGTTCATGCCCTTAGCTAATCAATAGCTAAATAACCACCTTTTTATTAGGATGAACAACATGATGTATGCTTAGCTATCAGCAATCAGGAAGAACCAGGTCAGTCCCCCCTCCTTAGGGAAGATTAAACCCTCATAACTTGGGCAGGGAAAAATCTTACCTATGTACTTCCTTTCGCTGCAGGCAAACTCAATAGTGTTGTTAAATTGTCACAACATAAATCCACCAAAATGTAGCGTCTACCTGTTGGCATTGTCCCAGACAAATTATATCTTAAATACAATTATATATTCCCCGATATGATTTGACTGGATTTTTAAAAATAGTTTCTAAAGTTCAGTTTCTAAAACTTGTTGGCATTGTCCCAGACAAATTTAGGCAACCAAAGGTAGATCTGTTTGCATCCTAAAATCAGTTGTAAAACACCTTGTCACAAGGAGCAGCAGCCATGGACCTGCTATCCTAACCATTCCTGAAATACCTCTTTAATGCCTTTCCTGCATCCTCTCTTGTGGGTAGGACTCTGCAAAAGATAAAGGTTAGTCCTCTTTTGGTTCTTGAGCAAAGTAAGCTGTCATGGGGTAAGAGGGAAGGTCCTCTCATGGATTAGTAACTGGTTAAAAGATAGGAAACAAAGGGTAGGAATAAATGGTCAGTTTTCAGAATGTAGAGAGGTAAAATAATGGTGTCCCCCAGGCATAAATAATGGTCCCAGTACTGCTCAACATATTCATAAACAATCTGGAAAAAGGGATAAACAGTGAGGTGGCAAAGTTTTGTATCAGATGCAAATTACTCAAGATAGTTAAGTCCAAAGCTGACTGCAAAGAGTTACAAAGGGATCTCACAAAACTGGGTGACTGGGCAACAAAATGGCAGATGAAATTCAGTGTTGATAAATACAAAGTAATGCACATTGAAAAACATAATCTCAACTATACATAAAAACCGATGAGGTCTAAATTAGCTGTTACCACTCAAGAAAGAGATCTTGGAGTCATTGTGAATAGTTCTCTGAAAACATCCATTCAATGTATCACTAACAGAATGTTGGATATCATTAGGAAAGGGATAGATAACAAGACAGAAAATATCATATTGCCTCTATATAAATCCATGGTATGCCCACATCTTGAATACTGCCTACAGATCTGGTTGCCTCATCTCAAAAAAGATATATTGGAATTGGGAAAGGTACAGAAAAGGGTAACACAAATGATTAGGGGGTATGGAAGAGCTATGAGCCTATGAGGAGAGATTAATAAAACTAGGACTTTACGTCTTGGGAAACAGACGACTACAGGGTATATGATAGAGGTCTACAAAATCATGACTGGTGTGGAGAAAATAAATAAGGAAGTGCTCTTTACTCCTTCTCATAACACAAGAATTAGGGGTCACCAAATGAAATTAATAGGCAGCAGATTTAAAATAACAAAAGGAAGTACTTCTTCACACAATGCCCAGTCAACCTGTGAAATCTTGGCCTTCACATCCTCCAGCAAAGATTAGACAGGGTTCAAAAAAGAACTAGATAAGTTCATGGAGAATAGGTCCTCTATAGCTATTAGCCAGGATGGGCAGGGATGCAAAATCATGCTCTGAAGTGTCCCTAGCTTCTGTTTGCCAGAAGCTGGGAATGGGTGACATGGTATGGATCACTTGATGATTACCTGTTCTGTTTATTCCCTCTGAAGAACCTGGCATTGGCCATTGTTGGAAGACAGGATACTGGACTAGATGGGCCATTGGTCTGACCCAGTATGGCTGTTCTTATGTTCTGGCTGCTCTTCTCGATGAGACACTCTACCAATAGACACTACTCCTGTGTTTTGCAGAAATCCTACACACTGTTTCAGGGATAAATAAATGTTATTCCAATCTTTCCTCGGTTGGACTTTCTGCCATACTTGTCTGACCTTCAGCTGGATAATGAAAGTTATATAGAAATAACCTCATTTGAGAGGACACAAAATAAACATGCTAGAAGTGCATGACAATTTGATGACCTGACCAGATTCTGATTTAATCTGCTCCATTCTTCCCATCAGTTTTTTGCTTTTGGTAGCTGTAATCTCAGCCAGAAAAATCTCTGAACTGAATGATCATATTCGCACTTTCTATTGGAAGTGCCACTTTTTCTATAAACAACACACACACTTTTTTTTATAGTTTTCATAAAATGGCTTTATTTCATTTCTGCCGTATCCTGGGATATCCAGAAGGAAAACAGTGGTGCCTTTACAGACATAGATACAGAGTTTAAAGCTAGATGGGACCATTAGTAGGCCATTAAATTTCACTTAGTTACCCAGTATTGAGGTATCCTGCATGGTCCTTGATGTACTTCTCCATCCTCTGAGATCTAAATAGTTCAGATCTTTACAAACTTATAGAAGACATAGTGTTTTGACCCACATGAAAATCTATGATGTGGACACCTGGTGTTTACTTTTTAAAATATACAAATAGAGAAACAGACACTTAAGCATCTTCCATTGCAGCCTTTGACAGGAAGACACTGCATACCAAAATACTATCATGAACAATAGACCCTCCTGAACACAGCTAAAAGTATGTGCTCTGTTTTTCTAGTTATTTTCCTCCCTTCATTTATGACTTTTTTAAATCCCACTGTAAGAACCAGGGATTTCAATATAAAGAATGGGGAAATGGCTTTTAAATTTAATTTAACTATTCTCCAACTAATTCTACCCACCAACTTTGTTCCAGGCTAGTAGGTTTCTGAGACATTTGAAGCCTCATTAATCCTTTAGTTACTAGAGGGGAGAAGCAACTGTCTTGACTTCAGCTTTCTGACTGCTAAAGAAGTAGACTCTCAACTACTCTTGATGTCTCATGATCTCTTCTTGTTGCCTTCCTCATGAATAGCTCCAGGGCATATCTCTGCTTCTGTTCATAGCCATTTAAATAGCTGCCTGGTTAAAATGCTGTGAATCCTGTCCATTTCTTACAGGCCCATATGTAGGGCCTTACCAAATTCATGACCACGAAATCTGGTCTTTTGTGTACTTTTACCCTATACTATAAAAATACCCTATACTACAGGATAAAAGTATACAAAAGTACAGTGTTTCTCAAACTGGAGGTCCTGACCCAAAAAGGGGTCACAAGGCTAGTGTAGCAGGGGGTCATGGTATTGCCACCCTTACTTCTGTGCTGCTGCTGGCAACAGCGCTGCTTTCAGAGCTAGGCATCTGGTCAGCACCAGCTGCTGTCCAGCCCCCAGCTCTGAAGGCAGCGCAGAACTAATGGTGGCAATACTGTGATCTCCTCTAGGTACTATCTGCAGACTAGGCGAAATAATGTTGCATCAGATTATATTTGTCATATTTTTTTCCACTTCCAGAAGGCCTAGAAACTTGTTTTAAATGGATGGTTAAATTCTGCAGAATTAGGTTGTTAATCTCCTTTCAAAAGTTTTCTTACTTTCCACTAACAAATTGATTTTTTTAAAATAAATGCTGGGTTACAATTTTTCAGTGTGCACAAAAATTACAATCCAATGAAAACTGTATTAATTGTTTGCGAGGATTTAGATGTACACCACAGTGGCAGAGTTGGTAAACCTAGTTATATTGCCACTGATGTTTACAGTTATAAAACTAGATATAAAAAGATTGGTGACTTAGGAATGTTTTTGATGAAGTTAAACGCAGTGCCTGCTTTCTGTAATCACACTAAAACTGGTTTTGTTCCAAGACAGAACAGAATATGAGATTCTAAATCTGAAATGGCTTCAGTTTTTCTACCTTAGAAGTAGTAACTTGAGCAAACTCTATTGCTGAGGGGAATGACTGAGATTTGGAACCTTTAATCTGTAGGTCACTGGGTCAAACATGGCAGGGTTTGTAGTAAGCTAGAGGTAGCTGAACTGCCATCATGCGGATAGTTACTATCTGAAGTTTGTGGACTCGGTCCATTTCCAAGTTGACACAACCATGTCATGAAAACTACCTCTGGATTTTGTATTCTTGTTAGTTGTCTAGGCTGAAAGGCCAAGATTTTGAATCATGATGGAAAATGGAGTGGCTTCTCACCTTTAGAGATGCAACCTACCAGGTGATGGTTGAAGAACATCAGGGCATTAGCATGGGAAAGCTTGCATAGTTACTGTTCATTCTCTGTGTGTTCTGTGTAACTAGTACCTGAGTCTTAGGTTGTCAGTTGGGCTCCTTTCATGAGAAATTAATTAGACACTATTTTTCACTCTTTAACTGTTTAAATGTAATTTGTTTCCTTCTGTACAGTTAATATCTATAGAATCTCTAAATATCTAGAATTTTTTTGTTTCATTGATGGAGTATATCCCCCTTAGTTGTGCTGTTAATATTTTTGGCTATTTATAAGAACTATTGGTTAATTTTTGGCTATTTTAAATGAAGTAACTTCCCCTCTTAAATAGCTGTTACCTGCCAAAAAGTTTTGGGAACCTGATGATTCAGCAAAAGATGGACAAAAAGGGATATTCCTTGGTGATGAGTGGAGAGAGACTGCATGGGGAACTCCTCGTAAGTGATTGTAATATGCATTTAAAGATGATTCCTGTTAATTTATCTGAAAGTAATAGTTTTATAAAACCCTAGATATGCCTTACATTTTAAATTGTTTTCCCTCATGTTAATTCTGAGAAATCTATCACTGAACAAATGACAATGGTATGCTAGTAACACTCAAAACTGGGATACAAGATTTTTTTAAAAAATAAATGTATTCAGTTATAACTGTTAAAAATAAAACTGGCTTTGTATTTAATTGCCATATTCTGGTCTTGCTTAATATGTTCCCCTTTATGAAATGCTAACAACTTTGCAAGTTATACTGTAAAGTACAGATTAGTAATTTTTTATTTATTTTTTTTTTAAACAGACCATTCTATGTCTCAGCCTATTATGGTACAGAGAAAGCCTGGACAGGGTTTTCATGGAAACAGTGAAGTAAATGCTGTATTGTCTCCTCGATCAGAAAGTGGTGGCCTTGGAGTGAGCATGGTAGAATATGTGTTAAGTTCCTCTCCAGCAGATAAATTGGATTCCCGGTTTAGGAAAGGAGCTTTTGTAAGTAATCTAATGCTTTAAGCTTGCATAGTTACTTACAGCAGTGCTATGAATTCTTGTACATGGTTATGTTTTTCTATTACATTTTTCCATTTCTCTTCTGTCCTTCCCTTCAGCTGAGAAATGTGTAGTTCTTACCCACCACTTTTCCTTAGTTGGAAGATCCTAACATGAAGGGGTTAGGGAGAAACATTTGGGGAGTTCTTGGCCTTGAATAAGTTTCTCAGGAAAATTATTGCATTTATTTACCAATCACCTTCAAATCCAGGCAGAAAAATAGGTACTATGCAAATCACTGGTGAGCTGTAAAAGCTCTTAATAACTATATTTAAAGCAAAATACAAAATGGCCTTTGGGCTAGAGCTTCATATTATTTGTGTTCTTAAAAACACTTCTTTAATTTTTTTAATAGTATATTGTTATCTAATTTGTGGTGTTACTGCTTTACCAGCACCGCTATAGTTAAGGTTGAGTTAACTTTTCCATTATAAATTCTGACAACGCCCTTTTATGTTTTAACAATTAGTAATTGCATGTGGTTGAAACTTCATAAACAAGTTACGTACCAAATGCAATTTCATTTAGAACAAAATGTCTGTATTTTTTACATGCACTATAGTGTAGAATTAGGTCATCTTACGGTGCTCCTTTTGTGTTCTGTTAAATATTCAGAATCAAACAGATTCTTTTTCCTCAGGGCACTAGAGATGCTGAAACAGATGGACCTGAGAAAGGAGATCAGAAAGGAAAGGCTTCTCCATTTGAGGAGGACAAAAACAGAGATCTTAAACAAGGAGATGATGAGGATGTTACTAAAATAAATGTCAGAGGTTTGCCAAATGGAATGGATGCCGATTGCAAAGATTTTAAGTAAGCTTTTAACTGTTTCTCAAGAAGACAAGCATATCTCTTTAGGGATACTTGGAGTTCTTGTTTGTGTGTCAAATTCAAACATTTATTCAGCTGTAGATTGATTCTTTTATCTCTCATCCTCCCCCTCCTGCTGTGCCACATGTTACTTACAATTTCATTAGCCCATGTGTCATTTTTCATGAGAGAGAAAAGTTCATCTTAACTAAATAAACCTACTAGTTCTTCTAAAGAAATTACTACCTGCAAAAGGCAGTGTGTAACACATGTTAAAGGGGGCTTTAAGATTTTATTCTATTAATAAATCATGAACTAAATTACTTCCTGTGACTTTTTTTTCTTCTTAAACTTCATAACTTTCACATCTGGCTCATGTGTTAAGGAGTTAGTCCTGCACAATTTTAATGTAACCTCTAATTTTGCTATGAAGCAGTGCATCCTCCCACTGCATAACCTGTTGGAACCCCAATTCCGTTTCCCCACACAATTCATCCTCTATTTGACCAGCACGATATGATTCAGCTCCCTTCTCAGCCGGTCAGTACCATTCTGAATGCTGACGAGATTAACATTTATTCAGGTTTTTTTGTTTTAAAAGGACAAGGTCCAAGCTTGGGATTTGAACCTTGATCCCACTCATAACAGCCCAGTCAGCTGTCACAAGCAGCCACCCTATTTTATCTAATCTTTAATTAAACCTTTGGTACCTTACAAATACCAGATTAATCACCTTGGAATCTAAATACCTATCTAATGTATCCTTGATAATTGACATGATCATTGACAAACCAGAAAACTGCTGTTCAGACTGCTGCTTATAAGTTCATTTTAATATGGATGGGAGAATGGGAGGTACAAAACTTGAGTTAAAGATTATCATCTTTAACTCTTAATATTCTTTCTTTTCTTGGTCTAAAATTGAACCTATATATTTAAATGTTTGTTTGATTTTTACTTTTATTTTTTAAATTTAGGAAGGTAAGGAAATGCATATTTGACCCATTTCTGGTCTTTTGGATAAATACATGATTGCCCATATTAAAAACAAAGAAAATAACTAACAAACATGTTAATTATGCCAAAAGTGAAATCCTCAACATATTGTGTATCAGAAAAGCTACAGTCACTCCTTTGGAATGCATGCTACCATATCAAAAATAAAACATATTTCATTCATTTTACTAAATTGTCTACTGCATATGCAGAGTAGATTAATTTTAATCTGTTCTGTTATTTTTATTTAAATATCAAAAGCAATGACAATATTAAAAAAAATAAATGCTTTCCAAATTATTTTTTTTAGAAATGACTTTTTTTTTTGCATAAGTGCAGAAAAGCATCCAAACCCAGTAAACCTCTCAAGAAATAATAGAGAAGGCTATCTAATTAAGTGGCCAATTAGAAGCAGAGTTACGAATCCCTGCAAATAGAAGTTTATAATTGAACTATTGACACAACTTTAACTATAGCAACACAACAGCACCACTATAAGGAGCAAACCTATCCTAACTAAATATATATTTTTTTTAAAATATTTGTCCTATTCTTCCTGTATCTCTTGACATTTATATTAAAACAGTATTTTGAATTAACTTGTGGTATGGGTTTTCTTCCTATATAATTCTTATTTATAAGTGAAATGGATATTGAAATAACTAATGCATGAAACTTTAGTTTCTTTGGTTCCTAGCTTGTGTCACAGGCAAAGAAAAAGCAGTGCTAAATGGTTTTTAATGCATAATTTAGGTTTGGAGCCAGGGTGGGTTACTAGGTGACAAAAGTTCCCTGCCATAGTGTTCCTCTTTGTCACCGTCAAAGCACTAGAGTGGCTGTATGTGCTCTGGATTGAATCAGTTTGTTAAAAGTGACAGGTTTTATGGTGTTTTCTTTCCCGCAACAAAAGACTGACTTCTGATTTTTGATACTGGACAGTTCAGAGTTATGTCTGCAGATTTGCTGGAGGCACCCATGCCTTCATTTCAGTGAGAGAGATTTAAGCCTGCTGCAGAGATGAGAGAAGTAGGACTGACATAACACTTCCCATTTGGGAAGTGGAGTCTGATACCTACCAACCTTTGACAGCACACTAGGGTGCTTTTACTGTATAGTAACATGGTCCATATGGCCAGGTAGTACACTACATGCCAACGTGCTGTAGATTTACACCCCAGCTTGCCAGGCATTGACTTGCCATCTAGCCAAGCCCTTACAGGTGATTGGCAGTTCACTTCATTTCATTCATAAGAGTCTGGAAGTATTTTTCAGTGGGGTTTATAATGCAAGTAAACTGGTAAAGCTAAAGATGTGCTTTTTCCTAGCTCATCATTCTATGCCTGTTAAACTGCTTATGGTGAATCTTCTTTCTCTCAGTTATATTTGTAAACTTTTTCATGTTTAAAGATCCTCCTTCAACAGATTGTAATACGCTTTGTCCATTATTGATTTATTTGTCAAGGCTGTAAGAGGCTCTCTTTTAATTTCTTCTGTGCAGTCGTACTCCTGGAAGCCGACAAGCCTCTCCAACAGAAGTAGCTGAGCGCCTGGGTCCTAACCCTAACTCCACAGAAGGATTAGGTCCACTTCCCAATCCTACCGCCCACAAACCTCTGGTAGAAGACTTTTCAAACTCAGAAACTCAGAATCTGGATGCCATGGAACAAGTTGGTCTTGATTCGTTACAGTTTGACTATCCTGGCAATCAGGTACAAATGGACTCCTCAGGAGCTACTGTTGGACTTTTTGACTACAGTTCTCAGCAGCAGGTTAGTGCTGTTCTTACAGAACTGATGGGAATGTGTTTAAAATATTCTGTGATTTGAAGATGTTGCAATTTGTTCTTTCTAATTAACTATTTAAGCATAAAATTTTGATGTATTTCACCTTATTAAACTCCTATACTTGAGAGAGAGTAGGATGGAAACAAATAAATGTACTTACATTTCCATGTAATGTACGTTGTGCAGTTTCCCAACCTATGTCAGAAGAGTATTTGGTTTATAGTATTTTATATGTAAATTCTAAACTTTAAGCATAACTCGCATCTTTAAATTGAAAACTTAAATGTTTGCTATTTCATAGCTTTTCCAGAGAACTAATGCGCTAACTGTCCAGCAGTTAACAGCAGCCCAGCAGCAACAGTACGCATTGGCTGCAGCTCAGCAGCCACACATAGGTGAGATTTTTATAATGCATAAATACTTTAGATGTCAGCGACAAAAAGCTGACAAATGTATTGTTTTGCTACACTACTTTCAGTTTACTAAACATCAAATCTAATCCAAGTTTGCTGATTTATGGTGTTCTAACTAGTTAATAAATAGTAGATAGTATATGCATATATGCACTGGAAAGAGAAATATTAGTGATCATTTTGAAGAGCTGCTGTGTCAGATTGTTCCTACTCTATATAACAGTTTCTAAAATTGCGTTTTCTGTTTTGTTTCCTCCACCTAAATATTTGCCACTACACTTGTGTTCAAATGACTGAAAATTAGTTTTGCTTATGTAGAACTGTATATTGAAAATATGGATGACTAAAAATGGGAAGTACGCTTATTTTAATGCCACAAAGTAAGTGTAAGTGAAGCAATTCATTCATTTGTAAAATGGGATAATACTTAATATACCTCCCAGAGGTGTTGAGGTTAAATTAATATTTGTAATAGCCCATTGAGATCCTCCAGTAAAAGGCACTATAGAGTGCAAAATAGCTTTTATTGTGTTGATTAACTTCATTCCTTCATATATAGCTGCTTATCCTAGAGGTGCCCTGGCAATTGTCTAGTTAAAGTAGTGTTGAATTTTGTATTTAAAGCAGGGCTAAAATCCTTGTAAGACTTCAGTGTTTGAATTTAGTCTACACATTTCTTATGAATCCTGAGGTTTTTTGGACTCTTATCTGAGTTGCTGCAAAGACCAAATTTTACACACCAACACTTCAGTAAAGTCTTAAGGAAAAGATAGGTTTGTTTTTTAAATTTTTACAGCTTAGCAGAAGTTATTCACTGAGTCCTGTTTTGTGAGGAGCTCTGTGCTAAACATCCCCTGGTTCAATGAAACAGCAGTGCCTTCGAGAGCCCTTGGTGCATTGATATCTTAGCAAGAAGACATTCTTCTCCCTTGATGCTACTGCCTGAGTGCTCTCAGGAGTCAAGGTAGCAGCAGCAACTACAGGAAAGCCGAGTTGTCTTTGTGGAGGCATCAAGACACAAAAGGGCTCCTCAAGGGTTACTGCTTCAATGAGCTGAGACAGCCCAACATGGGAGCCCCTCAAGTTGAGATACTTTGGTGAAGGTGTAGTGGATTCCAACTCCTGTACTCCCCTCACTTTCATCCTCCTTCACCACCTTGCATGTTCATTTTCATCATCTGAGTCAGATGCCACCAGCAGAAAGTTGATTTTCTCTTTTGGTAGTTTGGGTTCTGAAGTTTCCACATCCGAGTGTTGCTCTTTTAAGACTTCTAAAAGCATGCTTCACACCTTGTTCCTCTCAGATCTTGGACAGCACTTCAGATTCTTAAACCTTGGGTTGAGCGCTGTAGTTATTTTTAGAAATTTCACATCGGTACCTTCTTTGCGTTTTGTCAAATCTGCTATGAAAGTGTTCTTAAGACAAACATGTGCTGGGTCATCATCCGAGACTGCTATAACATGAAATATATGCAGAATGAGGGTAAAACAGAGCAGGAGACATACAATTCTCCCCTCAAGGAGTAGAGTCACAGATTTAATTGACACATTATTTTTTTAACGAGCATCAGCCGCATGGAAGTACGTCCTCTGGAATGGTGACCAAAGTATGAAGGGGCATATGAATGTTTAGCATATCTGGCATGTAAATACCTTGCAATGCCGGCTACAACAGTGCCATGCAAATGCCTGTTCTCACTTTCAGGTGACACTGTAAATAAGAAGCAGGCAGCAGTATCTCCTGTCAGTGTCGACAAACTTGTTTGTCTTAGCAGTTGGCAGAATAAGAAGTAAGACTGAGTGGACTTGTAGGCTCTAAAGTTTTACACTGTTTTGTTTTTGAGTGCAGTTATGTAACCAAAAAAAAAAAAAATATGCATTTGTAAGTTACACTTTCTCGATTGCACTTCAGTACTTGTATGAGGTGAATTGAAAAATACTATTTCTTTTGTTTATCATTTTTACAGTACATATATTTGTAATCAAAAATAATATGAAGTGAGCACTGTGTACTTTGTAGTCTGTGTTGTAATTTAAATCAATATTGAAAATGTAAGAAAACATCCAAAAGTATTAAATAAATTTCAGGTGGTATTCTACTGTTATAAGTGTGATTAATTTTTTTTTAATCACAATTAATTTTTTTTAGTTACTCATGTGAGTTAACGGTGATTAATTGACAGCCCTAAATCCGAATATATTTTTTGAGATTGGACAACCAGAACTGTGTGGTGTATTCAAGGTGTGGGCATACAATAGATTTATATAGAAAATATCTTAATGCCGCTGTCTTATTATCTATCCTTTTTCGTAATGATTCCTAATATTCTGTTAGTTTTTTGACTACCATTGCAAAATGAGTGAATGGTTTCAGAGAACTGTAAGCCGTGACTCCAAGATCTCTTTCTTGAGTGGTAGCAGCTAATTTAGAGCCCATCATTTTGTATGTATAGCTGGGATTATGTCTTCCAATGTGCATTACTGTGCATTTATCTACATTGAATTTCGTGTGCTATTTTCTTGCCCACTCACCCACTTTTGTGAGATCTTTGCAACTTTCTGCAGTCAGCTGTGGACTTAACTATCTTGAGTAATATTGAATTGTCTGCACACTTTGCCATCTCACTTTTCACCCCTTTTTCAAGATCATTTATGAATATGTTGAACAGTACTGGTCCTAATATGGATCCTTGGGGTCCCTGCTATTTACCTCTCTCCACTGTGAAAACTAACCATTTATTCCTACACTTTGTTTCCTATCTTTTAACCAGTTACTGATCCATGAGAGGACCTTATCCCATGACTGCTTTCTGTGTTTAAGAGCCTTTAGTGAGGGACATGGCCAAAAGCTTTCTGAAAGTGAAAGTACATTATATCCGCTGGGTCAACATTCTCCATATGTACGTTGACCCCTTGAGAGAATTCTAATAGATTGGTGAGGCATGATTTCCCTTTACAAAAAGCCTTCCTCAACAAAATGTGTTCATCTGTGTGTCTGATAATTCTGTTCTTGACTATAGTTTCAGCCAATTTGCCTGGTACTAAAGTTAGGCTTACCATCCTGTAATTGCCAGGATTGCCTCTGGAGTAATTTTAAAAAATCAGCATCACATTAGCTATCCTCCAGTCATCTGATGCATAGGTTATTTTAAATGATAGGTTACATACCACAGTTAGTAGTTCTGCAATTTCATGTCTGAGTTCCTTTGGAACTGTTGGGTGACTATCATCTGGTCCTGGTGACTTATTACTGACAAATTAATCAGTTTGTTCCAAAATCTCTTGTGTTAACACCTCAGTCTGGGAGACAAGGTGAGTGAGGTAAAATCTCTTATTGGGCCAAGTTCTGTTGGTGAGAGAGACAAGCTTTCTAGCCACACGGTGCGCTTTTTCAGGTCTGCTTTCAAAAGAAAAGCCAGGGAGCTTAAATTCGTTAATCAAAAATCATGATGTCTAGCAGAGTAATAAATTTAAGCTCCCAGCTTTGTCTTTTGAAAGCAGACCAGAAGAAGAGCTCTGTGTGGCTCAAAAGCTTCTCTCACCAGCAGAGGTTGGCCCAATAAAAGATATTACCTCACCCACCTTTGTGTCTCTAATGTTCTGGGACTGACACAGGCACATGTATATTGTATACCTCAACTGGGGACATTTCCTCAGATTTATCACCTAAACAGAGTAGCTCACATGTGGGAATCTCCCTCTCATCCTCTGCAGTGAAGACCGATGCAAAGAATTCATTTAGCTTTTCTGCAATGGTCTGGTCTTCTCTGAGTGCTCCTTTAGCATCTCCATCATCAGTGGCCCCACTAATTGTTTGGCAGGCTTCCAGCCTCTGATGTACTTACAAAAAAAAAATTTTGCTGTAAGTTTTTGTGTCTTGCTAGTTGCTCTTCAAAATCTTTTTTGGCCTGCCTAATTATACTTTTGACTTGCTAGAGTTTATCCTCCTTTCTGTTTTCCTCAGTAAGATTTGACAGTTTTTAAAGGGATGTCTTTTTGTCTTCAACCACTTCTTTTACTGTGTTGTTTAGCAGTGGTAGCTTTTTTGGGGGCGGGGGGGGGGGTCCTCTTACTGTTTTTTGTGTTTTTATTTGGGGTATACATTTAGGTTGAGCTTCTGTAGCGTTTTTAAAAAATCTTTGCATTTCAACACTCCTCCACCCCCCTTGAGCACCTGTGGCACTCCTGCGCTCCCTCCCCACCCAACATTTAGTCAGGGGTATATAGTACAAGTCATGGACAGGTCACGGGCCGTGAGTTTTTGTTTACTCCCCATGACCTGTCCATGACTTTTATTAAATATACCAGTGACTAAAACCTTAATTATCATTGTTCCACCAAGTTTCTCTGATGCTTATTATATCAATAGCCTCATTTAATAGCAGGCCCTCAAGTTCATCTTAGTTCATCTTAATTTTTAGATTTCTTGTATTTGCATATAAGCACTTATAAAATTTCTCTATTTATTTGTTTGCCCTCATCTGGCATAACTGAATGGGGTTAGGGCAGAGATTTTGTGGTTAGAAAAAATGAAAGTAATGATTTCTCTGCTACTTAGTCTTCACTTCAAAACATCAAGAAGAGTACATGCAGTAGTTGTTTTAATACAGGTATAACTTGTGATCACATTGATTAAATGTGCAATAATGTCTGTTGGATCTGTTCGCTAAAATTAAATCTTTGTTTGTTACTATAGCAGGGGTATTCTCAGCAGGCTTGGCTCCAGCTGCTTTTGTGCCAAACCCGTACATTATCAGTGCCGCTCCTCCAGGTACTGACCCGTACACTGCAGCAGGGTTAGCTGCAGCAGCAACACTAGCAGGTAACAACAATTTTTCTCAATTTTTATTATAATTTACTGATTAGAATTTGAAAATAGTAAAATGCATTTATAAATTTTTTTTATTGAGAAAATGATAAATCAATATTTGTAGTTTTGAAGATTTTTTTCTATGAATAATTAAGAGGGCACAATCCACTTAATAAACTGCATTTTCTTTCTGAATATTTTGTACTCTTAATTATTGCAAATAATATCAAAGATTGCTCTGTCTAGAATATTTTTTATTAATATTATATCTGAAAATTATAGAAAAAGATTAAGTATTGTTGTTCCTTTTTTAAAAATGGAAAAACTGAGATCCCAGAGCTGTTAAGTGTATTTCCAAGGTGACTCAACAGGTCATTGATAGAACTGAGATTAGAAAATCATGTCTTTTGAGTCTCTGTCTAGTACTCTATCCAGTAGACAGTGTATTCCCTGTTTGCATGAGTCTTTCACACAGCAACAGGATGTGGAAAAAATACCTTTAAATAGGAAGGTCTGATGTAAAACCACAAATATTGCAGAGTACTCAGGGCAAATGGAGTATTTGGAACTGCTTCTGACATTTCGGAAAGTGATTTAGATTTTAAGTTTGTTGTCTCCCAGTAATGGAGGTGGAAAGGAATATTAAAATATGCACACAATACATGAGAACTGTGGCATTTGATGAGCAAGGTGATTAGAAATGATGGTTAAGAGCCTTTCACTGCTAGGTTTTTTTATATCACAAGTAGACTGGAAATGTTGGGCTTCAAAAACTAAGACAGTATCTCAACCCAGTTTGAAGGATGTGATCTAGCATGTGTGAGTGTCAAAGGAAAATCGCAGGGTTGTATTTGCAAACGAGAAAAGGGATAAAGAATGAGGAAGTGTAGAATCAGGAGTGTTGAAGAAAAAAGGCCAAGAAAGTTGCTATGGGAAGCTCTTTGGTTTAGGCAGGATAGGCTGGGTTTATGCTGCGGAATCTGAAGTGATTTGTTAATGTGGGATAAAACTGACTTTGAGCATACTTTTACATGTAAGCTTTGACTACTGAATGTTATGTAAGTGTTTCTAACTTTACAAGATTCTACCAGAAGGGTGTTTATTGTTACAGTGTGAACCCTCTTGTGTGTCCCACTCCCAGAAGTTGTTTGACCACATGCATGTATCTGTTTGGATTATAGTGGTGATCATTTACATTTACAACGGAACTCCTACTTAATAAACTAATTGGGGACTGAAGTTCATGAACTGGAATGTTTCCTTTTGATCTGTTCAACACCAATAGACCAGGAACACGGACACTTTATTTTTGGTGGTGGTAGCTTCAATTTGCAAAGTGGTTCGTCCAACCCTCAGCAACTTTGATAAAGCTTGTGAAAAATTACTTACAGTGGAAACAACCAAATTTGACCTCAAAACTAGTAATTTTTCTCAATCCTATCCCTGCAGAGTAGGGTTATGCTTTGTAGTAAGGTTTCAATTATAAATGGTTTATAACCAATTAATAGATGTTAAAAACATGTTATAGATGAGCATAGTACGTATGGGTTATAGATGATTAAGAGCAAGTCAGTAGAAGGTGCTGTAGATGGCCATGATGGTAGTTCACCTGTTCTAGAGTTCATTCTAGAACAATTGATTAACCATTTATTAAAATATCTGTTCATCATTTCTTAACCTTTTGTAAACTATTTGTAGAAGTAACTTGAATATAAAGTGTGTCCAGAAAGTAATTACTGTTGTCCCTCATCAAGAGTTGGGTGTAAGCTACCATCTGGTACAGCAGTTGAACAACTTTGAATTGTTATGGGAGTTCATAGAATCATAGAATATCAGGGTTGGAAGGGACCCCAGAAGGTCATCTAGTCCAACCTCCTGCTCGAAGCAGGACCAATTCCCAGTTAAATCATCCCAGCCAGGGCTTTGTCAAGCCTGACCTTAAAAACCTCTAAGGAAGGAGATTCTACCACCTCCCTAGGTAACGCATTCCAGTGTTTCACCACCCTCTTAGTGAAAAAGTTTTTCCTAATATCCAATCTAAACCTCCCCCATTGCAACTTGAGACCATTACTCCTCGTTCTGTCATCTGCTACCATTGAGAACAGTCTAGAGCCATCCTCTTTGGAACCCCCTTTCAGGTAGTTGAAAGCAGCTATCAAATCCCCCCTCATTCTTCTCTTCTGCAGACTAAACAATCCCAGCTCCCTCAGCCTCTCCTCATAAGTCATGTGCTCTAGACCCCTAATCATTTTTGTTGCCCTTCGCTGGACTCTCTCCAATTTATCCACATCCTTCTTGTAGTGTGGGGCCCAAAACTGGACACAGTACTCCAGATGAGGCCTCACCAGTGTCGAATAGAGGGGAACGATCACGTCCCTCGATCTGCTCGCTATGCCCCTACTTATACATCCCAAAATGCCATTGGCCTTCTTGGCAACAAGGGCACACTGCTGACTCATATCCAGCTTCTCGTCCACTGTCACCCCTAGGTCCTTTTCCGCAGAACTGCTGCCTAGCCATTCGGTCCCTAGTCTGTAGCGGTGCATTGGATTCTTCCATCCTAAGTGCAGGACCCTGCACTTATCCTTATTGAACCTCATCAGATTTCTTTTGGCCCAATCCTCCAATTTGTCTAGGTCCTTCTGTATCCTATCCCTCCCCTCCAGCGTATCTACCACTCCTCCCAGTTTAGTATCATCCGCAAATTTGCTGAGAGTGCAATCCACACCATCCTCCAGATCATTTATGAAGATATTGAACAAAACCGGCCCCAGGACCGACCCCTGGGGCACTCCACTTGACACCGGCTGCCAACTAGACATGGAGCCATTGATCACTACCCGTTGAGCCCGACAATCTAGCCAGCTTTCTACCCACCTTATAGTGCAGTTATAGTTATCAGTTATGTGCTTAAAACTTAGTCAGGGTTGACTGTCTAACCAAACGGCTGCATTCAAAGAACAGAAACAGTGACTTGATATTTTTCATATACACGGTAGTTGTTGTTCTAAGTATATCAGCCTTTCTTGTGTTCTTCTGTTAATGTTTCAGACCAGAAAAGCGGGGTTAAAATGAAGCTCATTAGTTGAATCAAGTGGATCTTTTAAAATAGATACAAGTCTGATAAGATACAATAGATAAAATAGATACAATAAATACAAGATTTATTTAAGAGCTCTTGACAATTACAATGCAAGTTCTCTTTGTAAAATTGAAAGTAGATTAATTTGTGTTAGGGATAATGATGTCTTCTGTGTGATGTTCATTCAGCAACTAGCACAGTAGAGTGAAAATCCCGATCAGAGTTTATAGGTGCTATTGCAATATGAATAATAATAATTTTGATGAACAACAGTAAATTGAAAATAATGTGTTTTGTTAGGTCCGGCAGTGGTCCCTCCTCAGTACTATGGAGTACCATGGGGAGTATATCCAGCCAATTTATTTCAGCAGCAAGCTACAGCTGCAAACACCACAGCAAATCAACAGGCAGCATCACAAGCACAAGGACAGCAACAGGTAGAGTACAATCTTCATGCAGAGGAACAGTATTTAAAAAAAAAAAAAAGTTGTATAAGGTTTGCCACTTCAAAATACCAGTTTAAAAAAAAATTCAGCTGGAATTGTAAACAAAAATTGCATGTCATTCTTCAGACTTTTCTCTTGTGCTTTTCAACAGTCTGTATACTAAAAGTTTTGGTTAGTATTTGACTAGTTCTCATTTCTTAAATTCATTCATATTATTTTTTTCCTTATTTGTCTACTGTTGCAATCCTAATTAAAAAGAATACATTAAAAATTGCTTCCTTCGTCTGGGTTGCTATAACTTAATTGAAGGTGGGTTTTAATGCTCAGGCCTAATATACACTAAAAAGTTAGGGCAACCCAGCTATGTGTCTAAGGGGTGTGAAAAATCCACACCCTGAGTGGCGTAATTAAGCCAACCTAACCCCAGTGTAGACAGCGCTAGGTCAAAGGTATTGCCTGCAGGGGAGGTAGATTACTACCCTGACAGGAAAAACCCTTCTGTCAGCATAGGTAGTGTCTGCGCTGAAGCATTACAGTGACATAGCAGCTGTGTTGCTGTAGTGTTTCAAGTGTAGACAAGCCCTTTGTAACTAGTGCTGCATGAATAATCTCTCAAACATTCATATAAAGTTTAAAATGATTTTAACAGTCAACAACAAGAAAAGAAATCAGGATAAAGACTGCCACGTCCTCTTGAAGTTCTTCTTATAGTGCTGCAGCAGGGTGCAGTTGTGCTGTAGTAGCTCTAGTAATTTTCCACCTATTGGAAAATAGTATATTGTTGGGGGTTTTTGTTTTTCTCTCTAATTTTAAAAAATAATCGTAGTTTTTCCATTTGCGTTGCTCTATACAGGAAGATAATGTGCTTTGACATTGTGTCCTGCCATGGGTTATTTTTGTTTTGACAAATCAAGAAATTATAGTAACTAAAATATATCACTGAAATTAATCTCACCATTTTATTTATTGAAATGATATTTTTACTACTTTAATTCCATTAATCTTTAACTCTAGATTGCTTCATTTTTATAAGATTCGTTTTTATGATTTTTTTTTAAAATCCCATTCATTGTGTGAGGGCAATTGTGATGTAATGCTTGAAGCCATTACAAAAATGTTTCCTAAAGACAAAAATAAATCTTATGTAGGATATATATCTGATACTTTTTATTATCCTTTACTCAAAACAACAAAACATTCAATGCCATCCTTAGCCAATATATAATTTACTAGTAATGTCTTTTATTGAATTTCCATTCTCTCAAATTCCAAAATTGCACCCTCGCCTTAGAAGCCTATATAACTGGATCTTTCCTCCCATTTAAAGCAGTTGCTAGTCGTTACTTGTCACTGATGAACTATCTTGAGAGTTGAACAGCCTCTCTTCCTTGCAGAATTTTTTCTCATCTATTGAATGAATATCTAACCCTGTTTCCCAAATAGTGGGTCCCAGGAAGGGTCTAGGTGGGTCACCAGTGATTTTCAGACACTTTAAGCACGTGCGCGCGCACACACACGGCATGTCTGCCATAAGTGCTCTATCTCTACACTCTCTCTCTTCTGCTAATCTGGGGCAGCAGCACAGGGAACAGGTCCCAGGCAGCAGCAGCATGGAGGAAGTGGCCAGAGCCAGCAAATGGACAGTCAGCAGCCTTGGGGAGAGGGGCTGGCTGGTGCTGCAGGGAGGGGGCAGGCTTCAAGAGTTAGAGCAAAGGGGCTTGGGTGGGGAGGTGGTTAGTCGTGCAGGGAGCTTGGGGACTGGGCTGGTGGGGGAGTGGAGTGGAGAGGAGGGAGATTAGGAGGTTGAAGGGCTGGGAGGGTAGGAGGGCCTCCCCAGTTCAAATGGTGCTCCCCAGCCCTGTGTGACAGCTCCTAGCACGCAGTAGTTTTGTGTGTGTGTGTAAATATATAAATAAATGGTGGGTCCCCAAAAAGGTCAAAATGCAGTTGGTGGGTTGCCTAACTAAAAAGTTTAGGTTAAAATCAGTTGTTCCTATAAATAATTTGCATGCAAGATATTTGTGCGGGAACACATAGGTGTAAGACTAGCTAAACTGCATTTTTCTTTCCAAATTTGTGTGTGGAAAAAGGACTGTTTGTCAAATAGGTGACAAGATATAAGGCATATTTGTCATAATTGGGTAGAGGAGTTAAAAACCTGAAACAAAATCAAGTTCACTTATTAACCTCCAGAAGATTGGATATTGATAAAGGATGTGTTTTGAGTAGTGGTGGGGGATAGGTTAAGTAAGTATTTACAAACTACAATTCGTAAATTTTCAAAGCATAAGATAAATTCCTTCAAGTTATGGAATGTCCAGGAATAAAAATTTTAAATTGGTGGAATGTGAGGGTAAAGATTTTATTTTATTTTTATTTTATTTTATTTTATTCTATTTATTTTTACTATATTATGTGCTTGTCAGGTAAGGATCGGTTTTCAGTTAATAAATTGTCTGGATTCACAGATGTGTTTATAGATTTAGGAGGACTTTTTACAATTTTACTTTCTTCTAGAATCACAGCCATTTCTAAAATATTCTCGATCTCTATTGTCCTGGCTAGCAAAAGACCCAAGGCAATCCTTGAACCTAGGTCTCTTGTGCTACAGTACTTTCAGCAAAGTAGTCTATACCTGTTACACTTTTATATGTTTATGCACTTTAAGGTGGGGTATTCAGAATATTAAATTCAGAACTAAAAAGCATTAAATACACAAACCAGCTGTCCTAGACCTTTTATAGCGTATAATTGATTTTGTACTCAGCTTTTAAGAAAATAGTATCATATTGGTCTTTTGTAGGTTCTGCGTGCTGGAGCAAGTCAGCGCCCTCTTACTCCCAATCAGGGTCAGCAAGGGCAACAGGCAGAGTCACTTGCAGCAGCTGCGGCCGCAAATCCAGCTTTGGCTTTTGGTCAGGGTCTTGCTACAGGCATGCCAGGTATATAATTGATGGATTAAGGAAATTAAAAATCAGTTTGAGTTAAAATATTGGTTTTATTAGAAATAAAGTTAACTATATATTAAAATCCTGTTATATTTGTAATAGGCTATTTGGCGTTCATCTCTGTACAACTTTATGCTTGTTTAGTTTGGGTAAAATCTTGACACAGTTTTTCAAATACTAGAGGTTTTCTTTCAACTTGTTTTTAGCTGTTATATCATTTTAAATATCTTTGTCTTTTCAATTAATGTATTTAGTTTTTAGTACATCTAAGAAATCTTATAAATTGATAATGCCCCATAGCAGTTCCAAAGGAATTCTGTTATTATCCACTTGAAAACTCAGAATTGTCACTGCCTCTAATGCCAAAAGAATTGTAGAATAAATTTTATACTTATATCACATAACTCTTAACAACACTGAAACGGAGAATTTACAATGATGGAAACTGCTTAATTACCTCTGATGATGGGTTTGAAATAGATCTTCTGCATTTTTTGGTACCTATGAGGCTTGCAAGAGAATTAAAACAAAGCTGCACATTTTAAACTTCTTTCAGTCTCCAGAGCTTTAGACTCTCTGCAGTGAAATAGTGTATGCTTCATAGCTTTTGTGTAGAGAAAATGTTCATCCTAGTGCATTCTCATTATTTGTACGTGATAAAATGCACAATGCATTGCAGTAAAAGATCAAAACTGCTGTTGAACAGTTTCGGAACTTTGATACAACTTCATGAGCCAGAACAGCTTAACCATTTTCCTTGCCCTCATGTCAATACAAACATGTTTGAGGTTTTTCCCTTTTTTCTTCTTAATTTAATTTTAGAAAGTGCTATCATCTACCCTCAATTGATGGAAAGTAGCATCATGGCTGCATACTGCATGGCTTCTCTCATTTATCACTATTGGGGTGTTGCCCCTCACCTGTGGAATTTGGAGGCAGTCCAGTATTGGTGGAGGCTGCACAACTAAGCCCCCTTTCAGCTCAGACTACCAAATATTTTTAACTCCAGCAGCTGAACAGGTTGTCCTTTCAGTTTCTCCTGGCCAGATTGTTTCATAACTTCAATTTGTTTTCATGTAGTGGTGATTTCATTTCAGCTTCTAGCTGCTCTCTCCATCGCCTAAGGTGAGGAATCACTGGAGCAGTGAGTCTCTAACCTTTGTGTTCTCCGACAGAGCACCTCTCAATCAGGCTCCTTCTTCCCCTCACAACAGCAAGCGATGATGCCCTGCAAGCATTGACCCGAGTTAGAAGTGCTATAAGCAGCTTTTCAGGAGCCTCAAAGGGCAGCTTGTGCCCTGCTGCCACAAGCCACTGACTCTTGTGCTCTGCCAGGAGATGGAGCATGAGAGTGCAGGTTATACCCAGCTACAACAAGTCACCATCCTTTGCACTTTGCCAGGATGTGGGTGTTGAGAGGGACAGGTGTATAGGGCCTCAACCTCTGCCAGAAGTTGCTTCTCCACTGTGGGAGGTTCAACCAGGAGCATGTGAATTCCCGCAGAGAGAACTCCTCACAGCCTGCTTAGTTGTGAGTCTTGCAAACTCCAAAGACTTTGGGTTCCAAAAAACACATTAAGAGTGGGATGATTATTTTAACAAGTCATATTGTTAGGTGGGATAAAAATCAGGGTTTAAACCCATTCTCCTTTGCCTTTCCATGCTGAGGAAGTCTTTGCTGGGGCTCTTCTCACAGAGTTGCATTTACAGTGCTGTGGAGCAGGCTAACCAGCGCCTCCCTCATCCACGCTGCAGCATGCAGCCCGTCACTCCTGTAAAGCAATGCTCAACCATCAGTTTAATGGGAATTGCACCTTTCTGGTTTTCAGACAATAGACCCTCACTCTGCCAGGGCATGGGGCTCAGGCAGGAAGGGGTCTCTCTTTCCCTACTCTGTAGGATGGCTCCACGTTAAAGCATAATCTGCACAATAGGCAGTCTGTGACCAGAACAGAGGTACATGAAGGTTACATTCCCCATGGAGTTGCACCATCATGAACCTGGATTCTTTCCCCGCTCTCAGACTTCGCTTAGGGCGCAAACAAGGCTTCACCATTCCTGTCTGTGCTGGGCCACTATCTAGATGTCCTCTACATTGAAAAGTCTCATATGTTTCCCTCTCTGAGGCCTGGTCTACACTGGGAAGCAGTGTTCCCTCTAAGCTGTGCGGCAGCCCAAGAGTCAGTCAAGTGCAGCGCACTTGGAACACTTGATTAGCAGAGCCGCACGCATCTGGTGACATTTGTTCAGGTGCCCCTCCCCATGCTGCTCTGCAGATGCATTGCTCCTACCCTCTGCCTTGGAGCCCCTGGCCAGCTGCTCCCAGGGCCCTCCTTGCTGTGCACAGTGGAGGGAGAAGTGGGGTGCTGATGTCAGGGTGTCTCCCACCACCCGTATACCCCATTTCTGCAGACCACGGGAGGGGGGACAAGGCTCAGGAGCAGGATGGAGCTGCTAGCAGCTGCTGCGGTCTGAACGAGCCTTCTGGTGAGTGCCCCTCTGCTTCAAGAGAGCGTGTACAGTCTCTCATACACTTCCCCATCATCTAGCGCGCACACACACACACTCTCACACACACACACCTCCCAACACAAACTGGTGGTGGTACTTCCTGCAGTGCGCACACATTCTCTGTAATTTTATTATTTCAAAGTGCTGCTGTTTTAGTTTTTGACTGGTGTATGCATTTCATAATTTTATTTCTCTTATGCTTAAATTTAATTCTTTGAGTAGTGAGTTCTAAAATGCCTAACCTGTCCTGGATGGAGTAATCCCTATGGTAACTTTTTAAAAATATATATTTTATCTAGATTTTTTTTGTTTCTACTGGTGGCGCACGTCCGCACATTGCCTCAATATTGGTGCACATATCAAAATTCATTCCACACATGGATGGAAAAAATTAGAGGGAACATAGCCAGGAAGGTTTATAGGTTAGGTTTATATACCTGCATCACTAAGGGATGTGAAAAATCCACACCCCTGAGCAACACAGTTAACCCAACCTAACCCCCAAGGTAGACAGCGCTAGGCTGACAGGAGAATTTTCCCACACTACCACCTCTGAGGGAGATGGAATACCTACGCCAGTGGGAGAAACCTTCCTGTCAGCATAGGTAGCTCTTCACTGAAGTACTGCAAGGGTGGAGCTGCACCACTGCATCATTTTAAGTGTAGACAAGCCCTGAATAGCGTTTGATGGAGGGATTCTTTCAGTCTGCCTCTTTTGCTTTTTTACTTTCTTACTTCCTGTAATTCTATGAAAGAAATCCCCTCTCTTGTTTAAAATAACTCTGAGAGTATGTCTGCACTGTAGAGCTTAGTTATAGATGCTACCTCCGCCAAGGGGAGTGGTTCTCCCATCAGCATAATCCACCTCACTGGGAAGCGGTAGCTGGGTTACCAGAAAAATTCTTCTTCAACCTAGCACTGTCTACAGCAGGGGTTGGGTCGGTATAGCTGCGTCTCTCATGGGTTAGAGATGTAGCTATACCAATGCCAGTTCCTAGTGTAGACCAGGGCTGAGTTACTGAATGAAGTTCTGAATAGTATTAGATAATTACTAAAATATTAACATGGGTATTAGGCAGCTGGGGGAGTAAGCAGGCATCCTTTCAGGCTCCCAGTGACATCTGTCAGGCCACTCCCACAAGCAAGGTATTTGTCCTCGATTGGGTAGTCCCCAGGCCAGCATGAAAGTATGCTCTGTCTCACCTGTAAACAGCCTAGGGAAATACCCTATGCATACACATGCTTCCTTCCCACAAACATGAGAAGTACACTGGCCAACTGTACCCTGTTCATCTCATTCCATCCAAAATGCCAGGGCCTTCGAGCCTCTCCAGTGTTTCCCAGCAAGATGTTAAAATACTGCACCGTTTAGCATGCTAGGCATCTGGGAAACTATTTGTAGAATAAGAATTGAAGTTCCTTTTACGAGGTTCCTAGTGGTGCTGTGTGCCTGTGTGTTTGGGGGAAGATTTGAGCCTCATCCAAGGAAGATTTGCCAAGTAAATTTCCATTCCTCTGCAGATGGATTCTTTGGTAGACAAATGCTACAGGGTTCACTTCCACATAATTCCTTAAATTACAAAGCTCTTGTGGGTTACTTGCTTTTCAGCCTATTCTACTTTAATAATAAAACCTCTCTCATGTGGTTGCATGCACACGTGCTTTTGTGATTCACAGCTCACTACTTCCCATTAATGATGAATTGAGGAGAGAAGTCATGTGACAGAATGAGAAATTTCATACCTGATAATTTTATTTCTGTTAGCATCTTCTTTCCTCATTCATCCCACCTTGATAATCTGATAAATGTATGGAATATAATTTGTAACAAATTGAATTTTTTTTCTAAAGGGAGACTTAAACATTTTAATTATCCTTAAGGCAATTATATATCAAGTCTTCATCTTAATGGTGGTAATCAGTTGCTGGAGTGTTTCTACAGCTTTGGAAGAATTCTGGTGGCCTGAGCTGAAGGCTGGGGCTTAATCCTGAAGCCTCCAGCAATAACATTGGATTGCCTCCAAATTCTACTAATGTATTACTCCATTAGTAATAAAAGAGGAGATAAGCTACTAAAAGAAAATGATCAGGTAAGCAAATTCTCAGTCTACAGATAGAGTTTAGCCTGAGATGTTAAACCCCGTGGGCCAGGTTTGCAAAGTTAGTCATACATAATGACATCCACATATCCATCTGTGAATACATTCAGTGCATGCAGGCTCCAAAATCTGCAGCTATGTGACCACATATAAAACCAGTTCCATGATTTTTGTTAACACACACAGGGTATTTGCACATAAATGAGGTGCACACATTAACCTGTGTTTAATTTGTGAAAACTGACCCTATAAGTTCTTAAAACAATGTAGCAGCAGCTAGCTCCATTCTGGTCTCTTTAACTGGATCTGTTCTAACTTTACTGAGCAACATGCACTAAGTTCAAGCTAAAATCGATCTTCAAAGGAGAGAAAAGAAAGGGATATTTTACAAGGGTTTTTTAAGTTCCTGTTTGAGTTTCCAACCTTTCAGAACTCTGTTTCAGAGACCATATTTGGACACACACGTGCATAAAAAACTTCACCTTAATGCAGTCTTTTTTTAAGGCAGGTGTTTTATTCAGTTTTGTATTCAGAACAGCTTTCATGTTAAACTCATTTGTTCAGTTTAATTATGAAGTGTGGTGTGAATACATGTGGTTTCTAGTAGCGCTGTTATTGTTTCAACTGTTTCCATCTTATAAAAGATTTATCTTTGGCTTCTAAATCTCACAACATGGAAGCACAGTGTATAAAACCTATTATCCTGAATACAAAATGAAGCAATTCAAATACAAGTTACTTTTTAGTTCAGTAATTTTTTTTTCTATTTTTATTTGTATTAGACTTTTAAAAAATAAATACATCCTGTGAAAATATTCTGTTCGAAACCACCAAAGCCAAGAGAGTTTGGGGTTCAATCTGTACAATTACCTTAGCTCAGTCTGCTTATTTTAGTGTGTAGACAATATTACTCGGTATCAGGAAATCTAAAAAAAATAAAAATTGGACAGTCTCAGATGTGCGTTCACAGGGTAAAGTCTGGCAGTAGTCTCAACTTCATCACATCATGATTAGTTTTACTGACAGATGACACTGCATTATCATCACCCATGGTCTGATCATGGATGAGGTGTCCAGTCTTGACTGAATCATCAAGATCTGCTTCGTTGACTCATCTTGTCCTTGTTTTAGTACAGGTCTGCTGCTGGTGACTTGGTGCAGCATGAGCCTTGGTAGTGTTGAGATGGCCGGGGTGGAGAGAGACTGTTTTTGCATCTAATATTAGATGCTTTACCCTATCCCAGGGACTTTGACCGTCAGTCAAATTCAAATAGTACACAAGGTCCTGGATAAAGTGCTTGTGTGAATCCTAGTAAGCATATAGGCTATCCCGTGGCACTACAACCTGCCTCAGCAAAGGGAGATTGTACTGCTTATATTATGGTAGTGCTCTGAAGTCACAATCAGGGACAGGACCCCATTCTGCTAGATGATGTATATACATATAGAAGAATGAGGGTCACTGCTCTGAAGAGCTTAACATTTCAGTTGAGATAAGATTCAACTAGTTGGTATAACAAACAATTGAAGGGAATAGCTAAAGGAGTAAGACTAAAAAGAACTTGCCATTACTTCGACTCCCTATGTGCATAACTTGATTTGTTCAGTCATTTTAAACATTTGCCTAAGTTATAGGATATAGATAATAGCTATCATCAGTTTCCAATGGCCATCTATTTTTCCGTTGACAGTTTCCATAGGTATAATGGTAGAGATGGGTCTTGAGGGATTTGAAGGAGGACATTGTGGTGGGATGGGCAGCCCATGCTTAAAAGACAGCATGGAAGAAAACACAAAGATGGTTGTGGCAGAAGTGGACAGAGGTTTGCAGCACTGGCAAAGTGACAGGCAAGTAGATGACAAGGAAATAACCAAATAGTGAAGGACAAGAAGGTTGAATTTGATGTGAGGAAAGAGTAGCTAGTGGATGTTGGATTACATGGTCAGAACAACAAATGAGTTGGAAGTTAGGATAGGTGAATCAATGGCTGTTGGTCAAGATGATCAGGGATACAACCCTATGCTCTGGATGTCCCTTAGCCTTTGTTTGCCAGAAGCTGGGACTGGACAATGGGGTGGATCACTTGATAACTGCCCTATTCTTTTCTTACCCTCTGAAGTATCTGTCAGAGGAATTGGTCTGACCCAGTATGGGCATTCTTATGACAGGAGTGAAAAGAAGAGAAGGTTGCAGTAATCAAGAACAGAGATGAGGAGGGCCTGGTTGAGCATTTTAGCTTAGTATGCAGAAACAAAAGGGTGGATCTTGGACATGTTGAGAAGGAAGCAGCAGCAAGATTTAGACGAGCCTGGATGCGTAGATCAAAGTCGAGAGCGTGGAATCTAAAATGACCTCCAGATTGAGAGAATGCAGGGTGATGGTGTGAACGGCGATGGAGAAAGAAGCAGTGGTGAAGGATTTAGGAGGGTAGACGATCCGATTTAGTGATGTTAAATTTAAATTGACAGTAAGATGTCCAGGAAGAGATGATGGGCTCTGATATGGGATTGGATGGAAGGAGACATCTATGAGTCTATGAGACAGGTCAGTAGATTTTTCCTGTTGTAGGTGTAAAGATTGCAATTGAAGCTGTGTAATCAACTAGAGAAATGATGTAGAGAGAGGAAGGAGTAGGCCTAGGCAAAGCACTGTAGCTTCCCTGATTAGAGTGGGAGAGGAAAGGATGAGTAACGCCATTTAAAAAATGCTGACAGAATTACTAGATAGGAGGACGGGTTTCAGAGTAGTAGCCATGTTAATCTGTATCAGCAAAAACAACGAGGAGTACTTGTGGCACCTTAGAGACTAACAAATTTATTTGGACATAAGCTTTCATGGGCTAAAACCCACTTCATCAGATGCATGGATTGGAAAATACAGTAGACAGGTATATATACACAGTACACGAAAAGATGAGAGTTTCCTTACCAAGTGAGAATAGCCCACTTCCACTTTAATTGAATTGTCTTGTTAGCACTGACCTCCCACTTGGTGAGGCAACTCCCATCTTTTCATGTACTGTGTACATATACCTGTCTGCTGTATTTTCCACTCCATGCAGCTAGATAGGAGGATAAACGGAAGATGGAGTTACAAAAACCAAGGGATCAGATTTCAAGAAAGGGGTGGGTATGATCAGTGCTTTCAAAATCATAATGGGAAGTGAAGAAGACTAAGGATGAAGTAGAAGCCATGAGCTTCAGGTGAAAAGAAGTCATTGGCCTTTGTGAAAGCAGTTTCAGTGGAGTGGAGAGTGGGTAAGCCAGACTGCAAGGAAATCAAATGGTGCAGAGGAACTTGAGGCAGCAGTAGTAGATGGCATTCTTGTGTTCAGAGGATTAAAGATGGTGGTAGAGAAGCAGCTTTTATTTTATGGATGAGGAGACCACAGGATGCTTGCATTGTGAAGGCAGTGAGCTGGGAGTGAGGGGTCTAGTTGAGGAGAAAGATGAATAGGCGCAATGAAGATCATGATGTGAGAGATCATGTGGTCACTGGAACAGGTGTGGGGAGAGGTTAGAGGAGGAGAGCAGGCAAGGAACCACAGATCTGTGACAGGAGGAGGGAGAGAAATGATAGGTGGGAGGCCATGTTGAATCTTATCAGTTTCTCTCCAGCAAATCTGATGCAGGATGGTCTTGATGTCAAGGCAGGAGGGAATACAGTTTACATAGTGTCTCGTTCTAAGGTTCAAAATGTACATAACAAGATCTTCTCAGCAATTTAGTCACTGGGGCCCTGTTCCTTATGTCTGAGGAGATTGAGTGGGTAATGCTGAGGACTTTTATTGGTGGAGATCATTTATGCATCACAAAAATGGGGGGGGGGGGGCTGCTAACTGCCAGCAGATCTCAAACATATCCCTAGTCCAAGCCTTTCTGTAGCTCACGAAAGCTTATGCTCAAATACATTTGTTAGTCTCTAAGGTGCCACAAGTACTCCTTTTCTTTTCTCAGGAAACAGTCTCTTGACACTAATGCCCATGCCAATTATCGCTCATTAGCAAACTGCCAGAGGACATGGATAAGATAGTGACAAGCAAATACCAACAGCATGTGGAATCCTCCTGTTCCTTAGACATCTCCAATCTGTTTTCATACCTGGACATGGTGCAGAAATAACACGTCATGGTAGTCAGCAATTTTAGTGAATCTGAAATACAAAGTAGTTTTTGAGCTCTGATGTTAACACGTTGTATTACTCCAAGTTTGTGTACACATAGAACTTCCTTTCCCTGCACACCTCCCCCCCGCTCTTGCTTGGGAAAAATACATATATACAGGTGTTGTAAGCCTGAAAGCATCTGGAGAGCTGTGACTGTTTACATGCTCATGTGGGGTGTGTGCATGTTGATGTTATGGCATCATTTTAGAAGTATGGATATGCAAAAACAATAGACTCAAATAAACAAAAGTACTGGTAAGTAACCTTTTCCCTTTCTAGTTCTGAAAAAGTAGATTTATTGTGGCATACCAGTAATCAATTAAAAGTCCACCATGCTTGAATACATTGGAAGACATGTAAATAAAAGGGAGGTGAAAATACTGGTAGTTGGATCATTATGACTAATGTTCGTAATAAATGTGTATAGTAACATTGTAAGGAGTGTTTTTCTGCTGTGCATTTTATATCACTTACCTTCTAATATTCTGTTCTGCATTCTTTACAGAACTTCACTAAAGCTGAGTGCAGTCAGAAAGCCTCACCCTTTTCTAGCGTAGGAAAGCCGCGGTCGTAGTGGTGAAGCCTGTGGCAGCACAGCCGTTCTATAGGTGGAGCTGGCAGCACAGGCTATAGTTAAGGTTGTCCAACACTTTACATTATACAACCCTGTCTTCAGTTGCTTATATAACTTTTGCCAAACTGTAACTGTTCAGGCTGGAAATTTCCCATGCTGGGTGTTTGCCTCAAGTTGAATTTTTTAAAAAATTTTCAGCAAAAACAGTTCCACCAGTTCTGATAATAAGGCTGGGGGAAATGCATTGCTTCGCCAATGTTTTTGAAAAAAAGCATTTACTCCTGTTTAGTTGAAATACTGTAGGTGCTTCCTTGGCTTGGGGCAGGGACTCAAAATTTGGCAGGAGGTACATTCTGCTGCCCCCGTGAAAATCTGACCAAACTTAGTTAAATTTTAGGCCTCTGAAAACTGTTGTTTGCACATGCTAAATGCAGGCTTGTAAGAGTTGGCATTAATATTCTCCAAAGATTCCAAGGGCACTGAGCATGCACTAGTCCACAGCTTCAGCAGCTGAACAGGACTTCCCTTAAATTGGTCTTCGGGACTGTAGTAGCACCAGGCACTGGAACTGAGAGCAGGGAGATTCTTTCCTATGCTCTCAATGCTTCCTCTGCTGTCATTTTGGAAGAGGCGGAGGAAGCAGCCTGACTGGAGTGCATAAGGGGTAGGGATAGTGACATGCTGCAGGCAATAGGAGCAGAGAGGGACACAGCAGAAGGGTTTATAACCTCTAAAGCACATTGGCCTCCATAGCCTTGAACCTAGCGTTCTAGAGTTTCATCATTTTTCTGCTATCTAGCCATTCACTGTGGGAATCCACTTGCTAAGTGTCTCTCTTGTAAGAAGTCTGCTGATAGACTTACTCAGGGTTGCTCGTATAGCTCCAGTGGAGGAGGTGTATGCTGAAATCTGATGATCCTCATGGGGGTTGACGGGGTTCCGCATGGTGGAATTTGTTTTTCAGTTTGCTTTTTAAATGCTTAAGAAATGATATTTTAAGAAAACTATCTCAAAAGAGTATCAAGATTGAAAAGTCAAGCACTCGAATTCAGAAATCCAAGAATTAAGATTGCCTGTGCAACTCTATTCAGCTTCTTTGTGCCATCTTCAATTTACAGTCTTTATTTACATGCTCCCAGTATTTTCCCCCACAGGATTTCTGTGTTAATCAGTGCACAGGATGGACCTGTGGATGAATTGAGGTGAGGGTGAATGTTGCTGTAGTCTATAGGATCCTTGTATTATTTGTTACAGAGTTGAAAGGTGTGGAGTGAATGAAACGGGACTACAGGAAGAGAGAGGATGATACTGTGATTTAGGCAGTTGACTACCGTGCTGGAAATTTAGATTTTATCCCTGTTACTGCATGGTGCTGGTCAAGTGACTTAAACTAAACTTCACAGGTGGCCTCTAATTGTGTGTTCCTCCTCTTCTGGGTACCTGACTTGAGATCCCAAGGTCAGATTTGCAGAAGTGCTGAGCACTCACTACTAAAGCTGAAGTTGGTTGGACCTGTGCTTTGAATATATCAAGAGTTGTAAAAATGTGAAGTACTGTGAAAAGATCAGACCTTAGATATCTCGCGTTGAGTAGCCAACATTCATGGACGCATGACAGTGGGACCTCACTTCCCATGAGTGTTGTCAAGATAAATTCATCAATGTTTGTGAAGTACTCAGATACTACAGAGAGGAATATTGTAGAAATACCCATACAGAGACTACTGATTATGTGTTCAATACAGAGTTTGGATGGGGGTATGTTAAGTAAAGCCTGAGACAACACATTTGATGAAAAGAGTTAAAAACCTGAATGGTTACGCTTCTGAGGAACACCATCTATCCTGTGCACTGAATGAGGCAGGGATCCTGTGGAAATATAGTATATGATCATGTAAATTAAGGTTGCACAGGTAAACTTTATTCTGGCATTTCCTAACTTTAAAGTGCTTGATTCTTTTTTTTTTTTTTTTTTTTTGGAACCTTTGCAATATATCAGGGATAGTATATATCAGGGATGGCCAAACTTACTGACCCTCTTCACCACATACGGCAGTCTTCCGATGTTCGAGGGACGGGGTGTGACTGTTAGGTCTTGGGGCTTCAGACTTGTGGAAATGGGGGGTCTCGGGGCTACAGCTCCATGGGAGGTGACTGCCAGGGCTTGAGGCTGAAGTCCCAAACTCCCCCTCCCCACTGGGCAAAAGCCAGAGGCATCACGTCACCCCCTCCTGATTCTTGCCAGTGTTCGCTGGCACTGCTTGGTCACATGGTTCCGCTGGGCCCCCTCCCTGCACGGCAGCCGGCAAGCTGTGAGCTGCCGAAGAGATGCTGCTTTTGCTACTGCCTCTCCTTGCAGATCTAAAGCAGAGGCCCCTCTCTGCAGCTTACAGCTGTTTTGCTACTGCCTCTCCAGGCAAAGCTAAACCTGGGAGCTGCAGGGAGGGGCTGTTAAGGGTGGGGGGGCATGCTGGGGGTTGTGACTCAAACTGTTGGGAGGGGCCTTTAAATTGTGGGCGCCCTGCCCCCCAAGCATCAGTCATCTTTTGCAGAAGCCCCTAGCACCACCCACCCCCCTCTTCCTGCAGGGCAGAAGCCCTGAACTCTCCTCTGAGTCTGGTAGGTGGAGAATGGGGGAGGAGGGGTGGGGAGAGACTCCACAAGCCACACTTTAACTGTACAAGAGCCATAGTTTGGCCACCCCAGTTATATATATTTGAACCAGCTTGCTTGCATGTGGGGGGAGCATATGGAATGATCACTGTGATTTTATTTTGTTAAATTTATCTAGGTATGTATTTAAAGCAATTGCTTTTATTTTTTCTGTCTTACCCTCTCCCTTTCTGGAATTATATATTGTTCCTCCTTTTCCATTTCTGAGGCCCTTATTTTGACTCTTAGATATTAGGTCCGTTATAGTGGACACAAGTTACTCTATATCTGTATGTTCCTGTCCCTGCATTTTGGTTTGGAGAGAGAAAGGGAGAGATGTGTTTTCCTAGCCATACTCTCCTTTTCATGCCTCCTTTTATTCTTGCTTAGTCTCCTTTTTTGTGTCCCTTCTTTCTCTGTTATGCATTCATTTTAAGCGTTTTTTGTTTTCTCTCTCTCTCCCTCCCTCCGCTCCCCCACCCAAACCTCAGAATTGCAGAATGAAACTGACATAAACTTAATCAGTTTCATTTGTAGGACAAAATATTTTCTGAGAGTTTCAAAGTGAAACTGACTAGGACAGAGTCATTTTAATTCCAGCACTTAATTTTAATATTCCCACCTGTACTGCTGCAGGAACAGTCCTCCCCCAAAATATTTTTGTGGGTGGATTTTAAATGTGGTTTTGCCTGGAAATGCAAGAAACTCTCGATCCCACGCCTAATTTAACTTAAGAGGTAGGTATGTGTGCGGTGATGGGGGTGAGGGTTTTTTAGCTCTCTCTGTATATATTTACTTACACGCAAATAATGGTAGAATGGAAGAAATAGAAAATATATTTAAAAATATAAGAAGAAATAGATTAGAAGATTCCACTCAGCTATGGCAAATGATGTTGCTCTTTAAACCCTGGAATCAGAAACCTGCTTATTAACTTTAGAAGCACTATTTTTTACTTTCAAACTTCAATGCCACATAGGAAAAAATTATTTTTAAAGAGAATCGATATTTCAAAATAAAAATCCAGTTCAATTTAGGGAAGCTCAAGCTCTTGAACTTCTTTGGGATGTACAATATTAGAGCTTCCCAGTTTCATTGACATTTTTCCAGTGTAAATGTACATATACATGAAAATTATTTTCAAAATTTGTTTTCTGGATGTTTAGCTCAACCTGAGATCTAGTTGACATTTAGGGAATATTGCAAAAATACTGCCTTCTGGGTTTGTTCATTGGCATAAAATTCTTCAAGGAGAGGAGAGATGCTGACTTGTGCTTTTTTCCCCCAAAACACATGTTTTTACTAGTAAACATTTTATTTTGTATTGTCCAGGCTATCAAGTACTAGCCCCTACTGCCTATTATGATCAGACTGGTGCCTTAGTAGTAGGCCCTGGAGCAAGAACTGGCCTTGGAGCACCAGTCAGATTGGTGGCCTCAACTCCTGTTATAATTAGTTCTGCAGCAGCACAAGCAGGTAAGTATTAGATCTGCCATACATTTTTTTTCAAGTTTTATATTGCAACTTCTCACTCTAATCTTTGTTGAGGAATATCCAGTATTAATTACGGTACTTACTCTATGTAAACCCTGCAAAGATTACTGGTTCTGAAAGATATATCATACATGCTCTCCTTCCTTTTTCTCTCATGCCTTTCCCCATACAGGCACACCCCTGCAAATGCTGCTGCTTCTCAAAGGTATAGCTTCCCTCCCTTTTTTCCTCACCTCTCTCCCCATACACATACAGGGACGTCCCTGCAAATGTTACTGCTTCTAAAAGAGTGCATTCTCTCCTTCCCCTCTCCCCATGCATATACATGCACTTCCCATCAGTCTCTAAAAGGATGCTTTCCCTAAGGAAGCACCATTTCATTGCTTCGGCCTGGCAGAAGGTTATGGATTGCCCTGGGGCCTCATGGAGAAAGCAGCAAGGATTAAAATGTACAGTGGATTATAGGAAGAAAGGGAGAACTTAATATGACATCAAAAGGTTCTAGTTCTATTTTCTACCCTTCAATAGTTGTAGGGTCTGGTGCTCTTGTTTGTTTAGTACATTGTACATTTTGCATTAGCTTGTGGCTCCCATAAGATTCAAATCATAACTCCTGGCACCAGATGGACAAAATGAACCTGTAGAAAATCTCAGAAAATAAGACTTTGTTGACCCTCTCCAGCTGCTTATTTTTATCCAGAGCTCATTTTTGACAGTTGCAGGTGAAGGCATCTTTCAATTAATGTTAGTTACAACACTGCTATCCTAACCTTGATTACCAAAATCCCATTCTGCACACAGTCATGTCTGCACTGAAAATTTTCTGAATTGCATTGACAATTTCCCACAGCCTCAATTATCCAAAAATAATCATTTTTTCCCTTGGATAATCAAGATTGTATAGTATTGCAAAGTATATTTTAGTCCTTAATTTAAGGTGTACATATCTACTTCTTTGGGAGGGATCCATGAACATAAGATTAGATCTGAATAGTCCATTTGCAAGGTCAAAATGTTTTAGAGAGCCGTTATGATGATTGAAAACATGTGTCTTACAGCTGCAGCAGCTTCAGCTGGAGGAACAGCAAACAATCTCGCGGGAGCCACGAACGGTCTATTTCGGCCACTTGGTGCCCAACCACAACAGCCGCAGCAGCAAACAAATAGTAGTCTACAATCTAATTCATTTTATGGCAGTAACTCTTTGACCAATAACTCCCAGAGCAGTTCCCTTTTTTCACATGGTCCTGGCCAACCAGGAAGTACATCTCTTGGCTTTGGAAGTAGCAGCTCCTTAGGAGCAGCTATCGGCTCTGCACTTGGCGGATTTGGCTCATCAGGTAGGTTCTTTAATATAGTGAGGAGATTTTATGAGATTTGTGCTTTAAGGAAAAAATACATGACTCTTGCTTCCACACATATTTCCAGATAGAACTTGAAAAATAAGGTTATTTAGGTTTAAAACAAAAATAGCCACATAATCTAGAGAGAAGAGCAAGAGTCTGTTTAATCCACTAGGCCTTCTGTATAAGAAGCAACTTGTTCTCTTAATAAATTAGTAATATAAAAAAATACACCTCAGTCAGAAACCTCTCAAAAAATTACTTTCCTATAATAAGCACTGTATACTAGTCTAGAATGTTCTTGTGTTTGTTTATTTTTAGAAAGCTGCTCAGGCAATACTGCATTTTGTGTTTTTAAAAATATTATAAAACCATTGATTAGCCCATCGCTTTTGAGGTGTAACTCGCTTTTTATGTCTTGAAATTTTTTTAAATTATTTTAGAAGTATTGATTGAAATAGATTTCACACACACACACACCAGATATGACCAAATGTTGTGCTCATCCTTACATGATATTTTAAAGGGCCTTAGGCTGTGATTCTGCAAAGAGTTACTCCAATTAGTAGTCTCATAGTCTTCATTTGGATTGCTCTGATAAGTATAGTTAAGCATGCCTGTAATTCTTGACAGGACTGTGGCCTTAATCATTATCGTAGGTGTCCCAAAATTGAATTGTCTATTTTGAAAAACACTATATGACACATAGCCATAATGTTCTTGATTTTTTTTTAGTTGTAGTAGAAACTTGACACACTCTTTTTATTCACATAAGAGCACATGGAAAGGTAGCTTTTTCCTGTTCAAATCATTTGTTCATCAACTCTACAAGCTGGAAACTCAACTCCTTTGTAGAAAATCTCTTCCTCAGCTATATACATCCATTAGTCATTAGTTACTTATGGCACTGGGTTGCTTACTAAGTTTATTTTAGTAACATCAGTAGAACACTCTAACAATTGCATGCACTTCTCAAATGAATAAATGTTGGGGCAAAATTTTGAGCTTACACACTTCAACAGTATTCTTTTAAGTATGGCATATATACAGGTTGTCTCAACATTGTTTTCCATTAAAGAATATGAATAACATTCATTGTGATAAAACTACTAAAGCCAGGAAATCCAGAATCAAAGTTTACAATCTGGCCTTTAATTATGCCAATTTTGGGTGAATTAAGAGCACCCAAATATGACCCCTTTCTTTAAAAACAAAAAAACCCCAAAAAACTAGAAGGGTATTCAGTTGAGTTCTCAAATGATCTCAAGCAGTGTTGATACAGATGGGCCTTATTTACAAAGTAATTGTGCATTCCCATTTCTAAACTTTTAAATGTAGATTTTTCTGCTGAACCACTCCGTAATCTTTCTGTGCACTGTTAAACAGCCCTGTTCTGCTCCAGATTTGGTTGCACTTTATTGGCTGATGAAGTGAATCGTATGTGTATATATATATTTTTAATGTACAAGATATAAACCCTGTAGGAAATCTCTAAACATGTAGAATATTTTTAAATGCACAACTTGTTGAGCAGCAGCATCAAAAAGACAACCCCACAACTTAAATAAATGTCAGCCACATATCGGCCCACCACTGAGGCAAAAATTACCCTTCCAGCATGTTTTGAAAGTCAACAGATTGAGCCCTCTGTCGTATAGCAGTGGGTACCTTGGCCGCAGCCCCAAGATGCTGAAATCTCTCAATCATTACTCCAGCTGACTTTACTGACAGGTGAGCCCTTCATGAGGAAAGAAGCAGTCTGTGCTTTGTATTTTGAGAAGTGTAGTGGAACCCTTAGGATGAGTTGCTACCTAATATATTCAGGTGCCCTTGTGCCAAGTATAGTTCATACCTACCAAACCACGGCCTTTTTTAAAAGCTATATAGTTGCTGATAAAAATACTAATTATAACAGCTTTGATAACTGAACTGTAGAACTCCTTCCTTTGTAAAACGATGTTAATGCATACTTGCCACAAATTAAAGGGGAATTTGCTTAATAGTTGACTTGTCAGAGTACTGAGCTTCTCTCTCTGTCTCCAGTCAGTGCCTTGCAAGACCTGGGTACTAATTAAATGGGAAGAATGAAGACTGACAGGCAAAAACATAGCTCTTTCCTGTAAAAATAAAAAAATTAACAATCTAATTAAGCACTCCAAAGTAAATCTGTGGTAAACCTAATATCCTGACTGACTGGCTGGGAAACAAAGTAGCGCAAACAGAGGCAGGCATGCTTGTGATGACTATGAATTGTACTACTCTGCTCTCGTATATAAATTACACACACAAACCTATATTAAAAGAACATTGTTAAGGATGCAAAGTCAAGCACTTAGTTAGGAAATGCTCAGTATTAAGGTTGCTTGTCCACCCTTAATTTGGCCCTCTTCTGCACATGCATTATACTACGTTTTTAATTACATGATTATGACCTATTTATTCCACAGGACCCCTACCTTATTCAGTTCACTAGATGGACCTGATTTGGGGAATGAATCAGGATTGTATAGTGAAGGAAAGTCTATACAACACTTCTTCATTTGTTGTAGAAGTTGGAAAATGTGTAGTGAGGCAGAGGAATGCAGGAAGAGAAAGCATGGTTTCATGGTGAAGGCAGTTGAATGCTGCCCTGGAGAATTGGGTTCTATTCCTGCATTTATCACAGAGATCCTGTGTGATACTGGGCAAGTTACTTAAATCAAACTTTTCAAAGGTGGTCATTAATTGTGTTCCTCAGTTTCTTGGTGCTGGATTCAAGACATTGGGGTCTGATTTGCAGAAATGCTGAGCACTCACAGTTGCAGCTGAAGTCTATGGGGTAAAACACCCACTCATCTCACAGAGCTATTGTGAAGATAAATTCATTAATTTTGTGAAGCACTCAGATCCTATAGTGAGAAGTGCCACAGAAAAATGGATGCGGAAATTGTGTGTAGTAAATAAGATATGGGATCACTTATTGAACAGTAAGAGGAAAACAAAATATTGAATAGCTACTCATTAAGACATCTCTATGCACTGAAAAAGGTAGTGGAAAAAATAGTATGTAATCATGTAATTAAAGATTGTATTGTAATGCGTACTCCCAAGGGGACCAAATTAGGCAACCTTAATTCTGGCATTTCCTGACTTGTGAGTTCTTGCACTTGCAACCTTAATAACATTATTTTAATGTAGTTCTTTGTATGCAATTTCTTACTTTTTAAAAAGGTAAACTAAAAAACCAAAATGCAATCATATCGCATCAAGTAGACACCCATATCGTTCATCAGCAGGTTGGTACCTTTAGACCCATTCTCCACTCCTCACACTTCTCGTCCCAGGTTTCTTAATCTTCCCCCCCAGCTCCTTATATCCAGTCTCCTTACCTAGCTAGGCCCAGTACCATTCTGTGCCCTCCCCTCCTCCCCCCGCTTTCCCCTAGCTCCTTGTCTGATATGTCTCTGTCCCTGGGCTTCTTTTCTAGTGTTAGTGTTTTGTGTCTGCCCCCCAGTTCCTTGTTCCAGTCTCCACGTTGGCATCTCCTCTGATCTCCAGCCTCCTTTGATTCTTTCTCCTTGCCCAGTGAGCTCCCAGTCCAAGCCTTCTTGTCCCATTTAGTGCCTGGGCACATCAGCAGGAGACAATAAGAGCACAGAAAAGAGAGTCTCCAGACTATCAGTTCTGGTATCCAGCCCAGGCACAGCATGCAACAGCCTAGAGCTGAAGTTGCTTGGAAAGTCCTGCTTGGTCTTGGGGGAGGGGATATGCCTAGTGTAGACTTTTTGGAGATTTTAGCTGATACTCTAGTCTCTACTGAGCATATGCAAACTATTTTTTTCCCCAAAGGCTTATAACTTGAACAAATCTGGACAGTTTTTACAGGGACAACAAGGCTCATCCCTGACTGACAGGCCACTCTCAGCCAAATTTAAAGTTTCTGTTCCAAACCATGGGGATACGAGAGCTTCTTAAAAGTTGCCAGAATTTAACATAAATAAAGCATATTCTTCACTAACCCCAGTCTCTCTGAAATGGCTGAACTGTTCTGAATGAAATTTTCCAAAAAATTCAGCTTGAGGCAGGAATGCAGCAAGGAAAATTTCAGCCCAAATGGCTAAAGTTTGGTAAACTTAAAAGCAACTGAAAATCAGGATCTTGTAATAATAATACATCGTGCTTCCAGTCCTAGGAATTGACGGGCAACCTTAATAGTTGGCAGTGCTACCTGCCCCACCTATTATTTTTATATTTATACATGTCAGAGCTTAAAACTGTCAGCTTTGATCCTGTCCTTTTTAAACTGACATAAAAATCAATTTGCCAAACTGAGTTCAAGATGTGCTCATTACTTTTGGAAGTGCAGCAGCATTAGTTACGTTCACCAGTGTGCTAGAAATGTTCCAAAATTAAAACAGGAACTCTGTTTTAACATTTCACTATTACATAACATTACAGAATATTTTAGTTTGTAAAATGGTGATTCATATGTATCCCTTCATTTATCCTAGAATGGTCATCAGCCTGCTGATACTACTGGGCAATATACCAGTCCTTCACTAATACAATTTAGCCTAAGCTTCTAGTCCGTAATTTACTTTCAAGCAATATCACAATAGTGTTTAAAGCTGTTCCCAGTTCCTCCCCTTCTTTTTTGTTTATCCCACCCTGTGCTCTGCTTCTCCTCTTTTCAGCTTATGATCCTTTATGATCATAAGATCCCTTTATGATCTTCCTCCAAAATATTCTCTCTTTGAAAACCAACAACTCTCTCAGGGAATTTGAAAACTGACTCTAGCAGAATTACTTTCTTAGAGTGGCCAGTTGGTTTCCACAGTTCTAAGAGGTGTCTGACAAAGAAGAGAAGTTCAGTAGCAGCTGGGGCAAAAGTGAAGGAGATTCATTATTTTATTTTCTCAGCTTTTAAGCAAATACTTTTATTTTATCCAGCCTGTTTCCTGAAACCAAGTGGCACCAACTTGAATTATTTCCTGTGGGGAATTTTTTTTGCAGATATTAGTGGCAATACTTTCAGCACCACTGAACCATATAAAGCATAGTGTAGGAAATTTCTGACTACTGTTCCCAAAGCCTGAAGTGAGGACACTAAAACATAGTACTACAATATACCAGTAAAAAGTCTGAAGTGAAATGTCAAAAGATTTGGGCATTGAGTAAAATACTTCCTTAACTGTGGTATGTTTATACCCGTTTGTGATTTATTCAAAAGCATGTACGGTTATCACAGTAATTGTCTTTATCATAACAATTGTTATAGTTATTGTGATCACATCTGTTATTGCCCAGCTGTAGTTGGGGATAGGTTTTATTCAGTTGACACTGTATGTAATTAGGGTTTTTTTATTTCTTCTTCAGTTGGCAGTTCTGCAAGTAGTAGTGCCACAAGGAGAGATTCTCTATCTACTAGCTCTGACTTGTACAAAAGATCTAGTAGCAGCCTAGCACCCATAGGGCAGCCATTTTACAATAGTCTGGGATTTTCCTCCTCTCCAAGTCCAATAGGCATGCCTCTGCCAAGCCAAACTCCAGGACATTCACTTACGCCACCGCCATCACTTTCATCACATGGATCCTCATCCAGTTTGCATTTAGGTAAAAACAAAACAAAACACTTTTTGTTTGTATGTGTGTATGTATTTCTATATGTGTAAAATATTGTATGTTGCATAAAAGATGTCACACTATCTTTGCTGTCCAACAGTTTTTAATTAGAGGGCCCAGTCCTGAAAGTTGCAGAGTGCACTCAAACTCTCATTGATGTGACAGTGGAGAGCACACAGCATTTTGCAGTATGGAGCCAACAATTGATTTTCTACCACTCTTCAGATTTGAAAAGTAGAAAGAAAGGTCTGATGCCCAGTAAGACAACTCAATTTTTGTAGTATATATTCCTTTCTACTATGTTCAACGGGCAAAAGTGTATTATTCTTATTTGTGATTTGTGTACTATTTATATTTATAAAGGACCCTTTAAATGAGGAAATGTATTGTTTGATAGTGAAATAACTTTCACTATCACCTGATATGCTAATGTTAGGAGAAAAACTTGAGCAAAGCTCACAATATTGAATGTATTGAAGGATCATCTTGAATCAATTAGTCTGCTGTCTTGAGGTCAGCTACTTTGCCAGGACATCAAGGATTATCACCAAGCAGATGAAGAAAATCAAGTGGCTATAGATCCATAATGCATTCTTTCTGTGGTGCCCCTCTGTATTATTTTCAAATTCTTTGTTAACAATAGTTCTAGAAATATTTGATCCAGTAAGAACATGTGTGGTGGCTTGATCTTAAAACCACTAACACCACACTCACCCAAACCCACAAACAGGTATATTTGTGGAAGATCCTGTTTTTAATTCAGGGTTACTTCATAAAACCTTTTCCTCTTTTGCTGTAAATTTTTGTGGTTTTCTACATTTGGATGCATGATTGCACATAACTATTAGAATGAATTTCACTTGGCCCCATTGACTACTGTACACAGTCGTCCATCCATGCAGACAGTAGCCAATTTAATCCCTGTACACTTTTATATTTTGGTACAAATTAAAACAGGAAGATTTGAGAACTGAAGCTCTAGGGAAATAGAAATTTCTTGAAGCAAGAAATGTTTAAGTGGTATATGTATTCATGTTAAGCATAATTGAAATATACAATACATTTACAATTTAGTGTCCCCCTTTAGTATGACTTTATGGTTATATCCTGACTTTTCTAAATAAAAAATGGGTAAGGGGACATTTTAGCACACTTGATTTTTTTTTAACCTTTTTTCTTTTTTTATGTCTATAAAGTGCACCTTTTGGGCTGAGATCAAGCACGGAAAGTTTCAGCCCAAATGGAAGCTTTTCAGACAATTGCATCTGACAATGGTGTTATCGAGGAAACCATTTTGCAGTTTTTAACTAGAGCTTTCACTAATAATGAAAGCTATAATTTAAATCCAAAATTTGAGGAGCATTATTTATATACGTAAATTTGATATCTGTATGTTTAGTGAACTGTGTTAAATAACAGGAGCCTTTCCAGTTTTGAGAAAATATATAAGTGCCATCAGTATCAAGGATTACACCTGTCATCAAAATTGTGTTCAACACAGGATTTAAACAGTTTAGACTGTCTGCCTGACAATGTGGGCTAAGCACAATTGTTTGTTAAAATAGTGTTCTGGATTAATGGCTAAATAGTATGTAGAGACCATAAAGTTATATTCTGAAAAGTGACTTTATAAAATGGACCATGAGATTCCATGCTTACTTTGTCTCAAACATTTCCAGATCAGATACGATCAATTTACATGTAAAATTGTTTTTCTGTCCTGCAAAATCAGCTTAAAATCTGAAAATCATTGTGTTCTTTTTAGCTCTCATAATTAACAGTAATGAAGATTCAGTTACACTGCTGCAGTCAGATTGTCTCTAATGGCGTTGCACAAACATAAAGGGGGCCCTGCAGTTGAAATTTAGTTACCTGTTTTATTGATTTTTCTCTTGGAAAGCTATGTTGACTCAGTAGTGCTGTCAGGTACAAAAAGTAGCAAAAGTTGTTACTGAAGTAAACAGATATGTCTCAATACAAATAGAAAGCAGATTTAAGGAAGAAGTCATTCTTACTTTTCATGTTTCAGAGCAGAACAATACTTTAAGGCTGTGTTTGCACTGCAGTTTTCATCTGTATTTTGATAATGCCTGTCAAACACAGCTCTAATCCCCCTTTGGATCTGGTGTTGAAGCCATTTGTCCTGCCTGCTGGTATGGACAGGATTAACTACACTTAACTCCTGTTCTCTTAAAATGGTGGTTGGGACTCAGTTGATCCTGTCCACACCACTGCAACCGTGGGTGGAAACATACATGGTTTATACTTTTTCAGACCCTGCTGCAAATTATAGTGTTGACACAGCCTAAACAACCAACTGCTCCTTTGCAAGAAATTAATGCTATTTTAAAATCTTCAATTTCCTGCCACCAACTCCTTTCTTTCCCACTTGACAAAGTGTGAGCTCACTTGAGTTATTTTAATCATTTGTCCCATATTGTCAAGCCATCACAGTACAAACTGGTTGCTTGTAACAGCTCCTTTCTAATAGCAAATCTCAGTAGAAAGGCTGTGAATTGAATGATGCAGGACACTGAACTATTCTTTCACTCACAGTGATAAAACTGTGAGCCCAACTGATTTTAAGCCATGTTTAAAACACTGGGACTACTTTTGTTTTAAGTATTCTAGACCAGAGCAGAGTTTTGAAGCTATGCTTTGTCCATGTGGTCCAGGCAAAGCTTCTTAGCCTGAACTGCTGATGCTGTTTTATCTTTATCATAGAAGTGGCCTTAAGTCAGTCTGGTTGAGAGTCGAGGCCCGCTGTCAGGCCATGTGGGGAACTGTGTAGCGCCTTGACTGCAGAGGACTTCTGTAAACCAGGCATCATAAGCACTGAATTCATTTCTGAAATACAGACAAAATAAATTATGAAAAATCTGTATATACTTGAGTCCTTTACATTTTCACTTGAGCGGATGAAAAATAGAGCTGACCTCCTCTTACCTGAGGATCAGCTGGGGCTGTTCCCTTATTACAAAAAAAAACAAGAAAAAAACCCCTGTGTTAAATAATTAAATGTATTTTTACGTTAGAAAGTAAGATTGTTAACCACACTTAAACACAACAGCTGTTGTATGGCAGAGCTGTTTTACTTCGTGGGGAGAAATTCTTGAACAAATAATTTAATAAGTATTAACTGCTTTCTTGATATCTAAAGGAATTGGAGAGACTGGACTTTTAAAATATTCTTTTTTCATTTTTTTCCTGTTCCATGAAATAATGTGTACTATCTAAGTTAGATAGTAGTAGTTTACTTAATATTCATAGGACTGTTTAAAATTTGTATTGGCCCAATTATTATTTTACCATACTGAAGATCTCCCTTATGTAAAATCAGAGGTGGTAACAAAAAAATGTGTTCTTTGTTACCATATTAGGCATACTGTGCCCTTGATCTCATACTAGATGATATCCTGTTAGATTCACTTCTTGTTAATAGTTCAGTCTCTAAACTTGACCTGGGAGATTAGTCGGCAAACTTTTGTAGATAGTGCTTTGAAAGCTAGTCATTGTCTAATCCATTTAATGAATAGAGCAATGCATTATGTATCAGTTGGCCAATTCATTTAAAAGAATTGGCCTACTTGACCTCTGTTTTGGTATTGGAATCTGTAAAATAAACATGGTTTTTGAATTTTTGTAGAACAAACCTGACATAGTAAGGTAACCAGAAGGACTTTAGTAACTAGCTCTCAGTTTTGAAGAATTTACAGTGCTATAAACAATAAATTTTTGTGAGGAGAATAACTGAAAGGTGTCCTGGACTATAATAATAGCTGGGATGCACTTCTGCGGGTGGTATTGGTTGGATTTTATTTTTTGTGCACTAAGAATGTCTGAGTAGAATAGATGAGAGAAGTACAAAGCTGAGCAATCTTTGTATCTGTTCCAACACAATGAGCAAAAATATATAGTTATACAATAAATATCCATGACTGCTTTTATTTTAGTGCTTTTCATTTGCAGTCTATTCCCTTTATTATTAAGCTAGAACGCTCCTTCTGATGTAATACTTCATTATAATAGCAAAGCTAACCACCTCATCAACCAATCAGTATGCCCCAATATTTTATTTTAACTTTGCAGTAACTCCTAGCAAAGAAAAAATAGTGCTACAGAAGTTTGACAAATTCTCCATGCTGATCAACTATCAAGGGATGGAGATATGTCTTCCCCCATACCAAGTTGTGCTACGATCTTGTCGTATGTCAGAAGATAAACATAGCTAGGATAATTCTTGAATAGAATGCCCTAGCCTCTGTTTGCCAGAACCTGAGAATGGGCAACAGGGGATGGATCACTTGATGATTACCTGTTCCATTCATTCCCTCTGGGGTACCTGGCATTGGTCACTGTCGAAAGACAGGATGCTGGGCTAGATGGACCTTTGGTCTGACCCAGTAAGGGCCATTCTTATGTTCTCAAGACATTATTTCAGCAGAGTTTTGAGTTGGTAATTCGGTGGGTGTTACTGTTTCCTATGAGTTAGTATATACTTTTCGTTTACAATATTAAAAATAAAACAAATGGTTTCTGGAGACAATTCTCCAAATAAAATTTGATTGTAAAGTACTTTGAGATCCTTAAGGATGAAATTTTGCTATATAAATTTATTAATACACTTGTGTTAGACAGCTTACCCAAAAAGTTAAACAAACAGAAAAATTGTCATACCTAGATTATGCTCTCATGGGCCCCGTTTTTCAAAAGTATGTGTTTTAAATTATTCCTAATTCACACATACAATTCCATCTTTGTATGCGTGCGCTAATTAGATCCATAAAATACAGGAGCATTTACTCAAAACTATCCTGTTACTTTACAGAGAATAGTTGTGTAATGAAGTAACATGAATTTTAAATCCTGCCAGTCTTATTATGGAGGCAACATTGTAGTAAAGCTGCACTCACATCGCTATTAAACCAACTTTGCTGAAATCTTGTGGCATTAGATTTACTCTACTATTCTTAAACTAGTGATGAGATTGAGTCTTGTATTGTAAATACTTAGAGCTGAAAAGGATAAAATTTAAAAGCATGTTTCAGAGTAACAGCCGTGTTAGTCTGTATTCGCAAAAAGAAAAGGAGTACTTGTGGCACCTGAGAGACTAACCAATTTATTTGAGCATAAGCTTTCGTGAGCTACAGCTCACTTCATCCGATGAAGTGAGCTGTAGCTCACGAAAGCTTATGCTCAAATAAATTGGTTAGTCTCTCAGGTGCCACGAGTACTCCTTTTCTTTTATTTAAAAGCATGATTTTTTCAATCCTTAGCTGTTTTTAAAAAAAAAGTCTCACTGCATAAACTTTCCCTGCATCCATCTTGACCTATAGAACAATAATAATGTACCCTTTACATTATTATCATCATCATCTGTGAGCCCATTTCTGGAAATACTGATATAGAAGTCATATAAATGGTAGCTGTAGGATGTGGATTTTGCAGGTAACTTCATAACAATAAAGTAGTCGATTTTTAACAAAAAAAAAAACCACCTTGAGACTAGAGCACTTTTTTATATCATTTTGAGATGCTATATATCAAATTAGGGACCTAAACTACTTATTCCTTTAAATATTTACTTTACAATTAGTATTACGTACCTTTTGTTTCCCTTTTTAGCTCATTGTGATATCCAATGTAATGTAAATGACTCCGGATATACTAATATATCTCAATCTTTTGCATACAGCTTCAGTAACTCAGCTGGCCATTCAGAAAAGACTCTGGGAGACTTTATAAATGTTTACCAGCCCATTGTAATAATTTGGTTGCCTGGTCTAGTAGATTGGTCAGAAAAATATTACCAAACAAAGGCTTGGTTGTGGCTTTAAAGGACACAGTCAATTTGAATTTTTTTTTTAAATCGGTTTCCTGATAGAACACCCTTCTTTACAGCACATACTGAAATTCCTTTTAAAAAATAAGTGATTTGGGGGTTGGGAGTGGGGGGGTTATTGCTCTCCTGTGATGCTAATAAGGGTCTGAGATAGTGTCTCCCTCTCTAACTCCAGGGAAAACATTGAAAGTGATGTAGCTCCCCCCCTCCCCACCCCTTTTTTTAGTGTATGTCAGTATAGTAGGTACAAGATTTTCAAGTAGAAATGTGACTTTCATTATTTATTATTTGTATTAAAGTAGCAGTATCCCTTTTATGTATCATAAAGTAGCAGTTAAAATATATGTTGTTTGGTATTCGATTATGGTGATAATATGCTGGGTGCAGCATGGAAGATGATGCTGATGGGTTTGTGAGGTGAAGACAGTCGGATAGCTGTAGGTGAAAATACTGGCAAAGCATGAAACAGGCACTACACAAAGCAAGATCAGTTCATATATTAGGAGGGAGGGGCAGACGAATATAGAGCTCTCAAGGTGCTGAGGAGAAGCTGAGATTTGGTATGATAGAGGATTGGTAGCCAGCAGAGGGATTACCATTTCTAAATGAACTTCAGTTTAACTAACCCTAAAACAAAGATATTTCAAGCAGAACTATTTTAATGTTCTATCTTAAAAAATTTTTCACATACATATAGTGCTTGCAAAGCCTGGGATGCTGATGTCTTCTGTTTTCCCCACAGAACAGGTACAGCATGGGCAATGGCAGCACAAGGGCCCCAAAATGCCTTGCCACTTTGCCATAACTGACTACAGTAGCACCGTAGAGGATAAAGGATAGTTCAATTTCTGTGGCCTATTCAGATCTTTGGCCAACTGTGAGATAGTGCCACTTGTGAGCAGGGGTCATTGGGCTGAGACCTCCCAATTCTAAAGTTTCTATACGTTTGTCTAGATACACAGCACTTCACGTGTTGTATAAGATTGTTTCAGTGAAAGTTATTCTACCTCCTCCCCTTCACTTTAAAAAACAAAAAGGAGGTGTGGTGGGTGTGCTTTATTTCTTTTATGAATATAACCAACTATATCATCTCAGTTGAGGTGACTGAATAGTAAAAAGACAATTTTTCTTTAAAACATACACAGTTTTAGTACAGTTCTTATTGTTGCTTACTTTCTTTAAAGCTTGTGTACTGATAAAGCTGCTTCATTGTAGGAGGGCTGACAAATGGTAGTGGTCGCTATATCTCTGCAGCACCCGGAGCAGAAGCAAAGTATCGCAGTGCCACGAGTACCTCCAGTCTTTTTAGCTCCAGCAGCCAACTCTTCCCTCCTTCACGTCTTCGTTATAGTAGGTCTGATATTATGCCCTCTGGACGCAGTAGGTTGCTGGAAGATTTCAGAAATAATCGCTTCCCTAACCTTCAACTAAGAGACCTTGTTGGACATATAGTTGAATTTTCTCAAGACCAGCATGGTTCGAGGTAAATGTTGTAGTGAAGCTTATAATTGAAGTAATAACATTTATAAATTGAGTTAAAGCATTTCATTTTTAATGTGGATTTGTGGTTGCCCCACAGTGAAGCATCTATCATTTTTACAGCAACAGTTTTTAGAATAGAGCTACATTTAAGTAATGCAGAAAGTCTTACACTAGCCTCCCTTCATACCAGGAAGATTTTCACCATACGTTATGTAAGGAGCTAAATGTACAATTCTTAAGTAAAAAATATTTTCAATATAGAATCAGTCTTTCTAAACTTTAGGAGTTCTCTTAAGTATCAGAAAGACCTTGGTAAAAGACTGGAATCTGGAATCAAATACATTTTTCAGTAGTACCACAGCAGCTACTTAATTGTCATTTTGTCTGCCATAGGTAGGGTAACAAATTGCTAGAAGAATTAGTCAAGAGCAATTTACCCTTCAGCCATTTTTTTATTGGAACGTTAATCATCAGTGTTGTTCTGAAATACGTCTATATTTATATTTTAAAAACTATTAGTGAAAGTATTCCTTCTAAATATAGTCTAATTAAATGTCCTGATTTTAGTGGTTTGATTTCTCATCAAAATAAATGTTGTGATTCGTAGCAGTTGAGGTTTTCCCTTTGTTTAGGTAATGGCATATAAATTTCTCTTGCACTTAGATTCATACAGCAAAAGCTAGAACGAGCTACTCCAGCTGAACGCCAGATGGTATTTGCTGAGATTCTGCAAGCAGCATATCAGTTGATGACTGATGTATTTGGAAACTATGTAATACAGAAATTCTTCGAGGTAAGTATATACTTTAGTCAGTATTTGTGTGCCTGCACTAAAAGACTTGTGTTTATTTAAAGGTTCTATTCTGATATGGTAACAGATATTGTACACTTACCATAGCACCTAATTTTTTGATACTGAAGGGTGCTCGATAGTGTTTTCTCTTCAGTGCTCCCCAAAAAGAGTGGGAGAGATTTTCCTTGTGTGGTGGTGTCCTGGCATGGCCCCGTCCTCTTGACAGTTGTTATCCTCTCCACTCTTAGGCTATAATCGTGTTTCAGGAAGTAGGGTGAGTGCAGTTTGCCTGCTGGTTGTAGGGATACACAGTAGTTTCCTTATTACTTAGAAAAAAAATTGTCTTGACTCGGTAGGGATGACTTCTAAAATTGCTTTAAAAACAGTGCTACTTCATCCACATTTCGCAGGTGAACTATTTTTAAACCAGTTAGCCTGAAGTTTTAACGTGTTGAGAGGCAGTTCAGGAAATACTGTTTTAGACCCACTTTATTATAGATAGGAGCATAGAAGTCCTGTTGCGTTGCTCAGTGCGGCTATGTAGAGATCCTTAGTTGATGCTTTGAAGTGTTAATGTTTGTTTAGGCCTTCTAAGGCCATTTTTAAAATAAACATCGCAGCAATTTGCTTAAACTAATACCTAAATATATGAGTGTCCATCACAATATGTAAAATAAAATAAATGTATATTTTTTAAAATTTCACCCTTAAAATCTGGTAATTTTTTTTCTCAGTATTTTAAAAATCCTTTATTGATCAGGGTCCACAACAGATTCTCCTATAACATATGTAGCTTGCAGTTCTCACCCACTAGATTTTTGTAATCTGTCAGTAAATGAAGAATAACACTGCACATGATTTAAAAAAAAAAAAACTCCTTATGAACTTTTCAGTGAAAATATTTATTGTGCATACATGGCCATGTTTAAACTAAAATAATTTGTTTGCACACAGTCAAAGCCTGGGGGTTCACAATTATGCCTCCTACTTATTTTAATTCTCCACATACTCAGGTTAATTCTTTGTGATGGCAAGCAGGGCAGTGTTCCAGAATAATTCCTTGTATATCTAAATAAATACATTGAAAATTGACCCTAACAATGTCATTCAGTAGCAACAATCACAAGCTAGTATCAGGAGGCAAAAAAAAGAAAAACTTTGAGATACTCATATAGTGAATTAAAACATTTTTGTTTTAAAAATTTGCTTGTTTTCAGTTAATTGCTAGTGGGATAAAGGTGTGTTTGTTTGGGTGACCCTTAACTGTGTATCTCCATAGTTTAAAAACCTGTAGTTATTTTTACTGTAACTCAGCTTCTCTTGGTTTCTCATTCTTGTTTTTGTTAACATACAGTGTTCTTATATGGATTTTTACACTTAAATCTGTGATGTACTTTCCACTGCAACCCCAGCCCAATAAAGTTGTTTTGTTTAAAAGTTGCTCAATGACAGTTCTGTGCAGTTGGGATAATTTGTTCCATCTTCTTTCTCTGAATCCAAATTCCCTGTATAGCTTTGCTGCACTGCCGGCTCATATCCCCCATTGTCTTCTTTTTTTTTTTTCTTTTTCCTTTTCCCCCAGTAAAAATGATCTCTGCAGAATGATAGGTCTAGGCTTAAATTCTTTCCATACTCATTTGCCCACCCACTGAGTCAGAATGCCATCACAGTATCTAACCTCTACAAGCTGCCTCTGCTTCTCGCTGCTCCTATGCTTTCCAAGGTTTTTTTTTTCTCCAAATAGAGGAGGTACCCTAGAGCTGCAGGAGCAGCCAGGATGGGGTGTTGAAAAGGAATGCAGCGCTCCCTTGCACATTCAGTCTGCATGCTTTTGCAGTTTCTATGTACCATGTGCTCCAGCTTTTTCCTTGTGCAGATTAGTCCACAAAGTGAGATGGCCAAAAAATCATGGGTGCATAATTAGAAGGATATTTTCAGGGTATAGAACTGCATCCTGACAAAGCAGTGGTTCTGAAAAGAACTTATGAGCCATGGTAGATAACCAGCTGAACATGAACTCTGTCCAGTGCTGTGACTGAAAGGGCTCACAAAAAATGTGAATGCATAAGCAGGTGATACTCCCTCTGTATAAAGCATTTCAGACCACTGTTCAAGTACTGTCTGGTTCTGGTGTTTATACTTCTTTAAAAGTGAAGTTAGAAAAGCTACGGAGCGTTCATCAAAGAGCTGTGGGAATTATTCTGAGGTCTGGAAAATGCATCTTACGCTGAACATCTTTCAATCTGCTAATTTTTCAAAGAGGGATAAAAAGCAGCTTGACTGTGGTCTCTAAATACATATACTGGGAGAAGATACCTGACACTATAGGGCTGTTTAATGTAGTAGGTAAAATCATAACCAGAGTCAATGGCTGAAAGATGAAGCTAGAAAACTTCAGATTGGGGATAAGCTGCAAATTTTGAACAGGGAAAACAATTGTTGGAACAATTTCCCAAAGGATATGGTGTAGATTTGTTTTCACTTAGTCTTTAAACAAAGACTGGATGTTATCTTAAAGGTGTTCTGTAGTTCAACCACAAATTATTGAGCTTAACTCAAGAATTGACTGAAATGTTACCACCCGTGTTATGTAGGAGGTCACATTAGATGGTGGTTGGTCATTTGTAGTTATTTCATCTTGGTGTCGTAAATTGACTCAGGCCTAGCCCCAGAAATGTTCCCAAGAAAGACAGCACTAATCCATAGATACAGCTAAGGGGTTCCAATGTCAACTACTAAATGCAGGTAAAATTGCCTGACACTTGTACTTGTCCTCAGCTACCTAAACACCCAGTGTGCTGGTACACTTTGGCTCTGCTTCATGGGTCTTAGACAGTTCCAAACTTTCCCAAGGTGTGCAAGGTACCAACGAGCTTTCCATGGCATTTGAGGCCTCAGTGAGCCACTCCAGAGGTGACACCTTTCTCTGCTACTGCCCTTTTGTGACCTATAAAAAAGCTCATCTGTTAAGTTTATTAGGTTTATTTAAATGATTTTGTCACCATGCAGTGACAGAACCAAATCTGAGACATTGAAAGAGCACATTGAAAATGTTATTCATTGGCAAATTGGGATCACATGTTGTGGTTAAATTGCAAAGGATTGCCCCTTATGTCAACCTTTTGCGGTGTCTACACTGTGCTGGGTTGACGGGAGAAACTCTCCCGTCAACTTACCTTGTGCTTTTTGTTCCGGTGGAGTACCAGAGTCGTTGGGAGAGCGATTGGCGGTCAATTTAGCGGGTCTTCACTAGACCTGCTAAATCGACAACATCCCCCACTCCCGTCCCCGTGGATCGGTCGCTGCACATCGATCCCCTGGTAAGTGGAGACAAGCCCTATGACAGTTAGATTTCTGCCAAATAAACATCATCATACTGCAATGCATCAGCTTTCATTTAACAGCATCTTTGTTTTCTTGTAGTTTGGAAGCCCGGATCAAAAGTTAGCCCTAGCAACACGCATACGTGGTCATGTTCTGCCATTAGCCCTACAGATGTATGGTTGTCGGGTTATTCAGAAAGCACTAGAATCTATCTCACCTGACCAGCAGGTAATTGTAAGTTAGAACAGTATTTTTTTTTTTATTTATTTTCAACAAATCCATTGTGTACTCTCTAAAGATTTTCAGTTTTTACTATATTGTGACATATGCCTGAAATAAAATGAATATTTTATTAGTGTAATTCTTCAGATAAAAAAGATAATCTGGCTAGGTTTACAGTGAACATAATGATTTGAATATTACATTTGAAAATGCAGTTTTGCTGAGACCGCATCAGTGTAGAGAAGTGGATAATTTAGTAGTGTCCTTATTTTTTGCAGAATGAAATGGTGAAAGAGTTGGATGGTCATGTTCTGAAATGTGTGAAAGATCAAAATGGAAACCATGTTGTACAAAAATGCATTGAATGTGTCCAGCCACAGTCACTCCAGTTCATCATTGATGCTTTCAAAGGACAGGTAATGTTATTAATTTCTCTACTTTCTCTAGGAGTTGCATCATTGACCCAAGGATAGCTGTATAATTTGCAAATACCAACAAGCGTTTATCAACACATTGGTGTCTCGTTTAAGTTAACATAGCATGTAACATCACTTTTTTTTTTGTCCTAACTGAAAAAAATAAAACCCTGGAATTACATAGTTAATATGACATAGAGTGAGAGTATATTGGGAATGAGGCCCTCTGAAGAGTACATCTGATCCTCTATGAATTTGATGGCAGAAACACTTAACTTATTGTCAAGTTTTTCATTCCAGTTTAGAGACTGACGTGATCAGGTTTCCTTTGTCATACTTTATTATTTCAGTTAACCAAAGGCCATCTCTGATCTCTGTTCATGGCAATAGAAGTAACTGCAGTTATTACCAGACTCTCTTGTAAAGAGAGATTTATTTCTCCTCTGTCTGTTCCTATGTGCTTTACCTTAAGTAGTAGCAATTTCTTCCAAGGTTATCCACCTGATTCTAATCACTTTTAATAAAACACCTTTATTAAATTCAATCAAATGTTCTCTGAGCCTGGATTAGTAGAGGTGTCTGATAGGAAAGGTGACACTGGTCATTATTCCAAAAAATTATATGCCAAGGTTAATATTGTTCTAAAGACAATACAGAAATCACTGCAGCTAAATAAACTTTTAGTATGACCACCTTGTACTTGTCTAGTCTGAAAAATATACCTAATTCAGACAGATTAGGTTTTATTTTAGTGAAGCACCGTACACATTTCTTTACAATATCTCCAACATATCATTCTCTCTCATGCACTTTACTATACTGAGATGGATATTTTTCCCCTGTGATATTAACCTTTTATTGTGAATAGCAATACCATGACTTACAAAATGATGGCTGATTTCACTTTTCGAGTCCCCTCACTGTTTACATCAAAGTCTGATGGGGGGAAGGGTGGAGGGGCTGGTTTCAGTGGTTTATAAATAGAGGCCCTTTATAACGCTATTTATTGGCAAATCATGCATTATTCCAGGTGCAATATAATGTAGTAATTGAAAAAATGAAAAATACATTACAAAAGTGTTGTACAACAGAAGATAACTTTCATAGAATCATAGAAATGTAGGGCTGGAAGGAACCTCAAGAAGTCGAGACCAGGCCCCTGTCCTGGCACAGGAGCAAGTAAACCTAGACCATCTGTGACCTATGTTTGTCCAATCTGTCCTTAAAAGACTAAAATGATGAGGATTCCACAACCTCCTTTGGAAGCCTGTTCCAGTGCTTTAACTATCCTTTTAGTAAGAGAGATTTTCCTATTATATAAGCTAAATCTCTCTCAGCAGATTGAGCCAATATCTGCTTGTCCTACCTTCAGTGCACATGGAGAACAATTGATCCCCGTCCTCTTTATAACAGCCCTTAACAAATTTTGAAGACTGTTTTCAGGTCCCCCCTCAGTCATTTTTTCTCAGTACTAAACATGCCCAGTTTTTTTAACCTTTCCTCATAAGTCAGGTTTTCTGAACCTTTTATCATTTTTATTGCTCTTCTCTGGACTCTGTCCAGTTTATCCACATGTCCTAAAGTATGGTGCCCAGAATTAGATACACTACTCCAGCTGAGGCCTCACCAGTACTGAGTAGAGCGGGACTATTACCTCTCTTACATATGACACTCCAGTTAATACACCCCACAGTGATATTACCCTTCTTTCCAGCTGCATCACATTGTTGATTCGTATTCAGTTTGTGATCCACTATAACTAAGGCTGCGAGTTTGTCACGGAGCTCACAGAAAGTCACAGATTCCATGACTTTCCGTGACCTCCGTGACTTTTGCAGTGGCCATTTGTACCTGGCTCAGGGGCAGCTCAGACAGCCCCTGCGCCAGGCACACTGGATGCTGCTGGGCACTCTCCGGCCACTGCACCCCTCCTTCCCCTGCAGCAGAGTTGGGTGTGGGAGCGGGCAGGAAGTTGGGGCATGGGATGGGTGAGGTGGGCTCTGGGCAGTGCTTACCTGGGGGGCTCCCTGGAAGCGGTGACATCCCCCTTGCTCAGCTGCTAGGCAGAGGCATGGCCAGACAGTTCTGTGTGCTGTCTCCACCCACAGTGCTGGCTTCGTAGCTCACGTTGGCTGGGAACCACGGCCAAGGTTTATTCACGGGTGTTTTTAGTAAAAGTCACGGACAGGTCACAGGCCGTGAATTTTTGTTTACTGCCCGTGACCTGTCTGTGACTTTTACTAAAAATACCCATGACTAAAATGTAGCCTTAACTATAACCCCTAAATCCCTTTTTGGCAGTACTACCACCTAGCCTGTTACTCCCCATTTTGTAGGAATGCATTTGATATTTTCCTTCCTAAGTGAAGTACTTTGCACTTGTCTTTATTGAATTTCATCTTTATTGAAATTCAGACCAATTCTCCAGTTTGTCAAGGTTGTTTTGAATTCTGATCCGATCCTTCATGGCTCTTGCAACTTCTCCCAGCTTGTTGTCATGTGAAAATTTTACTCCTCAGTCCATTATCCAAGTCATTTAATGAAAATATTGAATCTCGCAGGACTGACCACTGCGAGACCCCATTAGATATGCGCTCCCAATTTGACAGAAAACCATTGATAACTACTTTTTGAGTACTGTCTTTCAACCAGTTGTGCACCCATCTTATAACAATTTCATCTAGACCACATTGCCCTAGTTTGCTTATAAGAATATCATGTGGAACTGTGTCAAAAGCCTTACTAAAATCAAGATACATCACATCTACTGCTTCTCCCCTATTCACTGGCTAGTAACCTTGTCAAAGGAAATGAGGTTGGTTTGCCATGATTTGTTCTTGACAAATCCATGCTTACTATTCCTTATAACCCTATTATCCTTTAGGTGGTTACAATTTGATCAGTAATTTGATAATTTAATAATTTGCAGGCTAGCTTTATTAATTAATTTTAGCTTAATTAATTAATCAAAACTTCCAGATATAAGTCTTTGTGTTCAATCCTGGCCATCACCTAAAAATTTAAGCCCTTAAATCAAACCTTCAAGGACATGTCTGGATAAGAATTTAAGTAACCAGAGTAAGCCAAAGATTTGACTGTATATTTTTAATATATACTTAAAGTATGTGCATGTAACAGTGATGGAATACAAAATTTGTAGCATAATCAGTTGCAGAATTTCAAAACGGTTTTATAAGATTACAGAATATCCAGTTAATACATAAAATTCCAGATTAGGAAACATGAGTGAAAGAATATTTTTCTTAAATGTGATCAGTGCAAATGAAGACTCTCCGAGACCCTAGGTACATCATGTCATGGGCCTCTTGTGGATTTGCCCATAGATAAGAACATAAGAAGGGCCATACTGGGTCAGACCAAAGGTCCATCCAGCCCAGTATCCTGTATACCGACAGTGGTCAATGCCAGGGGCCCCAGAGGGAGTGAACCTAACAGGTAATGATCAGTGATCTCTCTCCTGCCATCCATCTCCACCCTCTGACAAACAGAGGCTAGGGACACCATTCCTTACCAATCCTGGCTAATAGCCATTAATGGCTTTAGCCTCCATGAATTTATGCAGTTCTCTTTTAAACCCTGTTATAGTCCTAGCGTTCACAACCTCCTCAGGCAAGAAATTCCACAGGCTGACTGTGCTCTGAGTGAAGAAGAACTTCCTTTTATTTGTTTTAAGCCTGCTACCCATTAATTTCATTTGGTGGCCCCTAGTTCTTATATTATGGGAACAAGTAAATAACTTTTCCTTATTCACTTTCTCCACGCCACTCGTGATTTTATATACCTCTATCATATCCCCCCTTAGTCTCCTCTTTTCCAAGATGAAAAGTCCTAATCTCTTTAATCTCTCCTCATATGGGACCCGTTCCAAACCTCAAATCATTTTAGTTGCCCTTTCCTGAACCTTTTCTAATGCCAGTATATCTTTTTTGAGATGAGGGGACCACATCTGTACACAGTATTCAAGATGTGGGCATACCATGGATTTATATAAGGGCAATAAGATATTCTCCGTCTTATTCGTTATCCCTTTTTTAATGATTCCTAACATCCCATTTGCTTTTTTGACTGCCGCTGCACACCGCGTGGACGTCTTCAGAGAACTATCCACGATGACGCCAAGATCTTTCTCCTGATTTGTTGTAGCTAAATTAGCCCCCATCATGTTGTATGTATAGTTGGGGTTATTTTTTCCAATGTGTATTACTTTACATTTATCCACATTAAATTTCATTTGCCATTTTGTTGCCCAATCACTTAGTTTTGTGAGATCTTTTTGAAGTTCTTCACAGTCTGCTTTGGTCTTAACTATCTCGAGCAGTTTAGTATCATCTGCAAACTTTGCCACCTCACTGTTTACCCCTTTCTCCAGATCATTTATGAATAAGTTGAATAGGATTGGTCCTAGGACTGACCTTTGGGGAACATCACTAGTTACCCCTCTCCATTCTGAAAATTTACCATTTATTCCTACGCTTTGTTCCCTGTCTTTTAAGCAGTTCTCAGTCCATGAAAGGATCTTCCCTCTTATCCCATGACAACTGAATTTACATAAGAGCCTTTGGTGAGGGACCTTGTCAAAGGCTTTCTGGAAGTCTAAGTACAGTATGTCCACTGGATCCCCCTTGTCCACATGTTTGTTGACCCCCTCAGAGAACTCTAATAGATTAGTAAGACATGATTTCTCTTTACAGAAATCATGTTGACTTTTGCCCAACAATTTATGTTCTTCTGTGTGTCTGACCATTTTATTCTTTACTATTGTTTCAACTAATTTGCCCGGTACTGACGTTAGACTTACCGGTATGTAATTGCCAGGATCACCTCTAGAGCCCTTCTTAAATATTGGCGTTACATTAGCTATCTTCAAGTCATTGGGTACAGAAGCTGATTTAAAGGACAGGTTACAAACCATAGTTAATAGTTCCGCAGTTTCACATTTGAGTTCTTTCAGAACTCTTGGGTGAATGCCAGTAGTGGTGAATGATGTAGTAGTCGTGGCAAGTGGCCCCCTTCCTTCTACCAAGAAAAACAGGAACAGTTGTGTGAGAGTACCCCTGTTAAACTTACACCAGTAGCTAGGGTATCTGCTTAGCAGACTGGGTAATGCCCCAAGCACATTTCTGCTGCCTCTGAGAACTGATGTAATCAGATGGCTCCAGGAGCTGGGGTCCTAGGCACAGATCTTTAGTGTTTATGACTTTCTCTGGCTCTGAATGTGTTTGGAGGCTGAAATTTCTAATGCTGGAAGACACCACTTCTGTGAAGACTTCAGTACTTTGAAAAATAGCTAATATTCAATAACTCACTTTTGAAAAGTAATTTACAGCACACTTGTAAACTTCAGTATGTCTAATTTCAAAATTTGTAATCCTGTTGTTTTAAGGTATTTGTGCTTTCAACTCATCCGTATGGCTGCAGAGTAATTCAGCGTATTCTGGAGCACTGCACTGCTGAGCAGACTTTGCCCATTTTAGAAGAATTGCATCAACACACAGAACAGCTTGTGCAGGTTAGTGTACTCTTATGTTTCAATATGAAGTTACTATCAGCTCTGTTTTTTGTTGTAGATTTCAGTTTCTTTTATATAACTGGCTGTTGTTCCTTAATTGCTTAGGAGATGATAAAGCTTTGTTTATGCACTTTTGGTATAATGTAGGGTACAGTGTTAGTTAACAGTATCCGTAGAATCAGCTTATAGAAATTTTTGGAGGTTTTATGACCACTACAAAATCAGTGGCTTTATTGATGGTGAATGTGTAGAATTAATTTTAAACAGATTTAGCAAATAATGGTCTTTACTTGGCAAATCACAAGTTTTAGCAAGGTTCAGATTTTGGACCTAAAATCCATAGAAGGACCATGAATAATTCTCGGTGAAATCTTGTTTTTTCTGGTGTGCTCTTTTAATCATTTTGTAATGATCAGTTACAGTTACTAATTTTTTTCTCTTTACACCCATACCAGTTGTAGTTCTCAAAGTGAATACAAAAATGCATAAGCCATATGAGTTTCTCAGACGGAACCACAATAAGAAAACTGAAATCTTTTTATTTTCAGGATCAATATGGAAATTATGTTATCCAACATGTGCTGGAGCATGGTCGTCCTGAAGACAAGAGTAAAATAGTTTCAGAAATAAGAGGAAAAGTTCTAGCTCTGAGTCAGCACAAATTTGCCAGGTATTACAATGTTCTCAGTGTTAAAGAAAGGTTCACTAACCTTTTTAATGTTGTTTTGGAATTGACTTATTTACGTCAGTTGCTGAGGAAAGGATTTAATTTTTCTGCCTTTGTTCAAAGCTGATTAATATTTTGCCTAGAGCTTCCATTTGCGTGAAAAAGTAAGACTTTGGTAAGAAGAAAATGTTCCAATAAGTGGAACAAAACACATCAGAATTTTCCACAAAATGTCTGACAGCTGGGCAGTGTGCCCATCCAGAGATCAGCCCAGGGAGCTGGCGAGGTGGGGAACCAGCCACCCAGCTCCTTGGAGAGCTGTGGGTCCTGGAAAGCATGGGCTCCAGAGCAGCCCGCTCACTAGGCAGGCTGATGTAGAACCAGGGACCTTTAGAACCCTGGCTGCCAAGGAGACATGAGCTTGGGAGCCGGGGCTTCCAGATATTTGGCTCCTCGTAAGCCCACCAAGGGGGCTGCCGACGAGCTGGTGGCTTGGGAGCGAGGGATTTTCAGGCTCTCAGCTCCCCATCAGTCTGCGTGAGGAGTCAGGAGCCTGGAAACTTGGGCTGCCTAGAAGACGGGTAGGTGAGCTGGTAGGAAACCAGGCAGGTTTCACACAATATTTGGAACTCGAGTCATTTTCCAGCAGAAGAATGTTGAGTTGGAAAATTTCCTACCAGCTCTAATTTTGACCATCTCAAACGTACAGTGGAGTCACATCTTACATGGGGGTTAGGGTAAAATCAGTGCGTAAGGTGAAAATCACGTATAGTCAAAATTACCCTTGAAAATTCATTAAATCGCCCATACAGTACATTATACGCTCCATCACATTACGATTGGGATCGGCATCCGTAGCGCTACGTGTCCGTGAGAATGTAAGCCTCGTGTTTGTGGCCTTGAAACAGCGAATCATGCCTTGGTCGAGAGGTTGGAGGATGGAGGTGGTATTAGCGGGGAGAAAGATGATTTCAACTTTGTTATGTGCAAACCGGAGTGCTGCAGGGTGGCCAGGAGCATTGTCTACATCAGCAACACTTTAAAGTCAAGTCCTTTCTCTTCGAGGTAACGCTTGGCCTCCAGAATGAAACACTTGTGGAACCAATCCAGAAATAATGCTGCCATCACCCAAACCTTTTTATTTGATTGCCAGAACACAGGCAGGAGATTTTTGTTCTTGCCTTTTAGGGCACGGGGATTTGCAGCCCTGTAGAGCAAGCCCGGCTTTATTAAATGCCCAGCCGCATTGCCACAAAACAACATAGTCACATGATCTTTAGCTGCTTTAAAGCTAGGGGCTTGTCTTTTTGATTTCGAAGTGTAAGTGCAGTTGGGCATTTTTTTTCCAGAAGAGCCCAGTCTCATCAGCATTAAAAACTTGTTCCGGAAGATAGCCCTTTTCTTCTATGATTTTCTTTAATTGTTCGGGGTAGACTTTTGCTGCCTCTTCATTGGCAGATGAAGTTTCACCAGTAGTCTGCACGTTTTTGAGGTTGAAGCGATTCCTAAAACTGTTAAGCCAACCTTGGCTAGCTTTGAATTCCTTCTCATCAGAAGGCTGTTCCTCTTCGGCGGGAGGTTTGAACAGGGCGTAGAGTCTAAGAGCCTTTTCTCGCAACGTGTTGCCATCGATAGGCACATGTTTACGGTTCATGTCTTCCAGCCATAAAGTTTAATGCCTTTTCAGTCTTCGCTAAAGTCTTATCACGCACCTGGCTCGTCACTGTAGCAATTATTGGAGCACTTGATGCCACAGCTTAACGAATTTCTCTCTCTCGAATCTTGATGGCATGGATGCTAGATTCGTTGTGGCCATATTTACGCGCTGCGTTGGAGACCGATATACACCGTCTCTCAGTAAGTCCAACACAGCCAGATTTTCCTCCAGCGTTGGAACAGATCACTGTTTCTTCAGTTGAGCACCAGATGAAGTAGTTGGCTTGCGTTTAGGGGCCATGTTGTACAAAAAATACGTACAGTATCTTTAAACACTAGAATCACACTCAGCGCAGCGAGATGCTTACGCTATGAGAGGCATGTGGGAACTGAGACTGACTGAGGGAACAGCAGATTCACATCTCCCAGCTCACACTCGCTCCGGGGCATATGCTCATTGAGTGGAATGGTGGGCGGAATCGCCCGCGCTATTTACAGGTATCTTCTTTTTCTTTTCTTTTCTTTTTTTTTTTTTTGCCGAGCGCGTATAGTTGAATTCGCGTAAATTAAATATGTGTACGATGCGACTCACCTGTACAGATTATCAGCATTTTTTCCACACAAAAAGAAAGTCCTTTAAAAACGAAGGAAATTAATCTTTTGGCTTATCTCATGCACTTTCAATATTTAGTACCACAGTCATAATGTATGTATAAAATACTCAGATGTGCCAATCCCTATTCAAATAAATTAGAAAGTAATATCCTAAAATAATATTCAAAACCTTTTAAACCTATAAAACACAATTAACTTATTTTTTTCAGCAATGTGGTAGAAAAATGTGTAACTCATGCATCTCGTGCTGAAAGAGCTCTACTTATTGACGAGGTTTGTTGCCAGAATGATGGTCCTCACAGTGCCTTATACACCATGATGAAGGACCAATATGCCAACTATGTTGTTCAGAAGATGATTGATATGGCTGAACCTGCGCAGCGGAAGATTATAATGCACAAGGTACATGATATATATAGCTTCATCAGCGTTGGGGGGGTTTTTTCCTCTACATTCACGTTTCCTGTCACCTCTCCTTTGTACATATTTCTGAAGTTACCGGAATTTCTGTAGAAGCCACCTATCCTGTAGGTTCATTACCCTTGTCAGGAAGGGGGCATTTATGGCTTAGTAAAATAAAATAAAAAGCACATCCTTTTTTTTATTTTTAATTATTTTAAATGTCTAATAGTCTGGTGAAGCAGGATATAATTGGATCTTTGACAATTCATTTAGTTTCTACAGATTTATGTTTTGAGCCTTGAAAACAACTCCTAACAGTTATGTCTAGTATGAATCTCATTTTTATTCTTTTTAAAATAAACCTGACTTTTTATATTAAACATAAAAATTTTCTATCCAATGCTCTTTAGTATACATTTTAGAAAATCAACAGTTTTGAAATTTTCTTCCATCATGTGGCAGTCACTAGTATGAATGGTTGAGTCATCCTCATCTATCACTTGCTAATCCAGATGCCAGATTTCCACACTTAAGGTACGTCTACACTGCAGCAGCTCCCTGTTGCAGGAGTCGTTCCTTGTGGCAGGAAAAGGTTCCAGGCGCGGGGAGCTGCTGGAGCTTTTCCCTTCCACAGTGAAAGCCTCTGGCAGCAGGTAGAGGCTGTGGCAGAGGGAGAGGTAGTGGGGAAAACTGCTGCTGAGCCTTTCCCCTTTTGCCTCTCTGCCAGAGCCTTGCCCTGACACACCTAGCCACACACCACAGTGTGGCCACAGTCTGCTTTTTGCTGGAGGAAGAAGCGTGCAGTGTAGATGTAGCCTTAGTTCTTCCTCCTTGACATGCAGACAAGCTTCTTAGTTGAGAATATCTAGAGATGGAGAAAATCACAGTTAATCTACACTACCCTTTTTAGTGTCCTGTTCAATAGCCATTGAAGTAATTGTGCTTGAACTCTTGATTACTCTGGCATATTGAATGGCTGCCTTCCTGGTGTTGGCACATAACAGAAAAAAATGAACAAAGTAAACAAACAACAGTTCTTTCTCTTTTATTGACATGCTCTGAGTAATTCATTTTTTCACATTTAAATAAACAAAAACTTGAAGACAAATATATTTAATAGAAATTAAACTACATTTAGATAGCCAGTACTAAACAAGCTTAAATGCCTGTAATAAGAAGAAGGCTCACTTGGCCTTCTGGTTCTTCAGAATCTAATTTGAAATCTTTCTAGAAACTTTCTAACGTTTCAAATATAGGGCTCCACTTGAAAATATTTAACTTATTCTGAAAATTTATTGTAGATAACTTGTATCTGAAAATCTGTTAATCTTAACTAGATTTTTCTTCTTGTAGATTCGACCGCACATTACAACTCTGCGTAAATATACCTATGGCAAACACATACTGGCCAAGTTAGAGAAGTATTACCTGAAGAACAGTGCTGATCTGGGGCCAATCGGAGGACCACCAAATGGGATGCTGTAAAAGACCATACATACAGGCAGCAACTTGAATGAAGAAAAATTTCATTGTGAATTATCAAAACCCACAACTTAACTATAAATGTTCTGATTTTTTTAAATCTATTTATTGACTCTGTTCATCCATTTGTAAAATTTTTATTGTTCTTGTGTATATTTTTGGGGAGTGAATTATAAAATATCTCCAGCCCTGGCCCGGAGACCTATCAGATTGAACTGCTGACAAAGCACAGGATGCCTGTATATGATGTAATTGTATCAAAATAGCTGTCACATATTTTGTAAATTTTTACCTTGTAAAGTCACTGAAAAATAGTTTTTAAAGGGAAAAAGTACATTATTCTTTTAATACACTGGCTTGCAATCTGGTAGGTCTACCCACTATCACAGCACAACAGGTTTCTAGAGTTGTAAATAGAATGTCTTCCCCCCTTCCCCCCCCGTGTGGAGTCTTTTATACCAGATTAAAATTGATCAACTGCATAAATATTATTTAACATGTTACAAAGTTAAGTTGTATTTTGGTGGTTCACAACATATTATCCAAATAGCAAAAAGGGCACGGCAAACTAAAATAGGGATTGAAAAAACAATGGGAACTTTAAAGACAAGCATCTGTCATTTGCTGTGGACATGATTTTTTTAAAAATGCAATGCCCTAATATTTTCTCTAGCAATGTATTAAAAAAAAAAAAAAAAAGTGATGTATATACTTATATATTGTTGTACAAGGTAGAGGAATAAAATCATGGTGGTACTTCCATAAAATAAAGTACTGTCTGAATAGAGAATAATCCTGCATTAACTTTACAGTCAGTTTTGCAATGCGGGAAGAGTAGAGTTTTGTATTTTTTTAATTTGCATATAGAATTGTAAGACATGATTTGAAAATGTTGAGCATTTATTTTGCTTTCTCACAGTAGATGCAAAAAAGTAGGTATTGATGGAGGAGAAAAGGGGCCACTGAACAGTAAACTTGATAGCTCAACATGTAAGCATGATTAAATATTCAGATAGCTTTTTTGCTTCCTATAAATATATGCATTGTATACGTGTAGTTAATAGGTGTAAGTTTACAGTTTGAAAACAAATCTCTTGTTTCGATGTTTATTACAAGCCTTGCTAATTTAGTAGTGATGCTTACCTTGGTTGTACAGATGTACATTTGTAAACCTTCATGCTGTAAATGTAATTTGTTTTACCCCCTTTGGGGACAAAAATTTGCATTTTAGTGTATATTCATATCCCCCTCCCCTCTTTGCCTTGGCATATAGTGTTGTATAATGTAAATTTATTTCAACAAATCAAGAGTGATTTTTTAAAAATTCTATCTTTATATGGTTTCAGAAATATGAACCAGCTTTCTTTTTATCTATTGTGAGAAACATTATGTTTTCTTTATAACATAGCTGTTGATTCTGTTAATATGGACATTTTGGGAAATGAATCAATTGAAAATTTAAGTCAGGATAATAAGAATAGTAAGCAAGAAATGGACTGAAATATTTGGTTGCCCGAGAAACCAATGCTTCTTCCATCTTAATAAATGTGGCATGATTTTTTTGTACAGAAGAGTACTGTATTTTTGAATAGCCTACTCCAAACCTAAAGCAAATATGTATGATACTGTCAATTTTTTCTCTGGACATATGACATTGTAACAGTAACATGAAGATGATGTACATTTACAAGCGGCCTTATGTACATTTCCCAATGATCTTTTTAAGGCAGAATTGTGACCATATGTGTATAATTAAAATCCTTTTTAATCCTTTGCCTATGGAAATATTTTGGAAAAAAGCTTACTTTCAGTTTCTGAAAGATGAAGAAAGTGCTTGTATTTTGTTGAAGCAAGTATTTTGTGTAGAACATTAATTTTGATGGCATAACTTTTTTTTAATCTACAAGCTATTGGGTTCTGTGTCTTGAGCATTGATCACATAAATCTGTTATGGTAAGGCTCTGATGATGAGGAAAAAAGAACCAGCAGTGGTATAATCTTGTATATAGAGTTCTGTCATCTTACTGTTCATATCAAAATCTACAGAAGTTTCCTTGCAGCATAAAATTTTAGGTGTTCTATATTTTTTTGTTGTATTCTTGTAGCATTAATTTAACAAAACAGCTTGCTGAAGGTTAGTCTGGCCTACGTCTGAGACTGTGGATCTGTCATTAATGCCCTCCTCAGTAATCTAGTGGTTTGCTTCTTAAGCACAGTTCTAATTTCCATTCCAGTTATTTGTTGCATGAAGATTAGTTTTCAGCACCAGACTTTCTCTCTGATAGAGGCAGAACCCCAATCATCTTGAGTTGGGGCTTTCCCTCAAAATACATAAAACGGCCTTGAAGATTCTGCTTTACTGGCACAGGAGATGGGAATCCAAAGTTTCACTTTGAGATGATATTTTGCAATTTCTCTATTCTGTCCTTTGTACAAACTGTGTGCATATGTTACAACGTACAATGCTGACATTCACCTCAGTTAGTGCTACACTGAACGCGATGCTGCTGGGTGTTTTTATAACGGATGCAGCATGCACTCTTATGCAGAAGCTGACATCACCATTCCAGTACTCCCAGCCCCCTGCCAGCCTCTTCTACCATGGTTGGCTTTAAACAGGGTCTTCAAGCTGTAACACATTCAGCAGCCACTGAATCATCTTCTCCCAATCACTTTCATAACAGAATATTTTGACCCAGAGGAGCTGCAAGCACCTGAAGATCAATTCCCTTCCCCCCCGCCCCCACCCTCCTTCAATACATAGTAAGTGTATTGAGGTTTGGATAGAACCACTAGGCTTTTTTTTCTCAAGTGTCTCCTTTTGATATGGATTGTTTATGGACCAATTTGTCGAGTCTGATTAGGTCTGTCTCCTGCTCCTTGTGGTTCATAATAATGTAATGTTCATTTGTATATGCTGTAAAAACAAAATGAAAATGTGAATAACACTGTGAAATATACCTGGTCTTGTGTTTTTCTGTAGGAAACAAAACATTCTTTATACCCTCAATTACAATTACATGAATTGCCCGCTTTCTAATTCAGCACAGCTTCAACTGTGGAAATATATTTATACTTCTCATAAAAATGCAATGTTCAGATTAAAATTAATGGTCTAGTCACTTTGTTTCCTGTTCTTATCAACTAGTAAAGTTCTAATGGAATAGTTCCAATTAATTGCTTCAGACACTTCCATCAGAAGAGGTAAAGCATGGCCTTTGCAGTATGAGTCCTATATGTGACTTCTGGATCTGGATGGTTTTTTACTAGTAAGAGTGAGTGAGTCATGAAAGGGTGCAGAGACTTCAATCCTCTGCCTCACTCTTTTGGTGTTCCAGGTAGGCTCTTGGCTGACCACAGACTATTATTTTCCAGTAATAAATCTAGTTTAGCTCTACATGTGGCCCCCAAGGGACAAATTTGCATGGACCAATATTCTAATGTATCCTAGTGGAAATACAATTTGTGGGCATTTGCAGTTTCCTTATTCTAATTATTGAATTCAAGGTTCTTCCTTCATATATTCCTTCAAAAAAAACCCAGTGCCATTTGGGTAACAAGTAAGTGCCTTTTCATAATTAAAAGTTCATTTGACAGAACAGTATATATACTATTGACACATGCTATTGTAATCACACTTTTTTGAATACTGTTGAAACTCAAGAACTTTTCCAGTTCTCATCACTCGATTTGACATGTAGAATTATGAACATTTTCTGCAGAGCGTGATAATCTGGGTCTTCCACAGCTTTATATAACTTGTTTGGAGACTACCTAGGTCTGTTGGTTAAAAGTATTAAAGAATAAAAATGAGATTCATACTAAACAACTGTTAGGAGATTTTTTCAAGGCCCAAATCGTAAATGCTGTTGGTAGAATGCTTGGCAATTGATATTTTATAGAACCCTTGCTCAAGCACTATAGTGTTTCTTTGAGAATAATGCTGGATTAAATGTACTGTCCAGTGAATCCATCCATCTTTCACTTTGAAAATCCCACTGTTCTTAGATTGAAGTACTTACTGTACAGGATCTCTTAACTACTATCCAATACTATGATGATGAACACCATAGTAAAAGCCCATAAACTAGAAAACTAGCACAAAAAAGGTTCTGCTTCTGTCTGTGTATAAAGGTACTTACCCTAAAATAGGTTACTTCAGCCTGCAATTTTAAGTCTCCAGTTTATTACTAAGATTTAGAGGACACCATAGACAGTTTGCTCAGTTCGTAGCTTTGCTCTGGTAATGTTATATACTGTTTAGGTTCTTTGAGTGATTGTCACATGGATTCCACTTCTGGTGTACATGCAAGCTGATTCTTTTTGGCTAGTGCTGTCCAGTAGGCTCACAGCTGCACCCTACATCTTCTCCTGCTCCTTCACGGGAGGGCATAAAGGCTGGAGCAGGCCCAGCTGTCCCTCAGTTCCTTCTTATCACCCCTGGCAGCAAAATGAAACCTCTGCAGTGGTCTGCTTACTCTGTACACTATGCAGTCTCGTTAGGCAGGTAGTGCAGTTAGAAGGGCTTTTTGTGGTTTATTTGTTTACACCTGCTTGGGGGTTGGGAGGAGCAGCTGCTGCTTGATACACCTTGTACTGGGCCACAAGCCAATATGATTGAAACAATCCCCAAGATTTAAAACTTGCCCCTCTTGTGAGGCTGCTATCCCACTCAGTGATGGGCACTCCAGGCACCTTTTTAGTCTCAGCAAGGGATGCATCCCTGAAGGATGGTCAAATCTATCACTCCTCCAAGAGGACACAAAGTGAGGGCAGCCCACTTCAAGCTCTTTCTACTGGCATCTTGATGAAGGCCTGAGGCAAAGGTTGCTGCCAAGCCTGAACACTGACTTTTGACTAGTTCTCCTGAAAGCTGCAGGTCTACACTGAGCTCCTGGGCTCATTCTTCCTCAAAAGATCAAACCTCTTGACTATTGAATCTGACAGAGCAGTCAAGACTTCTGCCAACCAGTCATCAGAAAAGGTTAGAAGTATTGCTTCCAGAGCAAGACTAGACATAGGTCACCACCTTCAGTGCCTAGTAGATTAAGACAAAAGATCTATCATGTCAGCACCACTTAGTAATGCTACCACCGAACCAATGAGCTTTCCTGTTCAGGTGAGGAGTGGCATTCGAGGACAGCATACAAGGTAGCTATGGTGCAGGGTGGTGTTGGTGGCCTCTGATACAGAGGAAATCAGACTAGGTGCTCTTTTCTCACCTTAAACTCTATGACTGTGACTCTAGCTCCCTGCTTGGAAAAAACGTTATATTCATTTTCTTTCTTCCCTTCCAAACAGCACTGGTGTCCCCCATCCGTACGCCTCACTCTCCTTATGAGCTGAGAATGGGGAAGAACACCTGCAGAAAATGGAAGACCAATTGATCCAACTGCAATATCTTCTTCCTCCCCTGATGAGGCAGTCATCTCTTGTACTCCTCGGCAGCCACATGCCTTTAAAATCTTCCAAGACTTCTTCTGATACACGACAGTCACTGTGAAAATTCTGGTGGAGGTAGTGCAAGAAAAATCTCATAAATCACTGAACATTCTTCAAGTGCTGGTCCCTAGAGCGTCACGTGAGTGTACACACGTGCCATGCCCCTGAATCTGGACATTCTAACAAGCCATGTCCGTTAGCCTACACATGCGCAGGAGTTCTTCTCATGCCCCAGACCAAAGGCATAAGAGGCAGCGTGGGCTGACACCTCTCCAGTTCCTTCTTACCACTGCATGGCCCGAGTCAGAATCCCTGTGTCCACAGATTTCTCCAGCCTTTATCCTTAATAGTCTGTAAATGTGTACATACCTAGATTAATTATTTTTATAATCATATAATTAGAGTTGGTAGTATAAGGAGTTCTTTTCCCCATACCAGGGACTCCCTCCACCCAGTCTGGGACTATGCCCAGAGTCTTAGGGTTCAAGAACTGCCTCCCCTGGTCTCTCTCCCTCTCTGTGAGCAACAACCACCAACCCTGTCTCTGCTGCTTGGGGGAGATGCACATTGCTGCAAAGTGCAGCATCTGCCACTCGTTTCCACCAAGAACACATGAAGCTCATGAGCTTCGATTAAGGAAACACCTTATGCAGAAGGCTATGAGGCCTCATTGATTCAAGACGAGGAGATTACCCCCCACGCATACATTGATCCAATCAGACAAGCAGCACTCCTCCAAGCACAAGCTTAGGAGAGGAGTCTACAGCTGGGCTCTTCTTTCCGAGAGTGTAGTGACACTCATGGTTATAAGGACAGATCCCTATCCAGAGCTGCGCATAAAAGAAGGGATCCTCCCTGAGCCCATCCTTACCAGGTGAGCCTTTGTGTGTGGATCTGATGGGTCTAGAACTGCAAAAGACACCCCAGGGTGGAGGGTAAAGCATGTTTTTAAAAAAAAAAAAAAAAAAAAAAAATCCATCAGTGGCTCTGGCTTCAAAACATGAGGACTGACACCTGCTAGCTCCATCCAGAAGTATTGGACTGATTCTTCCCTAGTACCGGATGGTCCTTCAAAGAACTGCCCAGCTACAACTTCCTGGGATACATTGGAACATCGGTCCCAACTGCTGGAACACCCTGAACACCAAGTTGTATGGACACCTACGCTACACTAGGGGATATTTTCCTCCCTTACCCTCAGTGGCCTCTGCTCTCCGGCCTGGACCTCCTGAGGGACATTGCCACACTGGAGGATGAAACTGCATCAGTGACACTAGAACTATCCCCTCTCCAAACCTTGGGCAGGAGCATCCACCCACCAGTATTGTCAGTCGCACCAATGGAGAGAGAATAATTCTCAGACTCGGTTGGGTCAGATGCCCCAGTCAGTCCATCTCCTCATAGAAAGCTGAGTCCTGGTAGTCAAAGAAATCTGAATGCCTTCCCCAGATATGCCTTCCCCAAGGACCAACAGTACCCAGTGCAGTGGGGTCCCTCCTCCCCATCCAGTCGATTCCTTCCTGGGGTCTCTGGAACCTCTATGGGAGATGCCCTGATGAGTACATGAGTCATACCACACCTCTCCTACTTGGCACCCACCAGATCTGTCAGAATATAAGAAGGAAGATGTTAACCTGCATCTGCAGGTAATGATGAGAATCTCCTCCTCATCTCTGGATGAAACGCTTACTCCATCCTCACCATCTCCGCCAGATGAGCAGTCAGTACCAGGAGCTGCTTCAGAGAATAGCTAATGACCTCTACATACCATCGGAGGAGGTCCAAGACTCTCAAAACTGGATCCTGGATATTTTGCAGCTTACAGGTCCATGCACAATGGCACTCCCAGTTAATGAGGCCAGCATGGAACCAGCCAAAGGGATCTGGCATAGTCCCACCCCATGCACCCCCTACTACTAAAAGGGCTAAGAGAGGTTATTTCATCACCGACAAAGGGGCTTAATGTCTTTTTTCTTCCACCCAACTCTCTGATTCTACAAGCAGCCACAGAGACAGCTAGATTGCAGCATCCCAAGACCACTCTGGCTGACCAGGACACAAAGAGGTTGGACCTTTTGGGAAGACAGGTAATTTCTTCCACAAGCCTACAATGCTGTATCACTATCAAATTTTGTTAGCAAAATATGACTTTAACAGTTATTCCAGTCTGCCCAAATTTAAGGAAAATTCCCCCTGATGACAGAGATCCATTTTCAGCCTTTCATAGAAAAGGATCTGCGGAACAGCTGGGCCTGCTCTGCCCTTGGGAAAGGAACACAAGGACATCCAGGGTGAAGGCGCAGTCCAAATGGATATTATGAGCCAAAAACAATCTGATCTCACATACATGTGGCACTTGCATGCCGGAATTGGAATCCATGTGGACAATGTACCTCAAACCCCCAAGTTTCTGTATGGTAAGCAACCATCCTCTGATGGGGCTTATCCCCCACCATCTGCAAGGCAAGGGAAAGAATCCTAATTAGTCATGTGCTGCAGCTGGGGGGTGATAAACAATTGCCTACCAGCCAGAAGAAGCGGAGCTCAGTTGCAGGGAGACAGGTCTTCCTGGAGGAGAGATGTCCTGGGATAGGGTTTAACAGATGGGAAACAACACAGGAAGAACTCTATAGGAGCAGGTTAGGCCCCCTGCAGGGGAAGCCTTGAGGTAGGGACAACAAGATAGAGCCTGAGAAGGTTGAAGGAATATTAGTTTGGAGATTTGTTTGGGCTTGTTTGTGTTGCCCCGGAAGGGAGTTAATCTTTCGTGTGACTTGGCCAGAGGGCCAAGCTACAGAATACTCAGAGGGGGAGCTGGGAGCAGATGAAGGTGAAAAAGGCCATTGCAGGGCTGAAGGAGAGCCAAGGCGGGAGTGCCAGAAACAAGAACCCTATGCAATACCATGACTAGAGATGAGGACACACTACTGCATATCCTTTTTCAGCACTGCAATTTTATTTATTATTTTACAACACTCACGACCGTGCTTAAGACATTCTTCCTCCAACAAGACTTCCAATTATTTGTAGTGCTTGATTCACAGGTGCAATGTGGAAATTATAGGTTCTTCTGGCTGGGTGAAAAAGGGGCAGAGGATTTGTTTCTCCCCTAGTTTCCATGAAGAGCCCCCATTAGTCAAAAAAATCGAACAGAATGTTGGGAATCATTAAGAAAGGGATAGCTAATAAGACAGAAAATATCATATTGCCTCTATATAAATCCATAGTACACCCACATCTTGAATACCGTGTGCAGTTGTGGTTGCCCCATGTCAAAAAAGATATATTGGAATTGGAAAAGGTCCAGAAAAGGACAACAAAAATGATTAGGGGTATGAAATGGCTTCCATCTGAGGAGAAATTAAGACTGGGACTTTTCAGCTTGGAAAAGAGACTACTAAGGGGGGATATGATAGAGGGCTATAAAATCATGAGTGGTGTGGCAAAAGTAAATAAGGAAATATTATTTACTCCTCATAACACAAGAACTAGGGATCACCAAATTAAATTAATAGGCAGCAGGTTTAAAAGAAATAAAAGGAAGTATTTTTTTTTGCACAATTCACAGTCAGTCTGTGGAACTCTTTGCCAGAGGATGTTGTGAAGGGCAAGACTGTAAAAGGTTCAAAAAAAGACCTAGATAAGTTCATGGAGGATAGGGCCATCATTAGCCAGAATGGGGTCCCTAGCCTCTGTTTGCCAGAAGCTGGGAATGAGCGATGGGATGGATCACTTGATGTTTACCTGTTCTGTTCATTCCCTCTGGGGCATCTGGCATTGGCTGTTGTCAGAAGACAAGATACAGGGCTAGATGGACCTTTGGTCTGACCCAGTACGGCCGTTCTTACGAATACAGCTCAGCTGTTTGGACAGTGTATTGATTTATTTGACTCTGCTTTCAGCTGTAACCTGAATGGAAGTTACCCCAGTTATAGACAGTGTTACAAACTCTACTTATCTGAATGTCTAAGCAGGCTTAAAAGGATTAGACTTTTATTAGAAAATGTCAGTAAATGTTGATTTCACTGTACATACACACAAACCCATGAACAAATATTTCCATCGATAATAGAAATTTACATAGACAAAGAAAAATGCTGCTCAAGAACATATTTTGTCATGTGATGTTGACATTGTGTGTTTTAAAGGTGACGTCTTTAACTTGTTGAATCTCAGGGTTGACTGTAATAATTGTCTGACACCCTAATTTTCTGAACATTTGCATGCATGAAAATGTAAATCAATAAAAATAAGATGCTTAAAATTTAGCTTTGTGCAACTGTAAAAATTCAATAAATTTTAAAAAAAAATGCTTAAAAATAAAAATTGAATTCTGCCAAGCCTGCTGAAGTAGTTCTTAGAGAAATGTTTATAGTCATCTGGAATGCAGCTGTGTTTATGTGTTGAGCATTTGACCAGTAAAATCTCACTAAGAGTCATTCTTAGGTGCATTTGCTGCCTCCAGATTATATCCACACAAGCAATTAAAACATGACATAGTGCCAAAGTATTACATTAGTGATGCAGCGGAAAATAACTCTGCAATTATTTAATAATGCACAGCAACACTACTGTCTTCAGTTGGACCTACGGAGGGAATTTCAGGTAAGCAGATTTAGTTATTTAAATTGGAATTTAGCCAGGATCAGTTTTAACATTCTTACACTTGCAAGAAGTGCCGTAATTTTAGGAGAAGCAGGTATTATGGTAGAGCAGTCACAAAAACCCTTAGTTAAGGTTGTGTCAGAGAGCTGAGTTTAACAGGTTATTACTTAACTTGGAAGTTAGCAAGGATGCCAGGTTTAGCACTTCTACTGTTGTACAAAGAGCCACAGGATTTTCAGCAAGCACAAATGATCAGAACCTTGGTTTTAGATCTCATCATGGGTCTCCTAAAGAAACTGATCTTGGACTCATTTTAGGGGTTTTTTCCTTTACTCCTGCTGTTTACTGATGGTTATTCCCAAAGTCTGGTAAAGCATAATGTTTGTGAATGTTCTCTTCCTAATTATCCTAAATGATGACTCTTACCATCATTATCATACTTCATTTATAAGTTGGAAGGCACCTACTCATTTCCTTTACATAGTATTGCATGTCTGTGTGATAAACGATGACTTTACTTATATCTTGCCCCAGGGCTGTAGAAAATGTATCCCAGCCCTTTGCTGTCATCCTAATGTTGATTCAGATACTGCACATTTGGGCCCCCACCCATCCAGGTTTAGGAAAGTTTTTCTCTGTCAATGTATTAGCTGCTCTCCTTTCTATTAATGCCTGAATCGTGTCACAGCATCCGTTCCTTCTATAAGGATACCTGAAAAGTTAAAAGCTAGTCCTGTTCTATCTGGTCAACTCCGTTATGGCTGAGAGGAAAGCAGTATAACAGAGTTTTTTACACACTGGTCAACACATCACCAATGGTATAGAGAGCACTTCTAGGAGATCCCTGCAGAATCTGCTGTCATAAGGGTAAGGTAACCATTAGTTACCAGAAAGGGATAGTTGCCACTAACTATGAGCCTGAGCCTAATCCTAGCAAGAGCTGAATACCACCTATTCCCACTGGCACTCAGCACCCTTCAGGATTGATGCATGAATACTGCCCTGATATTACTACTTCATCTTACTAAGCACTCCGGTTGCCCCTGCGACTGGTAAAGAGGGAGGGGGGAAATCTTGCAAGTATGAAAAGGTTTGAGCCCCACTAATATAATGTATAAAAGGAGAGGAAAACCATTTTGAAATAAAGCAACGCTTTGTAACCAGACAGTGCCCCTGATTCTGCGCACACATGCGTACCTGCTAACTCTAGTCGTGTGAGTTGTCCCATTGAAATAAATGGCAAATCAGATATAATCTCAAGTTTGTGGGACTGGGAGCCACTGGAGTCTTGGTCAGTGTTTTAATTATGAATCTTGTTTTCTAAAGATTTATAATTGTCATAAAAACATGCTCCAGGCTGAAATGTAGCTTACGTAGTTTCTGTGTAAAAGGAATTTTTATTTGCATGTTCAAAAGCAAAATATACACCCACTCCATTTGGCCGTGTAAAACATGACAATGAAAGCATTCACACATTTCTGGAGCTGTTGAATTGTTTGTGATTCTGTGGCTTAAAAAATAAAGGTTGGTTTGTTTATTATTTAAATCTAGAATTTTGCCTTTGTTTAGCTAGTTATTAATTGGTAGGTGGTACAATTATGGGAGCCAGAAACCTATCAATCAATCAGTCAAATACCTTGCATTTATATAGAGTATTTGATAAGGTTAGGTGTTTGTTACAGCTCTTGCTAATCCCCCCAAAAGGGAATGATAGATTAATTATTTGTAGCAGTAGTATTAGAAGTGCCTAGGAGCCCCAGTCATGGAGCAGGACCCCAAACGGCTAGGAGCTGTACAAACCCTGAACAAAAGAATGGTCCCTGCCCCAAAGAGTTTACAATCGAAGTAATAATTAATCATTACTACCTTGCACTCTAAGGCCCCAGTCCTGCAATCAGTTCCTATACAGATATCAGTGAAGTCACTGGCCTCCGTACTGATGCAGAGAGGTGCCCATACAAATCCAGTTATAAGGTCAGGACTACATAGTACTCTTCATCTAAGAATCACAAAGTGAATATATGCTATTGTCTCCATGTTACAGATAGGAAAACTGAGGCACAGATACCTGAAGTTTCTTGCCCAAGGTTGTACAGTTGCTGAGTCAGGAACAGAACCCAGGACTCCCATGATCTACCCCCTAGCTAAGTAATGACAGGAGTACTGCCTTATTTACTATACAGGATCAATAGTGGCTAAATCCTCAGCCCAGCACCCAGCTGGACACTGGGCAGATGCGTGAGGGGAGGGGCAGATGGTAGAGAACTGTTGAGCCACCCTTTGAAGGCTACTGAAGTAGGCCTCCACAGCCCTGATGTGCCTGCCCTCTGTTCAGTGAAGCCCCTAGCAGGACTGCTCTTGTGCATCCTCTGTGCAATATCACAGCCTCCTCGTGGCAGAGCTGAATTGTGCCATTTCATTGCCTGGGCAAATTCCAGTTTGCACTCAAATTTATTTAGAGGGATTATGACCCCAAAGACTTGGTGACCATAAAGAGCAGGCAGACATGAAGGACTCAAGAGGAATTGCTCGGATCTATTTGATCAATTATTGGTACATCACAAATACACTAAACAGACTGGAAGGGGGCCTTTGGGCAAGAAAACAATTAAAATGACTTTCCATAAGATGCTTTGATATTACCTCTTGGGTAAATAATACCTGGTTTCAACATTAGTGTCCAACACTCATAGGTCAGTGTGCCAAAGTGAAGCCTAACAGGGTAACCAATGCTCAGCATGATGGCAAAAGGCCTGACTAGGAAAGACACAAACAACTCCAGTGGAGAGTTGGTCCTCTCTCATAGCTAACGCACACAGAGCCAGATCCAAAGCCCACTGAAGTTAATGGGAAGACCCTCCCCTTATCATGCATGAGGGCCAGGCACAATCTAGCCCTGTATTCACTGCAGCACCTCTGAAAACCAGCCGCATTATAATATTTATAGAATATCATATGCGTGTGGAGTGCAGTTGGTCTTCTGTCAAGGAAGTTCTACTGGAATAGGAAGAGAAATGTTTGGCTAATAACATGGGAGCATATCAAAAGGCCACAACTATAACAGAGTTCAAAAAAGAATTAGGTAAGTTCCTGGAGGATAGGTCCATCAATGGCCATTAGCCAAGATGTTCAGAGACACAATAGCTATTAGCCAAGATGGTCAGGGACACAAGATGGTCTGGGTGGCCCTAGTCCCTGATTGACAGAAGCTGGGAGTAGATGACAGGGGATGGATCACTTGCGGATTACCTGTTCTGTTCATTCCCTCTGAAAGCACCTGGCATTGGCCATTGTCGGAAGACAGCATACTGGGCTAAATGGACCTGGTCTGAGCCAGTATGGCTGTTCTTATATTCTTTATCACTAGTGTGTGTGTCTCTGTATATATGTGATTTTCAGTGTCCACCCAGAAACTTCCTCAGTGCTGAAGTTCTCATCAGCAGGAACCAGACAAAGTCAATGGATGCCTCTGAATTATCTTCCTCAGAAGGTTGAATTGACAGTGTCAGGATCTGAACACATAGTACTTAAGGAGCTTAATTAATCTACAGCTGAGGCTTAGATCAGTTCACTATGTGTAAACTGAGAAGGCTCTTGTGGGTTTTTGCAAGACTTCTCTGCTTTGGACAAGAACAAAATGTTCACCATTTCCACCTGAGCATTTTACCGAGGAAAAAAGGAACAATATTCCACCTTAGAGCTAACTACATATTCAAACCCAGGGGAATAACCAAACAAACCTGTTTTGCGCTCCCAGGAAGTGAAAGACAAGCAAGAGACAGATGGAATTGCTCAAAGTCATGACTCATTGCAAAGAGGGCTGGACAAAACAAGCCAAGGCAGGTATCATTATGAATAGGTCTATACTCCCAGCACAGGTAGACAGACTCACACTAGCTGGCCTCAAGATAGTGTGCTAAAAATAGCTGTGTGGCCATTGCACCTCTGGCAGAGACTCAAGCTAGAGATGCAAGCTCTAGCCTACTTGGCCCCCGTAGCCTTGAGCGGCTAGCCTGAGTCTCCACTGAAGCCACAATGTCCACCCAGACATTTTTTAGCACAGTAGCTCAAGCCTTGCAAGTGTGAGTCTGTCTACCCACGCTCCGAGGCTTTCTCCCAGCTGCATCATAGACATACCCTATGAAACCATAGTGGGTGGTTTCAGGTGATCTTACCCTAAATTGTGGTCTGCTGTTGAAGGAGTCAGGACTAGTTATATTGACATCATTGCACAATACACAAAAGGACATCATTGTGCATCAAGCACAAGAGGACATTGTTGATTAACTGAATGGGAGCTTCCAAGGCATTACAAAATGCAGAGAGTGCTTACCAGTCTGTCTGGCAACCCCATACTTAGCACATAGCTACAACAGAGCCTTGAGAACCGTGATAGCTGCCGTCCCCTAAGAACTAACTCCAGAACTACTTTTTAACATCCACTTTACTAGAAAGACCATAGCAGAAAGTAAGTACAGATCTTTTCCAGCTGGATAATGCAATCTAACTTCTAGTGATTGGCTATATCAGACCTTGAGAAATCAAATAATTCAGTGGTTTAGCAGCAGAGATCCAGATCCATAAAAGGACAGGTGCCTAAGTCCAAAATTTAGGTGCCACTGAGTTCCTCAAAACTCCTGCTTAGCTGCTATCTAACGCTGTAGGCGCTAATATCCCTTGACACCTAATTTTTTACTGTAAAAGTCCCCTAGGTGCTTCAGTTTCTGCCTCTGGGCATGCACACTGCTGCCTCACTCCAAGTATGGGGATGCCCATCTCACACCGAAGTCCCAGCAGGATCCTCAAACTGGTTCAGAGAGTCATTCTCCTGTGGGGCCTGATCGAGTAGGTGTATTCAGAACCTGCCTACCAGATCAGGGCCCATTCAAAATCCAGCTGTAGGAGAAGTCACCTCCCTTACAGTCTGTAGCCAGCAATCAACCAGGATGTAGAAGACCAAGGTTCAATTCCCCCTTCTACATAATGGGGACAAAAGATGTGCACAAGGGTTTTCTAGCTCTCAAGACCGTGCCATGACCACTGAGCTATGGGATAGTTCGATGTATGTGAAAAGGCTGGTGAGGAGGTCTCTCAGTCACTCCTGTTGAAGCTGTTCTACGTTAGATAAATACTTAAACAATGAGTAGGCTGGAGATAGAATGAGCATGATTCTAAGGTCTGGTGGTTAGAGCACTCACATAGGAGATCCAGGGTCCAGTCCCTCACCTCCAATCACTATTTAATTATTTATTGAAAATGGAACAACTTCAACAGGAAAGACAGAGCCCCACATCAGAATACCCCAGAGCCAAGACACACTCCTGGGAGGTGGGATACCTCAGTTTAAATCTTTGCTTCCATCAGGCAGATGGAGAAATTGAACCCCTGTTTTCCACCTGCTGCATGAGTGTTGGGTTAGGTTATATATAGACCACTTCCTCCTTCATTAGTTGCAGAAAACATCTTAGACACTTGATATAAGGGGAGACTTCACAGCTGTTGATCCCAAGCAGAGGGAGGTGCCTATGTCCAACCCAGATATAGGTGCCTAAATATTAGAGGGGGATTCGGGCTTAGGACGCACCCTCACATCAGTAACTCCCATTGGCCAGCTCTGGGGTCTCCCCACCTATCATGCTGGTTTTGGTGGATCCCATTCTAAGGCTATCATCTCTCCCCACTCATTGTACAGGGAGAATGGGTGCCTAACTCAGGCTTTGTGGGTTCCAGTGGTTTTCTAGGCATCCAAGTCCCTTTGTGCAACTGTGCCCCGGTGTTTTACTGAGGCAGAATGGTCCCCTGAGATGCTACCAAAGGTTTGAGCAGACTCCTTCCTAGGCTTGTTTGTTTATATTTTGTGTTGATGGTTAATGACTGGTTGGATTTGTGTTTTATTGCTGTTGACTTCAAACGGGAGGATGTGGTTTTTGTGGCTACCCCAAGCCACAAGAGAGGCCACTAGGGGGCCCGAAAGGGAGAAGCATAAAAGCTCAAGGCTAGCAAAAAATAAAGTTTGCTCAGCTATAAACCCTCACCCTGATCTCCTGAGTCTCTTTATTCAACAGTTGCCCCACCCCCACAACTCTCCCAGTGCTCCAGCTCCCCCAAACACTGGATCATAGGAGACCACCTTCAAGCACACTGTCTTGTGGCCCTATAGGTGCGCCTCCCTCAGCTCCCTCTGGGTTCTTTCAATCATTTACTCAGACCTGAGCACTTCGAACAGATACCACCTTTCGTGGGGGTCTGATGTATTAACTCTGACAGAGTACAAACACCTCTTCTTTAGCCCTTCAAGTCCCAGCCCTTCTGGCAGGGCCCCCATGGGGAACGATTGTAAAAGACAGGAGGGGGGTCAGTCCCCAGAGCAAGGCACAGGCCAGGGGCAAGCACAGCGAGGCGTGGGGGGAAGTCGGTCCCTGAGTGAGGCGGGGCCGGGTCAAGCACAGTGGGGTGGGGGGATGGGTCAGGGGCAAGCACAGCAGGGCAGGGTGGGGGGGATGGATCCCTGGAGCGAGGCAGGGGTCGGGGAGGCAAGCACAGAGGGGTGGGTGACAGGCATACAGGATCCCCCTCCTGGGGCAGTGTGGATCCGGTACCTACCTCTCTCCGCTGGAGCTGGGTCCTTGGGAGCTAGTTCTCTCTCTCTCCAGCTGAGCTGCAGCTCCTCCAGGCAGCAGCAGCTGTTCTTCCTGCCCTCATGGTGGAAAGGCTGATTGCAGTTACCCCTGTGACCAGACACTGCCAGGTTCACTTTTCAACCGAACTTCCGAGTCAAAAACTGGACACCTGGCAACAAAGGCGGGGGAACAAGGGGGTTGGGGGGAGTGGGCCATGGTCCCTTCTTTTTCCCCTGCCTTGAGGGTGAGCACCGGGGGGAGGCAGCAGAGAGGAGCAAGCGGTGGGGAGGGCCTTGGAAGCAGAGGCAGAGTGAGGGCGGGGTCTCAGAGGGGGAGGGGCCGAGCAGGGGGCGGGGCTATGGTCCAGACACCTATTCCCCCTGACCCTTCTAAGGAGCTTCTGCCACTCCTGCGTGGCAACCTTCCGAGTGTGGGCCTGGCACGACGGCACCATTGGCAACCCAGCACAGCCTTCCGGGGTATGTATAAGGGTTCAGGTAGGCTTTATCTCCAACACTTAGGTGTCCCCAGCCCAGCCCAGCCCTCCTCCGAGAGCTGAGTTGTAATTCAGGCCAGTTAACAGCTGTGGCAGATTAACACACGGGCCCATGGGGCCCATGCCCAGGGGCCCTGGTGAATTTGAGGGCCCTGGCAGGAGTGCCAGAACAGAAGCACCAGAAGTGAGGGGGCCCACCAGTGCCAGAACTGTGGGACCACGCACTGCTCCTCTCCTCTTTCCCCTGGGCCCTGCTCCTGCTTTTCTCCCCAAGTTCCCGCCCCTTGGCCAGGCGGGAAGTCAGAGCCAGGCCATAGTAAGAACTGCCCAGGGAGCCCGGGCTGGTGTGAGGAGCCCTTGATGAGGCTGCCCTAAAAGATGGCCACCAACTATCTGGGTGGAACTGGAGCACGGGGGTGGAGGGAAAGCACTGTGCTCCAGGCCTTCCATCCCCAACTCCCCACTGTGCTCCAGGCCACACAATGCTTTCCCTCCACCCCCGTGCTCCAGTTCCACCCAGAAAGTTGGTGGCCATCTTTTAGGGCAGCCTCATTTTCACATATGGAGGGTGTAGGGAAAGTGTGGCCATCTGGCCTGGCTTCAGCTTCATTGTTGGCAGTCTGAATAAGGGGAATACAACAAAATTGAAGCCAGGAATAGGAAGAGCATGTGAAAGTTTGTTTTGTTTTTTAAAGAAACAAACATTTTGCAAGACTTGCAACAAAATCATAGAAATGTAGGGTTGGAAGGGACCTTGATATGTTATCTAGTCCAGTCCCCTGCACTGAGGCAGGACTAAGTATTATCTAGCAAGGCCATCCCTGACCCATGTTTGTCTAACCTGTTCATAAAAACCTCCAATAGTGGAGATTCCACAACTTCCTGAGGCAACACATTCCAGTGCTTAACCACCCTGACAGAAGTTTTTCCTAATGTCCAACCTAAACCTGCCTTGCTGCAAGGTGAGGCCATTGCTTCTTGTCCTGTCCTCAGTAGTTAAGGAAAACAATTTATCACCCTCCTCTTTGTAAAAAACCTTTTACATACTTAAGGACTATTATCATATCCCTGTCTCAGTCTTCTCTTCTCCAGATTAAACAAACCCAGTTTTTTTCAATCTTTCCTCTAGGTCATGTTTTCTAGACCTTTAATCATTTTTGTTGAACTCCTTTGGACTTTCTCCAATTTGTCCACATCTTTCCCAAAGTGTGGGGCCCAAAACCGGGGACACTACTCCAGTTGAGCCCTTATCAGTGCTGAGTAGAGCGTAAGAATTACTTCTTATGTCTTGCTTACAACTCTCCTGCTAATACATCCCAGATGTTTGCTTCTTTTGCAACAGTATTACATTGTTGACTCACATTTAGTTTATGATCCACTATAACCCCCAAATCCTTTGCTGCAGTACTCCTTCGTAGGCAGTCATTTGCCTTTTTGTATGTGTGCAATTGATTATTCCTTCCTAAGTGTATGACTTTGCATCTGTCCTTGTTGATTTTCATCCTATTTATTTCAGACCATTTCTCCAGTTTGTCAAGATCATTTTGAATTCTAATCCTGTCCTCTAAAGTGCTCACAAACCCTCCAAGCTTGGTATTGTCTACACACTTTAAGTGAAAAGAAAAGGAGTACTTGTGGCACCTTAGAGACTAACCAATTTATTTGAGCATAAGCTTTCGTGAGCTACAGCTCACTTCATCGGATGCATACTGTGGAAACTGCAGAAGACATTATATACACAGAGACCATGAAACAATACCTCCTCCCACCCCACTCTACTGCTGTTAATAGCTTATCTAAAGTGATCACTCTCCTTACCTGGATTTGTGCTGGAAATGGCCCAACTTGATTATCATACACATTGTAAGGAGAGTGATCACTTTAGATAAGCTATTACCAGCAGGAGAGTGGGGTGGGAGGAGGTATTGTTTCATGGTCTCTGTGTATATAATGTCTTCTGCAGTTTCCACAGTATGCATCCGATGAAGTGAGCTGTAGCTCACGAAAGCTTATGCTCAAATAAATTGGTTAGTCTCTAAGGTGCCACAAGTACTCCTTTTCTTTTTGCGAATACAGACTAACACGGCTGTTACTCTGAAACCAACACTTTAAGTGTACTCTCTATGCCATATTCAAATCATTTATGAAGATACTGAACAGAACCAGAACAAGGAAAGATCCCTGGGGGACCCCATTTGATATGCTCTTTCAGCTTGGTTGTGAACTACTGATAACATACTCTTGGAGTATGCTTTTCCAAACAGTTTTGCACTCACCTTACAGCAGGTTTGTCTAAGCTATTTTTCTCTAGTTTCTTTATGAGAAGGTCATGTGAGACAGTATCATGAAAGTTTTGGCAACACTGAAATATACTCTTGGGTCTATTAAGCTTTTGGATGACAGTTGTGGAACCAGATTCTCTTTCTGTAGCAGGATACTTGTAAGAATGGACCTATTGGGTCAGACCACTGGTCTACCTAGCCAAGTATCCAGTCATAGAATCATAGAATATCAGGATTGGAAGGGACCTCAGGAGATCATCTAGTCCAACCCCCTGCTCAAAGCAGGACCGATCCCCGACTAAATCATCCCAGCCAGGGCTTTGTCAAGCCTGACCTTAAAAACTTCTAGGGAAGGAGATTCCACCGCCTCCCTAGGTAACGCATTCCAGTGTTTCACCACCCTCATAGTGAAAAAGTTTTTCCTAATATCCAACCTAAATCTCCCCCACTGCAACTTGAGACCATTACTCCTTGTTCTGTCACCTGCTACCACTGAGAACAGTCCAGATCCATCCTCTTTGGAACCCCCTTTCAGGTAGTTGAAAGCAGCTATCAAAGTTGAAAGCAGCTATCAATCTTCCAACAGCAGTCTTCCAACAGTGGCCAATGTCAGATGCTTCAGAGGGAACGAACAGAATAGATCTGATCATTTGATAATTCTGTTCAAATGATCCATCCCTTGTCATCCAATCACAGCTTCTGACAGTCAGAGGTTTAGGGACACCCAGCGCATGCAGTTGTGTCCCTGACTATCTTATCTAATAGCCATTGATGGATCTATCCTCCATGAATTTATCCAGTTCTTTTTTGAACCCAGTTATACTTTTGGCCTTCATAATATCCCCTGGCAGGAAGTTCCAGAGGTTGACTGTGGATTGTGGGAAGACGTACTTCCTTATATTGTTTTAAACTTGCTGCCTATTAATTTCATTCTGTGACCCCTTGGTTTGTGTGTTATTTGTTTATCCCTTTCTGAACCAGCTGAGCAGCGAACAGCACAGCAGCTAACAGAAGGAGTTTGCCTGGGATCTGCCTGAGAGGAGGTACGCTAAGGGCTGCATTAAGGAGGCTGTGTTGGTGAGTATCTGAGTGTTTGTTTGTTGTGAGTATCTGAGTGTTTGTTATGAGGACAGTTTGACCGTGTGCTTGATTGGTTGTTTGAAAAGGGCGGGAACTGGGAGTGCTTTGTTCCAGGTGAGCCTTAAGTGGGCCTGACTGTATAAAAAGCCAGTCAGCTGCAAACCAGCTGAGCAGCAAACAACACAGCCGCTAACAGAAGGAGTTTGCCTAGGAGTTCGCCTGGGGAGAGCCCGTTTAGGCTTACATCTTGCCGAAGTCTCTGAGTAATTACTACAACTCCTGAGGAAGCTCGTAGAAGGAAGGTAATATGGATGGGGGGTGTTCAGCTGTTGTGACCTGCACTGGATGTGCCATGTTTGTCTTTCTTCCACAGGACAGAAGTGACTTTGTCTGTACAAAGTGCAAGTTGGTCATCACATTGGAAGAGAAGGTTCAAGGTCTGGAGCAACAGGTATCGACCCTGCGTTGCATAAGAGAAACTGAAGATTTCCTGGACAGACGTCAGGATATGCTTCTACGGGCACAAGGTTCTGAAGATTCAGAGCAGGCTGCACAGCGGGGACAGGAGGACGGTGAAGAAATTTGGCATCATGTGACCTCCAGAAGAAAAAAGGGGAACGTCCATGTACCAGCAACGCAGATACAGGAAGCAACCGTTTTCATGTTCTCTCCACAGGTACAAATGCAGAGAGTGGACCAGATGATACGTCTGAGGGAAGGGAGCAGAAGGAGACTCCGCCGATTGGAAGGGATGAGATGCACTGTCCTAGGGTTGGGGGTTCCACGACCACTGCTCCCAAGAGAAGGAGGCGGGTGGTGGTGGTCGGGGACTCTCTCCTCACGGGGACTGAGTCATCTATCTGCCGCCCCGACCGGGAAAACCGAGAAGTCTGCTGCTTGCCAGGAGCTAAGATTCGCGATGTGACGGAGAGACTGCCGAGATTCATCAAGCCCTCAGATCACTACCGCTTCCTGCTTTTCCACGTGGGCACCAATGATACTGCCAAGAATGACCTTGAGCGGATCACTGCGGACTACGTGGCTCTGGGAAGAAGGATAAAGGAGTTTGAGGCGCAAGTGGTCTTCTCGTCCATCCTCCCCGTGGAAGGAAAAGGCCTGGGTAGAGACCTTCGAATCATGGAAGTCAACGAATGGCTACGCAGGTGGTGTCGGAGAGAAGGCTTTGGATTCTTTGACCCTGGGATGGTGTTCCAAGAAGGAGGAGTGCTAGGCAGAGAGGGCTCCACCTAACGAAGAGAGGGAAGAGCATCTTCGCAAGCAGGCTGGCTAACCTAGTGAGGAGGGTTTTAAACTAGGTTCACCGGGGGAAGGAGACCAAAGCCCTGAGGTAAGTGGGATACCGGGAGGAAGCACGAGCAGGAGCGCGTGAGAGGGGAAGGCTCCTGCATCATACTGAGAAAGAAGGGCGATCAGCGGGTTATCTCAAGTGCCTATACACAAATGCACGAAGCCTGGGAAACAAGCAGGGAGAACTGGAAGTCCTGGCACAGTCAAGGAATTTTGATGTGATTGGAATAACAGAGACTTGGTGGGTTAACTCACATGACTGGAGTACTGTCATGGATGGATAGAAACTGTTCAGGAAGGACAGGCAGGGCAGAAAAGGTGGGGGAGTTGCACTGTATGTAAGAGATCAGTATGACTGCTTCAAGTTTCCTTCCCCACTCTGAACTCTAGGGTACAGAAGTGGGGACCTGCATGAAAACCTCCTAAGCTTACTTTTACCAGCTTAGATTAAAACTTCCCCAAGGTACAAATTATTTTATCCTTTGCCCTTGGATTTCCACTGCCACCACCAAACTTTATCTGGGTTCCTGAAAAAAATGGAGTTTGGACCCGTCTTTCCCCCCAAAATCCTCCCAACCCTTGCACCTCACTTCCTGGGGAAGATTTGGTAAAAATCCTCACCAATTTGCATAGGTGACCACAGACCCAAACCCTTGGATCTTAGAACAATGAAAAAGCATTCAGTTTCCTTACAAGAAGACTTTTAATAGAAGTAAAAAGAAAAGAATCACCTCTGTAAAATCAGGATGGTGAATACCTTACAGGGTAATTAGATTCAAAACACAGAGAATCCCTCTAGGCAAAACCTTAAGTTACAAAAAAGACACACAGACGGGAATATTCATTCTATTCAGCACAGCTATTTTCTCAGCCATTTAAAGAAATCATAATATAACACATACCTAGCTAGATTACTTACTAAGTTCTAAGACTCCATTCCTGTTCTGTCTCCAGCAAAAGCATCATACAGATAGACACAGACCCTTTGTTTTTCTCCCTCCTCCCAGCTTTTGAAAGTATCTTGTCTCCTCATTGGTCATTTTGGTCAGGAGCCAGCGAGGTTACCTTTAGCTTCTTAACCCTTTACAGGTGAGAGGATTTTTCTTCTGGCCAGGAGGGATTTTAAAGGGGTTTACCCTTCCCTTTATATTTATGACAACTGCTCAGAGCTCAAGTATGAAACTGCAGAAAAACCTGAGAGTCTCTGGATTAAGTTTAGAAGTGTGAGCAACAAGGGTGATGTCATGGTGGCAGTCTGCTATAGACCACCTGACCAGGGGGATGAGGTGGACGAGGCTTTCTTCCGGCAATTCGCAGAAGTTACTAGATCGTATGCCCTGGTTCTCATGGGAGACTTCAAACACCCTGATATCTGCTGGGAGAGCAATACAGCAGTGCACAGACAATCCAGGAAGTTTTTGGAAAATGTAGGGGACAATTTCCTGGTGCAAGTGCTGGAGGAACCAACTAGGGGCAGAGCTCTTCTTGACCTGCTGCTCACAAACCGGGAAGAATTAGTAGGGGAAGCTAAAGTGGATGGGAACCTGGGCGGCAGTGACCATGAGATGGTTGAGTTCAGGATCCTGACACAAGGAAGAAAGGAAAGAGGCAGAATACGGACCCTGGACTTCAGAAAAGCAGACTTTGACTCCCTCAGGGAACTGATGGGCAAGATCCCCTGGGAGAATAACATGAGGGGGGAAAGGAGTCCAGGAGAGCTGGCTGTATTTTAAAGAGTCCTTATTGAGGTTACAGGGACAAACCATCCTGATGTGTAGAAAGAATAGTAAATATGGCAGGCGACCAGCTTGGCTTAACAGTGAAATCCTTGCTGATCTTGAACACAAAAAAGAAGCTTACAAGAAGTGGAAGATTAGACAAATGACCAGGGAAGAGTATAAAAATATTGCTCGGCCATGCAGGAGTGATATCAGGAAGGCCAAATCACACCTGGAGTTGCAGCTAGCGAGAGATGTTAAGAGTAACAAGAAGGGTTTCTTCAGGTATGTTAGCAACAAGAAGAAAGTCAAGGAAAGTGTGGGCCCCTTACTGAATGAGGGAGGCAACCTAGTGACAGAGGATGTGGAAAAAGCTAATGTACTCAATGCTTTTGTTGCCTCTGTCTTCACGAACAAGCTCAGCTCCCATACTACTGCACTGAGCAGCACAGCATGGGGAGGAGGTGACCAGCCCTCTGTAGAGAAAGAAGTGGTTCGGGACTATTTAGAAAAGCTGGACGAGCACAAGTCCATGGGGCCGGATGCGTTGCATCCAAGAGTGCTAAAGGAGTTGGCGGATGTCATTGCAGAGCCATTGGCCATTATCTTCGAAAACTCATGGCGATCGGGGGAAGTCCCGGATGACTGGAAAAAGGCTAATGTAGTGCCCATCTTTAAAAAAGGGAAGAAGGAGGATTCTGGGAACTACAGGCTAGTCAGCCTCACCTGCGTCCCTGGAAAAATCATGGAGCAGGTCCTCAAGGAATCAATTCTGAAGCACTTAGAGGAAAGGAAAGTGATCAGGAACAGTCAGCATGGATTCACCAAGGGCAAGTCATGCCTGACTAATCTAATTGCCTTCTATGATGAGATAACTGGTTCTGTGGATGAAGGGAAAGCAGTGAACGTGTCGTTCCTTGACTTTAGCAAAGCCTTTGACACTGTCTCCCACAGTATTCTTGCCAGCAAGTTAAAGAAGTATGGGCTGGATGAATGGACTATAAGGTGGATAGGAAGCTGGCTAGATTGTTGGGTTCAGTGGGTAGTGATCAATGGCTCCATGTCTAGTTGGCAGCCGGTATCAAGTGGAGTGCCCCAAGGGTCGGTCCTGGGGCCGGTTTTGTTCAATATCTTCATAAATGATCTGGAGGATGGTGTGGATTGCACCCTCAGCAAGTTTGCAGATGACACTAAACTGGGAGGAGAGGTAGATATGCTGGAGGGTAGGGATAGGATACAGAGAGACCTAGACAAATTGGAGGATTGGGCCAAAAGAAATCTGATGACCGAATGGCTCGGCAGCAGTTCTGCAGAAAAGGACCTAGGGGTTACAGTGGACGAGAAGCTGGATATGAGTCAACAGTGTGCCCTTGTTGCCAAGAAGGCCAATGGCATTTTGGGATGTATAAGTCAGGGCATTGCCAGCAGATCGAGGGACGTGATCGTTCCCCTCTATTTGACATTGGTGAGGCCTCATCTGGAGTACTGTGTCCAGTTTTGGGCCCCACACTACAAGAAGGACGTGGATAAATTGGAGAGAGTCCAGCAGAGGGCAACAAAAATGATTAGGGGACTGGAACACATGAGTTATGAGGAGAGGCTGAGGGAACTGGGGATGTTTAGTCTGCAGAAGAGAAGAATGAGGGGGGATTTGATAGCTGCTTTCAACTACCTGAAAGGGGGTTCCAAAGAGGATGGCTCTAGACTGTTCTCAGTGGTTGCAGATGACAGAACAAGGAGTAATGGTCTCAAGTTGCAGTGGGGGAGATTTAGGTTGGATATTAGGAAAAACTTTTTCACTAGGAGGGTGGTGAAACACTGAAATGCATTACCTAGGGAGGTGGTGGAATCTCCTTCCTTAGAAGTTTTTAAGGTCAGGCTTGACAAAGCCCTGGCTGGGATGATTTAATTGGGGATTGGTCCTGCTTTGAGCAGGGGGTTGGACTAGATGACCTCCTGAGGTCCCTTCCAACCCTGATATTCTATGATTCTATGAAGATCAGCCTCAGAGCTGATCTAAGCTGTTGCAGGCATGGGTGGCGGGTGAACCTCAGGCTCAGGCAGACTAGCCCCCAGCCTGGCCCACCCCTTCTGCCTGAGGTCCCACCCCTCCCACCACTTTCCCCTGCTGAAGTCCAGAGCCCCCCTGTGCGGTCCCCAGCCCCAGAGTGCCAGGTGGCATGGCCCCCAACTCTGGAACGGCGGGCAGGCAGTACAGCCCCTAGCCCCGGAGCTCCGGGTGGCATGGCCCCCAGCCCCAGAACTCCACCTCCAGCTGTCCGGAGTCCCTGGGTGCAGGCCAGCCCCCACTAGCCCCAGCTGCAGCCCACTGCCCAGGGACCCAGCCACAGAGGAAGAGCCACAGAGCGCCAGTAGGAAGCAGGAGAAGGTCTGGGGGTAGAGCGTAGGTGGGGCAATGCAGGGCTGTTTCTGGAGGCTCAGATACCCCCCCGCCTTTGATACCTGCTACCCACAGCTGCAAGGGTAATTTCTCCAGCCCCGGATCCCCAGCTCACAGCAATATTTCCTTCACATCCCCTTTTCCTGGCTACACTTCATCCACACCTCCTATGCTGGGGGCTGTGGATGGCAAGGATGAGGAATTCCCCTCCCCAGTATAGAGTGGTATTGCTCTACCATCTCATTTAGCATCACTTTACCTTACTGTAATATAAAATGTGGTTGTTGTGGGACCCAGTTACTCTCCTTAAGATCAATGAGTGTTTTGTTGTTAACTTCAGTAGTAGCAGAATATGACCCTCCCCTTGTAAATTCCTTTAAGATTCTTAGCTGAAGGTTAAAAGTATTCTGTAAAGAAACACCATCATAGCACAATATTAGGTTTTGGAAAAACAAGCTTTTACAAAAGCTTAATCCAGTGGAAATATTTTCATGATTTAAAAAAAAAATTCAAATGGGAAATAAGCTTTTTGAAAACAAACATTCCCTTGCCATGTTTATGACCAAACTCTGCAACACTGCACCAGTGCAAGTAAACCTGACAGGGAAAATGACTGGAAACCAACTGAAACTGACTAACTGAAACTGTCAACTGAGTCTGTCAAACTGAAACTGACAGGGTCCAGTCCTGCAAACACAATAAGATTAAGCATGTGCAGGAGTGTTTGCCGGAACCAAACTTACTTTATTTTAACTGTCCAAGCTCAGACAAGTGCAATAAAATAAAAATCAAACAGCACAATTACTGACCAAATAAATTTGATGTCAAAGTTAATATTTAATAATGTACAGTTAGTTCTCTTCTTACACAGACCAGATACTTTTTTAAATATAGTTTTTGACGTGGCATTTGTCACAAATCTAGTATGATTTTATTATTTAAGCACAATTTTAAAATGTATTAAGAACACAAAGTGCAGCAGCATAGTTTAAAATAAATCAAACTGATGAGACTACCTAAGATGACTACCTAATGAAAAAACGGGTTTCAGAGTAGCAGCTGTGTTAGTCTGTATCTGCAAAAAGAAAAGGAGGACTTGTGGCACCTTAAAGACTAACAAATTTCTTTGAGCATAAGCTTTCCTGAGCTACAGCCCACTTCATCGGATGGTGAGAGAAGACTGTCCCAGGCAAACAGTGAAAGGCAACAGGTAGCCCTGGAGAAAGCACTGTATAAAAACATGACTTAATGAAGAGTTCTATGTGAGCTGGAAAACTTGTCTCTCTCACCAGCAGAAGTTGGTTCAATAAAAGAGATTACTTCACCCATTGTCTCACTAGTAAACAACAATGCAGTAGTGGCTCTCCCTTTTTGCAGGAGAAAAGAAAATGATTACAGTTCAGTGGGTTTGTAATATCATTGGATCACATGATGTGGGAGCGTCGCGACCATACATAATGACTGTTCACAATTAGATCTAAGGGGGGAGGGGGAAGTTGCGGCGAAAATAAATAATTAAATTAAAACATCATATGGTAAAAGAATGATTAAATTCACCTCCAAGTTCTTAAGCAGGAAATGCAAGATTCAAGAATCAGAATGCACATTTTAAGGGGGAGGAAGGAGGTAATATATTTTATTAGACCAACTTCTGTTGGTGAGAGAGACAAGCTTTTAAGCCACACAGGGCTTCAGTAGGTAATTTCCCTCCATCACTTGCATTAGTCTGTTGTTCAGGTTTTGCTTCCCTATTGCTACCACGTGTCAGCTTTTTAAAAATGTTCACTAGTGTAGCATTTTAAAAAAAAGGGGGGGAAAAAGGGGGGGGAGGACGCTGGAGCGTGCTGGAGATTTTCCAGACCGGGTCTGGGAGACTGGGTGCGTTTGTTTTTGTATCTAGAGAATGAAATGTTTGGGGGAGAAACTATTCTTATGCAAAGTAAAGCTGGGAATGAAATAACAGGCTAACTGGGAGAACAATGCGAACGCCGATTGCCCGCAGCTAAAAGGACGTGTGAAATCTGAGGGTTGAGTAAGACCTTGCGTAGGTGATGCAGGTAATGATGAGGCAGTGATTTCGTTAGGAAACAGCCCTTGAGGAAGCGCTATTAGGCGCTGATTGCTTAAAGGTGGTGAAGGCAAGAGTGGAGGGGCGTGGCGGGAGTGGGTGGCGCTCGCCCTGAGAGCGGTGCCGGAGGGGGCGGGGCTGCGGAAGAGGGCGGTGAATGGTGATAGGTGAGGGTTGTTGCATCCGCCGTATTAGAAGCCAGAGCTGGGCTAGGTCAGCTCCTTGCAGCTGCGGGCGGCTGAGCGAGCACGTGAAGCGCAGACCCCGGGAGCGCCCGCCAAGGAGGGAGGATGGTAAACGTGTCAGCAGTGTGGCTGTTAGCCCTCTTCTTGCAGGCAGCGTGCTCGGTGAGTCCGAGGCGGCTGGGAGGGTTGGTGGGATGCTGCCCTGGGGGGAGGGGGAGTATTTGCTGTGCCCGATCGCTGGCGTGCTGTGCCCTGGGGTGCATGTGCCGTGGGGGAACAGGAGCTGGGCAATCTCCTCCCCCGCCCTCCAACTCCTCTGGGGAGGGTCAGCCCTTTTATACGCTCCAAAGCCCCCCGGGCTAGAGCCGGGCGCAGTTTGGCGCTCGGTCCCCCCCGGTGGGGGAGCAGAGGCTGTGGTCGGGGCGGGCTCTTGGTGTCCAGCCCCCTGGAAGCGGGCTCGGGGGGGGGAGGGGAAGGGAAGGGAGGGCTGGTTGCTTCACTTCACCCCCTGCATTCAATTACCCAAAGCGGCTCCATATGTTGCGCGGCTCCCAGTCCCGCGCTGGCAGGAAGCGCTCTCCGGCTGCCTTGGCAGGAGCTGCCGGGTCTGACCCAGCTGCCTCCTTTCAGCAGGTTATTCGAGCCGAGCCGCGCCGCGCCCTCCCCTGCCCCGAACTGCTGCCTGGCACCCAGAGCCCGCTGCAGCCCGCCCCGACGGGCTCCGTCCAGAGCAGCGCCCGCCGCCGCCTCCTAACCTGGCTGGACTGGCCTGCTGCGGGCGCCTGAGCCGGGTCCTGCCCCTCCTCTAGCGGGCCGGATATTTGCTCCGGCCCGCGCGGTGTTCGCGCTGCGCGGCGGTGCCGGGCTCCCGCGGCGGCGGAAAGGCGCGCTCCTGCTGCGGGGCGCCACGGGCAGCGGCCAGGTGGCTGCTGTCGGCTGCCCGCACGAGGCGAGACCCCCCCTCAGGCAGCCGCCTCAGTAACAAGCCAACTCGGGGGCAAGACGTGCGCGGCAAAAGCGGGGGGCACTCGAATCCAACACCATGTCCCTCTGGAGAACGAGGAGGGGAAGCTCCGCTCCCTGGGCTGAGCTAAGCGATCACCTCGTTTAGCTCCTGGCTCTGAAATGGCCACTTAAAGCCAGCGTGCAGATGGGGGGGGGGGGGGGGGACTTTCAAGCGTTCTCCCAAATCCAGTTCTCTTCTAGTGTACGTGTGCTCAGGCTATGGCGCTAAAACAGAAAATCACGTGGCTGTAGTTCCCATGCCTAGACCACCTTGCGTGGGTGTCTTTCATATTTTAAATCAAATACTTAGTGGCTAACATGACTATTAAAACAAATAAATAAATCTTTTCCCCAATCACCCTGCTTCAGTCCATGTCCTAGTTACATTAAACTCCCCTTCTGTAGTTCCCTGCTGCCTGCCGTGTTCCCTGCTGACTTCAGCTTCTGCAGAAGGCTTAAATCAGGTTTCTACAGCAGTGTATCGAGTTTATTCCATTGAGTTGAGTGCTAATCTCTATATAGATCATCCACCCAATGGTGGATGAATGAAGAAACAGTCTTAACTCGGCTCTCTGCAAGTCAACACTCTCCTTACTACCCCGGTCGAAGCTTTATTTTGGGGTCAAAGAATTTTTTTTAAGTCTTCCAAAAAAATCTAACTGCTGCCTTAAAAATAGATTATTTTCAATGTGGGCTCCAAATTTGTGTGGATTGGGGGTAGCCACTCAGGTTCTCCCTCAGATGGCTACCCATTGTAGCCACCAGATGTCAGCACTGAATAGCTAATTCACTTCTGTACTGTTCAGTCTCTCTAGTTAGCAAAGTAGTCGTACAAAGCATTTCAAAAAAGTTAAGTTTTGTGCCTATGATGATTGCATAAGCCATTCTATAGTAGACTCTGTTGGTCTAACTTAAATGAAGTGACAACGCACTGACCCCTTTCATTAAACACTCACTAAGCCATAACTTACCTCTCAGATGTGTGTACCCACTTCATAAAAACAGGTTTCGCTCAAGGTGACACAGCAAGTTAGTGGCAGACACAGGACTAGAATTAATCAATAACCGGCTCCCAGGCCTTGTATGACTTCTGTGTGAACACGTGCACTATTTATTGATTGTGACCAAGTCTATGTAGTGCCTACTTTCTCCCATCTTATAAACACATGAATAGTGCAGATTCAGATACCGTGTAGTCTATTCCTCCCCTTAAATATGACACAAGGGGAAGGAAAGTGTACCTTTCTCTACCAGGACAGAGCAGTGTCCTCAGGTAAATGGCCTGTCCTGAAAACCAAACTGTCCCTCCTTGGTTGAATTTCAAATGTTCCCTAATCCAGAAAGGGAAGGGAAATCTACAGTAAAGGGATGCTATAGAAATCCTGAAATGGATGTTTGAAAGCTCTTCAGGGTAGGAGAAATCAGAGTACACTTATGTACAGGTGAAGTACTACAGAGTTCTCCTGATTGTCATAGAAATCATAAACAAAGGGTTGTGGTGAAGAGACCCTGTAGGTCATACAGATTGTCCCTACCTAAATTTGAAAGAGCAGTCGCTGCCATCCAGCTGCTGCTGCTTCATGTGGGTTAACTTGTGTGACTAGACTTCTAGAAATCTAGTAACTGTATTAGGCCTCAGAACCGTGGATGGGCCCAGCCTTTGGAAGCTAACACTGCATTTTATTCCTGGGAATAACCAATCCTGCCCTGGCAGAGATGGCCTGGTTGAAGTGATATGCATGAGACCTGTTAACGGCACTTTTACTGGAGAAGACAAAATACAGTTGGGTTCTATCCAGGTTTTGGGCCACCATTGCAGGAATAGGTTCTCCCTTACCACCAGGCCCTTATCTGTGGGTCATATAGACATCTAGCATGAATCTGATAACAGGAATACTCTAAACAAGAAGAAACTCAGGGTTTAAAGACAATTCACCAATATTGGCAGAATCAATTAATAAATAAAGCAAAAAGCCTCAGGCAGCAGGCGACACATTGGTGACTCAGTACCTAAATAACTTCCCTTGTCACTGTTGGCCCATGCTTGCATTTATTCTGTTTAAATGTGGCTCTCAGCAGCATTCAGACCAAAGCTGGCATTCCTCTCAAGCTGCCCTTGACTCAGAAGATGAAGTTTACTCTTTTTGATAAGATTACTGAAGATGACCTCAGGTAATGGGTGTAGAAAGCACAGCGATGCTCTGTAGGTCTCTGCCCACTTGGGGTCCCATCCAACATGCTTGTTGCTAGCTGTGTTCTAGCTAGTTCCCTCATCTGCTAGTCTGAGGAGTGGGTTGTAAAACATGCTATCACCTGATACAACTGTGCAGCCATGAGAACTGCTTGACAACTTGTATCCTTGCCATGTTGCTGCATGAAGCAACAGATTCATTTTCTGTTCCTCAGCTTGTCATGTTGTATGTTGCCTGCTTTCTGAGCTCTGCCCACAAGGAGAGAGCAGGGAGTTTTCTGTTGTCCTTGGAGGCGGTGTTTTGTTATTCAGGGCAGTACGATATGAGCACAACCTGCCCTGCTTGCTCTCTGAAGTGATGGGGTGGAAAGTGAGAAGGGCCTGAAACTTAGGTGGACCAGGAAGGTGGTTACCCTACTAGGTTCCTAAGCCCCACAGAAATAGACTGTTCCTTGCATTGCTTAAGGGGACTTGAGCCGTAACTGTCCCTTGCTGTAGGAGTGGACACGTCTGTACATGATTCAAGAACCCAGGATGGGTCCAGCTCCCCATTGGCTTTGAGACTGTGCTTCATGTCACTGCATGGCCCATGCTCTACTTTACCTGGCCACACATTTGGAAAAGACTCCCCTCTGATAGAGCACACTATCACAGCAGTGGTGTTCCTGTCCAGCATGCATAGGTTGTGGTCATCCTGGGTTGTCTGGGTTTATCTCAGTTAAGTTGGTAGCCTATGGTACTTTAGCTGGTTAACATTGCCAAATGGTTACCACTCTTTAGAACTGCTGCAGGAACAGTGTAATACACTTCATAGGACCATAGCAAATCTATAGCTGTGGCTACAGGAGGGCATGGCACAATCCCTCTCAAGCCTAGTTAGGGGAAACTGCATTAGCAACTTCTATTGTCTAGAAGCCATGGTTTTTAAAGATGGATAAGTAGTTTTGATTGGTTCCCTGGTACAGATGAACGCTGCAGTGGAGGCTAGCAAAAGACTAGTAGGGCTGGCAAAGAGCCTGGCTTTGCCTTGTGTTCAGTGTTGAAGACCATTTCAAAGGTGATACTGTTCTGAGCTGCATGTCAGCGAATGCCTTGGAAGGAAACTAGCTCGTCCAGCTTTCCCATTAAATCTCTGTGTATAAGGAGGAATCTGTTACACAAACTACCCAGGCAAAGCTTCATAAATGGGGCTCTTCTTTGTGACTATCCAACTGCTGATGTACAAAAGGTGTAAACCATTGGGCCTTCTATGGTCTTGAGCTAACATAAGGCTCTTCCCAGGTGAGGGATACCAATGTAAGCATAGTTCTTACCCGTCACATTGTTCTAAGATGACTTGCCTAGTACCACTGAATAATTAACACTTCTAATGGCAACCCTGAGAAGCTGCTGGAAGCTCAACAGTCCTCTAACAGCCTGAGACAAGTTACAGCAAGTGTAACAAATCTGTAAATCTTCTCAAATATGAAGCTGAAATTCTGTGCCATTAAGTGCACTAACCTGAATTGTAGCTAGAACAAGGCTTATACATAGTCCACATTAAGCATGTCTTGCAATATGTGGGACTCATTACTATTGAAGTAATTGCCCTTAAGTTTAAGTGATGTCTGGACTCCTCCCATAGGAACCTAGCTTGATGTGACTCCTGGTGTCAAAGTTGGACACTTTCCTCTCAGAGTTCAGAGTAACAGCCGTGTTAGTCTGTATTCGCAAAAACAAAAGGAGTACTTGTGGCACCTTAGAGACTAACCAATTTATTTGAGCATGAGCTTTCGTGAGCTACAGCTCACTTCATCGGATGCATACTGTGGAAATTGCAGAAGACATTATATACACAGACACCATGAAACAATACCTCCTCCCACCCCACTCTCCTGCTGGTGATAGCTTATCTAAAGTGATCATCAAGTTGGGCCATTTCCAGCACAAATCCAGGTTTTCTCACCCTCCGCCCCCCCACAGACAAACTCACTCTCTTGCTGGTAATAGCCCATCCAAAGTGACCACTGTCTTCACAATGTGTATGATAATCAAGGTGGGCCATTTCCTGCAGAAATCCAGGTTCTCACCCCCCTCCAAAAACCACACACACAAACTCACTCTCCTGCTGGTAATAGCCTATCCAAAGTGACCACTCTCCTTACAACCTGCATGAAAATCAAAGTGGGCCATTTCCAGCACAAATCCAGGTTTTCTCACCTCACCCCCCCCCCCCCACACACACACACAAACTCACTCTCCTGCTGGCAATAGCTCATCCAAACTGACCACTCTCCCCACACTGTGCATGACAATCAAGGTGGGCCACTTCCAGCATAAATCCAAGTTTAACCAGAACGTCTGGGGTGGGGGGGGAGGAAAAAACAAGGGGAAATAGGCTACCTTGCATAATGACTTAGCCACTCCCAGTCTCTATTTAAGCCTAAATTAATAGTATCCAATTTGCAAATGAATTCCAATTCAGCAGTTTCTTGCTGGACTCTGGATTTGAAGTTTTTTTGTTGTAAGATAGCGACCTTCATGTCTCTGATTGCGTGACCAGAGAGATTGAAGTGTTCTCCGACTGGTTTATGAATGTTATAATTCTTGACATCTGATTTGTGTCCATTTATTCTTTTACATAGAGACTGTCTGTGTATATAATGTCTTCTGCAATTTCCACAGTATGCATCCGATGAAGTGAGCTGTAGCTCATGAAAGCTCATGCTCAAATAAATTGGTTAGTCTCTAAGGTGCCACAAGTCCTCCTTTTCTTTTTCCTCTCAGAGGACGCTAACATTAATGGACTCCAACATTCCCTCCTTATGTGTTAAGTCTTCATTCTAGTTTAATTCAAACATTAATTTGTGACTTAGTTTTCTAGGAAAAAGGCTGATGTAGGTTTCTGTAAAAGTTCCATGGCAATGAACACTAGTGAATGGAACATCAAATATGAAATTTTCAGATTACTTCTGTGCAGAAAAGCATAATCTGAGCTGTGTAAACAGAAGTTCCCAACCACAATAAAACACTGTTTCATCTTAATGTACATGAGACCTAATGCTAGCAAACAATGCTATAGTCTTACTAGGTCTTGTAGCATGACTTCAGGAATGTGGTTAAGTCATGTCTCTGCACCTAGAGGAAACTGTGTTCTGTGCTGGGAACTACAGAGTACCTAACCATCCTACCCACATAGTTCATATATATGCCATATAGGCCAGGTCACAACCCTTCTATATCACTGAACAATCCAGTCGCAGATAATTCTCGGAGAGAATAAAGTTGACACATGAGCATTTCACTTTCTATCACCTGAGTCCTGGTCCTGAAATTTACCTTCATCAGATGTATAATAAAGTAGTCGAACTTTTCCAGTACTACATGCTAACCTAGCCTTTTTCAATAAAGCTTTGTTGACCTATTTTTTAATATTGGATTTGAGAGCCTCATCCACTGTAGAGCTTCCTTGATTTGAATTTAACAGTCAGTGATCAAAACTTTCAGTTGTAAGTGATCAGTAATGCCTTTTGAAGTTGAACATTCTGAATGCTGTGCACTTCTGGATATTGGGCTACCTACTTGAGTGTGTAATATGGATTTAGGTACCTACACTTGGCCTACTGTAGAAGCACATTGTTTCCTCAATATGTTTGGTATCTGGAAAGCTGTCTGCATGTGGGGAGTTAATCCTTATTTGAAAAGCCAAGATGTGGCTTCCATGTGTAGCAAGATCAGAACAGACCTCTCATTACCAAGTTTAGAAGCAGAGTGGTGGAGGCAAACATCTGACTAAACTCAGACTATAGATTAATTTCAAAGTTCTGAAGTTGAACGTTGGGGTCTGAAGTGCTCTTACTGCAGGTTTATTCCAGGATAACCTTTCCTAGTGGGATCTCTGGCTCATTGGATCAATGTGTAGTTGGGAATGTAACTTCCTGTTGAGTCACTGAAACTGTAGTCACAACTGAATCCTCAAAATGTTACTCTTTTATGGCTCTTCATCCTCTCTCTAACTTCAAAACCCCTCTGGGGCTGTCCTGGCTTAAATGAAGCAATAAAAGCTACTTGCCTGATTTAACATCTGGGTGTGCTGCTCTTAGTAGAAAAGTCAGTCTCCCCCCTTCCGCTTTGCAAAGTGATTCACTTACATCAAATAGATGGCTGTGTTCCTATGGCACATCATATCTTCCAGTGTTTTCTGGTCTGTGGTGTCTGAAAGCTTTCGAGAATGAAACTGATTTAGATCAAAATTTACAAAAGGAAAGAAAGGGAACGCAACTCTGGAGTCAATGACTGGAAGATGGCTAGTTCAATGCTGGGATTTTTGTTCCCCCTCTGAAAAGTTTTGGGGACATCTTAAGTTTAGTAGTAGGCAATCAGGAAGAAACTATAGCAAGGAACAGAATTATGAGAGACTAACCTAATTTGTTGGAAGAATCAACACTGCTTTTGTAAATGGTGAGGAATTCTTTGAGGGTGTCAGTAGTGCATCAGGGTGATCCAACTGATTTACTGTACATGGATTTTTCAGAAAACCTTTGACACTGTCCCTCACCAAAGGCTCTTACAGAAACTCTGGTGTTATGGGATAATGGGAGTGGTCTCCTGGATCAGTAACTGGTTTAAAAGATAGGAAACAAAAGGTAGGAATAAATGGCCCATTCTCAGAATAGTGAGAGGTGAACAGCAGGGGTCCCCCAAGGATCTGTACTGGGATCAGTGCTGTTCAACATATTTAATCTGCTCAAAGGGTAAATAGTGAAGTAAAGTTAGCAGATAGTAAAGTCCAAAACTGACTGAGTTATGGGGGAATCTCACAAAACTAAGTGGGTGGGCAACAATGGCAGATAAAATTAAACGTTGATAAGTGTGGAAAAATGCATGCTGGGAAAAAATCCTAGTATGCATATATAATGGGTTCTAAATTAGCTGTTACCACAAAAGAGGTCTTGGAGCCACTGTGGAGAGTGTTCTGAAAGTCAGCCCAATGCACAGCAGCAGTCAAAAGGCTAACCTTGTTAGGAACTATTAGGAAAAAGAGAAAATAGGACAGAAATATCATCATGCCACTATATCAGGGTAGTCAGGCAGACATGGGCCAAATCCAGACCACCAGATGCTTTTGAACAGACCATCTTTTTGTTAATGTTTGTGGGGGCAGAGGGCATCGTGTTTTCTCTGGCATTTGGATCTTGACAATACCTTGACCAAGAAATTTGGACCTTGACAAAAAATAGATTACTTCTGCACTATATAAATCCATGGTCCACCCACTCCTTGGGTTCTGTATGAGGAACTAAAAGGAATAGGGCTGCTTTGCTTAAGACTATCAAGGAGAGAGATGATAGAGGTCTATAAAATCATGAATGGTGTGGAAACAGTGAGCAGAGAAGTATTTACCCTTTCTCGCCATACAAAAAGGGTGGTCACATAATGTAACTAGTAGGCAGCAGGTTTAATACAAACAAGGAAGTAGTTTTCACAATGCACAATTAACCTGTGGAACTCATAGCCATAGGATGCTGTGATGGCCAAAAGTATAACTGTTCAAAAAACTGGATAAGTTCATGGAGGATAGGGCTATTAGCCAAGATGGTCAGGGATGCAACCCCATACTCGGGACCCTAAACCTCTTCCTGCCAGAAGTTGGGAAAGGGAAGATAGAGTAGCTCTCTCCATAATTGCTCTGTCTGTACACTTCCTCTCCCCCCCCCCCCCCAGCTCTGGTAGTGACTACCCCTGGAGATAGGGTATGTGGCTAGGTGGGCTATTGGTCTGACTTGGCATGGCAGTTCTTACGTTTCTTCTCATGTGGGTCCCTTAGACCTGAAACTTTTGAGGGGAGGGGAAAAGACTGTCAGATTGGTTTTAAGTGATCTTTGTCCTAGTACACCAACTCAAGGCACTGGTGAAAGGTGGGGGACAAGCTATCTGACAGCAGTGGCTCACTAGCAGGCTTGTAATACTCTACAAATCTTGCTTTGGCTTTCACTGAGGCCCTGTCCTCTGTCAAATGCCACTCATTGCCTTAAGTGCTTAATGGCAGGAACAGCTGTCTTGAATTCTTTTTGAATTAACTCCTGTGGAAGCTAAGGTGGTTCTGGATTCATTGCATGATTATGGCATGTCTACAGTGCCCTGCTGTGGAAAAACTTACACTCCAGATCTTGGCTTAGATTTCTGGACCAGTTAATGTCTGCATTAGATATTGCACATTACTCTACCAACCAGCTCTCTGAAATGTACCAGCCTACCCATAGCACAGAGCAGTAACTTCTCTTTAGTGGACTAGCTTTTTCTCATCAGGTCTTGGAAACCACACTTTGGCACATGTAACTATAAACAGGCAAAAACTGACAAAGGACCTTGTCTCCTAGACAGTATAGAATTTGAATTGTTTTCTCTGAGGATATGCAGATCATGGTTGCTTTAAGGACCCCTGATTTCCTCTCCCCACCCCCTGAAAATCTGCACTAAGTTCAGAGGATGCATTAGCTTTCTCTGACTTAGCTCAGGAAGACTAATATGGGAAAGGTTGTCCCAACTGACAGCCTAATAGCCCAGGCAGCAGTACACATGCCAGTTAGAGCCAGGCAGTAGCACTAACTCAAGTTGCATCCAGGGATTACTGGGGGAAACAGACTGTTAGAGGTATGGGGGTGGGTAGGGAAGAACAGAGGCAGTTTGCTATCCATATGGTAAATGACTGTTCATCTGGAAACTGTTAGTGTAAGTCTCTTGTAATGCTGCTACTTACAAAACTAGTGACTTTGCTGGTGTCTGCATGAACTCCCCTGGGATTGTGCTGTGGTTGCCAGTCCTTAGAAGAAAAATAACCTAGTTCTTTTCAGTCTCAAAGCAAATTCATAACCTTCTAACAATCTCTCTACTTCAGGCAAAGTAGTGTTTAAACGAGGCACTAATCATAGTGATCGGTCAGTCCAGTGTAGTCTTCCAAAGTGTGTGGAGTAGCAGAGCCAGGTCGCAAGCCACATCTTACTTAAAATAGTGTCAATCCTACACCCTAAACCTAATTTTTATTAGGGTTTTGGGCCATTACATATCTTAAGGGAAAGAGACTAGTAAGAGGGCTCTGGCTTTTAAATCAAGATGGTATTTGCTGGAAGCATATCTGTTTACCGTTTGTTGCCTTATTTCTTGTCACATGCCTCATTAAGTCATACAACATGCATAGGAAGGCAGTTTTAAACTTATTCAGATCTTGTGCCTGCATGGTATTTGGAGACTGACACTCCCAGTTGCGAAATAGGCGTTTGGGTAACTTGCAACTCTGTGACCGCATCTTTCTGTGGTAAAAGACAAGCTAAAAATACTTTTTTTTTTCCCATCTGCTTTTATTTCTGTACCTAAGGAAGTATGTCCCTGTTTCAAGAACAATGGGTCACCACAACTGGGTCTCTGTGCATTCTTCCCTGTTTTGTTTTGCCTGGGTTAGGGGCAAGTCTCTTCATAGAGAATAGCACACATGGCACAATGAACAGTGTTAGCAGCACATGTAGGAACCTTCTGTCTTTAAACAGATCTAAGCTATGCCCTTTGAGGTCTTACCTGTGGATGCTGCTGTTTCTACACCTGTATGTAGGATGCATAGCTATAATCCAAAAGCTAGTTAGACATGGGGCTGAAGTGTCCTGGGGTGCCTACATAGAGCTTGGTGGACTAAAGGGATAGCTTGAGTAGGGTCACTTTTGCTGCATTCCACACTAGAAGTTGGGGTGGCCAAACACTAATCATCTGAGCTGCACATGATCAGAAGTTCAAGAGCTGGGAAGCACCAGCAGGAGTGGGGCTTCAGCCCCATGGGACATGCCTGTCAGGGCTTCAGCCCCACTCCTGCTGAAGCCCAGCACCCTGGGAGGCATGCCATGCAGGGCAGAAGCCCCAAGTTCCCTCCCCCTGCAGTTTAGTAAGTGAAGAATGGAAGGGGGGGGGGGGGGTCTCCAAGCTGAACTTTAATTGTAACAGTGCCTCATGCCACTGTTTGGCCACCCGTGCTATAGCCAATAATCGGTCATTGGTAGGCACTTAACTGGAAAAACCCCATATGGTCATCAATTTAACAATCTACAACAGGTCGATGTGCTTAAATGGCACTTATGTGAAGTGGGAAAGTATTCTGGGCTTGCATAAAACTCATTGATTAGAGTCAAACATGACAGCATTCAACACTAGCTTTATTTACAGAAGTGAGAATGGCAGGTTTGTAGTAACTTGCCAGCTGTCTGAGTATCAAAACTGAGCTCAAGGCTGATTCAAGATAAACCTGAATTTCTTGGGTTCTTCCATTAGAGTAGGACAACTTTTGTATTTTGGCTACTCTTTCCACCTGAGGATGGAGGCTCAAACAAGAAAGCTGTATCCTAGAAAGCTTGGGCAGTGGTAAGTGGTCTTTTAGCTCTCTTGCATCAATTGAGTCATGGCCTTTAACAGAATAGCTGATAGGCTGGGTCTTTTTTTGGGGGGGGGAGGAGCATTAAGCTCAATTATTCTTCCCACAAAACTCAGCTATGTGGTCATATCTTTCAGAACCTCTTCACGCAGTTTCTGTTTTTTAAATATAGTAGCTAGTCTCCTTGTGCTCAATCCCCATGTCCCATAAAAATCCTGTTCAGTTATTAGACGGTCAAAGGTTTTGGCCTGTATTGTCACATCTATAACTAATAGCCAACCATCTGTGCTGTCTCAAGATGGTTGCTGTATGTAGCCATTCTAAATGACCACATCTGGACTGGGCTATGCTTTTCCTGGGAGCCAAGAATCCCATGCCTAGGCTAACATTAAAATATTAATTCTGGTGCTATAACTACAATATCTCATTCTAAGATTCTTCTTAACGTGAGACTGAACCAGGGGTAGCAACTGAATAGTGATTATGGACCTTACTATACTTCCAGAGCACTGACTTTTATAGTCACTGAGATGCTTGGATCTTAATTAGTCAATCTTTACAAATGCCTCTGGAAATAGCTTGATTTAAGCTTTATAGTGTGGTCTGTCTGGGGGGCTGTGTGTTGAGCCTAGCAGCCTGCTAGGCAAGGCTGAGAGCTTAGCCTGCCATCCTTTGATCACTAATCCCTTTAGGATCCCTTGACAAGGGGGCAGAGCAGAGCTAACTCATGGAGAACAGGGATTTAAAAAGCCAGCTCCTAAGTGACCCAAGGTGCTAGAGAACAAGGGAGTCTTGTCAGGGAGTTTAGCAAGGGTACATGAGAGCTAGGTACACTTAATAAACGTTCTCTAAAATTTAGGCCAATAAACTCTCCCTCAAACTAAACCAACAAAACCCCTAGCAAGAGTGGAAAACAAAACAATGCAGGCAGAAGTCCAGCAACAGAGTGGTGGCTATCCACTCTACTGCACTGAATGCAGCATGTATGATTGATTACTTGCTGTCTGGACAAGTAGTGTACATGTGGATTTGGTTCAATCAGCTCATGGCCCTCAGATTGAGTACAGGCCACACCAAGTCTGACATCCTCTGTGCTGTTGAGGATGAAAATCTGAGGGAAGGAGAAAATCAAGCGGGAGTGGAGGGAAACTGTTATGGTATCCTATTTCAATAAGGACACATCTCTAGGGGAAGGACCCCTATTAATAGGAAGATAGTAATGGAGGATTTTGTTAAAAATATAGATAGCTGGGTTTGACTGGGAGAACTGATGATGGATTGCCTGCTGAGTTCAAAGGTTGTGGACCTCTCAAGACATCTTGACAGATTTGCATGCAATGCTGGAATGGAACTAGTGGGTGTGGTACATGTAGGTACAAGTGACACAGGGAGAGGTAGGAGAGAGGTCCTGGAGGCCGAATTGGGGCTGTTAGATCAGAGATTAAAGTCCAGGACCTCCATGGCAGCATTCTCTGAAATGCTTCTGGTTCAACACACAAGGTGAGTTACAGGCAGAACTGCAGCATCTAAATGCATGGATGAAGTGGTGATATTCAGCAGAGGGATTTAGGTTTATTAGGATCTGAGGAACCTTTTGGGAAGGAAGGTGCCTATACAGGAAAGAGAAGCTCCACCTAAACTGAAGTGGAACCAGATTTCTGGCATGTAAAATTAAAAATTTCTGACCTTTTAAACTAAGAGCTGGTGGAAGGCTGACAGGTGTGTAGGAGCATACAGTTTGTCCAAACTCCTACCTTAGGGGAGGATTTATTATAGGAGATACTGTATATCCTAATGAGGAGGGGAGACATTAACCTTCAAATGAGTCCTATTCAACTACAATCACATGAAGACAGACAACTAAATGTTGACAAATTTTAGAAGTGCTTGTGTACAAATGCTAAGTCTAAATACAAAGATGGGTGAACTTGAGTACCTAGTATTAAATGAGGATATTGATACAATAGGCATCACAGAAACTTGGTGGAATGATAATCACTGGGACATGGCAATACCAGGTCACACAATATATAGGAATGATAGAAGGCTGGACTGGTGGGGAAGTGGCCTTATATGTGAAAGTCATAATCAAATATAGTAAAAATCTTAAATGAATCAAAGCATACCATAGAATCTCTATGGATAGAAATTCCATGTTTGAACAGTGAGTGTAGAAGAAGAATATACTACCAAGCAGCTGACTAGGGTGGTGAGTGATTTGTGAAATGCTCAGGGAGATCAAAGGCTACAACAACAGAACTTGATAATGGGGGATTTCAACAATTCCCCATATTGACTAGGAACATGTCACCTCAAGATGGGATGCAGAGACAAAATTTCTGGACACTATAAATGACTGATACTTGGAGCAGCTAGTTCTGGAACCTACAAGGGGTGAGGCAACTCCTGACTTAGGCCTAAGTGAGAGACAGGATCTGGTCCAAGAGATGAATGTAGCTGGACTGCTTGGTAAGAGCAACCATCATGTAATACCCTTTGGGGGAGGGGAATACCAAAGAAACCCACCACAGTAGCATTTAACTTCAAAAAGGGGAATTACACAAAGAGGAGGCTAGTTAAAGGGAAACTAAGAGGAACAGTCACAAGTGAAATATCTGCAAGCTTCATGGAAACTTAAAAAAAACTGTCAGCAGCTCAAATTAAATGTGTGTCCAACATAAAGTGAGATGACCAAAAAGGCACCATGGCTAAACAGTAAGAGGCAGTTAGACTTCCTTTAAAAATTGGAAGTCAAATCCTACTGAGGAAAATGGAAAGGAACATAAACTTGGGCAAGTAAAGTGCAAATGTATAATTAGGCAGGCCAAAAAACTTGAAGAGCAACAAGCAAATAACCCATACTAACAGCAAAATTTAAATATATTGGAAGCAGTAAGCCTGCCAAACTGGGGCCACTAGACAATTGAGAAGCTAAACAAGAACTTGAGGAAGACAAGGTGGCAGGGTGGAAGGGCAAGCTAAATGAATTCTTTGAGTCTTCACTGTGAAGGATGTGAGGGAAATCCCCACACCTGAACCAGTTTTTTAGGTGACTGATCTGAGGAACTCTTCCAGGTGAAGGTGTCAAAGGGAGGTTTTGGAACAAATTGGTAAACTACACAGATGGTAAACTGTTTACCATCTGTGTAGTTTACCAATTTCTTGGTATTCATCCAAGAGTTCTGAAGGAACTTAAATATGAAATTGCAGAACTATTAACTGATGTGACCTCTCTTAAATCAACCTCTGTACCAGATGACTGGAGGATAGCTAATGTAATGTCTTTTTAAAAAAAAAAAGCCTCTAGAGCCTATCCTGGAAATGATAGGTCAGTAACCTTAACTTCAGTACCAGGCAAATTGGTTGAAACTATAGTAAAGAACAGAATTATCAGACAGATAAACCTGTTCTGTCTACATGGCTTTTGTAAAGAGAAATCATGCCTTTGAAGGGGATCCCAAACATGTGGCCATAGTGTACTTGGACTTTTAGAATATCTTTGACACATCCTTCACCAAAGGCTGTTAAGCAAACCAGTTATGGGATAAGAGGGAAGATCCTCATGGATCAGAAACTCCTTAAGACAGGAAACAAAAGGTAAGAAGTGTTTTCACAGCGAAGAGAGGTAAATAATGGGGTCCCCAAGAATCTGTATTAGAACCAATGCTGTTCAATATGTTCATAAATGATCTGGGAAAAGGGGTAAACAGATCGTATTGCCTGCAAATTTTGAAACTTTACTCAAGATAAAGTCCAAAGCTGACTACAAAGTTAAATATCTCACAAAAGCAGGTGAGTGGGCAAGAAAATAGATGAAATTCAATGTTAAGTGCGTAGTAATGTACTTTGGAAAACATAATCCCAGCTCTACATACAAAATGGTGGGCTCAAAATGAGCCCTTACTAGTCAGAATTATCCATTATGACTCCAAGATGGCTTTCTTGAGAACATCTGCTCATTTTGCCATGGCAGTCAAAACAACTAACTGTTCAGAACCATTAGGAAAGGGATAGATTATAAAACAGTAAATGTCACTATATAGATCCATGATATGCCCACACCTTGAATAATGTATCCAGTTCTGGTCCCCATCTCAAACATGATAGATATTGGACTTCAAAAATTAGGGGTATGGAACAGCTTTCATATGAAGAGTAAAAAGACTAGGTTGTCTCATCTTAGAAAAGAGATGACTGGGGGGAAATACAATAGAGGTTTATAAAATTTTGAATGGTATAGAGAAAGTGAATAGGGAAATTTTTTTTTCCTTCACATAATACAAGAACCAGGGTAATCTGATAAAACAAAATACAAGGAAGTGTTGCTTCACACAATACACAGTCAATCTGTGGAACTCCTTGACAGGGGCTGTTTTGAAGGCCAAAAGTATAACTGGGTTCGAAAAACAATATTTAAGTTCATGGAGGATAGGTCCATCAAGGGCTATTAGCTAAAATGGTCAAGGATGCAATGTCATGCTCAGGGTGTCCCTAAACCTCTAACTGCCGGAAGCTGGGACTGGATGACAGATTGCTTTGTTCTGTTCATTCCCTCTGAAGCATCTGGCACTAGCCATTGTTGAAAGACTGGATACTGGGATGGATGGACCATTGGTCTGACCCAGTATGGCCATTCTTATAAGTGTTTTTTTTTTTTTTTTTGGTGGAAACGTTATTGGCTTTGAAACAGTACTTTTCAGTGAAACAGCACTCTATCAGCTAGTCTGACCAGCTTAAATATTCTTCTGCCATAGAGTTGCATGGCTTACCTTTAAAGCAAGGAGAGACCTGCATGAAAGATTCTATAGTAGTAAGCCAGCTTGGTACTGATTGTGCTTAGCTGTGGGTGAAAACTGAGATGGGAAAGGAATATTACTTACCAAGATCTGGGAAAATGGTACAGAGAGCCCTGGCTATGTACACCCTTTGTCCCAGCATGACTCATGCTTACAGGCATGACCAAGTCATATATTGGTATACTGGGAGTGGTTGGATCATTACAAAACCTAAACTTTCCCCAATACTAATTTCTCCCTACTGTTACTCACACCTTCTTGTCAACTGTCTGTAATGGGCCACTCTTACCACTTGAAAAGTTTTCTCCTCCCTTGGTATCCTGCTGTTAGGTCAGTCTAATGAGATAAATCAACTAACACTTGGTATAGCAACCCACATCCTTTCATGTATTTATATCTGCTCCTGTATCTTTTACTTCATACATCTGATGAAGTGGGGTCTAGCCCACAAAAGCTTATGCCCAAATAAAGTTGTTAGTCTCGAAGGTGCCACAAGGACTTTTTTCTGATACAACTAACACTGCTACCACTGGAACTGGTACAATATGCATCCTGATATAGATGCCATTATACCAAAGTTCGTGTTATAGCTTATTCCCATAGTGGAAGGGGAATATTCTATACTGTAGAAGCACCTTATAACTGTGGTCACATGGCAGGGTGGATACAATGGTACAATTGTGTGTAGGTATCCCATTGGCCATGTCTAGTGGCATGGGGAAAGGTTTCCTATCTTGTTGTGCTACAATAAAGTAGTTGATCACATCTTAAGCCTCTTTCAGCTGCACTGCTTGCCTTAGTTAAGCTACCGTTTTAATTACATAATGGAAATGCATAAAACATGGCTGTATTGGGAATTTTCAGGAAGATTAACACATCCTTGTCAGGAGGTTCGTACCTGGGGTATGGGATACGGAGATGAAACTGTAAGCACTGCTTGTGTATGTTTTTTTGCAGACTCTAGCTTGTACTTACCAGGCAACCAGTGAGGTCAGTAAGATTCTGAAAAGAGACTTCTTAAAACTCTGTATAGGACTCGTAGTGGTCCCAAATCCTGCTGTGTAAGAGCAGCGGGACTAATTCCTGTAATGAGGAAAGCCTTCCTTGTAGCTGACTGCAAACAGGTTTCTCAAATACCAGACTTTCTCCACTTTCTTGAAGCAAATCATGGTGGAAATCTGGATGCCAGACTCCACTGTCAAAGCCAGCCTTTGCTTTTGCAGCCTGGCAACTAACTGCATCCACAAATCAGGTGGTTGAGTGCAAACAGTTGTCCCACAAGCCTGCATGTAAATGTGATATTGTGGGGGCAACACCTAGCCTGCATTAGAGGCCTGGGTGATAATCTGAGATGCCTAAACAGCCTCAGAGAATAGCTGTTCTATGGAGCAAAAAGTCTAAGGTGCCACAAGTACTCCTTTTCTAACAAATTTATTTGCGCATAAGCTTTTGGGAGCCACAGCTCACTGTATTTGGAATGGGGCTGTGGAGGAGGTTAGGCAGGCACTGTCAAGACAGTGACTGTGCAAGCTGGAACTCTTCAGTTAAAGGCCACTGGCAGCTGGGTTGTCTATTCAGAGATGAGGAAGTACCAAAAGGTGGCTTACCAAGCACTTGAATACAGCATTTCACTTATTCTAGAAACACGTCAACAAACCGGCTTGCAAAAGCACTGGGAAGTGTTCTAAGGCACTCTAATATTGCATGTGGGCCTTGGCTAAGGGGCCTGAAGGACCCTTTTTACTGGACATGGTGGGTCACCCTAGAGCAGTGGTGGTTAACCAGAGGTATACATACCTCAGGGGGTACACAGAGGACTTCTGGGGGTACATCCATTCTAGATATTTGCCTAGTTTTATAACAGACTACATAAAATCCACTAACGAAGTCCATACAAACTAAAACTTCATACAGAGAAAATGAGTGAGCAAATTTTCAGTGACTTAAGTGCTGTGACACTTTTGTCTGGTTTTTGGGGTTTTTTTGTAGCAGTACTCTTTTTAAGGGAGATGAAACTTGGGGTGAACAAGACAAATCAGACTCCTGAATGGGGGACAGTCATTTGGAAAATTTGAGAGCCACTGCCCTAGACATCATGATGATACTGAAGGGAAGACTTAAAATCAGAAAACTCATAAGATGTACTGTTGTAGCTCATGGGTAGGGCTACGATTGTCATGGAATCCATAATTTCCAGATACTTCTGTGACTTGAGCCCACAGCGCCTGAGAGCTGCAGGGTCCCCCCCATTGTCTGGGGTGGCTGGAAACTGCAGGGCCCCAAGCTCCCAGCTGCCACAGGCAGTGGAGGGAATGCTCTGGGGGTGCCCTGGGCACCCCCCCCAATGGTATGCACAGCCCTAGGGGTTACCCATTTTGTCATGCATATTTTTAGTAAGTCATGGATTATTTTACTTTATTGCCCATGACCTCTTGTCTCTCACTTTTAGTTTAAAAAAAAAAAAATCACAATCTTAGCCTTACATATGGGGTGGACTTGTTATATGTCTGCCCCACTGCTTGAGTAACTTAAACTAAACTTGACACTTAACGGGACAAAACACTCAACATACAATAAGTAACACTGCACTTGTAGGCTTAGATGGCACATCCATAACATTAGTGACTGAAGTTGTCTTTGGGGTGTGAAATTCTAGAATGCAGATTTTTACTATATGTAGTCTAACTATGGAAACTTAAATGGATTCAGGATGTTTAAGTCCTTTACAAGAAAGGTAATTACCAAAGCGGTGGCTGACTTGGTTGAAGACCTCTGTGGTAAGCCTCGCCGGCTGAGAATTTTGACAGTATCCCTGGGGCTCTGAACTGATTAAATGTCCTGTCTGTCACTGAATACTGATATACCCATTGTATAAAACCTAAAAATAACCTTAAAATGGTTATTTATAATCAAATGACCTGTTAGATGACTGGCAGTGAGTAAAAGGCAGGTGAAGAGTTTGCCCAGAGGCTTGATAAATGCTAGAGGACCTAGATCACCCAGGTAGCCCATTTTTCCCCCCCTCCAAGGTTATTGGCATGCATTCCTTTTGATCTGGGGAGTATGTCCCTTGATAGATCAAAGGAGACTTCTTGCTAACTTTGGTCTCTCTTCTGCAGCTGGCAGCAGAGATACTGGGTCAATACTTCTAGGACCAGAAGGAACCACTAAGTTCACCAAAACTGGCCAGCTGCCTAGCACAGGCCAGAAAATGTCGCCTAGTAACTCCTAAAGTGAAGGGGACATGCATGGCTGTGGCTTCTGGGATGTGTGCATGTTTCCAGCAAGGAACCAGCCTGAGACTTCGGTTCACACCTGACAGGCTACATGAAGTGATCAGGGTTTGCTACCAAGAGGACCACAACCTGAATCTGCAGAAGTGGAGAAACTCTAGCTACTTACCATAGACTCCTGAGAGATCTGATCATGAAGCTCAGAGTCCTTCTAAAGTAGGGTAAGAGATTAGGCTAGATGGAGAAGTCTTCCACGGTATTAAATGATCCACTTCTCTGAATGTGGGTGACTCAACAGCATGACTCATCAATAGCAGTGATGCATTAATTGCACTGCAGTTGACCTAGCTGTGAGCAGACACTGTTTGCTAGGACAGACTTTCCTGGTTCTGCAATGACTAGCAAATATTGGTGGTCCTCTAGTGCTGGACATAGTATGCAGGAAGCATGGGCTGATGGCAGCAGGAAAACAGAGGCACAACAGCATTTGAAAGGCTGAAGTATTGAGCAAAGTTGTCTGTCGAATGCCTGTAAAAGTAAGCTCTTAAGGTCTGTAGTCATGGATCAGGGCCCCTGTTGTGCTAGGCATTGTACAAACATGTAAGACATGCCATATATAAATTAGAGTACCTTTAACTATTTCTAATGCAAAAATTACAGCTTGTGCCCATTTCAGATTAAATAAATCCTTACAAGTCATTTTGGTCACCTTCCTCATGCAATGTCTTGCTAATGTCCAAGCTAAATGAAAGGAAAATATATTCTGCTCTAGCACCAGTAATCTGCATGGGCCACTTATTCTCCCCCCTCCTCCTCCTCCTCCCCTCCCCACCGCCTGCCCTGGGTGATAGGTTGGTGTAGTGCACTTGCTTGAGGACTTCATGCCATTTTCTAGGGGGGAGGGTGGCTTCTACAGGTGACAGTAGCCTAACTGTGGAGACTTGATGCATCAGGGTGTGGCTTGTATAACTTGCCCTGACTTATTTCACCTATTCTGTAGAAGGGGCACTGGATGAAACTTGGGCCTAGTGTAAAGGGGTGTAACTCCCACTGACTTCAACAGACACTGCAGCCATTGCAGCGAAGGTCGAGCTTGCTCTTGTTCAAAGACCGATGAAAACCCTGTATGGGAGGGAGAACTGCACCTGCAACTTAATGTACATCCCCTGTCTGAGGGATGGGAGTGTCTTGCAGTCCCAGAGCACACACTGGTTTTGTGCAATTAGGAAGTTGGCAACCCTAAACTTCCTTGCCCTGCCCCCTTTTCTGAGGCCCTGCCCCCTCTCATTCCATCCTCCCTCCTTCTGTCACTTGCTATCCCCACCCTCCCTCCCTCACTCAAAGCTGGGGTTGGGGTGTGGGAGGGGGTGAGGGCTCTGGCTTTGAGTATAGGCTGGGGGCAAGGGGTTTGGAGTGCAGGAGCAGGCTTGGGGCAAGGGGTTAGGGTAACAGTTTAACTGGTGCAACATGCAGTGTGAACACTGCTCTCTGGTGCATGTGGTTTATTCTGGTTTAGCTAAACCTCTTCCTAATTAAACTTGAACTAAATTGAAATGAGCCATTCTTACACCAAGTCAAACTGGTGCTAAAAGCCATGTGGACATTCTGAAATCCTTTGGCTTAAGTAAACACTTGCAGTTATACTGGTGTGGCTTTCTCATCCTATCTGAACAAGCTACTAATAAGAAAAGTGAGCCAGGGGATTATAAGAGGCACAATCAAAAGATAAAACACTGTATGAAAGATGCTGCTGGTACTCTAGGGAGGTCTTTCTAGAAAGACATTCTGACTTCTCTTCCTCCTGAGCTACTTAAGTTTCCATATTGCAGTGAAAGTTTCTCATTCTAGTTCATTCTTAAACATGCAGGCTCTGCTGCTTGAATCTGGCAGTAAAAGGCAGCCTGCATGTCCCAACCATAACAAAGAGCAGTCCACGCCCTTCTCCTGCAACTAGAAACAATTTGGTGCCCAGTCAGCTTCCAGGGCAGAGCTAGCTCAGGCTCTTAGGTGTTGCCTCAATCCTCCCCATCTACTCTCTCATTCAAGTTTGTTGCTTTAACCCAGGCTAGCTGGCCCAACTGGGGGTATATAGGTTAAAGCCTGTGTGCTGCTTTCCCTGAGACTGGTGACCCACTCATTGTAGTGAGGACACAAGTTAAATTACTCAATGACGAGTAAATGTCTTGCTCATAATCTTGCCTGCCCACCCCACCTGCTCAGGACAGAAGTTCTCCTACAACTCACAGAGCAGCTCAGCATACTGCAGCTCAAGAACTCTGGGATGCACTTGGCAGTCCAGGTGACACACATGGGAGCATGGCACCATGAAGACACTGTAACTAGGGTAGGATTTTGCATTATAGCTGCACAGTCAATAGGCTAATCTGAATGCCAGTCACCCCAGTTACTCCTGTAGTGAAGGCATACCACTAAGAAGGGCAGCATTTGAATGACCCTTTTTAAGTTTTGCTCCCTTAATTTAGAAGGTATCTTTCTAACACAAAGCTACATCCACATTTGACCTCTAAAATTCAATAGGAATGAGCTGGGGGTGGGAATAGCAGCCACTGGCCTGTATGTGACTAAGTAGCTCTGGTTGGCCAGAAAGCCATGGAAGATCTGAAGGCAGTGTCTGGATTATGTTTATTTTGCACATGCTGAACTGAGGAATTTAGTTTTTGTTTAAAAGAAAATACTCCCCTTGGAATCCCTCTGCTCACTGTTTTGTGTAAAGCCATGTGGCCCCTGAGATGTATGTAGTGACTTGTCTGCTGGTCTAACAACCTCTGATATTGGTGCATGCTACATAGTGTGCCACAAGTTAATCTACCTTGGACCTAACAGCTCAGCAGCTTAATGTTTAACTTGCTAGTTCTTGGCTCACTGATAATTTCCAGTAGGGAAAGGTAATGCTGATCAGACCTCAGTGTCACGTATAACAGCTGAAATGCAATTCTGAAAATGCGGACAACCAGCTAGAAGGAGTATTTCTATTATAAACAGAGTAGAACTGGATGGCTCATAATGTCAGTCTTAGAAGCCATAGCTCATCAATTCATACCAAACTGGTTGATGTAGAAAACATGACACTTTCCTGTTGCACAGCCTCTTCTTTGTAAGACAAGCCAAATCCTACTCTCCTCTCACCATGCAACTGCAAATTACTGGGGTTTCACTAGTATAAATGAAGACAGCCTGATACCTTTTAGGATTAAATCCTGAGTTCACTGGTGGGCTGGCCTGCCTATATTGGAATAGGTCCTAGATCCTCTTTGCTGTCTTAGCAAGACAAAGACCACAAACCCATGCTGTCTTCTCACTGACAGAGTTGGAATCGTTGAGTATACCAATGGCTACATTTAAAAAAAAACACACTGCTCACAGCCACAAACATGAAACATGAGATCTTTCTTCAGTGTAAATAAGAACCTCCCCTCAAGGAAAAGGGAACAGTGGCCTTCCAGTAGGAACCATTAAAAGTGGAGATGGGGAGTGAGGAGTTAAATGTTTATCTGCCAGTAAAGGGGAGAGGATCCAACCGTTGTGCTGGAATTCCTTTGACTTCCTGTTCCCAAAGCAAACAGACACAAACTGCTTCAGTTTGTTTGTGGGGTTTTTGGTTTGGTTTTTCCTTGTATTTTGTACAGGATAGCAACCTTTGAAAGGGACCTTGTCAGCTCTGGAGCACTACTGATAACAGGTAAAGTTGATGTGACTTAAAGCAGAATGACTAGGGATTCCGTAGGGGGCAGACTCGCTTTCAAAGGCCCAAGTCAAACCTGTTTCCCTGCCCTATAGATTCCTGGCCCCATATACAGACACTTCTTACATCCACATCTTGACAGTGAAGATGCTGGGATTGTCTTCAAGAGCTTTACTGGCTTCAGTACTCAAAATCAGCTAGTGCTAAATCAAGCTCTGGAGCCAAGACTTAGGGCATGTCTACACTTACCTCTGGAGTGATCGATCCAGCAGGGGTCAATTTATTGTGTCTAGTGAAGATGTGATAAATCAACTGCCAAGCACTCTCCCGTTGACTCTGGTACTCCACTGGAGTGAAGTGTAGGTGGAGTCAATAGGGGAGAGTCAGCAGTTGATCTACTGCAGTGAAGACATGACTTCAGTACGTCAACTTCAGCTATGTTTTTTGTAGCTGAAGTTGAGTAACTTACACAGACTTAGCTCGCCATGCGGCGCCCCCTCTTCCCCCCCAGCGTAGACCAGCACTTAAAGGCTTTGATTTTTCCAAAGAGCTCTCAATAATTCTAAAATGGTCTTGTACTCATTAGTTCTGGAAACTGAGCAGGCTCATAGATTTTATTTACTTAAGGCCAGCAGGGACATAGGATCATCTAGTCAGACCTGCATAACGCAAGCCATAGAATCTCATTAAAGCATCTCTTGAAGAAAGGCATCCAGTCTTGATTTGAAGTTTGTCAAGCAATGGAGAATCACCACTTCCCTCAGTAGCTTGTTCTAATAGTTACCTTCACTATCCAATTTGTGCCACATACCTGCTGTGAAACATAGTGAATGTATGTGCTATCTCTAGACACTTCTCTGTTCAAGTGTTTGTAACCTCTAACTTTCATGGTGAGCTAAAGAGCAGCTCTGCTTTCCCCAGTAGCCAAAGTAATTAAGGGACACAGGGAGAGCTGTATGACTCCTGCCCCATTCTCCCTCCCAAAAGCAACCGTCCATGGAAGCCTTGGCCTTGCCTATATTTAGGAAGCTTGTACTCCATTGGTGCTAGTAGTGGTGGATGTTTTTATGTATCCCAGGAATTTTAACCTGTCCATTGCGTTATTTGGATGGTCCTCCAAATGCATCTTGTCTCTCTTGCTCACTTTATAGTAGTTGATAGAGAAGACACTGTCTAGAGGGTCCTTGTTCAAAGTGCAACAGTTGCACATGGGTTGCCTCTGAAATGCTCTTTTCCTTGGTTCTTAGGAAAATCAACTGGATTGCTAATGCAGCTCCCATCAACCTTTTGGCTGGCCTAGGTTTGAGTGTTAGCTGAGTTTGCTCATTTGGAAATGACTACATTTCCTTGCTAATGTCAGTCAGACTTATGGCATTCAAACTCAGTATTGGAGCTCACGTACCATCGAGCCTGTGCTACCTTGGAGCAGTCTGGCTAAAGCTACCATAAACTGGTGCAGCAAGACCACACAGTGGCCAAGACTGTCTGATGTGGACGCAAATACCTTCACTATTATAAGTAATGACTGCACCAGACCTTACACAGGCCTCCCTTAACCCCTTTGCAAACCTATTCCCACAGGATGCCTTTGGTTAACATCTCTGTGCATAACTTTGTGTACCTTCAAACAAGCCTGAAGGTGGCTGACAGTGTTAGATGGCAGAAAAATAATCTGAAATCTCTCTATCCATCTGAGCATCCTGCAGGCCTGTGGCTTTGAGCAGCAGAGGATAGTTAGTCCCACTCAGGATATTAATTCTAACATTGGTCTCTAACAAACTCACACACTTCTCTTAGTGAGTGTGATGAAGATAGTCTTCCACTAGTATCCATGTCAAGCTAAAAAGCTTTTCAGATGGCTCTGTCATACAACGCCAGTCCTTCCACCAGAGTTACTGCCCCCAGCATTTGCAGATGAATTGCATGAAAGTAAGAGTGGATTTGTTCAACTATTTTTGTGAGTTAACTGTTCAATCTATTCCCAATAACTCCTTTGTGATTGATGTTCAGTGTGAAAACTGGAAATGGCCAATAGCAAACATTTCCTCCAGCCTGTCTGATAAGCTGGGAATTGATGATCATGTCAGTAATAGACTAGCTAGGTTTTTAGGATACATGTGCCTAAAATGTGACTGCAAAGTGGGAAGCCCCAGTATGCAGCAGAACTAGAAGTTGGGAGAAACAAACATATCAACATAGCAGCATTACTCCAGTAATTAGGCTTGGCATAATGATATTTCTTTTTGTAATTGGCAGATATTAAAAATAAGCATTAATACCTTATTAATGTAAACTTTCACAGTTGTAGGAAATTATGAGGGGAGTATCAAATTGAATGACAGATGTTGAGATCCAATGTTTAACTGTAAAATACATTTCAACTTCATGTCAAAAGATCACTAAGATCTCACTCAGACAGCACTTTCCTTTTTTGTCTGTCTGCAGATTTTGACTCTCAAAACATTTTTCCTTGGTGCTTGGATGGCAGAATTGACATGTGTTGGCACTTAACGATTAAAAATGTAATCCTTCCCTGCCAATAGACAGTGATGGATCTCTAGTGTTCCAGTACGGTTTACTGTGAAGAATCTAACTTTAACAGACTCCTATAATACTGATCTCCACTAGGGAGTTATAAGAATGGGATACAAATAATCTTTCATCTAACTAAAGGACTTCTACAAAAACTTGACTCCACCATAGGCTGCTACAACCAGTAAAAATCATTAACTGAGCTACCCCACCCCCACAAGTCTCCTGTAAAATCCTCACTTTCACTGAAGCGTGGGTGGGGTGAGATCACCAACGGTCTACAGAACTTCAGCCACTACTTCTCGCAATTCATTTTAATAGTCAGAAGTCTGTATTCTGGCAGGTATGAAGGACTCTGTAGCTGCAACTTGCAAGTGTCTTTAGCATAATGGTGTGAAACAGAACAGTACTAAGTACTCCGTCTATTTATCCAGACGACAAGAGACTATTTTAAGGTACTCTATTGGGAAAGCAATACTCTGACCCTTAAAGGCACTAAGGTGTTTGGGTTTGTGTAAGATTGGCATGCTTTGCTCACAAACTAATGCAAGCTGGTGCCATGTGGGTTCAAAACAAGAATATAACCACTTGGAAAGATAGTTACAAGCTATTTGCTACTGATAGTCTCTTCAGTGACAGTGAATCATGACATCTCTCAAAGACAATAGTTTTTACAATGATGTAGTTGCATACTGTATTGATGGCGTTATAGCTGTGGCAATCCCACTACCAAAAACGTGTATGCATTCAAGATGAATAGCAAAAGATCATTTCAGCAGTATATCACACACACAAATGGATCAGTGTTATGTTCATAAGCTTCAGTCATATGGTTCATCAAAGACTATATTAGGTGTTTGGAGCACAGTGGTGCCATGTGAGTTCTGACAGTAACTGTAACTACACCTTGGCTAGAACTCTTGTGGTGGGGAAGGGGACTGTAACACACTTGTGCCCAGCCTGCCTTTGTGGGCTGCAGCTGTAGCTGAATAGCACGCAGTGACTGATGGGCAAGTACTCAAATAGTAACGTTCACGATCCAGTACTACTTCTGTGGCTACCAGAAAGCAGTATCCTGTGCTTCATTCAGTACACAGGTGGCCACGCTGTTTAAGTTAGTAACTTACTTTCAGCCTTCAGGTACAGCAGTGTAACTCCACCTACGTTGTGCTACTCTGATTAGTCAGTGGGATTAAAGGCTTCCTGTTTGGGTAAAATCGAACTGCAATTAAAAGGTCATGGAGAAACCTTGACCATGAGGTGTGTGCACTGTCTGAACAGTGTAATCCCTTTTCTTGATCAGAAACTGAACTAGTCAATGTCTACAGACAGTCTCTGAATCAACATGCAGATTAAATGTCTAGTTAGACTTTGCTGTGTCTGAAAAGGCTGGCAATTCCTTGAGTAGCATGTCAGTACCGAAACCTGGCTTTTCTGTTTGGTCATCCTGGGAACACAAGACAAATAGCACATTGTCTAACCAGACATACTGAAACACTGTGGTCATACTTGGGGGTAAGAATGTCACAACTGGAATACCCTCGTACATAACTCTCTTGCAATAAACTGTTCCTCGTTTAGTTCTGCGCTTAGGTAAACTCTTGGCTGTGCTTTAAGAAGCTTTCATGTTAATTTCATGGTATTGTAAAAGTTTTTTTTAAAAAGGATCGAAGTCCACTAGTCACCTTTGCTGCAGCTGCCTGTATGCACAGATGCAGATCTCTACCTGCATGCTGAGCCTTCAGTAGGAAGGTGATCTCTGAACACCTGTCTGGGGCAAAACTCTCGTCCAATAAATTCAATAGTATCCCCAAGTGGGAAGCCTCAATAAAAAAAAAAATTGATTTTAATCAACTCTTCCATTGTACTTCAGTACTTTTTCTAAAGAGATGCATTAAAGCATGTTGACTTACAGCTGCTAGAGCCTTTACACAAGATTTGGCACATCTTGCTAGTTAAGAGGACCAATTAGAATTATATATTTACTTAAGAAATTATAGCTTAATGTTTTCATATTTGTGTACACTTAATATGCTGGAAAATGGTGAATATTGCTTATTCACTAAATCAACTTTTTGCTCAGGATTTGTCAAGTTGCATTAGGATGGTAACTAGAATTTAATTAAACAGCATATACATTGTTTTGTTTAATAAAATAAAACCTTAAGTATGTTTGGTACATAAGTGCTCATCAAAACATGTTTCACATTTACAACGATTTATAATAAGCTTAAGCCTTAACATGTTGTATTAAATTTAGATTTCATTTTCAACAGGCTTATTTTAAAAAACACAAACTTACAGAATTGTTTTTTTTCAAAACTCTTGTCCATCTTGGAAAGCGTGGTGGGTGATATAAGGGGGAATCTCATCAAAGAATAAGTAGGTGAGATCTTGCATGGAAAGCATAAATTTACATTCTCAATTAACAGTATTCATGTAAACAAGTCTGCCTTGCCTAGCAAATGCCTTCTTCTGGAAGGCAGCTCAAAAAGTCATTGATGTTCCTCCAATTAGTCCATTTCTCTTGGGTTTGAAACAAGCATTCTGCTGCATTTGCAGGGTAACTATTAGAATCATAGAATATCAGGGTTGGAAGGGACCTCAGGAGGTCCTCTAGTCCAACCCCCTGCTCAAAGCAGGACCAATCCCCAAGTAAATCATCCTAGCCAGGGCTTTGTCAAGCCTGACCTTAAAAACTTCTAAGGAAGGAGATTCTATTGTACAGCAATCCACCTAGATCAAGAGTAGTGGACTGATAAATCTGGTTGTGATTGTCCAAGAAGAATAGAATCTTCATTCCGGATGCATATTGCACTTTACTTGCCTCTAATATGATGGGCTCCTTCGTGTAAGCACCTGCAATTGAATAAAACCCAGAACTAAAGAGACTGTTTTCAGTGTGACTTGATATGTAATAAATCAGCCCAGAAAGTATGGCCATTCTTATGAACTGAATAGCAACAAATGCTGACTTGTTTTTTGGTGGTGCACTTTTTCTATAGAGTAGTAATGAAATAAAATAAAAAAATCACTCTTGTGCTACTCTGTTCACAAATGTGGTCCTTTTTCTCTTTAAAGCAAACTACAAATGTAAACCTTCCTCCTGAAGACCTGGACTCATCTGGTGATGATGATGATACTTTCTCCGGCTCTGGTTCTGGTGAGTAGATTTGGGGGGGTTTTTTGGTGGCTTTTTTTAAACTGCTCAGTTGTCAAATTCTTCAAGGTCGTGACTTTTGGTGTACAGCTTGGCAAAGGTATGTCCTGGCTGCTGTTTCCCTAGAGCAAGGTAACTCAATGACTTTCCCTTCAGGAGCAGCTTTGCAGGAGCACCATGCTCCTGAGAGTCACTTTAGACTGTTTTACCTCTTAAGCACAAGCAGACGCTTTCTGGAAGCCCACTTCAATTCTCAATTATCTACTCCTCGTGGGGAATAAACAGGGGATCCCAGAGATGTCTACAAAGACGTCCTACCAGTGTCTGACTTGTAATATTAATGGTGGTGTCTGGCTCTTGCAGGCCACTCATGTGAAACCACTGTAGTGGCTCACGCATTCATGGAGCAAGTGAAGGAAACAAAGCAGAAGTGTTAAAGAAGTTATCCCATCTATCTGCCTCAATTATGAGGGAGGGAAGGAGCTGGATGAGAAATTTTACTTAGGCTGCTGAAGCTCTGGACTCCTGGCAGACCTCCCTAGACTATCAACTTCCTCTAGTAGTGACTTCCCATGGGCGTGACCATATACCCCATAGCGTCAAAGGAGGCCTTCAATGAAATTGGACTCTGGTAGGCATCCCCCATGCTGGGTCACTATTTCTATTGTAGCAGCTCCTAGATTCCCAATGAGGCTCTCCATTATGCTAGACTTGTCCAAATAAGACAGTCCATGTTCCAGAAGACTTATGATCTAGGTATTAAACAATAGTTAAACTTACTGTACAATGATACAGGTCATAGAAAGCTGCTAGGGACCCTAACTGGGTGCAAGTTTCTATACACCACTAATGCCTATTTAATCTGGTCCAGACTTCAGCTCCCCCAAAAGAAATAAAACTTTCTCAAACTGGTCCATTAGGATAAAATGACTAGAGACCACCTTCTGTTGTGAAATGCTAATCCCTTTCCTACAGTAAGATTAATCTCCACTATTAACTTCTGGTGTCTGGCCACTGTCAAACTTGGCATTCCTGCCTATACCCTTCTTCCTGTTCCCAGCTACCCATTTTTTGGATGGCATATCCTCACTGGTAGGGTTGAGAGTAGGAGAAAGGTGGAAAACCATGCTGAAGAGTCTTCTGGCTACAAGTATTGGGATCAGTTTAGTGATGGGTAAAATGAGTTGGGTTTTGTCAGACTTGCATGACTCCCTGCCCCACAGGGCAATTCTAAGTTACTAGCTGATCAAAAGTAGTTAACGCTAGCAGACTTACAGGTCAGTGTGTTACAAAAAGGAATGTTTTGCCTTGATTGATGGGCTTCTTTCCCTCCTTGCAACAAGTTCTAATGACTAATGGCGTACTGACTTGGCAGTACTTGAGTAACCAGCGCATCCAGTCTTGGATGGATTTTGGGGGTGACAGGGCACTGAAGCAATCTACTTGCTTTTGGGTCTAATCCAGGCCCTACAGTAAGTTGCCTTTTTAATTACACTAGCACACCACACAACATACTGAACTGCTTGTACTTGTCTGCTATTGAATCATCTGTACATCAAGTAATGCTTAATATTCTTGTGTAGGTCCCTTGACCAACCATTCTGTGGTTGCCTGGAATATCCCCTTAGAACATGCAAATTCTTCATCAAGGTCAACAATGTCTACTGGAGCAACTGTTCACCAACCTGCAGTTGATGGCACGGAAAATCCATCTGAAAAAGAAATGGTATCAACATCCCCCACTAGTGATGTGGTGCCAGATGAGGCTGTCTTTTCACTTAAGGATGAAACTCACGAACTGGGCTCAGCTGTAGAGAAACCTACAACAAATGAGGCAGTCATAACAAGAAGTCCAACTACTCAGAGTCTTACTGTCAGAGTAACCACTACACAAGCGTCAACCACTGTCCATGTAATTGAACCTAGTATCCATAGCTCTAGTTCACCTGGTGTCTCTAAAGAAACATTTGATCCCAGCTTCACCACTATTAGTGAGGAAGATGCTCACTCTCCAACTACAACAATTCTAACCAGGGGTATATACCCTATAGATGATAGGGAAACTCCATCTCCTGAAGAAAGCTCTGGGGATCAGGTAAGAATTAAGTTTCAATCTCAAATGTAGATCTTTCCATATCCAGTGCTGAAGCTATACAACAGTACTGGAATGTAGTAACTTGGCTTCATATGTGGAGTGGAACTAGTTTTTATGATGATGCATCATAAGCTGTTAACAGCTGGGTGTGGGGAAAATTCTTTTGCCATCAGTTGAAGGGAAATATTAAAAACTACTAATATAACAAAACAAGGTCAGTGTAAAGCTTTCAGTAACTTCATCGGTGAGCTGAAATGTGACTGACTTGTACTATATCTTTCCCACAGGGAGACTTTATCTTTAGTGAAGAACGAACAATACCATCAGAATCTGAACTGGCTGACTCTTCAAGAGATGCTGAAGCTGCTGGAACTTCCCAGGGGTTAATGGACAGGAAAGAAGTTCTAGGAGGTATTTCAGAATACATTGAATGCTATAGAAGGTCCAATGTAGTCCTCCTAATCTGTGGCTGTCTAATCTGCTATAGGATCCACCCACTACTGCAGAACCTAGGCTTTCTATTTTAAAAATCTCTAGTTATCAGAGCTCAAGATATGTTTGGAAACCTGAAAACACTAAATCAAGGCAGTGCTGCACAATATGTAGATGCCAGATCCTCAAGCTTCTTCTAGTCAATATCTAGATTAATGCATTGCTAATAAAAATGGGCATGTTGCAAACTGAATGTGGGAACAGTGTAAAATCAAACCTGATCTAGCATGTAAAGACTATCCTTGGTAATGTAAATGAAGCTGCTGCAGAGTTTCGATCCAGGTTATTCTGAGGTACGTGTTCAAGTGCATGGTGGTACACTGAGGGAAAAGCTTCTACTCCCAAGCAAGGATGGAGTAAAATCTCTTGCAGTACTAGAGCATAGCCTGTTGGCAGGAGTCATGACTTAGGTACAGTGGGCTCCAAGTAATGGGGGAAGGAACATGGATCTTCAAACTTTCATTTTGGGAAGGAATTGAAGCCTCTGTAGGGGAGGCTTTCAGAGGACAGCTAGGTGCTCAGTTCCCATTGAAAGCTTAAAAAGCGAAGTACCTAATACTCATTTGTGACTTTTTTGAAAACTCTGGATCCTATTACATCACTTGATTATGAAATGCCTTTATAGTACTGGTCTCTGCTCCTACTAGCTAACCCTGGAATCAACTTCAGTCAGAATGTCTCGCTCCTGCATAGTGTCTAATGTGACTTTTGCCTCCCCACAGGTGTCATTGCTGGAGGACTAGTAGGCCTGCTGTTTGCAGTATTCCTAGTGGGATTTATGCTGTACAGAATGAAGAAAAAAGATGAAGGCAGCTATTCATTGGATGAACCAAAACAATCAAATGGAGGATACCAAAAACCACAGAAACAAGAAGAATTCTATGCATAAACACAAGTCTTCAGAACACTTCCCCCTCTTTCTTGAACTCTTCTGTCCCTGCATACAACCTGCTTGTGGTTTTTGTGCATTAAACTCAAGCGGTACAATCATCAGATATAACCCTTGCCACTGGAAACTAACTACAAATTACATCTGGATTCCTGGAACCTAACCAGCTTTGTTGCACAAATAGATTCCTCTTTTTTAAAAAAAAGTGGAACATGGGACTGCAAGCCACTAAACTTGCTTTGGCTTATCTAAAGACTCCTGGGAGGGAAGGAGATGAGGGAGAGCTGGAATGTATGTATATAATTGACCTTTAGGAGAACAGCAAGAATTAACACGAACAAGGCTTAAATTATCCATACTAAAGATCCTTGTTAAACTCTCATGGCCTCCACTGTGTGTATCGTGTATTAGAAAGTCTCTACTGCATTTGACAAAGACCAACAGCTGGTAGCTCATGGTTCTGGCACTCTTTCTAGTTGCCATGATCATAGCACTTAATAGTGGCCATAAGATGTCAACTGGAAAAAGGAGTGAAGGGGCAAGGCAAACAAGTATTTGATCACTGGGTTTGGGAATTTTTTAACAGTTGGATGAATGTACTATTAAAATTAACCTAGAATTTAAATAGATTGCATCTGAGCATCATATCCCCACTCTGCTCCTTTGAGGTTAAACCAAGAAATATGACTTTTGGGAACAAACCATATCTAAACCATGCACGTAAGTGCCAAGTCTAGTCTTACTGGCTCAAATATGATGAAGTCTTTATATGAGAGAGACCTTACTGTGTTCTACACCAGTGTGGTACTCTGATGGGCAACTGGTGCCATATCCTAGCTATCTACCTCTCTGCATTGTCAGTTTGTAGTGGTGACTTTGAACTAGGTCTGCCATGAGTGCCATTATACCTTGTGTACTGTACATGGCCCATAAGGTACAAAAGACAGAGCAAACCAAGCATCTCTGGCTTCTTGTACTGCCAGACCAGGGAGCAGAGAAGCATATTAACTAAACTGATCCTTTCTTGCACCTTAGAATGGTTGTGGTGTTTATAGGCTCACACTAATATCTACTATATAAGTGCCTAGCTCTTTAACTTCTGACATAATTGGGTCTGAATATTAATGTCTTCAGTTTTAGTGTAGAGTGGGTGTTAGCAATGGATAATTGTCATCTCCACAGCATCACCCAGGTAGCCTATGGTGCCAAGTCATGGGTTGTTTACTGATTAGAATGGGCCTAAGAACAGGAACACTTCCCAAAAGTCTCTTGTTTGGATGAAAGTACAGTTTTGTGAACTGGTTTTTCAAATAAAAGTCTTTAATGTAATATACTAAGAGTAGATGCATTCAGTTGTAGCTTGTACAAGATCATTCACTTCAGTGTATCTTACACAACAAACTTATAAGAACTTTGTTTGAAGGAAATCTTAACTTCAACACAGACCTTGCCTCTGCTTTGCCAGCTAGGGGTTCTTTTGTTAGCCTGTTTCAAATTGATACCTTCACTATGAGCAGAAAAAGTTATAGGGGAAAGTTTACGATGTAAATATTTATATTGCCGAGCCAGAGGAAGTGATCCAAGAACTCTTGCTGACCAAGGCATGTGTGTTGCATATTCAATTCAGTTTTTTAATAACTTAAATGAATTGTAGAAGGTTCTTCCTGAATTGCTAATTGAGTAAATTGGTGCCTTCTCAATTTCTCAACAAAACCAAGAAAATACTTGCTTCATTCCATCTCTGAACAAGAGATTGCCTTGATGTAGAATGTAGCTGTATGTTAACATTCTTAAAGACAAAACTGATGTCCATTACTGCCTTTATTTTTACACTGAATTTTTATAAATTAATGCAACAGCCAGATGGTGTTAATTATAACTGTAATTCTTTGCTTTGTATAGGAATGTAGAAATGCTGGTAATAGGCTTTTCTATGAGAATTCTTCTCATAAACCACAGGAAACTATATTTTAAAAAAGGGGTAACTTCAGTTGTACTGCCAACCTTTCTACAGGCCAAGAATAACTCTGTATATTTTGGTAATCTAAATGGATAGCTGGAGTTATTGACATACAGAAAGTTTTGTATTTAAGTGGTACAAATTTAATTTTAATGGAATATACTTCAGTTGGTTATCTGTACACATGCAATAAATGGCGTTTTGGCAAATAACTGGTGGTCTACTGTGTCAGCCTACCTGGGAGCTTTCCTACTTCCCCATTTTCAGAGTCACATGTAACCATAATGCAGAACTCCAGGATTTACTTTCTTTGAAGCTTGCTCAAGAGCATAAAGCTACACAAATGCAAGCAGCTTCAGGTCTGAAAGAGCATTTGAAGAGTAGGCCCTGGAAGTTTAGCATGTTCTCACTTCATAATAGTAGGGAGAAGCACTTTCTTAACCAGAAACAGTTCAGAGGCAAAGCAGTTTGAGTACTGAGCAGAAGTTGGGAACAGAGCCTCCTGAATCTCTGTCAAAGGCCAACAGCTGCTCAGACAACCTGCTGTCTGAGTCCTTCTCCATACTCAGATTGAGAGTTGTGCTTTTCTGTTTCTGGCTTTTTTGGCTGCAGACATAGCATCAGATATTTTGAGGCTTCAAATAGGTGGCCATTGCCTCAGTGGGGATTACTAGCACACAGGAACTGGCTTGGATTTGCAGATGGTGGTAAGACGCGCTTTAGGAGCAGAGGTAGTTGAACAGGTTTCCACATGAGACTCCACACTGAGCCCTACAAATATGGGGTCTAGGTCTGGTTGGGAATCAGTTTTTCTGCTCCCATGTACTCTTCTACTTGACGAATCTAAGATTCTTCAGTAGGCATCCCTTCAATAAAAAGGACACACAGTAATGGAAATCTTGTGTACCAGGAATCTCCTACTACCTCACCTCTCTAATTCTGTGGTCTAAAGTGACTCTTGCAAGCATTGGGAGGGTGAGAGGACTGACCACAGATGTCCCAAATACTAATGGGATACACAGTGAAACTTCTATCTTGCCTGTAAAGTATCTTCCTTCCCTAGCTTTTTGGGTAGGGAATGCATCATGTAGGTGTCACCACACCAGGGACAAGATCTCCTACAGGGTTTGAACTACATTGCCAAAGGACTAAAATACTTTGATGCTACAATGAACTGTTAGTCACAGGAGGGAGAGGCCCTGTGGATTGAAGACCCACTGTTCCCCTCCTACATAGGGATCAGTCAGTCTCAACTAGTGGGGAATTGGCAGAGTACATAAAGGAGAGGGGGTGAAGTCAACTTTAGACTGAACAAGCAATAGAAACATAGTGAGGATACCAGAGCCTATGACCAGATGCGGATTTTTCCATAAATGGAAAGGACTGAATGCCATTTGTGGGTGTGCATAGATCAGATACTTAAGTAGAAAGTAAGAATCTGCTTTTGTGTACAATTTGGCAAGTGATAAGGGATTGCTCATTTTTCTCTTCTCCCCCCCCACCTCCCCCCAGAAAAAAAACTCCACTGGTCATTGCTACTTGTACCCATATCAAAGCTAACCTGGAGTAGGTCATTGCCTTTGTCAGATTCAAGGGGGGCTGTTACCCCCCTGGGCTCCTCAGTCTAATGGGAATCAGCTGTGCATATGTATGGCCCTCCACAGGAGGGCTGTCAGGGAAAGATTTCCCTGCAACCAGGCTTTAGATTCCTTGCCTGTGTAGAATGTGTGCGTTAATCAGCTAAGACCATTTAGAAGAAGAGTTTGGGCCATTGAACTGTCTCTAGATTAGACTGACAAAGTAAGTGAGAAATGTCATCTTGGACCAATTTCTGTTGGTGAGAGAGTAGCTTTCAAGCTTGCACAGAGCTGCTTCAGGTCTGGCAAATTAACTCAGGCTACATCTACACTACAGACCTTAGAGCAGCACCACTGTCCTGCTCTAAGATCTCTTGTGTAACCACTCAATGTCGACGGGAGAGCATCTCCAGCCAGCATAGCTATGTCCACACTGGCCCTTTGGGTGGTGTAACTTACAGCACTTGGGGTGGCTTATTGTCACCCCTGAGTGATATCCATTATACCGCAGTAAGCAGTAGTGTGTACATAGCTTAAAAATCATGGACTGAGTAGACACTGGATTATGGCTTATTACAACAATCTGTAACCCACTAACCAGCCCTACAGTTGTTTTCCCCCTCACCCCACTTCCTTTCCTCTCTATGACTAGAGAGGTGTTAATGGGCTGCTTCGCCTGGAATGATCCTTTGAAATGTCTTAACTCATTATGCAAAGCAATCTGTTCCACCTTGTATTTAACTGTGACACAACTATGTCTGCACTAGCAGTTTTTTCTCTGATCGGGGTGTGAAAATAACCTGCAACTGACCCAATTTTCACTGATCGAAGCACCGGTGTGGACGGGACTATGTCAGTGGGAGATGCTCTCCTGCTAACATGCCCACTGCCACTCGTTGGGGGTGGTTTAACTATGCCAACAAGAGAGCTCGTCCCCATTGTCCTAGAGCGGCTACACAGGAGCCCTTCTAGCAGCACAGCTGCAGCAATATGGCTGCGCTGCTGTAAGGTCTGTAGCGTAGACCTTGCTTTAGGGTCTAGTAAACCTATGAATTTAAGCTCCTAGGCTCATCTTCTGAAAGGGGTATGGAGGTGTTCCTTGAGGATGAGGACTGATGGTGATTGCTTTGTGAAAAGTGTTTGCCCACACATTTCTTTTATCATGAGCTCATTCAAGAGCATAGTGATTATCTGGCTTCACCCACATAGTTGCTATATGAATAGAGACGCTGTATTTATGGCTTATCACAACAATCTGTAATCCATTTAAAAAGCTCAGTTGCTTTCCCTTCATCCCCCTTCCTTTCTTACCTACGGCTGGAGAGGCACTAATGGGCCACTTCACCTTGAATGTTCCCTTGTAAAGTGTTAACTACTTATGCTAAACCATCCGTTCCACCTTGTATTTAGCAATAACTTTGAGTTAGGCCATGTCTATGCTACCACTTATGTTGGCAAAACTTATGTCACTCAGGAAGGTGGGGGGTTTTGGGGGGGGGGAGGTCACACTCCTGAGCGACCTACGTTTCACTGGCATAAATCAATGCAGTAATGTCAATAAGGCATCGTAAATCTATGATGGAGCTTGCAAGCCTATTGCTGATGTCTGTCGTGTCTTAGCCAGAACCACTAGGCTTACATCCTAAAGGCTTAGCACAAAGTGATACACTCCAGGTAACCAGGCAGCCCACGCCTGTCTTTAAGGCTGAGGAGGAGGTGGTGTAATCCCATTTTGAGGTTGTGCTCAAGTTTCTTATTCGCTTTCTTGGGGTGCATCCATCTCAACAAATGGCATCATATTGCCAATGGGGATTGTTAGAGAATAGGTTATAGTATCTCCCTCTGAGATTTGAGTTTGGGTCACATGCCTTATTAAATCAAAGGTTTATTATTGGTCTCCACCTACTCTTCTTCTCTCCCCCCACCCCAAATCCTCAGCCATTCTAACTATGTATTGTAGATGTTCTGGTATAGAGAAACCCTGATCCTTTTCTTCATCTTTATATTCATTATGCCTCATGCAGTAATAGCTCTCTGGCTTCCTACTTCCTCAACATTGCGGTGAACAACACATTGGTCCTGGCTAACAACTCAGTCATGGGATGCAGCAGGAAGAGAATCTTTGACCTTATGTCCAGGCCTCGGTGAGGGGAAAAAATGGTGATGGGAGGTGGAAATACAAAAAAGAAGGGGGAAGAGAGTAAATGATAGTGAGGAAGCAGCAAAGAAATCTGAGCCTGGAACTATGATTGGAGTAAAGAATACAAGGGGCGCTGTCTATGGGGGATACTTACATTTGCAAAGAACCTAGTCCTAGAGAATAATTAGAAAAGTCTTCCCTTTTCATTCCAAAACATTTTTCCTTAGTTTTTTATCTTTCTTGTTCTATCTAGTAATAGGACAGAGAGCCCTTGACCTTCTGGACTATGTCACTGTCATCTAGGAAGCAAATTCTCTTGCTGTCTAGTACAGTAAGACCCGCTGGACCACATTTCTAGGTAAAAGCTTCTGGGATATCCTATTTGTAGAGACCAAACCAGATTAGCCACTAACAGTACTGCCACCATTGGAAGGCAAAAGAAATCATCACCAAGCCATTATGCCCAGCCCCAGGTAGCTCATGGCATTAAAGGAGGAAAGATTTCTACTATATTCATTACAAGTAGGCATCACCCTATAACAGTCACAATAAGATGACAACACTGATTCAGTGCTGAATTTTCTGTAATGAATATTAAACTTTATTTTCATATTGCATTGTCCACTTGACACCATCCTATCTCTACTATTACTTATACAGGGTTGTAGATGTGCATGGAGCTTTACAGCATGAACACAGCTCCTGGACCAGAAGATCTTATCCTAAATTAGAATAGGCGATAATCTCACAACAGGGAGGGCATGGTGTAAGTACAGTGCCTAGCACAATGGTGAGCTGGTCCACAACTGGGACTCCTAGGTACTATGATCATACACAATAATAATAGACAGTCACTTGGAGGAGGAGACCTTTTGGTGGATGCCAAAGAGAGTGGGATTAGGAAATGCTTTCCTCCCTTGTGAACAGGTGCCCAGTGCCAACGGGTTGCTCTCACTTTCACATACTGATTTGTTCTAGTCTGTTTTCCCACTCTACTTCCTCTAACTTTTTAGCATAGGCACAGCAGATGTGCCGTTGCTGGGAGCCATGCTTCAGGAGTCGGTAATCCAGCAACTTGGGTCTTTGTTTGTCTATGCATATTGTGTAGTGGTAAGAGGGGAAGACTATGCATTTAAAAATATACACCCTCATTATATAGCCTGTTCAATGTGTGAATGCTACAGCGTGCACCTGTCAGATGGCCACTTGCTTTGTAAGGCTGCATGGTGCAAGATGTGATTTGCACAATGTTTATTGCTCAGATGCAAACGGCCATGATAAGGAGGCACCTGGCACATGTGGAACAGGTGGGTTTGGTCTTTGAAGGAACAGAAGGCAATTTACCTGCAAGGCAAGAGGTCTGGTACAGGAAATGGGAGAGAAGAAGCCACCTATAGAGATCGGAAACAACAGGGTCCGTTCCTGCATACATACTTGTGCTTCCAGCATTCCAATTTCTTACAAGGCCCACAGAGACTCCTATCACTGAGCAATTTTTTTTTAAGACCTAAGGAAATTCCCATGCAAAAAAATTAAACTGGAATTAAGGTTAATGTAATTTCAGCCAAGAAAATCCTCAAGAGAATGTTACAATTTTCTCATAACAACCACAAACAATAGAAAACCCAGACATTCCAATTTAAGGTTGCACTTTACTTTCTGTCCTCTATTTGGTAAAAAACCAGGTGATGCAGTCATATGAGATGATACTACTCCAGAAGACTGGAAGAAAGCTAACATTGTGCCAATATGTAAAAAGGGCAAACGGGATGACTCGGGTAATTATAGATCTGTCAGTCTAACATTGATCCCAGGTAAGATAATGGAATGGGACTCGAATAATAAAGAATTAAAGAGCGTAATATAATTAGTGCCAAACAACATGGGTTTATGAAAAATAGATCCTGTCAGACTACCTGATAACTTTTCCGATGAGATTACAAGTTTGGCTGATAGAGGTAATAGTGCTGATGTCATATACTTAGCCTTCTGCAAGGTATTTGACTTGGTACCACATGACATTTTGATTAACAGACTAGACTGATATAAAATGAACATGACACACCATTAAATAAAATAAAACCTGGCTGCTTGGTCTCAATATGTAATTGTAAATGGGAAAACATCATCAAACGGTTCTTGGCCCTATACTATTTAACATTTTTATTAATGTTCCGGAAGAAAACATAAAATCATCGCGGATAAAGGATGCTACAAAAATTGGGGGAGTGGTAAATAATGAAGAGACTAGGTCACTGATACAGAGTGATCTGGATTGCTTGGTAAGATGGGTGCAAGCAAACAATATGCATTTTGATATGGCTAAATGTACATCTAGGAACAAAACCTGTAGGATGGGGGATTCTATCCTGGGAAGCAGTGTCTCTGAAAAAGATTTGGAGGTTGTGGTGGATATTCAGCTGGACATGAGCTCCCAGTGTGATGCTGTAGCCAGAAGGATTAAGACAATTCCTGGATGCATAAAGAGAGGAATCTTCAAATAGGAGTAGAGAGGGTATTCTACCTCTGTACTGGTACTGGTGTGACTGCTGCTAGAATAGTGTGTCCAGTTCTGGTCTCCATGATTCAAGAAGGATGTTGCTAAATTGGAGAGGGTACAGAGAAGAGCCATAAGAATGATTAAAGGATTAGAAAACATGCCTTATAGAATCAAAGAGCTCAGTCTATCTCGCTTAACCAAGAGAAGGTTAAAGAGTGACTTGATTACGGCCTATAAATACCTGCCTGCGGAACAAATATTTAATAACGGGCTCTTCAATCTAGCAGAGAAAGCTGTAACAATCCAATGGCTGGAAGTTGAAGGTAGGCAAATTCAGACGGGAAATAAGGTGTAAATTTTTAAAAGTGAGCTTAATTATCCATTGGAACAATTTACCATGGATTGTGGTGGATTCTCCATCACTGACAATTTTTAAACCAAGATGGGATGATTTTCTAAGAGATATGCTCTGGGAATGATTTTGGGGACGTTCTATGCCCTGTATTATTCAGGAGTTCAGACTAGAGGACCACAGTGATCCCTTCTGGCCTTGGAATCTATGAATCTATTTAAATAAAAGTATTTTAAAAGTGTGCAAATACATAGTTAGGGTCACCCACTCAACCATACCTATATGCCCCCTCACTAAAGGATTTGAGCATTGGAAAAGCCACCATGAGGACAGTAGGAAGTCTGAGACAACCTTATCCATCCATCATACATTCATTTCATGAGTGATCAAATGCCAATTGTACTTGAGTCTTAATCATCTTATCTGATGGATAAAGTTTCCTTAGAGTTTCTGATTGTCCTCAGGACAGCACTGCAGAGGGCAGAAATAAAGTGGCCTGGGTGACTTTAACTGCCCTTTTTCAGACTTTTGAACATGTGGTGTGGTTTATTATTATTATTAATTTTTATTGTTTGTTATTTATTTATTACACTGGATGAAATGTTAATTTGCATACAGCTTATGGAGACTTCAGTAGGGACTGCTCTTACTGCTGAAATATTACAGTTAATATTTGATGGCTGCTGCCTACAATCAGAAGCCTTTGACCTGTTTACTGTTCTTGTCAGGTGATTTGTCTTAGTTATTTTAAAATATGAATTGAAGTCTATTTGCAGCAGTTTGCATATTCACAGTGGGACAGTGCACAAACTTTCAGAGCGTTTTTTAAAAGCATTGTTGTTAATCTTTTTCTGCATTTGTACTTTAAAACAAACCCCTACTAATGAAGTTAAGTTCCATTCTGTATCACAGCTCTAAGGAGTGGTTGTGTGGTTACTCCACAGTAAGCATTAGTCACACATTAACCACAACTGTAAAAAGATGTCTATGGGAAAATCTTATAGCACCCACAGACTTTGATTCTGCAGCTTGTTACCTGAAGAGGCGGCTTTCCACATAAATTGCACAATGTTTTGGAAAAATAATCTGCCTGACCTGTTTACCTTGTTATCTTGCTGCATTATGGTTTTTCCTTTGGTGATCATTTGTTTCCAGATATATGGCACATATTGTATCAATGTTTTATAGGCAGTGCTGATTCAGCCCAGGTTTCCGAACATGCAGATGCCAGGGATATCCATTTTTCTTTGCTATCTGAGGTGGAGCAGGAGGTATTAGGTGATGACTTAGAGCTCTGTAGTGATAATAACTTGAAGCCCCTGAGGAATTAGGACATCCGCCCTCTTTATCAAGTTTCTGGTTAAAACATAAAGCAAGTTCCCACACTTCTTATTTAATAGGAAACCTCTATCCATTCTCCCCCTAATTCCCTCTACAAACACCCACACCACTTCCATATAATCCTCCATCTAGGTATTACCTTTGCTCACATTTCAGAGCATAGGCTGGAGCACCCACAGAAAAAAAAAGTGGGTGCTCAGCACACACCAGACACAGCTGTTTGGCGGCTCGGGGAAGGGCTTGGGGGAGGGTGGAGAGCAGAGACCGGCGGGGGGGGCCTCAGGGAGGGGGTGGATTGGGGGTGGGAAGAAGCAGAGTGAGGACAGGGCTTCAGGGGAGAGAGCGGGGTGGGGGCGGGAAGAGGCAAAGTGAGGGCGGGGCCTTGGGGAAAGGGGTGGAGTGGGGGTGGGGCACTCCTGGGGAAAACTAGAAGTCGGCGCCTATGTTTCAAAGTTCTATTCTCCACCCCACCCCCGGACCTCCTAGAAGCTGGCAGAGCACAAGACTTTGGAGCACAAAGGGGAAGAAGGTTGGGCATTGAATCAGGGGCCTTTCAACTGGGGACCCCAAATCCACTATTAAATGCTTCTGAAGAAGAGTGAATTATTTTTAAAATGGAGTGATTTTGGTGCAGTGGGGGAAGGGCAGTAGAACAGAGAAAATACAGAAATGAGAAAGTTTTTTCAAAGTTGCCTTGGGGAAAGACAGAAACCCAGCAATCATGAAGTGTGTGTAATTAACACATACTCTTGCCTTCTCAAGAGAAAATTATATCTGTAGAGGTTGCTCAGACTTTTGAATGTATTGGTCTGTTTCAGGCCCATGTCACATGACGTCTTGCAACACACAGTCGACAAAGCTCCTTTCATATAAACAAGAGCAAGATTCTCTTAGAAACAATTTTTTGTACATGAAGGACAAATCTAAGCCTTTGGAATAAGGATGTGCATCACATCTCCCCTTGACTTCATGGGGAGTCATGCCCACTCACCGCAGGGCTGAATGTCGATCTACAGTCAACCTTCCCCAGTGTTCAGATTCAGGGATTCATTTCCTCCTGCTCTAGGAGCAATCACTGATTTCCTGGTCTAGGTCTGGATCCAAACTTCACATTTTGGGGGCGATTTGGGTCTGGGGTTTTGTGTCATGTGAGAGTCAAACTGAATTGGATTAGTACAGAGATTCTCAATCTGGGAGTGTGTGTACAGCACACAAAGGGTCATGACTACCCTGCCCATCCCCTGTTGCTAAATAGGGGAAGATCCCAACGAGGCAGGACTGGACAGGACAAGGAGGGGCTGGTGTCAGGAAGGAAGATCCTCTAATGTACTCAGTTTGAAAAAGGCCAAGAACCAATGCATTAGGCAGGGATGGCCTCAGATACATATTAAGTGTGAGACCATGCATTTTTGGGGGGGGCTTAGGATGGGCCATGTTCTGTTGCTCATTTGCTCTCTCACCATGCACCATAACCTTCACAGCCTGCTCCAAGCCACCATGACACATGAATTTGGTGTTTGGGGGTCTTTCAGCTTAGAATGACAACTTCTACATTCAGTGTCCTCTCAAAGCTTCTTGATTCCCCACTGTAATTCATAGAATTTTGAATACCACTCCCTCAGTCTGCTCCAGTCTGTCACTCCTGTGCTACCGGGGACGGTATCTTTAAGGGCTGAGCTTCCCAAACAGAATCTGTGCTGGACGCTGTGAAGCACTTGTCAGCCAGTTGCAATCGGACTCAGAACAAAGCAGAGCTCTCGCAAGCACTGTAAGTACTGAGTGATCACTGGACAACATAACTCACACTCCTCCACCCATAGTTTGGGGGTTATGGAAGCTTGCATCAGGCTCTTCTTGTCCTATTTCACATGGGACAACGTAAAACCTAGCTGTGGACCTGAATAAGGAGTAAATGTTCACTATCTGGAGCACCATCTATGGAAACAGAGATGCTAAGTAATTTGGTGCTCCAAAACATGTAAATGCTATTAATGTAAAGTAACAACTCAGTGGCATTTGAGGCCACGCTCAGCGCTAACAGGGTTGCAAGTTGGCATTGCTCATCTGGAATATTGCAGGGCTGGCTTTGCTTTGTACTATAAAGGCCATAAATCATTTATAAGAATGTGAGTTTATGAATGCTTGAAGGGAAAAATACAATAAACACTATGCCATTTATTCACAGTGCTGATAGCAAAGTTTTCTCTTAAGTGTTCATAAGTGAGAGGTACCTGCTGGAATCCTAGAGAGGATTCTGTGAGGCTCATGCATATTATAACTACAGCTTTACAAAACATTGGTAGCAAACCTTGAGCTCACTTGAACAAAGCCTGGGTCTGAGGCCCATGGCATTTTGCACACCCTGGCAGAAGAAGCTAATACATCAGACATCCACAGACTTTCTCCTCCCAGCCAGATGCCTTCCTGCACCTGAGTAGCTAACCCATCTCCCACACCAACCCCCAGAACTCTGATTCTCACAGATTTCTTCATGGGTTCCTAAGTGTCCTTACCACCAGTCTTATGTCTCCCTGGGTCTTCAGATACACAGGCAGGCTGTGTGGTGTTCAGGGATCACTCTGAGCCCACAGAGCATGAAAGAGAGCCTTTCTAGTCACTGACCAGTTCCAATTGCCTCTGCATAGCAGAGCATAGACTTCTGCAGCACCCTCACCCCCCACAGACATCCCATCTCTGAAGCTAAACTGCTTAGAGGTACAAGTTCCTAATACCACAGGCTGCTTGCCCGTCTTCTATCTTTGGAAAGCTACCAGGAAAGGCCACTGAATTCCTTTCCCTCACATATCACTTGGATAGCCAGAAAGTGGCCCCAGCAGGAGAGGGGAATCCTTCTCTTAGTGAACCGTCTCTCTCTTAGGCTGAGTACCCTGGGAGGCTTAGTGCAGTAGCTGGGAACTTTAAGGGCTTGTCCTCAGTGGAGAGCTAGGTTGAGGTATAAAATTGAGTGAGGCCTCTAGCCCGGCTCCTGTGCTCGCAGATGCTTGTTTCCTTGGAAGTTTGAATATATCAAAGTCAAACCATAAAGCAAACAGGAAGGGTCTGGTTCAAGACCAACTTCTCATATGAGAATTCTAGTGTTCCATTTGCAAATCAAATCTTGCAACCCTTTATTTATACTCCCTTGGCCCTTCCTCACTCACTGTTTCCTCACCTTTCCCTGTACTATGGTGCCCTTCCCCAGGATGTGAATAACTGACCTACTTTCCTCTGATGAGTCATCCCTATTTTTTCATCCTACCTGTGCTCTGATCTCAGTGTGGCTTTTCAGGAGGGGCTGATTACCCTCTCTCTCTCCTGAGCTCTTCCAGTACAAAGCTTTTATCTCTAGCTCATACTTCTCCTGTTTGAAATCCTACCTACCTATTTTCTCCTTTTGAGTATTGGTGGAGGCTTTACAGCTCTGTCTCATCCTTTACACTAGGCAGTAAACTGTTCCTAAGCCTCTTTTCTGCTACATAGACCTTCTTTAGGGGCTCACATTTCCAAGCTTTTCTCCACAACCATGAAAGTTAGAAATGTTTCCTTGCATGCCTCGGTTGGACATCAGTGCATGTAGGTGACACAAAACTGTAGTCCTCATCTCCAATGTGTCTCCATTGGACCTATGGTCCTTAGATGATCCTGGCCTCCTTCACTTGACTCCCCATATGTAAGGGTGAAAGGGGTGACTTTTGCACATGGTCTCTTCCATTTACCTGGAAACACTTCCCTAACTACCTCCTTTCAAGTAACTGCGCCACCTCATCAGCTTAAATAAACGTAAACCAGACCTTCCTATCCTTTATAGCTTAAAACTGACTCGACAGTACTTGCTGAATGGTGTATGAATGGTGTATGAATGAGTGTATGAAGCACATTATATAAATATAGTGTTGTTGTGTTGCAGCATCCGCTTCTGACTCTTACACCTGTAGTCCAGTATTTAAGGGCTCAGTCCCACATTCTGATAGCCTTGATCAGCAAGCTGTTGCATACACATCGGTCAGTTTAACTTGCCATGCAGAGATGTGTGCTCCTCTATCTAAGGGGCCCTGTCTACACTACAGAGTTTTGTTGACAAAAGTGATGTCACCACTCAAAATCACTGTAATAAAAATTGGTATGTCATGTTCACACTAGTTCCCTCTGTTGGCAGAGTACGTCCACAGTTGGGGCACTATCATTGACAGTGTGAGCAATGCCCTGTGGGTACCTATCCCAGAGGCCAGCTCGACACCTTTTGTCGCTAGGTCTTGTGGGAAGGCAGAGCGGATCATGGCACATCTTGGGACTGAGCTCAATGTCCCATGATGCATTGTTTTCTATCCCAACATTCCATGGGCTTCCAGCTTTCTTTCGCAGCATTTTTCAATGGCCCTTTTTTGCTGTGCACTCCAGCATCATTGTGAAAAGGGATGGATCCCTCACTGCTCTCCTATGTTCTGATAACTGTCATGAAGACATCTCGGATGGCAGTGCAGTTAATCACAAAGTTCCTAACTGAAGAAAAAAATATGGACAGGAACAACTTTAATTTGCTTTTGGCATTCACAGAACAGCTGCAGACAGGGGACCTTCACTTTTGAGCTCGGAAACAAGCACTGAATGGTGGGATTGTATCATCATGCAGGTGTGGGATGATGAGAAGTGGCTACAAAACTTTCGGATGTGGAAAGCCACCTTCCTGGAATTGTGCGCAGAGCTCACCCCAGCACTATGGCATAAGGACACCAGAATGAGAGCTGCCCTATCGGCAGAGAAGCTACTGGTCGATTGCGAATCAATTTGGAGTCAGGAAGTTGATCGTTGGGGCTGCATTAATGCAAGTGTGAGGGCAATTAATCACATTCTGCTACAAAGGACTGTGACTCTGGGAAATGTGCATGAAATAGTGGACAGCTTTGCAGAAATGAGTTTCCCTAACTGGGGAGGGGCGATAGATGGCACAAATATTCCAATTTTGGCACCAGACCACCTTGCAACAGAGTACTTCAGTAGGAAGGGGTACTTCTCCATTGTGTTGCAGTGCTTGTGGATCACCGTGGGCATTTCACTGACATCAATGCGGGGTGGTCCAGGAAGTTCCATGACGCATGCATGTTCAGGAACACTGGCTTGTACAGAAAGCTACAAACAGGAACTTTCTTTCCAGACCAGAGATTACACTGGAGGATGTTGAAATGCCCATAGTAATCCTGGGAGACCCGGCGTACCCCTTACAGCCATGGCTCATGAAACCTTACATGGGAAACCTGGACAGCAGTAAGGCACGGGTCAATAACAGGTTGAGTAGGTGAAGATGACCGTGGAATGTGCATTTGGCAGATTAAAGGTGCGCTTGCGATGCCTTTATGGCAGGTTAGACCTCAATGAGGATAATATTCCCATGGTCATAGCTGTGTGTTGTACATTGCATAATCTTTGTGAAGCTAAGGGTAAAAGGTTTGCTCAGGGGTGGAATGTTGAGGCAGACCACTTGGCTGCTGATTTTGAGCAGCCAGATACAAGGGCTATCAGAGGGGCCTAGAGGGGGGCAATTCAAATCAGGGAGGTTTTGAGGCAACACTTTGAAAATGAGAACCAGTAATGTATATCTCAGTGATTGGTGCTGCAATGTTAAATTACATGTAGTTTTCCTAGGAAGCAATGGTGAAATTTGGTGCCTTACATTCCAGTAAGCAAATGCTTAAACTGCCTGTGTATGTATTGGTAGTGCCTGCTATCTCAATTTGTCAGAAACAAATAAAGATGAGTTACCATTCAAAAACTTTGCTTTTATTGCATGAGAACCAACACACACACATACACAAAGACGCTTGGTGGGAAAGGAGGTGCCAGGGAAGGGCAGACTTTCAGAGCTGTGTGTAGGTCCAGCTATCATTTTGAAACTTGTCTGAGGGGGTGGAGTGAAGAGGAAACCGAGAAGTCCCGGAAAGTGGAAAGGACTGTGTGGGTGGAATTTCGGGGGGTGGGCATGGAAAACAGTTCTGAATGCGCTGCAGGGGAGGGCAGGCACACATCTGCTCAGTCTGCAGCATTATTAAGGACTTCAGCATCTGCGTTTGCTCCTCCATGACTTTAATCATCCGCTCAGTAGCGTCCTTACCAAACTCGTGATTTTCTTTTCTGTGCTGCCTTTTGGCTTCCCTCCATTCTGTGCATTCCATTTTCTCTGCATTGGAGCACTGCAGGACCTCCCAGAACATGTCTTCTTTGCTCCGTCTTGGGTGCTTTCTGATCTGGTGGAGACGCTCGACTGATGTGTGTGGGATGTTCCTCAAGGCCACATCTGCCGAAGCACAAGGAACAATGCACAGAGGCATGATTGTTAAGTTCATGCACAACACTGAAACATTTCATTAAGATACACCTCTGGTAACATACCAATAACTTTCTCACTGACCCTTGGCAAGCACACATCTTGCCAAACACCCAAAGTATGGTGAGTGCTGGTGGTGGGGGAGTGCTCTACATGGGGAAAAGAGCACTCTGCAAGGGTTGCATTGCAGCCAACTAGGGAATAAATTCTAAAATTCTCCCACACTGTAGCAAATATCTCACTTCTGTGGGTAAGCAGGGAAGCAAGGGCACATCTATTACATGGCTGTGGCTGCCACCCTGGTCCCTATGCTACTCACCTGTGTGCCGCTTTGGTCCCTGCACAAGTGATTGCCAAATGGCGTGGGAAAGTTTCCTACAATGAGGAAAGGAACAAAGCAGATCTGTCAAGGAACCTTTGGCAGAGGATTGGCGAGTACCTCCCAGAAACTTTCCTAGAAATCTCTCTGGAGGATTCCCGTGAGATCTCAGCATGTACCAATGCCCTGTTCTGCTGTACTGATTAGTTACACAAGGAAATGTCCAGGACACAGAAACACAGCCAGCCTTGTACATTTTTACTCCCTGAACCCACCTCAGCACTATACAAACCACAGCCACTTACAAGGTGTCTCCTTTCCTGCTTCTTGCTCGCCTGAGAGCAACTGCGGAGACTGGCCAGACACCCCCAGAGTGGTGAACAGTTCCTGGCTGCCTGCCCCACCAGGCGACCCATCGGGAGCTCCACATCGTCGTCTAACTCCACCTCTTCAGCAATGACTTCATTCTCCAGTTAGGTCCTCTTTCCACCACCTCCAGGCCCGCTGAAGTATCTGCCACGGGTCTCTTGGTGATGGAGGTGGGGTCCACTGAGGATAGCGTCCAGCTCCTTATAGAACCAGCAGGTCTTAGGTGCAGCACCGGAGCGATGGTTCGCCTCCCTCACCTTATGGTACACCTGCCTCAGCTCCTTTATCTTCGATCTGCACTACTGTGTGTCCCAATCATAGCCCTTTTCTCACAAGCCTCAAGAAATCTGCCCGTAGGTATCAAAATCCGTACAGCTCAAGCACAGCTGGGACTGCACAGCCTCCTCTCCCCATATACTGAGCAGATCCAGCAGCTCTGTAGTGGTTCAAAGAGGTGAGCGTTTGCTGCAATAAGCCACCATGGTCACCTGGAAAGATGCAATGAGACCTCTCCACGTCAAGCCAACAGGAAATGGAATTTCAAAAATTCCCAGGGCTTCCAAGTGGGAGGGGTGGATGGTTATTTACCTGGCTGCAGGGCAGTGGAGTTCAAATTGCTGACCAGAGCGGTCAGGATGGGCATTGTGGGACACCTCCAGGAGGCCAATTAAAACAACAAAATCAAGAGTGGGAGCTACACGGGCACTTTTTCAACAACAATTTCGTGCAAAAAGCCTTATGTCTGTCTTCGGGGAGTTTTATGTTGTCACCAAAACAGGGAATTTTTGCCACCAAACATTGCATTGCAGTGTGTACGCATTCACTGTTTTATTGACAAAAGCTGCCTTTTGTCGACAAAACTCTGTAGTGTAGACAAGGCCTAAGAGTGCAGGAGCCAATCCTTCATGTGCACTTCTGATATTATTAGGCATTCTTGTGGAAAAGCATTTTCTTTTTGTGTTAAACAACAGAAGTGTGTTGAAATAACATTAAGGTCTGCCTGACATAAAGCTAGTGAAGCAGGGGAATTGAGAGGTAAAGCTGTAACTGTGTTCTTGACTCATCTTGCTGCCGCCATTGGGGTCTTAGAGAGAATTTGCATGTTATGCGGTATGAGTTGCCGTACAACCCAGGAAGGTGGAATTCCAGTCTCAACTACTTGTGGGGTATAGGATGGAGCTGCTCATGGGGCATTATAAGAAAAGCGAACCCACACATCCGGTAGTGAACTCTGAGTAGGTTTAAGGCCTGTCTTCACATGCCAAGCCCTGTGTTAGTAGAATACTTTTAAAACAGTTAAAAATCAGTTCAAGATAATGCAGACCAAATGCAGGCAATATGAATAAGGCTGTCACAGATTCTAGAGGACACCCCTTCTTGCCCCCCAGTAGGACTGCTGTGAGGGGAATGCAAGCCTCTGTGCTCTGGATCCCGAGGGTCTTTCAACCTTCTGGCGCCTGACTGGAGTCCAGGCACTGCTCCAATATTGGGGTCCCAAGGTACACGTTCAGAGCACAGACCTTCTATCTGGCATCCCTCTCCAAGTATTGGAACCCACTGTCCAGCTGCCTAGCCCCTCAGGGAGCAGACTGGACCCTTGGCCTTCAGAGTCCCTAGTACTAGAACACACTCTGCTCTCAGAACTCCACCCCAAAGATGTGAAGATTCTGGTTTACATTTTAACTGCCTCTGAGGCACGCAGTGGTTGTGAAGCAGTCCACACAAACAGCCCTCCTCCCCCTTTGTACAGGATCTTTATGGTCTTTATATTTAATCATGTAAACACAGACGAGAACAGCTCATAACAAACATTCAAACACAGTGTCCCTCACTCAGTGTTGCCAACCCCAAATGTTCAAAATCATGAGTCAGGCTCACCAGAAATCATGAGATTGGCTTTAAAATCATGAGATTATGTAAAAAAAATAGATTTGGTGTTCTTTTTATTTGCCTTTTGAGCCTTGAGGGTGCGCAGCACTGGGGTCACATTTTGGCACTTTCTCCACAGCCATAAGGGCTAGAAACTTACCTTTTCTTTAAGAATGAAGGTTGAAATCATCACATGTCCACTCGACTCCAGGAGCTGGGGCTTTAAGGAAAACAGTAATTATCATGAGACCAGTGACAAAACCATGAGTGTTGGCAACACCCCTTCAGAGCCTTTGCGGGGGTCATCGGTGTTCCATCAGTCAGCCAGGCATTCCTCCACCCCACTGCCTACCCTGCCCTTGCAGTAGCCTCCCTCATTTTAATTGGGTGCTAAATGGCTTTCTCCCCATTTAACTCTCCCTCTCCCCGCCGCCCCATGAGTCAATTTAGAGACTCCTGCTGCAATCACCTGCTTCTATTACTTTCCAGACCCCCTCCCTTCAGACAGCTCTCCCAGCTAGAGCAAACCTATTGTCCCAGGTAGTGTTTTACTTTGAATGGACAAACAATCACTCACCACTGTCTCTGGCCTGGCAGAGACGAGATACATCCCTGGAAACTTATGGGCAGGGTGACCATGCATCTCATTTTGGCCGGGACTGTCCCTTTTTTAAGCCCTGTCCCAGCCCTCCCAACTTTTTTTGGCAAAACTGGGCATTTGTCCCATTTGCTCTTGCAAACTGATCATCAGTTGGCAAAAGAAATTGGACAAATGCCCAGTTTTGCCAAAAAAGTGCGGTGCGACCCTTAGTGGTGGGTGGAGGAACGTGTGGGGGGAGGGGAGGCAAGTGCCAATGCCAGCCCTGTACGGGAGGGAGGGCTCTGGAGAGAGGTTTGGGCTGGGCCAGCCCCGCACAAGCAGGTAGCAGGAGGTCTTGGGGTGGCCCCACGTACAGGGGATCGAAGGGGGCCTCAGGCTAGCCCCGTGCAGGTGGGTGGCAGGGGAGGGTCTCTGTCTGGTCCTGTGTATCCGGGGAGAACATGGGATCCTCAGGTCGGCCCTGTGAGGTATTCCATCTTCCCTTTGGGAAAATATGGTCACCCTACTCATGGGGGGATTCATGTTCATGTAGGCTTTCCATGACAGTGTTTTCATGAAACAATTTCATTAAATCATCCACAATTCAGAAGTGGTACAAACACAACCCCCAATTCATCACAGGGGGAAACAGTATAAAACGTGAATTCAGGGGGCAAATAGTATTAAACTTGAATTCAGAAACCATTTCCCCTTGGGTAGCCACTGAAGGACAGATTTTTAAAGCTAGTTAGGCACTTAAAGATGCAGATTGGTGGTGGCTGAGGGGTTTTCAAATGCAACTGGGGGGATGTCACGTGATTGGCAGAGAAGATGGAGGCCTGACTCCTGATCTCCTCAACCCCCATGCATGAATCCTTATCAGTTAAGGGCTCCCAGGTATCTAAACCATAACTTTCTGTCAGAAATTTACTAATCAGAGGAGGGGGACACTTTTTGTAATGTTATTATGGATCCTGCTGGGAAAAACAGAAACGCCAAATGACCCAACTCCGAATCTCCAAAGAAAGGTAAGGCTGAAGAAACCAAGCAGTCTCTCACTCAGAACTTTGCAGCTATGAAGGACTTTCTAACTACCAAATTTGATCTTTCATCTCAAGATATACATGAGCTCTTTACAGATGTTGGAGAAGTCAAAGCTCATTTGACCTATTTAGATAACAAACTACAAAAAACTGCCCTAGAACTGAAGGAGGTTAAAATGGAGAATAAGTATCAGAGGGGTAGCCGTGTTAGTCTTTAAGGTGCCACTGGACTCCTCGTTGTTAAAATGAAGACTGCTTCTTTAAGGCAAAGACTAACCAGTCTTGGGGAGAAACAAGAAGATCTTAAAAACAGATTATGCAAGAATAATTTGCAGTTACTGGGGTCCTGGAAGGGCTGAAAGGAAAAAATATTATTAGCTTACTCCAGAATATATTCTCTGAGGTACTGGGATTGGATCGGGGTTTTCTTACTCTGGATATTGAAAGGGCATATTGAGTGGCAGGGACCAGAAAGAAAGCCAATAACTCAACCCCTGACCCATCATCTTTAAATGGCTCAGGTTTTAGCTGATGTCTGCTGATAAGAAAAAATGAATTTTTAAGTATAAGGATTTTAAATTTTCTTGTATCTAGACTTCTCTGTAAATTTAAGCAAAAAGTGAGCAGTATTTAATGGCATCAAATGAGGTGTCAGCGGATCCTGCAATCTTCATAATGAAGCTGACTAACTCTGTGAAATACTTCAATACCCCATCAGCTGCTTGGCAAGCACTACAGGAATTCAGACCAGATCTCATTAAGGGTAACAGCATGATCCTCTCATAAAGGAAAAGAAAATGAAAATATAAGCCCTGAAGAAAAGGAACGGTGATTGGGAAAACCAGGCAACTCACGTGCATATAGTCATACTGTCTGTAGTGGTTCAGGATTGTGAGTACCAACCGGAGGGCAGACTGCTAGGAAGCAGGGCGCACACTTCAGATTGGTTGTGAGTTCTATAATTAGATTGCACCAACCAAGTATCAAGTGGGAACTCCTCAGGCACTGCAACAGCTTCAACATGGAGTCACAGGTGGGTGCTTGCCACTCCTAAGTATCCCACCAATGGGCAATCACGAGCTAACTGCAGCAACTCTGTTCTGTGTTTATCAGGCACAAGCACAAGCTTGCAAACCTCATCAGGATGCCACCTGTTAGGGGACTTATTCCTTCACCCACTTACTTCCCTGGTCCTTCTCACATGAACAGAGAGCAACAATACCCGAAGTCCAAAGGTGCAAACAATTCAATGTTTATTGGGGTCAACTTCCCGCAAGCATGATTCCACTTTCCTTCCTTAGTGTCCCCCTTCCCAGCTCTGACACCACAGAGCCTTACACCAGTGTCCCTGTTCCCATTCCTGCCCTTAGCAAAACATGATTCCAATTTCCTTACCCTCATTCCCTGTTCCCATTTCCCCCTTTAGCAAAACATGATTCCAATTTCCCCACCCCCATTCCCTGTTCCCATTTCCTCCTTTAGCAAAACATGATTCCAATTTCCTTACCCCCATTCCCTGTTCCCATCTCCCCCACCCACACACCCACCCCCTTCCTGATTGACTGCAGACTATATAGTAAAACTTGAGTTCTGCTTAGCTATACCTTAACCAATCATTTTCCTGAAATTTAACTAACCAATCCTAACATATTGTAACATGATTATGTAACCAATTATATCCCACCACCTTAATTAGTTTACACCCAGCAAAATTAATTATACAGCAGACAGGAACAATCCCAGAACCAGACAGATTATACAGACAAACAATAGCAAAGTGGGAACTATAATGACAAAACAATAAAGAAGTGAGGATTTCACATCCCAGCTATTGATAAGTGAGTTCTTGCCAGACAGGATGCTATCAAACTAAGTTTCCTTTTACATTTTCTAGGCACTTCCCTTTCTCTGGAGGTGACAGGCATTATCAGGACAGGATTGTATTCCTAACAGCCCAATAGCACCTTATTTCAATGTGACTAGTTTGGAATGTGAGGATGTGACCGGTCGCTTCCCAGCTTATGGCTGCCTCTGCTGCTTATCCAAAGGCCTTAGCCTAAGAACAGGGCCTCAGACTGTCACAGTAAGAGAAGGACCTTACACTGGCAGACAGTGATTTTGATTCTTTCTTTTATACCTCTATAACTAGCCAAGTGATAAGAATACACCTAAATTCTTTGAGTACAGGCCTTTACCGACAGGCCTGAATATCTATATCCTAACACCACCCACCAGCAGCCAAGCTTCCCTCTCTACCCCCCGACTCCTGCCCACTTGCAACCCCTGCTGATCAACTCCTCCCCCTCCCAGCGCCTCCTGCATGCCATGGAACAGCTGTTCACCGGCGTGCAGGAGGTGCTGGGAGGAAGGGGAAGGAGCGGGGACAGGGTGCACTCGAGGGAGAGGGTGGAAAGAGGCTGGAAAGAGGCGGGACAGGAAGAAGTGGGGCAGGAGTGCGGCCTTGGGGGAAGGGGTGGAGTGGAGGTGGGACAAGGCATGGCAGGGGTGGGGGTTTGGGGAAAGAGGTGGAGTTAGGGCGGGTCCTGGTGTTGAGTGGGGTTTGAGCACTCCCAGGGAAAATTAGAAGCTGGTGCCTGTGCACAAACCCCCTTCTAGAAAAAAAATCTATCCTTCCCCAGCCAGGGTGTTATTTTGAGCCACATTCTTCTCTTTGTCCAGGGAAGGATCAGCCTGCTGAGCCTCCGAAAACTTCTTTTGAGTCTCACTTAAGTTCAGAGCAGACTTGGGCAAAGCAATGGAATCCTCCTCTGAAGACAAGCTGCTACCTTCAGCTGACAAAGGAGAGAGGGCATTTCCCTCCTCCTTACAACCATCCCTGCTGTCCACAGACAAAGAGCCATACTTTTTCCGGGTGCAACTTACGTCATTAACCGACCTAGACATGACTAAAATATCTTTACCTATTGAAATATCAGCAGGAAGCAGATTCCTAATGTCCACAACCTCTCCTTTAAAATCCTTGAACTTGAGGTGGACCTTAGCCAGAGGTACAATTCCAGAGAATTCTGCCAAAGCTAAAATATGTAAACTTTTACCAAGAAGTCTGTCTTCCTCCCTTACCAAACTTTCCTTAAATAAAGTGAATTGGGACACTGTCTCTCTCCAGCCATTACAATGTATGCCATTTACCTTAGCATTCTTAATAAATCCTTCACTACCTTCCCAAGATTCAGTCCTAATATAGTTCACTGGGTTTCTCACCTCCTCTGCTGCCACCTCTGGGGTAGTGGTAGTGGCACTCACTGTGTCAGGTGTGGGTGTGGATCTTGGGGTTGCCTTAAATGTTGGGCAATTTGGCTTTATATGACCAGGACCACGGTGATGGCAGACTACTTGCCTTCCCTTTTGGTACGGGACTTTAAAACCTGGGCTTCCTTGGTTTTTTTGTTGTTTTTTTTAATCAAAGTTGGGGTTAGGTTTATTTTCAGTCCCCTCCTCCCTCTTACCCTGGGTGACATGGGGATTTCCTTTTGCTGGGATTTGGACTCCTGTGGACCCTTGATTCAATATGTTCATCAGCAATTTCTGCAGCCCCTAAAACTGTGGAAGGTTTTGGTTTTCAGTTGTTGTTGTTTTTTTGTTACAGATGGCTGCACCTCACCTGTAACTACCCATAACAATTGCTCCTGTGCCATCAGATCAAACAATTTTTCATAATCACCTTCAGCCGCTGCCCCCATTGTCCCTTTTCTCATAAAACTACACATTTTATGCACATACTCAACATGGGTGATATTGCCAAACATTCTGAGACTTCTATACTTAAGTGGATTGGTATCAGGGTAATCTTAAATCTTTTCAATACATTTTCTTTAAATTTTGTGTTGTTAGCATTGCTTCCTCCATATCATTAAACATTTGTGTGGCTTTCCCAGTTAATCTGATTGAGAGGATAGGCATCTGTTTATCCACTGCAATCTTGTGCATCCCACAAAGTCTCTCAGAGGTGGACAGGTTCTCTGCTATACAGTCAATTTCTTTATAAATTGGGCAGACTTTCTCTCACTTCCTGGTGTTGTGAGGTGGCATACTCACTGGATGGAAAAAAGAAAAAGAGTACTTGTGGCACATTAGAGACTAACAAATTTATTTGAGGTCAAGGTTCCTTCCGCACTCTAAACTCTAGGGTACAGATGTGGGGACCTGCATGAAAAACCCCCTAAGCTTATTTTTACCAGCTTAGGTTAAAACTTCCCCAAGGTACAAACTATTTTTCCTTTTGTCCCTGGACTTTATTGCTGCCAGCACCAAGCGTCTAACAAATATAACCAGGAAAGAGTCCGCTTGGAAATGTCTTTCCCCCCAAAATCCCCCCAAGCCCTACACCCCCTTTCCTGGGGAAGGCTTGATAAAAATCCTCACCAATTTGCATAGGTAGCTCACGAAAGCTTATGCGCAAACAAATTGGTTAGTCTCTAAGGTGCCACAAGTACTCCTTTTCTTTTTGCGAATACAGACTAACTGGGCTGCTACTCTGAAACCTGTCACTGGATGGAGAAATTCCTTTTGCTGCTCCAGTATTTTGAGCTGTAATGCTTGGGCTTCCATCAGCCTCTGGTGGTCTCTCTCTCTTCAGCTGCCTCAACTGCTTTGGTCTCCCTGATCAGCAGTTCTGCCGTGAGTCTCTGGTGCTCGTGTTCTTCCTGGGCTCTCAAGAAGCAATCAGGCCAGTTCCCCTGTGGTGTTTTCCTCTATTGCTTCTGGGGTAGAAAGGTTTTCAGGCTCCGTCTGGTCAGCACTTATAAGTAAAGCTTTCAGCTCCTGAACTGAAGTTTTCTTTTTATGGGATATTCCCCTCTCTTGCATAACTATTCAAGGTCTTTTCTGTCAAGATCATCATATGATGGTGATTCACTCATTGTGTCTATTCTTTAGCCTTTAAAAACTCTCAGTATCAAGTTTAAACTTTTAGCAGTTCTGAGCTATGATCTATAACTACGCCAGTCAAGCTATCTGGAGTGGCTCAGGAGCATGAGTACCAACCTTAGGGCAGATTGCTAATAAGCAGGGCACACACCCCAAATAGGTTATGAGTTCTATACATAGATTACCATGCATACCAACCCAGTAATAGGGGCTACAGCAGCCTTAACACGGAGTCACAAACAGTCCCCTTTGTGCTAACTCCTGGTCTCCTCAACCCCACGCATGAATCCTCATCCTTTATTGGAGAAATAACTGACATTATTTCCAACAGAGGTTATGTCTCAGTGGTACTAGAAGGAGACTGGAACAGTGTCATGGATGATATTTTAGACAAATCTCAGTGTTCCAGGTGAAAATCTCAGGCCTTTGCAAGCCATCTATTATCCCTACTGAAGGATATTGGACTAGTGGATATTTGGAGACTGAAGTACCTTATGAAGTGTGACTACAATATTTCTCCAGGGTTGACACCTCCTATTCCAGATTAGCTTTTTTTTTGTAATGATATCTAAGATGCTAATTCCTGCATATCGGGAGGTAGAAGTTGGTAATATCATCTCTGATCATGCTCTAATTTCTCTTCACTTAGGTACTGGTCATAGTCCTATAAGATCCTCAAGATGAAAGTTAAACACACATTTACTTAGAGACTCTACATTTCTTCAGATTCTAGAAACATCCATTACCAAGTTTTTGAAGGGAAATACAGATACTGTCTCCTCTACTACAACGTTATGGGAAGCACTGATGGCTGCCAAAAAGGGAGAATACATAAAAGTCACATCTGAAAGGAACAAAAAAAGGAATAAATTACTTAATTCTTTGGCAGAGGAGGTTGCTAAATTTGAAAAAAAATAAACCAACATAAAGAAGACCCTCAGAATAATGAGCTGCTGCATGCCCTCATTTCCTCAAAATACACATACGATCAATGTATGTCCACTCAGATTGAATTCATGCTTAATAAAGTTAATCAGAGATGTGATGAATGGGGGCATACTACTAGCAAAAAAAAAAAAATTATAATGGCTTCATCCAAAAGTACTGTATCCTATTTGCTGCAGGACAACAGTCTTTCTGTACTAGAACCTGATAAAATGAACTGGCAATCTAAAGACTTTTATAAATCCCCCTACACATCTCATGGTGATTTCAATTCCAATCTATTAGACCAATTCATGGAGGGACTTCCCAAAATATATTGTCGCTACCTCAAGCTGATCTTATGGAGGAATATATTTCTCTGCTAGAAGTTAAGCAGGCAATTGGCTTGGGCAAAGCACCTGGGTGTGATGGTCTTCCATAGAATTTTATAAAACATTTATCAATTAATTAGTATTGATACTGTCAGAAGTCTACAATGAAATGTTTACAAAAGAAATAATGTCACGGGACATGACGCTGGTGATAATAACCCTAATTCTAGAAGCAGATAAAGACAGTCTTCATTGTTGTGATTACCACTCCATCACTGTTGAATACAGATTATAACATTCTGACAAAGATTCTTGCTTCACGCTTAAACAACATTGGTCCATCAATCATTCATGCAGATCATGTGGGTTTTATTCACAGAAGATTAGCAATGGACACTACTTAAAAGATATTCCGCTTAATCCACCAAGCACAAACAACTGATTCTCCAATTGCTATCCTATCATTGGATGCTGAAAAAACATTTGATTGAGTGGAATGGGCATACCTACAAACAATCTAGAGAAAATTAGGATTTGAACCTAAGTTTCTGAGCTGGATTGATGTTATATCACCTCTTGTCTCTGTTTTGACAAATGATGTTATCTCCTCCTCTTTTCAGTTAAACTGAGGAATTCATCAGGGATGCCCTCTATTGCCTCTACTATTTAATAGAGCCCTGGAATTGCTAGCAGCGTATATCAGACAGACACTCTCCATTGAAGGAATTACCATCTGAGTGCAAGATTAGTCTATATGCAGATGATATTCTGCTCACTCTCAAAAATTCCTCTTCTTCGATTCCACCTACTATCTGCAGTAAACTATTCTGGAGAGATATCAGGATTTTGAATAAACTGGAATAAGTCTCAAGTGATGGATATTTCTCGTAGGCCAAATCCATCTAAAATACAATCATTCTCTTTTCATTCAAGCAAAAGAGATAACCTACTTAGGCATCAGGATATGCTCTGATTTATCAAAGGTAGTATCTGCAAACATGGATGTCATACTTAGAGAAGTGACAAAAGACATGGAGAAATGGTGTTCACTGCCAATATCTTTACTGGGATAGGTAGAAGCTATTAAAATGAATGTAGGACCAAGATTAATGTATTATGTTTAGCTTAATTCCAATTAAATTTCCTGCTTCAACTTTCACAAGAATGAACAGAGTTGTACAACAATTCTTATGGAATATGAAGACACCACAGATATCCCAGAAGATACTTAAGAAATCATGGCCAAATGTGGAGGTTGGAATACCTGATTTGTATTTGTATCACCTGGTTTTCAATTAAGATTTTTGATAAAAAATTTCTGTCCCACCAACTCTTCCCAAGCCCCATTGTGGCTTGAGATTGAAGAAAAATTAGTTAATCTCTTTGGCTCTTTCTCTGCACTTTCATTTTTAAATGGTTGCCTGTACTTTTAAGGAAAACCACAATATTTTCCTCCTCCTAGAATGTTCTTCGGAAAATCAAGTCCATTACTATTTCTAATCTCACAAACTCTCCTTTCACGTCAATCTGAAATAATCCCTGATTTAAATTTGCTAATAGTGTGGAACTCGAATCCACCACACCAACCAAGGGCTTTTTAAACATACAAAATATTATTTAAGGGACAACTTTAATCTAGGTTTCAGAGTAGCAGCCGTGTTAGTCTGTATTCACAAAAAGAAAAGGAGGACTTGTGGCACCTTAGAGACTAACCAATTTATTTGAGCATAAGCTTTCGTGAGCTACAGCTCACTTCATCAGATGCATAAAGTGGAAAAACTTTAATCTACTTCACATATTTTTATGTTGAATACCAGCTGCCAATAGAGCAAGATCCTTTCTACAATAAGCTTCAATTCAAAATTATAAAGGAGCTTGGGAATTGTTGGCAGGCCACAAATAACACTCCACTTGAAGTGCACCTTAAAAATATGTTAGTTGAAAACACTTTGTGGGTAACACATAGAAACAGCTGAATTTCTTGATTTAGCCTACTGACTATACCATAGAAGAAAAATGGAAGAAGGAGTCAAACATCTCCATTTGCTCTGACAGGTGGCGTACTATCAGGCGCAATGTATGCAGAACATCCAGTTCTCTGTTTTTACATTTCTTTCAGAACAAAATTCTAAATAGATATGATTAGACTCCTTAGTGAGTGTATAAAGCTAGACCTGTCCCACATACAGAATGTTGGAGATGTGACAGCTCCAATGCAAACCTGTCTCATATAGTCTTTGAATGTCAAAGTATATCAACATTTTGGTATGAAGTGTGTGGTGACCAGGATAGGGGTATTTCCTATGTCTAAGGTGACCGGAATAGGGGTATTCCCTACATCAAGCCTCTGTGTTTTTGATATTCTAGAAGATCTACTCAGTTCGCGTAATGCCAGGAAATGGATTACTGCAGTGTTTACAGTGGCCAGAAGAGTCATTTTACAAAAATGAAAATCTGCTATTCCCCGCACTGTCTTTGATTGACTAACAAAGATAACCAACACCGCCTGCATGGAAAAACTGACATCTCTCTGTGGAGCCACAAGCTCCAACGATGAAGATGCCTGGTCTTTCATGAAAGCATTACAGACTGACTCCAGATTGATTGGGCTTCTGATGCTTTTTTTTTTTTTTTTTTTTTTTGGGGGGGGGGGGAGGGGAAGGTAGGGTGGTTGTTAGGGAATTATTTATATAATGCTCATCAATATTTATTTATGAATATTTCATACTGTGTTATTGTTAAACCCGTACTCCTGCTGTGTTTTCTTTGTCATTGTATTTGAATATATCTATATGGATATATTAAAATTTCTAAAAAATAAAATTAATTAAAAAACCCACCTAGGAGCTTAACCCCAATCAATTTCAATGGGCAGTTGTGCCTTGGTACTTTTGAAAATCTGTGTCTTTGGTCACCTAAGCACCTTTAAAAGCCTGGCCCACAGTAACTGTGAACCCTTTAAAACAATGTTTATTATTGGTTTGGGTAACACAGATTAGGGCCTAATGCATATGGGCATTTGAGGAAAAGACCTTTCCTAAGCTGAGACCTTGGCAACAAACTTTCAGATCAGAGTGAATTTTAGAAGAGAAACAAGGGCTTGAAGTAAAGATATTGACATAAAATGATTGTGGTCCCGTCCCACTATAACGTACTGCCATTTCCCTTGTCTTGTCTTGATAATGTCCAATATCCTGGTCCTCTTCAGAGAACTGATTCTAATACTGTTCTGTGATTTGCCAAGAATGGAGCTTCATGTCAAGATTCTGTTCTCTTCCACAACAGCCTGAGACCTGCACTTCCTCACTCTGATATCATATCATCACTACAGAGGGCTGTTTTATGAGCCAATTGTTCTGTTTGTGTCTCTTAATAATTTGCTCTTTTAAAACCTCAGTTGGTTTGTTCATATAAAACAGGACATTCTGTACACATAGCATCCTCTCTTTGACGATGTACATTTGTATCCCTTCTGCTTATTCTTGAGGTAGACTTGCTTCCAATACACTGTGTTCTGAAGTCCACTGCATATTGTATTGCTGTTCTCGTCTCAATAAAAACTGAAGCCTAAAACTAATAAAAAGCTATTATTTGAGTTATCTTGATACATTCACATTGTCTGAGTCTCCAATTTCTGTTTCTTCAGGACTTTGTTTACTGTAGAGTGGGATTTACTAGACAAAACAAAGCAAAATTTTGGTGCGATTCTGTCCATATTATGAGATGTAACTGTTGAAAAGGATGAAAAATGTAACTGACATGACATTCTTCAGTCACAAATTTGGACATCACTACAAAAACATAAGTTCTGGGCCTGCCTGGAAGAAGTTTTTAAACAAAGGATCACATAAGCAAATCTAGTGCTTGGATGGGATGAAAAGCCAGAGAGAAAACATAACATAAACCCCTACATATTGCCACAACAATCAATGTTTTATTATGAATAGTTTTCTAATCACTTTCTCCAAATGTTCTCAAACAAACCTAGATTTCAGCCTCGTCAACGTCATTTTCAGCCTCTATTTCAAAGTTGTTGGAAATATGCACTCAGATAGTTGGCATTTTAAATGATCTTCATGCAGAAATATTTTCTACCGGAGCATGATTTAAGATTCAGACACTTCAGTGCAAAGCAGCAGCTCATGTTTAGATTCCAGACAGGAATGGATCTATAGGTTGTTTACATGGAGAATTCCATGGAAACTGGTGCTTTATGTGAGCCTGAATGCACTTCTTCATTTTTCTACCTGAAGGTGCCTATTAGCGTGCAACCTCTGTTTGTCATAAACAGGTAGGTACTTGCCTTTCATCGGTCAGGTATTTTTTCTTTGATACTCCTTTCAAAAGGAAGTAGTAACATGCCTCGACTGGATTTCTCCATTAGTATTAAAAGAGCACACTGTTTCACTTGCCAAGATATTACCAGTTGTGGGTTTTTGGAGCTGTAAATGAATGATACAGCCAGCTCGTTGATTTGGGGCCAAAGAAGAAATATTTGTATGTTTGTGATTTTTAAAAATCCATAAAATATTGTCATCATCTCAGTCATCCACACTGGCAATTGTTTTGCAAACCCTACTGTGAAAGAAAGTGAGGTCACTCAGTCTCAGTTATTTGCTACCTTTTAAAGCCTGTCCAGCACAGAAGGTGTATTGGTCTGTAAGGGTTTTAACTGGGTTGAATTGTCCACTGTTCTGTTATTAATCTTGATGGTGTGTTGGGAAGATTACATGCTGTTATGATGGCAGCATGGAATAAGCACTAAGTCTGGAGTTAGAAAGTTCTGTTTCTGGCTCTCCATGGGGCTCACTCATTGCAAAGCCTTGGACAAGTCACTATGGCCAAAATTTTCGAATTTAATTGCCTAAATTAGATTCTTAAATCCTGATTTCTCAGAGGTGCTGAGACCTTGGTCCCATTAACTTCAGGCAAAAGATGGCCCCTTTTATTTAGGAGCCTAAATATGGACTTAGGAACCCAACTATAGACACTCAAGTCTGAATATTTTGGCTTTGACCTCTCTGACTTTGTTTCTCCACTATCTTTAAATAAAGGGATAGTATATAGGGATGTAAATTGACTAGCTAATATCTTTAACATGCTTTGACTGTGTAATACACTGTGTATGTTCAAAGTGTCATCCTTCATTTATTGTAGCTTTAACACCAGGTTTCAATAGCCTTACTCATGTTTGGTAGTACCTTCTTTCATAAGTGAGCCCAATGGGTATCAAATCTGGCACCAAAGTGCTATTCAAGGGTATAACATGGAACTATGTAATAGATTAGGTTAGACAATAGTGAGAAAAATGAAATGTTTTAAGCCTAGTTTTTAACTGAGAAATGAGCTAACAATACAGATTTAATGAAGGAGAGAATTCCTCCAGGAAGGGATGTTCAATAGATGGAGCTTGCAAGGATGGGACAAATGGACAAATCAGAAATAAGAACCTAGGAATTTACCATTGAGGTCCATCTAGTCTAGTTTCTTGTTTCCAACAATGGTAAGAGAAAGGTGCAAGAAATACTACAGGAGGCAGATGTGGGATAATCTACCCCCATGAAGGTCTCCTCCTCCTACCTACTAGAAATTGGCTTAAGTCCCAAGGCATAAAGTTTATATCACTTCCAAAGTTTCTGTTAGCATTATTTATTATAACTCTGTATATTCTTTTTAGCCATATCAATATCCAGTATCTCTATGCATTTTGCTAAGTTCCTGGCCTCAATGACCTCCTGTGGCACAGTCTAATTCTGTGTGGTGTGAAAAAGTTTTTCCTCTTATAAGTTTTGCATTAACACTTTTCACTTTAATTGAATTGAATGTTGCTTTGTTCTTGGGTTAGACAAGGAGAAGCTCCCAAACTATCGTTTTCTCTCCCAATCATTATTTTATATGGAATGAAGATTCTGAGCTGGCACACTTTTTGAAATCAAATGGCATGAATAGGAAGGCATGCTGAAGAGAATGGCTTTGAACGCCAGGAGGAAGAACTTAAATTGCATTAATTAACAAAAAGAGAAAAGGCCTAAAAAATAAGAGTTATGCAAGAAGGAAAAATGGAGTGAACCACTTGATTCTGAACTAGGTGAGTGGGAAGAGAGAAGGAGAAATTAAAGTAAACCAATTTCCTCCACAGACAAGTTTAATTCAAGTCTTTCTTGCCAACAACCTCTTGTACAATGGATGCAGGACTGACAGCTGCTAAGGAAGAAGCACCAACCAAATCACTGATGGTTGTGTTCTAACCACTCTAATTTCTTTTAAGACAGAACATCGTTCTTAACTGTTCTAACTGAACAGGAGAAAAGATCTTATTGAAGACAGATAGAACCAGCTTGAGGGTACAACAATAGCAAATCACAAACAGTTTGTATTTGGGTTAGGTTGCATGACTGGACTTGAATGCAGGATTTCCCCCCACATTCAGAGGAATGGAAAGGTGCTGTTTCATGCTAAAGGAGCAGGTCACACAAGCAGAAATGTATTTAATAGTGACAATTTGGGGGGGTTACAGGAGCAGCAATGGAGAAATCTACTACTGTTCAGCACAACTAGATTCTGAAGTGGATAGGCAGAGAAGGGAGAGGGAAAGAAGATACTAATATCCCAGCTACAGAAATGCTCTCATGTGCCCTTGGGCAAAAGATTTTGATTTTTTTGTTTGTTTTCTGATATTCTTTTTTATTAATATTTACAGCTATGAAATAATGAATCAAGAGACACAAAACTGCAACACACAGACAGAGTTTGCACAGGACAAACCAAAGCAGCTTTGGAAACATGGAAACATGGGCCTCGTCTTGCAGGGTGTGGAATGCCACCAGTGCCTAATGACATACAGTGGTTATTGAGGGCACTTGGCAGCTCTCAGGTAAAAACTGGATGTAAATATCGGTGTCGGAGTCTGAAGCATAGGGGTAAAATGTAGTTCTATTATGAAAGTGACGATAACAATTACATTGTAAAATTCCATGTTTATGGTCTTTCAGTGATTTCCATATCACCTATGCTCAGTTTACCATTAAAAAGATATTTTTCCCATCCTTGATAATTCAGAGTAGGATCTGAGAGTCAAGCTGCATGTGACAGAATGCAGCCCTGTATTCATACCCTATACACCATTGTAATAATCTTTGTACATAATATGCCTTGTGAGGTATCATTTGAAAACCCCAGAGTGTAATACTGGGTTATTTCTTTCTTGCACACCATAATTAGCAACTAAGGGTCTGCAAAGCAAATTCTGCCCTCACTTGCGCCATATGCAATCCCACTGTTTCAAATTGTGCCCTCCATCACACCTGTGCAAACTTATTGTACTCTAATGATGTCCTCCATGACTCTTGTGCAATCTTCCTGAGTTAAATATAGATTTTTCACACATGTGATTGAGTGACTCTGTAGTTGGAACTTCATAAACCTCTAAGTTGGTGATGTGCATGAAGGAACAAAATCCAGCTTATGCTGTCTTCACTGTGTTGGCTCATAATGCTAACAAGAATAAAAAACAATGAAAAATATTTTTTCCCAGCTCTGAATAGACACAGGGAGTAGGCCTGTTAAATAAGAAGGTGCTATTTTACGTAATCACTTTTCAGACTAGAGCCATGCTTATGGTATATTATTCAACACTATTTTTTAACACATTAGGGTAAACAAAGTTTAAATTTCCCTTTTATAGCGGTCAGAAGAAGATGATGATAAATAGTATATCATAAGTTACTTACAGTCATTTAAAGTTCCTTTTGTATGTCTTCAAGTCAGCAAAATACTTAGAACTCATTTATTTTTCCTATTCATTTGTTCCCAGCTTTTATTCACCAGTCCCCTTTGATCTGTCTTGAGTCATACTTCACAGATGATTCTTCATAAGTTTAATTTTGAGAATGAACGTTCAGCGCTTGGTACAAGACACTTGGATACTTACAAGGATCAAATGCGCTCTGCAAACATCTGGGAAACTTGGCAATAAAGTACTGTTTTGAATAGTCAGCTGCTTGGCCAAGTCCTGGACAATAGATTGCTTGGAAAATGCATTTCCTTGAAGACTACTGGAAAATGAGGATTTGTCTGAGGAAACTGGGAGAAATGTCATTTACAAACTAGAGCATCTGTCACAATTTTCTTGCCTTTCTGTTATTTTTGTGATGTCTTCAAAAGTCTGCACCTCAGATGCTGGGCCTGATTTATAGATTCCAAGGCCAAAAGTGACCATTGTGATAATCTAATCTGACTTCCTGTATAACGCAGGTCATAGAACTGCCCCAAAATAATTCCAAGAGGATATCTTTTAGAAAAACATCCAATCTCCATTTAAAAATTGTCATTGATGACAAATCCACCATGACCTTCGTAAATTGTTCCAATGGATAATTACTCTTATTGCTAAGAATTTACGCATTATTTCCAGTCTGAACTTGTCCAGCTTCAATTTCCAGCCATCGTATCGTGATATACCTTTCTCTGCTAGATTGAAGAGTCCATTATTAAATATTTGTTCCCCATTTAGGAACTTATAGACTGCAATCAAGACCAACTCTCAACCTTCTCTTTGTTAAGATAAATAGACTGAGCTCCCCTGAGTCTGTCATTATAAGGTATGTTTTCTAATCCTTTAATTATGCTTGTAGCTCATCTCTGAATCATCTCCCATATACCAACATCCTTCATGACTTGTGCACAACAGATCTGGGCATAGTATTCCAGCCACGGTTGCACCAGTGCCAATATGTAGGTAAAATAACCTCTCTACTCCTACCCAAGATAACCATGTTTATGTATCCGAGGATTGCATTAGCTCTTTTGACCACAGCATTGCACAGGGAGCTCATGTTCAGATGATTATCCACCATGACCCCCACATCTTTTTCAGAGTCATTGCTTCCCAGGATAGAGTCCTCCATCCTGTAAGTATGGCCTACATTCTTTGTTCCTAGATGCATACATTTACATTCACCATTGTGCGACTTCAGTTTCACATCAGTGGAACTGAAATCAATGTAATTATACTATTTATACAATGTATATTAATTATACTATTATTATTATTATTATTATTATACTATACAGTATACTAATTATACTATTATACAATGTAATTATGAAACTGGAGTAATGCAGTGGTGAACGATGTGTTCAGTTTTGGACACAGCAGCAGCAGAAAAGGTTCTTGACCTATTGGACTGGACATAAAGAAGAGAAACAGAGATAACCAGGATGGGGAATGGAAGAATTGACTTAAAAAAAAAGCTTAAGAGTTAAATTTATACAGACTTCAGTAGTCTAAGAACTGACAGGCCAACTGCCAAACTCCAAATGTCATGGAACCCTGTGGAATCTTCTGAAACCTTCTAATCCCAGTGTTCTAAACCTGGTCCTATTAATATGTTAAAATGTCATAAATTCATAAATGTTAAGGCCAGAGGAGAGCACCATGATCATGTAGTCTGGCCTCCTACATAACACTGGCCATAACCCCTCACCCAGTAACTTCTGCATCAAGATCAAAAGAAAAATTAAAATATTAATATTTAACCTTTAAATAACAGCCCCACTCCTTCCAAAAGCCAGCCCTCTCAACAAAATACAATCATAACCTCAATCAATCTAGTTGTCTTGTATTTGCACTTTTTGTTTCCTCATTCATATCGCCTATTCTCTCTGGCTTGTCTTCTCTTGTCGTATCTTTATTTTTGATCTTCTCAGGGGAATAACCGTGTCTCTCTATTTGGTTGTAAAGTGCCAAGCACATTCTTGGGCACAGTAAAATAAAATAATAAATAATTGTAATTAATAACAACCATAACAACAACAATACTAATTAAAGTGACATTGCACAGCAAACCAGCACCATCACATTCATCTGAAGGTTTGATTTTGATAGACTCAAACCTCTGTAAGAACACCCCACCTGGGTATATTCTCCAATACTACTTGCTTGGAGTCTCCCTACTTACTGCCTTATGGGCATCCAACTTCAGAGCATCCTGATGGCCTTCCCACACTGCCTCCTAGGTATCTGTGGTGATGGTAGCGGGTTCCAGGAAGAGCAAATGTCCGTAATCCCACAGAAGCTTTCCCAAGTATCCCATACACACCCAAAAAAGGGAAAAAGACACTCTTTTTGTCTTACTGAAGCCAGTACTGCATTAAAAGCTCCGATTGCAAAATCCACTGTCCTATTGGCTTCAGTGGATTTTCGATCAAGACCTAAAAGCCAGGCTTAATGCAATAGATAAAGGAAATTCAGGGAGTGTATGATAATCATGAGATAAGAAGTGATTCCCCATGATGTCAGCTTGTGGTTACTAGGGAACCATCACTACCCTAGATTAATCTACTTTTAGGCCATGATACTACTTAACAATGGTATAATAATATGTGAGACTCAGGACCTGCAGAGGTGATGGTTCTTGTGGAGATTTTATGGTATTAACGAACCTCCAGTTTTATTTCAATTCGGCTTCTGATTTTTTAACTCTTGGAGTTAGCTAGCTCGCCATTTGCCAAGTGGGAGGTATGGTTAGATCAGACTCTCCATCCAGACTCTAAGGGTACTGTCATCCCCCAGAGGGTAAATTCAGATCATTTCACCAAGGTATCTAGTACTGACCATTTCTTTATGTTATCCAATGCTTCTGCTATCCAGTATTTAAAGAACGAAACCCTTCCTTGCCCCCTCCTCAAAGGAACCAGCAGCATTATTGATGTTTATCAACAAGTTATCACAGCCCTAAACTTATGGCAACAGTTTTGGATTGAAAACCGAGTTTCGGGGCTCTGGTAGTTACATTGCATGGATGAATATGGAACCTCTATAATGTTCTGGTGGATTTGAAGTGTACTTGCATATACTCCCCAAAACCTAGTGGGAAATGTGGTTGTGTCAATTTGGGGAATCTGCCTGCATACAATTTATGTATTCCTATTGATGTTATGAAATTGTTGTATTGTGTAATGCCTCAACATGTAGTGACTCAGCTATGAATTGACAGAGGCTATGTCATGTCCCTCCCAGACCTGGTGCAATGGAAGGTTGCTAAGCCTTAATGCTTGCCAATTCAGATGTAAACATCTGGGACAACGGGTTAGCTGAAGCTCGGAGAACCAGTTTTCTTCAACTTTTCTGCAGGCGGCTGTGGTTTGGAAAAGCGAAAATACCCAGGAGTACAAGAAAAAAACCAGGTGTTGGTTGTGGCACATATAAGCTTAAAGGACTCACAGACCCCAAAACAGGAAGCTTTGGCTAGGAGAAATGAGCACACTTTCATAGCAGGGGTTTCTTGTTGAACTGCAGGACCATCTGCAGTCAAAGCAAGCAAGCTGACCTAGAGAAGGGAGAGAAGTCCTATGATTCAGAAGGGAAGCCATGTGCAGGAGAGGGATCCTGAGCTCCTCAGAGGGGTCTGCCCTAGGCCCAAAGAACTCTCCCGAGTAGTGAGGAAACTGAGGTGGGGAAGGTAGAGGTATGTTTATTGTTTCACTTAGATCTTGTTTAACTTAGATCGGTGTATCTCTTGTGCTATCTAAGTAACGAGTAATTTGTTTTAAGGTTCTATGCAAAATGTGTGTTTCTGTTTGCTTCTTACTATCACATGTCCATGAAGAGTTAAATTGTAAACCCAGAGCACCCACAATGTGGAATACTGGGAGATGGTGTGCTTAAGCTAAAATAATTATATTTGAAATAAATGTAACCATAAAACCAACATTAAAGACCTGAGGGGTGAGCACTGGTCCTGGGGGACTTTAGGTAACTGGGCCATGTGATCCCATTTCTGTGAAGAGTATCAGACAGAGAGCCTGTGCTCAGGAAATGTGCCAGAGAAGCAGACAGTTCTGGACCCTACTCAGACCAAGGGAAGTTTACAGCACGTTGGGCCAGTGGATTGGGACCCAACACAGAGGCTTGGGGAGAATTTAGCAGAGAGAGCTTCACAAGAACTGTTTGTATAATATTTGCATACATTCTCCCAACCCTAGTGGAAAAAATATTTATAACTGTTCATAGGAGTAGGGTTGCCAACTTTCTAATAGCAGAAAACTGAACACCTTTGCCCCTTCCCTTCCCTGAGGCCCTGCCCCTGCACCTTCTCTGATGCTTTGCCCCCGCTCACTCCATCCCCCCTTTCTCCGTCACTCGCTCTCCCCCACTCTCGCTCACTCACTCGTTTTCACTGGGCTGGGGCATGGAGTGAGGGTTCTGGCTGGGGATGCGGGCTCCGGCGTAGAGCCAGGGATGAGGAGTTTGGGTTGCAGAAGGGAGCTCTGGGCTGGGACAGGGGGTTGGGGTGTGTGTGTGGGGGTGAGGGATCTGGCTAGAGGAGTAGGCTCTGAGGTGGGACCGGGGATGAGGGGTTTGGGGTGCAGGAGGGGGTGCGGGATGTGGGCTCCGGGAGGGAGTTTGGGTGCAGGAGGTGACTCAGGGCTGGGACAGGGGGTTGGGACACAGGAGGGGGTTCGGGATTCAGGCTCCGGGAGGGAGGTTGGGTGTGGGAGGGAGCTCAGGGATGGTGCAGGGGGTTAGCGTGAGGGAGGGGGTGAGGGGAATAGGCTCCCGGCAGCCCTTACATCAGGCAGCTCCCAGGAAATGGTGACATGTCCCTGTGGCTGTGCACTCTGCCCCCACCTGCAGGCGCCGCCCCCGCAGCTCCCATTGGCTGCAGTTCCCATTGGCAGCATGCAGAGCCCCTGTGGCCACCCCATGCCTAGGAGCCAGAGGGACATGTCGCCGGGAGCCACATGGAGCCAGGTAGGGAGCCTGCCTGCATTGTCAACTGGACTTTTAACGCTGACCGGAACCGCCAGGGTCCCTTTTCAACCGGGTGTTCTGGTCAAGAAGCAGACACCTGGCAACCTTACACAGGAGCTTGGTGGAGACTAAGATTAAAAGAACTAAATGCACTAAATTAATCCCTGGTGTAACCCCACTTACTTCAATAGTTTAATTATTTTAACCCAGTAAACAGTACTTGGTTAAGCTAAGCAATCACTAAGGGTTGGATGGAAATGATAACAGGGTACAACTATTAGACTGGCCGCGCAGACACCAAGGAGGGTGAGAAATTGTTTAAGGTGGTCCAAAGCGAGAAATAATGGATCTTAGGTACTACAAAAATGATAGGTTCTAAGTATATAATAGATGAAATTAGGCTGAATATCAGGAAAGCTGCCTTATGGAGGGAACTATCAGAGTGTGAATTACTCTCTCAGGGAAAGCAGTGGAAACTCCATCCAGGGAGTTACTTACACTAGACAAAGCAAAAGGCCAGAATATATTTAACAATTCTGCATTGTCAGGGTAATGTACCATATGGGCTAGAAGGACTTTTCTAGCTCCTACTTTGATGACAAACAAGAAATGATCTGCAAGTTCAGCCCGTTGTAATGATGGCAGGACAAGGACTCTCTTGTCTGAGCAGTCAGGAAAATGACCTCTGGGTTCTGTAACTCTCTAACACAAGGCCCACAGACAAGCCTCTCCAGCTCCCATGATTGATGATGTTAATACCTCAGGGCCACCCCCTCCGTGTGTCAGCATCTTTTTAACTTTGGACTGTAAAGTAATTCTATTTGGAAGAGGAACCCCGCCCCATTCTTTCGCCGTAGGCCACCACACTAACTTGAAACAGAGTTGCTTTTACATTTTCTGCTTGGCAGAATTAGTCCAAAAGATGGTGAAATATTAACCAGATATTCTGCTTAATTATTCATGAAGTTTTGTCAGAATAGTGACTATCCATCTGGCTTCCTCCTCCCCCAAGCTTTGCTTTTCAAAGCTTTGGTCTTCTGCAAAACCCCATGGCCAGAATGTGCGGAGAGTCTACTTGTGGCTCCAGGAATTTGGGACTCGCAGCTCACTCATCACTATCACTGATGAATTCCTCATTTGTTTCTGTGAATGGCAGATTCCCAAACAGAGAGAGGAGACAGAACAAGTCTATGATTCTGTTGGAATTTTCAGGAAGGAGCCAGAATTCACCACATGCTTGGCACTGCACTGCAAAAGATTCTCCAGGTCTTTTGGAACCAAAAACCTTTGCCCCAAATTCCTCCCTCGTGTTACTTCAGCTGAGTTACAATTTGGCCCAATGACTCAAAAATAAGAATTCACAAAACAAAGATAATTGATGGGCCTGCCCTTTCTCCTTGTCAAAGAATTGAAATGCTGAAGTCACAGTACATTGTTCCCCTGATGGGTTTGGAGATATGAAAAGTGAGACACTATATATGAAGTAGGTTTTGATAGAGCAGGTCCTTCCTTTATTTGAATGTCTGTTCAAATAAAACCTGCCATCTTTGAAATCCTGACAGCCAGAGATATGCATAACTTAAAGAGAATCATTGGGTGCTGCTTGCCGGGCTTGATGGGAGGAAGCGACAGTGGTGCTTGACTTTACGTGGTCAAGCCGGAACAGCTGGAGCGTAATTCATCAGCTAGGTGCAGCTTGACATCCATGTGCACAAAGCAGGCTGTCAGTTACTCCAAATCAGATTGCCAGTCATCTGTTGAAGGTCGCCAAAGCTCCTGTTGACAGAGTTGTCAAACGGCAGGTACATGATGAGTGGCGATGTTTCCTAAGGAGTAATCTAGCCAATAGTAAATTCACTAGTCTGGAACTGGATAAAGTGCTGAATGATTTAAAAATGGGTACAACTCCCGAACATGATAGAATTGCTCTTGAATTCATTCAACATCTGGGTCCCCGCACTTGAGAATGGCTTGTTCAGTTTTTCAAGAGAGTTCTGTGGGAATCCAGACTGCCTAGTATCTGGCACCAACCAAAGGTCATTGCCTTGCTGAAACCTGGGAAAGACCCACACTTGCCTTCAAGCTACAGACCAGTTTCACACTAAGTGTCGGCTTTAAGGTGCTTGAGCATCTGATTTCTCAAAGGATTTCACCATCTGTGGAAGGCATGCTGGCACCAGAGCAAACTGTTTTTTGCCACAGTCGTAGTATATGTGATCAAGTGCTGGTACTTACAACTTTCATCGAAAATGTATTCCAACATAAGCTGAAGATTGGTTCAGTTTTCCTTGACCTGGCTGCAGCATATGATATGTTTCAGAGTAACAGCCGTGTTAGTCTGTATTCGCAAAAAGAAAAGAGTACTTGTGGCACCTTAGAGACTAACCAATTTATTTGAGCATGAGCTTTCGTGAGCTACAGCTCACTTCATCGGATGCATACTGTGGAAACTGCAGAAGACATTATATACACAGAGACCATGAAACAATACCTCCTCCTACCCCACTCTCCTGCTGGTAATAGCTTATCTAAAGTGATCATCAAGTTGGGCCATTTCCAGCACAAATCCAGGTTTTCTCACCCTCCGCGCCCCCCCCCCCCCCAACAAACTCACTCTCAGTGTATATAATGTCTTCTGCAGTTTCCACAGTATGCATCCGATGAAGTGAGCTGTAGCTCACGAAAGCTCATGCTCAAATAAATTGGTTAGTCTCTAAGGTGCCACAAGTACTCCTTTTCTTTTAGCATATGATATGGTTTAGCACATGGGCCTTTTGGTGAAATTGCCGAGAACTACGTCAAGTTGGTTAGTATGTGCAATGGCTCTGTTTCTGAGAAATTGCCATTTCTGTGTGCATATTGGTGATAGCACAGGTGCTTGGAGGTACCAGAAGAACGGTCTCCTACAAGGACCAGCATCGTGGGGGAGGGAGAGCTCAGAGGTTTGAGCATGGGCCTGCTAAACCCAGGATTGCAACTTCAATCCTTGAGGGGGCCATTTAGGGATCTGGGGCAGAAATTGGGGATTGGCCCTGCTTTGAGCAGGGGGTTGGACTAGATGACCTCCTGAGGTCCCTTCCAACCCTCATATTCAACTTATAGTCAAATCGCCTACCATACACTAGGACTTGCAAGTTTGTTTATGCAGACAACATATGCCTCGGCACTCAGTCACGCTCCTTTTACATACTTGAGAGTGTTCTGAATGCAGATATGGCGGCTATGGCTAATTATTGTTGTCGATGGTGCCTGATACCAAGTGGAAGTAAGACTGTGTCAAGAATCTTCCACTTACATCATGCACAAGTGGACAAAGAGCTGAACATAGTTCTCAATGGTCAGCAAAAAAAGCATGATTCACACCCAGTCTATCTAGGTGTCACATTGGATAGAACTCTCATATATTGTGACCATCTTACAAACACAGCAACTAAAGTCAAAATGTGCAACAACCTGCTCAGAAATCAGGCCGGAAAGACACGGAGCGCCAACACTCAAATGTTACACACTTCAACCTTAGCACTCTGTTATTCAGCGGTGGAGTATTGTGCTCCTGTATGGGCTCGCTCGTCTCATGCAAAGATGATTGACGTACAACTTAATTCCACAATGTGTATTATTTCAGTCTCACTTAAATCTAGTCCTCTACTATGACTGCTCATTCTCTGCAATATTGCTCCGCTCAGTGTCCGCAGGCAAGAAAGCATAGTGAAGCTCATGACAAAATTGCATGATATGCCACATCTACCATTAATTAAAGACTTGTTTAATCCACCATATGGTCATCTGCCCTCATGTCACCCATTGTGGATAAGTTTACCAGGTGAGGGATTTACGGTAGAGGACACATGGTCTGCAGAGAAATTGACAAATAATTATCTTGTCTTGGACCCCAATCAACATAAACCCAGGTTTGATTTACCATGAAGGCAATGGAGCCTTCTGAACCAGTTTTGTGCCAGACATGGACTTTGTGCTGCAGTGGAATTTCAATGGCATTTTAGAGACGGTCCACTATGTCAGTGTGGGCAACCACAAACCATGACACATATTGTTGAGACTGCAAAATGACTCAGCTTCCTCAAGGTCTTCATGCCTTGGACATGATTGATAAGAACACTGTGGCTTGGCTTGACCGGATTGCATACTCCAAATATATTTAAAGATTAGTAACAAAGGCACTATATACAGTAACTGAAGAATGTCTTCTTCAAAGCACACTTTGTCCGCTCTGTGGTGCGGATCATGATAGCTACAACTAGAGTCAAAACTGCACCTGAACTGTTTTGGACAACCAGTTTCCAACACCGTTCTATTAGCATAGATGTAGCATATTCTCTCTGTCCACAGCAGACAGATATTTGTTGATTTATTTATTTACAGAAGATGTGTTAACCCCATAGCTAATCTATGGCCTTGTCTGTACAGTCAAAATGACAGTTTTTAAAATCAAGTTTTGCCTGAATTTATAACACAGTTTGGTCCAGATGTGGATGCAGTCAAACCATGTAATAACCAAATATTTTTAAAAATCTTCAGGGTGCATCTAATTAGCAATTTTTACAGTCTGACAATCTTATTAGAAGTTGATGATTATAACACAGTATAGTATAACTACTAAAACACAGTTTGTGCTTACCTACATACTGTAGGCAAGACTAAACCATGTTAGGACACAATTGTGGAACTACCATGTTATAACACAATCTTTCAACAAGGTCAATTTACCTGTGTAGATAACTGGTTATCCAAGGTCTCTGTCTCTCCAAGACAAAATAGTACCCGTACTACAGTAAATGCCAGCAAAGAGCTAGTGTAAACAGGGCTAAAGTTTTGGGTTTTTTTACCACCATATAATGAAAGCTTGCTCTAAGCATCTAATTGCAGGAGATATAACACAATAATAAAAGCACCTATACCTAGTCTCCACTACAGTACCCACTGTTGCTACGATCTGTGGAGCAGTACTAGTGATGAATGACAGATCCTAAATTTTCCCTTGACCTAGTCACATCAAAATTCCACTTCTGTAATGCACATGAAACCCACTGGTCAGAGATGGTTCATGTACAGTGTCACCCTTGGTGCCCAATCCAGAGGATATGCATCTGTTATAGCTCTGAGCTAGGGCCCTAGCTGTAGAGACTTGTGTTTTTAGCTCTGAAGGTTTTGGGTGCAATCCCTGGAGTTAGCTAGGATGGTGGCCATCTCTCAGAGAGGATCTTAGCCATGTTTTCTGACCACATGGAACATTTAGAAATGGATTGAAAATGAGAGTTCTGTTGAAAAAACAAACTTGGATCCACTCTGCCTGGTGTTTAAATGGATGTCACTTTGGAGGCAAGCATTACATAATAAACAAACGGATGGAGATTTTCGGAGAAATCCACAATTTAGCCACAATATCTTCCATTAATATTAATTTAAAATTCTTAGCTGGCTAAACTGGAACATAAGAACATAAGAATGACCGTACTGGGTCAGACCAAAGGTCCATCCAGCCCAGTATCCTGTCTACCGACAGTGGCCAATGCCAGGTGCCCCTGAGGGAGTGAACTAACAGATAATGATCAAGTGATCTCTCTCCCGCCATCAATCTCCACCCTCTGACAAACAGAGGCTAGGGACACCATTCCTTGTCCATCCTGGCTAATAGCCATTAATGGACTTAACCTCCATGAATTTATCCAGTTCTTTTTTAAACCCTGTTATAATCCTAGCCTTCCCAACCTCCTCAGGCAAGGAGTTCCACCGGTTGACTGTACGCTGAGTGAAGAAGAATTTCCTTTTATTTGTTTTAAACCTGCTACCCATTAATTTCATTTAGTGGCCCCTAGTTCTTATATTATGGGAACAAGTAAATAACTTTTCCTTATTCACTTTCTCCACACCACTCGTGATTTTATATACCTCTATCATATTTCCCCTTAGTCTCTTCTTTTCCAAGCTGAAAAGTCCTAGCCTCTTTAATCTCTCCTCATATGGGACCCATTCCAAACCCCTAATCATTTTAGTTGCCCTTTTCTGAACCTTTTCTAATGCCACTATATCTTTTTTGAGATGAGGGGACCACATCTGCACAGAGTATTCAAGATGTGGGCATACCATGGATTTATATAAGGGCAATAAAATATTCTCTGTCTTATTCTCTATTCCTTTTTAAATGATTCCTAGTATCCCGTTTGCTTTTTTGACTGCCGCTGCACATTGCGTGGACGCCTTCAGAGAACTAGCCACAATGACTCCAAAATCTTTCTCCTGATTAGTTGTAGCTAAATTAGCCCCCATCATATTGTATGTATAGTTGGGGTTACTTTTTCCAATGTACATTACTTTACATTTATCCACATTAAATTTCATTTGCCATTTTGTTGACCAATCACTTAGTTTTGTGAGAATGTTTGTGTATATTTCTTGAAAAATAAATAAGCAAGCAAAAATTACAATGCAATGAGCAAGACATTTACATTAATACAGCAATCAATATTGTCAACCTCAGGGCAAAGGAACACAAATATACAACTCTATGGCTTTCTGCTTTTGACTTCTATTTTTCTTGTATATGTTTTAGTTTAAAAACCCCAGTAGATTATCATGATACCAGTGTATATAAGCGACAAATATGTGGGCTGATCCTGTTCATATTTGGCAGATACTCACCATTGCATCAAATCTTTGATCCACGAAAAACCTGCCAGTGCTTTCTGGCTGCACTGATGACATTTGAAGCATTTTTACAACAGTATCTTGAACAACAAGATGTACTGCATTAAAAAATAAAAAGCACCTTCATGCATTCCTGATCCTCTGACAAAAGCTAAGCAAAGCCACTAAACTGGATGAGAGATGTAGCTGTGTTTGCAAGTGGTGAAAAAAAAAGGAAGCAATGAAAGCATGACAGCAGTGTTACGTGTGTAGCATCAGCAGCCACTTTCTGCCTAGCCTTGCAATATGGTCAGTGTATTATGCATGGCTTTTAAGGTCCAATGAGTTCAGACCAAAAGCGTCTGAACTGTGTGAGTTCTCACATTCTCATTATTCACTACAGAGTTGTGTTTACACACCCTGGGCATGGTGCAATGCATTTTGGGATGTACTCCCACACACTGAACTGGCTAACCTAGTTAAATGGACTTGGTGAGTCAGTCCTGTCCGTACCCTAGGGCAGGGGTTCTCAACATTTTCCCGTCTGCGCCCCCGCCCCCCAACATGCTATAAAAATTCCAGGTCCCAGCAGGGGAGTGGCCTGGGGGCTTCAGTTGCTGGATGGGGGTGGGGCTCAGGGCTTCAGCCCTGTGGGGCTGGGGCCTAGGGTCTTTAGTCCTACTGCGCGCCCGGACTCAGCAACCCTCTGAAATGGTTTGCTCCTCCCAGGGGGCCACAGACCACCCAGTTGAGAACCGCTGCCCTAGGGGAATAGCTGCCTATAGGCTGACAGTCATGGCACCGCCCTGCTCACAAGCAGGGTCAAACACCACACACACATCCCTGGTTAGGGATTTTTAGGACTACAAGAAGTTTAAATTTCTTCCTGTTGACTTTCTCACACCAACAGGAACCACTTGTGGGGACTGAGATAGAAACTACAGCAAGCTAGGTCACGGCAACATCAGAGCTGTCTCGGCTAGATGATGATTTTACCACAAGCCCTGAGTAAGATCCAGTACATAGCTGCTCTTCCTCAGCACACCAGGGACTAATTTGTGACTCCAAGAGGTTGCTCGAGAATGGAAAATAATCTGTGACAGCCTTATGCTTGGCACCGCTTACCTCCTTCTCTGCACTGGCTTCACTGAGCTGGATGGTGTGCTGGGGGGCAGAGTTCAATGCTCCACCTACTTTCTGCTGATTAGTATAGGAGGGGGAGTAGTGGCTCTAGGAAAACTTGTCTCCCCCACAATATGGGTAGACCACAGAGGGGCGCTAAAGGCACATTATGCCTTCTTACTCCTATGAGCAGATGTGTTGGTCACTATCTTGGCCAACACAGCAGGGATTGAACTCATGCTAGTTGCTACAACGCTATCTGGTGGCTGTAACATGCTCATGCCATCTGTGGATGAGTACAAAGGGTCACCATAACAGGCTGGCTTGCTGGAAGTAGGCTGGAGTCTACTAAGAATAAGCCCCACCTGGGGGAATCAGGTAGTTTACCACAAAGATTTATAGATTCATAGATATTAAGGTCAGAAGGGACCATTATGATCATCTAGTCTGACCTCCTGCACAATGCAGGCCACAGAATCTCACCCACCCACTCCTGCAATAAACCTCTCACCTATGTCTGAGCTACTGAAGTCCTCAAATCATGGTTTAAAGACTTCAAGGTGCAGAGAATCCTCCAGCAAGTGACCCGTGCCCCATGCTGCCGAGGAAGGCGAAAAACCCACAGGGCCGCTTCCAATCTGCCCTGGAGGAAAATTTCTTCCTGACCCCAAATATGGCGATCAGCTGAACCCTGAGTGTGTGGGCAAGATTCACCAGCCAGATACCTAGAAAAGAATTCTCTGTAGTAACTCAGATCCCACCCATCTAACATCCCATCACAGGCTATTGGGCCTATTTACCATGAATAGTTAAAGATCAATTAATTGCCAAAATCATGTTATCCCATCATACCTTCTCCTCCATAAACTTATTGAGTTTAATCTTGAAGCCAGATAGGTCTTTTGCCCCCACTGCTTCCCTTGGAAGGCTGTTCAGAACTTCACTCCTCTGATGGTTAGAAACCTTCATCTAATTTCAAGTCTAAACTTCCTGATGGCCAGTTTATATCCATTTGTTCTTGTGTCCACATTGGTACTGAGCTTAAATAATTCCTCTCCCTCTCCGGTATTTATCCCTCTGATATATTTATAGAGAGCAATCATATCTCCAATCAGCCTTCTTTTGGTTAGGCTAAAGAAGCCAAGCTCCTTGAGACTCCTTTCATAAGACAGGTTTTCCATTCCTTGGATCATCCTAGTAGCCCTTCTCTGTACCTGTTCCAGTTTGAATTCATCCTTCTTAAACATGGGAGACCAGAACTGCACACAGTATTCCAGATGAGGTCTCACTAGTGTCTTGTATAACGGTACTAACACCTCCTTATCTCTACTGGAAATACCTCGCCTGATGCATCCCAAGACCGCATTAGCTTTTTTCATGGACATATCACATTGGTGGCTCATAGTCATCCTGTGGTCAACCAATACTCCAAGGTCCTTCTCCTCCTCCATTACTTCTAATTGATGCGTCCCCAGCTTATAACTAAAATTCTTGTTATTAATCCCTAAATGCATGACCTTACACTTCTCACTATTAAATTTCATCCTATTACTATTACTCCAGTTTACAAGGTCATCCAGATCCTCCTGTATGATATACCGGTCCTTCTCTAAATTGGCAATACCTCCCAGCTTTGTATCATCTCCAGACTTTATTAGCACACTCCCACTTTTTGTGCCGAGGTCAGTAATAAAAAGATTAAATAAGATTGGTGCCAAAACCGATCCCTGAGGAACTCCACTGGTAACCTCCCTCCAACCTGACAGTTCACCTTTCAGTAGGACCTGCTGTAGTCTCCCCTTTAACCAATTCCTTATCCACCTTTCAATTTTCATATTGATCCCCATCTTCTCCAGTTTAACTAATAATTCCCCATGTGGCACCGTATCAAACGCCTTACTGATATCTAGGTAAATTAGATCCACTGCATTTCCTTTGTCTAAAAAATCTGTTACTTTCTCAAAGAAGGAGATCAGGTTGGTTTGGCACGATCTACCTTTTGTAAAACTATGTTGTATTTTGTCCCATTTACCATTGACCTCAATATCCTTAACTACTTTCTCCTTCAAAATTTTTTCCAAGACCTTGCATACTACAGATGTCAAACTAACAAGCCTGTAGTTACCTGGATCACTTTTTTTTCCTTTCTTAAAAACAGGAACTTTGTTAGCAATTCTCCAGACATACAGTACAACCCCTGAGTTTACAGATTCATTAAAAATTCTTGCTAATGGGCTTGCAATTTCATGTGCCAATTCCTTTAATATTCTTGGATGAAGATTATCTGGGCCCCCCGATTTAGAGCTGAAGATGGCTGCAGTACAGGGTCAGTGTGGTGATAAGGTTCAGCTGTGGAAAGAGCTGGAGGAAGAGGCAGGTAGGATGCTCAGGGCAAAGCTGTCTAGGGAGGGAGGCCTGGGAGAGACCCTGACTAAGTAGAGAAGAGGAGACATAGGAGCCAGCTCCGTGGGTGCTCTGGGGCTAGAACACCCATGGGGAAAAAATGGTGGGTACTGAGCACCCACTGGCAGCCCCCATATCAGCCTCCCCTCCCTCCCCCAGTGCCTCCCACCCGCTGGTGGGCCCCACCAATCAGCACCTCCCCCTCCCTCCCACTGCGATCAGCTGTTTCGCGGCATACGGGAGGCTGGGGAGGGAGTGGGGAGGAGTGAGGATGGGGCACGCTCGAGGAAGGGGCCGGAATGGGGCAGGAAGAGGGGGGTGAGGATGGGAAAAGGCGGGGGGGGGGACTTGGGGGAACAGGTGGAGTGGGGGCAGGGCCTGGGGCAGAGCCGGAGGTCGAACACACCCCAGCACACTGGAAAGTCAGCGCCTGTGTGTGGACAGAGATGTAAGAGGCTGAGTAGGAAGTGGTCCATGGAAAACTGCAGCACAGGTAAAGGAACAGATCTAGCTTAGCACCCTGGGCTGGAACCCAGAGTAGAGGGTGGGACTGGGTTCTCTGTCTGGCCCCAAGAAAGGGGGTGCACAAGCCCATTGCAAAGGTGATTGATTACAGCAGGGGGGCTTCAGGTTAAGCCCTGAAGGCAGGCTGAGAAATAGCCCCAGTGAGGTGGAAGGATTTTATTTGTGTTACAGATATTTTGGGACAATGGTGATTCTGGAAGGGGTGGACTAAAGATGGTGACCCAGTTGGAGGGCCAGCTTATTGGGAGAGACACTACTGGGGCAAGCCTTGGGCAGGCGGTGCTAGAGAAGGGAGAGAAGGCCAGGCCAGACCAGGCAGTACAGCTAGCTATTAATGAACTCTTAGTCACATATAACACACACTTCGCAGTGGATCACAATCTGGCCCTTTATAACTCATTTCTTATTGTCACTTAAATAAATAAGAAAAGGAGTACTTGTGGCACCTTAGAGACTAACAAATTTATTTGAGCATAAGCTTTTGTGAGCTACAGCTCACTTCATCGGATGCATGTAGCTCACGAAAGCTTATGCTCAAATAAATTTGTTAGTCTCTAAGGTGCCACAAGTACTCCTTTTCTTTTTGCGAATACAGACTAACACGGCTACTACTCTGAAACCTGTCATTAAATAAATAAGTGATCCTAAAACCTCCCTCCCTACTGCATTATACCAGCCCTCCCTACTGCATTATCTTTTAGCCATATTGTGTGTGGAGTCAGCCATGTCTGCAAACTCGTCTTTAGTCACATGAACCTTATGCCAAGTGAGGGCAGAAAATAAATTTCATGGTTCACCATCCCTACTGGTCCCAGAGCCTCCATTAGTGGCTACAGAGCAGGATCAGAGAGGGCTCAGATCAGAGAGATGGTCAACCTGGCAAGTGCCTGTTAACTACTTCATAAGTAATGCTAATTCTTAACAGCTAGCAAGGCCTGAGTTGAGCAAATCCCACTAAAAGGGCTTGTGAGCTGACCAGCTTTTCATTCATGCTTTGTGAAGTGTTTCCTGAGAGTCAGGCAAAAGCTTTCTACCTCTTGGTTGCCATAGTAACCAATGGGTGTGCTTCATCTACACTTGGTTACCTGGCAAAGCGGGGAAAATGTCAACAACCTATGGCCGTATCCACAGGGTAGATGAAGCTAGACTAGCTATGGCTCTATTTAAAGAAGAGCTGCAATGCAAAATAAATGGTGGCTGTACCTTATTGCTGCCTTCTGAGTATATGAAGGTGACCTGATAGTGTTAAAAAAATCTGCTTTACATTAAATAATACAGGTGCCAACTCCCCTTTTTTCCCTTGAGGACTTCGCTATGATTATTGGAGGACATCTCATGAGGCTGAAACCTGAGCTATGTAGTTCTCTGACTGCAAGAATCAGAGGCTAAGGGGGTGTTAAGTATTAGGCTCTCTTACATTCAACAGACCCAATTCTCCATTTGTTTGTACCGTCTTTAAATGATTTACACCAATGCAAAGTATATTCCAAATCCCTTTCCCACCCTTCCTTAGTACTTCAGATACTGGTCTCAAGTCCCATTGGGCCAATATTCACCATACTTGGCCACAGCCTTGGACTGTATATTGTTGGAAAGTTAGAATAAATTTGGTAGCTCTGTTTCTGAGTCCATGGGGGGGTGGGGGAACTGGGCACTCTTCCGTCTGTTCCAGTCTGAAACACAACACTAATAACTGACAAAATGTTTGAAATCAGAAAGTTGAAATCTGACAAAATAATTTTGGTCCTCATTGAGATTTAAGAAACAAACAAAGATTGAATAAATTTGGGGGCATTTTAGAGTTTGAAAATTGGCCTTTCAAAAAACTTTTCAATTGTTTCTCTTTATAAAAATAACTGACTCAACTATGTTTTTCTCTATGGAATAGAGATGGTGTCTGACTGTTGCAGACAGAGATCATAATAGGAAAACAAGATAAGAATCTAAACTTCAAATATTATAGTTAGCCTCTGAATCTGGATTCATAAAGTCAACAAGGAGGAATGTAATGGATTTTTACTAAAAAGAAAGGTTTACATTTTTCTGGTCTTCTACTGGCTTTTGTGGTGTTTGTCTTCCCATATTCTTAAATATGGGAGCCAGACTGTGGAATACATGCTGTGCCCAGTTTTCAGCACTTATGCAACCTTTTTGTAAGTTCATCCCACACTTTTCTCCGGCCTTGTCTACACTGGCAAGTTTCTGCACCATAAAGCAGCTTTCTGCTCTGTGACTCCCGAGGTGCACACACGGCCAAGCCACTTTGTGTCAGAAACTGCTCAGTTGCAGCACTGTAAAAAAGCCACCCAAACGCCAGTGTAGACACCCTGGGCGATTACAGTGCTGCGATTGGCCTCCAGGAGGTGTCCCACAATGCCTGTTCTCGCCTCTCTGGTCATCAGTTTGAACTCTACTGCCCTGCCCTCAGGTGACCAACCATGAGCCCCACCCCTTAAATTTCTTGGGAATTTTGAAAGTCCCCTTCCTGTTTGCTTGGTGATGTGTGCAGTGGTCTCAGCGCATCTTTCCAAGTGACAGTGGCTGCTCCATGCACCAGGCGATCCCCCGCTTGGAGCAATGCCGAGCTGCTGGACCTCACTGGCATTTGGGGAGAGGAGGCTGTCCAGTCCCAGCTGTGCTCCAGCCGTAGGAATTATGATACCTATGGACAGATATCACGATGCATGACAGAAAGGGGCCATGACCAGGACACATTGCAGTGCAGGGTCAAAGTGAAGGAGCTGCGGAATGCCTACCACAAGGCGCAGGAGGCAAACTGCCGCTCTGGAGCTGTGCCCATGAGCTGCCGGTTCTACAAAGAGCTGGACATGATTCTTGGTGGAGACCCCACCTCCACTGCGAAGGCCACTGTGGATACTTTGTTGGCTTGCATGCCCGTCAAGAGTGGACTGAGCCAGGAGGAGGAAATCTTGGATGAGGATGTGGAGGGGTAGGGGGACTTGGAGGGCAGAGATGCATGCAGCCAGGAGCTCTTCTCTGCCCTGGAGGAGGCTAGCCAGTTACAACTTTCAGAGCTTGGCGAAGCAGAAACAGGTGAGGAAGCCCCTGGTAAGTGGCTTTGATTTTGGGAATCTCTGAAGCGAGTTGTTGGGGGCAGGAGGGTTGCAGAAAGCAGGCTTGTGTCTGTATGATGCACGTACCGCCACATGCCTAGTCAGAGTGGCGGAACAGGGTGTTGATTGACTTCGTCACTTCATGGGAATCTGCCTCAGGTCTCCACAAAACTCTCATGGAGATACTGGGCAATGCGCTGCCGCAGGTTCTTTGGCAGAGCTCCTTTGTTTCTTGCCCTATTAAAGGTAACTTTCCTGCACCACTCTGCCATCACGGTGGTGGGGGTAGGGTGGAGTGTCAGATCATTGCTGCACACAGGAGAGAGGCATAAGGGCCAGGGTGGAAGCCGCAGTCTTGGAGAAGACCGTCCCTTGATTCCCTGCTCACCCTCAGCAACGATATATCTTCCATAATGAACACAGCCTGTGCAAAATGTGGGGACATGAATGATTATCAGGCCCCTCTACAGTGCTGGCTCTCTCCAAGAGCCACGTGCCCAGTGTCCAGTACGGTCCTGGAGCACTGATTTCCCCTGCCCCTGCGGCTACTCACCATTTTGGGGGTCTTGTGGCTCATGTGTGCTTGCCTGGGGTCAGCCAGTTAGTAACAGGTATGTGAATTGTGGCTGTGTTTTAAATCACTGAATCAGTGGTCTATGTGTTGCAAACAATCCTGCTCCTGTAAAATGTTGCATTTTAGCTTCACAGACATGATCTTGGGAGCCCAGCCGCCCTCTTTGTTATCGCCGGCTGAACGGCTGGGCAGAATTAGAAAGTGGCCACGAAGAACCAAAGAGGACTTCCTGTGTGATGTCATGATGCACTCCACGGGCGAAAAACAAGAATTGAAGGAGTGGAGGGACAGTGAGAAGAGGGACTGAAAGGAGAATGCAGCACATCAGAACGAAGCCACGGAGGGGCTCTTAAACATTATGGAGCACGAAGCGGACATGCTCCAGGTGCTCCTAGCACTGCAAACCGAGCAGCTCTGCACCCGCCCTCCTCAGCAGCTGCTGTCGCAAAACTCTTTGCCATTCACCCCCCAGACACCACCAACACATTCTTATCAACCTCCTGGCTCCAATCTGTACGTGCTGCATTCCACTCCTCCCCCATCACAGTCCAGCACTACGGACTCCCAGTACCCACTGCACTCAATACCTGTCCCTCTGTAGTTTAGCCCTGCTGAAGTACAGTACCTGCTGCATTTTACTACAAAGGAGAAGGTTGGATATGATCCCTGGACATACACAAATATTTAATGGCCCCGGGACCCCACCTCCTCATGGGACCCTCCCTTACCCCTTTCTCCTCAGTGCTGATGTGTTTTTTTGTTTGTCTCTCTCCTCCGGTTGTTGTTTTTAATAAAAGAATTGTTTTGGTTTGAAAGCAATCCTTATTCCATTAACTGAAAGCAAACAGAGCCCTGCAAAGCAACAGGCAATTTTCTTAAACCTTCATAGTGCATCGTCTGCACCAATCACAATCACCTCCTAGCATTACAAGCACTGAAATCCCAAGCATAGCAACAAATATTAGAGGCTTTCAGCTTCAAATTGCTGCCTCAAGGCATCCCTGATCCTTGTGGCCCCACACTGCGCCCCTCTAATAGCCCTGGTCTCTGGCTGTTAAAATTCAGCCTCCAGGCTCTGAGTCTCAACCGTCCAGCCTTGAGTGAAGCTTTCACCCTTCCCTTCACAAATATTATGGAGCATACAGTTAGCGGCTATAAGCATAGGAATATTGTCATTGGACAGGTCCAGCCTCCCATAGAGGCAGCGCCAGCAGGCCTTTAAACGGCCAAAAGCACACTCAACAGTCATTCTGCACTTGCTCAGCCTGTTGTTGAACCGCTCCTTGCTGCTATCAAGGTGCCCCATATATGGCTTCATAAGCCACGGCATTAAGGGGTAGGCAGGGTCTCCCAGGATCACAATGGGCATTTTGACTTCCCCTACAGAGATCTTCTGGTCTGGGAAGAAAGTCCCTGCTTGCAGCTTCCTGAACAGTCCAGTGTTCCGAAAGATGCGTGCGTCATGCACCTTTCTGGACCAGCCTGTGTTCATGTCCGTGAAATGCCTATGGTGATCACAAGTGCCTGGAGAACCACTGAGAAATACCCTTTCCGATTAATGTATTCGGTGGCTAGGTGGTCTGGTGCCAGAATTGGAATATGCATGCCATCTATCACCCTTCCACAGTTAGGGAAGACCATTTGTGCAAAGCCATCCACAATGTCACACACGTTGCCCAGAGTCATGGTCTTTCAGAGCAGGATGCGATTAATGGCCCTGCACACTTCCGTCAACATGAGTCCAACTGTCGACTTTCCCACTCCGAACTGGTTAGCGACCAATTGGTAGAAGTCTGGAGTAGCCAGCTTCCACAGTGCAATCGCCACGCACTTATCCAACGGCAGGGCAGCTTTCATTCTCCTGTCCTTGTGCCACAGGGCTGGGGCAAGCTCATCACACAGTCCCATGAAAGTGGTTTTCCTCATCCAAAAGTTCTGCAGCCACTGCTCGTCATCCCAGACGTGCATGATGATGTGATCCCACCACTCAGTGCTTGTTTCCTGAGCCCAAAAGCAGCATTCCATTCTGGTCAGCACCTCCGTGAATGCCACAAGCAATCTTGTGTAGTAGCTACTACACGTGGTGAGATCAATGTTGAACTGCTCTTGCCTTTGTCAGGGCTGGCCTTAGGGAAAATGGCACCCTGGAAGAACTTGCATCTTGGTTCCCCTAGCCCCCATGGGCGTGGTGCCCCCCATTGCTCCTGGCCCCTCATGGTCTCCCCACTCTCCCTTTCCCCTAACCCCAGCACTGTACCCGCTTCATCCCTCATGCCTGCCCCCCCTCCTGTGCCCCTAATCCCTACACCCTCTTGACTCCCAACCTCTGCCCCCCTTCTGCGCCCTAACTCCTACACTGTGCCTTCACCCCTACCCCCTGCACCTCCCTCCTGAGCCCCTAACCCCTGAGCTGTGTGTGCCCCCTTCACCCCAAGCCCTGCACCCTAACACCTGCCCCCTCCTGTGCCCCTAACCCCTGTGCTGTGCCCCCTTCACTCCTACCCCCTGCACTGTGCCCTCTTTGCCTCTAACCCTTGCATCTTTGCCTCTAACCTCCTGCACCCATATGGGGAAACTGACCTGGATGCGCAAAGCAGCTGGCGTTGCTGCTCGCTCCCCAACTGGACTGCTGCCCCTCTGCCCTGCACAGCCCTAGGGGGCTGTGAGGGGGAAGCAAGGAGCAATTATTACAATATTCAGCTAATTCTGCTTTTCTGATATTTGCAACTACAAAATGATGTGCCATTGATGTGGAATTTGTCAGCTGATGGATGCCTTTTACTGGAAGGTCTAATAGCATAAGAAGAGAAGTAAGAATCAATCTGTTAACTGTGAGTCAGTTTTACTTCAGAGAAGTTCCAGAGAATATGAAGGAAAGTTCTTTCCTACCTCTTACATACCAACATTCCCTTCAAATGCCTCAGAACTCTTTGCCTCCTCTCTTAAGAGAATTAACAATGAGATATCATTGGACATAGAAGGAAACAGTTCTCTACAAAATCACAGATCAGAGGAAATATCATTGTCCAGGAACTCATCCTAATTTCTCACCTTATATATTATCCATGTCATCATTAGTTTCATAGCACCTAGAAGCCCAAGGTAGACCAAGACCCCATTGTGCTAGGTGCTGTACAAAGACAGAACAAAGATAGTACCTGCCCCAAAGAGCTCACAGTCTAAGGGTATGTCTACACTACGGAATTAGGTCGAATTTATAGAAGTCGGTTTTTTAGAAATCGGTTTTATATATTCGAGTGTGTGTGTCCCCATAGAAAATGCTCTAAGTGCATTAAGTGCATTAACTCGGCGGAGTGCTTCCACAGTACCGAGGCTAGAGTTGACTTCCGGAGCATTGCACTGTGGGTGGCTATCCCACAGTTCCCGCAGTCTCTGCTGCCCATTGGAATTCTGGGTTGAGATCCCAATGCCTGATGGGGCTAAAACATTGTCGCGGGTGGTTCTGGGTACATATCGTCAGGCCCCCGTTCCCTCCCTCCCTCCGTGAAAGCAAGGGCAGACAATCGTTTCGTGCCTTTTTTCCTGAGTTACCTGTGCAGATGCCATACCACGGCAAGCATGGAGCCCGCTCAGGTAACCGTCACCCTATGTCTCCTGGGTGCTGGAAGACGTGGTACTGCATTGCTACACAGTAGCAGCAACCCATTGCCTTGTGGCAGCAGACGGTGCAATACGACTGGTAGCTGTCATCGTCATGTCCGAGGTGCTCCTGGCCACATCGGCCAGGAGCGCCTGGACAGACATGGGCGCAGGGACTAAATTTGGAGTGACTTGACCAGGTCATTCTCTTTAGTCCTGCAGTCAGTCCTATTGAACCGTCTTATGGTGAGCAGGCAGGCGATACGGATTGCTAGCAGTCGTACTGTACCATCTTCTGCCAGGCAGGCAAGAGATGAGGATGGCTAGCAGTCGTATTGTACCATCTTCTGCCGAGCAGCCATGAGATGTGGATGGCATGCAGTCCTTCTGCACAGTCTGCTGCCAGCCAAAGATGTAAAAGATAGATGGAGTGGATCAAAACAAGAAATAGACCAGATTTGTTTTGTACTCATTTGCTTCCCCCCCTCCCCCGTCTAGGGGACTCATTCCTCTAGGTCACACTGCAGTCACTCACAGAGAAGGTGCAGCAAGGTAAATCTAGCCATGTATCAATCAGAAGCCAGACTAACCTTCTTGTTCCAATAAGAACAATAACTTAGGTGCACCATTTCTTATTGGAACCCTCCGTGAAGTCCTGCCTGAAATACTCCTTGATGTAAAGCCACCCCCTTTGTTGATTTTAGCTCCCTGAAGCCAACCCTGTAAGCTGTGTCGTCAGTCGCCCCTCCCTCCGTCAGAGCAACGGCAGACAATCGTTCCGCTCCTTTTTTCTGTGCGGACGCCATACCAAGGCAAGCATGGAGGCCGCTCAGCTCACTTTGGCAATTAGGAGCACATTAAACACCACACGCATTATCCAGCAGTATATGCAGTGCCAGAACCTGGCAGAGCGATACCGGGCGAGGAGGCGACGTCAGCGCGGTCACGTGAATGATCAGGACATGGACACAGATTTCTCTGAAAGCATGGGCCCTGCCCATGCATGCATCATGGTGCTAATGGGGCAGGTTCATGCTGTGGAATGCCGATTCTGGGCTCGGGAAACAAGCACAGACTGGTGGGACCGCATAGTGTTGCAGGTCTGGGACGATTCCCAGTGGCTGCGAAACTTTCGCATGCGTAAGGGCACTTTCATGGAACTTTGTGACTTGCTTTCCCCTGCCCTGAAGCGCATGAATACCAAGATGAGAGCAGCCCTCACAGTTGAGAAGCGAGTGGCGATAGCCCTGTGGAAGCTTGCAACGCCAGACAGTTACCGGTCAGTTGGGAATCAATTTGGAGTGGGCAAATCTACTGTGGGGGCTGCTGTGATGCAAGTAGCCCACGCAATCAAAGATCTGCTGATATCAAGGGTAGTGACCCTGGGAAATGTGCAGGTCATAGTGGATGGCTTTGCTGCAATGGGATTCCCTAACTGTGGTGGGGCCATAGACGGAACCCATATCCCTATCTTGGCACCGGAGCACCAAGCCGGCGAGTACATAAACCGCAAGGGGTACTTTTCAATAGTGCTGCAAGCTCTGGTGGATCACAAGGGACGTTTCACCAACATCAACGTGGGACGGCCGGGAAAGGTACATGACGCTCGCATCTTCAGGAACTCTGGTCTGTTTCAAAAGCTGCAGGAAGGGACTTTATTCCCAGACCAGAAAATAACTGTTGGGGACGTTGAAATGCCTATATGTATCCTTGGGGACCCAGCCTACCCCTTAATGCCATGGCTCATGAAGCCGTACACAGGCAGCCTGGACAGTAGTCAGGAGCTGTTCAACTACAGGCTGAGCAAGTGCAGAATGGTGGTAGAATGTGCATTTGGACGTTTAAAGGCGCGCTGGCGCAGTTTACTGACTCGCTTAGACCTCAGCGAAACCAATATTCACACTGTTATTACTGCTTGCTGTGTGCTCCACAATATCTATGAGAGTAAGGGGGAGACGTTTATGGCGGGGTGGGAGGTTGAGGCAAATCGCCTGGCTGTTGGTTACGCGCAGCCAGACACCAGGGAGGTTAGAAGAGCACAGGAGGGCGCGGTACGCATCAGAGAAGCTTTGAAAACCAGTTTCATGACTGGCCAGGCTACGGTGTGAAAGTTCTGTTTGTTTCTCCTTGATGAAACCCCCCGCCGCTTGGTTCACTCTACTTCCCTGTAAGCTAACCACCCGCCCCTCCTCCCTTCGATCATTGCTTGCAGAGGCAATAAAGTCATTGTTGCTTCACATTCATGCATTCTTTATTCATTCATCACACAAATAGGGGGATGACTACCAAGGTAGCCCAGGAGGGGTGGTGGAGGAGGGAAGGAAAATGCCACACAGCACTTTAAAAGTTTACAACTTTAAAATTTATTGAATGCCAGCCTTCTTTTTTTTGGGCAATCCTCTGTGGCGGAGTGGCTGGTTGGCCGGTGGCCCCCCCACCGCGTTCTTGGGCGTCTGGGTGTGGAGGCTAGGGAACTTGGGGAGGAGGGCGGTTGGTTACACAGGGGCTGTAGTGGCAGTCTGTGCTCCAGCTGCCTTTGCTGCAGCTCAACCATACACTGAAGCATACTGGTTTGGTCCTCCAGCAGCCTCAGCATTGAATCCTGCCTCCTCTCATCACGCTGCCGCCACATTTGAGCTTCAGCCCTGTCCTCAGCCCGCCACTTACTCTCTTCAGCCCGCCACTTCTCCTCCCGGTCATTTTGTGCTTTCCTGCACTCTGACATTATTTGCTTCCACGCATTCGTCTGTGCTCTGTCAGTGTGGGAGGACAGCATGAGCTCAGAGAACATTTCATCACGAGTGCGTTTTTTTTTCTTTCTAATCTTCACTAGCCTCTGGGAAGGAGAAGATCCTGTGATCATTGAAACACATGCAGCTGGTGGAGAAAAAAAAAGGGACAGCGGTATTTAAAAAGACACATTTTATAAAACAGTGGCTACACTCTTTCAGGGTAAACCTTGCTGTTAACATTACATACATAGCACATGTGCTTTCGTTACAAGGTCGCATTTTGCCTCCCCCCACCGCGTGGCTACCCCCTCAACCCTCCCCCCTCCCTGTGGCTAACAGCGGGGAACATTTCTGTTCAGCCACAGGCAAACAGCCCAGCAGGAACGGGCTCCTCTGAGGGTCCCCTGAAGAAAAGCACCCTATTTCAACCAGGTGACCATGAATGATATCTCACTCTCCTGAGGATAACACAGAGAGATAAAGAACGGATGTTGTTTGAACGCCAGCAAACATACACTGCAATGCTTTGTTGTACAATGATTCCCGAGTACGTGTTACTGGCCTGGAGTGGTAAAGTGTCCTACCATGAAGGACGCAATAAGGCTGCCCTCCCCAGAAACCTTTTGCAAAGCTTTGGGAGTACATCCAGGAGAGCCGCGAATGCCAGGGCAAAGTAATCCTTTCACATGCTTGCTTTTAAACCATGTATAGTATTTTAAAAGGTACACTCACTGGAAGTCCCTTCTCCGCCTGCCGGGTCCAGGAGGCAGCCTTGGGTGGGTTCGGGGGGTACTGGCTCCAGGTCCAGGGTGAGAAACAGTTCCTGGCTGTCGGAAAAAGCGGTTTCTCCGCTTGCTTTCTGTGAGCTATCTACAACCTCCTCCTCATCATCATCATCTTCTTCGTCCCCAAAACCTGCTTCCATGTTGCCTCCATCTCCATTGAAGGAGTCAAACAACATGGCTGGGGTCGTGGTGGCTGAACCCCCTAAAATGGCATGCAGCTCATCATAGAAGCGGCATGTTTGGGGCTCTGACCCGGAGCGGCCATTCGCCTCTCTGGTTTTCTGGTAGGCTTGCCTCAGCTCCTTAAGTTTCACGCGGCACTGCTTCGGGTCCCTGTTATGGCCTCTGTCCTTCATGCCCTGGGAGATTTTGACAAAGGTTTTGGCATTTCGAAAACTGGAACGGAGTTCTGATAGCACGGATTCCTCTCCCCATACAGCGATCAGATGCCGTACCTCCCGTTCAGTCCATGCTGGAGCTCTTTTGCAATTCTGGGACTCCATCATGGTCACCTCTGCTGATGAGCTCTGCATGGTCACCTGCAGCTTGCCACGCTGGCCAAACAGGAAATGAGATTCAAAAGTTCGCAGTTCTTTTCCTGTCTACCTGGCCAGTGCATCTGAGTTGAGAGTGCTGTCCAAAGCGGTCACAATGGAGCACTCTGGGATAGCTCCCGGAGGCCAATACCGTCGAATTGTGTCCACAGTACCCCAAATTCGACCCGGCAAGGCCGATTTAAGCGCTAATCCACTTGTCAGGGGTGGAGTAAGGAAATCGATTTTAAGAGCCCTTTAAGTCGAAATAAAGGGCTTCATCATGTGGACGGGTGCAGGTTTACATCGATTTAACGCTGCTAAATTCAACCTAAAGTCCTAGTGTAGACCAGGGCTAAGTATAATACAAGAAACAATGGTGGGATACAGATAGATGGGGGAGGAGGTGGAGTATAATGAGACAGTACTGGCCAGCATGATGGGTCATGGCCTCAGCACATCAGCAGCCAGAGGCCTGGTCTACATTGGGTGCAGTGGGTGTGTAGAAAAATCGATCTAAGTTACGCAACTTCAGCTATGTGAATAACGTAGCTGAAGTCAACATACTTAGATCTACTTACCGTGGTGTCTTCACTGCGGTAAGTTGACAGCTGACGCTCCCCCATCAACTCCACCTGCACCTCTCGCTCTGGTGGAGTACTGGAGTGGATGGGAGAGCACTAGGCAGTCGATTTATTGCGTCTAGACTAGACTTGATAAATCGACCCCTGCTGGATTGATCGCTGCCCGTCGATCCAGCAGGTAACGTAGACAAGTCCTAACTGTCATCAAGTTTATTGTAGGCCTCACAGCAAAGCAAAATGTTGAGGATGGGGGAAGAGTGGGGGTGGATTTGCAGGAGATTGGCCCTTTAAAGTTCAGGGTGTGAACGATCAAAGTCTCCTTTTCTGTAAAAGGCCTTTGGAAACTCTCCCCATCCAAGGTATTAAGTGTGGGATTTTCAGAAGCACTCTGCTCCCATTAAAGTCAGTGGGAATTTTAACACTGATTTCAATGTGACAGCATTAAACTAACACTGAGCATTTTTGAAAATCCCTCCCCAAAGTGTGCAGAGTTTTAATTAAGGGTATGGAAATACTTGAGTATGAGACCTTATCTACAATACGGTTACTTAGGTATAACTTACGTCACTCAGGGGTGTGATTAACCCACACCCCTGTGCAATGTAAGTTATGCTGACCTAAGCGCCAGTGTAGACAGCACTATGTCAGAAGGACAGCTTCTCCTGCCGACACAGCAATCGCCTCTCGTGGGGGCAGGAATTATTAAGATAATGGGAGAGCGCTCTTCCATTGGCTTAAAGCATCTCCACAGTGGCGCAGCTGCAGTGTGGATGTAGCCGCTGTCACACTAAATCCTTTATCTAAGCCCTCATGAACAATTCAGTATTATCCCTAAACACTGTCCCACCATTGGCAGCCCACCCTTTTCTCACAATTTGAAGATAGTTTCTAAATTCTCTGGAGGGTTGTTCCTAGATGGTGTAGAAAATGAGGAGACAGCCTAATTTTATTATGATTTTGTTCCATCTGCTGAGTGTAGTACTTGGGTGAGTGCCTTTCAGCTGCGATCTCTAATGCCAGAGTAGTAAATATAATGATATCAAAGGAGTTGTCATGTTTAGTGTTAACCCACTGTTTGCCTGGGTCTGATACCAAAATACTAAGGAGGGTAACTGTGTTAGCCAATAGCTTTTAACCAGCAAAGGTTATATCAAGAGTTCTCACTAACTCTAGATAGTCTACAGAACCAGATGTATAATGGATACCAGTGTATGTCATTTTATATATTTTTTCCAGATACATAAGGATATAAAGAGACTATATTTTAAGATATATAAGAGACTTTTAAGATATAAGAGACTATATTTTAAGATATATGCAGAAGGGGGCAGAGTTATGGCATAAGTTCCAAACTTAATGTTGCATTTTGAGACCCGTAAGTCCATTATTTCCCAACTGTAATGTTGCATTAGCAGCTCTAGTTATTTGTATGGATTATGCATCAGGAATCATGTTGCCCATTACTGACCATCTTTGGAGTTGGACAACCCAACAGTTTAATAGTGCACAACCAGAATCCCCAATATTTTAGGAGAGGGTGTGACCTTATTTAACTCAAACTACAGGAGGAATTTAGATAGGCAGAATGCAACTGCCTATGTTAGAATTTGGTTAGAAGAACCCTTGCTAATCTTTAATTTTACAAAAAGAGCCACATGATCTCTAATGACCACAAAATGCTCATGGCCATGATTTGATGTCTCATTCATAACTGTCTTGCTAGTGAAAGAGTGTCCTCTCTCTAGCCTGTTGGTTTATTAGTGACTCAGAGAAAAGAATGCCACCGTTGACTCCCCACTTCCTGCAACACCTGATGCGGTCATTAAGATGTCGCAGTCACATATCAATCAGGTCATATGCTGCTTGGTTTATGGATTCCATGAAATTCACAACCTCAGGTGACATGACTGGAGACTAGGTCTATAAATGTAGGGCTCCACCTGACATGCTCTGCTTTGCCATAGCTTTGCCTTTAATAGCACACTGATGCCATTAGGTAAGGGGCTGATCTTTAAAATGGATCAGCACCACATGCTTGTTTGCTTTTACTTCTAATTTAAAATAACTTAAAAACATGTTTAAAAGGCAAATATATTATTTTTATTACATCCAATCATGAAAAGTACTGCATCTACCATTTAATTTAATGAACTGCAGGTGCTTAGTATCTCTCAGAATCTGGCCTAGTGAAATTATCCATTGCTTTAATACAACATTTGTATAGTATTGGCCTGTTCCTATTAACTTCAGTGGAAACAGGATTGGCACCTATATTGCTTATGTGTAAGGCTTCAATATTGTTCATATTTTAGGATTATAACATGCTGATGAAAACAGCATTGTGTTCAAAATTCCATCTTTATTTGTAGCTTAGAATTTGGAAATTTTTATTGTTTATATAGCTGAAAAGCAACAAAGTATCAGAGTGACTCATAGATGGAAGTCAAATAAATTCCAATGTTTGATAATGCAATCTGAAAAGGGTTGAGCAAATATGACCCTCTGAATCTGACATTTTTTACATGTTTTTTCCATCAACGATCCGCTGAACTTTCCATTTAGCAATCCTGAGAGTAACAAGTTCTGGCTGGTTCCTATAACTTTAGAACTTTTCACCCAAAAAGTTTCATCTAAAACTTTGATGCTGCATTTTCAGGATTCCTAGGGCATTTCACATAAAATGTTACTTTGCTATTTTGGAATTCTGCCATGATTTAGGGGGGAAAAGAAGGGAAATAGTGCTTTCGTTTTAATGTGTGGGTTTTTAGGCTGTTGGGTGGTTGTTGTTTTTTGAGAAATCACATGACAAAAGTGTTACCCCCTCAAGTGTTACTCCGCAAGCCCCTTCTGCACTCCACATCTGTCCTGACTTGTATACGTGACTCCTAAGTATAGAACAGTCTTCTTTAAATAGCGGGACATTAAAAATACGCTCTCTCCTCGTGAAATGTGCAACCAGTAACGAAAGAGACGGCCCTTCAGTTATCATGAAGAGAATCCCAAATCCAATCTCTGCCCATGACAGATTCCTCTTTCCTTGTCTGTTCAATCCCATATAGTAAAACCTGTCAAAGGCTTTTAGGAAAACTCAGCTCCTAAAGTAACAGATCAGATTCTTTTTTAGAGACAAAACAAGAGAGCATCTCTTTGGCTACCATTTACAAAAACAGCGTCTACAAAGCAGAAAAAAATAGAAACAAGCAGATGCCTGTACTGTACAGTCACTTTTGTTTCATGCTTGGGTGTTTAGTTAAATGTATATGTGTATTTATTGTTCTGTAAACTTTGTATGGCTTGTACGTATTCAGATAGTGGCATGTCATCCCAAAACAGCAATCTGCTCTGCTAGAAGGAAGTTTTCGGTTGCTGTGAGAGGGAAATGATGATTGGATTATTTATGGGGTTTTGTGAAAGTTATGTTTTCTGTGTTTTTTTCCCTTTGATGTTGCAATCAGCGTAATGTAAAATCAAGTATATATTGTATTCTCTATGGGAAATGGTGTGAAGCTTCTTAATCCCACAGCAGGGAGGAGATCTCTGCAGTTGATTGGATACTGGGACTAGTTCAATACTGCCAGACCCTGTACACAAGGTAATTTATAAGAAAATGTAAGTCAGCAAATAATGACAAGTCTCTGTGCTGGAGCTACCTCTGAGTAATCAAACTACTGATTATAATCATTCACACCCATGTAAGACATTATACAATTATGCAATCCTGATACACTTGTTTTCATGTCAAGTTTCACATATTGGGTAGCAGTCAGTATAGTTGCCAGATGAGGTTGTTCTTTTTCCCCCCGAGTGGGCAGTAAACCACGTTAAGCATATTATAGGGACAAAGGCCCAGTGTACTTGGTGGCACACTAGACCTTAATTCTTCAGATAATTTCTGCAGTGTTCTGGCACTGACTTCTGGAGCAAAATGAGACTCCTGAGGCAAATTCAAATACGTTTTTGAAATGGAGGTTTGATGATCCATGAACTCCTAACTGCACAATGTGTGCAGTACTTCTGTGTTACACTGACTACAGTGCTAAATTATCTATATCTTTTTCTTTCCCCAAAAAACACTTTTAATTGTGTGGTGTAACTACCACAGAAAGTTTAAGGGGAAATGCAGAGATTTGAGGGCGGGGTAGGGCTCAGATGTGGCTTTGGCTGTCAGGAAACATCTGAGGCAGTCTGGGTCTTTGACATCCACCAGACAGATTAATGGGGATTGGGGAGGAGGATGTATCTCCTCTTCCCCTTCCCTTTGTGGGCAAGGGTTAGGTGACATAGGCCTTGTTTGCCTTCAAAAGTTGGACTCCTTGTACTGGCATAGCTAAAGCCACACAATACACTCACCCCCTTTGTGTGAATACAGTTATACCAATGCAAATGTGATTGTACTAGTATACCTTATTTCCATACAGGAAAGGGAATAAGCCATCTATAAGCACATTTACATTCATATAACTGCATCCACATTAGGGCTTGCACTGATACAGTATTACAGCAAAAAATCACCCCTCTAATCAACATAGCTATACCAGTACAAAAACTGTGTGTAGACTAGACCTCTCTAATTTTATGTGGCTGGAACTTCCCCACTACAGCAACCCTTGACAGCAGGCTGCTGCCTTCCTTCACCTCCCCCATCATATGCCACTGTGTTCAACAAGATGGATTAACATACCAGCTGAATGTTTTTAGCAAACAGATTGGCAGTTTAATGGTTAATGTTAACATTTGAACTATCACCACTAGGTTTCAGAGTGAACACTTCATTGAATTGATTAGGGCAGTTCACACGTCTCTCAGAACTATCCCCCACTACCTTGTGTGGTCATTTTCACCTGTGTGAAGTAGATGTCAAATGCTACTAAATTAGGAATCTCCACACCAGTAATAACATTGTACACTCAATCTGCACTGGGGAAAATGACTACAGAAAGTGCAAGATCGGTAGCTCAGAACCTCAAAGGTAGTGAGTCACCTAACTCCCACTGAAATCAGTGACAGTTAGGCACCTAAATATCTTTTGAGGATCTGAGCCTGTCTGCAGACTCAGGAAGATTCAAGGTTTCGTGGACAGCATAAGGACCGGGAATGTAAACCCTGATTCTCACTTAAACTAAGGCCACGTTACACCAATCTACCAGTGTAAAGGGTACTTACAATATAAGTAAATGTAATTTATTTCCACTTTAAGAGCCCTTTGTGCTGCCAGAGGTGTGTAAATTAGCCTTAGTATAAATGAGAATCAGGATCTTAATATTTTTTTCAAATGAAAGCTTACATAAGCAGCAATATTCAATGGCAGTGGGTGGATTCTGCAGCAAATTCTATAACCATGACATTTCTGGTAGCACAAGGTCCTGAATATAATACCTGAAAGTGGGCGAAGAGGGAACTAATCTCTAAACATACTTCATTAATCACAGAAATAGCAAACAAAATCCACGTAAACTGTTGGGTCATTAGTGTCAGGCAACCACAAAAGCAATAAAAGAATAAATGGACACAAATCAGACGTCAAGAATTATAACATTCAAAAACCAGCTGGAGAACACTTCAAACTCTCTGGTCACTCGATTACAGACTTAAAAGTCGCAATCCTTCAACAAAAAAACTTCAAAAACAAACTCCAACGAGAGACTGCTGAATTGGAATTAATTTGCAAACTGGACACCATTAAATTAGGCTTGAATAAAGACTGGGAGTGGATGTGTCATTACACAAAGTAAAACTATTTCCCCATGTTTATTCTCCCCCACCCCCACTGTTCCTCACACGTTCTTGTCAACTGCTGGAAATGGCCCACCTTGATTACCACTACAAAAGGGTTTTCCCCCCCAGCTCTCCTGCTGGCAATAGCTCACCTTACCTGATCACTCTCGTTACAGTGTGTATGGTAACACCCATTGTTTCATGTTCTCTGTGTTTATAAAATCTCCCCACTGTATTTTCCACTGCATGCATCCGATGAAGTGAGCTGTAGCTCACGAAAGCTTATGCTCAAATAAATTTGTTAGTCTGTAAGGTGCCACAAGTACTCCTTTTCTTTTTTATAAAAAAGACAGACCTGCTACAATAGCATGCGTGCAACTCTTGCTCTGCTTGGAAGATACATGATATACACCTACCACAACATAAGAAAAATCTTTCTCCTCTGACTCTCTTTTGCTTTTACCAAACTTTACTGAAGGGTTTGTATAAACACCAAGAAAAGCTGGTGTCTGTGTAATTATAAAATGAGAGGAAGGATGGTCTTGTGGTTTAAGGCACTGGACTGGGATTCAGATCTGGGCCTAGTTCTGCCAGATTTCTTGTGTGACCTTGGGCTAGTCACTTAATCTCTGTACTTCAGTTCCCCATCCATAAAACAGGGATAATAATACTTCCTTTGTCTGTCTTGTCTACTTAGATTGTAAGGTCTGTGGGGGCAGGAACTGTCTCTCACTATGTGCTTGTATGCAACAAATGATGCAGCAGGCAGGCAGAGTTGTAGGAAAGAGATCTTTATTATTAAGCATGCTCAGTGTCTAGCATTTGGTGAAGCGCTCTGGCTTGCATTCTTTAGTGTCCTACCAGACTAGGTCTCTCCTGAAACCTCATTCTCCTAATTCAGTTCCACTCATTGCACTAAAAGAGTCAGGCTTCTTATTTATAGATATGTGGACTTTCAGAAAAGGCCAGAAACAGGTGTCACCACAACATTCCCAATGTCAGCTCCATATAGTCTCTAATTCAGACTTCACAGCTTCCTCCAAATGGGTCCATGAGGGGTTACTTAAAAAAAACAAATAAATCTTGATACTTTCCCACTAAAGAACATTTCCCTTTGTTCCAGATTCCCATCCACTTCAAATACTTATTGTACTCTTAAAGTACTTAAAACCCTTTTAGCACTTAAAGTACATACCAGTCACCAGAAGCTGCCATCTAATATCACATACAAATGTTTACTTTAGAGGAAACAATATTTTTGTTTCTTCTTTCTTCATAGTTTGGTCTCAGCCACTAAGTGCTTGGACAGTTACTGGCTGCAAATAAAATGTCACTTCTATAGTAAACCTACAGCTAAAAAACCCACAAGAAATGCTGTGAGAAATTATACCTGTACCTTGTTACAAAATTAAGCACAGCAGAGGAGCATGTTGGTGGTATTATCACCCCCATATTATTCACAGCATGAGGTGCTACTTCTTAGGGCAGCTTTTTTTATTCCAGCAGTGAAGGGGTAAGTGCAATGTTTACCAAACCTGTTTCAAAATGGCTGATTAATCAAATGAGTGTTTATTGAGGCCGCTGCTATAGCGCTTACTGTTGAGAAAATCGTGTGACTCGGAGCCAAGTTAGACAAAGAACATGACTGTTATTTACTCTATACTTCTAAAAGGACCAAACTTAGTGCAAAGTCTGGGGCATTGTCTTGATGACAGTAAGCACTGAACCTTTGCTCTCACTATCTTTTTGCACAGATCTAACCACTAATCCTTATCCTCAGATGCCCCCAGAATCCATCCTCTACTCTCTCAAACCTCTCCTCAAAACTCCCTTTGTCCACAAAGCCCTGAAATGCTGACCCAGCTCAATAAAAGTGCTTTCACTCACTCTGATCAGAACATTAAGCATTATTATGAAGAAGGCAGCTGATCAAGGACAGAATCTTCCTCTGATCTCTCAGTGCGTTTTTGTTATCCATCTATTTAGGCTCTGTGCACCTAACAGCACCAAGCACACCACTGACTCTTAATCATGTTTAATAATAATCAGCAGCCACATTTGAACAGGCAGCCATTTTAAAGAAATTATAGCATATAGTACTTACACTGCCTTTTTCATCTGAAGCACTCAAACAAAGGTGGATATAACTAAAACGAAGCAAAATTCTTCTCACTGTTCCATTGGGAAAGTATGACATGGCCTAACTGTCTTCATTCCATACAACCTGCCTCAGAAAAATCCTCCGTATCTTTTGGCTCAGAACAATCTCAAACAAGATCTATTGACACAGTGCAGCCAAGAGGATATGAGCACCATCATTGCCAGGAGGCACTGGAGATGGATCGGTCATGTGCTTCAGATGGAACTGATTCCATCACCAGAGTGGCAATAAGATGGACACTTGAAGGCAAACGAAAACAAGGCCACCCGAAAACAACATGGCAAAGAGCTCTGGAAGATGAGGTGAAAAACCTGGGGAACCATTGAAAGACTTGCCAAAACAGACAGGAGTGGAGGAGCTGTGTTACTGCCCTAAATGCCAGAGGCAGAATAGAAACATCATGATCATGATGTTCCATTGAAATAGTGAAATACTGATGTCTGTTTTGTGGGATTTTTTTTATACATGTGAATCTTGGAGGCTAGAGAACTCATTTTGTTCAAACTCTGTAGCTCTCATATTTTATTTTTTAATTAATGTTCTTCTTGTAACTTACAATGTTTCCACTTCAGAGTAATACCTCTAAATTCCCACAGATGCTAATAAAAGTTTGTGTAGCTTAATGTTTAACTGTGCACTTTAAAGTTCAAAGATATGTTTGGGCCACATTTTGCTCTCAGTTCGTGTGTTAACATCACTGAAATTCAATGGAGTTAGTTCAGATTTGTCTTGGTGTAACTGAGAGCAGGACTTGGCCCTAACTATTCATATCCCCATGGTAGTTTAATGAGAAATTCTTCAAGTGGAGAATATTGCAACGGGAATGATATTACACCTCAACTGAAGTGTATTTTGATTAGAAAACACAATGTATTTTATTGTTTCTTTGTCAAACAGATCATTGCATTTTCAGCACAATTATCTTGATCATCCAAAAATACTCTGCACTTAATCTATATTTAAAAAGTGCTTTATATTACTGAATAATCCAGTCATAATATATAGCATTAAGTCTAATTTTTAACAAATTCCACAGGCTTTAGTTATGATTTAGGGAACAGGCTTTGTTTGAATGGCCTAGCCCTGGCATTTGATTTCTTGAATTAGTCTTTTATCTGGAACTCCATGTTTCTACTGCATATAGGAGTAGAGCAGTCCTATAGCTAATTTAAACACCTGTAAAAACTCCCTAATATGGTAATGAAAAACTGTCTAGCCTAGTGCCTAAAGCATGTTTCAGCTTTAACGGTCAAGAGTTTAAATCACATTAGGTATGGAGTTGATACTGAGACAAGCCTCCCCAAGATGAACCTTTATTAATGGGCCTTCACAACACTACACATATCCAAAACGAAACAGCCAGCGGAAACATCACCTGAATGGGCTAACATAGAAAGGGAGTTTTCCCAGTGATTCTCAGTTAATGGAGGCACATATGAGAGTGAAGGAAGAAGATCATCTCCTCCTAAACCTTACGTATGAGACATGGATGAACATCCACAGGTGACTGACGGCTTGTCTACACTGGCAAGTTTCTGCGCAGTAAAGCAGCTTTTTGCGCTCAAACTGCAGACGTGTACACACTGCCAAGCCACTTTGTGTGCAGAAATGCCTCAATTGCAGCGCTGTAAAAAACCCACCTTGACCAGAGTCGTAAGGCTATTTGTGCAGAGGCTCCAGCGCTCTATTGCCAGTGTAGACACTTGATTGCTTTCTGCGCTGTAACTGACCTCTGGAGCTGTCCCATAATGCCTCAGGTGACTGCTCTGCTCATTGTTTTGAACTCAGCTGCCTTGGAGACATGTGCCCCACCCCTTTCAAAGCACAGTTTCTGACAGTGGTTTCCTGCTGTGCTGATCTGCTCCGGGACACAAAGCAAACCATTAATGTGGATGCTTCCTGCTGCTGTCTGAACTTCCAAGACAGCAGGCGGACACACTCTGTCTCCCAAAACATGCTGTTTCTCTCCCCTCCTCCATACATACACTCCCTGTCACACTCTCCCCCCCACACACACTTCAGTTGAAAAGCAGCTGGCAATATAGTAGGATGCCCATGGAACAATGGGACTGGGAAACCTGCATCATGTGACACTGCTTGGATCTGGTAACAGCCATTTGGAGTACAGGATCCCACAGATAATATGCCCAGGCTGTGTCCAGTTTGGTGCCTGGCACCAGGGCCGTCCCTACCTATGGTGGTGCCCTACACAGCCCGAGCACCTGCACCCCCTCTGTGGGGGGAGTGGCCGCTCCGCTGGGGGACTGGTCCCTCCGCAGGAGGGAGGGAGCTGCACTCAAGGGCTGCAGGGTCCCGGGGGCAGAAGCTGTGGGGGGCAGCAGCAGGGCAGGGAGGCCCAGGGCAGTGCAAGGGATTAGCAGGGGGCCTGGTGCCGGCAGCAGGAGTCGGGTCGGCCGCCCCCACACTCACCAGTGTCAGCCGGAAGCGGAGCGACCCGGCCCCAGCCCTGTTGCTTGGGAGAGGGGGTTTGGAGGAAGGGGTCAGACCCGCCCCCGCACTCACCAGCTGGTCGGAGCTGGTGGAGCGGAGCGGGCTGGGGCTGGGTCGCTCTGCTTCCCGCTGGTGAGTGCGGGGGCAGGCCTGGCCCCGTCTGCCAGCTCCAGTGCCCCAGCTAATCCCGCGGCCTCCGTCACTCGGGGGAGGGGGTTTAGGAGAAGGGATGGCATGGGGCCGGGGTGGGGGTAGAGCAGGGGTGGGAAGAGGTGGGACGGGGAAGGGGTGGGGGCTGGGGGAAGGGGTCGAATGGGGACAGGGCGGTGGCAGAGCAGGGGGGGCTGGCCTGGGGATGGGGCTGGCCACTGGAGCCAGCGCCATATACGCAGCATGCAGCTGCCTAGGGCACCATGAAATTTAGTGCCCCAAATTACGTGATGCCTTACGCAGCTGTGTATTCTGCATATGCCTAAGGACGGCCTGCCCAGCACCTGCATATCGGTCATAGCTCAGTTTCCCTCTGTCTTGGGCTTGGTTCATGTTAGAGGCTACAATCCGGCCTGCCTCATGGAGGCATTGGTGATGCTCATGGACCCATTCTGCGGCCTCTTGTTCTCCGAGGCCCCCAGATGAATGCTCAGGTCATGTCTACTGGCAGCTGGCCATGCCTGCCAAACACCAGGAACTAGGGTGTGTGCATCGTGTTATACACACAGATCAGCTCTGGCAGGTAGAAAGGCCAGTTTTTCCTCTATGTCTCTGACAGGGTCCTTCTGCTAGCATAAAGTTGGCTTGCTCCCCGAGGCCATTGCCTTGTGGGTGGTAGACTGTTGTCCTTAGCTTGTGGCTGCCTTATAGAGAGCACGATTCATTGAACATCTGTGACTCAAAGGGCTATATGCACCTCGGTAGGGTAGCCATAGGGCTGGACAAAATAGTGCTAGAAGCTTTTTGTAGTTGCTCTGGCCACAATCTCCTTGAGAGATGTGGTGTCCAGCAATTTGGGATAGTGATCCACTATGGGCAGGATGTAGGATGTACCATTCTGGCTTGACTCCATCTTCAAGTTGTCTAGTGATACCAACTCCAAGGGCACAGCTGTCTCTCTCAGCTGGAGAGGGGCCCTGCCCCTGGGTTCCTTCTGCTGAGGCAGACCAAGCAGCAGGATACGGACCCTGGACTTCAGGAAAGCAGACTTTGACTCCCTCAGGGAACAGATGGCCAGGATCCCCTGGGGGACTAACATGAAGGGGAAGGGAGTCCAGGAGAGCTGGCTGTATTTCAAGGAATCCCTGTTGAGGTTACAGGGACAAACCATCCCGATGAGTCGAAAGAATAGTAAATATGGCAGGCGACCAGCTTGGCTTAATGGTGAAATCCTAGCGGATCTTAAACATAAAAAAGAAGCTTACAAGAAGTGGAAGGTTGGACATATGACCAGGGAAGAGTATAAAAATATTGCTCGGGCATGTAGGAAAGATATCAGGAGGGCCAAATCGCACCTGGAGCTGCAGCTAGCAAGAGATGTCAAGAGTAACAAGAAGGGTTTCTTCAGGTATGTTGGCAACAAGAAGAAAGCCAAGGAAAGTGTGGGCCCCTTACTGAATGAGGGAGGCAACCTAGTGACAGAGGATGTGGAAAAAGCTAATGTACTCAATGCTTTTTTTGCCTCTGTTTTCACTAACAAGGTCAGCTCCCAGACTGCTGCGCTGGGCATCACAAAATGGGGAAGAGATGGCCAGCCCTCTGTGGAGATAGAGGTGGTTAGGGACTATTTAGAAAAGCTGGACGTGCACAAGTCCATGGGGCCGGACGAGTTGCATCCGAGAGTGCTGAAGGAATTGGCGGCTGTGATTGCAGAGCCCTTGGCCATTATCTTTGAAAACTCGTGGCGAACGGGGGAAGTCCCGGATGACTGGAAAAAGGCTAATGTAGTGCCAATCTTTAAAAAAGGGAAGAAGGAGGATCCTGGGAACTACAGGCCAGTCAGCCTCACCTCAGTCCCTGGAAAAATCATGGAGCAGGTCCTCAAAGAATCAATCCTGAAGCACTTACATGAGAGGAAAGTGATCAGGAACAGTCAGCATGGATTCACCAAGGGAAGGTCATGCCTGACTAATCTAATCGCCTTTTATGATGAGATTACTCGTTCTGTGGATGAAGGGAAAGCAGTGGATGTATTGTTTCTTGACTTTAGCAAAGCTTTTGACACTGTCTCCCACAGTATTCTTGTCAGCAAGTTAAGGAAGTATGGGATGGATGAATGCACTATAAGGTGGGTAGAAAGCTGGCTAGATTGTCGGGCTCAACGGGTAGTGATCAATGGCTCCATGTCTAGTTGGCAGCCGGTGTCAAGTGGAGTGCCCCAGGGGTCGGTCCTGGGGCCGGTTTTGTTCAATGTCTTCATAAATGATCTGGAGGATGGTGTGGATTGCACTCTCAGCAAATTTGCGGATGATACTAAACTGGGAGGAGTGGTAGATACGCTGGAGGGGAGGGATAGGATACAGAAGGACCTAGACAAATTAGATGATTGGGCCAAAAGAAATCTGATGAGGTTCAATAAGGATAAGTGCAGGGTCCTGCACTTAGGATGGAAGAATCCAATGCACCGCTACAGACTAGGGACTGAATGGCTAGGCAGCAGTTCTGCGGAAAAGGACCTAGGGGTGACAGTGGACGAGAAGCTGGATATGAGTCAGCAGTGTGCCCTTGTTGCCAAGAAGGCCAATGGCATTTTGGGATGTATAAGTAGGGGCATAGCGAGCAGATCGAGGGACGTGATCGTTCCCCTCTATTCGACACTGGTGAGGCCTCATCTGGAGTACTGTGTCCAGTTTTGGGCCCCACACTACAAGAAGGATGTGGATAAATTGGAGAGAGTCCAGCGAAGGGCAACAAAAATGATTAGGGGTCTAGAGCACAGGACTTATGAGGAGAGGCTGAGGGAGCTGGGATTGTTTAGTCTGCAGAAGAGAAGAATGAGGGGGGATTTGATAGCTGCTTTCAACTACCTGAAAGGGGGTTCCAAAGAGGATGGCTCTAGACTGTTCTCAATGGTAGCAGATGACAGAATGAGGAGTAATGGTCTCAAGTTGCAATGGGGGAGGTTTAGATTGGATATTAGGAAAAACTTTTTCACTAAGAGGGTGGTGAAACACTGGAATGCGTTACCTAGGGAGGTGGTAGAATCTCCTTCCTTAGAGGTTTTTAACGTCAGGCTTGACAAAGCCCTGGCTGGGATGATTTAACTGGGACTTGGTCCTGCTTCGAGCAGGGGGTTGGACTAGATGACCTTCTGGGGTCCCTTCCAACCCTGATATTCTATGATTCTATGATTCTATGATTCTCACCTGAAATGCAATCCTGCACAGCTTGGCCAGCCCCACCCTGTAGAACCTCCTGTGAACATTCATCTCCAACTTCAGGGTGCCAAAGTGTTCCAAAACATCATGGTAGGCTTGGAGCACCATCTGGGTCATTTCTTCATTCCTAGGGGGGAGGGATAGCTCAGTGGTTTGAGCACTGGCCTGCTAAACCCCGGGTTTTGAGTTCAATCCTTGAGGGGGCCATTTAGTGATATGGGGCAAAAATCAGTTGGATGATTTAATTGGGGATTGGTCCTGCTTTGAGCAGGAGGTTGGACTAGATGATCTCCTGAGGTCCCTTCCAACCCTGATATTCTGTGATCCGAGGGTACCAGGTCTTGCCTATTAGTCTGCCCTCTTCCTCATGTAGAGAGGCCCAGCAGCTGGGTTACTTTGTGAGGGCAGAGCATGACAATCTATGGCAGAAAGCCCGGCGCCTTTCTGGATAATATCTAATACTCTCCAAATAAAAGAGGTGTGGCCTTGGATCAGGACCCAGAGCTCATCGCTCTCTTTGAGCTCTTCCAGAGGTTCCTCATGAGCCTCAGGAGAGATGGCACTTCAGGAGGGATGTCCACAAACGGTGACATCTCTAAGTCTTTGTGGTCACTGGGCACATCTGGTTCCAGCACTGCTGGCAGCCTGGACAGGGCATCAGTCCCGGTGTTGCTCCAGCCAGACCAGAATTCCACTGAGAAATTGTAGTTGGTCTGTGTTTATGCCCACCATTTTTCCAGTGCTCCCAGCTTTCCAAAGCTGATAGGCCTCAGGGGGTTGTTGTCCATATATAGAGTAAATCAGGTGGCTGCCAGGTAACCCTTTACACTTCTTGTTTCAATCCCTGGCTGGCTATGCGACCACCCTGTCCTGCCTGTCCTGGGAGAGTACAGCCACAAGCACCTGGTTGCTGGCATCTGTATTTACCAGTTTGAATGGGAGGGTATGCCAGTACTGGTGCCTTCACCAGGGCAGACTTTAAGTGTTTAAAGGCCCTCTAGCAGCAGTTCAGAGGACCCTTCTGTGCAGCCCAGCCCTTGGAGAGCCCTTGTCACAGGGCATGCAGGGGCACAGCCAACTTTACCTGTTTCAGGGCCTTCAAGGTGAGAGATTCCTTATCCAGGGCTAACTCCAGCCTCGCCTTCCCCAGGCAGCCTTGCCTTCCCCAGGTTCTCCCCTCAGCACAAGAGCATTGTCTGGCTCTATCCCACCACCTTTAACTCCACAAGATGGCTCCCTCCTAATTCTCATGCAAAGCAATCTGATTCGCTACAAAGAAAGTACTCAGCCCCCCATTAAAATATCCTCTAATCAGTCTCAAAGCTGTAGCGACTCAGCCCCAGACTAGAAAGACAGCAATAGCCTTTTCAGTGTCTATTATATCATGGGGGGAGGGATAGATCAGTGGTTTAAGTATTGGCCTGCTAAACCAAGGGTTGTGAGCTCAATCCTTGAGGGGGCCATTTAGGGATCTGAGGCAAAAACTGGGGATTGGTCCTGCTTTGAGCAGGGGGCTGGACTAGATGACCTCCTGAGGTCCCTTCCAACCCTGATGTTCTATGTTTATGGTTGTCTTACACACAAGGGAGGGGATTGGAAGAAGCTGTTTTCATCCTTTCTCCCTCCCTTACATCCTCAGGCAAAGCTAGACACGATCTGCCCTGTTGTCTTGACTTTTTGTTTTGTATCTGATTATTTTGCAGGCCAGACCATAATAATATCAATAAAGGACTTCAGAGTGGCTACAAAGGAAACTTTTGACATTTTAGCTTATTGCTCGTAGGACTGGTCAAAATTTTTCCTTCAAAACCCTTTCAGTGGAAAATTGGGTTTTGACTAAACAAAAATGTTCATGGAAAGGTGTCTGTATTCCTACAAAAGAATTACTTTTGATTGGAAAACCAATTTTTTTGTGGTTTTTAACTAAAAAAAGTTAGTTTTCATCTTTTTTTTGCTAAAAATTTTCAGTTGCTGAACACTGAATTTTTTCATGTTACGGCAAAATGTCAACATTTTCCATGGACAACTCCCCATTTTCTGACCAGTTCAAATTATTAGCATTACATAATAGACCGTTCTGTGTTGAATCTGCTAGAAAACATGGTGATAGGCATAACAGGGCTCGTTCGACTAACAACCATGGTGCCTCCTGCTGGCTGTCCTGGGGATTAGCTCGGGGTTGCCAGTGCATCCATCGTCACTTCTGTCTCCACCTCCAGGACCCACGTCACTCCCCAGACTGCAATGTCCTCTTCTGGACACAGCCCTCCAGCTGTACCCCAGTTTTTCCCCCCTTTTAGGGGTCCGACAGTCCTCAATCCGACCACTTGCCTCAGTGGCAAACTGCAGTCCATACACTGGCCACTCCCCTCAGTGGCAAGTGGGGGCAATAACAGGCTGGGGAACTGGGCCCGCCTGCTACTCTGGGTCCCGACCCAGGAACCCTATAGCTGGCAGCCACGTGCTGCCCCTCCTCCACCTCCGCCATCTCCTTCCCTGGGCCACTTCCTCACAGCCCCAGCACCTCTCCTCTGCCCTTGTACCAGGGGCTCAGTCGGGCAGCTGTCAGCCCAGAGCTTCCTCATACTCTGCTGACCCTGCTCTGTCCATGGTGCTCCAGCCCTCTAAGCAGCCAGTGCTCCTCCCTCAAACTCCAGGGAGAGACTGCCCTCTGCTCTGCTCAGCAGCCCCTTCTTATATGGGCCAGCCTGGTCCTCATTACCTCCTCCAATAAATCTTCTCTTAATTGGCTGGCACTACAAGTCTTTCCCTTATTGGCTGCCTCCCGCGCAGCCTCCCCAGGGTTGCTTTAACCCCGTACATGCCAGTGTGGGGCAGCCACCCCATCACACAGGGTATACAAACCCACACTTGTTAAAAGGCAGTACTGGGCCCAGATAGCCCTCCAGGCCTATCAAGCCCACTCCAGCTGGAGGAGTGGTTTAAAAGGAGCTCAGAAGCCCCACCAAAGGGTGGTGGACAGGCTGCAGGAGATACGAATCCTTCTTCGGAAAGCCAGGCAGAAAGCTGGGCCTGGTGCGGGACCACAGATGGGATCAAGCCCAGAGGCAGAGCCCTGGCCTGAGACCCAGTGGAGATGGAAGGCCTAGGTCCCCTTACCATGCCCCACTTAAGGGCAAAGCCTCAAATGTGGGTTGAGGCCAAAACACTTCCAGCCTAGTGGCAGGAACTTCGCATCCATTTCCCCCACCACCCTAACAGAGAGACAAGGGGCTAGAGGACAGGTTTGCGAACTGCTAGACCACCCAGCCCTCCACACCCGCTATCATGGACACCAATTCCTTTCATTCCATTGTCACTACCAGTTCCTCAGGCATTCAGAAATAGAACTGAAACTTGAATTTCACTGCCTCAACCTCATCTCCTTATTGGCTTTTATAAGCACAAAGCAATCTGTTTGGAAATTGGTGGAAGCACAATGCCATCATTTTGAGCAAGTGGGTGCAAACTGGACTTTGCTTTGGTATTGAGTGGGTGTGGAATTCCTCTGTCTGCAGTGATAACAATATAACACCCCCAGAGCTTCAGGAATCTCTGACAATGAATTAGCCTGATAAAGAACAAAACATGCTTTTACTTTAACCAGTAATCCATTAATTTATTTGTGAAATTCCCAGAGGCATAGGGCTAAGGGGAACCTCACAAGGACTTTGAGGCTGCAGGAAAACAGAATATCTTAAATGTCTGTAGTAGTAAATGATAATGCAAACCACAGTAAAATGAAGAGAAGAAAAAATACATTCCACTTAGAGCCGCCGAACCCTTGTATTGACTTCCTTGTCTTTTCCTATGCAAATAAATAAAATAAATAAATTTATATTGTGTTGGCCCAAATGTCAAATTTGAGCAGCTAAATTGGGTGCCCAGATTACATATTTGGGAGCTCAAACTAGCACATGGTTGCCCAATACCAATTTTAGGAACCTCCGCATTGAAACATATTTACTTTTGGGCAAGATTCTGACTTTGGGTACAGACTTAAGAAATCAGAGTTCTTGGTTATTATTCAGGCAAAATTCTTATTGACTATAAAGGGGGCTTTGCCTGAATAAAGCCATCGGAGCCTCACCCAGTTTGAAGATGTATCCACATTTCCACAAATACAATAAGTTTACCAGACTGACATGTTCATCTACAACTATGTAAACCAGCTATGTAACTTAGGCTTGAATAGAGACTGGGAGTGGTTGAGTCATTATACTAAGTGAAACTATTTCCCCTTGTTTATTCCTCCCGCCCCCCCTCCCCCCCCACTATTCCTCAGACGTTCTTGTTAACTCCTGGAAATGTGCTGGAAATGGCCCACCTTGATTATCACTTCAAAAGGTTTTCTCTCCCCCCACCCCACTCTCCTGCTGGTAATAGCTCATCTTAAGTAATCGCTCTCCTTACAATGTATATTTTTTCATGGTCTGTGTGTATATATAAAATCTCCTCACTGTACTTTCCACTTTATGCATCCAATGAAGTGAGCTGTAGCTCACGAAAGCTTATGCTCAAATAAATTGGTTAGTCTCTAAGGTGCCACAAGTACTCCTTTTCTTTTTATGTAAACCATGATTTTTAACCTCAGGTAGGATTCACTGTTCATCTGCTATGTATACTATATAACTCTGTGCTATTGTTTGTCACATTAAATGTTCTGATTTTAGTTTGAGACCCTGTGTCCTTAATGTAAAACCGCTGTACAGAGCAATTAACGAGCATGGAGAAAATATTCAAACAAATAGACTCAGGCAACATCTAAAGAATCTCCATACACATCTCCTTGGTAACTGGAGCCATCTCAAGTTAGGTGAATTTATAACCTTTTCATCCCCACCTCTTGGCACAAATGGATTTTGCTTTCACTTGAAAGAGGAAGTAAAAAAATCCATTCTAGACTAATATTTTAGCCACAAAAAAGTATTTAATTAGCCAGTTTTAGCTGTGAACTCTTAGACTAGAAAAATTTAGAAAATGCTTCATCCTCTCTGCTGGAAACAGGTGGTTTGGTGATATGTCAAATGGAGTGCTATATTTGTGGTGTGCTGAAGCAGTGTAATGTGGTGAAAGCCATTCACTTAGCAGCCATTTTTATTTGTAATGGTACTGTGATTTTTTTTCTATTAAGAACCCATTTTTATCTTAGTTAAATTGCTAAAGAAAAGAGATTAGGAAGGTCCCCGATACTAAGCTGTATTCTCTCAAAATGCAAACGCTGTATTGCACACTGCTTGATCCTGCGCCCATTGAAGTCAGTGGCAAAGTTCCCATTGATTTCAGTGGTGCAGGATCAGACCCATAAGGCAGAACACTTCCATGGTTGTATCTGAATCTGACCCCTTGTTTTTATGAGGTTCACGGGGCACTCTCATTTCACTCTGAACTCCAGAGTTTCAAATCACAGCTGAAATTCCCTAGTTTTGCCAGGCTGGAGGCTGAATGCAAAACCACTGTTCAGTGTGGTACTTCAGTATGTGTTAGGCATCCCTCTCTGTGTTTGATTCACAGACACTGAGTCTTCTATAATTCACAGCCAGTGGATTTAGCTCTTCACCTAAAGGTGTAGCAGCTTATACTCTTACTTCTGGAGGTCCTAGGTTCAGTCCTCAATGATAGCAAAGACAAGGTTAGTCACCTAAGAAATCCAGCTTTGAGAATTTCATCAGTGCATACTCCACAGAGAGGATGTCATTGAATGGAAAAAGAAAGTGATTGCAAAATATGGCAAACCCAAAGGAGGTTTCTATTGCTCTTTGAAACAATCAATCATTATTATTGTTCAGGTTTCCAATTAGCATGAACTCATTCACTGCAATAGTTATCTAGCATTTAATAAAATCAGGGTGAATAATGAAGGGAAAAATAATAAAAAAAACCACTGGAAACTGGGCGTTACAGTGACATTTATACTCATTATGAAAACTGTGTATACAGACATAAGAATAAAGCACTACACAAGGGAAACAATACACTAACAATAAAGACAAAGATTTTCAAAATACCTACATAAATGTAGGATATTTAGTCCATATTTAGATACCTAAACTTGCGCCCTGATCTTAAAAGGTGACCTCACTGGAAGATGTAGTTGATCAGCATTTCTGAAAATCAGACCAGTGTTCAGGTGCCTGATTATGGATTCAGAAACCTATTTAGGCCCCTATTTTTGATATATGGGAACCTTTTGCTTTTAGGTGTTATATGGGAGGAATTTGCTGTAAAAATAAAACATCTTTCACATTTATCCATCAGATGAATGTAAATTGACAAGTTTTGTGAAAACCTTTAAAGGTGCATTTGGATTTTTACCTTGAAAACGAGGTCTCATATGCTATTCATTTAATCTAGCGACTGTAGCTAGTTAGGGGTCTGCAGCCATCTAGGCAGCTGCTCTACCAGACTGTCAATTTTGCTATTTTTTTTCCTATTTCTTTCCTAACATGATGTTGGTTAAGCTATATAAGGCCCTTGGTGTTCACACCTCAACTGCTAGAAGAGGGCCTCATCCTCCCTGATTGAACTAACCTCGTAATCCCTAGCCTGATTCTTGCTTGCAAATTTATACCTGCCTCTGGAAATTTCCACTACATGCATCCGACGAAGTGGGTATGCTCCAATACATCTGTTAGTCTATAAGGTGCCACAGGAGTCTTTGCCGCTTTTACAGATCCAGACTAACATGGCTACCCCTCTGATACTTGTACTAATTTAATTGCTGGTAATTTAAATGATCGTTTTACGAGGTAACAGATGATAAATTGTGCTTCTTAAATTAAGGAATAGATGATAAACAGTCTGCCTTGGACTTTACAAAACCCTTTGCCTGAGTGGCATCTAACACTGTGTGCCTGGCACATTACTTCTCTTATACTCAGATTGCAAGCTTTTTGGAGCAGGGATATATGTGCTGTGCAGATGATGGAAGTTCTGTTTCATCCAGGATTTCAAGATTTCAGAATTAGGCTTCATTCTGAATCTAAGCAACTCCCCAAAATTTCAAAATTCTCTGCAAAGGAAAATTCTGAACAAATTTTTGGGGGGTTGACCAAAATGGATTGTTTTGACAAAATAAATATTGTATGGACTTTTTACATTTTGTATTTTATTATAATCTATAATATAATAGAAAAAATTGAAACAAAATTGAAACAAACAAAAATTGTTTCAAATTGAAAAATCAGGATGGTTTGTTTGGAAAATGTCAGTGTTCTGACATTGCTGGAATTCTTTTCTGGTTTCCTTCCAAAACAAAATTCTGGCAAAATTGACCCAATTTTGTGAAGCATTTTGCTTTAGGTAGAACTGCATATTGCAACAGAATATGGTTCTGTCAAAGTTTCTCTGACCAGCTCTTGTGATATGTTCGTACAGTGCCTAGCACAATGGAGCTGAGACGCAAATGTGCAAAGACAATACAAATAATAATATATAGCCCAGTGTATGGTATCTGATAAACAATTGACCATTATAATAAACTTCCTAGTGAAAATGAAATGATACCTCTTAGGACTGCTCTCTCAATCCATATCACAGAACTGCTGAAGAAAGAGGAAAAATCCTGGAATACAGCATTTGCTAATACAGGTATCTCTACACTGGCAGAGTTTCTTTGCCGGCAGTTACAGCACCACTCAGAGAGCACTGAAGGAAAACCGCTGTTGTGTGTTCACACTGTGAGCTGCCTGCGCAATGGCATGTCCACACTTGCAGCACTTACATTGGCATTCAGAGCGGTGCACTCTGGGCAGCCATCCCACAGAGCATTTCTTCCTCTTCTGCTGCTAAGTATTGTGGGAAGGCGGAGAGCGTTGCGGGGCATCCTGAGTCCTGTCCCAATGCCCCATGATGCATTGCTTCACATCCCAGCAATCCCTGTGCTTCCGTCTGCATTTGGCACCATCTTTCAATGGTTTGTGCAGTGCGCTCTCTGCCTCTTCGGTCTGCAGGAATGGATCCTGAACTGTACTGTTGACCAGTATGCTGCTCGCTCTGACCAACACATCACGAGTGGCAGTGGAATTATTCCTTAAGCTACAGAGGCAAGAGGTGTTGGACATTGATCTCGCCACACATAGTAGCTATGACATGAGATTGCTTGTGGCATTCACGGAGGTGCTGACCACAGTGGAATGCTGCTTTTGGGCTCAGGAAACAAGCAGTGAGCGGTGGGATCAGATCATGATGCACGTCTGGGATGACGAGCAGTGGCTGCAGAACTTTCGTATGAGGAAAACCACTTTCATGGGACTGTGTGATGAGCTTGCCCCAGCCCTGCGGTGCAAGGACACGAGAATGAAAGCTGCCCTGCCGTTGGAGAGGTGTGTGGTGATTGCACTGTGGAAGCTGGCTACTCCAGATTATTACTAATCGGTCGCTAACCAGTTCGGAGTGGGAAAGTCGATAGTTGGACTCATGTTGACGGAAGTGTGCAGTGCCATTAATCGCATCCTGCTCCAGAAGACTGTGACTGTGGGCAATGTGCATGGCATTGTGGATGGCTTTGCACAAATGGGCTTCCCTAACTGCAGAGGCATGCATATTCCAATGATGGCACCAGACCGTGTAGCCACCCAGTACAGTAATCAGAAGGGGTATTTCTCGATGGTTCTCCAGGCGCTTGTGGATCACCATGGGCATTTCATGGACATTAACACAGGCTGTCCAGAAAGGTGCATGATGCATGCATTTTTCGGAACACTGGCCTGTTCAGGAAGCTGCAAGCAGGGACTTTCTTCCCAGACCAGAAGATCACTGTAGGGGAAGTCAAAATGCCCATTATGATCCTGGGAGACCCGGCCTACCCCTTAATGCTGTGGCTTATGAAGCCATGTACGGGGCACCTTGATAGCAGCAAGGAGAGGTTCAACAACGGGCTGAGCAAGTGCAGAATGACTGTTGAGTGTGCTTTTGGCTGTTTAAAGGCCCGCTGGCACTGCCTCTATGGGAGGCTGGACCTGTCCAATGACAATATTCCTATGCTTATAGCCGCGTGCTGCATGCTTCATAATATTTGTGAAGGGAAGGGTGAAAGCTTCACTCAGGGCTAGACCATAGAGATCAGCATCTGGAGGCTGAATTTTAACAGCCAGAGACCACGGCTATTAGAGGGGTGCAGTGTGGGGCCACAAGAATCAGGGATACCTTTAGGCAGCAGTTTGAAGCTGAAAGCCTCTAATATTTGTTGCTGTGCTCGGGAGTGCAGTGCTTGTAATGCTTGGAGGTGATTGTGATTGGTGCAGACGATGCACTATGAAGGTTTAAGAAAATTGCCTGTTGCTTTGCAGGGCTCTGTTTGCTTTCAGTTGATGGAATAAGGATTGTTTTCAAGCCAACACAATTCTTTTATTAAAAAACAACAACCAGAGGAGAGAGACAAACAAAAAAACACATCAGCACTGTGGGGGATGGTGGAAGGGGGAGTCCCAGGAGGAGGTGGGGTCCCGGGCACGGATAAAGATTTGTATATGTCGAGGTATCATATCCAACCTTGTCTTTTGGAGTGCAGTGCAGCGGGTACTGTACTTCAGCAGGGCTAAACTACAGAGGGATGGGTGTTGAGTGCAGTGGGTACTGGGAGTCCGCAGGGCTGGACTGTGATGGGGGAGGAATGGAATGCAGCGAGTACAGACTGGAGCCAGGAGGTTGATCAGAGTGTGTTGGCGGTGTCTGGGGGGTGCATGGGAAAGAGTTTTGCGACAGCAGCTGCAGGGGAGGGCGGGCACAGAACTGCTCGGTTTGCAGTGCTAGGAGCACCTGGAGCGTGTCCGCTTGGCGCTCCATAACATTTAAGAGCTGCTCCGTGGCTTCATTCTGTGTGCCGCATTCTCCTTTCGGTCCCTCTTCTCGCTGTCCTGCCACTCCTTCAATTCTTGTTTTTCTGCCATAGAGTGTAGCATGACATCACGCAGAAGGTCCTCTCTACTTTTTTGTGGCTGCTTTCTAATCCCGCGCAGCCAGTGGTGAGCTGGAGCCGGTTCGCACAAACCAGTTGTTAAATTTTGAAGCCGGTTTAGAACCAGTTGTTAAAGCGGTGGGCAAACTCCAGCCCGCGGGACTGTCCTGTCCGGCCCACCTGAGCTCTTGGCTGGGGAGGCTCCCCTGAGAATCCCTTTTTATTATTTACTCACCAGGCGGCGCTCCAGGTCTTTAGTGGCACTTCAGCGGCGGGTCCTTCACACACTCTGGGTCCTTGGCGGCACTTCAGCAGTGGGTCCTTCACTCGCTCTGGGTCTTCGGCAGCACTTCGGCAGCAGGTCCTTCAGTGCCACTGAAGACCCGGAGCGACTGAAGGAACCAGTTCTTCAGCTTTTGGCAACTCATCACTGTGCGCAGCCATTCAGCTGACGATAACAAAGAGGGAGGCTGGACTCCCAAGTTCATATCTGTGAAGCCAAAATGCAACGTTTTATAGAAGCACTATTGTTTGCAACACACAGACCACTGTATCAGTGTTTTAAAACACAGCCACTATTCACATACCTATCACTAACTGGCTGACCCCAGGCAAGCACACATGAGCCACAAGACCCCCACAATGGTGAGTAGCCGCAGGGGCAGGGGAAATCAGTGTTTCAGGACAGTATTGGCACTGGGCACGTGGCTCTTGGGGAAATCCAGCACTGTAGGAGGGCATTAAAATCATTACTGTCTCCACATTTTCCACAGGCTATGTTCATTATGGAAGATATCTCACTGCTGAAGGTGAACAGGGAATCCAGGGAGGATCTTCTCCAAGACTGCGGCTTCTGCCCTGGCCCTTATGTGGCTCACCTGTGTGCAGCTATGATCCCCCCGCCCCCAGTGATGGCACAGTGGCATGGGAAAGTTACCCTTAATGGGGTAAGAAACAAAGCAGCTCTGCCAAAGAACCTGCGGCAGCCGATTGCCCAGTATCTCCATGAGAGTTATGTGGAGATCTCTGAGGCAGATTCACGTGAAGTGAGGGAGTCCATCAACACCCTGTTCCGCCACTCTGACTAGGCATGTGGTGGTACGCACATCACACAGACACAATCCTGCCTTTTGCAAATCCCTCCCTGCTAGCTCAGCACACAGAAACTAGCTGGCCTTCTGCAACCCTCCTTCCCCCAACAACTTGCTTCAGTGATTCCCAAAATCAAAGCCACTTACCAGGGGCCTCCTTGCCTGTTTCCGCTTTGCCAAGCTCCTACCGCTGTGACTGGCTAGCCACCTCCAGGGTAGAGAAGAGCTCCTGGCTGCTCTGAACACTGAGTTGCCCTCTGCCTCTGGATCCTGCTCCACATCCTCGTCCAAGATTTCCTCCTCTTGGCTTGGTTCACTCTCGACTGGCACGCGAGCCCCCAAAGTATCCATGGGCCCCTTCACAGTGGAGGTGGGGTCACCACCGTGTACCGCGTCCAGCTCTTTGTGGAACCAGCAGCTCGTGGATGCAGCACTGGAGCGGCAGTTTGCCTCCTGCGCCTTGTGGTAGGCATTCCGCAGCTCCTTCACTTTGACCCTGCACTGCAGTGTGTCCTGATCATGGCCCCTTTCTGTCATGCATCGTAATATCTGTCCGTAGGTATCATAATTCCTACAGCTAGAGCACAGCTGGGACGGGCCAGCCTCCTCTTCCCAAATGCAGAAAGCTGCTTTACAGCGCAGAAACTTGCTAGTGTAGACAAGGCCTACAATACCAGGTCCTTGGAAAGACGGATTTTAAGTAAGTTTTTATTAGTCATTCAGAGCTATTCACTACTTCCTCACAGACAGTAACAGAGAGCTTAGTCCCTCTCAGAGATCATTCAAAAATGCTAACATTGACTCATCCCTTTCCTTTCTTCTTGTTCTTCATGAAGTGAGGATAGTTCACTCCAGTCATAATGCAGCAGCCAGTGACGTGTAAAGAACAGGCTGTCTTGTTTACATAAATGATTGGGAACCACAGTTATTTGGGTACTGCATAATGGGAAGCCTAAAAATTAAGCAGTCAATGAGAAATGAGGGTGTCCAGCAGCTGTGAAAAGTAGACCCTATATAAACAGCACCAGTTCAATGTACTTATCTGCCCAAATATTTGGAGTCAATACTTGTCACTTCCTCTTGAGAACATCACACTTTAAATATGATGTTATATTTGTATGTTCTGACCAGAACAGCTCACGATACAGATAAATCCTCTTTAATTCTCTAAAAGAGTAGCAGAGGCATAGAACAGGTGAGGCATTATGTTAGGAGAGTCAGCCCGCTTTTTTAGGAGTAAATGGACCTAGACATATTTTGAAGTGTGTGTGAGAGAGGGATGGATTGTTACTGATCTTGGGAACAGGAATTTTAAAATCTTTTGTGAATGGAAATAGGACTGGTGTTAGTGTATTGACAATGTATATTTGGTGTCTGGGTAAAAGCAGTCTGATTTATAAAAAGATGACAAATAGTGTACAAGCTCACCCTGGCTGTTCTTAAAACTCCTGGGACTGGTGACAACGGAGCATTTGTTAATTAGTAGTTTGTGCATTAGTTTATTTTACTGAGTATGCCATTATTAAAAGGGAACAGAAAATACAATAAGGGCCCAACTGTGTGCTGATTTACACCCTGGTGACATTTTGATTTCTCCAGCTGACTTATTTATTGACCTCCTGGGATATAAGTGAGGGCAGAATTTGACCCCAAGGTATTTAGGCACAGAAAGAGGCACCAAGTTTTTCAAAATCCCACTAGGCACCTACCTGCATCTTTAGGGCACCTTAACACCTTTGAAAGTCACACCCTAAGTGCCAAATCTACAGTATTTTTTTTTTATTATTGCACTGCATCTTTTACATTAACATAACTGGGGCCACAGAGAGCAAATTCTCAGTTGGTGTAAACTGGTGTAGCAATCGATAGATCTGTGAAAACTTACAACAGCTGAGGATTTGGCTTATTATCTGGAATACAAACAGAAAAATAGCATGACCCCAAAGTTTTCTTTTTAAGAGAGAGAGAGAGAAATAGTGGGTAGAACATATTCCCTCCTCCCTCTGTGGTTGACCAGGAGTTGTGCCTAAGGTGACAATGATCTCAGCAGTTCTTTGCACTCATAGTGCTCATTAACAGCTGCTCTGCTTTGCTTTGTGACTCACTGCATTTCTGCAGCTGTAGATAAGGGAGCGATGAGTGATACCCAGACAGACTAACACGGCTGCTACTCTGAAAGGTTTCAGAGTGGTAGTCATGTTCATCTGTATTCGCAAAAACAACGAGGAGTCCTTGTGGCACCTTAGAGACTAACAAATTTATTTGGGCATAAGCTTTTGTGGGCTAAACCCCACTTCATCAGATGCATGGAGTGGAAAATACAGTAGAGAGGTATAAATACACAGCATATGAAAAGAGTTGCCTTACCAACTGTTTGAAATGGGCCACCTAGATTACATTGAACTCATTAGCACTACAAAAGTGATTTTTCCTCCCTTCTTGTCAACTGTTGAGAATAGTCCACTTCCACCTTAATTGAATTGGCTCATTAGCACTGACCCTCCACTTGGTAAGGCAACTCCCATCTTTTCATATGCTGTGTATTTATATCTCTCTACTGTATTTTCCACTCCATGCATCTGATGAAGTGTGTTTTAGCCCACGAAAGCTTATGCCCAAATAAATTTGTTAGTCTCTAAGGTGGCACAAGGACTCCTTGTTGTTTTTGCTGATACCCAGACAGTCACATCTGGAAAGTGGTTGAAAATGTCTCACTTCCATTCAGTGGGTCAAAGGAACTGTTTCCACCACAGTGAGAGAGAAGTCCCTGAGCTGCTGTAAACTTTTGCTAAGAAATTAAAATCCCAAAAGATTTCAGTATGTTGGCACTTCATTATGTTTCCTACCCCTTTTTCCAGCAGCATGAAAGCACTTTACGGACATTAATAAATGAATTCTCAGAACAACTAGGCATTATTCCCATTTTGGAAGGTAAAGCCTATATAAGTGAGATCAGAAGCAGGCCCTCTCTGCTTAGGAGGCAGTGGGGTCCATGGATTGGGAGTAAGCAAACCTCAGGGCCCAGACTGAAGCCCTTAGTCTACATTTAGGCACCTAAATAAACGAGGTCTGATTGTCTAAAAGTGCTGCAAATAAGCAATTCCCATTGCCTTTGAAAATCAGACTACTTATTTAGGTGCCTAAATATGGATTTAGGAGCCAACTTTCAGGCACCCAGGTGTGAAAATTCTGGCCATTATCTGTATAATGATCCACAACTGGAATCTCAAATCCAAATATTCTCCAACTTTGGGAAACTTCATATTTATATCGGGACCCAACGTTCACAGCTGGGTTGTATTAAATCCTGTGGATGGGATTGTCAAAAGCACTCAGCCTAACTCTTCTCCTATTGGTAAAATTCCCACTGACTTCAATGGGAGCATAGTTAGGGCAACACTGAATGCTTTTGCAAATTCCTCCCTATAGCTCTCAGCTGAGCTCAGCTGCCCCATTGTTATTGGCTTATAAATACTTTCCCTCTTATTATCAGATATTAAGCCCTTTTTAAGTGTGGTGGGCTGATTGTGAGGACTCTGAAGTCAGCCAGGGGTTGCTTTTATTTTACAGATTACCTGGGACACTGTGGGTGCAGCCTGCTCTGAAGAAGAGAAGTGGGATAGCATTAATTACCAAAGTGTGCAGGGAGTAGAAGAACTCTGCTAGTGATTAAGAATTTCCTGATAGAATGAAACTTGCAGCTGGCACATGTCAGATGTCTGATGAGTTCAAGGTCAGACATCTGATAGACACGGCTTCTCTAATTCAGTTGGACATAGCCACGGCCAGATGCTATCAAATCTGATGACAGAGGTTTATTTTCAGTGTGGGTTTGACTGATTTTTCTAGGCCATGTCTGTTCTTAATATTCTGCAGCTATCCCCAGTAAATATTTCACAGTGCTTTTATTAGTCAGCTCTCAGCTGGGACTGGGAACTGGTTGCTTTGAGGAATTTCCTGCTTTTAAAATTAGACTATCCCATAGTAGTGGGAATGTGTTAACCCAGGAATTCCTTACTCCCCAGATTGCAGTATGCTGGCTTCTTCACCTCACTATGTGGCAAATTAACTTTATTAGGCCATTTTCTGGTATCAGTTACCTCAGTGTAAATCCAGAGTCATTTGATTGAAGATATTCAGATAGTAAAGTGATGGGCATTAGTAGAAGAACCTGAATAGAAGAGAAGAGAAGTCAGAGGAGTAATTCTTGATTTACTCTGGTGCAAATGAGAGCAAAATCTGGACTGTTATTTCTCAGAGAATGTTACCCTCCTTTAGGAAAATGTTAATGCCTTTTTTTTATCAAACATATAAAGGTCTGATCTTCCATTGCTTTGCACCTCATATATCATCATTTCTGTCAGTGCACAGTGAGTGCAAATCATTACTAAGTGACAATGTAGTGTTTTACATTAATCCCGGTGTAACCAACTACGCAAGGCACTGGAGAATCAGACCCAGCATTCATAAGTGAACGGGAATACATGGAGAACATTGAACAATTTGCAAAGGCCTAGCTTGAGACATCTTAAAAGAGACCTCATATTATGAGGCTGAGTGCCCAGCACTTTCTGAAAAACAGGTCCCTTTTAAGTGTTTCAAGTTGAGCATCCAGAAATTGAGGGACCCCAAATCACTAATCACTTTTGAAAATCTTGATTTCTACTCTTCTTTAGATTTAGCTCTAGGACTTTGTAGCAGAGTCCCGTGATTAGCACTCTGGCCCGAATCTAGCAAAACAGTTAGAGCTTTGCGGGAGTGAAAAGTTCTCAGAACCTTGCAGCATTGAGCCTTAAAACAGGTTCTGGGCATCAGCCTTCTGATTTCTGTTCTTAGATCTATGCCTGAGTGACTGACCTTTGGGCAAGTCAGTCAAACCTCTCAGTGACTCAGTATGCTTGTGTAAAACAGGTATAATAATATTGACCTACCTCTCATGAGTGGCAATGAGATTGATTAATTAGTGTTTGTAAACTAAGGACACTTTGATCGAAGGCACTAGAGAAGTGCAAACTGCAATACAAACCCAAAGACCTAATCTAATTAAATGCCTAATATTGCTATTAGATTTGATAGCCAACCCGAGTGGTAGAAAATGGGTAAACTAACCTAACCTCCATATTTCCCAAATGAGAAGTGGGAAAGCTCTTTTTCCCCTCAACTACACTACTGTCTAACCCCATTTAAACAGCAGCTTTAACATCAATATTTTGATGCAACCGTTGCTAAAGTTTTGATTGCTTATTTCCTGTGCCAGAAAATGTTGCCACAAGTTAACTAAATTGCTCTTTAATTTTTTCATGACCATTAACAGGAGACATGGCGTGCCTTTTTCTATCCCACATCTAACTCTGCCAGGCCGGGCTGCCAGGGGCTCATTTCAGTACCACCAGCCCTTCATGCAATCAGCTCTGTGCATCTCCACCCCTATCTCCCCACCCAAGACAGGGTGATTTAATTGGTGTTGGTCCTGTTTTGAGCAGGGGGTTGGACTAGATGACCTCCAGAGTTCTCTTCCAACCCTAATCTTCTATGATTCTATAATTCTATGACCAGGAACATGACCATTGCCTTTTTTAAGTAGGCAAGTACTTTTTAGACTCAGTGCACAATCATGATTAGTCACTGACACCACCCTGTTACAACTCCCTGGGTTAATGCGGCACATTGTGTCAGCTACATGACCTACCTTTAGGATAATATTTTCAAAGGCTCATGACTCACTTGGATGCTTAAGTCCCATTTTCAAAGGTGACTTGGGCACTCAGGGCCAGATTTTTAAAGGTATTTCGGTGCCTAAAGATGCAGATAGGTGCCTATGGGGATTTGAAATCAGTGGGAGTTAGGTGCCTTTGAGCTTTTGAAAATCCTGCGAGGCACCTATCTGCATCTTTAGTTTATCAAAAAGAAGACTGAGAGGTGTTTTGATTGCAGTGTATAAGTACCTTCACAAGGAGAAAGTAGGGAGTGCTAATGAGCTCTTTAATCTAGAGGAAAAATATATAACAAAAACCAATGATGGGAAGCTGAAGCCAGACAAATTCAAATGAGAAATATTGCAGACATTATTAACAGTATTGGAACAAGCTATCAAGGGAAGTGGTGGATTCTCTGTCTCTTGAGGTCTTCAAATTAAGACTGACTGATTTCTGGAAGACATGCTTTAGCAGAAAGACAAGTGACTTTTTAGTAAAACACAATTTAGTAGGTTCAGTACAGGGGTAACTGGGTGCAATTTAATGGAATTTAAAATCAGATTAGATGATCTAATGGAGCCTTCTGGGCTTAAACTCTATGAACCTAAGAACTCAGGCTATAGCCTCAATGCACAGTTGTAAATGATGAACCATAACACCTTCTTTTGAGAGTGCGACAATAGTTGCAGAGCATGTGATGGTGGTAATTTAATTTGGCAGTACCTATGCCTTTTTCATTTGAGGATCTCAAAGCTCTTTCCAGACAGATGAATTCAGCCACTGTGAAGTAGATGCTGCTATTCTTATTATCAATGCAAGCTTCTAGCAACCTCAGATTCTGGCATTTCCTAACTTTTGAGTGCTTGACTTTTCAACCTTCATGTTCTTTTAATCTAGTTTGTTGTGCGTAATCACAATATGGGACAGCAACCACGCATGTCATGCCAGTAACCCTACTGTAAGATGCAGGGGATCTGCAGGGTGCTGCGATAGTTTTTTAGAAGGGTAAAAATGGAAATAATTAACAATGGTGAATTCCACAGACTTAACTGAAAGAAGCTACTTTAAAATCATTTGAACTGAAATAGCTCACTTAAATGTTCTTGTTTTGATTCCGAATCCGGGATAGAACAAATGCTCAGCATACAGTCTATCAGAGGGGTAGAAAGATCAATTCACACCAAGGATATCAACTAGAGCTCAGAAAACAGAAAGTGAAGATATGGGTGTCTCATTTCACTTGTATTTGTTTCTTTCTCTTCTGACTGCATTTCAGTTTATGCTGTGAACATGGACTGAAGTTGCAGCAGGCTAGAGATGTCAGAGCGGATATAAACATGAGAGCACCACAGGGCTTTAGACGCCACAGGGTATAAATATGGGAGGACAGGAGGGTTATGGAATATAAACATGGGAGCGTAGCAGGGTCACAAGCAGTAAACATGGGCTAAGAAAGAAGATACTGTATAAACATGATGAATACAACAGAATAAGAACCTGTCTGGGAATTCAGCCGAACTACAGAAGTTACAAGATATAAACAGGGAAGTGTGGCAGGGTCACTGGCTATTAATATGGGAGTGCAGCTAAGGAGGAGGATAGTGTATAAATATAGGAATGCAATAGAGTAAGAGGCAATGAACATGAGAGTGCAGCAGAACGATAGATGTCACAGGATATAAACATGGGAATATACAGACCTCCGGGTTATAAACATGGGAGTGCAGCATAGAAGCCATAGGATATATAGCATGGGTAGAGATGTCAGATCCTGAGCTTCAGTGGGGGAGGGGCAACCAGAAGTTATATAAGGCAAATTCTCTTTGTTAATAATCCTGTTTTATTGCCTGCATAAAGTAGAAGGAGACATGGCTCTTTCTGCAGGGAGAGAGGTTCAGAGCATAACGAGTCTTGTGTTTACACAAAAATCTAAACAAGCTAAACAAATTTGCTTTAAGAAATTATTAACCTAGTGTCTCCAGGATTTTATTATCAGATTGATTTAAGCTGTTCCTACTTCCGATCTTGGAATTCACATGCATAAGACGTGCTTAATCATCATAAGATCTGATCTGACACCCACTGAAGTGATTGGAAAAATCCCCTGGATTTCAATGAGCAGTAGATCATGCCATAGGGGTTAAACTTACTGGTATATCTTTCCAGTGTATTATTAGAATTTTTATTATGCTCCATGAGCTATAGCATTTTCAAGGTCACCACATTGACACCAGAGTCATTAACGAATCAGAGTTATGGGTAGAACACAGGATAACAATCATGTTCATCTGATGTAGGGGAGGGAATTATGTTAAACAAAAAGCTGTCAAAGATGTAGCAAACTTAAGTTTGAAGTTGTGCCCCTGTTATAACTAAAGTTCTATAGAATGCAATAGAAAATGATCATCTTTCTTGAGGAGATTAGAACCACTATTTAGAATTTGCTTACATTTTATACAATGGTTAAAAAAACCCTATAGAAAGGATAGGCTTTACAGATTTTTTTTAAAAAAATTACTATAAAAATGTATTGTTTTCATCCTATTAAAGTATATAGTACTTTCCTTAAAGGCTCTCAGAGATACTTGCCCAAAATAAAAAGTATAAAGTTACAAATGAGCGTTATACAAAATAGGCATTGTATCTGATAAAGACACCACAGTGACTGGAAAATTATGAAACAATCATTTTTATGTAGCACCTTTCAAATTATCCAAGTAACTCAAGGAGTTTTACAACATTTGTTAGAGCCTATTCTGCTAGCCTTACACTGAATAGTATTTTACTGCACCAAGAAACATGACAAAATCAGACCCTATGTAACCTACCGAACCCATATGAAAAGTCCTATGGACTTTAACAAAGAATGCTAAGCTATCTAGAGCTGTAGAATTCTTGAGGAGGGATCTCACCCTGTATTAAATTCTGTAGGGTTTGAGAGTCATTTCTACAGAACACCTAGTTAATTTCTGTAAAACCTGTTTGGTTTAATCCTAAATCTGATACGACTTTTCCATAGACACCTAATCTTATACACACTGCATGATTTTCTCGTTTATGTGGGTAGTCCTCACAGTCCTGAATAATCATAGATATACATGAGTAAGGATTTGCATGACTGGGGCCACAGTGAGTCAGTGACAGTGGTGGAAATTAAACTCAAAGAGTCCTTAAAGCAAAGCCACTGCTTGAACCACTAGACAAAACTCTTAGGCAGGCCATTTATTTATGTGAATACCAAGAGAATATTAAACAAGCTTCCAGATGCACTTGCTTGTATGTTTTACTTGATAACATCAGTCTAGCAACTGAGGTAATGGAGATGTGGCTAAATCAGGAAACTGACCAGGAATTTAAGAGAGTGGATATGTATTGTTTATGGGAAAGAGAGACACTCTGCAAGGAGGAGGATATGTGGCAATTCTTGGGGGTGGAAAGACATCATGATGTCTGGGTAAAGAACTGTTTGTGCAATCTGTCTTGGAAGGTAGAAACCAGCTGAGTTAAGAAGTAAAGTATACTAGATAACCAAAACAATCCCAGGAGGATACTGTGATCTGGCTCCAGAGGGAGGCACAAAGGGTATATTACAACATGTTTCTGTAAACATGAGAGATTCCTGAAAGGCTAAAACACAGATCATAGGGGAGTTTGATAAATGACTGTCCTCTCTCACAGCACTTGGGACATAATCAAAACCCCTGCTGGACTACTTTTTAAAAAATTCAGATGTTGTGCAAAACATGCAAGTAATCTTTGGGATGGTATATTTGTTTACAAACTGGCAATTGCTTAGAATGCAGTGAGAAATTTTTTTTAATTTTTGTTTGTGCATACTAAAAATATGCATATTGACAGCCAGAATGATTGGTTAGCTTGAATATCCAGCCTGTCTGATTGGTTAACTGTGCTGCTGACTTGCATGATTTTATTGTGAGTCTCACAAAATGTGTTGTTTTTCTTAAAGCCCCAGCTCCTAGAGTCAAGTGATTTCATGAGAATCTCAGGTTTCATTTAAAAAAATAAATCTTGTCTTCATGGTTGTGGAGAAAAGCCTAAAAACATGAACAGAATGAATCCTAAGGGCTCAAAACTCTGAGGCCAAACCCTACATTTATTATTTTTTAAATTCTCATGACTTTTAAGCCAATCTCTTCATTTTACAGGGCCTGACTCTTGATTTTTGAACAACTGGAGTTAACAATACTGGGTTAGACTGACCCACTGTTGATTGGGGAAAGATCCCATTGCCCATTGAAGTCTATGGTGGTTTTGGATCAAGCCTTTAATGAGTCTGTTTCTCTCTTTAAGGTCTTCTCTCTCTGTCTGCTGCCAGTATGGGTCCCCTCATCTTTCTCTCTTGCTCTTTTTAGCGTCTACTCCCACTGCTTCCACAACCCTAATTCCCTGGTCCAGTCATTCATTGATTAGTTTAGCTACTTTAGTTAGTAATTTCCTTCCTTCGACTTACCTCTCATTCTCACCCCAAGGCCCACGCTCATCCCCGGTGTACCTCCATTTGACAAGTTAAATCTGACCCTCCTTTTCCAGGGACCTATCTCTGCATATCAGCCCTATTTTATGTTCTTTTTACCTAGAACATGTATGCAGATATTATGGCAAACTTGAATAAAACTTAAAATATGTATGTCTAAGAGGACACATAATATAGGACAAGTATGAGCTCGAGAAGATTTTTATGGTGGAAATATAAATACTTGGGAGGAAAAAAGTGAAGGATGGAGGGGTTTTAATGGAAATGCTTATAGGTCCTTCATGATGGAAAACATGGGCCAGATCCTCAGCTGGTGTAAATCCAGTGAAGGCAACAGAGTGACATCAGTTTACACCAACTTAGGATCAGGCCTGATGGTCATGTTTTATTAAAACATGTACATAGCACAAATAAAAAGTACCTGAAAATGTGGGCTTCTAGAGGCATCGGAGAAGGCTGTGAGCCAAGTATGACATCTTCAAACAGTTCCAAGTTATAAAAATGCATATTGCTGCCTGTACTGTTAAAAGGACTTTGAACTGAGGTTTTATTCTGAATTCTCCCCTCATGAAATAAAACAATTCCATGTGGCTCTTTATAGCCTTTCAGCTCCTTGGAGCTTGTTCTGTATAAAGTTGCACTACTGGAGCTGTTAAAACTATTGTGTAATGGAGTGAGATCACAGAATATCTTAGTTCATGCTGCCTGCACTATCTTGCCTGGCTGATGGTTAATCACCGTTAAAACATTAAGGAACAAATCATGTAGAATTACAAGATTGATTTGTACAGTGGTAGAAAATCCAGGCATGCGACTGATCTTTAAAACAAGAGACCAAATTCATCTTCAGTGAATGTCAGTGCAGCTTTATTGGCTCCACCATGGCTGCATTTGGCCCAGTAGCTTGCGGAGAAAGCAGGCTTTTGTTTGCTAACTATGTATTTGTTAAAAGAACAAGAGTACTTGTGGCACCTTAGAGACTAACACATTTATTTGAGCATAAGCTTTCGTGGTCTCTAAGGTGCCACAAGTACTCCTGTTCTTTTTGCGGATACAGACTAACACGGCTGCTACTCTGAAACCTATGTATTTGTTAATGATTTAGGCCTCTACATGAACAAAGACAATGGCAGTGTAATGATTTCAAATGCGATATTTGGGCTTTGAATGTTAAATGGAAGACTTTACAGAATTCTTGGGCTCTGACCTTTTATCTTGAGCATGATGATTGTCAGATTAAAGAATCTCAGACAACCAGAAACGATCATCCGTGGTGGAATTTTCCTTTGAAGTGGATACTGGTCTTTTTTTTTTAATCTTATACTAAAAGGCTATCAGCATGCGAGTCATGAACAACAAACAGCCCAGTTTCCTGTTTTGTGCACTCATGAAAGCATTCGTAGAAGTCAGTGGGTTCTCTCAGTCCATTTATTTACAATAGAGGCTCGGGAAATGCAATATGAAAATGAACACAGCATATTTCTCTATACTGCTTCTTGGCCAAGGGTATTATGAGCTTTGTATTGGGTACAGGCAGGGATACAACCTTTGTGGTTCATTTGGTTTTTAACCACTGTGAAAAACACTGGACCCACGGGATGTGCAACAGACATAACAAAATACAGTACTTTAAACTAAAAATAGGCTTTTGGATACCTCTGAACAGAAGTAAGATTGCTCTAATTTCTGAGGCGAGATTAAAAGAGTTAAATGCATTTAGCTTGATAAAAGAAAAGGAGGACTTGTGGCACCTTAGAGACTAACAAATTTATTTGAGCATAAACTTTCGTGAAAGTTTATGCTCAAATAAATTTGATAGTCTCTAAGGTGCCACAAGTCCTCCTTTTCTTTTTGTGGATACAGACTAACACAGCTGCTACTCTGAAACTTAGCTTGATAAAATGATAACTAATGGGACATGACAGTTCACAAATATTTGGAGGGTGTTAACACCATAATGTTTCAGTGACACGTCATGTTTTGTTTGCTTGCATAGGTATGACCTGTAGGCAGTAGCTACACCTCAGAATAAACAATTCAGTCAGAGAGAACAGACTTTGCTGGTGATTGCTCGGGCTGGCTGAAAGGGGAAGGATGCAAATATCCTAGGTACAGTGGTTTAAACAGTTTCAGGTAAAACAATAACTGTTCCTATCTGGTGAGGGCAGCCCACTAGAGGATTAGGGCTCCTCAGGACTAGTGGCTGGGGTGTCTTTCCAGCCCAGTCTCTGCTAGAGATGAACAGGAGTTTGTATGTTTTCATGCCAGGTTCTGTTAGTGATGTGTCTCATTAGGGCCTCACTGCACTGGCTCTCAGCCCAATCCCCACAGGATCTGACCCACTCCTGATGTATCCATCACAGTCTGTTCACACAGGAGTGTGAGTGCTGCACACAGTTTCCCCAGCAGTCTCCCCTGTATTCAGATTCCCTGCTACTCCTGTCTAGCCATGAGGCCACCGCTTTTCAAGTGTGAGGTCTCTTCCTGGGTCACAGTCTTTCCATACAGTTCTGCCTCCTCCCCACACTGTCCAGGGGGTGGGGATGTGCCTATGTGTCCATCCTGGAAGGTCATAGGTCAGTGGGGAGCGGGTTGGTGGGAAGGGTAGTTTCCTGCTTACCTGATTCACCACATCTGTAAAATTATGATAACACTGACACATAAACCTCCAAGGGACACTGTAAGCATGCATTAGTTTATGTTTGTGAAGCGATTTGGAAGTGACCAGCTCTGTAACAGTATTATCTTGCATGAAAGCTGGTTCTGAGAAGCTGGCAGCCTTCTTTATAGACAAACAAAGTTCAGAAAAACAGATTGAAATCAACCAAATCCCCAGACTTCTGGATGCTTGCCTATCACTAATTAATATCAATGGGCTGGTGCCCTGCTGTAACATGATAGTGCTTTTTTTGGAGAGAAAAAGCACAAAAAGCCTTCTAGCATATTGTTCTAGCATATAGGAAGCCTGCAGGGTAGCTGTTGTAATCTTTACAGAGGAGTTCTGTGTAAGTTACAAAACAGAATTTCAGGACTGGATCCAGATGTCATTACAGAAGCTAGAATGAAATCTGAAAATCTTTTAATCTATTTATCAAAATGTCTGCAGCACTTCCCATTTTAAAGAGGGAGAATGAATAAATCTTCAACAAAGAAGGTTAATTTTTATCCAGTAGTGCCTTTAGAAAAAGAGTTTTAAAAAAATCAATGTAGACCCACTGACTCTTGCCAACTCTTCCTTACTTAGAGACATTTGTACTACAGACAGCAAATGGCATTTTGGGTTTGTGGGAAACAGGACAAAGAGGCTAGGTCATCTATTGTATTTAACAGCAGTTATATTAAAGGAGATTCAGCTCTTGTTAGCACTGGAACACACCTAGGCACCCAACAATTTCCTGCAGGTTGATAACAGATACAAGCTGCACAAGGACTTATGATTGAAGAGACTGCTGCATTTCCCCTTGCAGAAATGCTAAGGAATTCTTGGAATAGTGTGATGTGAAATACCAGCCTATTTTGTAATTTCCACCATTCAGTTTCTTACTGTTGTATTTTTTTTAAAATAGCTTATTTACTGAAGGGGCCATAGTACAGAAGCCATATACACCTTGGTGCCTCAGTTTGTCCAGCTCTGGAATGGGTGTAAAAATCCTGACTTCTTTCTGTAATGCACTTTGAGGTCTCTGGTAGTGCCGAGTTTATATGTGAAAAGCCTAAATTAGCAGGCCATTATTTTCAAATATGGTGTCTGTTGTTAGGCTTCTCTGTACATATTCAGACACCTAAACAAAGGCTCAGTCCTGAATGGAATAAATGAACAGTCTCTGCCCCAAAGACCTTTTCCTTATCCTACACATGTCTCAGCTTTTCTCGTTGTAAAATCAACAATAATAGTAACATATGTCTCAGGGGTGTTGTTAGTAAAGCTTAGCAAAATTTTTCATATATATATATATATATATCAATAGTTTGCTAAAAAAAAAAAATTCAAGTTTGGGGTGACCAAAACAATTAGCGAATATGGGTCAATTTTGGCAACTTCTTTCAGTTGAATAATAAAATTTTTTAAATGTCCAAATGATTCATTTCGGCATTTCCAAAATGAAACATTTCGACATTTCATTTTGGAAAGATGTTTTGTTTCAGAATTGGAGTCAATTTTATTTAAAAATTCATTAAAAAGTTTAAAACCCTCAAAAACTAAATGTTTAATATTGGATCAAATAAAATGTTTTGTTCAGCTGAAAAAGATTTTTTTTTAACATTTTCATTCTGAAGAAAAAAATAAAAAATTTTTGTTTTGGGTTGACCCAAACCACTTTTTTTTTTTTTTTAAATTTTGGTTTGACAACCTAGCTGAAAAATTGGCTATTCACACTGCTCTAGTTTTCAGGCTTTAACTGTGGAGGAAGTAGTCCCAACTCCTCTAAGCTTGAGTTCAGTTTTGCAATTAACATTTTGTAACCAACTGATGCAAAATAAAATCACCACTTTTTTTCTCTCTCTCACTGTCATTATTAAAAAGACAAACTGTGCTCTAAAAAGATGCTTAATTCCAGCCTGTAGTTCTCTTGAGTGCTTTTTCTTCCTTCACACTATTTTCCTAAATTTTCTTACACAATATATATGAGAAAACCAAAAATCCAATTAAGAAAAACCCTGGGAAAGATAAAGTGTTGTTTGAATGTGAGCTGTTGAGAGAGCCAGGAAAAGTGAGTTACATGCAGGGCTTAAATAATCAGCCTCACTGTAATTGTTATCTGCATGTCTGTTGGATTTTTCACTAATGATGCGGCAATACTGGTTTGGGTTTTCCTTTCTGCTTTCAGGGTTCACAGTGTGAGCAGGTCTCCACAAGTTCCTTCCTTATTGCTTTGGTATCATGAAAAATAAAAACTTGCTTAAAAAAAAAAAAACAAGGTAATGAGCTCAGACCTGGAGAAAACATTTGGCTCAGAATTATTTAGCACGGGGCAGATTTTATCTGATGTAAAGAATAAAGATTTTACCTGATGTAAAGAATAAAAAACAATCCTAGGTTTGATTCCTATCCATTCTGGATGATCACTATTCTCCAGGCTCAGGTTGCCATTTTAATGAGCGCTTCTTATTTGGCCAGCTATGAGCACTGACTGCAGGGGGGAAATGAAGCCCAGTTTCATTAGGGGAGTTTCAGCTGTAACTGAAACAACACTTCCTTTTGGTACTCAGTGGCTCAAAAGCTACAAGGCCGAATTCAGAGTATAAGGTGGTAGGAATTATATTTTTTTATACTCCATTAAACCCAGACTGTCTTAGCCCCACTCACTGATGTCTAAGAATCTCACTTGGTGTAACATGCATCCTGAGGAACTTGAAGAAGGTGTATTTAGCAGAGGCGGACTCTGGGGGGGGCAGAGCCTACTTTCATTATACAGTCTTACAGTCTCCTTGCTTTTCTTTGCACACTGCTCATTGCTGGCCCCTTAGCATAGGGGTGAACCTCTGTTTAGAATCCTTTACACTCACAGGTCATATTCAGACAGGATGTGTCAGGGAAGTGGTCATGTCAGTGATGGTAAGTGGCTGTGATTGTAACTAAGAAAGTGTGGGGTGCAGTGCACCAACTTGACTGTGCTAAATTCTGCCAACTCCTTTGAAATGAGTTGCATAGGTGCACTGAAGAGAGGGATTAGCCTTTAGGCCCCAGTTTAGACTCCCTGTTGACTTAGTCTGTATTCTTCTACCTTTGAATTTGGTCCATATTATTTAGAGAGGCAATAGTGTTGCAGCTGCCATCTTGTCTGACGCTGGGGATTGAATCAGGGACCTTCAGAGCTGACAGCACGAGTCCATACAGCTTGAGAGCAAGACTCAATCCAAGAGCTATAATAGACTCACATCTTCTGTGTGGATTGGGCACAAAGAAGGACATGCAACACACCCTAGCCAGTGGGTTTCTTATGTGCTTCCTCTGGACAGAGGAAGCTTGCCCCGAGCATCTGAGGCCCACAGCAATTTGAATCCCAGATGGGCCATGTTTTATCTGACAGCCGCCATCGTGGAGCTGGGGATGAGGGGTTTGGGGTGTGGGAGTGCCTCATGGCTGGGGCAGGGGCTTGGGGTGTGGGAAGGCCTCAGGGCACTGGGTAGAGGCTCTGGGTAGGGCCAGGGATGAGGAGTTTGGGGTGCAGGTAGGGGGGCTGGGTTTGGGGGGGCTCAGGACTGAGGCAGGGCATTGGGGTGCAGGGTTGGGGTATGGGCTTACCTCAGGTGGCTCCCGGTCAGCGGTGCAGTGTAGAGGCAGTCTTCCTGTGCGTTCTGGCACCGTGGACCATGTTGCACCCCAGAAGTCGCCAGCAGGTTCAGCTCCTAGGCAAAGGCATAAAAGTGGCTCTGTGCGGCTCTCACCCACAGGCACACAATACTCCCCACCCCCACCTAGGAGCCGAACCTGCTGGCCACTTCTGGGGTGCAGTGTGGTGTTGGAACAGATAGGGACTAGCCTGCCTTAGCTCTGCAGCATGACCAACAGGGCTTTTAATGGCTGGGTCGGCGGTGCTGACAAGAGCCGCCACAACCCAGTCCCTTCCATTCTGCAACCCAGTTCTGGGTCACGGCCCACAGTTTGAAAACCACTGCCGTAGCCTATGTCTCTCTCTCTCTCATATAATATGTGATCTATTGCAATAAAAAAAGGAAGAAAAAGAGGAAGTAGTAACAGTAGTTTCAGCCCTAAGAGTTGCAGTCTAAAAGCATGAATGGTACAATGTAATAATATACTGTACAGTCATAGATATGATGTAGGGCTGGAAAGGACCTTGAGAGGTCATCTAGTCCATCCCTGTATGCTGAGGTAGAATTAAGTATACCGAGACCAGCCCTGGCAAGTGTTTGTCTAATCTGTTCTTAAAAACCTTCAGCGACAGGGATTCCACAACCTCCCTTGGTAACACATTCCAGTGCCTTACCACCCTTATAATTAGAAAGTTTTTCCTAATATCTACCAGTGGTTCTCAAACTGTGGGTCAGGACCCTAAAGTGGGTCGTGACCCTGTTTTAATGGGGTCACCAGGGCTGGTGTGAGACGTGCTGGGGCCCGGGGACCAAGCCCAAGCCCCACCGCCTGGAGGGCCGAAGCTGAGGCCTGAGGGCTTCAGCCCTGGGCGGCAGGGCTCAGGCTTTGGCTCCAGCCCTGGGCAGTGGGGCTCAGGTAGTAGGCCCCCGGCCCAGGGCTGACAGCCTTGGGCTTCAGCTTGGCCCCCTTCCATGAGGCAGTGGGGCTCAGGCTTTGAATTTGGCCCCCCTACCTGGGAAGGTGAGGTTCAGGTGAGTGAGCAAGTGACCAGGGGCTGCTAACAGGGAGTTTCGAGAGGGAGTTCTCCAGGTGAAGGAAGAGCAAATACGAGACCCTTGGGGTAAGTGGCTGTCTGTAGTGTGTTTTAGAGTTTGGGGGTTACGTGCTGTGTGCTGACCTTGTGTTTGTTTGTTTGTTTGTTTGTTTGAAGGACCGTTTGCTATGGCCGGCAGTTAGAAGCTGTGAGCTTCTAAACAAGGTTTGAAATTTACAAAAAGAAAAGGAGTACTTGTGGCACCTTAGAGACTAACCAATTTATTTGAGCATGAGCTTTCGTGAGCTACAGCTCACTTCATCGGATGCATACTGTGGAAATTGCAGAAGACATTATTATATACATAGACACCATGAAACAATACCTCCTCCCACACCACTCTCCTGCTGGTAATAGCTTATCTAAAGTGATCATCAAGAAGGGCCATTTCCAGCACAAATCCAGGTTTTTTAGACGCCTCTGGTCACTGGCTGAGCCTTAGGCAGGGGGCGGGGCTATCAAGGAGGCCAGGGCTTTATAAAGCAGTAAGCAAGCGGCCAGGGGCCACTAACAGGGAGTTTTGAGAAGGAGTTTGGAAGGGGAGAGGGAAGGGGGCGAGGTACACTTGCCATTCTTTAAAACTTTTACACTAAACTATAATCAAAACTTCTTGATTTAAACAAAAACCCTATAATTAACCTAGGTAACTCTAGGAGAAAATGCAGGCAGAAGCCCAGCCGCAGACTGGGGGCTATCCGAGCAAATTAGTTGAAACAATAGTAAAGAATAAAATTGTCAGACACATAGAAGAACATACATTGTTGGGCAAAAGTCAACATGGCTTCTGTAAAGGGAAATCATGTCTTACTAATCTATTAGAGTTCTTTCAGGGGGGTCAACAAACATGTGGACAAGGGGGATCCAGTGGACATAGTGTATTTGGATTTCCAGAAATCCTTTGACAAGGTCCCTCACCAAAGGCTCTTATGTAAATTAAGTTGTCATGGGATAAGAGGGAAGATCCTTTCATGGATTGAGAACTGGTTAAAAGACAGGGAACAAAGGGTAGGAATAAATGGTAAATTTTCAGAATGGAGAGGGGTAACTAGTGGTGTTCCCCAAGGGTCAGTCCTAGGACCAATCCTATTCAACCTATTCATAAATGATCTGGAGAAAGGGATAATCAGCGAGGTGGCAAAGTTTGAAGATAATACTAAACTGCTCAAGATAGTTAAGACTAAAGCAGACTGTGAAGAACTTTAAAAAGATCTCACAAAACTAAGTGATTGGGCAACAAAATGGCAAATGAAATTTAATGTGGATAAATGTAAAGTAATGCACATTGGAAAAAATAACCCCAACTATACATACAATATGATGGGGGCTAATTTAGCTACAACTAATCAGGAGAAAGATCTTGGCGTCATCGTGGATAGTTCTCTGAAGACGTCTATGCAGTGTGCAGTGGCAGTCAAAAAAGCAAATGGGATGTTAGGAATAATTAAAAAAGGGATAGAGAATAAGATGGAGAATATCTTATTGCCCTTATATAAATCCATGGTACGGCCACATCTTGAATACTGTGTACAGATGTGGTCCCCTCATCTCAAAAAAGATATACTGGCATTAGAAAAGGTTCAGAAAAGGGCAACTAAAATGATTAGGGGTTTGAAACGGGTCCCATATGAGGAGAGATTAAAGAGGTTAGGACTTTTCAGCTTGGAAAAGAGGAGACTAAGGGGGGATATGATAGAGGTCTATAAAATCATGAGTGGTGTGGAGAAAGTGAATAAGGAAAAGTTATTTACTTGTTCCCATAATATAAGAACTAGGGGCCACCAAATGAAATTAATGGGTAGCAGGTTTAAAACAAATAAAAGGAAATACTTCTTCACTCCGCGCACAGTCAACCTGTGGAACTCCTTGCCTGAGGAGGTTGTGAAGGCTAGGACCATAACAGGGTTTAAAAGAGAACTGGATACATTCATGGAGGTTAAGTCCATTAATGGCTATTAGCCAGGATGGGTAATAAATGGTGTCCCCTAGCCTCTGTTTGTCAGAGGGTGGAGATTGATGGCAGGAGAGAGATCACTGATCATTACCTGTTAGGTTCACTCCTTCTGGGGCACCTGGCATTGGCCACTGTTGGTAGACAGGATACTGGGCTGGATGGACCTTTGGTCTGACCCAGTATGGCCATTCTTATGTTCTTAGGTGGGCTTCGGTCCCCGTCCTCCGCCCCGGGCTCACGTGATATATTTTGTGCTCAGAAAGGGGTCACAGTACAATGAAGTTTGAGAACCGCTAACCTAATCTCCCTTGCTGCAGTATTCCTCTCATTTCTCTTATTTTAGCCATTACGTATTGCTTGGGTGTAGGTAGGGATGAAAATCAGTACAACATTCTAGTCCTTTACCCACCACAGGAAATGGTAAATTCATCGTCTTGAGACTGGATGTCTCTAAAATAGATGCACTAGTTCAAACACAAAGCACCAGCCTGGATAGTGTTCATTTACATAGTAGAAAAGAATAATTCCTTCCCCTGCATGAATTACTGGGCAACATTCTATGTCCTGTGTTATACATGAGGTCAGACTAAATGATCATAGTAATCCCAGGGTCTGTCTTAAAATCTGTTATTCACTGCAGCCCTTGGTGCCAGTCTGACTGAAGTCACAAGGAAATTATGTTAGAGGATGAAGAGAAAGAGGAGGAATCGAGAAATGCAAGTGAGTGGGTATGATATACTGTATTTGTTAATTGCTTTGGGAAGGTGCATCCTTCATTGTTGCCAATAAGAAGGGAGAAGGCCTTCCCTCAAGTCTGAGGTAGGGGGAATTTCAGCTGAAGTGAGCTTTGCCTGAATAAGGGCTTGAGGTGTCACACCTGCTTCAATTGACTTAGTTCCTCTTTGGGGCAGGGGCGGCGAGTTATATGAGCCCGTGGGGCCCACGCTCCAGCAATATTCAGGGCACAAGGGCCCGGCTCCACCAATGTTTGGAGCCTGGTCTCTCCCCTGGCCCCACTTGCTGCCCTTGCGCGCCTTCCGCCCTGCCTGAGCCCTGGGCAGCGGGCAGCTGCCCCCTGCAGCTCTGCACTGTGCTCTGCCCGCTCCCAGCATCAACTGCCGTCGCAAGGTCCTAGTGCCCCCCACCCAGTAGCGCCAGGGCAGGTTGACCCAGGCTGACCCTGACCTTCCACCTCAGATGGACGGACCGACCCTTCCCTTTTCCGGTGGGACCCTCCACCAATACAGGGCCTCTCTCCCCCCGCCCGCAGACACTGCTCCTGCCCCACACTGGGCAAGGGGCAGCCCCATCCCCCACCCCCAGTGAGGCTACAGTGAGGGGCAGCAGCAGGGGAGGAGACGCACACGTGATCGCAGCCCTCCTGCCCCGCACCCACCACAGGGGAGACGAGGGGGCTTCCTGGACCTGAAAGGGGCCCTAGGAGCAAGTGCAGTGACAGTGGTGCGAGGTGTGTGCACTGCCAGAGTGGAGAGGGGAGCCCCTCCCCTGGAACTTGCTACTGCCAGCAGGGAGAGGGCTGGGGGGAATCCTCCTCTCTGGCCCCAGCCCAGGGCAGCCTGCCTGCACCCCAAACTCCTCATCCTCAGCCCCGCCCCAGAGCCCGTACCCCCAGCCAGAGCCCGCACCCCAACCCTCTGCCCCGGCCCTGAGCCCCCTCGTGCACCATGAACCCCTCATCCCGAGCCCCACCCCGCAGCCCCAGAGCCCTCACATTTTTACATTAATTTTTAAAAATAAATATTGGCTTACAAGACACGTGGGCGGGGGGCAGGACCTGGACCCGTTCTGGGCACTACCAAAAATTATACAAACCTGCTGCCCCTGCTCTGGGGTTGTTTCCCAGTTTGCAATAGAGTGGTGATCACTTAAGGACAGTGGGCAGAAGGAATGCAAAAATCCAGGCCTGACTTGGCAAACCTCTGAGATGCTTGTGAAGCCCTTTCACAGGGGGGCTGCGAGAAGGTGGTCACATACTACAGTAATGAGGGTCATGTATGTACCATAGATAGAAAGATTAGAAATTCCTGATTTCTCCCTTTTTCTCATTGTGGTGACCATTCCTCCATCAAACAGACTGAGAGCAGTTTCTTTGAGTGCCAGGGTTCCCAAAGTCTGGCACCACGTACCACTGGTGCTGTGTGAGCTTCATGTTCCATCCATTCATTTCACAACCATTTTTTAAGAAGGTGGTACATGAACCAATAATGTCTGGAAACTGCTGCTCTAGATCCCATAAGAATGGCCATACTGGGTCAGACCAAAGGTCCATCTAGCCCAGTATCCTGTCTTCCAACAGTGGCCAATGCCACGTGCGCCCAAGGGAACGAACAGAACAGGTAATGAACATAGAATCATAGAATATCAGGGTTGGAAGGGACCACAGGAGGTCATCTAGTCCAACCCCCTGCTCAAAGCAGGACTGATCCCCAATTAAATCATCCCAGCCAGGGCTTTGTCAAGCCTGACCTTAAAAACTTCTAAGGAAGGAGATTCCACCACCTCTCTAGGTAATGCATTCCAGTGTTTCACCACCCTCATAGTGAAAAAGTTTTTCCTAATATCCAACCTAAACCTCCCCCACTGCAACTTGAGACCATTACTCCTTGTTTTGTCATCTGTTACCACTGAGAACAGTCTAGAGCCATCCTCTTTGGAACCCCCTTTCAGGTAGTTGAAAGCAGCTATCAAATCCCCCCTCATTCTTCTCTTCTGCAGACAAAACATCCCCAGTTCTCTCAGCCTCTCCTCATAAGTCATGTGTTCCAGTCCCCTAATCATTTTTGTTGCCCTCCGCTGGACTCTTTCCAATTTTTCCACATCCTTCTTGTAGTGTGGGGCCCAAAACTGGACACAGTACTCCAGATGAGGCTTCACCAGTGTCGAATAGAGGGGAACGATCACGTCCCTCGATCTGCTGGCAATGCCCCTACTTATACATCCCAAAATGCCATTGGCTTTCTTGGCAACAAGGGCACACTGTTGACTCATATCCATTCTCTGTTGCACACTGCCAGCTTCTGGCAAACAGAGACTAGGGACACCATCCCTGCCCATCCTAGCTAATAGCCATTGATGGACCTGTCCTCATCCAGGTCCATCTAGTTCTTTTTTGAACCATGTTATAGCCTTGAGCCCTGTTATAGTCCATCAATGCCTATTCTTGTATCAGCCATAAAGCATCCATTAAAGGGGTAGGAGGTCTTCCCAGTCCCATTTCCAGAGTGGAATGTGATTGCTCCTGGAGCAGCATGAATGTCTCCTCTTTAGTTCTGCACTCTCAGACCCAACCAGCAAGGGCTGTTTTCACAGATGCATGAATGCTGATTGCCAGGATCACCTCAATTTCCACTTTTCCCCAGAGCTACAGAATCCAGTTCCAATCAGCCACTGATATCTCACATCTTCAAACTCAGATGTTATCAGTGAAATTTGGGATCCTTTATGAGGTGCCAGTAATCTTACAATGACTTTTTTTCCTGCCCAGCCTTCATTAGGGTATGTTCTGTATCATAAAGAAAACATCAGATCATTTGCATCAATCAATCTATCCTCTCCCCTTTGAAAAACCATGAATTAACAGCCTGCCTGTGACTAAGCAAGCAAATCAGCAGCAGTTTAAATAAGCTCCTGAATCAGAAGGAGCAGGGGGAAAAAGGGATCTGAATAAGCCTTAATCACTTACAAGTCTCAACATGAACAATTAGGTGTTTTACTGTTGTTCTGACTCACCAGTTAAATGCATGACACTGACTTTCATGGATGGCAGTAAGACCTTCACACTTGGACTGTGGGAAGGAAGTAGTGGGTGCAGTGGAACCATTTATGCAGCAAGTTAAGTGTTTCCTGTATGCATTCCTGTAGCCAATGTACTATGAAATCTGCCCAGAAGATAAAAACCTATAAAGAGAAAGAGATCCCAAGAAGGCAGGTGGAAAAAAACCCGTCAAACACAAACAAATCCATCTTTGCACTTTCTTAAGTGTTTTCCTTCAAAGATTAGGGTAATCCTTTGTGTATACTTGTTTCAGCTGTGTTATTACATGTGTGTAATGATTACTGCTATAATTCCTTCTAGTAAGAAGCTTAAACTTGTCTGGGGAAAATGTACTTTTTAGTAATCGATTAGTTGATACTTATGTAAAGAAGCAAATAGCTTATCCTCAATACACACGCAGACACCCCGGATATTCTTACTGATGCAAATGAAGGGAAGAGTATACAGGAGACTAAGGGCTTATTTACATGGGGATAGCCAAGAAAATTAATGGAAATTAACTAAAGATATAAATTTGAAGTAGATTACTTAACACTGCATTCAACCCAGGTGAACACCTCAGTTAGAATTAAAGTGGCCTTAATTAGGCTTCATTTAATTCACTTCCAAAGCAAATTAAACTAAACCAAATTAGGACCACTTTAATTCTGAATAAGAGTGTCCACAGAGGGATTTAATGTGGTTTAACTAGTCCACCTCAAATTCACACCTTTAGTTAATTCAGATTAATTTGCCTGGATGTCCCCACGTAGACAACCCCAAAATACATAGACAGAAATAGGCCAAATATTAAGTGTCCAGACTTCAGAATTGTTATTATTTGCAATACGGTAGCATGTAGAGACTGCCACTGAGATCTGAGCCCCATGGCTAGGCACTATACCTACACATAACAGGAGATAGTCCCTACCCTCAAAGTCTTTACAATCTAATATTATACAATCCTCTATATACCATAAATTTGATCCTCTGAAGAAGCAGCAGGTTAGATCTGGGATTTTCAAAGGAGTTTAAGGAGTTGAAAATTCAATGGGAGTTAGGCACCTAAATCATTGAGGTCCCTTTGACAATCCCAGACTTGATACTCAGAAGACAGCATAGCAATTAAGAAGAAAAGTGGTATTTTAAAGTGTATTTGTGTAGTACCCTAGTGAGGCCTGAACGCTGACTAGGGCCTCTGGGCACAATCAATAAATCAACATTATAATAATCATAATCAATAATAATAATAAGCAAAATAATGACAATTTATTGTATGCAGTGTTATTCCCATACATAAAGCAAAGTACCTGATACAATTACCAAGATAAATGAAAAGATATAATAGCTAATACTATAATATTTTATTTATAAATAATAATAATTAATTAATAATATGGTATGGATTTAAATGCACTATGCAGTAATACACCCCACAAACTGAAAGCAATTTTGAGACTGAAGAGGTTAAGATTTATGGGATCTGGCATTTGTCACAGACTGAATGGTGGAGGCAAACAGGCCAGACATCATTGTTATAGAAAAGAAGACAAACAAGACTACGGTAATTGATATCCCCATACTAGCCAACTGAAACGTAAAAAAGAAACAAGAAAAGACAAGAGCAAAGTCTGAAGAACTCTGTCATGAAGTGGAACCATTATGGAAAACTAGAACAAAGGTGATCCCACTGGAGCACTTGGAGCCATTCCATAGGGTATGAACTAGCAGCTCAAGAACACGCTAGGAGTGCACGACACCACAATTATTGATCTCCAGGAGACAGTTCTCTTAGATACTGCAAAAAATGTTAAGGAAAGTCAAAGGAGAACAGGTGCATTTGGGCACCTAAAATGTAGGAATTCTGCAGAGGGGTTAACCAAACTCCTGACTACCCAAAATTATGGCATCGGTTCATGGCCAGGATCTATTGGTGACTCATGGGGATACATTTTAGACAGTAGTTCTTCCCTTCTTATGCTTAAAGATCTTGTATGTGGTGAACCTATTTAGGGTTTTTTTTTAGAAAATTCCTATTCATGCAATACTGAGGAATAATAATAATTCATAATTTGAATTGTAAGGGCACTTAGGAACCCGAATCACAGACCAGGACCCCACGTTGCTAGGCGCTGAACAAACAGAACAAAAAGGCAGTCCTTCCCCCAAATAGTTTACAATCTAAGTGTAAAACAAGAGACAAGAGGTGCTTACAACAGATGGGGGAATACAAGCAAACAGTGAGACCATATTGGTCAGCATAATAAGCAATGATCTCAGCACACTCACTGCCTAACCATTGTTAATTGTTTTGTAGGCATCGTGACAAAGGAGAATTTTAAGGAAGGAGTTGAAGGAGAGCAATGAGGTACTACAGTAGTGTCTAAAGAGACTCCAGTCAAAAGTGGGGACCAGCGTGCTAGGCTGTGTATGAACATAAAGCTGAAGGAGTTTATACTAAGGACCTTATCCTGCAAACACTTCCCCATGGGATTAACTTTACACGCTGTGCGTTGTCCCATTGTATTCAACACAACTCACAGTGCAACAAAGTTAAGCAAGTGTACACATGTTTGCAGAACCAGGTCCTAAGGTACAAAGTGGGTAAAACCAAGAGCAGGAAGGAGAGGGGCTATGAGGATGAGGGAGCAATGAGAACGTGCGTTACCATAAACCAGCAATGTGCACAGCTAGATAGTTACCAATCTGTTTTTTTAACTGTGAGATAGATGAGATAAATATCAGAATTCCAGCACTGCCAAAAGCCGACCCATCCGCACCCTCCCCCCCCACACTTACATGTACAACCTCTGTTTCTCATGTATGTGTAACCGCAGGTTTCACTTTGGTGAATCGTGTACTTGAATGCCCCTTGGTGGCAAGGCCCTGTGGAGTGTTTATTGTGTCACATATGGGCAAAAAAGAGGAACCCGCATCTATTTTGTTGTCCTTTGAGTGGAAATTGCCAAGCGAAGGTCATGCTGCCTGCAGCCTCCTGCCCGCTGCTTGCTGACTACCCAGGATATTTTCCATTAGTTCAGCACATCTTGTGGTGTTTATCTGCTTGCTCTTTGGACAAACAATAGCCTCTTTCTTTTCCATTGTAAAGAAAACTGGGATGGAAATAATGACACCAGCCAGATACATCACTAGTTCCTACAGTGCCTTTTGGCTGTAAGATATAGTGCCAAATCCCGCTCACCTTACTTACATGAGCGCCGTTGTCTCCAGGGGACTACCTGTGAAGTGTAAGCATTTGGCCCATATTGTACACCGAGTAATGCAGAGCACCTGTAGACACTGTGGATATGTGCTTAGTCGCTCTCATTAATGGTATTGTGATAATATGGCACGTCCCGGAGTCAGCACTATATCCAAGCCTTTCCCTTAAGCAGAACATACCTTACACACATCTAATGTTAGTGGCAGGCCTCATGCTTTTTATTTTTATATCATCTGGATGCTTGTTTTTACAGCTCCTTTCTTCCCAGTACACAGGTGAAATGTGCTGACTCTTTGACCTGCTCTGCTCTCAGTCCTGGCCCTGGTCTTCCCTCTGTCCTTTTGCAGCTGCAAGAACCTTCTCCTCTGCAGCGGCTGTGATCTGAAATAACCATTTTCTACTATGCTTATGCCTCTTGTTTTCTCCTTTCCTCAGACAGTTTTGAACTTTTTAAAACTGTGGATCAGATTGGGGCTGGTCCCTGCGCAAAATGTGTGATGGGCAAAGGGGGAGGGGCACAAGGAACTTCCTTACCTGTGACTCCCTCAGGAGTCAGCCACAGCTATAGTCCTTGCTCTCCCCGGAAGCTAGTTGCACAAAAAAGATGGCATGGGGAGAAGGAAGGGCCATGACCAGCCTTCACCCTGTACTGGCTTGCTGATGTATGGGTGTGGCAGGGATACAGGATCAGGGGGTTATGCTGCAGTGCTTCCTGGGATACTCTTTGGCTGAAGGAGGCTGCATCAAATCAAGTTGCACGATACTGAACCTAATAAGGCAACCCATTTGAAAACTGATCTGAGCTCCGAGCTCCTAGTGCCACTGGAATTCTCTGCTACGCCAGCTTCCTGGGAACTGTTTTGAACTTTCTTTTTTTAAAAGAGCAATTAATCACACAGCAGAGCTTGAAATCAGTCCAACTGCAATAAAAGTGCCTTCGCAGAGTCTGCTCAGCCTAGTGAGCATTGTTTCCAGCAGCCTGACTTCAGGCATCAGGAAACTTTCAGATGCACTAACTTTGCAGCTCCCAGTTCCTGCAGGAATCTTAACTGTTAACATCTGTACCCAGGGAAAGGCTTAAGGAAAGCGACTCCCTCGTTTCATTTTATTTATCATTTACCTTCAGTCAGAGTTTCTACCACACTGGTAGCTCTTATATTTCTACTGGTCCCCTCAATTAATCCCTCCAAAGTAAGGGCCCAGTCCTGCAGGGTGTTGGCTTTCCCCACAACCAGCTCTTGCCAAGGAGAGTTGAGGGCTCTCAGCCCCTTGGAGGAGCCCCTGAAGATCCTTGCAAGATCAGCCCCCAAAGCCCCCTCCATCTGCTCCTGTTCTGCATGTGGTTTACAACATGCTACAGGATGGCATTTTCCCACCGTATGAAGTTTTCACTAAATGTGAAGCAGACATGGAAGTGCAGAGAGGAAGGATTAGTGTGGCACAATAATCCCTTGTCAGTTTGCTTATTAGGGTCCAGTGGTGGCAGCAAATGATATTATAGTCTCCATAAAACCCGAGTCTGTTGCTCTGTTGAGGGCATGGGCAGTGGTATACACACCATCCTCCACAGGGTCCACAGGATCCAATTAAAAGTTTCCTAGGGACATTCCTTATGGCTCTTTTTGGTCATTCATCAGTCCTCTTATTGATATATGAGAAATTTTTAGTTTCATTAATGACCTTGGCACACAAAGTAGAAGTGTCCTGATGAAACAGAAATGGGATGAAATTCAATAGTAGTAAAGACAAGTCATGCACTTAGGGTCAAATAATAAGAATTTCTGCTACAAGCTGGTGGGGGTGGAGGGCTCCTCATTTGGAAGTGATGGAGGAGGAGAGAGATCTGGGTGTGTGGATTAATCACAGGATGACTATGAGCCACCAATGTGAAGTGGCTATGAAAAAGGCAAATGTAGTCCTAGGTTGAGACGCTTCCCGGGGAGATAGAGAAATATTAATGCTGTTGTACAAGGCAGTGATAAGACCTCATTTGGAATACTGTGCACATGTTCATGAAAAATGAACTATCTGGAGCAGGTGCAGAGAAGAGCTACTAGGATGATCAAGGGAATAGAGGGCCTGTCTTATGGGAGGAAACTGGAAGAGATTGGTTTGTTTAGTCTCTCTAAAAGAAGTCAAAGGGGGGATATAGAATCATAGAAATTTAGGATTGGATAGGACCCTGATAGGTCATCTAGTCAAGTCCCCTGCACTGAGGCAGGACTAAGTATTGTCTACCGTCTCTGACAGGCGTTTGTCTAACCTGCTCTTAAAAACCTCCAATGGTGGATATTCCACAACCTCCCTAGAAGAAAGGAGTACTTGTGGCACCTTAGAGACTAACCAATTTATTTGAGCATAAGCTTTCGTGAGCTACAGCTCACTTCATCGGATGCATGATGTAGCTCACGAAAGCTTATGCTCAAATAAATTGGTTAGTCTCTAAGGTGCCACTAGTACTCCTTTTCTTTTTGCAAATACAGACTAACACGGCTGCTACTCTGAAACCTCCCTAGGCAATTTATTCCAGTGCTTAACTACCCTGACAGGAAGTTTTTCCTAATGTCCAACCTAAGCTCCCTTTGAGGCAATTTAAGCCCATGGCTTCTTGTCCTATCCTCAGAGGTTAAGGAGAACAATTTTTCACCATCCTCCTTGTAACAAACTTTTATGTACTTGAAAATTATTATCAAGTCTCCGCTCAGTCTTCTCTTCTCTAGACTTAACTGTGCTTGTGGCATTGCTAAGTTGGAGAAGGGGTACTATGACTCAGCAGTGCTTGAGGCAATGCCATAATTATTGTGTCAGTCATGCTTTCTATCCACTGATTGCACATGCCTAAGGGCCATGTCTTCTGAGGGTAGGGCCATTCAGATAAACTCTATTCTAAAGGAGATGTAGGGTGTGGAGACAGCTGTCTTTCTTACCTATCCTGGTATCCGGTGACTGATGTATCAGTGGGCAGACACATGGACATAAATTGTATACTCAGGGAGAAGGAACTTTAAACAGGCCCTTCATGATCAGCTGGGACCTCAGTCAGAATCAAAGATTTTATGTTCAATTTCTGTTCTCTTTTTCCATAGAAATTTGTGCAGAACATGAAACAGCAGGGCCAATGTCCCCCAGTTTGGTTTCCCTCACACTTCTGCAACTATGCCAACCCTCACCATTTTATCATGGATAGAGCTGGTCAGGAAACTGAGGCAAAAACTGACAGGCAGTGTTGTCCAGTGATAGGACATTGAACTGGGACTCAGGGACCTACTTTCAGTTTGTGGATCTGCTACATTTCTGTAGAAAGTGTCAGTTTCCCTTGGCATTTTTAAAGTATTTCCTCAGAAACTGAAAACTTGAAAACTGAAAGTGTTTCAACTTGGGGCAGTTTTTGGCTGAAAATATTTGGTTTACAGCAGTTTTCAGACCAAAATTTTTGGTTTTCATTTTCTTTTAATGAAAAGTCAAAATTTTCTGAGGAACAATAACAGTTTTACAACTTTATTTTTCCCCCTTCTGTTTTCCCTCCCCCCTTTTGCTTGTTTTATCCATTTAGACTGTAAGATCTTTGGGGTAAGGACCATCTCTCACTGTTTTTACAGTGCTTAGCTCAATGGGACCATAATCTCAGTTGAGGACATAGGTGCTACCAGAACAATAATGAAAGAGTTGGTCACAGTTTTTGAACAAATTTTTTTTCTTTCCAAAAATGAACTTTAAAAAAAATCTAAATTTGGGGAATTTTTAAAAAGGAAAGCGGGGGGGGGGGGGGGGGGGAATCAGGGTTTGTGTTTTTTCTTTCTCCCTCACTTTTTCTCACTTTACAAGTGACAAAAGCGGATAATGAAGAAAATGGAAAAATCAAGAACTGAAAATAAAAAATAAAAAATTTCACATTTTTTGAAAAATGTAAATAGGTTCTTTTTTAAAAATTTGAAATGAAAATATGTTTGAAATTTCTGAAAATGTTCCATTTTTTTTATCAACCTGTTCTAATAAATAATATGAAGTCAACATGTAATATTTTTTGCTGAAATTTTGAAGGTTCTGATTCTGATCACCGTGTGTGTGTGGGTGGGTGGGGGAAAACTACTATTTAATTTCAATTTGTTTCTGTAATTTGGGGCAAGAGTGCCTAGACTCCTGGATAGTCATGTCTGTTTATTATTGTCTAAATCCAAAGAAATAATAAATCAATTAAATAAAGAAATAAAATTCACCACCCATTCTTTAAAAAACAAACAAACAAATAAGCCAACAAACAAACATAAAACAGTCAAAGACAACCGTCCTCATTCATTAAATAGATCTGGAGTTTCTAGATCAAGCTACGTTTTAGATATAAAGTTCTGAAGAAAAAACAATGTTCACCCTCTGGTTTTCCAAATTGCCATAGTTCATGAACAGCTTGGTCAATTATCCCCAGCGCTCAGTTTAAAAATTCTCCTGTGCCATCGGTGCAAAGAAATTTAAGATGGATTTTGTCTGTCTCCTGTTAATCTGATTGAGGACAGAATGAGATATGAAATGAACTAAAATAGACAATCATTGTTGCTGATTGTTTTTATAACACCCAAACATGTACTGGGCACTTTACAAAACAAACAGGTCACTGGGCAAACCCTGATGACCTTACAGGCCAAGGCCCTGATCCTACAAAGACGGTGATTATGCACTATGAGCAGTCCAATTGATTGGAATGGGACTACTCCTACTTCTCAAAGTTAAGCATGTGCATAAGTCTTTGCAGAATTGGGACTTAACTTTTAGATGTGATGCAACAAGTATACCATATACAATAGAGTGTGGAAAACAAACAAGTGATGAGGTAATGTTACAGCAATATGAATTGTAACAATCATATCTCATTTTATCTTTGCCACATTAGTTCTCATTAAGAAACTTACTGATATACTTAAATGAGTAGGTTGCATGTCCAATCTGTTAATAACTGGTTTTGTTCTCCTAATTCAGATCTTAACTATCACAATGGCATATCCAGCTGTGGAAAGGACTGAGATTATAGGAAAATACTGCACTTTCTATATGTCCCATCACTGTGCTGTGTCCATCCTGCTGCTTTTTATCCCCAGGCACTAGCCAGACCCCAGAAGAAATAGTCTTTTTTTCCAAGGCTCAGGCCATGTCTACGTTACGGGTGTTACAGTGGCATAATTACAGTACTGTAGCTATGTTACTATAACCCTGTAGCGTAGACTGAGACTACTGTGACAGAAGGGGTTTTTCCATCATTGAAGGAACTCCACCTCCCCAAGCAATGGTAGTTAGGCTGATGGAAGCAGTCATCTGTCAACCAACCCGTGTCTACACTGCGGGTTAGGTCAGCATAGCTACATCACTGAAGGGGGTGGATTTTTCTGGCCCTTGAACCTGAAACATATGGCCCACCCCATAGCTGTAGCTCTGTTGACCTAAGTTTTAAGTGTAGACCAGGCTTGAGTCTCAGCTCTAGGAATTTTCTTGCAAGTCAGCCTGCTGCAATGTTCATGAAGAGAGATCTATAACTCTCCAGGCAAAGACTTGTCCCATCCTGAGAAGTCTTAAACATGAAAAACATTTGACCAGTTGATTCAGGATTAGGGCATTCTGAAATAGTGATGAGGTGCGATAACATACTTGGAAAATGTGAACTTATGATGAGGTGCGATAACATACTTGGAAAATGTGAACATATGATGATGATGATAATAACAAGGCTCAGTAGCTCTATATAGCACTTTTTCACCCACAGATCTCGAAGTGTATCACAAAGGTTGGCAAGCATTATTACATCCCTTTTACAGCTGTGGAAACTCAGGCAAAAGCAGTCGAGTGACTTGCTCAGGTTCACACAGTGATTCAGTGGCAGAGCCAGGATTAGAATCCATGTCTCCGGGTTCCTAGGCCAGTGCCCTAGGCCTGCTATGCATCTTAGTTTGTTTAGGAAATTATTATTATTGATAATAGTAATATCTAGTTCTTATACTCATGCCAACAATTTTTGAAAACTCATGAACTGTAGAGATGCTGGGAGGCTGAGGGAAGCAAGTGTGGTGATTTTTTAAAAACAAAAAAGAATAAAGAGTATTCTGGCGATTACCATTGGAAAGTCCAACTTCTAACCCTAGCAATAAAATGGAAGAATTATTATGAGAATCAAAACCACTAGGGGATGATAGAGGCATGCTGTAGTGGATGATTGGGCAGCGTGTGGGCAGAGAGCATGCAAGAGTTTGGATCTGCCAGAGCAGAGAACTCACAATCATAAAAAAATAAAAACAAACCCTGCCATCCTCAAGATGGGGTTTTCAAACATGCTTAGCACTGTTCTCATTCTGTTCCTATTGCACGACTTCCTTTGACCGCAATGGGAGCAGGGTTAGGCCAATGCTAAGCACTTTTTCAAATTCCCACGCTGAAGGTCCATAGGTTTCAGGTGGAGCCAAGGGACCTTTTCCAGAGGAAAGAAGTTGGCAGATACAGCGAGTTCCGAAGGGAGTGTTTCTAAGGGAGAGAAGTTTGAAGAAAGAGTTGGGGGAGGAGCAGAGACGCCAGCAAGGACTCTTTTTCTACAGGAGGGAGGGAAAAGCTTTGTGTCTGGAAGGTCCATGGGAAAATTGATATTGAATCTTTATCAAGACTCTGCCACTGAGTTGTGCTTGGGATTTCCAACAAGCAACCTTTGCTTCAGCCATAATAGAAATTAGAAATTGAGAAGAACGTTTAGGTCATCTACTTCATTTTCCTGCCAGTGACAATTTGTTCCCTATAATTTCTGATGAGCACTCCTGACTACAGCACTTGTTTAATCTCTTGGATCAGAACTTTCATTGGTGGGGATTAAAATCTGACTACGTAATGTAATAAGCAAGAAGCTCATAAAATATGTGTAAGGAACATAGACATGCCTAAACATATGCAAAAGATTTATCTTAGCACCTTCCGAATTCACCCAAGCAGTGTGTGTAATAAAGGGAATGAAATCCAGCATGTTATCCCCCACTTCTTCCCAGTTGTGGTGCCCTCATCATCCTTTGCATGAAATTGGCAGGATCCTGTAAGGAGGGAGTCTGTGGGTGACAAGTTGTCTGGGGTTGCAGGGATGGGAATCGGAGAGGGAGTAGAAGAAGAGCTGTTGACTTAGAAAAGGGGATTGGTAGTGGGGGCCAGCAGGATGTGTGTGTACTTATCATGCTATTTCTTCTGTTCCAGTTGTCTGGCCTATAGCCCTTTTGTAACTATTAGTAGTTGATTGTCTGTGGCTCAGGAAGACTGTTTGATGTTAGCACTGAGACGTTTGTCCTTTTTGCTGATGAGTCTCCATACCTGGTGACTATAACAGTGTTATCTAATATCTTTATCAAAGATCTGGAAGGAAATATGGTGGTTTCTCCATCACTGGCAACATAGGCGCCGACTCCGTGGGTGCTCCGGAGCTGGAGCACCCACGGGGAAAAATTAGGAGTGCTCTGCACCCCCTGGCAGCCAAGCTCCCCACCCCACCCAAAAGTGAAAGTAACTTAAAGGACTTACCGGTACCCAGAGTCCTGAGCGGGGGCGGGGCCTTAATCGAAAGAGGCAGAGCCTTTAAATCACCCCCAGAGCTATCAGCTGCAGAGGTGGCTGGGAGCCCCAGGGGTCAGGGGCAATTTAAAGGGCCTGGGGCTCCAGCCACTGCGGGGAACCCCAGGCCCTTTAAATAACCTCTGGAGCCCTGCCACCGCTATACCGGGGCTCCCAGCAGCGGGGCTTGGGAGGCGATATAAAGGGCCTGGGGCTCCCGCCACTGCAGGGAGCCCCGGGCCCTTTAAATCGCCAGCCTGGGGAAGCCGGTCCGGTCCGGCATAGCATACCAGACCATACCGGCTTACTTTCACCTCTGACCCCGCCCCACCTCACCTCCTCCTCCGCCTCCTCCCCTGAGCTCGCTGCGCCCCCGCTCCTCCGCCTACCTCCCAGCACTTGCCGCCACCAAACAGCTGTAGAAAGCTCTAGGGAGGAGGGGGAAGGAGCAGGAACATGGCGGGCTCAGGGGAGGAGGCGGGGAAGAGGCAGGGCCGGTGTGGGGATTTGGGGAAGGGGTTGGAATGGGGGCGGGAGGGGGTGGAGTGGGACGGGGACTTTGGGGAAGGGGTTGGAATCAGGGAGGGAGGCATAGGCGCTGACTTCTACTGGCGCCGGTGTGTGCTCGAACCCCCTCTGCCCCGGCCCCGCCCCGCCCCATCCCTGCCCCACCCCGTCCCGCCCCCATTCCAACCCCTTCCCCAAAGTCCCTGCCCCAACTCTGCCTCCTCCCTGCCCCTATTCCAAGTCCTTCCCCAAATCCCCACCCCGGCACCAGTAGAAGTCAGCAATTTGTAAATCAAGATGGGATGTTTTTCTGAAAGATCTGTTCTAGGAGCTATTTTGGGAAAATTTACTGGTCTGTGTTATACAGGAGGTCAGACTAGATGATCACAACGGTCTCTTCTGGCCTTGGAATCTCTGAATCTATGAAAGAAAAGCTGGATAGCGTCGATGGTAGCTATGCAATCATGGACATAATTCATCATCGCACTGTAAGGTTTAGCAAAGCGAAAGAGAACACAAAATGGGGAGGCTGGGAATAGGACAGTGCAGCAGAAGAGAAGTATTTTTTGTTACCATGGAATCATTTTTTATCTCTTCTTCTTTTCCACTTCTCAGTTGATTAGTCCTGAAGTTTCTTTACAATTCATGATGCCCTTCACTTTGTTTGGATGTTTTATAGTATTTTTGCTTCTCACTTTTTCTCCATGTGAGTCTATATGTAATGTAGGAACATAGGTTCAAATTCTGACCACAGTTACACCAAGGGCTTGTCTACAACGAGGGTTTTATGCTGCAGTAACTCAAGTTAGTCTGGTGTGAAAATGCCTGCATACATACAATGCAATTCATTAGAGTGCACTAACTCTGAATTTATTGTGAACTCTGGAGTCCTCTTTCAAAGCATACTAAGTTCGAGGCAAACTGAGGTAGTGCAATCTATTGTTTGTGTACATTCAGTGCTGCCAAGCACTACTTTGGCAGTCCTACAAGTCCAATTGCTATCCCACAATGCTTTGTGGGTGCCTGTAATTGACCTGTCTGTTTACGCGTGTGCCTTCCACGGCTCTGGGGTCAAATTGAGCAGATGTTCCCGCCCACATTTAAAAACCGGCACAGGGACAGAATTTGCCCATTTGTTCCTGGATTCAAATATACTGCCATTGCTGCATTATTGTTTCAGAAGCTTTGCAACATGCTTCAAGCAGCCACCTGGAGCCAGGCTGAGATCCTGGATCTCCTTGCCATCTGGGGAGAAGCATCAGTGCAGCAAGCTCCAGCCACCACAATAAAGATGTGTTTGCAGACATGGTTAGTCAGATGTCTGCGAGGGGTCACAACCAGGACCCCGACTAGTGTTGGGATAAAGAGCAAACAGCTCAGGAGAACCTACATTAAAACCAGGGAGCCAGGAAACAGTCGGGCTGTGGAAATGTAGCCTCTTTTTTTTTTTTTTTTTTGAGGAACCTGACAGGATTTTGAGCAACCAGGACTGAACCTAAGGAGCTTTTGGAAACTGCTGCCCCCCAGCCTCTTCCCCAGGATGAGCAGCAAGGATCTTTGGATGAGGAGGAACATGAGGAGGTCAGTGAAGAGCTACCCCTGGAAAGCCAGGCTCTCTTTGGGACTCAGGACCCTGAGGGCAGCCATGTAAGAAGCAAGCTCAATTCCCAGCTAAAAACCCAGGCTGGGACTGAGGAGCCAGATCTTATGGAGGGAACCTCGGCATGTAAGTATCTATCTTTACAATGTCTGGTTGTGCTATACTTCTCTGCTAGCTTCTGCTCTGGGTGCCCCATGGCCACAGCCATTTTAGGCAGATATGAGAAAGGAGCCTTTCTGAGTCTCCAGCTCCTGCCTTCCTCCTTAGTTCCACCCTCTCCCCCTTGTTTGTTCAATACCCCCTACTCATTTTCAAAATGGCAGCCGAGCTGGCTGACCAATTGGTTCCTGTCTCATGCTACAACCCTATTGACTGTTTCCAAGCCTGCACCAAGGAAGGCAGATACCCATCACCTATTTTTTCTTTCTGCTCCCCACATCTGTGCTGCCCAGTGAAACTCTCCCTTCTCCCACCCCACCCCCCAGCTCAGTTCACCTGCTCCAAATGATGGCCAGCAGCATGGTACAGCTGCAGCCATTATTCAGTCTCCCTTCGTCACCCCTCCTGCAGCGTACACACATAATGAAACCATTTAGTTGTGCAAAATTCCACTTTACTGAGACAGTGGTTACAGGAAAAGTTCTCCGTTTACATGAGGTAGACATGGGCATTGCATGCCCATAAAGGTACTAAAATTGAGGTATAAATGCTTCGTAACACACATTCATACAGAAAAAAGTTTATCTTAGGGACAGCAAAGGCTACAGCTCTTGATGGCTTTTCACAGGTGTAGACAGAGAAAGACTGGGAGCAGTTAAGGCTTCAAACAATCAGTGCAGAACCCCATCTATTTTTCTCTGCACTTTTAGCAGTTCTGCAGGAGAGAGAAAGCAGAATCTAAGACTGAGAAATTGCTCTAGTTTGGTCCAAACATTATGCTGGATAGCTGCACGCTCACGGCCCTGATAGAGCTTGCAGTTCCCTTCTACTCCTCCAGCACTTCTGGGGATCCTCCTGGTGAAAAACTTCACAGCATATCTCACTGGTCTCCCCATTACTTTTTGAATAAGTCCATTCTCTGCCTCCTAGCCATTTGCCTCAGTCCAACACCATCAAGAATCAGGGCGGTCCAAAGGGGATTCAAAGGGGATTACTATCCAGCTCACCCCAGATGCCCTCCACTAACTCCTCCAACATCATATGAGCACCTCTAAGGCACAGCAAGACTACCCAGCAGAGGGTAACATAATTCCCAACACCCCAAAAGCTTCCAAGGCACAATTTGAAATCCAGACAGCATATACTGCCCACCCAAAAATCCTAATGCAGCCCTCCTCCATGCACACACCACTTGGCGTCTCTGAGCTCCTGCCGAGACTGGGAAGAATCTAAGGAAGGGGAAATCAGAAATATATGTTAAAAAATGCTAGCTGGAATATGAACCATAACCACTTTTTCCCCCTTGCCATGGCAACTGCACCAGCCAAAACCTCAAGGACAGGGTCTTTATCAACAGCTGAGCGGCTGGCTAACCTGAGGGGGAAGAAACAGAAAACTCAGGCGGAAATGTTCGCAGACCTCATTACATACTCCCCCCAGAATTGAAAACAACAGAGGTGTGTGGAGGTTGTTTTTGAGGTTGGAGAGGAACAAAGACAGGGAGCTATCCAAAGAGAGCACTGAAGTGACCAGAGACAGTGTCACATTGGCTAGACAATGTTGCCATGGCAAAAGATACTGTAGAGACAGACAGGGACATGGAGAGGCAACTCCTGGAGGCAGTACAGAAGCAGAATGCTCTTCTGCAGCACATGTTGCTAGCACACACAGATAATCCAGTGCCCTCAACCAGGACCCAGCCACGTTCTGCAGCCCCTGGATAATACAGGATACTGGGAACACCAGCCATGCTCTCAGAGGCCATCACCTCCACCCCACTCCCTGCCTAAGCTCAGGGCAGAGAGAACAATTGTGCTTGGGAGCCCAGATCTCTTGAGATATCTAATGCCCTGATAACTTCCAGCTCCAACACTCAACACCAGAAGGCCCAAGAACAAGAAGAGATGTGCTCACGTGTGACCTGGAGCTCCCGCTATCCACCCACCGCCACCATTTGTGTCTTCTGCCCTGTGTCACTTTAAAGCTTTGGCTCATTGTTGTTTTAAGTGAAGGATTATTTCTGGGTGTTATCAAAGAAGTTGTTGTTTAATAAGAAAAACAATTAAAATTCATTCAGAAAGTGCTGGCAAGGCATTTCACACAGAAAAACTGTAAATTGTGCATAAGTCACAAGTTTTTACAAAGGTACAGACACAAGCAAAATAAGGAGTGCCAGAACATGCCACTTCTGCCACCCATAAACGAGACTGCAAGGTTCACAATCCATTCCTCTCACTTCCCACCTCACTCTCTGGGATAACAGCTGGGGGGTCCAGGTGGTCATTTTCAGGCCTGAGACTCAAAGTAAGAGCAATAGGACTCCCTGACAGTATTGGCCTGGCTGTTTCTATTTTCTAGTGAATGCCTTGCTGGATGCTCAAACTGCTGAGCATGTCTCTCCCACCCATTGTTAAGGCTTTCTTCCTTACTCTCACAAATACTGTGCAACATGCCACATGCATTGCACAGTAATCTTAGGTAAGTTTTTTTTCCTTCAACTTCCCACCTAGCTCATAAACAGCACCACCTCTGTTATTCTGCAACTACTGAGGTGATAGTTAAACAGTTCCTTCCTTCTGTCCAAGTGGGCAGTCAAGGCTTCATTAACCAGGGAAACAGGGGATAAGATGAGTCTCCCAGGATAACCAGAGCAACGTCTACACCATTAATCATAGAAATGTAGTGGCCTCGAGAGGTAATTAAGCCCAGTCCCCTGCTCTGAGACAGGACCATGTAAACCTAAACCATGCCTGGTTGGTGTTTGTCCAACCTATTTTTAAAAGCATCCAACAACAGGGATTCCACAGCCTCCCATGGTAACGTAACTACCTTTATAGTTAGAAAGTTTTTCCTACCATCCTAAATCTCCCTTGCTGCAGATTAATGTCCATAGTGATCCAGGGGGCAAACTGTCCTGTATTCATTAAGGGAGTTCTGAAAGATCCTAGCATCATGGTCCTTTCCCGACCACCTGCATTTATGTCTGTAAACCTGCTGTGGTGCTCTTGAAGCACCATAGAGGAATACCCCTTTCTGTTTATAAACTCTGAGCCCTGGTATGGGTGGCAAACAACAGTCACATGGGTCCCATCAATTGCCCATTACAGCTTGGAGACCTGATGTATGCAAAGCCATCAATAGTCTCCTGAGCATTACCAAGCTTTATACCCCAGTGCACCGGTACGTTATGCATGCTATTTCACACCCGCATGACAATGGCCCCAAGTCGATTTCTCTATAACAAACTGGTCAGCTACAGACTAATAACATTTGGGGGTGGCCAGCTTCCAGATTGCAATGGTGACCCGATTCTCAACAGGGCTGGGGCACTGCGTGTTGGTTCGCTGCCACTCCAGCTTCAGGGATATCAAAGTGTTGCCTTCACCATGCTGAAATTCCCTTGCCCCTGCTGAGCACCCTAGGTCTGCAGAATGAGCCTTTTCATTCCTGAGCCCAGAAACAGCGCTGCGCTGTGTGAAGCTGCTCCAGGCACAGCTCCTGTAGTAGCAACTGCTCAGTGTCATCCTCTTCTCCCTCATACTCGTCTTTCTTCCTCTGCTATGGCTGCCGCTGATACTGATGCTGGAGGAGCTCCAAGGCACATCATCCGCTCGGGGGGACGAGGGGCAGCAAGCAAAGTCCAAAACCGAAGCTATCCGTCTTTGAGAGTTCAAATAAAGCCCAAGGAGCCCCTGGGTATTCGCAGCTGAAAGCATAGTAGCTCAGAGCATTGTTGGGTCTATGCTGGCTGACAATTCAAAAATAGTGCTAACCCACCAACAAAGATGGAAGCATGGGGGGAGAGAGTGAAATCATGGGATTTTTTTTTTAATTTGACCCCAACGACCAGAATTCCACTGGCTTCCACTATGCATCCTACAATGCACAGTGAGAAAAATCCCCAAATGCATACTGCTCGGCAGCAAAGCAAAGGACCATGGGATGCCCTCCCCAAATGCCATATGCTTAGCACCCAGCAAGTCCCCACTCAGCATACACAATGACACAAACTGAAAGAGGGCACAGCCATCCGGTGAGCACACTATTAATATGGCTTATATATAATGCACCAAATCGAATGCATCAACTCAGTGCAAACTAAAGCTCCAGGATAGACAAGGCCTGATATAAACCCCGTTAAATCGTGTGGATTAACATCAGTCTAAGAGATTAGAGATCACAGGGTTTTGAATGCCCTCTGGTGGTAGTTCTATTTATAATACTTCTTAGTACAAGAAATGCCTGTGATTTGACACAGTAATAGAGAGGTAATAGAGAGGTAGCGCAACAGCAGCAATGGTAGACGAAGTGCACCATTTGCAAACTGAAACACTGCTAAAGAATCTACAGTAACCCGTGGGAAAAAATATTCATTCTTATTCCCTCACACCGAGACATTCAAATGACAGAGTACCCACAGCCTCACCACCAGTGCCAGAAAGCAGTTTTCATCACACTATTTATTACAGTTGTCCAATGGACTCTATACATTTCATTTATGACCTTGAGTCTTCAGACCACTTATGCAAATTACTTTTGCCAAATTCAACTTGCTTAGCAGGTGTGCAGAATGTTTCAGTTTCATGGGATGTGCAGGGCTTGATTCAGTCTTTGTTCAGAAAAGTAAATTAAAAAAATCAAGCTTATTGCTGAACTCTAGAAGGGCAGCACAGCTTGCACTGTGTGCTGCTTTGTTTGTCTTGGCAGATCGGTGTGTGTGAATCTGGCTCTGGGTGCGGTTTCCAAATCCATGCTTCAGGCAAATATGGTCTGAGTTTAACCCATACCTGTGCTTGTGTATGGTTCTCCAGTATATACTGGACATGGGGCCAAACCTATTAATCCAAACACCTTGGAACTTTGGAGAGCTTTGGCTCCAGACCCAAACTTCAGGGCTAGTACCTATTTCTGCAATAGGCCAAATGCCAGATGTAAACAACTCCAGACTGAGGCATAATTTTGATCTGATTCTCTATCTGGCGCCAAATATTATGCCATGGGGTTCTCTAGGATAGAACTCTGAGGAATTATTTCTATTATCTTTTGTTCTGGATAGCCAATCTAGAACTAATTGTCCGGCCATTCATTAATGGGCACATTAGGGACCAGAAGAGTAACTGTGTTCAGTATTTTGTAAGAAATGAACAGTCTTCATTCTGAACTACAGGCACCATGCAGTTTAGCAAATGCGTGTAACAGGGCGTGGCATAGTGAAATAAACAAAACTAGGAGCAAGAGGCTCCTGGACTCCAGTTTTGGCTCTAAAATTGACTCCCTCTGAATCCCTGGAAAAGTTACTTAACCCAGCTGGTGCAGTTTCCCTATCTGTAAAATGGGGTTCACAATATTTACCTCACAGAGGTGTGGGGAAGATTAATTAGTTAATATTGGTAAAGAATTTATAATCTTAAAAATAGTAAGTAATATTGTGGGTATGACTAGGAAGTTAGTTAATAGACACACTCGTGCAGTATACATACACTCGAAGATAGATGTATATCAGATACATCTAGTGCCTTCCAGCCAAGATTTTTAGTGCTCTTTATAAATGTTAATGAATTAGCAACCTGGTGAAATAGGTAAGTATTAGCCCCATTATACAGATGGGGAAACTAAGTCATAGAAAGGTTAAGTGATTTACCTAAGGTGACAAGAAAGTCAGTGTCATGGCTAGGAGTAAAACCCATTGACTAGATCTCTTGATTCCTAGAGCTGTGCCTTGACAAAAAAACCAACTTTCTACATACCTTTGGCCCAATTTCTCATGTCCTGGTTGGGACCATTGCAAGGGCAAATCATATGCAGACCAGTAAGATCTGTAGAGCTGGCCAATACATATTGCAGCACTTTACAGTACAGGTTACAACATTTGATAACATGTCATGCCTCTTACAGCAATATGCCCCAGTTAAGCATGCACATCTAAAAATCTCTCTTGTTACTGAGAGTATGCCATAAACTGCTGAAATCCCTTCTCATCTTGGAGCACAGACCAGCAATTTCTGTTCAGTTGTTTTTTCTGAAATAGCTAAACCAAACCAAGGCTATGTCTGACTAATTTGACTCTTACCCCTATTCTAGCTGTCAGAAATGAAATACTACACAGATGGGCGAGAATAATTCCAGTACTGAATTATGGGACAAAATTCCCCAGGATGGCGAAACCACATGACATCCCTACACTGGATTTTGTATGTGTTTCTCTGTCAACTGACACACAGTCCTTGTAAAATCACATGGACAGCAGGCAGGCAACTCTATATTGACTGAGCATTCAAGGAAGCTCACATGTGTTTCTTTCAGCAAGGATATGGAATATACTGGGTTAATAAAATAGCAGGAATGTGGACTGGAGGTAGGTTAAAACTAAAGTGTGGTGCCTCACCAGTCATTCTATGTAGAGAGTGGTAACCTGGGGGTCATGCCAATGTATATGGAGTAGGAGAGGCTGAGGTAAAGGAACCTCTAGCTTATAAGAGCAGGATAATAGGCAAACTGTTAAGGATGGTATTGGAACCTTAATTTCCTGAAACGGTGGCATTTATAGTTGTAAAACTATGACATTCTTCTACCACTGGCTAACGGGGCAGTCCATCCTTAACTAGACCTGTATTTGAGTTCAGTTTTTTGTCTCAGTTTCCCTAGTTTATTTTTTGTGAGGGAGAAAAGGGTTGGCTGTTGTGCACACACTCCTCAAGAACAGCAATATGGGCCTGTTTCCCTGAATCTGCAGTTCATCTGTAAGCCAGAGATCTGATGGAGCTCCCTTCTGCCACCCAGTGACAAACAGGGGGAAAAACCTCAGGAGCAGACCATGTTTGCATAGATACACCTACTTCGCCAAGGTGATCTGTGGACATACATGCTTTGCCAAAGGGATCAGTTTTGTCTGTTTGGGGTCAAAAGTCACTGAAGGCTTGGATGCAGGGGTAATGACGTGTTTTATCCTTACCGTAGGACTAAAGGACAGCAGAACTGTACTTAACCTAATTGAGGGGGTCGCCCTAATATTTAACCTCACTCGCTGAGCATTGTGTAGTGAAGTAAATGTTAGGGAAAATCGGGGTAGGGAAGCAGGTGTAGGCCGAACAGATGGGCTCTGTTTAAAAGTTCTAGATGCTATTTGACCTTACCCCTCTGGTATTTAAAGACAGAGCTGATGAGATTCTTTGTTTCTGCTCAGCAATCACTATAGCTGAAATCACTGGCGGGCAGGTCCAGGGGGCAGGTGTGGGAACACAGTGTTCTGGTGGAAGACAATTCAGAGGATGCAGCAGCAGTGAGGTTTCCCACTACCTGGTGAAATTGCTAAGAATGGGGCTAGATGGTAGATTCTCAAAACACAACATCACCGCTAAAGGCATCAACAAGAAGCAGCCGTGGTGCGGCAACAAGTGGCAGAAGCCTCCCTTATCCACTCTCAGGGCTGGAGATGAACCTACCTGAATGCAACCCTGCACTGTGGGACTTTGTTGACCTTAGGGTCTGCAGCAGAGGGAGAGAGGGTGGGAGAGGGGGAGTAGTGTGACATTCGTTTATTGCACTTTCACACAGCAAGGTGGAGCTTTGTGCTCATCCCTCCATCTTCTCTTCCCCGGGGTGTTTTGTCCCTGATTGTCCTTCTTCCAAATCTCTGTTGCCCACTCTGCTACCCACCCCCAGGTTCTCTTTGCTTTTCCCCAGTCCTTTCACCTTCACACTCTGGTGCCTTCTCTCAATCCCCTCCACAGCCACCCAGATTCTCTTTCTTCCCCCTGATTTTAATGTCAATTTCATAAACCTACTTTTTAATTTAAAGAATGCTTGGAATGAGTGGAGCTTGGGACATTCACCAGAGGTCTGATGGGAATTATAATATACCCAAAGACCTTTTGGGAGGAGTGGGGAGAAGGGGCAATTGTTGTAAATGTAATTTTAATTACAATGGATCTGACTTTTGTAGCTTGAGAGCATCTTTCTTCTATACTCAGTGTTTAGGGTAAATTAATTAAAAATCCCTCAGACCAATGTGCTATATTTTCCCTGTTCACAAAATACTGGTTGAGTCACATGCTTTAGTGTCTGCTACAGGCTTCTAGGAAAGCCAGTTGTGGTGAGCGAAGACCTGAAAAACAGCTGCATGCTTCAAACCCAACTAAAACTTTGTTTCCAACCTGCTTTCCATTAAGAGCAGGCTTGAACCAAATAAATAAATAAACAGAAGAATAACAGGGCGAGGTGGAGAAATGAGAAGAGGAAAAAACAACCAGCATGAAACAAACCACTACAAAACTGTTGTCAGACTAGAATCTATGGGCCTGATTCTCCACTGTGTTATACCAGTGTTACACTGCTGTGAGTCCATTGAAAGCCCAGCATATAAGTGCTGTCACACAGTGGAGAATCAGGGCCTGTAATGGCGTAACACAGACCAAACTACAGTTCTGTCCACTTTGTAGATATGACGTCTCAATCCAGCATTATACATCTTTGCAACCTATTGTCACCGCCCATTGTCCCAACCCAGTCACAGAGTGAGGCTGTGTGCTCTGGGTCTTTTATTTATGTTGTGTGGTCAATGCTTTCTCTGACCTGATTTTAGTGTTCAGAGTTATAAAACAGATTGGGCCAGATCTTTAGCTGGTGTAAACCAATGTCGATGGAGTGATGCTGGCCTACTAACCCGCTAACGATCTGGCCCATTATATGCAATAAATCAATACTGGAGAATGATCAAAAAGAAAATTTGCATATAAGTATTTTGGTCAGAGGAAAGCAGATTGCACTGCTGTGTATGAAGTTTTCCTTTTTAAAAATATTTATACTCATGAAGAGTGTTGGATTGGACAAGTGTGCAGTGGCCAGACCTCTGTATATTTCCAAGGCTGGTATGGTGCAGTCCATGACAGTATCCCCTTCTCCACACTTGCTCTCTGACCTCCCCAGAATGCTTGCACCAGGTCCTGGAAGGACCACTATGGAACAAGAGGATAGTTTAAAACAGTCCTCGTCCAGACTAACAATCTCTTCTTCCACCTGCCCTACTAGCAATGGCGGGACTGCCAGCGCAGTCAGACTGCCAGCGCTTTAACCAATGTGACCTGCTCGGAGCAGAGTTAGGCAATGTCGCGGTTAAAATGCTGCTGGCCCCTCTACACTACAGTTCCCGCTGCTGCTACGGGTAGTGGTGCTGCACCCAGAGGTAATGCAACAGCAGGGTATATAAAGAAAAATGCTAGTTCTGGAAAGGCCCGTGGCCCATTCAGAGCTTTGCCTCTGTGCTGAGATTGCTGGCATTTACTGCCAATTTTGGTAGTAGGTTTATGAAGTTCTTCCTACAAGGAACTGGATTTCCACAAAACTAATTTAATCTACACTACCAAACCCCTCTGGTGGTAAGACCCTTCAGTCACTGCTGACCTGGGCTGACTCAAACTAATAATCTAGCTCTGTGTATAATTAGCTGTCCCCCAAACTCTCCAGCCCCCCAAAACAGTATTATGCCATTAAAACCTAGAGACAACATACCCAGATACTCCAGTAACTGTGGCCTAAGAGCTGTTGATTAGATAGATCAATGGCTAGATTAGAAGACCAGCCATGGGGAAGATGAAGCATTGTAGAGAGAGGAGCTAAAATAAGACACAACATGAACCACAAATTATTTTTAGTTTTGTTTTAGTTGATTGTAATTTAGAATAAAATGATCAAAGTGAGGGAGTAGTAGTATAGATGAAAGGCAGGCAGAATGCAGACAGGTCCTATGCAGGCTTCCCCCACAAAACTCTGCCCAGGAGATTCAAACAGGCTATTGGTATTATTGGATTTATCACCCACTGATGTGAGGGGGCTCAATGTAAGTGATAGTGAGAAACTCTAGTGGGACGCCAATGAGTCTGTTGTGTGGGAGGAACAGGCTGGGAGGAAGAGAGACTGGAGGACTGGGAGTCAGTATCTGCTAAGATGTGCTAGGGAAGGAAGTTTAAAGGAGTCTGAGCCTGATGTATTCTTACTGCATGCCCTGACCTGCCAAGGGTGCATCTCTGTCCTAACTTGCAAAAACCCAGGTATTCCAAATCTCTCTTGAATAGGGGTTTCCAGCTATTCTGATTTGTACCAAGTTGCAGGGTACTTTAAGGATATGGAAACTGGGGTTGAAAAGTGGAGAAATGTCTTCTAGAGGCCCATCCCCACTCTCCAGAATGAGACCACCAACTTCAGTGATCTCCTACAGTGAAGGGCAAGGTCTTTGACACACTGTGGGGTGGACAAAAAAAACATATTTAGTAAAACTGGCCCCGGTCAACAAACCCATACCCTGAACTCTAGATCGGAGGACGCTGGAGTCTGGTTCCCAAGTGGGGCATTGGAATGCTACTTAAATAATAATCAATACAACCAAAGGAAGCCCCAATTAATGCCTCCGGAGCGTATAGTCCAAACAGACAAAACAATTCATACATGAAGTGCCTTATATGAGCAAAAGAAGCTTTGACAAATGTGGCACAGCATTTCTTCCTGACGTGTTTACCCTGGTAGGCTTGGGGGAAGACGAGAGGTTTACAGAAAGATTTGAGTAGAGCGTGAGGTTGGTTTGCATTCTAGGGCAGAAGGGAGTTCCCCGCGTAAGGGGAAGAAAGTCTGAAAGGAGACTGGGGAGCAAGATTCATTGGCAGAACGAAGGGGGGGGTGTGAAGTGGGAGTATCGGGAAAGAAGAGCTCAGATGTACGCACAGTTGGATCTATGTAGAGTCCTGAAGTGGAGAAGGAAAAGTTTGAACTTGATACGAGAGAGGGAAACCAGTGGAGGACTGCAAAGGAAGGAGTGTCATATAGACTGCAGCAAATGGGGGAGATGATAGTCTGTTCTCAGATGAGAACGATCACAGCTTCCATCAACCCACATGTGATAAACGTCTATGCATATGTATATAAATCCATATCCATATATGCCCATGCTCCTTTATGAAACTCCATTTATGAGCGGATTCGTATATGCTAGATCTTATTTTTCTTCCAATTCAGGGAAACCCCTCAGGGTTGAAACATCAGCTACTTTCTGTTACACTGCCATTTGTTATGTAAAATAACTCTGATGTTTCTTTTTTTCCTTGCCCTGGTAGTTTTCCTGTTTTTCTGCTGTGTTTATCTTTAGCTGGTTTTGGCTTCTTAGACTTCTTTTAAGATGCAGAATAGCCCTTTTAGTTACTGCATAAGCAATATTAAAAATAGGATAAAATTGGCCCATCTCTGTATTTAAAATAGACAAAAGAGATGTATGTCAGGCCCTTTAAAAGAGCCTACCACCTTACTAGCTAACTGCTTGGTTAAACTACACAATGTAGGTCTGGAGTCCAGCCATCCAACAACACAGGAGGTATTTACATTAGGTTTTGCTTAGTCCACTAAGAAGTTAGAGGCTATGTGTAAAATTCAGATCTGGAGCCAGGTTCAGATTTTGAACATCCCTTGTTTACATGGTATTTGGATTGGGGTTTGGGCCCATCACTAATGTAAGATCTGACATCCAACTTATTATACTTAGAACAAAATCTGTGTATAGTATACTGTCATGCTACACTATACTGGCTAATATTTTTCAGACCTTTTTAAAGTCTTGTTAGGTTGACATATACTTTGAATTTATGTGCAATACACTGTGTAACAAACTACATATCCATGTCATCATCACATTGTAATTCTTGTCCTAAACCTTCCCCTTCCCCCATCTTTGTTTATTCTGTTTACTTTTTTGTGTGCATCTAGGTTTCACTTGTAAAGCTTTTTAGGGTAAGGCCATCTCTCTACATAGCCCTGTGAGCACCGAGCACATTTATGGGTGCTCAGAAATAAATATCAGTTAATACACATATCATTATGGGTATGGGAAACTTCATGTATTTCTGCGTATTGCAGTTTTACACAGAGATAGCTTTCTCCAGGTGTATGGGTAATGTATCATAATTTCAGTTTTAAAGATCCTACCCACCCCCTAATTCAGAACAAAACTAGAGATTTTAAAAAATGGGATTTTTTTATTCAATGCAATATGTCAAACAAGGATATAATCAAACACACGTTTCATGAGATGCTCATTGTAAATCAGCAAGGTTCCCAAGAGCAAGTAAGTGATATGTTTAAAAGGTACTTCTGTGAGATTATTCAGAGCAGAGATGTGTAATTGCCAGTACTTCTGTCCTGTAGTGACTTGATAATGGACTTAATAGACTTGCCTGTTTTAGAAAAAAATCACTGTGCAGGTTCTCTTTGAGAATTAAGCAATAAATAATGACTTCGAACATCATACCCCAGGGGCTACTATAAGGGAAAAAATTAAAATGACAGGATTTCTCTTTTATGATGCTTCTGCGAAGGGCTTGTATTTCACAGATAGCATACATACAGAACGATGTAATGATGCAAAGGGGACAGTAATATTTTCTTTAGGGCCATTTCCATTCTCACTTATACCAGTGTAAAGCTGGAGTAATGCCATTGACTTCAGGGGAATTACTCAAGATTCATAGTGATCTGAGACTGGAATCTGACCCTTAGTTAGGAACATGTGAGTCAAGTGTAATTAGCAGGCTAGACCAGAGTGCTATAGCCACAGAGCAGTGACTTCCTGAACCATGGGATGTGCCATTTTGGGAAATGGAGTCTTATCTGAGGAAATCTGGGTATAAATCAAGGGTTCTCAGGACAAATTATTTGGTGGCCTCCGAGTGCAGCCACCAACTCTTTTACCTAAAATACTTAATTAGCTTTAGGAAAAACAAATAAATATACACATCTATACGTCCAAATCATTGTAATTTATTTATTGCAAGCTAGTTACTCAGCCCTGGCAAGTCTGGGGACAAATTAAGCCCTGGATGGGAGATTGGGGGAGGCAGCGAGAGCCAGAGACGATGGGGGGTGGGTGGCAGGGGGAGGCAGCGGCGGGCCAGCGCCTGAAGCCCCATGGCTGGAGGACGGAGCTGGAAGCTGTGCAGCCAGAGCCCAGGACTGGAGCCTGCAGCCTCACGGCCAGAGCCTGCCTCCCCACCACCCCCGGGCTGAAGCCCAAAGCCTGAGCCCCACTGCCCGGGAAGGTGGGGAACTCACCGACTGCCTGCTCCTCCAGTGTTGTGCCCCAGGGGTCTCCAGAGGAGGTCAGGGCCCAACCCCTGCTAGCAACTCCAGCAACCAATACCAAAGTGGTGCATCGAGGACCACCAGGGTGCCGGAGGGGCTGCTGCTTCCCTCCCCAATCACAGCCCAGGAGGCTATGGCTGCAAGAAAAGCTCCTGGTGGCCGTGTTTGAGAAACGCTCGTATAAATAGAGAAAAAAATAAGCCTCGTACCTATGGACGCTGCATATTGTGTTGATTCACTGAAAACACTACAGTCATCACAATATACTCCGTATCACAAACAGAAACAAGAATTTATCATTGGAGAGAGCCAATAGCTCATCTATTGTTATTATTTATTATTTGTACTTTTGTAGCACCTAAGAGCCTTGATGTGCTAGGCGCTGTACTAACAGAGCAAAGACAGTCCCTCCTGCAAAGACCTTACAGTTGAATCTGTCCCCTTTGAATCATAGAAGCATAGGACTGGAAGGGACCTCAAGAGGTCATCTAGTCCAGTCCCCAGCACTCATGGCAGGACTAAGGGCATGGCTACACTTGCAAGTTAGAGCGCATTAAAGCAGCCCAGTGCACTGTAACTCATGATGCGTCCACACTGGCAAGGGACGTATAGTGCTCTGACTCCACAGCTAGAGCGCTCCTGGTACTCCACCTTGGCGAGTGGAATAACATTTGATGTGCCCCTGCCGCGGCACCAGTGTGGACGCCCTGGTCTGTTAGTGCACTCTGATCAGCCTCCAGAAGTGTCCCACAATGCCTGTTCTTGCCACTCTGGTCATCACTTTGAACTCTACTGCCCTGCCCTCAAGTGAGCAACCTTCAGACCCGCCCTTTAAATTCTCTGGGAATTTTGAAAATCCCCTTCCTGTTTGCTCAGCCAGGCATGGAGTGCTCTCAGCACATCTTTCCAGGTGACCATGCCTCCACGTGCCAGGTGATCCCCAGTATGGAGCAATGGCGAAGTGCTGGACCTCATCAGTGTTTGGGTGGAGGAAGCTGTCCAGTCCCAGCTGCGCTCCAGCTGAAGGAATTACGATACCTTCAGGCAGATATCAGGGGACATGATGGAAAGGGGCCATGACCGGGATGCTCTGCAGTGCAGGGTTAAAGTGAAGGAGCTGCAGAATGCCTACCAGAAAGCCCGCGAGGCAAATCAGCACTGCGGTGATGCCCCCACGACCTGCTGTTTCTACAAACAGCTGGATGCGATACTTGGGGGCGACCACACCTCCATTCTGAGAACCACCATGGACACTTCAGAACCCAGTTCAACAAGGCAGGAGGAGGAGGAGGAGCAAAGTGGGAGTGAGGGTGCTGAGGGGGAGGGAAACACCCCAGCATTCCTAGATGCATGCAGCCAGGAGCTGTTCTCAAGCCAAGAGGAAGGTAGCCAGTTGCCGCGGCCGTTGCTTGGGGAAGGACAAACACCAGAGGAGGTTCCTGGTAAGCGGCTTTTATTTTGGGAAGGAAGTTATTCGGTGTGGGCTGTTGGGGCAAGGAGCATTAGGGCTGCATGCATGCCTAGATGCGAAATAGGGCATTGATGTGCTCTCTCACATTGTGGTAATCGGCCTCAGTGATCTCCTCAAAGGTCTCATGCAGAAGCTAGGCAATGAGCTTGCACAGGTTTCTTGGGAGAGCCACTGTTGTCCTTGTCCCAGTCAGGCTAACATGTCCGCGCCACTGTGCCGTGAGGAGCGGGGGGACCATTGCTGCATGCAGGCAAGCTGCATATGGCCAGGGCAGAAACCGCATTGCAGTAGAAGACCCTCCCTTGCTTCCCGGGTCACCTTCAGCAGCGAGATATCTTCCAGGACAAACTCCTGTGGAAAATGTGGGGACAGTGTTCAGTTTAGGGGCCCCCTGCAGCTGTTGGCTCTCCCCAAGGCACAGAAACCCAGAGGACAGTACAGCCATGAAAGAATCAGTCACGCTTGACCCTGTGCTTACTCACCATTTTGGGGCTCCTGTGGGTTATGTGCGCTCGCTTTGGGACGGGCAAATTATGCTATTGTGTAGACTGTGCTTGCCCTTGAGTATGGGGGAATCATTGCTCTGTCTGGTGTGAACAATGCTGCCTCTGTTAAGTGTTGCATTTTGCCTTTACAGATGCAACCTTGAAATCTCAGCCATCCGTGTTATCACCGGCCGAGAGGCTGCAAAGAATCAGGAAGAGGCCACACAGAAGCAAAGAGGGTGTGCTGTATGAAGTCGTGCAGCACTCCCTTAATGAAAATCAAAAAGTGCAGGAGTGGCAGGAGAGTGAAAGGAGAGTCCGCCAGCAGAATGTGGGTCGCCAGCATCAAAGCACAGAGCGACTGATAAGCATCATGGAGCGCCAAGCAGACTCGATCCAAGCGCTTGTAGTCATGCAGGTGGAGCACTACTGCCCCCGCCCCCCCTTGCAGCCCTTGTCCCAAAACTCTTTCCCTTGTGCCCTCATGTCACCTCCAACCCACTTTCCCCAACATCCGGGTTCTTATCGCCACCAGCTGCCTCCAACACCGGTAGCTTCACCACCCAGCCCTGAAAACTATGACTCTTACCCACTGCACTCAACCCCCATCACCATGCAGTATAGCCATCCTGAAGTGTAGCACGCATTGCACAGCACTCCAGACAGGAAGGCTGAGTATGATAACAGGACATACACAAACCTGCGATTGTATTGTTCCCCACCCCACCTCACCCCCTTACCCTTTGTGTTTCCCAAGCAGTTATGTTTCTTTTCAATAAATGCATTTTCTTTTCATTAAATGGATTTTTTTGCTTTGAAAACATTCTTTATTATTGCATAACATAAAAGATACCTTAGCCCAGGAAAGCAACAGGCACTGCAAGTCAGTGTATCATATGTAGCAATCACAGATTCCTACTAACATTGAAACCACTGCACTTCGCTCCTGTGCAGGGCACCAGATATTACTAGTGGCTTTCAGACTCAAATTGCTCCCTCAAGGCATCCCTAACCCTTGCAGCCTCGCATTGGGCCCCTCTAATAGCCCTGCTCTCTGGCTGTTCAAATTCAGCCGCCAGGTGTTGAACTTCCACGTTCCATGCCTGAGTGAATCGTTTACCCTTCCCTTCACAAATGTTATGGAGGGTACAGCATGCGGATATAACCGTGGGAATGCTGTTATTGGCCAGGTCCAGCTTCCCATACAGAGAACGCCAGAGGCTCTTTAAACGACCAAAAGCACACTCCACAGTCATTCTGCACCGGTTCAGCCTGTTGTTGAACCGCTCCTTGCTGCTGTCAAGGCTCCCTGTGTAGGGTTTCATGAGCCACAGCATTAAAGGGTAAGCGAGGTCTCCAAGGATCACAATGGGCATTTCGACTTCCCCTACAGTGATCTTCTAGTCTGGGAAAAAAGTCCCGGCTTGCAGCTTCCTGAATAGGCCAGTGTTCCGAAAGATGCACGCGTCATGGACTTTTTCGGGCCAGCCTGCGTTCATGTCAATGAAACGCGCACGGTGATCCACAAGCGCCTGGAGAAAGCGCATAGAGAAATAGCCCTTCCGATTAACGTCCTTGGAGGCTAGGTGGGCTGGTGCCAGAATTGGAATATGCGTCCCATGTATCACCCCTCTGTAGTTAGGGAAACCCATTTGTGCAAAGCCAGCCACAATGTCTTGCACGTTACCTGGAGTCACGGTTCTTCTGAGCAGGATGCGATTAATGGCCCTGCAAACTTGCATCAACACGATTCCAACAGTCGACTTCCCCACTCCAAACTGGTTAGCGACCGATTAGTAGCTGTCTGGAGTTGCCAGCTTCCAGATTGCAATAGCCATCTGCTTCTCCACCGTCAGGGCAGCTCTCAATCTCGTATCCTTGTGCGTCAGGGTGGGAGCGAGCTCCTCGCACAGTCCCATGAATGTGGCTTTCCTCATGCGAAAGTTCTGCAGTCACTGTTCGTCATCCCAGACTTGCATGACGATGTGATCCCACCACTCAGTGCTTGTTTCCTGAGCTCAAAAGCGCCGTTCCACAGTGGTGAGCATGTCCGAGAATGCCACAAGCAATCTCGTGTTGTATGCGTTACTCGCGTCGATATCATTGTCGGAGTCCTCACTGTCACTTTGGATCTTAAGGAGTAACTCGACTGCCAAACATGCTGTGCTGGCGAGACTCGTCAGCATACTCCTCAGCAGTTCGGGCTCCATTCCCGCAGACCAAAAGGGAAGACAGAGCACGCAGTACAAAAAATGCTGAAAGACGGCACCAATTGTGGACGGAAGCAGAGGGATTGCTGGGATGCAAATCGATGCATCACAGGGTGTTGGGACAGAACCCAGAATGCCCCACACCCCACGCACCCTTCCCACAACCCACAGCGCCAGAATGGGAAGAGTGCTCTTTGGGATAGCTGTCCACAATGCACCGCTCCCAGTGCCGCTGCAAGTGCTGCAAATGTGGACACACCAGTGCGCTGGCAGCTGTCAGTGTGGACAGACTGCAGCGCTTTTCCTACTGCGCTCTACGAAGGCGGGTTTAACTCATAGCGCTCTACATTTGCAAGTGTAGCCATGCCCTAAGAATGATAGTTAGTGGGATCACTTTCTGCATTGCTGAATTGCAGCCACCTAAGAGATGGAAGAGTGCAGCTGTTAAACAGCACACAGCAACACTAAGCAGTGAGAGGAAGGGAAGGGTATTTTGAGCATCTTCAGCTGCAGGGGGAATTTTAGATAGGCAGCATGTAATTTTTCCTCCATTGAAATGTAGTCAGGACTCCCGCATTCATCCGCCTGTTATGACAACAAATGGCAAGGTATCTGTAATGACCAAGGGTATTTAGCACCTCTGTGACTGCCTATAGCAGCATTGCTACAGGGGCTTAGTTCCACAGGCCTTTCTGACACGGAGTAGCACTTATTCATCGGAGGGGTCCCATTGACTTCACTATAATGACTGTAAGCGTGCACAACTCATTGTAACAGTGGCAAAATTGTGCCCCAAATCTTTATTCTCTCTTTTTCTAATCTCTCTCTATAAAGGTAAATATGGGGCAAGAGGCTGTGTTGGGATCTGCATCAGGCCAGGACTGAGAGCACACTGAGTGCATATTTTATAGTTTTTTCCTGTTCCACTCCTTGCCAGTCTGTCTGAGCACTCTGAGGTTCATGAATTTCTGAACACTCTGCAGTTCATGAATTTATCCGCCCAACACCAGCATGAGTTAGGGAAGTATCATCACCCAGTTGAGGCAGAAAGATTAAGTGACGTGCCAGAGATCACACAGAAAGTCTGTGGCAGAGCCATGAAGAGAGCCCAGATTTCCTTTCCGACTCCTGTTCGTGTGCTTTTAACTTGAAGACCCTTCCCTTTCTCTATCTCTGAGTTGGTGGGGAGGTTGGAATTGGCAGACCAAAATCATGAGATGTTAGCCTAAAAATGAAAGAAATTTTGCACTATAAAATGATCTCACTAGCTTGGGCAGAAATCCTTTGAGCTCTATGAACCAGTAATAGAAAACAGGCCCTTTGCAGGACTAAATTCAACCCAGACCTAAAATAAGAAGGATGGGTTCAGATACAAATCCTCCCACACTCAGAAAAGTTCAAAGGAGCTTGGATTTAAGATTCTGATGTTGGCCCATCTCTGTTATTTGTTACATATTCAGCATGGCCAATTTTCTTAGCATCGTATAGGGCATAGAGCACTATGCTCCCTGCATAGGGTATGGAATTTTTAGTAGAGGCCCATTACTGCAGATTTCTACTGCTGGAGATCAGGATGAACTCAGGCATAGGCACTGACCCTGTGGGTGCTCTGGGGCTGGAGCACCCACCGAAAAAAAATAGTGGGTGTTCAGTACCCACCAGCCACAGCTGTTTCCAGAAAGCTGTTTGGTGACTCAGGGAGGGCCTTGGGGGAGGGTGGAGACCAGCGAGTGGCGGGTGAGTGGGTAGAGGCTTCGGGGAGAGGGCAGAGTAGGGCAGGAAGAGGCGGAGCAAAGGCAGGGCCTTAGGGGAAGGGGCAGAATGGGGGCAGAGCCTCCAGGGGAATGTGGGAGAGCACCCCCATCCCAGGAAAAGTAAAAGTCTGCGCCCATGACCTCAGGCCACTCCTCTTACAGGCCCTAATCCAGCAAAGCACTTAAGCATATATGTAATTTTAAGCACATAAGTAAGTTCCATTGATTTCAATGGGACTGTACAGGAGCTTAAATGCTTTGCTGAATAAAGGTCTCAGAGCAAAATGCAACTGTTTGCACAGGCCAATTCCGAACAAAAAGCAGTGTACAATCCCTCCCACTGGATTCCTCCCATGGAAGTACTCCTAAATTGAATGCAGCCTGGAGACACTGGTCTGACAATGTCAGCAATGATTCTTCTTTCTAACTGTTGTATTTAGCACCCAGGTACTGTGATTATGGGTGCATAACAAATGAGACAGATGGTTATTTCGATATCATATACTGTACTAGAAAGTTCTGAAATCAAGTGAATTAAAATCAAAGGGACAATTTCTTAGCTGGTGTAAATTGGCCTAGCTTCATTGATTTCAATTGAGCTACTCTGGTTTGCTCCAACTGAGGATCTGGTCCAAATTGTTTAAATCTCTAAGAAAGTCACAAACAAGTTGTCACTTTTATTGTATCTGTAAAAGCAAAACTTACTGTACTGGCAGTCCCCATCTGTAACACACGAGGAAATTATATGCATGTGATACTTCAGCAAAAATGAACTCTATAGCACTGAGACAAATAACATTGAACATGCAAACATGAACATATTTTTCCCTCAAGAGTATTTGTTTATATAAATTGTACTATTTGCATGCACCCAGGTGAGATTTGTTTTTCGGCTACTAAATACAGCTAAAATCCGTAGAAAAGCCTGGATGTACATCTCTTAAACTCTATAGCTGCAGCTTCTAAAGTCAAACAAACAAAAGTTTTGTAAGCCTTTACAAGTGGAAAGCAATCCACCAAATAAAGGGTTGGAGGCCCTACGCTAGCTAGGAAAGCCCCGGCTGCCATTAAAACCGTTTAAAGATGGACTGATGATGAGGCAGTGATCAGCTGAATATTAGGCCACTCACAGAATCTGAGGACTGCTTTGTAATGATATTTTGCGCTGTTCCCCCCTCTGGGGCCATGCATTAAATCCTCTAATCAACAGCCCCCTCCCTCAATGTGGAGAGAGAGATGCAACAGCTTTCTGTCCCAAGTTATCATTTCTATTCACTGGTTTTAGACAAAACAAAAAAAGTTTATTAACTACAAAAGATAGATTTTAAGTGATTATAAGTGATAGCAAACAGATCAAAGCAGATTACCTTAGTAAATAAACAAAACCGCAAATTGAGTTTAACATACTAGATTGGTAGGATATGAATTAGCAAACTCTCGCCCTGACTGATAAACAGGCTGGCAGATTCTTAAGGCACAAGCTGCCTTGGCTTTCCCAGGTTTTTATACACAGGCTAAAAATCCCTGTAGCCTCAGACCATCACTTCCCACAGTTCAGTCCTTGCCCCTCAGGTGTTTCCAGCTGTGTTGTTGTAGGGAGAGTGAGGTGCCATCATGATATCATTGTCCCCCTTTTCTATCTTATTCCCCCTTGCTGAAAAGCTCTTTTGCTGTGACCTGGGCCAAACAGTTCCCATTGTGTAGAGCTATCTCTGAGACGTTTCTGTTGTACACAGTTGCTGAGGTAATCCTTCTGCTTGTGTGCATTTCCTTAATAAGCCATTAACATTGCTAGGCCTTTTTACTATTGTACCTGAAAGGCTGCTTGTGGGTGTTTCCAACCTGACAACATGTTTCAGTAAAACGTACATAGTGTGGCAAAGTTCCTCCTCTGCCTTGGTGGGTCCTGCGCTTATTGGCAGATTTGCTCGCCTCAGAGGTTCACGGCAGCCCTCAGTTTGGCCACTTTTGTGGCTTAAATCTGCCATTCACTCAGTTAGCCTTACCACTAGCCAGCATGGGGGAAAGGATGAAGAACAATCCCCATAGTCTCTGCTGATCCACCTAGTGGGTAGGGGGAACAGGCCAGAGTCCTTCCCCTCTGGTGGAACCCACAGTCCAGGTCAACTCCTCCGGTATCAAGAAGGGAGTTTGGGGGAGGGGATGGAGGGATGGAGGGAACCCAGGCCCACCCCTACTCCGGGGCCCTGTGGATTGCAGCTGTCTACAGTGGCTCCTGTAATAGCTGTGTGACAGCTACAACTCCCTGGGCTACTTCCCCATGGCCTCCTCCCAACACTTTCTTTATTCTCACCACAGGACCTTCCTCCTGATGTCTGGTAATGCTTGTACTTCTCAGTCTTCCAGTAGTATGCCTTCTCACTCTCAGCTTCGTGCTCCTCCTGCTCCCAGCTCCTTGCGCACACACCACAAACTGAAGTGAGCTCCTTTTTAAACCCAGGTGCCCTGATTAGCCTGCCTGACTTAATTGATTCTGGCAGCTTCTTGATTGGCTGCAGGTGTTCTAATCAGCCTGTCTCTCTTAATTGTTTCCAGAAAGTTTCTGCTTGTTCTGGAACCTTCCCTGTTACCTTACCCAAGGAAAAGGGACCTACTTAACCTGGGGCTAATATATCTGCCTTCTATCACTCTCCTGTAGCCATCTGGCGTGACCCTGTCACAATAGCCAAACTTCATAACTTCACATACAATGGTAGCACATACAATTCAATGAGATATTAATGTCTAGCAGATCAAGACTTTTAGAATGATACCTCACAAGGCATACTTTGTACAAAACATATCCTAATTACATGACAGTGGTGAATATTGGGGTGCCAGGGTGTCACAGTGACTTTATAGATTTTTGGCCCTTTAAAATTCCCCCTCTCAAAGGAAGGTAGTTTTCAGTGTACAGAGGTAGTATTCCTAAAGCATCATATGCATTTATTATGGAGTCATAGTCATGGTTCCCTGGTTAACATCATTACTAACATTTTATTGTAAGCCATATCCTTTACCCCACTACAAATTATCAAAATATTCCGATTAATATTACTATTCTCAGGGACCTTTCCAGACCAGTGGATTTCTTGTAGGCAATTTGCCAAGACATTTGTGTCAGTAGTGAGAATGTACTTGTATTTCAAAAGTTTACTTCTCCACTTATAATTCAGCTGGTAGGTTTCATGACTTCAAAGTTTACCTGTATGTAGGGCCCGCTCAGTCTATAGGAATCTTCTCATTAGCATCAATGCTAGCTGGACAAAGCCTGTAGTCTCGCCTAAGAACTAGTGCGTGGATTGTTTGGTTCAAAAGACAGGGAAGGGAAATGGGATGGGGGAGATCCACAGTAGTAACTTAAAGTTAACAAAGGATTGTTTGTTATGTTTTATTTTGTTTAAGCACTGTTATGTAGGAGAATGAAAGCAGATAAGCTCAAAGAGAAATTGTTGATACATTTGGAATTGATTCTTCGCTGACTTGAACCTTGAGTATCCATTGCACTTGTTTAAAGAGGGTGTAAAATGCAACCGTTCTGATTTGTTAGCATTTTACATGCACTGAGCACAGGTGTAAGTGAATCCACAAGGGCCAGGGCAGTGGAGAATCAGGGCCTTTACATTTAGGCATAACAAAATACACCAAATATGTTCATTTCTCCTGCGATTACACTGGCCAAGTCACTTCTTCTCTGCACCTAGGGCCTTGCCTACACAAGACAGTTAAACTGCTTTAAATTGGTTTTGAACCTGACTTAGTTAATTCAGGGCACCCCTGTTGTGTGCACGGTTTTATTTTGGATAAAGAGTGACTTACAGTGACTTAGCTTAAATTGATTCCTTAATTATATCTGGCATTCTTAAATTGAAATACCAGTGTCCACACACAGGGCGACAACAGTGTAACTAAATCGGTTTCTAAGCTCATTTAGTTAAATCAGCACAGGTTTCTCATGTTGACAAGGCCTTGGTTTCCCCACTTCTGTTCCCACAGCAAGCACGTTACCCATTTTAAAAAAATAGTTGGAAATCTTCAGTTGAAAAGCACTATTTAAGCCTCTGATCCAAAATTCATTGAGGTCAATGGGATATTTCCTATTGACATCAGTGGTCTTTGGCTCTGCCCCTGAATGCAGAGGATTATCATTATGTTCTGGTTGTATGATACTTTTAACACCAAACCACTGCAGTAGAAAGTAAAAGCCTAACTAAGGCTTCACGCAGCTTTAAGTTCTAACAATGCAGTCCCGCACTTTGGGCACCGGGGTAAGAGGGCTGGTCAAGGTGTGGACGTGAGCTCTGCTAAAGCTCTGCTGCTCTTGTTCCCTTGTAGAAATGAAAGAGGTGGCGTTGAGCCGTAGGGACTGCCAAGCACATTTTAAATGATATAATTAGATTCTTCTTTCAGCAAGTTAAATTGCATGTTGCTCATACATAACTATAGTGTACGGTACTTCAGTAAGCCTTGGAAAAATATTTAGGTCTGGGTTTAAAATGTTGGTTTAATTAAGTCATCAATGTAAACATTTATAAAGGTGATTTTCAAAACGTCAGCCAAATTCAGCATGTTTGTTTCTAGTCAGGCCCACTGTACCTTATATGTGCAAACATCTCTCCTAGAGAAGACTGGAATGGGATTCAGGAGAACGAGGCTCAATTCTTGGCTTGGCCACTGATCATAGGCAAGTCATGGAACCTCTGCCTCTGTTTCCTCTCCCCCTCTTTGCCTATCTAGTCTATTTAGATTATAAACTCCTCAGAGCAGACACTGTCTCTTACTCTGTGTTTGGACAACCTTAGCTGGGGTAGCTAGGTACTCCTCTAATACTAATAATACTAATACTAATAAAAGTTTAGACAGGATAATATTAGATGAAAAGACATCTTCATTTCTGAGGGGCAAATTCCTGGCCCTCCCGCCCTTCCTTCCAAGAGTTGTGGAAGGTCTCATTTATGGCAGAAACAGGGTGACAAAGTCAAATCCCAGCAACATCATCTTCCAAGCCCTGCTGCTTAGAGTTCATACACTTCCATCCATTAGGAAAGTGCCACAATGTGGTTTATAAGAGGTAGCTTACACCACTCTATAGTCTTCACTGTTGGTGTAACCATGTGAGATAACTAGTGCAGGATGCAAAATGTTAAGCAATTAGAAATTGGCTAATGCCATTCTTAGAATTTGTTGGCTCTACTTTCCATGTTGAGTTCTCTGTACTGTTCAGCTCAAGGCAAGGCCCTGGCCTCCAAATACCCTCCTCCACCCCCCTTCATTCCCTGTCCCGCACACACAAAAAACAAGAAGTAAATATCAACTGTATACATGTGCCATGTGGTTTTTGAAAATGATTGCCGGTGAATATTTCTACAAGGGGCCTCACCTGTTCTAGAGACTAAGATGGAGGAATCTACCCTTCTGTATGTCAGAAATGTTTTCACCTCTGTAGCTGGAGTTACAAGAGACCGATGCCTTTGTATCTAGTAACGCAATACTGATACACATGGGCCAGAATTTTACAGGAAACAAATATAAAATCGACAGTGACACTGACATTTTAGCAAATGATATTTCTTTATTTCCCTTAGGACAACCCTCAAATGCTGATCCATTTACAGGCCCTGTAACTGATGTGATGGCTCGGTAGCCATGTCTTTTGAATACTCCCTTTCTGCGAGGAGGAACTGTTCGAACCGGCTCAGGAGCCTAGTGATCTCATTGTACCTATGGATCCTGACCTGACAGAAAGTCAATAGTGCCTGGTTTCTGACATAACCAGTTTGAAAGGTTAACAGAGTGTAGCTCACGAATGAGTGACCTGTATGTGAGCTTTCCATCTCTCTACAGCATACACAGCGTACCTGTGTCTTCAGAGTCCAAAATCTACATGTGCTATACCGTGAACAGTAACCCCCCCCCCAGATTGGTCTGGTTTTAGCTACTGTAGAAGTTGAAACCCCTCTAGAAAAGAAACCTGAGTTGTTTCATTTCTTTCTGTTTAATTTGTTCTGCTTCAGCAAGAAGAACAACATGCAGCAGCAAGCCTAACTGTGAATGGTTTTAGGGAGGGTGACTGTGTGGGTGTAATTATGTCACATGGTGCACCCAAGGATCGCAAAGCACGCCTGTAAGTAGCTTTAGGAGGAAGCAGTACCAAAAAAAAAAGTAGAAAGAGAGAAACAATTCAGCGTCCTGTTAATAAATGATGATTCTCTCGGTCACCCAATTTGCAGCAATGAGTTGTAGTCTGATATGTACCCATTACCGCTGTGCACAGGAGCAGACATGCTGCAATATACACTAACTGGGCCAGATTCTCAGAGGATGTAAATTGGCATCGCAGCATTGCAGTCAACATAGCTCTGTGATTTGTACCAGCTGAAGATCTAGACCATCATGTTTAAAGATGGTTTCAAATCAAAATTATGGCTCTAAACATCCCCAGCTCCAGATCTGAACTCTGCTGACTGGGCCCATCTAGAATCTATTTACAAAAAGTATTAATAGAACACCAGTTGCCATTGAACCTACACAGAGTGAGGCTCATAGAAATCATTTTATAGTTGGTTGTTTTAGAGTCTTTGCCTTGGTGCAGGAATTACAAAAAGCACAACAAACCATTGATTCACAACTGGGCCATTTTTCTGAACATTTTCTCAACTGTGCATAAAATATCACATTTTGGCCTTTATTATCTACCGATTTAGACCACTCGATACATCACAAAACCATCCAACAGATAGACAGTCAGCATGGCCTAGTTTCACTCATATGCCTGGGAACTATCCAAATCAGGTTTCCCACGAGTTAACACACCTTACTGCCTCCCAGTCACTGTGACAGCTATATCTATGTTGACAGAAAAATCCACATGTCACCCATGGAACGGCTTTGTTAGTTCACATGGCACAAGTAATGACCAGAGGATTATTAATGCAGTTTTTCACGTTTATGTTCTTGCTTGTGACTACTTAAATCAGAGCCTTCCTTGTACTATTGGTTTTAATTTTTTTAAAAGCACAGAGAGAACCAAGAGAATTTAGTGCTCATAAGAGAACACTGGATTGACAATCCATGGTTGTCTCTTTATCTGAAAAGCAGCAGCAGCTCCACAAGTGGCAGGTGCTGGTCATGTAGGCGCTCAGATACCACAGTGCTGGGTGTGGCATAAGAACCTAAAGAGAAAAAATAGCACAAGAACACCACAGTCACGTACAGGTAACAGCTGTACAAGCGTGTGCCCTGAAAATATGCCTCAACCCTGACCAAGAGGGATCATTTCTACCAGGGACGGTCTTAATCTGGCTAAGATCAGCAAGAATGGTGTCAGCTGTGCTGCTGGTTGGCTATGTGGACACCTCTGCACTGGAAGCTGAACTACGTTCACCAGTTCATTTCACATAAAGCTCTGAAAGGTTAGATGTGGATTGCTGGTTGTGGATGGGCTCCAGAAACAGCCCAGAGGCAAGACTCCATATCCCATTTTATTACTCCCCTGAATTATCCCGTCCTGTTTTTAGTGGATGAACATCAGCACTTAACGTTTTAACACAAAGCATATTGCATGAAATGACTCACCAGCTTCATATACAGATAAATATAGGAGCTTTCTCCTTTCAGCGGGGATCATACTTGACTTTAAACTATAATCCCTGACCAGCCATAACCTACCATGGTCACCTAGACACAAGCAATCAGTTAAAGAAACCATCATGTAGATCTGTCAGTGCTGTGACACTACTGTCCATTTAGAGTTTGCATGGAGAAAATAAACAGCACAAATAATCACTTGGGGACCATAACCTGCAGTCCTTATTCAGGCAAAACTTCCATTGACATCAGTGGGATAGAGCAGTAGGACTGCTCACCGAAAGCTTTCAGGATTGGGCTTTCATCCCAGATGTTTGTGTGACAGTGGCAGGCCAGGCACCAATGTCTCAGCCAGATACTGACAGATACGTAACTGGAAGCTGTCTGGCTCACTTGCAGGTTAACACTCATAAAATAGGTATTAGAATGATAAGAAAGTGGTTAGTGTTTAGACTCTATTGAATGTTTGTGAGTTGCTCCATGCACTAACCTTACTTGTCATATCTGTATTCCAGATATTTAACTGGTTAAAAGATAAGAAACAAAGGGTAGGAATAAATGGTCAGTTTTCAGAATGGAGAGAAATAAATAGTGATGTCCACCAGGGTCTGTACTGGGACCAGTACTGTTCAACATATTCATAAATGATCTGGAAAAAGGGGTAAACAGAGAGGTGGCAAAATTTGCAGATGATACAGAACTACTCAAGATAGTTAAGTCCCAAGCAGACGGTGAAGAGCTTCAAAAGGATCTCACAAAACTGGGTGACTGGGCAACAAAATGGCAGATGAAATTCAATGTTGATAAATGCAGAGTAAGGCACACTGGAAAACATAATCCCAACAGTACATGTAAAATGATGGGGTCTAAATCAGCAGTTACCACTCAAGTAAGAGATCTTGGAGTCAATATGGATAGTTCTCTGAAAGCATCCACTCAATGTGCAGCGGCAGTCAAAAAAGCTAACAGAATGTTGGGAATCATTAAGAAAGAGATAGATAATAAGACAGAAAATATCATATTGCCTTTATATAAATCCATGGTACACTCAAATCTTGAATACTACATACAGGTGTGGTTGCCCAATCTCAAAAAAAGATATATTAGAATTGGAAAAGATTCAGAAAAGGGCAACAAAAATTATTAGGGATATGGAACAGCTTCCATATGAGGAGAGATTAATAAGACTGGGACTTTTCTGCTTGGATAAGAGACGACTAAAGGGGGATATGATAGAAGTCTGTAAAATCATGACTGGTGTGTCGAAAGTAAATAAGAAAGTGTTATTTACTCCTTCTCATAACACAAGAACTAGGGGTCACCAAATGAAATTAAGAGGCAGCAGGTTTAAAACAAACAAAAGGAAATATTTTTTTCACACAACGCACAGTCAACATGTGGAACTCCTTGCCAGAGGATGTTGTAAAGGCCAAGACTATAACAGGGTTCAAAAAAAGAACTAGATAAATTCATGGAGGATAGGTCCATCAATGGCTGTTAGCCAGGATAGGCAGGGATGGTGTCCCTAACCTCTGTTTGCCAGAAGCTGGGAATGGGCGAGAGGGGATGGATCACTTGATGATCACCTGTTCTATTCATTCCCTCTGGGGCACCTGGCATTGGCCACTGTCAGAAGACAGGATACTGGGCCAGACGGACCTTTGGTTTGACCCGTTCTTATGTTCATACTGTCATGTAATATTTGAGCAATTGTATTGTGAATCTCTGTGACTGTATGAGTCGCCATACAGGAAAGGGACATTAATTAGTATGAAGAGCTGCCCTTCTACAGAAATGGTTATGCCCCTTCCGAAAGAGGAGACCCATCGATAGGCTATGGGGGGATCTTACAACTGGAAACTCCCTGCATCTGGACTGAGGAATCACGAACACAAGGACTAAAGACTCTGAGGGTATGTCTAGAGTGCAGTTAGACACCCACAGCTCACCCCTGCTAGCTGACTTGGCTCCCATAGCTCAGGCTAAGGGGTTGTTAATTGCGGTGTAGATGTTCGGGCTCAGGTTGCAGCCTGAGCTCTGGGACTCTCCCACCTCGCAGGGTCCTAAAGTCTGGCCTCAACCCAAGCCCAAACATCTACACCGCAATTAAACAGCCCCTTAGCCAGAGCTCTGTGAGCCCAAGTTACCTGGCATAGGCCAGCCATAGGTTTTCAGTGACAGTGTAGACATATCCTTATTGTTGTTCTAATGGACTCCTTCCATCATCTGAGTTAGCAGCTCAGAACACGTGGCTGGAGGGAGATAAAAACCCCAAACCAAAGGAACTAAGGATCACTATGCTGCTTGGACTCTGGGGGGACAATCTGTTTCTAGGCATAAACAAGAGATCTCCAGCTGTTTAACCTGATTTAGCCCTATAGGACAAATAGAGCTTGCGGATTGTAGAAGCCTATATTACCTTTTGAAACCTAGGCCTGTAACTCATTCGTGTGTCTGTGTTTGCTTGTTTTAACCTTGTAAATAACTCTTTACTTTCTTTTTCCTATTTAATAAATCGTCATACAGTTTGCTATAGGATTGGCTACAAGGGTTGTCTTTGGGGTGAGACCTTAAGTGCAATTGACCGGGGGTAAGTGACTGGTCCTTTGGGATTAGAAGAAACCTGAATACTGCTGTGATTTCTGGTGTAAGAGGCCATCTATCACAGAGATACACTCACCTGGGTGGCAAGACAGACCTGAGTACCCCCAGGGACTCTCTGTGTCTCTGTGTTAGGGCTATTAATGCACCTGAGGAGTTTGCACTTCGTGCAATTGGTTGATGAAATCTAAATTTAGAATTCGAAACCAATTTGGGGTTTGTGCCCTGGTTCTTAACAGTGTGCCCTGAGGTTGGTACTCATGCTTTTGTGTCACCATTCAGTGTGTACTGAACAAAATCTGTAGAAACAGTGCAGGAGCAGCTTGCCCTGCAACTGTTTGTACCACTGTGAAAAATGCCCGTGACTGTGCAGCGCCAGTTCCTAACAGAGGACAGCTCTGATTAAAATCATCAGAATGCCGAGCTAACCATTCTGTAGATTACATTTGTGTATGTGTATTGGGCTGAAATCCATTCAGTGGCACCCAGATTTTAATGAGAATAAAATGTTTGTCGGAAAGACAGGTTAGACTCGCTTTGTTATTTACAAGTTGAGAGAATACTGTCAATCCCCATGGAGAGATGTTGACATGCCCTGACTCGTTACACCAGGTTCCTCCCTGGTGAGGCACTGTGTGTGCAGAAAGGAGTGGAGTGGTACACACTTCACCCCCCCTGTACAACTGGAAAATTCACCCACAGGCTAATATTAGTGAAAAAATTAGAGGGCCTGGAGTCATTCCCATCAAAGGCAGTGGGAGTGTTGCCATTAGCTTTAATGGGAACAGGGTTTATTTTTTATTCCACGGTTCTCATCAACAGTGAGCATTTCACAGACATAAATGGATTTATAATAGAACCCCAGAGTTACGAACACCTCAGGAATGGAGGCTGTTCGTAACTCTGAATAAAATGTTATGGTTGTGCTTTCAAATGTTTACAACTGAACGTTGACTTAATACAGCTTTGAGACTTTACTATGGAGGAGAAAACTGCTGCTTTTAACCATCTTGATTCAAATGAAACAAGCACAGAAACTGTTTCCTTACCTTGTCAAATCTTTTTTTTAAAACTTTCCCTTTATTTTTTTTTAATAGTTTAAGTTTAACACAGTACTGTAGTGTATTTGCTTTTTTGTTTTTTGACTCTGCTGCGGCCTGATTGTGTACTACCAGTTCCAAGTGAGGTGTGTGGTTGACCTGTCAGTTCATAACTCCGGTGTTCAGAACTCTGAGGTTCTACTGTAGCTTCTCAACACCCTAGTAAGATGGATTGTACTATTGTATTATCATCTGCCTTTGCAGATGAGGAACTGAGACACAGGAATGTTATCCACATAAGGCCCTGAGATCGATCCACCAGCGGGCGATTTAGCAGGTCTAGTAAAGACCCACCAAATCAACCGCAGTCGCTCTCCAGTTGACCGCTGTACTTTACCCCCGACGAGAAGAGTCTGGTAAGTGGACGGGAGATTTTCTCCCGTCGACCCCCTGCGTTATAGACCCCGCGGTAACTTGACCTAAAGTACGTCGACTCCAGCTACGTTATTCACGTAACTGGAGTTGTGTAGCGTAGGTCGACTTACCGCAGTAGTGTAGACATAGCCTTTGACCCAGGGGTGTCCCAAATTCTCAGGTGCCCTGCTGCATATGCCTAAGGATGGCCCTGACTGGATGACACTAAATGGCCTGTGATATATAGAAAATCAGATTAGATGATCCAGTGGTCTCTTCTGACCTTAAACTCTATAACTAAACTCTAGCTAAAGTTAAAGTTACCCTGCATCTGTGAAAACAAGGCCCTGTAATTCTGTGGAAGAAGTGCACATTTCCTGATTGCTAATCCAGTATCTTCCTCACAAAATCATTCATCCCATGCCGGATTAGAATGAACATGTATTTTACATATTATCCAAAAGTTCTTTTTATATACATGAACTGCAGCTATATCTGTCATTTATTGCATCCATTAAAATCAATGACTGATTTTTTAAAATCTTCTTACCACCTACCTGCTATATTTCAAGCCCCATCATCATGTTTGAGTTCTATTGCTCTGAACCAAATTCCAGACTGTTGAAAACACGCTGTTGTACTGTGAAAAGGCACACTGCCTAACATGAAAAACCCACACATGTCAGATATTCCAAGCTGGTTTTGAGTAGATCAGTATTTATACATTCATGGCTCTCACAAGCCCAAAAAGCAAAAAGGAAAGAATGTTTTTGCCAGCTTTGAAATATTCCAGAAGGAGAATTGTTTCCTTCAATAATGGACATTGCAAAGGGACAGCACATTCCCTTCGGTCTTGTCTGCACTTGGAAAATTACTATCCCGTGCACACCAATAGTGAAAGCTCTAGTGGCTAGACAGCATGAAGATTTAAAATGTCAGTATAACTTTCACTGCTGATTGTTAGCAGAATCAAGTTAATGGACTTCATCACTGTTGGTTGCAGGGGTACAGTGTAGCAGGTGTCTGCTTTCAAGGTTTGCTGTGTTGGGTAATAGGGAATCCAAACCCATCACCACCATATTTAAAGGCCTCAGCTGCCTCCTGTCAAATAGAAACCAACTCTCTTGTCTTTTTGGGTACCATAAGTGCCTAATATTCCCTATTAGGCTGTCTAAACCACAAACATTCACTAAATGACAGTGCAATTGTGCATCTGCAATGCAAATATTTCAGCACACTGAAAATTTGGGGGCAGATCAAATTAATAAACAAGAGATATGTCACTGGACTAGTGCATGCTGCACTGGACAGGAAGGGAATAAGAAACATGGGATTTGAGGGGTAATGGTACATAAATCTGGCATCCCCAATGCATAATTTGGTCTAATGTCCTGCGCTGGAAACCCGACCTTCCCTATAGCAAATGTCTCTCCAAGGATTTCCTAATATTTTACAGCCATTAGTGAATTAAGGACCACAAAATCCCTGTGAGGTGGATAAATAGCATTACTCCATTTTCCAGATAAGGAAAGCTTAATGACTTTGCTTTCATCACACAGGAAGTCTGTGGTAGAGAGGGGAATCAAACACAGATGTGCTAACTTCCTGTCCTGGGCCTTAACCACAAGACCACCCTCCCCAACATACTCTAGTAAGTTAGCAGGCTCTGATTTATTCTTAAGCATGAGGGTCCTCCATCTCCTGACAAACAGGACTAGTGCTGCATTCAAGAAGCCACTTTTGCAGTCCTTTGCTGAAACAAGGTCACCTACCTCAAATTCAAGTTTATTATCCCAGTGAAACTGTTATAGTTAAACATCTGGAGGCAATTTCCTAAGCATCTGCATTTTTTCAAAAAGAAGCCAGGGTGGGACAAAAGGGCAGATCCATTTACCACCTTAGAAAAGCTGGCACACTGGGACCTTGCATGTATTGCCCAGGCTGAGTAAAGTTGTCGTTTGCTGGGTATCCAGGAAGATCTGCTAGGCAAAGTGAAGCGTACAAAACTACTCTCTGTTAGTATTGTCGGATTTCCCTTAATTAAAGAAAACACCCGTGGTTTTCCAAAAATTCCAGAATCATTTAATCTTCTTTAAAAAACTACACTAGCATAAAAAAATATTTTTAACATAATTCATTAAAGAACCTGGAGGTTCCTACTTTGTCAGGGAGTGACACAGAGTAGGATTAAAGAAAACTCTCACACTGAGCTTCAGCCTACAGAAAGAGTGAGAGACCTAGAAGGCTGCTTTCAGATAAACAGCCATGAGTTGTTGTTATTGTTGTTTTTAAAGGGTTGAATTGTTCTAATGTCTTTGTTTCTTTTTTTGGCTGGTGCTGTCCCGGATTTTTAAACTAAGGATGTTCTGGATGTAATGGTTTAAGTGCAGTGATCAGGAGCTAAAGCCTCTCTGGGCATTTGGGTAAACAAAGAGCTAACTGGATGTCACAAGTAGGAAACACAGAAGATGCCTATGATAGGGTGTATCTCAGGGATGGGCAAACTTTTTGGCCTGAGGGCCACACCGGGTTTCCAAAATTGTATGGAGGGCCGGTTAGGGGAGGCTGTGCCTCCCCGAACAGCCAGGTATGGCCTGGCCCCGAACCCCTATCCGACCCCCCCCCCACTTCTCGCTCCCTGACAGCCACCCTGGGACTCTTACCCATCCAACGCCCCCCCATTCCCTGTCCCCTGACGGCCCCCCAGTCCTCCTGCCCCATCCACCACCCCCTGCTCCCTGTTCCCTGAATGCCCCCGGACCTCCCGCCCCTGACTATCCCCCACTGCCCCATCCAACCCCTCCTCTCATTCCTGACTGCCCCCCAGGACCCCTGCCCCCTCCAACCACCCCTTCTCCCTGTCCCCTGACCACCCCAGGAACCCCTGCCCCTGACTGCCCCCCGCCGCCCCTTCCAACCCCCCCTCCCCTTCCTGACTGCCCCTCACGACCCCTGCCCCCATTCAACTCCCCTGTTCCCCACCCTCTGACTACCCCGACCCCTATCCACACCCCCGCCCCTTGACCACCCCCTCGAATTCCCCTGCCCTCTATCCAGACCCCATGCCCCCTTACCGTGCAGCACAGAGCACCGGGTTAGGCTGGGCTCTGCAGCTGCACTGCCCCAGGAGCTTGCAGCCCCGCTGCCCAGAGTATTGCGCTTGCAGCGCAGTGAGCTGAGGCTGTGGGGGTGGAGGAACAGCACGGGAGGGGCCGGGGGCTAGCCTCGCGGGCCAGGAGCTCAGGGGCCAGGCAGGAGGGTCCCGTGGGCCGGATGTGGCCTGCGGGCCATAGTTTGTCCTCTGGTGTACCTGGTCCTTCAAGGCCCACTGCGGGAGGGTCCACGGTCTTACCACACCCCACCCCAGGAAAGGAGCAGTGAAGGTGGTCCTTCAGGCCTATCTAGAGAGGATGCATAGAGGCAGCCAATCAGAGCCCAGCAGGTTCAGATAAAAGGAGCTGCCGAGCTTGAGCAAGTTAGTTCCTGGTGGGGAGTACAGGTGTGAAGAAGGGTGCTCTGCTCTGCTCATAGGAGCTCAAGAGAGAACCAAAGGATGGTGTTTGGTGACACTGGCATTCAGTGAGAAGGAAGAAGATTTGAGAACCTCAGCCCTGAGATCAGAATGAAGAGAAAGGGGCTACATGGGAAAAGGCTTGGGGAATAGCAGCAGCAAACATGGCTGCTGTTTACAGAGTCCCTGGGTGGACCTGGGTTCCCCACCAGCCACTAGCAAAGTGGCCTATCCAAGCAGGGGATAAGTCTTGTTTAGAAGCCCAAGCAAAGGGTGAGATTTGAAGGGCTCTGAGATGGGGCTGAAGACCCTAGAGAGGGCAGATAGCTTTGTTGGACTTTTGTTACCCAGGAAGGGGTTCATCCCTTTTTAATTGTGTGACTTGGCCGGAGGGCTGAGCCACTGATATTATTGTCAATAATAACAATAAGGTTCACAAAGCCACTGGGCATTTTGCTTGAAATTCTACAAAATATCTGTAGTTGGGATAAGTCTGCTAAAAAGTTTTCATGGTTTCCAGGGGGATAAATGCCTTTTAAGAAGTATATGCAAATGTGCATCATCAATTTGAAAAGGCCACCAGGAAAAAAAAATGGCATCAGCAGAGCCTTACACATCCACAAAGGAGCCTTCAGTCTAGTTTTCCCGGAGGATGATCTGTTGTTTCTAATTAAAATAAAATGATCATGAAGAAAAAACACATGTTCATTCAATCCATTTACAGTGGAGAGGTGAAGATATTGAGGGCTATTAGAGTTGATTTATATGCTTTACAAGCATTGTCCCAATTTTATCAGTGGTTCCAACCTGGATACCCAATGTTTGTGTAGTTGAGATCCCACTGTGTTTTCAAAGAAGAATGTGTATGAACCTAATGCTAAAAGATGCTGTAGTCACAACCTTGGCCACTGCAGTCTACCTGATTTACAGTGAAGGTATAGCACAAGGAGCCACAGTACAAGTTTCCTCAAAGTGCTCTGTCAATGCATCTGAATCCTGACCAGGATGGTCCACATTGGGTAACAGGACACCAACAAGCCAGAGCGTGGCTGAGCTTTATAGAGGGGATGGAATGATCCTCTCTGATATAAGTGCTGATTTGTTCCTGGATGATCTCTGTATGGAGTTGGCTGAATTCCAAGGTAGCCCATGCAGGATGGGTGGAGGCACCCAAGATGAAGCTGGTGCCCCCTTGTGGCACATGCTCAGTGCAGGAAATCACTGATTTAGGCTCCAGATCCAAAAAAGGTAACATAGTGGGCATCCTGAGGGCATCTCCTTACGAGATGGGGAAAACAGGTCTAACCCCCTGGGGGCAAATGCGAACCAGTGGCCAGGACACTTCACCACGGGGTGGTGTGTGCTTTACAGCAGTGCTGGTGGGGAGTTGATGTCCCCTCTGACTTCAACCCCTGAAAAGGAGAGGGATGCTAATGGATGGTTGGAGGTGCCCAGAGAACATCCTAGTGTAGGGGGAGCACTCAAAGACCTGGCAAAGAATCAGTGGGGGTACAATGAATTTGGGTGTTGGTTCATGCAGGGCCATAACCAGGGCAGGGCGAGCAGGGCAACCACCCAGGGCACAAAGCTGTGGGGGTGAGGGGTGACTTGGGAGGGCATGCAGGTCATGTTCTCCCCTCTGTACGGGGAGACTTTGGCAAACCAGTAAAGTGCCTGAAACCACTATGGCTTATTGCTAAAAGCAGCCAAGTCAGCAGGCTGTAAATTGGCCATTCAGCAGTCTCAGTTTAACCAAGGCAGGAGGGGAGGGGGGGTTTTGGGTGCCACAGAGAGGGCAGCTTGATACATGCATCTTAGAAGAGCAGGATGTGCCCCAGGAATGTCTACTGGGGCCTCAAGGCTGCAAACTCTGGAAAAACCCACACCTGGTTGATTGATAATCAGAAGGAACCTCTCGCTTGACCATTGAAACTGCTTACTTAACAAGTTTGCTTTAAGGGACATGTCATTCTATTACTAAATGTATAAATAAGGGGGAAAAGTTTGAGGTAGTGGGACTCTTCAGGACTGGACTCTCCCTCTGGATGCATCTTGTGTTCCCCACCAGCAGACAGGCTGCTGCTGTGCCACTCGAGAGCCACACTCAGCTTTGGTAATTATCAAGGGTTGGGGGTGTTTTACTAACCTGTTGCGGACGTGTGTATAAGTGCTTGAGACTAAGTAAAGTTTAGCTTTAAGTGAAAGCACTCTTGTATTGTCCTGTTTGTGCCAGCCATCTATCGGTCGGACGGCCGTGTCTCCCCTGATTTATTTCCTGACACCACCTCCCACAGAGTAAAAGTTACCAAGAGCTTTGGGTTGAAAGAACCCCAGATAACACCTCCTCCCAATTTCTGCCTTCCATTTAGCACAGAGATTTTCAAACTGTGGGGTGTACACAAACTGTGGAGCCCGGCTGCCATGCGATGCTTCCTGAGGCGCTCACTCGCCACTGCCCTGCACTCCTGGCTCTGCTGAGTTCTCAGCTGTGCAGATATAGGCTGGCTTGGGAAACAGGGCCAGGAGGGGTGCCGGGCAGCCAGCCACAGACCTGACCCCACAGCACGGAGAGCCAGGGGCCCGAGCAGGCCAGGCTGCTCCACCAGCTTCTGATCTTCCAGCTCCTGGCAGGAGGCGATGGTTTTCCAACTGTGCTAAATGGAAGGCAGAAATCTGAGGGGGGGAGGAGACGTAACCCCATGCGGCCACCCCATGTCTCCTCTAGAGGACATAAATATGCTTGCTCGCTCCAGGCACTAAAATGCCTAGTTATGGCTATGTGTTCATGTTTGCCAAACACCATTACCATCCTCATTTGGATTTCTCCAAAGCTTCCCGTAGTCTCAAGACATGTAGCCATGTGCTGAGCCTTCCAGTATAGCTCTGACAGACGCAGAAACATTAGTAACATTGCGCGTTACAAGAATTGCCCCCCACACACACACTACACACTCATATCCTGGATCAGGACAGTATACAAAGGGTTAACTGCGCTCTTCCGCAGCATTCATGGGCCATGAGCATGTTAGCTTTCTACACGTTCCCTGCTCGCTGCACTCAAATTGGAGCACACTGTGTAGAGTAAACATCAATGCAGTGGAGCAAAGATCCGGCCAAGCTGCCTGATTTGATACCGCAGTTGAATTAGCATTAACAGCAGCTCTGCCTCCCACAGTGGGCACAGAAGATTCCTGCCCCCCCATCCCCACCTACAGTGAGCTGAACAAAATAATGGAGTGCAAGACATTTAGCAAGGGTAAAAGTCATTACAAAGCCACGCCATCAGGAGATCACTGTGACTGACTGTGTCTCTGTCCCTGCCATAAAGATTACTCCTGAGTATGTGGTTCATTCACTATTACTGTTGCCATGGGAACAATGTGGCCATCTATGGGAATCTGGAATATTTCATATTTCCATCAGCCTTTCTATAGAAATAAAAATGTGTGATACTTCAGTGTCTGCAGCCAGCTTGACCACTAGGATCACACAAGGTGAGTGCTCAGCTGGGAATGAACGCAAAACCCCTCACACTTTATCTGAAAATAGAAACGCCTAAGCGGTGCTGAGAACAAACTAGAGAAGAGTAGGGGAAGAGAGAAATCAAAACCTTCAGTGCCCAAAGTTGGGAGAGGCTGCTCAGCTGCTCAGCCCCCCCGCCGGGAACGGCGAGCTGCAGAGGGCCGCACCAGTGCCAGAATGTCTCGCGGCCTGCAATCAGATTACCCTGATGGGCGGGCAGTTGCTCACCACTGGTGTAGAGGGTACATTAAGTTGACCAAATCAGTGGTGTCTGCCACCCACCTATTTATGCAGACCAATGATCTGATCTGGTATGGCAAATCCTACATTCTGTGCTCTGGATGTTATAAGCTTAGCCCTACTAGATGGGACAGAACACCACACCCAGGACGTGTGTGGGTTACAAGAGCACGTGGTACCTTGGCTTCCATTTCAATGAGGTCGGGGGTGGAGTTTTTTTTAATTAAACAAATTCTATTTAACTGTGCTTTTCTCCCACCAACAACACCAGGGAGGTGTGAGCTGTGCTCGCATTAATAACCCTATTGACTGGAGTGAGATCACTCATATGCATAAGGCCCTGAAGTTAGTAAAACAGAAACATTAGTAAATTAAATAATTCAAATTAATATTTTAGTTGTTTCTTCTTATGATTTTCATTTCTTCACTTCATTATCTCTATAGAAGGAGAACCAGAAAGACCTTTAATGTCTTTTCTACTTGTACGGCAATTAATGTATAAGGCTGTTTTGCCATAGACAGGGTTTAGTTTAGCTTCTGCTACCCAAACAGCCTTCTGCACCTCACATTGATGCCTGTGTCTGTAAAGCCTTCTGAGAAATTTAACCTGTTACCACTATGTGGTCAACCAAGCTCATGTGCAGTGTCACCTTATGAAAGTGCTCCCCAGGGTGGACACATCGGTCACTCCTTGGATTACCTTTGATTTGAGCAAGACTGTGTCAGTCTCCATCATGTCAATGGGAGTGGACAGAGATTGCTGGCACAATAGCCCCAGTGGCGGAAATAGTTCTCCCTTCTATGGGGCACCGGTCACTGCTGAGGTAACCTCTCATCGCGTTCTATACACAGGGGTCAAGCTGGCTGCAAGCGTCTTGCCTCCACCCGTAGCACTGCATACACTTTGGAACTCTGTCGCCTGCTGTTTTCACAGTAACAGTTTCTTCTGTGATCACAGCTGTGACCACTTCTTGCCTCGGCAGAATGGCACCAGCAAAGAGATCGTTACACAAGCATGCTGCCTGTTCGTGTCCTCCCTGCTCCGTCATTGCAGCCCTCCCACTAAGTACATTTGACCTCTGGGGAAGCCTAACAATTTAGCTTCTAAACTGGAGGGCTGCCAACAAATCCACAGGCCAACTTCTTCTCGATCCTTTTTCGCAATTCACCAGACTCCTGAAGGAGGAGGCGACAACAGGGCAATTATTTAAGATATGTATCTCACGCCCTGTCTACACTGGCAAGTTTCTGCGCAGTAAAGCAGTTTTCTGCGCTGTGATTCCCCAGGTGCACACGCGGCCACGCCGCTTCGTGAGCACAAACTGCGCAGTTGCAGTGCTGTAAAAAAGCCACCCCAAAGAGAGGCGTAGAGCTTTCTGCGCCGGGGCTACAGAGCCGCGGTGTCAGTGTAGACACTCTGGTCGATTATGGCACGGCAATTGGCCTCCAGGAAGTGTCCCAATGTGATAAATGAAGGGAGGAGGGGTAGCTCCCTTTTATGGACACCCAGCTAGCCAATTAGCTATAAAATCTCTCTTAGTAGCTATTCTCTACTTGCTTTACCTGTAAAGGGTTAAAAGTCTCATTGCTATGCATAGGTAAAAGGAAGGGAGTCTGCACCTGACCAAAAGAGCCAATGGGAAGGCTAGAACTTTTTAAAATTGAGAAAAAAACTTCCCCTTTGTCTATCTGTTGTGGTTCTCCGGGAGAGAAGGGACAGATCAGTTACGTTGTAAGAAGTTTGGGCCAGGTATGAAAACCCGTCAGCATCATACCTAGAAACTACTCATTTAAAACCCCAGGTATGTAAGTAGATCTGGAAATGTCTAGGAAGATGCGATTAGGTTTCTCTCTTTTATTTCTTTATGGCTTGTGGATTCCTCCTTGCGAACTCCAGGTGTTTTTGTTCTGCTTGTAACCTTTAAGCTGGACCTCAAGAAAGCTATTCTTGATGCTTAATCCTTGTAGTTGTTGTTTTTTAAAATCTAGCAAATGCCTAAGTTCCCAGATATATTTTCTTTCTTTTTTTTAATTCATAAAATTTACCTTTTTTAAGAACAGGATTGGATTTTTGTGTCCTAAGAGGTTTGTGCATATGTTGTTTAATTAGCTGGTGGCGACAGCTGATTTCTTTTTTTTTTTTCTCAGCTCTTCCCCAGAGGGGGGATGAAAGGGCTTGAGGGTACCCCAAAGGAAGTACCCCAAGTGCACCTTCCTGGGTTTTCAAGGGGGTTCTGTACTAGGGTAGTGGCAGCATCTACCCATCCAAGGTCAGAGAGAAGCTGTAACCTTGGGAGTTTAATACAAGCCTGGAGTGGCCAGTATTAATATTTAGCATCCTTGTGGGCCCCCACCTTCTGCACTTGAAATGCCAGAGTGGGGTATCAGCCTTGACACCCACAATGCCTGTTCTCACCTCTCTGGTCATTGGTTTGAACTCTACCGTCCTGCCCTCAGATGACCAACTGTCATCCCCACCCCGTAAATGCCTTTAGAATTTTGAAAGTCCCCTTCCTGTTTGCTCTGTGATGTGTGCAGAGGTCTCAGAGCATCTTTCCAGGTGACCATGCCTGCTCCACGCACCAGGCGATCCCCTGCTTGGAGCAATGCCGAGCATTTGGGGAGAGGAGACTATCCAGTCCCAGCTGCACTCCAGCCATAGGAATTATGATACCTATGGACAGATTTCACGATGCATGACAGAAAGGGGCCATGACCGGGACACATTGCAGGGTCAAAGTGAAGGAGCGAAGAGCTGGACATGATACTCAGCGGTGACCCTACCTCTACTGCAGAGGCCACTGTGGATACCTCAGTGGCTCATGTGCCAGTCGAGAGTGGACCAAGCCAGGAGGAGGAAATCTTGGATGAGGAGGGGGAGGGGAAGGGGGACCCAGAGGCAGAGGACGACTCGGAGGTCAGAGACACGTGCAGCCAGGAGCTCTTTTCTACCCTGGAGGAGACTGGCCAGTTACAGCTGTTGGATGTTGGTGAAGTGCAAACAGGAAAGGCTTTGATTTTGGGAATCACTGAAGTGAGTTGTTGGGGGCAGGAAGGTTGCAGAAAGCAGGCTTGTCTCCCATCATACGCCTTGTCTCAGCGGCGGAACAAGCTGTTGATTGACTCCCTCACTTCACAGGAATCTCCCTCAGAGATCTCCAGGAAACTCTCATGGAAATACTGGGTAATCTGCTGCCGCAGGTTCTTTGGCAGAGCTGCTTTGTTTCTTGCCCCATTAACGGTAATTTTCCCGTGCCAATGTGCCATCGCAGGGGGGAGACGCACCCTTGCTACACAAAGGCGAGCCTCAGAGGGGCCAGGGCAGAAGCCACAGTCTTGGAGAAGACCCTACCTTGATTCCCTGCTCACCCTCAACAGCGAGATCTTCCATAATGATCACATCCGGTGGAAAGTTTGGGGACAGGAATGATTATCAGCCCCCCCCCCCCCCTACAGTGCTGGCTCTCCCCAAGTGCCTAAGAGCCACATGCCCAGTGTACAGCAGGGTCTAGGAACAGTGATTTACCCTGCCCCTGTGACTACTCAGCATTTTGGGGGTCTTATGGCTTATGTGTGCTTGCCTGGAGTCAGCCAGTTAGTGACAGGCGTGTGAGTACTGGCTGTGTTTTAAATCACTGAATCAGTGTTGTGTGTGCTGCAAACAATACTGCTTCTGTAAAATGTTGCATTTAAACTTCACAGAGATGACCTTCGGAGCCCAGCCTCCCTCTTTGTTATCGGCGGCCGAACAGCTGCGCAGAATTAGAAAGTGGCCAAGAAGAACTAAGGAGGACTTTCTGCGTGATGTTATGATGCGCTCTGAGACTGAGAAACAGGAACTGAAGGAGTGGTGGGACAGCGAGAAGAGGCACTGAAAGGAGAACGTGGCACGCCAGAATGAAGCCACGGAGCGGCTCTTAAAGGTTATGGAGCACCAAGCAGACACGCTCCAGGCAATACTAGCTCTGCAAACCGAGCAGCTCTGTGCCCGCCCTCCCCTGCAGCCCCGGTCGCAAAACTCTTTTCCCATGCTCCCCCCAGACACACACACCCTCTTATCAACCTCCTGGCTCCAGTCTGTACCCCCTGCATTCCATTCCTCCCCCATCACAGTCCAGCCCTGCAGACTCCCACCACCCACTGCAACAACACCCACCCCTCTGCACTTTGGCCCTGCTGAAGTACAGTACCTGCTGCATTTTACTCCAAGGGAGAAGATTGGATATGATCCCTGGACATACACAAACCTTTAGCCGTCCCGGGACCCCACCTCCTTCTGGGACCTTCCCTTACCCCATCCCCCTCACTGATGATGTTTTCTTTTTGTTTGACTCCCTCCTCCGGTTGTTGTTTTTTAATAAAAGAATTGTGTTGGCTTGAAAGCAATCTTTATTCTATTAATTGAAAGCCAACAGAGCCCTGCAAAGCAACAGACAATTATGTTAAACCTTCATAGTGCATTGTCTGCACCAATCACAATCACCTCCTAGCATTACAAGCACTGCACTCCCGAGCACGGCAACAAATATTAGTGGCTTTCAGCTTCAAATTGCTGCCTCAAGGCATCCCTGATCCTTATGGCCCCACACTGCGCCCCTCTAATAGCCCTGGTCTCTGGCTGTTCAAACTCAGCCTCCAGGCCCTGAGCCTCTGCTATCCAGCCCGGAGTGAAGCTTTAACCCTTCCCACAAATATTATGAAGCATGCAGCACGTGGCTATAAGCATAGGAATATTGTCATCAGACGGGTCCAGCTTCCCATAGAGGCAGTGCCAGCAGGCCTTTAAACAGCCAAAAGCACACTCAACAGTCATTCTGCACTTGCTCAGCCTGTTGTTGAACTGCTCCTTGCTGCTGTCAAGTTGCCCCATGTATGGCTTCATAAGCCACAGCATTAAGGGGTAGGCAGGGACTCCCAGGATCACAATGGGCATTTCGACTTCCCCTACGATGATCTTCTGGTCTGGGAAGAAAGTCCATGCTTGCAGCTTCCTGAACAGGCCAGTGTTCCGAAAGATGCGTGCGTCATGCACCTGCATTAATGTCTGTGAAATGCCCATGGTGATCCACAAGCGCTATCTGAGGAATTATGGATAATCACTCATACTATGCTTTAATATCTGGGACCTGTCTCCAATGTAAATTAAGCATTATAGAATCAAAACAATGGCAGCCCCATTTATATATGAATCATCAGTGGGATGGGAAGTCAACGCAAGGAAAGAAGAGCAGGAAGCCTCCTGCCTCTTGAAGGATGGTCAGTGAACTTGGGGAAGACAGCATAGCATCTCTTCCCCAGCAGGAGAGAGAAGCTTTCTATGGGCTTACTTTTCAAGAATACATTTCATAGGTTTGCTGGGTTATAAAAAGAAAGGGAAGGGAACCCCATAGTTAATCATCACTTGGGAATTCAAGGGGCTGAAGCTCTTGAAATCACAAAATGTTGGTGTGACACTGGCAGACCTGGTGCCAGCTCTTGCCAAGGCTTTAGGTCTCAGCTGAGCACTGAGAAATTCATTACTAGAAACCAGTCTGTTTCACTGTGTTAGTATCGCTAACATGGGTATTGGACTTATCACAATGTGTTTAGACTTTATGGAATGCTTGTAAATTGTTGCTTGCGTTAATACCACTTATAGTATCTTTATCACATGCTATAAGGTAATATTTAAGTTTTTGCTTGGAAAAAGAAAGCTTGCTTTGAAACTATGAATCCAGTCAGGAGGATTGTCTCCTGCCCATCAAGAAGGCCTATCAAAACTAAATGGGCCATTGTGGGACATTGCAATACAAAGACTTTGTTAATTGCTCCTTCACACCCACAAAGAGGATATCTGCAAAAGGGCTTGTCCCCATCAGCTTGAATTCTAGAAGGAGGAAATAAAAATATCTGATAGGAAAAAAATTTCATCTTTTGTTGTTTGGACTCTCTCAAGGGCAAAGCTACAAAACAGAAGCAGAGATCCCTGGGGTCAACTTGGGTTAGCCCTAAAAGCCATTAGAGCTGACAAATTACTACAAGTCTGTCACCTTTTGAAACCAATTTATTTGTGTATATGTTTGTCTGCTTTAACCTTGTAATAACTCTCTCACTTCTCTTCTTAGTTAATAAATCCTTAGATAGTTTACTGTAGGATTGGCTACAAGCATTGTCTTTGATGTGAGAGCTAAGGTATAAATTGACATGGGATAAGAGACTAGTCTCTTGGGATTGGGAGCAACCTGAATATTTTGAGATCTTTGGTGTATAGCAACCATCTATCACTAAATCCAGCTTGCCTGGGTGGCAAGATAGACTGGAATGCCCAAGGGGACTGTCTGTGACTCCATGGTAAGACTATTATAGTGCTTTAGGAGTTCTCACTTGTTACTGGGTTGGCGAAATTATAGAACACACAACCAGTCTGGGGTTTCTACCCTGCTTCTTGACAGTCTGCCCTGAGGTTGGCAGTCACGGCCATGACCCACTCTAGGCAGCCGGACAGTTGGATCCTTCAACCAAGGGCACTGAAGTCTTTGGGAACTGAGTTTAGGTAAGAAACTGCCGAGGCAAAGATTGTAACTAGCTGAAATAAAGTTTTAGTCTTAGAAGCATATTTTTACTTTTGTTTTCTTGTAACCCTTGCTAGCTTCATTCATTACACTTGGTATCACTTAGGCCTATGCAGAGGTGAAAGTAAGCCGGTCCGGTCCGGTACAGAGTACTAGCAAGAGCCAGTACACCCTGCCGGACCAAACTGCTTCCCCGGCAGTGATTTAAAGGGCCTGGTGCTCCTGCCACTGTGGGGAGCCCCAGGCCCTTTAAATCACCTCCGGAGCTCCGGCAGCGGGGCTTGGGCAGCACTTTAAAGGGCCCACAGCTCCCCGCAGTGGCAGGAGCACTGGGCCCTTTAAATCCCCGCCAGGCTCCAGCAGCCGGGCTCCAGCAGAGATTTAAAATGCCCGGAGCTCTGCTGCGGCTGGAGCCCCAGGCCCTTAAAAGCTCCTTTTCCGGTTGAGGCCACGCCCCCACTCAGGACTCTGGCGTACCGGTAAGTCCTTTAAGTTGCTTTCACCCCTGGACATATGAAATTGTGTTTAATAAACTTATTCTACTTTTTCTGTAAACCAACTCAGGGCTGTGACTGAAATAAGACTGTTTGTCAAACTCCCAGTTAAATTAATGAGCTGCAACACATTGACTCTTTAAAGGAGCAGTGAACTTAATACCTTCTGTGAGTGTTCCAGGAGGTGGCTGGATGCTGCATAGAGATGTTTCCAGCGCCTTTTATAGCTTCAGCCAATTGAAGGGAAGTCCCATTGTTCTCACTGTGGAACATTACAGGTAGCAAGATGGTGTTTGGGGTCACATGGGCAAGTCACAGGTCCATGCATGATTTCGCTTAGGTACAGCAGAAGCCATTACCTGTTCTCCAGATGGAACATTCACAGGGAAGTCCATTAAGTGTAGATAGGCATCTCCCATGGTCCATTGTGAGCTAAGTGTTCTTTGATGGGTCATTTAACTTGAATAGTCCCTTCAAGATAAATACCTTGTGGGTGCTACTCAGGAGCAAACATTTGAAATCCAGGTATAGAGCCAATACTCATAATGTCAAATTCAAAAATGATACATGCTTACAACTAGCATAATCATATTCAGCAAATCATAACTTTTCAATTGACACCTTATTTGACACACTTTGCACAAGATTTGTTGCAATTATATAACAGTAGTAGAAGCAATGATCTACATGGTCATATTTTAATCAGATAATATCACAGATGGCAATACACAGCTTCACATTATGAATATGCACAAGCTGTGAGAGAAAGAAGTGGCCTAACAAGGAGTAGTGAAGGCAAAGTCCACAAACTATTCCTTGACTGCACTGAAGAGGGATGAAGAGCATGTTAGAGCTCTTACCAACCTTGTCATCAACAATATGACAAAACCATTTGAGCCTGAATCACCTCCAGAGGTGTGTATCAACATATCTCCTGGATTGCATGTAACATCAGATGTATAAGAGTCTTTCCGAAAAATAACGGATGTTGGTGGAGAACATATGGAGAGATTTGTGAGAGATGCACTCAATTCTTATGGGACATGTAGCTTCTTCAGCCCAATCAAGAAATCTGGCATCAAAACATTTGCTGACATGGCCCTGAAGACCAAATTTAAGTCTGGCAAGGAAGGGACAGCCACAGCAGCTATCAATCCAGAGCAAGAAAGGAAACCCACAGAGACTGAATTGCTTGCATCTCAATCTAGCAATCAAAAAGGACAAGTCACTGGCCAAACTCCCACCATATGAAGACAGTTTTGAAAAGTATGCTGAAAGAGTATTTGGCAAACACAGATTTGGATGTCTTTGCCCATAGATAAACCAGATATTGGATCACCATTGCAATGTGGATGATGAACTACTTCTTAAAGGCCCAATGGCCTCTATGCTTCTACAGGACCTTATCTGTGCCTGTACCGGGAAAGGTCGTTACAGAATCCACCGTGCCTGTATTCAGAGCAATCTTCCCTACACAGAACTGTGTACATGCCAAGACAATGAAGACTGTGGTAACCCATATATTCTAGACATTTTCATTATCATGATCTCTGATATTTACTAGACCTGTCACTAGCACTATTACATTTCAATGATACCTGTACAAATTTATGATTAGATTTTGTTTTTCCCTTTCAGATTGTTGTGATGGTGCTTTGAGGTCACCACAAAAAAATCCAATTTTATGTTCAGAAATAATTCGTAATTATTAAACTAACAAACAAATGCAAATGTTTCAAAGTGGTCATTTTATCGTATTGATAACGTGGTAATTGTTTATCCCCGTTTCTATGAAAATGTCACCACTTGACACCTCCACATTATACCTCATCTTAAAATAGACATAATAAGCTTTCAAATGATGGGATGGGAGAGGTGTAGAGCAGTGGTGGGCAACCTGTGCCCTGCGGGCTGCATGCGGCCCATCAGGGTAATCTGATTGTGGACCGCAAGACGTTTTGCTGACGTTGACTGTCCTCAGGCACCTCCCTCCACAGCTCCCAGTGGCTGCAGTTCACCGTTCCCGGCCAATGGGAGCTGTGGGAAGTGGCGCCGGCTGCAGGGACATGGTGGCTGCCCTTCCCGCACCTCCCATTGGCCAGGAACGGCAAACCACAGCCACTGCGAGCTGTGGGGGGCCATGGCTGCAGACGGTCAACATCAGCAAAATATCTCATGGCCCACAATCAGATTACTGTGATGGGCCGCAGGTTGCCCACCCCTGGTGTGGAGGGTACATTAAATTGACCAAATTAGTGGTGTCTGCCACTCACCTATTTATGCAGACCAGTAATCTGATCTGGTATGGCAAGTCCTACATTCTGTGCTCTACTGGATGTTATAAGATTAGCCCTGCTAGATAACCCCACAGTACTAGCCAACACCACCACTCTGACAATCACCATAGAATCATAGAATCATAGAATATCAGGGTTGGAAGGGACCCCAGAAGGTCATCTAGTCCAACCCCCTGCTCGAAGCAGGACCAAGTCCCAGTTAAATCATCCCAGCCAGGGCTTTGTCAAGCCTGACCTTAAAAACCTCTAAGGAAGGAGATTCTACCACCTCCCTAGGTAACGCATTCCAGTGTTTCACCACCCTCTTAGTGAAAAAGTTTTTCCTAATATCCAATCTAAACCTCCCCCATTGCAACTTGAGACCATTACTCCTCGTTCTGTCATCTGCTACCATTGAGAACAGTCTAGAGCCATCCTCTTTGGAACCCCCTTTCAGGTAGTTGAAAGCAGCTATCAAATCCCCCCTCATTCTTCTCTTCTGCAGACTAAACAATCCCAGCTCCCTCAGCCTCTCCTCATAAGTCATGTGCTCTAGACCCCTAATCATTTTTGTTGCCCTTCGCTGGACTCTCTCCAATTTATCCACATCCTTCTTGTAGTGTGGGGCCCAAAACTGGACACAGTACTCCAGATGAGGCCTCACCAGTGTCGAATAGTAAAATATAGAGAACAGCGGCAAATATACAGTGTCAATTAAACACTCCTTGATTTAAGTTTCATGGTACCTTCTGCATCCGACATTTCTATTTCTAATTGCAGAGCAATGTAGCTGATACATATGGCTCTGTTCAAGTTCCCTGCTCCACCCCAGATTTCCTGTGATACCTTAGGCAAGTCACTTAGCTTGTCTGTAGCCACACTTCTCCATCTGGAAAATGGGGATAACAACAGTTCCCTATCTCACAGGGGTGTTGTGAGGATAAATACATAACAGATTGTGACTAGCTCAGTTACTGCAGTCATAGGGGCCATGTATATGTACTAAAATAGATGAATGACCCTTTCCTATAGTAACTTTCCTGTTCAGTACTGAGTGGCACCTCCAGGTTAATGGGCATGTAAAATTTGGGGGGCGGGGAGGGGAAGGAAGCTCAGTCACCCTCTTTGTCCTTAAAGATTTGGTTTGAGGGCTCGTCAGAGGTTTCATCTGGCTCTTATTTTATCCAAACCTTTTCTCCCATCCAATCTTTTCTATCTGATCTTAGTAACCAGCCTAGTCATTCCGGTGTGAATTTAATGCTGATGAAAGGTGACAGACCGACATCCCTGGAGTTGGAAGTCTCCTGCTTTGCCACAAAACAGGTGGACTCAGGCAGCAATAGAGTAGTGTGAGCTGCTCTACGCTGCCATACCAATTTGCCTCACCTCTGACCTGGACGGACCACTTTCTGGTATGCAGAGGACAATTCAGTGTCCATGACACAGTCAGTTTTTGGCTTCACCACTGGGTCTAACAAACGTGCCACTTAATGCAGAGAGGGAGGTGATTTTTAGCGAAGTGGACACTTTTGGAAAGGCAAAGAGAGAATTGCATTAATACATATATAGAAATGTTAGATTACTGCCATACAAGAGATTACAATATTTGATTTTATACCAGTTCCATTATGGGGGCAACATCAACATGATCCCAAACTTGGTTCTAAGAAAAAGAAAATAAAAAACTAGAATTGGCCATTTGGTACAAGGGAATACAGAGCCTATTTAAAGCATCTGAATTCTAGTGTCCTAAAGACACCTTACTCCTGGTAATTATTTACTATAGAAGACTGTCATGCCCTCCAATGTATCTTGGGAAAATAGCTACTGAGCTCTCACAGCTGTTGATTCTTCAAGGTGTGCAATGACACATAGTACATAAGAGAGGGCAGGACTGAGCCTTATATAATTATTTAACTCAGTATTTTATTCAAATAAGACTTACAAAGACGTTATGCAATTTTGCTGTCTATGGTGATCAGGTGTATGTGATGCATGTATAACTCACAAACTGTGATACAATTGGATGTGTATCATCTTATGACCATGGTCAGGGAAGCACAGAGTTTCCTGAGCACAAATGAACATGCAGCTATCTATGCCTGAGGTCTATGACTAAGGGTTGTTGTCTTATATAAAGGAGATTGTTAGAGAATTGAGAAACCATGTGAATTATGCAAGAAAAGCTTTTAGATTACCTTTGTTGAGTGTTAGTTTATATTGAAAATAACTCCTAAAATTTTACCATATATTAAATTCTTTAAATACAGAAGTATGTTCTACATGGTAAATATTTTTTCAAAAAATAAAGTAATATTGCTTGTATTTACATTTATTATCTTGCCACAGTGATACCTTTAATGCATATATCATGACATATATACCAGGTAAAACAACCACTTTTTATTCACTCCTTTATTTCTGAAAACTTGTCAAAAAGATGGAACACACATATTTGGCAATAACTTACCAGAATTATTTACTTGTGCTAGCATGAATCTACTTTCTCATAAATCACTGTGACTATTTGTAGTCTCATGGTTCAATCCAGAAAGTTAGGACAAAAATTTTGCAACCCATGCTTCTGCCATTCAGAAGATTGGCATTATTTCTTGCACTGATGCATAAAAGAGTGGTCCTGGATGAAACACAATTTATACCTCATTTTCCTATTAATAAAATACATCTAGTTATGAAAACTCAAGACACGTTACAAAATCTGAAAGAAAAAGTAGTTTTTCTACCACTATTTAAAAAAAAAAAAACCCCAAAAAAGGAACAGACCTCTGTAGCAAAACACTTAAGCTTGTGCTTAACTTTAAAGGTATGTTTAAGTGCTTTGCTGAATAGTGGCCCACAGCATCCAGCATATAGCATCCACTGCAGATTGATTAGTAGAAGGATGTATCTATCTGGCAGGCTTTGATGCTGTAAACTGGACAGAAGTAGTTGGATTTTTTAATTTTACTTTATTTTAATTTTTTGAGGGGGAGGAGAGAAGTGGTCTTAATAATCCACTGATCAGAGACTTTAAGGCCAGGAGGAATCAGTTTGATTCATCTGGTTGTATGTATTGCATAACACAGGTGGTAGGATTTCTCCCAGAGAACACTTCTGTGAGATATTCTGTATGATTCAGATATTTTTAGAAGGAGGAATCCAACATAGTTAAGTTGGCCTTGTCATCACTGGTTCTCGACTTGTAAGGTAACTCCCTTCTCTTCATGTGCCAGTTTATTTATGCTTGTATCTGTAATTTTCACTCCATGCATCTGAAGAAGTGGTTGTTTACCCACAAAAGCTTATGCCCAAATAAATCTGTTAGTCTTTAAGGTACCACAGGACTCCTAGTTGTTTTTGTGGATACAGACTAACACAGCTACCCCTCTGATACTTAACATAGTTAAGTGTTAGCTAATTATATTCTACAGTTTTATCACCATAACTCTTATTTCCTGATCCTGAATCGTAAAGGTTGTCTGTCCTTTTGGATAGAGAATTGGGAAAGAAACTACTGAAAGTACTATAAATAATGGAATGCTCACAGCCTCTGTGTAAACACCCATCAAACCTTTAATCCTTGTTATCTCAGCAGTAGGAGTATTTTTGTTGTTTGCTGAGCAATGGGACAGGATGAGAGATAAGAATGGGACAGAGGAGTATTACAGTGGGTCTCAGGTTGGCAACCAAAGGCACCACTGTACTTCTGGAGCAGCTGGCTACTGGACAAGCAATGCTGGACAGAACAGCATCAACAGCAGTCGCAAATGCAGGGGTTCCAGGAACTGCAATGACAAAGGGGTTGTGGAAACAGTATTAACATCAAAAAAAGAAAAGGAGGACTTGTGGCACCTTAGAGACTAACCAATTTATTTGAGCATGAGCTTTCGTGAGCTACAGCTCACTTCATCGGATGCATGCTGTGGAAATCGCACAAGACATCAGCTGCAGTAGTGAACGCATGACACAGCAGCAGAAGTGCATATATAGTGCCTGAAGAGGCAATGTGGTTGGATAGGCACTGGACAGGCAATCAGGAGACATGGGTTCTACTCCTGGCTCTGTCACTGAACTGCTTTGAGAAAATGACCTACCTTCTCTGTGTCTGTCTTTTCTATTTAGATCATGAGCTCTTCAGAGCAGGGAATGTCTCTTAGTTACAATGTGTTTGTACAGCACCTAGCACAACGGGGGTCCCAGTTTCAGGTAGGACCTCTCGGTAGTATTACAACTTGAATAATAATAGAGCTACAGACTCAACAGAGCTTGTCAAAGTAAAACCCGTACAAGAGAGTGCAAGTAATTCACATTACTTTCTAGTCTGACATTGTAAACATTCAGCTTTTACACCACTTTAAAGCTCTCATATAGGGAGCAGCAAGGGCATGAACTCAGTAAGATTTTTCATTTAGTTAGGGCCAGACCTGGCCATTACGTGGGCACATGGTGGAGCTTCTAGGGTGGGAAGTGATTCAGTGGCGGAATGAGTCTTGACTCTTGGTTTCCTGCTGTAACCACTAGACAATGACCTCAGCCCATTGCTTAACATTTCAAATGGCTAGCTTCCTTTTACATGCACCATACCTCACATGGGCATCCCTGATTTTAAAACCAAATTAGCTCTATACCATAACTCCTGCTACCTCTGTTTTATTAGTGTAAATACCCAGAGAGCTAAAATAAGAAAGTGCAATAAAAGAGCATGTTATCTGTGCCCTGCAACTAGAATGGTAAGCTTCTAGCACTGTTAGTCTTCTTGAGCATATGGTTTCCTTCCATATTGGAGAATCCAATTTTTATTCAGCAAAAGAGGAAGTGTGCTTCAGGCTAAATCCTGCAAGATGCAGAATGCTGGCTAGGCAGTATTAGCAGGGAAGGATGGGCTCACGCGGCAGCAGAACTACAATTGAACTTGGTTGTGCACTGAACTGATTCTGGATTTTCTTCCCCCTTCATTTCAGTACAGTTCCACTGTGTCTGCGTTTACTCTATGGCATGTCTGCAATATACTGGAATAGTTAAAACATTGGTTTCTGAGGCACAACAGTCAAACAACTTTTAATTACTTTTGGAACGTCCTCAGTATTCAGTGCTCTAAACACCCCCACCTGCAGTGTTGCTTCTCTTAAATACTCTGCTACGTTTCTCCTCTAAAGATACATTTCAGCAAAGAGAAGACACATAATTTAAAAAGCCAGTTTTTTTGTATTGCCAAGCGACCACATGAACAGACAGACTCAGTGCGATGCTCTCAGGAGCCCTCCAGTAGAAATACGCTCAGACATCTGATTTTAGTTTTCAGACTATGCCATCTGCTGTTGGAATTGTGAATGAGTCCACATATTGTAACTGCTCAGCAAAACCAGATAAAACAGTCTGGCAATGCAGGTGCTGAAATCTGCTCCCCTGTCTTAGATTGAAGCTTGGGGGTGAATGGCTCTGCTTTCCTATGGGGCTCAAACATCTCCAGAAGAGTTAAGTCTATAATTTTAAAGCATCCTATGTCAGAACAAACCTCCTAGGTCCCAATCCTGTGCTTCTTGCTGAGGATCATTATGCCAAGTGGAATTTTACTCAAGAAAAATGTGGGATCACATCCTCAAAGGCAGGAGGTGAAAAAGCTTCGACCCCATATCATTCTGTTCCATTCTGCCCTCCCCTTCCATGAGCACAAGCAATCCAAACCCAGCAGCACTAGTGAGACACAGGTGCATGAGGGGTAATGTCAGTCCCAAGACACATTCCCCTTCCCCTCATCCAGTTGTAAGGGTTTCTGCAGAAACCCTATAGCATCTGGGCTCCATGTAAATTCAGACGGAAGGAAGAAGCCATTCTTCATGGCATGGAATTTCCTACTCTAGACTGAGTGGGTCCAGGCTGAGGTTGCTACTTCACAGCCACAGAGGAAGCAGCAAAGAGTAGCACAACTCCTTCCCAGCGCAGCTGTGTGGAAGCACTGGGACTCCAAGAAAGCCCTAAAATCAACCATGAATCTTGGGACACCAGATGGATTAGGGAGCCAACTCCCTTACCCATTCCATGTAGAGGGCAACTCTGACCTCTGATGGAATGTGGAAGAAACTCATGGAATTCCCCACCTCATGTGAGTTTTTTCCTTACATAAGGACAAGTATGGTCCCTTGGACAAGGTTAGTTTTGTCCACCCTAACTCAGGATCCACCTTGCTATAATAGTACAATAGCAAAGCTATAATCTTTGGTCCTGTCCATACTGCAGTTCTACCTGTGCAGTTGGAAAGGGTTTTGTTTAAAGATCATGGTACAGACTACACATCTATTGCAGGCTTTGTAGTATTGACTTAACATGGTACTCAGGCTAAAACAATTCCAGTCCATACTGCTTAGAGAAAGTGTACAAGACCCCTACTAGCAGCAGCTAAGTTTAAACACAAGCATAGCTAGCACCGTTTGCTCTCAGGGCCTGATCTTGTGAGATGCTGAGTGTTTTCAAGAGGTGCTAAGTGCTGGGAACAAAGGATGCTTATCACCTAGCAGCATCAGGCCCTCAGTGTGGGCTGGGTCCTAGATGGAAAACAACTATAAACAGAATGATCAGACTACTATCAACACTTTTAACTTTGTAAAATTAGGTCTCAGGGAAAAATGCCGTTTAGCCGAGTATTTCCTGTTTAGGTTCTTATATTCATGCCCGTCAGCACAGTATCCAAGTGCCTCCCAAGAGTGAGTTTGTGCTGGCATAACAGTAGTGTCTTGTGAGCTGTAGCTCACGTAAGCTTATGCTCAAATAAATTGGTTAGTCTCTGAGGTGCCACAAGTCCTCCTTTTCCATTGGAACAGGCACTTTCAAAGCTAAGAGCATGAGTGTCCACAGTTTGAATTAAAGAGACAGGTTCTGTAGTGAGGGGCTGTAACAGACTCAAATCCTCCATGGCTGGGCACAGCAAGGGACATGTAACACACTGGCCACTGGATTATGCAATAGTTTGTGCAGTTTATAATGGTATCAGAACCACAAAACTTCTGAAAACTATATTGAGTAAGGGCCTGATCCAAAGCCCACCGACCTCAGTGGAAAGACTCCCAGACTTCACTGGGATTTGAAATCAAGCCCTGAAAGAGGGATTTTAATGGAAGTGATTTTGCACTGTTAACCATAGCACTACCCCATAGTACCACTACCATAATGTTCAGTTACTACAGTTTAAACAGGTTATGGGGTAAATTCCCTTGGGAAATCTGTTGAAACTACCATGTGGTCCATTCCAAAGGAAAAATATTGACTCTTCAAAATTATTGAGCCCCAGAGGCAAGTCAGGGATGATTTAGCAGCACCCAGAGAGCAGTAAGACAAGGAAGTTATCTCAGCCTGCCTTTCAGTTTGAAGACACAATTTTAACAAGTATTTCAGGTTTCAGGTTATCACTACAAAATTGGTACAGTGTGCTCAGAGCCTATTTACTTCAGCAAATAAAAGTCACACTGAATCTGACACAAGAGGGTACGCAGAGTGGAAAGACAATGGCATGTAGATGAGCTACCAAAAAAAAAGGTGGGGGGGGACAATGTAATGCTGTACAAAAAGGAAGATAACTAGTTATACTGATACAGTCACCACTGTTACAAAGTTGCAATAAATCTTGTATCAAGTGTGTCATGGAAGATATCAATGGAAACATTATAGTCTGCTAAATATGATAATCCTGTTTATATGCATGTATCATCTTTGCATCTGAAGTTAAGAATATTTGCTATGTATTTGTATCTCAAACATGTGTTGTGTTCCTGGGTGACACCACCTCCTCCAGACAGATCTCCATTAATGCTAGCCAGCCTGCTTGATGGCCCATTAAGGACAATCAACTATTCCAGGGACCCTCCCAAAAATTCCTCAAGGAGCATGTACTCAATGAATGCCTCATGACTCAGCGAGCCATGTGATCAAAGACTCCATCTTTTACCAGTAACTTTCCATGCTCATGTGACCCTGGACCCCATATTGGCCAGTAACTTTCCATTGCACATCAGCTAAGCTATAAATTGCAAGCTAGTGACTTGCTCATGGTCACACAGGAACTCTGATGGAGGAAGAAACTGAATCCAGGTCTCCTATATCAGAGGCTACCACCCTAACCATTAGACTGTCCTTTCTCTCATCTGCCCCTAACAGTCCTGACCAAGTCTTGTGGCTTTATATTTGTATGAGACTGTTTTGAAGTGCTCTCTCTCTCTCTGTCTCATGATTGCTGCATGGAAGATCCCCATAAGCAAACATTATTAATATTTATTGTTTGTATTCCAGTAGCACTTAGAGGTCCCAAGCACTATCAGAGTCCCAGTTTACTAGGTATCTTACATAGACATAGTCTGACACAGCCCATGCACTGAAGATCTTACAGTCTAAATAGACAAGGCAGACAAAAAGGTATGGAAAATAAACTTCTCTTCAGAGATTAAATGATTTGCCCAGAATCATATGGGAAGTCTCTGGCAGAGTTTTAACCACAAAGCTAGCCTTGCTCTGAGGAAGGAGTAAAAATAGTGAGGAGACAACAAAACTGACTGCACAAAGTTAACAGGCTGAAAAAGTGCCAGGTATTTTTGTCTCTGATCTTTCAGTTAAAGATAGGTTAGGAATTACTTGTAACAGTAAGTAACAATATTTTCAGAAAGAAGTGTGATGTATACATCGACAGTGTCCCTTTAAAATAAACGATGGTTACTTTCTTCCATTACTTTATTTCTTCCCTTCATCTGGGCTGGACCTTCCACTATGAACCATTGTCCAAGGAGGCTGCTTTCCCTGCTGCCCCTCTCCATACAAGATAGTGTTGTATTTCCCTTCTTCTGGCTATAGAAAAAGTGGTCAAGATGTTCTCTCTGAAGCTAAAAATGTCACAACTTTGATGGCCTTTGAATCAGGCCCTAAATCAGTGACAGGGCTACAAATGAAACAAGAGAGCTGAAAACAGGAAATAAAATCATCAATGATTTTTTGACCATGAGATCTTCATCAGGAATATGCTCTGATGGGAAATGGATTCTTTCTGGAGACGACCTTGAGATTACACTGTCAATGCTGACTTAATTTCAACTGTTCTTATAGTGTATTTAAATTCACATTTTTGTTCTGTTTCCTCTGAAGCCACCACAATTCTCAATCAATGGCAACATATCCACAATCAACAGCATTCTCCTGCCCTGCAGTAGCTACCTGTCATTTCTTGATTGGATTTTTGCTCACGAAGTTATTCATGCACCAAGTGCCTAGGCTCAGCTTTAAAATGTAATAAGGTCCATAAATTGCACTACCTACTACCATAAACAAAATGGAATATTTAAAGGCCAATCCTGATTTACTATATATTAATATTGCTACATAGCCACTGGGAAAAGAACAGTTCTCTGAACAGAATGCCTTATGCATGACAATGCTTAGTTCCATTGTTGAGCTTTCAACATGAAAGGCCAGGGTGTGAACTCCTTTCTCCCATTCCTAAGCAATTATTCACATCAGTAGCCCCAGTGAAGTCAATGAAGTCAGTCACCAATGGGAGCAAGAGTTTTATAGACCGACCCACTATAAAGTTTTATTTTTGCTTTACAGTTGTGCAATTCCATGAGTTCTAGGAGCAATAGTGACTGATGGGCAAGACAGTTATTGAAAGTTAGTGACCAGCTGGAGGAGCAGAGGTCATTCAGCTTTGCTTTGGCCTTTCAATTTCTCTAGGAAGTCATTATATTCCAAGAAATTCCCTCCTCCAGTCATTACTGATGTGTTGTTTCAGAGTAGCAGCCATGTTAGTCTGTATCCGCAAAAAGAAAAGGAGTACTTGCGGCTCTTTAGTCTCTAAGGTGCCACAAGTACTCCTTTTCTTGATGTGTTGTTGTCGTCTTGTCCTGCGATCGTATCAAGCCATGAAGTCTGAGAATGAATTTGCAATTTGTACAGGGTCCTTTGTAAGGGCTTGATCCATGATGTCCAATCTGAAGAGCTTCACTTTACTTATATTACATTCAAAAGTGTGGGGATGTTCAAGCCTGCTCCTGATACATCTTGCAGAGACGATATAATCTGGTCCCAGCTCTACTGATTTTCATTCCTGCAGTGTGCCAGTCTGCAATCTGATGACAGTGGATGTTATTTTCTGAAATGCTTTGATATTATATATATTTCTGATATGCTCTGAGGATCTTCCTCTTTTGACCATGTATTTCAGCTCATTTTTAGGTAGGGTGTCAACATCCTCAACTGTTGCCATTTCAACCTGAGTTTCCGATCTTCCAATTTTGGCCAGCTTCCTCACTCCCATACATACCAACATGTGATGGAATTCATTGAAAAGTCAATTTGCTGCCTTGCTTTCTGACCCTCTGAGCCTCCTTATGAATTGCATTGTTGATAGAGTTCTCCTAAAGGAACCAAGGATCACCACCTGCGCGTCAACAAACATCACAACATCCACCTCTATTTGAGTTCTGTTTATTTCTTGCAGTACAGTGAGAATAGCTTTCCGTTCAGCCATATAGTTCAAGCTCATATACACTGAACTAGTGTTCTTTCTTGTACTCTCTCTCCATTAGGCTATGGGACCTAATGGAGAGATACCACAGCTATCATTCTTAAAGGATTTTTCTGACGAACCGTCAGTGTACATATGAATCTGTTTGCCTAGTGACTGATAGAGTTGGATGTTCTTCTCTACAGTTTTCCTTACTGTGGCCAAGTGTGTGTTCCTTTGAGCAAGGTTCCAAAAGGGAGATACATTTACTAAATCAAATATGTTCCTGTGGAGGAATTACTGGGCATAAGTTTCTTTATGCATTCCAACCTCCAAACATCATCAAGTGCTTCCATTTCTTCAGTATGCCCTTACACACCTTTCTAAACAAAATGATCACTTCAGCTTTGATTTGCTTTTCCAATTTCTGAACAGACCTGAACAGTGATGACTTTCAGGTAAGGAATGAAGATGATTTCCATATTGAATTAGCTGACCTTTTCTGTAATTCTCAAGAGGTTGAACATCAGACTCTTGTTTACAAATTGCTGTTGGGGTGGATCCTACAGCTCCAGTTGCCATGTGAACTGCAGACAATTGCACGATGTTGATCTTAGCATGATTACTGTGAGCAGTATGTGACCAGACAGGTAAGATATATTTAATCATTGGACAAGCTGTCGAGCAGTATATTGTTTTCAGTGTCCTAACACATGAACTCCACTTGGCATGGGCAATAGATCATAGGAGATTCAATCTCTTCCTTGTTTTGGTTCCCATCTTTCTGACTTGCAGCCCAAACCTCAGTTCTGTGTCCAAGGTCACTCCAGGGTATACTGGGCTCTTCTCAATGGCAATGCCTTCTCTATCCAATGTCAACTGGATGTCAATAGGAATATAATTCCCTCCAAGTTTCATACTAGTTGGAAGCAAATCTGGAAAAAAGAATGATATTTAGATGTAATAGTCTAGTACTGGTGCTGCAACAAAACACTACAGTTTTGAGCAGCTGTCCGTGTTGTGTAAGGATAGTGTGGCTATGAATTTCAAAAGGTCATACTCCAGGCAGTAGGCTCTGGTTACCGTGTTCTATCATGTGTAAAGAAATCTTCTGAAAATTACCAAGTTATAGCTTCTGTGGGTTTAAGAGATCCTAATGTGTCGCTGTGAGAGCGGGAGATGCCATTGCCATCATTGGTTTGGAGTCCTTTGCATTGCCACATGTGTTAGTAACAAACAGTGGTTCCTTAGGGCATGTGAGCAAAGAAAGCACAAGGGCTTCATTTGAACAGACTTCGCTTTTCAGACAGACTAAGCAGATGCTGATCTATTCCACACATAATTCAGACAGTCTGGAGGAGATGGATGGTTCAGAAGAAAAAGAGGGTCAAATTCTGCCTTGACTGACAACTTAAACCAGTCCTACAGTGTTCAGTGGGATTCCCCCAGAGTATAAATCAAGACAGAATTTGGCCCAACATGTACAAGGGTGATTGCATGAGAAGGGCAGAAAAGATCCACAAAGTAATTAGAGGGCTAAGAAAATGCCTTACAGTGAGAAATTTAAAGAGCTCAGTCTGTTTAGCTTCTATAAAGAAGACTGAAAGTGACTCATTTACAGTGTTTGAGTAACTTCATGGGGGGAAAATACCAGGTACTAAAGGATTCTCTCCCATCTAGTGGAAAAAGTTATAATAAGGACCAACTGCTGGAAGCTGAAGCCAAATTCAAACTGGAAATAAGTCATCTTTTTTTTTTTTTTTTTTTTTAAACAGTGAGGGTGATTAACTATTGGAACAAACTACCAAGGGAAGTGGTGGACTCCCCAGCTCTTAATGTTTTCAAATCAAGATGGGATGCTTTTTTGGAAGATACGCTTTAGCCAAGAACAAAGCTATTGGGCCCAGCACAGGGACAGTTTAATGACCTGTGACATGCAGGTCAGACTAGATGATCTAATTGTCCCTTCTTTAAAATCTCAGGCATATTTTGCACTCTCTTTCTGTTGGCAGTGGGTACTTTTACATGCCTCTTTGTCACAATCAGCTCAGCCTTCTTGAAAGTAGTGATTGCTTGCCTATGATACATCAATTGTATCAAATGTATATCATTGTTCACTCCGTGCACACCCTGTTTAGGATGCCAGTTCAGAATAAAGCAAGGACTGTCACCTATCTTTGATCTGAAGAGTCTTTGCTGATATATTTAAGATTCACCCCTATGAAACCGTTATCTTGGAATACTGTATGTGCTGGTGATCTGGAGATTAAAAGTCACAGGGCCTCTGAAACAAGAAGTTGAATCTCAAGCCAAAGGATACAGAAGACCAACAGTTGAACTCTCAGTTAATGAACAAATGTGATCAGGGACAGGTGGTGCACAACACTCTGAATAAGAATAGTAAAGAAGAACACCAGTACATTTCCGGCTTTTGCTACAAGACCAAGCCAATTTTTGCTGTCTAAAATGAAAACTGTTTATAAGAAAGTCATGTGACCATGCATATGTAGATGGATTTACTTAGCCCCTTTGGGCCTGTAAGCTTTCCAAGAAAATAAATTCTGTTGCCAGTTCCTGATCTCCCCTGCCAATCATTATGCTGTCAGGGGTTTGTGGCTGCCGTTGCCTAGCGCCCAGTGCTTAATTTGTGCCGGGGCTTGCCAGGACTGAGCCCTGCACCTCTAGGCTTGGCACTTCATAGCCCCAGAACCTCTGGGCTTACCACATCAGTTATAAAAATAAAATACTTACTTGAGCTGCAGCACCTCTTTCATTACAAATTAAGAACTGCTAGCCACCCTACCCCCTCACTGCCCCCTGCAGTTCCATGCACTCTTTCAATCAGAGGAAGGGGTGGTAGGCATTAGTACTGAAGGTGTTTAACAGCCATTTCCCACACCTTTCCCTGAGTTATTCCACAGGATTGGAGGCCTCCTGGCCCTCAGAAAAGCTTATTATGCATATTTTTATGCCTACCTTTGCTCAGCTCTCAAGGCTTTTCATTTTATGTTCCAGCATTTTTATGGTTCTCAAGTTATGAAGCAAAGTGTGATCAAGTGTTTGGTCATCTTCTGTTGCTGACAACCTGCATAGCTTTTGCTACTGTAGTAATTTTGTGATTCAATATTTGCATTTCCCTCTCCAGCTTTTTCAGCTTTAGCCTTTGGGATTAACATTAGGTTGCCATAATGTCTGCTATTGTTTTTCCTCATCACTCAGGTGGTTGCAGTATCCTAGCAAAAGCAGCAGCAGTAGCAGCCACTTGTCTACTGCTTGCTTCTTTCATTTGAAGCAGTTTTCTGTGACTGGTCTTCCTAGGTAACGTATAAGGGGAGAAAGGACATCTTCCCTTGCCTTTCAAGGGTTATGTTTTTTAGTCTGCAGGATTTTTGCAAGATTTCAATTGTGTACTTCTGCTTTCCTTCCAATTTTACAAGACCCATGCAGGTACATACCAGAAAGAGGCTGGAGGTCACGTTTTTGCCTTGACTATTGTGATTGTGTGGCCATTTTCTTCCATCAAATTTTCTAGTTAGGGAGAAGATTTGAGTAGCATGATCAAGATCCTTCCTTTTCAAAGGCTTGGAGGTCGACAGAGATGGGTCACCTACCAAATGAAATAAGTGAATCATGTAGGAAACCAAGTGGCAAACATGTTTGTTAGAGGAATCAATTAAGAAAGGTATGGTGAAGATCTGTAATTAACACTAGTTCCTTGTACTGAAACAAGAGATTCAGAACCTACTGTACAGTAGAATTAGCGTTAAGACAGTTGTAGAAAATCTATAAACCTGCATTCCTAACAGCAGACACAGATATTGACAGGAGCTGTTAGCCAGCTCTGTCAAATATATACTTGTCAAGAAGTTCATTTGATTTAATAGCAAATGCTCTGCCTTCTTGGCAGTCATGCAGAGAGGCCAATTACTCACTGGGATACAGAGAGAGAACAATCATCTCTTTTGGGCAAGTCATTCAACTACTTTAGTCATTTCAACTACAGTTTCTCCATCTGTACAATACTGCTGCCCGTCACCAGCTTCACCTGGGTGCTGTGAAAGTTACTACCATAGACTTTGTTTTAATAATGAACAAGAATGGAAAACCATTTGTAAATTTAACAAGCAAACATTAAAACAAACTAAATCTGCTACTCAGGTAGTATGTTTTTATTTGTAATGGAAGTTCTGCATGACTGTGAGGATGAAACCATGCAATGCAAACCAGGTTAGCATGCCATTACCAACTAAATACCCACCACTGATTTGCCAAGAGCTTCACTACCATTCATAGTTTTATAGTTAACTGTAGCCTAGCTTTGCGCAAGGATAGTGGACCACTGGATACCCTGGAATTTGGGGTCACTGCCCCTTTTAACTCTGCTTCTTAGTAGCTTAACAGGCACAGTTGCCATCTCATCTCGGATAGTCTATTAAAGGGTTGGTCAAACTGCGGGTTGCGAGCCACATGTGTCTATTTTATAGTTAAAGTGCGGCTCACGGAGCCCCTCATTTCCCCATTCCATTCTCCACCTACCAGACAGGATGGGAGGAGCTCGGGGTTTCAACTCCATAGTGGGGTGGTGGGGCTAGGGGCTTCTGCCCAGCAGGGAGGGGGGTCTTGTGGCTTCAGCCCCGTGGAAGGCGCATGCTGGTGCTTGGGGCTTCAACAGGAGTGGGGTAGAAGCCCTGAGCCCTGGCAGGGCAGAAGCCCCGAGACCCACCCCACCCCACCATAGGGCAGAAACCCCAATCACTGGCAGGAGCACCGGGTTCTCAGACTTCTGAAGATTATCGTCTGCAGCTCGGAGGGTCACAAAGTTTGGCCACCCCTGGTCTATTATGTTAATCATTTACATTACAGTAGAGCTTAGGGGCACCATCTGAGATCAGGGCCCCACTGTACAAGTCACTATACAGAACTGCTCCCTTTCTATGTGTCTCCCTGATGGAAATGGGACTTATGCTCTAACTCACATAGGCTATGGCTACACTACTAGTGGTGCTGGAGCTAGGGGTGCCGAGTTGCTGTTGTAATAACAAACACCAACTGCATGGTTTCCATCAGCAGCACCCCCAGTATAAAAATTGTTCCAGCACCCTGTGCACTGCAGCTTAAATTGGCATAAGTTATATCAGTAAGGGGTGCAAATTAGCCACCCCCTGAGCAATATAACTTATGCCGACTTAAGCGCTAGTGTGGACAGTGCTATGATGGTGGGAGAGCTTCTCCCGTCAACACAGCTACCGCCGCTCACGGGGGTGGAGTAATGAAGCCAATGGGAGACTAATTAAGCTGTTGGCTTAGAACAGCTGCATTAGAGAGCTCACAGCAGCATAGCTGCATTGGTGCAACTGCACCAATGAAAGCTCTCTAGTGTAGCCATAGCCTTAGGCCTTGGGGAGTCCCCCCTGTGTGTTTAAGATATTTATCAGCGGATTACCCTGTCAAAAGGACACAACTTACAAGAAAGAATCCAGTAACCAGCCACTGAAAGGGGCACTGTTCCATGGTGTGTTACAGAATGTATTTTCGTATAATGCCTTTTCTCCTCAAAGATCCTAGAGTACTTCACAAACTGTTACCACAGTGACCCTCAGAGGTGAATGCTGTCAACCAGCCAGTGCCACACACACTAGTGGGAAAGGAGAAACTTTAGCCAAGGACCCTGAGGTAAATATTTACTCCTACAACAAGTGCCACGGGACCTCTTCCTGGAAAACCACAAAGAGCTATGAATAAGGCTTTGAAAAGGTCCATGGGTGCTGCACCAGGAGACATGGGTGTTGTGTGGACCCCCCTTCAGGGAGGCTAGCCCCCCGGACCCTACACTTTCTGCCAAAGACCCTTCCCCCTGCAACCAGAGGAGCCCCGGGCCAGCCGGAGCTCTGAGCCCCACCCCGCCATGGCTGGAGTAGCCCAGCCGCTGAATGGAAAACATGCCACGCCTCCCACCCCGAGATCCCGAGCTGCCCAGCAGGAAAAGCAAAAGCTCTTCCTGAAGAACCTGAGCTTTTTGTACACGCCAGGCAGGTTCTGGGGCAGTTGAGGAGGCAGTATCTGCTACTCAGTTTCCTGGGTTCATCAGTCATCTCTCTGGAGTCCAGGGATATTACTGATGAACCCAGGAAGCTGAATAGAAGATACCACCTCCTCAGCCACCCCAGAACCTGCCTGGCGCATGATAATAAGCAAAACCTTCCTCCGGCAGGAGCCCAGCCTGTGCAAACCGCCAAAATCTGCAACCTTCCATCCGGCAGCGATGGCTGCATAAGGGGAGGCTAAGCCTCCCCTGGCCTGTTATACCCTCCACCTATGACAAGAGACTTACTCCTTCACTGCACCACACAAGCCACTGGGAAGAAACTGCCTGTCAAACACTTCCCTCTGTCACTGTGCAACTACTATTGGTGTCCATGGGAGTGTATATATGGAGCAAGGGCAGCTATTTGGGCTAGCTACTGTTGCATTTCCAACTTTTGGCATTACATTTATCTTTGGCCTGTCTTGTACAAAACCAGGGCCCTTCAAACAACTGATGTGCATCCATATGCTGACAGGCACTTCTCTGAAGCTATTATCTTGCTCTCCTTCTCAGCTTTTTTCCTCTCTGAAGTCTCTAGCTGTTATGGTTGCAAGGCAAAAACTAAACAGTGTGAACCGTGTGTAACCAGTGCAGAGAGTCTGGAATAACACATCTGAGAGGTGCTGAAAGCAGAGACTTCATACTGTGCCGATCAGATAAAATGAAAAGCAAAAGCATTAGCTTCTGCAGGAAAACTATGGAACCCTCAAATCAGCTAAAGCTGACCACAGTCTTTTCGATACTACCTTTAACTTGATGGGACAGAATAAGGCAAGATCTATGGGATAAAGGTTCACTCTGTCAAATGAAGCCTGGACAGAGCCTGGACAGGGCTGGAATGAGTCTGCAGACAGGATAGAAGGAGCTGATAGTTGCTATCAGTTGGCTGCCTGACTTGGTAGGATAATCAAGGATACAGGTGTGGGGTGAGGGAAAAATTTCACCTGTGTGTAGGATGTGATGTGTAGAATGTATGTTTTAGGTGTTGGAACATGTGAAAAGATGCCTGCTTGTCTGTCAGGGAGGGAGAACCGCCAGGTGAAAAGCTGAGCCAGCAACCTGATCAGGTAAACAACTTGGTCAGCAGTCCAATCTAGTAAACTACTGATTAGCAAACTAATCAGGAAAGTGTTTATACAATTGTCAAGGCTGATTCCCCAATCTGGCACTTTGACTGCAGAAGGTGGGGGTGCTCAAGGATTCTAAAAATTAATACTGGCCACTCCAGGCTTGTATTAAACTCCCAAGGTTACAGCTTCTCTCTGACCTTGGATGGGTAGATGCTGCCACCACCCAAGTGCGAAAAGCCCCTTGACAACCCAGGAAGGCGCACTTGGGAAGTCCTTCCTGTGGGGTACACTCAAGCCCCTTTACCCCCATCTAGGGAAGAGCTGAGAAAGAAAACAAAGGAAATCAGCTGTTGCCACCAGCTAATTAAACAACATGTGCACAAACCTCTTAGGACACAAAAATCCAATCCTATTCTTAAAAAAGGTAAATTTTATTAAAAACAAAAAGAAAGAAAATACATCTGGAAACTCAGGCTATTGCTAGCTTTAAGAAAAAACCACTTACAAGGATTAAGCATCAAGACTAATGTTCTTGAGGTCCAGCTTAAAGGTTACAAGCAAAACAAAAGCATTTGGGGTTAGCACAGAGGAGTTCACAAGCCATAAAGAAATAAAAAGAAATAAACCTAGCCTGTAGCGCATCTTCCTAGACATTTCCTGATCTACTTACATATCTGGGGGTTTCAAGTGAGCAGTTTCTAGGTATGATTCAGATGATCTTTCATACCTGGCCCCAAGCTTCTTACAGCATAGTTACAGCCCTGTCTCTGCTTGTCCCCGAGAACAACAACAAAAAGACAAAGGGGAAGTTTTTTCCCAATTTTAAAAAGTTCTAGCCTTCCCATTGGCTCCTTTAGTCATGTGCCCACTCCCTTCCTTTTACCTATGCATTGCAGGGAGACTTTTTAACTTTACAGGTAAAGCAAGTAGAGAATAGCTACTAAGAGGGATTTTATAGCTAACTGGCTGGCTGGGTCCATAAAAGGGAGTTTCTCCCTGCCCCCTTTCATTTATCACAACAATATATAATGAATAGTTTTGTAACAAAGTATTTAAGGCGAGCATCTGAATATGTGTGTACATGCGCTTGCATTTAACCTTATGCTCGTCCCTGTTTCAGTGGACTGATCGCTCACTGAAGAAGCAAATGAACAACATACTTCTTCAGCTCAAGAATTTGTCTGTGTACCCGTGCATTCTGAGTAGCAGGGAAAAAAACAATCAACACTGCATGGAAGGCCATTTGGAAAACAATTCCTTTCTGGGGGTGGGATAAGGAAGGCAGGGAGGATGAGCCCAAGTAGGAGGGACATGTGGATCCAGGCCCTATTTAGTTTTAGGGACTTTCAGGTGAAAGATGATAGCTTTAAAGTTACATCAACACACACATTATTAGAATGAAACTGTTTTAAAATCCCTTTTACTTTACTCACCATTGATTTTGGTTTTTGTATTTCTCAGCTCAGATTCTGAAGCCAGACTAGTCAGTTTTCATTTTCTAATACAGCAATTTCTAGCCAGGTTCAGTTTCTCATGCACTAGCAAAGTGCTGGACTGCTAACACAGAGACAGATTCACATTCCTTTACTCATCTTGAGTAAGAACTTACTTGAGGTCTTAACCAGAGTCCATGGAACTTGGGGGGCGGGAGCGGGGGTGGGGGGGTCCTCTCCATTTAACTGACTTTGGATCAGTCCCTTGGCAACTACCGAATTTCACATGGACCTATTCATCCAGAACCCTTTCTTGTGGAAACCATCCTACTTAAATCTCAGTGTGGATTTTGGTCTCAGCAGCCTGTCAACTTCAGTAAAAGTGTTGGGAGCAAAACTGTGGTCTTTATGTGTTCATCAGCTTAGCGAAAGCTTTTGACTCTGTAAATCATGAGGGACTCTGGGAACTTTTGTTCATCTTTGGATGCTCTGCAAAGTTTGTTTCTGTCGTTTGGTCTTTTTATGGTGGGATGATGGCCAGAGTGGTGGAAAATGGTGAGATATTGGACCCCTTTTTGGTCACCTGTGGCACCAAACATGGTTGGCTGCTGGCTCCCACACTCTTTTCCATCCTTTTTTTGGCTATACTCATGGATTGACATTGACATTTATCCAGCTCCGCCATACTCATGAGAAGTTGTTCAATCTGCAGTGCTTCCATGCTCACACAAATCTGCTCATTAAGGAGCTTTTATTTGCTGATGACAGTGCACTGTTGCTCACTCAGTTGATGACATTCACTTGATAACTGATCACTTCACTCATGCAGTCAATCAGTCATTTTTGTTTCACAATTGGGCTAAAGAAAACTGAACAGCCTGTGCATGGCCACCCAATTGTTAAGACCAACAACGCTCCTTACAAGGCTCTGGAGAAGTTTGCTGCCTGGTGTGTATGCCGTCACAGAATGCAACAACTGATGATAAGATTATCCATCATATAGCCAAGGCCAGCCAGAGGTGATGCATGGGGGGAATGCGGGGTCAAGTGCCCCTCAGTAGCTGGCCAGGGCAGGGAGCAGAAGGGGCAGGACCATAGCCTCTTCTCACACCGGCCAGCCGCTGAGACACTGCTCTGTTCAGCACAGCAGCTGCCTGTGAGAAAGCCTGGCTGGGGAGGGGTGGCAGACCACCCCCGTCCAGTCCCGGCTGCCAGAGACAGGAGCTGAGTGAGCCGGAGCCCCCAGCCCCTGCATGCTCGGACTTGGCCCCTGTCTCCGGCAGCTGAGCCTGGGCAGGGAGCGGGCCACTGCCCCTCCCCAGCCAGCCTCTCTCGCAGGCAGCTGCTATGCTGCACAGAGGTAGCGATCAGGAGTGGCTTCAGCTCGGTTCTGCTCCCCGATAATGATAATTTTACTTATGCAACGAAGATTTTACCTGGACCGTACATCTTGCCTCACTTTATTGTCACAAAGAAAGGAATTGACTTTCCCGTCTCATCTTGCCTAAAAACTGCATTAAGACTTGGGAATTTTATCTACAAGTAATCTGAACTGATTTTCTAGTAACTCCAGGGGGGACATATAGACGCGATGTAAGTGGATGCAAATTCATTGCCTTAAACCGATTTCCATTCTTTTAGACCAAGTCTGAATTTGTTGTTTAGCTCTAAAGGATAAAAATGCTTATTTGGCATTTGGAGATCATCCAAAAAGTATGGGGTGAGAACATGTTTTTCCATTCGCCAATACTGCCATCGGGGACAGAACTATTAACTCGTGATGAGATGACATCCTTTATAATGATATGCAACAAGCGAATGAGCACAAAAGTATCCTGCTCTGTATCCATGTGAAATGTTTCCTTCCTATGTGTGTATAATGTCTCAGTGTAATCATTTGAATAATACCTTTGCCTTAGCAGCAATATTCAGATTTACAACACAGCAGTGTGCAAGCTAAAAATGAACAGCCATAGATTCATCACAAAACTGAATGATTCAAGGGGAGCAAGTGTAACCTTTTGGTGAGGTAGAGTTTACTTCGCTGCCCTTCTCCAATGCCTAATCCCCCCCTCCCCCCAACTGCCATAGAAAACACCTGGACACTCAGAATTCAGTCACTGAGGATTTTCAGCAAGGATTGCACAGGGTCAACCTCCCCACAATCAGGTGCAAAAGATTTAAGTACCAACTTTATAAAAATCTTATGATAAAGAAATAATAATAACTTAATGTTTACAACATAAAATAGCTACTTTATAAGCCACATACATTATTTTCACAGTTATAGATAAACATAAATAAAGAAAACAAGTTAAATCTAAACCAGTCAGTCCCCACAAAAACACAGTGAGAAGAAACTCAGAGTTCCCCAAAAGCTTAGGTTGAGTTCACCTAAGTCTTAGGCTCTAGATACATGATGCAGTTTTTTCCCATCCCATCATTCCATTGGCTTCCAACTATGTTTCATGCTGTTTTTCAACTGCCACTGTAAACTATGCGCCTGCCGTCTCTGTCTGAAAGCATGGATCCTGCACTGCTCTCCAGTCTTGTGATGAGCGTTATGAACACAGTGTGGCTGATTCTGCAGTCTTCCATGAGCTGCGAATCTGAAAATGAATCTATGGTGCCTGCCCTCCTGGGTGCTATGGAAAGAAACAATTCAAGATTGCTGTTGGCATTTATGGAGCAACTGCACATGGTGGACCGTCACTATTGGGCTCAGGAAACAAATACTGAATGGTGGGATCGCATTGTGATGCAGGTCTGGGATAACGAGCAGTGGCTGCAGAACTTTCAGATGCACAAAGCCACCTTCCTAGAAGGTATGGGAGGAGCTCACCCCTGCACTGCAGTGCAAAGACACCAACATGAGAGCTGCCCTCACGATGGAAAAAGCAAGTGGTGATTGCTGTGTGGAGCTGGCAACTCCAGACAGCTACCAGTCAGTCACAAATCAGTTTGGAATTGGGAAGTCCACTGTGGGGGTCGTGGTGATGCAAGTGCGCAGGGCCATTAATTGCCTCCTGCTATGAAGGACCATGACCCTGGGCAATGTGTGGAAAATAGTGGATGGCTTTGCAGCAGCTGGATTCCTTAACTGTGGCGGGCCAATAGATGGCATGTGTCTCCCAATTTTGGCCTGGACCATTTTGCGACAGAGTACATCAATAGAAAGGGCTACTTCTCTATGGCATTGCAGGCGCTGGTGGATCACCGGGGGCGTTTCACTGACATTAAAGTGGGATGGTCAGGGAATGTGCATGACACGCATCTTCAGGAACACTGGCCTGTATAAGAAGCTGTATGCAGAGGCTTTCTTTCCAGACCAGAAGATTCCACTGGGAGATGTGGAAATGCCCACAGGTAGCCTGGGAGACCCCGCCTATACCTTACTCCCATGGCTCATGAAGCCTTACACCAGAAACCTTGACAGCAGCAAGGAGCACTTTAACAACAGGGTCACCAGGTGCAGAATAACCACTGAATGTGCGTTTGGCAGATTAAAGAGTCACTGGCGCTTCCTTTTTGGAGAATGAGGAGCATATGAGGAGAATATTCCCATGGTCATAGAAGTCTGTTGTGCTCTGCATAACATTTGTGAAGCCAAGGGGGAAACGTTTCCCTAGGAATGGCGCATTGAGGTGAATCACCTGGCAACCGATTTTGAGCAGTCAGATAACAGGGTTATTAGAGGGGCTCAACGGGGGGGCTATTTGCATCAGGGAGGCTTTGAAACAGCATTATGATAATGAGCCCCAGTAATGTGTCTTTCTGTAATGCACTCAGCCAGGCATTGTTTACCTGATGCCTTGAATGACTCTTGTCATGATTGCTGCCTGAGCATTAGTTGTAGTTCTGATTGCCACTATGTATGAATTTCTGCAGCAACCACCATGTGTAGGACACAAATAAAGTTTCATTGTATTTCTAAGACTAAATTTTTATTAAACAGCAATACACTGATTTCCATTTCTTATATGGGACATGACACTGAGGAGCACTCTCTCAAATGAGGCTCTCACAGCAGTGTGTAAGTCCAGCTATCATTATGATACACGTCCCTCTCCTGACTATCTAGTCTGAGTTTTTTGTTTTTTGTCTCTTTACACGCTCTGTGCTCGCTATCTGCAGCATCAGATGATTGCAGCATTTCTCTAAATATGTCCTCCTTACTCCTTCTCATTCCCCTCCTTATCTGACAGAGGCTTTCCGCCAGTGTGTAGAAGCTGGACTTCAAGGGCACATCTGCAAAAGCAAAAGAAACAATACACAGAGTCAGTATTGTGAGTGCACTCACAGCCTTGAATCATAAAAGTTACATACACCTTTTTCTCACTTTCCCTTAGCGAGCACACAGCACGGCGACAGCCCTTAACATGGTGAGTTCAGCCTGGGGGCAAAGGGGAAAGATGGGAGAAAGGGTCTGGGTGGTTTCAGAAGGGGATCACTACAAGCGCCTAGGGAAATTCTGAATAGTGGCACCATTTCCCACAGGTGGGGTGATTGAAGCTGATATCTCACTCCTGAGGGTAACCAAGGATGCAAGGGTGCATCTCCTGCATGCGTGCAGCTTCACACCGGGTCCATATGCTGCTCACCTGTGTGTTGCTTTGGTTCCTGCAGAAGTACTTGCGAATTAGCATGGCAAAGTTTCCTACAGCAGGAGAAGAAACAAAGCATCTCTGCCAAGGAACTTTTAGCAGAGGATTGCAGAGTAACTCCAGGAAAGTTTCCTAGAGATCTCTATAGAGGATTCCCGGGAGATCCGAGTGTGCATTCACAAACTTTTCCACAGGGCCCCCACTGTGTAGCTTCCACTTGTACCATGTATAAGAAAATAAAGGACACCTCTACTTCATGTCACTGTACAGTATCAAAGCTCCACTCTCCTGCTTCTTATGCACTAGAGCCAGAGTATAGGGAGTGGCTAGAGCCCTCCAGAGTCAAAAAGAGATCCTGGCTCTCTACACCACTGGATGACACTGTCACCTGTGCCACATTCTCCTCCAACTCCACTTTCTTGTCCTCGCAGTTGACTCCACGGGCTGCTGCCTCCAGTCCCCTGAAGTATCCACAAGGCTAATGGCAGTGGAGGTGGAGTTGCTGCCAAGAATGATATGCAGCTTCTTGGAGAAGTGGCATGTCTTCGGTGCTGTAACCAGGGCAATGGTTGGCCTCCCTTGCCTTCTGGTACACCTGCCTCAGCTCTTTGATCTTAGCACAGCACTGCTGCGTGTCTCTTTTGTCCCCCTTCTCCTCCATACCACAAACAATCTACTCATAGGTATCAAAGTTCCTACATTGCTCCTGGATCGGAGCTGCAACTGCACAGCCTGCTCTCCCCACAGACCCAGCAGATCCAACAACTTCAGTGTACTCCAGGCGGGAGCACATTTGCTGCAGAAAGCTGCCATGGTCAGCTGGGAAGATGCTATGTGAACTCTCAATGCCAAACAAACAGGAAGTGGAATTTCAAAATGTCCCAGAGCTTTAAAGGGGGAGGGACACATATCTGTGTACCTGGCTGCAGGGCAGCAGAGTTGAAACTGCTGTCCAGAGCAGTCATGATGGGCATTGTGGGACACCACCCGGAGACCACTTGGGGCGACATAAGCAAGCACAGTTTCTACACTGACACTGCGTTGCTCTAACTTCATCCCAAAAAGTTCTTTGCCTCTCATCAAGGTGATTTTATTATGTTGGCATCGCAGGGGAGTTAAATTGGTGGGAGGAGCATTGCAGTGTGTATACCTCCACTTTTTGGTCGACGAAAGACGACTTTGTCAACAAAACTGCATAGTGGAGACAAGGCCTTTAGAATCCTTGATCACCAAAACTATACAGTCTGCTGAGCCAAAAGCAACGTCTTCCCTCCACTTGCTTGTAGGAATCTTCAGTTGGAATCCATGTAGACTCTGCCTCTTCCTCCGCTGAAATCACTGGTAGCCAGTCAGCTAATTGATTAACTAACCACCCAGTTAAGTATATAGATTTTTTTTAAAACACAAAACTGAGAATAGCAACATAAATAACTCTTTCCCCATTATCACATTTAAAGAAAAGTTGGTGAATCATACTTCTTCTTAGTATATGGGCAACGTGCCTCAGCTGGCACATGGCCAGGACTCATCACCAAATTTAGTCCACTGGTTGGATCATTAGTTTCCCCGACCCAGGCCGGGTACTGACAGGGACAATCTAACTAAAACGGTTTGGCTAAAATCAAACAACATTCAAAGTAGACAATTAAAAGAAATTATTTTTCCCTTTTATAATTAACACGGCCAAGGGCTTCCCTGTGGGAGGGTTAACAATATCACTAACCTGCTGCAAAATGCTTCAGAGTTCTGGAAAACAGCTTGCTTTTCTGCTCCTGGGCTCAGCTTCTCCCAGCTCACACAGGGCACCTGGCTTTTTGTAAAGCAGCCAGCTGCTTGCTCTCATGGAGTCTGAGTCCAGCTACAGAGAACCTAAAATGACCACAGCCAATTCCAGAAACCTCCTGATGTGGAGTGCTCATTGTGCATCTGCCGAGCAGCAATGATCTAGACATAGTTCAATAGGCAGTACTGGGTTTACAATGGCGCCAGTGGCACCAGGCCCACACTCAAAAGGGGCCCGGGCCTGGCCCACTCCTCCAGTGCTGCACCCCAAGCTGCTGGCTCCTCTCCACCCTCTGGGCCCTCCCCCTCCACCGCCAGCCAGCCCACCCAAGGCTTCTCTCCACCCCTTGGCCCCGCCCACCGGCTCCTGCCTGCCGGCTCCTCCCTGCCCCTGGTCCCTCCCCCCCGCCACCTGCTCACTCCTCTCGGCGGCTGCCTGCCCGTGATGGGGCCGGAGAGGAGACCTCAGCCACTGCGGCTCCGAGCCTCTGGGCCTCTGACCGTCCGCTTCAGGCTCCTGGGGGCGAGGCCCACCTCTCCCTGCTGCTCTGCAGAAGTGGTGGGCTGGGGAAATCAGCGGCTCCCCCCACCCCTGCAAAAAAAAAAAGCCTCCTCTCCACCACGGGCACCACCCGTGCCAGGCGGGCAGGGCTGGGTGGGGCTCCGGGGGATGGGGCTGCGGCCACTCTGTGCTCCTGAGCTTCAGCTGTCCTGCCCCTAGCACTGTGCTGGGAGGGGGCATCACTGCTCTGTGCTGGCTTACCAGGGCCAGTGAGTGAGGCCAGGGGCAGGGCGTGGGGGAGTGGGTCTTTGGTGGTATGTGGGGGGGGGGGGGGTGCTGGGCTGTGAGTGGAAGGGGTTACAGGGCAGTGGGGGAGATTTGTGTGTTTTTGGGTGCTAGGCAGTGAGGGGTCTGTGTGGGGTGCTGTGTAGGTAGGGGTGGTGGGGCAGAGCAGTGGGGATGGGGGAGATCTGCGTGTGTTGGGACACTAGTGGGGGGTCTGTATGGGGCGCTGTGTAGTTGGGGGGTACTGGGCAGTTGTGGTGGGGCTATGGGCAGGGGGGTGCTGGGTAGGTGTGGTGGCGTGCAGAGCGCTGTGCATTTGTGGGGGGGATCTGTGGGGGCGGGCACTGGGCATGGCAGGACTGGGGCACTGGGCATAGGGAATCGGGGGGTGTTGAGCAGGGGGGGCTGTGTGGCGTGGCACAGACCCGCCCCCGAGGGGAAGGGGCACACTGGCAGCACAGGGCCGGTCGGGCCAGTGTACGTCTGGCAACTGCCAGTTTGTAAACAGTGCCCTCATGCTGGGCTGGGTGGAGCAGGGCTGCCCCTGCCATGCCATGGCCCACTGCCCCTGGATTGCCCCTCACTCTGAGGACCGACCTCCCCATGCCATGCTCCATTGCCCCCATGGGGGCCCACAAATACGTTTGGTGCTGGGCCCACAAAAGGTTAATCTGGCCCTGCCAATAGGTGTCTTAAAGAGATATCTCTCTATTAGGCATGTGGGTTACATTAAGCTCTTTCATGAGTACATGGGTAGGGAGAGTATTAAGGATCCCACATTCTGACCAGTGTAGTTAAACAAATCTGTGGACTTTTCATCAGCCCATCAGTTTGCTCTCTTATTTTCACTCCCATTGATTTCAGTGAGCTTTGGGCCAGGCCCTAAATCACCCATCTTCCATTTTAAGCCCTATTTTGTATCTTCCCTCATGGATGAGGGCTCATTTGGAGCTCAGTCCTGCTTCCAATGGTAGTTCTCTCAATGGTAGTTTCGCCATCCAGTGCCATTCCCCTGGAGCTGAAGATTCTTGTGCTTAGTCTCTGGCCAGAGGAGAATATTCTAGGAAAGATGGAAGAAAATTGGCTAAGTGGTTTAGAGAAAGTTTTAATTCTCCTTTCACTTACACCTGTTTGACACCAGTGTGGTGTTAAGTTAATCAGCTTCCATGTATTCCTGATTCACACCAGTATGAGTGGAGAATCAGGCCCTGCAACTTTAATAGTACAGTCTGTTCTAAACATTCTCAGAAATATTTGTTCATGTGCTTTTTCTCACCTTACCAAAGGCTTTCAGAGCAACTATGTTGTTAATCAAACCTGCCTTTCTTGCTTCAGCTCCGGTATCTCTAAGATATATCCTAGTTTATCAACCCAGAGAAGGAGATTTAAAAGTGCTAAGTAATTACAAACAGGTTTGTCTGCTGTGTCAGTGTGAAAGCTTCCTGATTACAACTCTGCCACGGTTTTTTCCTGTCCCTTAATTAGTTACTCTTGACTACCCTCTGTCTAGCAAGCTATATCAGGGGTACAAATACTCAGTATCTTAATACTGTAAAATTCCATTGGCTTCAATAGGTGCCTCATTGAGTCAACAGTTAGTAGAGCTGGTCAAAAAGTTCAATTTTATTATTGCAAAAATGTTGAACAAAACCATTTTGCTTCACATTTTGTGCTGAAATTTTTGATTTTCAAAAGCCAACACAAAATGAAAATTTCTGTTTGAAACAATTGCAATTTTTCCCTTATTTTACCAAAACATTAACATTTCAATTTGAAACAAAACACAATTTTAATTTTTGTTGCATTTTGAATATTTTCATTAAAAAAAATGTTGTCAAAAATCAAATTGTTCTAGGAAACATTTCAATTTCACTGAAGTTGCATTAAAAACAACTTAGCAAAAAAAAATTCAAAAAGCTCTAGTAACTAATTCTGAATATATACACAGTCATGTTCAAACACTTTCTGATTATTAGGTGTGGAAGCTTGCCCCATATTTTACTGGAAAGATAATGATATTAGATTTGCAACAAGCCTGAGGTACTACCTATGGATTCCTCAATTTCATCTACAAACTTGACCAGCAATAAGCTCCTCCTAGACTCTTAGGAGTTGGAAGGTTATGTCATAATTCAAAAGGGCATTTTCCCCAAATTTGTCAAAAGATTTCAGATTTCACATATGACATCAATGATAATTTGTATGTATTTAATAGACCAGTTCCTGAAACTGAAACCTCCACTGTTAAATAACTAGCAGGTACAGCCCCAATCCAGCTGTGCACGTAAACATGTGCTTATCTTTGTCAATCAGATTATTCACATGCTTAAAATGTAACATGTGATTAAGTGCTTTGGTGGATTGGGGCCTACTTTAGTAAAGTTATAAACTGATGCGAGCTTAATTCCTCAGAATCAGAGCACGAGGGCTCTCTGTGGTGAGCAGGCTCACAGGCTGCCTTTGTTGAAAAAAAATCAAGAGAGAATGCAGCAGAACAGCAACTTCTCGGACCACAAAGAATCGGCAATAGTGGTCCCTAAAATGATCTTTTCAGTCTGTGTATTACTAGCAAAAGCAGCCACGCCTGGAAGGGCAGAAACAAATTATATTTATAATTTAAGGCATGGACTGTATGTCATTCATGGGGAAGGAGAAAAGAAGAAATATATCTCCATTTTACAACTAGAGAAATTAAAATGAACATAAGCGCCCAAAAGTTAGGCACCTAACTTTAACGATTGACTTCAATGGGAGCACAACGCCTCTGACAATCAGGTTGTTTTTATTTAGGTGCCTTCTCATGGATTTAGGTCTTTAACCGACCTACCTACGTTCCCTCAGGAAGTCTTTGGCACAGGTTGGTATAGAACCAGGCAATGGCACGAGTTAGTGGATATTGATCCCAGCCAAGCACAGACAGGCGCCAGGAAATAAAGATCATTCTCCTACAGCATTCCTGTTTGTCAGACCTTTATTACAACCTTGTCTTTTCATACCACTCTTTATATAAATTATCTTTATTTAATATTTATTTTGCAGTAGTGCCATAAGCCTCAGTGAGGATCCACACAAACACATTGCGCCAGTTACTGTAAACACATACGGAGCCATGGTTGCTACCACAAAGAGCTTACAATATTGTTCATTTCCTCCCTTGCTTGTTTCTAGAAAGATGCTGTCCCATTCAGAACAGTCCAGCTAAGGAAAGACATTTCTTTTCTTTTTAGGCTGCCCTTCATCCATAGAGCAACTCCACTGGAATCAAAAAGAGTTTTGCCAGGGCCATTTGGGCCCTAATCTTGCAAAGAGTGATGCACATGCTTAACTTCACTTACTGTGAGTAGTACCACTGGAACCAATGGAAGAATTAGCACTGTGCAAAGTTATGCAATGCGTAATTCTTGGCAGGACAGGATCCTTGGTTTGCATTTCTCAACTATTTGGATATATTAGGTTTTCTGGGAACCTTTGTGTTGATTCATATTAAAAATAACCCAGCATGGGGCGCTTCAGAGGATGGGGCTTTGTTTCTGACTAGTTGAAAGGCTGGATTGGCTTTTGATACAAGTAGGGCTTTTTGTTTTTCCCTTTATGTAAAAACCTTTTATTCAGCTTTGCATCAGCTACAATTTAGGCCCCCCTAACACCTGTGAATAAAGACTTTAGGAGGGGGCACTACTGGTGCAAGTCTTTTCATTGCTGTCTGATGAGGCTGGCTCACACTGCTACCATAGTGAGTTGTGTTATAGGGATGTGATGTAACATACATTATTTCAGCCTGTTTTGTGTGGCTAAAGCCTCTGATCCATGCTGCAGAAGTCTGATGGAGACAAACCTCTCAAGCTGCCTGTGACTGGTGGAGGAATTCCCTGTGAGTGTTTCTCTGCATTTACTGCCCACTTGTTCCTGTCATGGGGAGTGCAGCATGTTTCTGCTTGGCAGTGGGACTTGTCGCTTCCTTCTCCCCAGGCCATAACACAGCAAGAGGCCTGGAGAAGGTACTCTTCAGTGGCCATATTGGTATTTTTCTGTTAGCATATTATTCTATTATTCTGTTAGAAGAATATTTGAAAATAGGTCTTTATCTCTGAGGCGAATATTAATTCCACCTCTAAGCTTTGTAAAGGCTCCAAGAAGCTTGGGTGTAAGCGCTTTGTTAACTGAGAGAACACCTATGTTAGAAGCAACACAAAATAAGGGGGACAATGTGGAATGAAACAGAGCAATATGAATCAAGTGGGAAAATTTGTTTGCATTCCATAGACCAGTGGTTCTCAACCAGGGATCCGGGGCCCCCTGGGGGGCCATGGGCAGGTTTCAGGGGATCCGCCAAGCTGGGCCAGTGTTAGACTTGCTGGGGCACAGGGCTGAAAGCCGAAGCCCCATCACATGGGGCTGAAGCCCAAGGCTCAGAGCCCCGCCACCTGGGGCTGAAGCCAAAGCCTGAGCAACTTGGCTTTGTGGGGGCCCTGTGGTGTGGGGACCCAGGCAATTGCCCTGCTTGCTACTCCCTAACGCCAGCCCTGGCTTTTATATGTAGAAAACCAGTTGTGGCACAGGTGGGCTGTGGTGTTTCTATATCATGTTGGGGGGAAGGCGGAGGACAGGACTGTGAAAGAAAAAGGTTGAGAACCCCTGCTATAGACATCAGTGGACTTAAACCTAGGATCAGCGCGATTCAGTGTTTTGAGGCGGGAAGTGATTTAGTAAGAATCACACAAATAATTCCTTGTCTTGACTATTGTCTTCTGACATTATCAGGAAGGCTGCAGTGGCAGTAGCACATAGCTTCTTCCTTGCTTCTAAGGCTAAGCCGCACCCCTGCAGCACTTCATTGTAGACACTACAGGACCGAAGGGGTTCTCCCATCGGCCGTCGTAGTAAATCCACCTTCTCGAGAAGTGGCAGCTACGTCGAAGGAAGAATTCTTTCATCGAGTGAGGACTGTCTACACTGGGACTTAGGTCGACTTAACTATGACGCTCAGGGGTGTGGATTTTGCACACTCCTGAGTGATGTAGCTGAGTTGATCTAATTTGCTAGTGTAGACCAGCCCTCAGACTAGAGTGTCTCAAGCTATGGGCAGTGGATCATGAAGAGGTAGCTGGTCCCATGATGCTAATTCAATTTATCTCCACCTGGAAAGTCACATTAAAAGCAGCTAAAAATATATAAGATACTTTCCGGACATTACTTCTCTTTCTAAATGTAACAACCCACCATGAGTTCAAACCTAAGACCTTCATCACCAGCACAGAGACCTGCACTGCTTGAGCTAAAGGAGTAATGCCATTACCTATTAGCTGGAATAGGTTGTTAAATTATCTGCCCTGGAGAGGAACGCAACACACATTTTACATGGATATGCAATTGTTGTAACTGCCACAGAGATGTTATTCAGTTGTGAATTATAGCAAAAGTGGTCTCTATTCAGCTGTGTTTAGGAGGGGAGGTACGTGCACGAGACATTCTATATTATGATGTGGTCTGCACTAACGAAAAATTTGAGAACTACTGTTCTAGACAAAACTGTATAATTATTTTTTAAAAACACATCGTGGTGCATTTAATTCTAGAATACACATTTCAGATCAAATTCATCCCTGCTGCATGTAATTCCACTGATTTGAATTAAATTACATCAGTGCATCCGATGAAGTGAGCTGTAGCTCACGAAAGCTTATGCTCAAATAAATTGGTTAGTCTCTAAGGTGCCACAAGTCCTCCTTTTCTTTTTGTGAATACAGACTAACACAGCTGCTACTCTGAAACCTATCAGGGACTGAGTTGATCACTTGATTCTTTCTTTGATTCCTATCCCACAGTGAGGAGCCTATAAACCTGCCATTTTGACTTTCAGTGGGGTCATTTAATCAGTGCTCTACCTGTACATGAATCCACATTTTGAAACACATTAGTCACAATTACCCCATTATATCTTTCTCTCTCACCATGTGGGCTTCTACCTACAGCCCTAACACAGTAGACAGGGTTTGCCCTGCAGAACATCCCTCTCCGCGTGGGACCCATTGACAGCCACATAAACCAGCATGTCTAACCTAAACTCGCTGCAAAAACATTTCTGGTCTGTCATGGCCACCGTAAAGCGTCTGCCATCAGACTCTTGTAATCAGATACGTAACCCCCCCACCCCGATCAGTTCCCCGCCAGCCTGGCTCAGAGCCCTTCCCCATCGCGATTAGGCTGAATCTGTTTATTGTCGCTCCTGGGGCTCCGCCACCAACTTTCCACGCAGTGCGCTCTAGGGCAGGGGGAGAGCGGGCAGCTGGGTCCTGCGATCTGGGCTGCATTTACAGCGGCACATGCCGCCCTAGAACCCCGCTGGAGCTCGCAGGGGTTCTGGAACCCGGCCCAGTGCGTTCTAAGCGCGGGGGGGGGGGGGACAGCGAAGGTTTCCGCTGCTCCAGCCCCATGTGCAGTGCTGGAAATCGGCCGACTCGCATCCTAGTGGCGCCCCTCAGCGCCGGGCTGGGGGAAGCAGTGCTAGAACCCGGCGCAGTGCGATCTAGAAGGCAGACGCCACTCCCGCTTCTAGGACCCGCTACGTTCTAGAGGGCGCAGGGAGCCGCTCTAGAACCCAGCCGGAAAGCCCCGAGGTTTAGAGCCTCCGCGGCAGGTGGAGCAGTTTTGGAGCCCGAGGAGCCGCGTTGTAGCGATCGGCGCTGAGCCGCTTTAGACCCCGCCGGGACCCGATCTCTGCAGGGGAAGGGGGCAGCTCTAGAACCCAGCCAGCGGGGTCCAGAGGGGCCCGCCCGGTGCAGCCATGCTGGAGCCGGCGCTGCGGCTGGCCCTGGGAGCCGGCGAGCTGGTGGCTCCGGGACCGCAGCTCTCGGAGCGGCTGGCCCTGCTGCAGGCGCAGGTGCTCGCTTCCCTCTGGCCCATGCTGCTGCTGGGAGGGGCCGTGGCGCTGCTTGTCCTGTTGGGGATGCTCCGGCACTGGGGCCGGGCGCGGCCGGGCCCCCAGCGCAGCGCGGCGGGCGAGGAGGGTGGCGCTGGGTCTGCCAGCTTCGAGGCCGGACGGCTGCCAGCGCGGGCCCCGCGGACCCAGAACGGGATAGCTGGGCAGCAGGAGCAAAGGGCGAGGCAGAGCCACGAGGCAAAGGTAAGGACCAGCCTTTCCCCTATCCTTCCCCCATCCCTAACCCTTGCACAGGGGGTCTGCCCGTTCCTACCAACCCAACCCCTAACACAGGGTCCCTCCATCCTAGTCCCCACTGCAGGTGGCCCAGCCTACTCTCAGCACAGGATTCCTCTCTCCCACTCCCCTCTCCAGGGGACCCAGCCCCCTCCCACACTACCCCCATCCCACTCCTCTCCACAAGGGGATCCCAGTAGTGAATCTCCCATCCCCTCTACTGGGGGCTGATACAGTCGTTTGATCTCCCAACCCCGTCCCCTGCACACGGGGCCCTATCCTTCTCAAGCACAAGGTTCTCTCTTAGCATAATTCCCTGCACAGGAGTGTGGGATCCTTCTCTTTCCCCCATTACATTTACAGGCCTGGGGCCCATCCCATCCTATCCTTTCACCACATCCAATCCCACCTTCCAGCATAGGGTATCACCCTCACTGGCAGGCTAGCTGTCAGATCCCACCCCTCAAAGTGTGTGTTTAGAAAGAACTGTGCTACTCTCTTCCCGATAAAGATACATAGTCCAATGTCAGAGCTAGACTCTGCACCCTAATTCATAGGATAACCTCTATTCACAAACATAAGAGTTAGTGGAACTGCTTAATTAGGTATTTTGAGCAGGACTGAGACGCAGTCCTCAACGGTATTTAGGTGCCTATCTCCCATGGAAATCAATAGGAGTTAAGCACCTACATACTTTAGAGGATCAGGGCCTGAGCCTTTATCTTGTACACTAACTATATCCCCCAAACAATTTGTGGGACAAGACAGGGTTACCACCTTTCCCATGGTTTCTGGTATCGTCCTGCTTTTCTTACTGTTCATATACCTATTATTTATTGCTAAATAAGGGCTAAGTCCTGTTTGCATTGAAGTATGTAGTAAAAGTTCTGTTGACTTCAGTGGTAGTAGGATGGCGGACCTAAGCACTAAAAGTTTCTATTCATGTTGCATCAAAACTTCATTCTATAGCATGGCCACATGATCTTGGTTGCAATGTGTTGAGGTTTTGCAGCCATACTGATCATCGTGGTCGGGTTTTGATACAATGGGATGGAGTTTTGATGCAACATTGTCACAGTTTGTTGTGACACTGCAGCTTGCTCCATTAGGCACTGTGTAAAGCAGAAACCCTCAGGACTTACAGAAAACAGCTGGGTAAAGAGACTAGTATGTTAACAAAATGTAAACTGTTATGACAGCACATTGTATATAAAACAAATGAATAGATACAACATAATTTGAACAGTCTGGTCTATTAGTATTATTTGTTAGCTGCTTCATTCAGGGAGATAGGAGGGGGAAAAAAAAGCATATTTTCTGAATTTGTCTTTTAGTATGGTACTTCTGTGGTATCTTCTGCTCTTGCCGATAGATATAAATGTGTCAATATTTTCATCATAACTCTTGTTTCCAGGGATTTATTACTTGGCCATAAAAGTTACCTTCAGGCTGAATCTTGGCTGTATTATATTTTAACTCGTTAGTTCATTTTTCAAGCATTTTTTTTCTTTTGCAAACGAAAACAGCACGTTGGCCGGATATAATGAACTAATAGATATGTGGGCATTTGTAATGATCATATCACTGAAGTAATCCTAAAGTAATTGCCTATGTAAACAGAATAGAAATTTCAGCAAATATGTTACTTCGACATTTGTAACTGTTTTTCAGATCAGCAGAGTGTAGCTCAAAACTGGCGGATTTTATGCTTCTGTGAGTCATCCCAGCGTGCACTCTGCTGGTGATGTTACTGTGAGTGTAGGCCTTTTTTATACAAAGTAGTATGATTGTTTTATTATCATCAGTGCTGAAAAATTTGATCTGGTTGTAAATAATCTGAAAATACAATTTGGGCAGAAACACTGACTATTGGAGCTGGAGGGGGGTGGTACTGGAGATATACATTATTCCCAGGGGCAAGCATGTTTTTGAGCAGGCACTTCATAGGTCTGAATAACAGGGGGGGAAAGATAAATTAAAATGATACATTTGCTCACATGCTGTTACTAAGCTAAGGTTTCCATCATTAATCTCTTTTTTTGGTGCAATTGGTTCTTGCTTTCACACTGGCTCCTTAAATGTCAGATTCTACCAACTGTACTCATGTTGACTAGCACCTTACTCTGTGGGGAGCCCCATTGAAGTTGATCTGAATGTACATGTGGCAAATTATGGACCTAAAGGGGATGGGGCTAGGGAAGAAAGGGAGAACAGGAAAAATAACCTAAGAAGAAAAGAAACTTTTCATGCTTGATTAAATGAAAAATAGTGCTCATACCAAAACTGTAATCTGCGCTTTCTTTTTGTTTGCTTGCCTCCATTCCTTTTCTTCTTTTCCCCACTCCACACTGTCGTTTGTCATTTTTCACTGTTTTACCTGTATAATCTGGAATGTAACATCCTTGAAGCAGGGACCTTATCTTCTAATATGTATGTAAAGTGCAGTGTGCACCTAGAGAACCACATATTAACTAGGCTTGGCAGAATTTGATTTTATAATTTTGATGTTTATTTTCAGTCATTTTTTAATTTTTATCAATTTAAATGTTCAAAATTGTGCAAAATTATGGGTTTTAAGTATTTTTTTCTGATTTTTATTTATTTTAAATTTTCATAGGGGCAGGAAGTTATGGGGGGGTCAGACAACGGGTGACATGGTTAGACATTAATTACTTAAATACAGTAGATTTTGAGATTCAAAACGTTAAGTTAAATCTTTATAACCATTAAAACACACGTAGTCAAAAGCATCTGTCAAAATGTGCAAAGTAAAGAGCCTTAAATAAAACTCTGATAAATTCTCAAGCAGCATCTTTTTCACTTTGTCTATCTGTAAATTTAGATTATTATTGTTGGAAGTATTTTTTTGTTGGTTTGTGTGTATACAGTGAAATTGAGGTTTACCGATAAAAATCTAATCCTTCCAAGCCTATATAAACTGAATGATGATAATCATTTAGAATTCAGTAGTTAATGCTGAAGTTGTAGAAGACCTTTAATATACTGAAATTAGCATACCAAGAACTATATTAAAACAGTGCCAGAGATTGTAAAAAGCAAAGAATTTTACAATTAATAATGAAACATCAAGATGTAAGAAATAGCATAAGCCAGAGTGTTCAGATATTACATGATAGTACCCCATCTTTGGTGCATGCTGAGATATGAGGCCAAAGACAAAATGCCTCCAGCACTCAGGTGTGTTGATATATCACAGCAGCCAAACATCTGCATATCCTGGAGTGTGTAATTCTGCTGATAAAGTTGAGATTTTTAATTTAAAAAAACCCCAAGGTGGTTAATTATCTTTTCCAGTTTTGGAATGTGTGCATGCCAGGCCATGGTCCCCTGTCCAGGGCGTCTGCATTGTTACATTTGCCCAGTTAGCTGGTGCCCTGCTAGTTAGAGGTTCAGTTAACTGCTTCCATATTAATACACTGGGAACTCAGCTAGTGCATGCTTGCTGTGCATGCCATGTGCCTCAGACTGTCACTGCACTCCACAGAGAGAGAGAGAGAGAGAGAGAGTGCAACAATGCCCCCTGCTGACCTCCGTTGTTCCCTGCTGGCATTCTGCTCCCAGCCGCAACCCTGAGTGCCACCAGTTCACTTCCCACTCCTCCCCTAAAATCCTGTCCTGGCTGCTAAGGGTACGTCTACACTGTGATTAAAAAAAACCTGCTGCACCAAGTCTCAGAGCCTGGGTCAGCTGACTTGCGGGGCTATAAAATTGCAGTGTAGACATTTGGGCTTGGGCTGGAGTCCTTGACTCTGAGACCCGCCAAGCCCGAACATCTTCACTGTAATTTTATAGCCCCACAGCCTGAGTCAGCTGACCTGGGCCAGACGCTGCCATGCCACTGGTCTTTTATTGCTGGGTAGACATACCCTGAAGACACCTACATGGCCTCATCCATTCTAGCATCAGTGGCAATGCTGTGGTGCTCCTGTGGTTGTGCTTTCTAACCTATGTGAACATGCTCAAGAGCAGTCACATTATGATTCTAACAATGTCAGTCCCTCTGGCCATCTGTTTGTCTTTCATACTGCAGAGTAATATGGTGACATGAGCACCAGCTTCAAGAGAAATATTGTGCATCAAGAAAAGAACCAAATCAGAATTTCTCCTTCAGCACATCTGAAGTGTGTACATGTAAGAGCGCGTGGCGATCCCTTCCTGTCAATCTCAAAGGGAGGCCATGCCCCCTCACTGTTACGTTCTGCGAAAGGCAGTCAGGAACAAGGGGAAATTAGAAAAGGAGTTCTGGCTCTGTCAGTCTGTTTCTTCACTTCAGCAGGTGGGTAGTGTAGTTGTAAGAAGATGTCATCAATGTAGCGCAAGTAGAGTAGGGGCATTAGGGGACGAGAGCTGAGGAAGCGTTGTTCTAAGTCAGCCATAAAAATGTTGGCATACTGTGGGGCCATGCGGGTACCCATAGCAGTGCCGCTGATTTGAAGGTATACATTGTCCCCAAATGTGAAATAGTTATGGGTGAGGACAATGTCACAAAGTTCAGCCACCAGGTTTGCCGTGACATTATCGGGGATACTGTTCCTGATGGCTTGTAGTCCATCTTTGTGTGGAATGTTGGTGTAGAGGGCTTCTGCATCCATAGTGGCCAGGATGGTGTTATCAGGAAGATCACCGGTGGATTGTAGTTTCCTCAGGAAGTCAGTGGTGTCTCGAAGATAGCTGGGAGTGCTGGTAGCGTAGGGCCTGAGGAGGGAGTCTACATAGCCAGACAATCCTGCTGTCAGGGTGCCAATGCCTGAGATGACGGGGTGTCCAGGATTTCCAGGTTTATGGATCTTGGGTAGCAGATAGAATACCCCAGGTCGGGGTTTCAGGGGTGTGTCTGTGAGGATTTGTTCTTGTGCTTTTTCAGGGAGTTTCATGAGCAAATGCTGTAGTTTCTTTTGGTAATCCTCAGTGGGATCAGAGGGTAATGGCTTGTAGAAAGTGGTGTTGGAGAGCTGCCTAGCAGCCTCTTGTTCATATTCCGACCTATTCATGATGACGACAGCACCTCCTTTGTCAGCCTTTTGATTATGATGTCAGAGTTGTTTCTGAGGCTGCGGATGGCATTGTGTTCTGCACGGCTGAGGTTATGGGGCAAGTGATGCTGCTTTTCCACAATTTCAGCCCGTGCACGTAGGCGAAAGCACTCTATGTAGAAGTCCAGTCTGTTGTTTCGACCTTCAGGAGGAGTCCACCCAGAATCCTTCTTTTTGTAGTGTTGGTAGGAAGGTCTCTGTGGATTACTATGTTGTTCAGAGGTGTGTTGGAAGGAATTCCACCATGATTTCAACAATTTCCATCCCACCATCAACCTCAGCCTGGACCAGTCCACACAAGAGATCCACTTCCTGGGCACTATGGTGCTAATAAGCGATGGTCACATAAACACCACCCTATACTGGAAACCTACTGACCGCTATTCCTACCTACATGCCTCCAGCTTTCACCCAGATCACACCACACGATCCATTGTCTACAGGCAAGCTCTACGATACAACCGCATTTGCTCCAACCCCTTAGACAGAGACAAACACCTACAAGATCTCTATCAAGCGTTCTTACAAATACAGTACCCACCTGCTGAAGTGAAGAAACATATAGACAGAGCCAGAAGAGTACCCAGAAGTCACCTACTACAGGACAGGCCCAACAAAGAAAATAACAGAACGCCACTAGCCATCACCTTCATCTCCCAACTAAAACCTCTCCAACGCATCATCAAGGATTTACAACCTATCCCGAAGGACGACCTGTCACTCTCACAGATCTTGGGAGACAGGCCAGTCCTTGCTTACAGACAGCCCCCCAACCTGAAGCAAATACTCACCTTGCAACCACACACCACACAAAGAACCACTAACCCAGGAACCTATCCTTGCAACAAAGCCCATTGCCAACTATGTCCACATATCTATTCAGGGGACACAATCACAGGGCCTAATAACATCAGCCACACTATCAGAGGCTCGTTCACCTGCACATCCACCAATGTGATATATGCCATCATGTGCCAGCAATGCCCCTGTGCCATGTACATTGGTCAAATTGGACAGTCTCTACGTAAAAGAATAAATGGACCCAAATCAGACGTCAAGAATTATAACATTCAAAAACCAGTCGGAGGACACTTCAGTCTCTCTGGTCACTCGATTAGAGACCTAAAAGTAAGAATTCTTCAACAAAAAAAACTTCAAAAACAGACTCCAACGAGAGACTGCTGAATTGGAATTAATTTGCAAACTGGATACAATTAACTTAGGCTTGAATAGAGACTGGGAGTGGATGGGTCATTACACAAAGTAAAAATATTTCCCCATGTTTATTTTCCCCCCACCGTCACCCCCCACTGTTCCTCAGATGTTCTTGTCAACTGCTGGAAATGGCCCACCTTGATTATCACTACAAAAATATTTCCCCCCTCCCCCCCCCCCCCCCGCTCTCCTGCTGGTATTAGCTCATCTTAAGTGATCACTCTCCTTACAGTGTGTATGGTAACACCCATTGTTTCATGTTCTCTGTGTATATAAATCTCCCCACTGTATTTTCCACTGAATGCATCCAATGAAGTGAGCTGTAGCTCACGAAAGCTTATGCTCAAATAAATTTGTTAGTCTCTAAGGTGCCACAAGTACTCCTTTTCTTTTTGCGAATACAGACTAACATGGCTGCAACTCTGAAAAGGGGAAATTAGTGGTCTTTGGTGCCCAGGCCCTCTGAGCAGGGCTGGGCAGTAATAACTCTCTGGGGCTCAAGCCTTCCAACAAGGGGGAGCCCCAAATGGTTTAGGGCTCTGGCTCTCAGACAGGGTCGAGCAGTCAATAATCTGGGAGCCAAGCCTTCAATCAGGGCGGGGCATCAAACAGTCTAAGGTTCCAGCCCTCAGGCAGGGCAGAGCAGTGAATAGTCTAGTGTCCTAGTTCTGGTGGACGATAGGCTAACACAGGCCCCCTGGCTTAGGGTGGGGAGGCTGCCACCTCAGAGCTGAGGTGGAAGGGGTACCAGGTCCCCATCCCAGGGCCCTAACAGTGGCAGAGCATTCCACGACTGTGTCAGCAGGGAATCCAGGTGCAACATGCTGAGTTGTCTTCAGGCAGCAACACAGCCAGACTACAGTCAGCTGTCCCTGGGCTACTTCCTCCCCACCCCTCAGGGTGTACGTGCATCCATGGGTCATCCTCCATCTCCCTGGGATATACCGCCAATGGTAGTCCCAGCAGCTCCTTGTAGTCTGGAGTGGTGAGACGCTCTGGAAGCTCAGGCAAGTCCTCAGGGCAGCAGAGGTCCTCTCAGCGTCCTGCTACGGCACCGGGGGAGAAGTGTCTGTCTCCCTCAGCAGCTCCAGCACAACTGAGCCGCAAGACCCACCTTTTATACTTCCTGTTCCTGTCTTGCCCTCTGCTTCCAGCAGGGTGGGCGTGGCCTTCCTGGTTCTGCCCACCAGGGGGCAGGTGGTGGTTCCTCCCTGTCAATTTCAGAGGGAGGCTACACCCCCTCACTACAGTACATTATACAGATTTCGTACAAATGTAATTCCAGACAGATTAGAGAATGCTCATTCATGTTTCTTAAAGCCATCAGCATAATTATATGAACAAAAATTAAGCCTGGTCACATTGTGGATACACATTACAAGTTGCACTGTGACTTTGTTGTTGTCACAATTTATAACTTACCATGAGTGGTGATGTAGAGATCAGTCTCTTTCCCCACAGCCTCTCCCTTTCCCTAATAAAGAGTCTTTCAGGAAATAGCAACAAGAAGTGCCAAGAATCATCAGGGCTGAACTAGGCTGTGGTTGGTTTTTTTAATTTAAAATTCTCTGGATCAGTCTTCAAAACGGTCAGTTCAAAGAGGCGCTTTTGTTGGGAAGTCTAGTGTTATCCTCGCCCTTGGGGCATTTTTTAAAATATGTGCAATCTGGTGCATTCCATAAAGCAAATATTTGCTTTTCAGAAGTATCTTTATAAGCTGGTGGTTTAGCAGTACCAGAAGTAGGGATGACCCACTTCTACTCCAGATGCATGGAAACAGGCCCGGCGACAGCAATTCCGGGCCCCAGGACAGAACAGCCAATGGCCCCCCCACCACACACAAGCCGCGCCTGTGCAGACATGGTCCGCCTGACATTTGGGCAGTGCCGTGCCTGCGTTGGCTGGTGCCCAGCCAGCTGCCGGCTGTGTTGCTGGGCGCACTGTTCTGGGACGGCCAGGGCTTCCACATGCCCCGCCTGGTAGGGTTGCCAACTGTCTAATTGTGCAAACCCAAAGACCCTTGCCCCGCCCCCTGCCCCGCCCCTTCCCTGAGAACACACCCCTGTCCCATCCGTTCTCTGAGGCCCCTCCCTCTGTCACTTGCTCTCCCCCACCCTCACTCACTTTCACCAGGCTGGGGAAGGGGGTTGGGTGCGGGAGGGGGTGTGGGCTCTGAGAGGGAGTTGGGGTGTGGGGAGCAGGCTCTGGGAGTGGGTTTGGGTGCGGGAGAGGGTGTGGGGTGCAGCTCTGGGAGGAAGTTTGGGTGTGGGAGGGGTGTGGGGTCCCATCTCACCCAAGAGGAGCTGCTCTCTGTTCTGGTGCCACATCGGCCTCTGGTGGGTGAAAGGTGTAACTGCAGCATCTCTTGGCTAAATGTATTTTCTGCTGAAAAAAAAAATTTCTGCATGGCACATGAATTCTGCACGTGTGCAGTGACACAGAATTCATAAGAACATAAACATAAGAACGGCCATACTGTGTCAGACCAAAGATCCATCTAGCCCAGTATCCTGTCTTCTGACAGTGGCCAGTGCCATGTGCTTCAGAGGGAATGAACAGAACAGGTAACCATCAAGTGATCCACCCCTATCACCCATTCCCAGCTTCTGGCAAACAGAGGCTCAGAACACCATCCCTGGCTAATAGCCATTGATGGACTTATCCTCCAGGAACTAATCTAGTTCTTTTTTGAACCCTGTTATAGTCTTGGCCTTTACAATATCCTCTGGCAAAGAGTCCCACAGGTTGACTGTGTGTTGTGTGAAAAAAATACTTCCTTTTGTTTGTTTTAAACCTGCTGTCTATTAACTTCATTTGGTGACCCCATGTTCTTATGTTATGAGAAGGAGTAAATAACACGTCCTTATTTACTTTCTCCACACCAGTGATGATTTTATAGACCTCTGTCGTATTCCCCCTTAGTGATCTCTTTTCCAAGCTGAACAGCCCTAATTTTTGAAATCTCTCTCACATGGAAGCTGTTCCATACTCCTTATCATGTTTGTTGCCCTTTTCTGAACCTTTTCCAGTTCCAATAGATCTTTTTTTGACATGGGGCGACTACATCTGCACACAGCATTCAAGAGGTGGATGTACCATGGATTTATGAAGAGGCAATATGATATTTTCTGTCTTATTATCTATCCCTTTCTTAATGATTCCTAACATTCTGTTAGCTTTTTTGACAGCTGCTGCACATTGAGTGGATGTTTTCAGAGATCTATCTACAGTGACTCCAAGATCTCTTTCTTGAGTGGTAACAGCTAATTTAGACCCCATCATTTTATATGTATAGTTGGAATTATGTTTTCCAATGTGCATTACTTTGCATTTATCAACATTGCATTTAATTTGCCATTTTGTTGCCCAGTCACCCAGTTTTGTGAAGTCCCTTTGTAACTCTTTGCAATCTGCTTTGGACTTAACTATCTTGAGTAGTTTTGTATCATCTGCAGATTTTGCCACCTCTCTGTTTACCCCTTTTTCCAGATCATTTATGAATATGTTGAACAGTACTGGTCCCAGTACAGACCCTGGGGGACGCCACTATTTACTTCTCTCCATTCTGAAAACTGACCATTTATTCCTACCCTTTGTTTCCTATCTTTTAACCAGTTACTGATCCATGAGAGGACCTTCCCTCTTATCCCATGATAGCTTACTTTGCTAGAGCCTTTGTTGAGGGACCTTCTCAAAGGCTTTCTGAAAATCTAAGTACATTATATCCACTGGATCCCCCTTGGTCCACATGCTTGTTGATGCCCTCAAGGAATTCTAGTAGATGGATGAGCATAATTTCCCTTTACAAAAAACATGTTGACTCGTCCCCAACAAATTGTGTTTATGTGTCTGATAATTCTGTTCTTTACTATAATTTCAACCAGTTTGCCCACTGCTGAAATTAGGCTTACCGGCCTGTAATTGCCAGAATTGCCTCTGGAGTCCCTTTTAAAAAATTGGCATCACATTAGCTATCCTCCAGTCGTCTGGTACAGAAGCTGATTTAAATGATAGGTTACATACCATGGTTAGTAGTTCTACAATTTCACATTTGAGTTCCTTCAGAACTTTTGTGAGAATACCATCTGGCCCAGCGGACTTATTACTGTTTAATTTATCAGTTTGTTCTAAAACCTCCTCTAATGACACCTCAATCTGGGACAGTTCCTCAGATTTGTCACCTAAAAAGAATGGCTCAGGTTGGGGAATCTCCATCACATCCTCAGCTGTAAAGACCAATGCAAAGAATTCATTTAGGTTCTCTGCAATGGCCTTATCCTCTTTGAGTGCTCCTTTAGCATCTCGAACATCCAGTGGCCCCACTGGTTGTTTAGCATGCTTTCTGCTTCTGATATACTTACAATTTTTTTACCCCCAGGAGTAGATCATAAAGATAAGGGCACTCCGTCCTTTTGTTTCAGAGCACAGATTTGTCACGTGCTGGGGTTAGGCAATTATTTCCTCTGTGGATAACATAGCATACTTAGGTGTATTATATAGGGGAAGTGTGTTTTCCTTTAAAACACATGCATTGGCCATCACTGAAGGTATTAATAATTATTTGTTAAGTGCTGATGGTGTGCTCAGTGTACAAGACCCAGAAGAAAATATGGGGCCAGTTTTTTTAGTTTGATCTGACCCCTGGTGGGCAAAGGGGGTGGAAAACTCGTGGCTCTCCCCACCATAGTGCAGTCCCCAACTAGCGAAAGAGCTGGCATAGCCAGGTTCTATGTCACCTCACCATGCAGATTCCAGCATAGCGTATCAGGGATGGGACAGGACATGACCAGAATACTGTTGTGGGGTCACAGTCCTTGTCTGGTGTAACATCCCACTGAAGTCATAGCCAGCCAGCATAGTTTACAGCACTCCTGAACTACACTGGGGCTAGGCTTGGCATAGAATTAGTCCAGAAAGATGGAGCTGCAACCATCTCCTTACTCTTCCCCTTTCCCCCCTTAGTTGTGCACAGTGGATACTGGGCACAGCTGGGAATCTGGGCCTATGGTTCATGCCCTGAGGAGCTAACATACTAAATTAACCTTGATGAGGATGCCAGACTAGGTGGCACTAGGTGGTTCCTGTTTGGCAATCCTGTGTTTGGTGGAGACCAACTCTAAGCCATCAGATGTCTGATATCTTAGATGATAGCTGAAAAATCCAGTTTAGGTGTCTAGTCACAAATAGATACCAGCTACTCATGAAACAGACCCAGTTCTAGAGATGCTCTTTTAATGTTCCCACCTACATTCATTGTATTTTCTATTTAAAAAGGTTTCAGAGTAGCAGCCATGTTAGTCTGTATCCACAAAAAGAAAAGGAGTACTTGTGGCACCTTAGAGACTAACAAATTTATTTGAGCATAAGCTTTTGTGAGCTACAGCTCACTTCATGCATCCGATGAAGTGAGCTGTAGCTCACGAAAGCTTATGCTCAAATAAATTTGTTAGTCTCTAAGGTGCCACAAGTCCTCCTTTTCTTTCTATTTAAAAAGCCTCCCTTGTAGAAGATGGTATCTGCTGGATTATCTGGTATATTTTTAAACTATATTTGATATTCTTAAAGATGGAACAGAATGTTGCAGGGGGGACGACCCAGAAAAGCAGCATCAGTGTGTTTGTATTCCAGTATTGTATTCTGGTCAGCAGCAACCCGGCACACATGCGCTCTCCCCACCATACATAGAACTATAAGCTACATGAGTGTGCATGGGAGCGTGTTTAGAGGTCCTGGTCCTGGTGGAAGGATGAATATTCAGAAACACGTTATATGGCATGTCTTGTAAAAATGTCCTCTGCACCTCTCGCTGGGGCTACATAATAAAGTTGAATCAATAATTGCACAAAAGCCACAAAGGAGTCTAAAAAGTGAGCACCAGTCCAGTTCTCAGAGGAAAAGGCTTCAAATCCTGATTATGTTTCAAAACCCTCCTCGAGATTATACAACAAATTGTTGCTCAGTGAAGAGAGCTGCACAGTACATTGGTCTGCGGCATTATAACAACGTACATTATGGGGGCAGGGGGCTCTGTATCTTTGCAGTCCTGAGGTTGTGGGTTGTGTCCCTTCAGATCAAAGGAAGACTGCCTAATGAGGCCTTTTCACAGCAGGTTTTCAACCCTGTTTATTTACTGCCTGGGGTTTTTGGCACGGCATGCTAATTTTTATTGGTGGGGTTTTTGTTTTGTATTGGTTGCAGTTGTTTGATGTTTTCAGTCTTGCAAGTTCTGTTTATTATAGTGTAACAGCTAGGACATTTCTGCAGCTAGATCCTGTATTAAATCTAATGTAACATTAATAGGTCTTGTGTGACCCATCTAAAGAAATTGTATTGAGTTACTGAGCGATTCAAAAAGTAAACATGTTCCCATTTCATTTGTCCTGCCCAGGTAATGCAAACCCTGATTGATTTTGTGTATTGAATAATGCATTCTTATTCTGAAACCGTGTGTGCAGTGCAGTCAGAGTCCTGTTGGATTCCAGATGACTCTTTTGGTAACCCCAGAATTATGATATAGCAATATCTCCCTTCCCTTTCTTAGGTCGAGGGGCAGGGGATTCTGAATAAGGAGAATTAAATCGGATTCTGAATTATAATTAGAACAGCATCATTTAGTTTTCCAGTGTATATATGATTAAATTGTGCTCAAGGCCCCTAAGGAGAGAAAGTCAGCCTGGGAAGGGTATTTGTGTGTGTGTGGGTGGGAGCAGATTGTAGAAAATGGTAGCAATTTCCCCCTTACCAGAGGGATTGCAGGGAGCCAGCACATCCCTAAACCTGGGTAGTACTGGGAGGGGAGGGTGGCATGGTCAGAGCAGCTAAGGGAGATGCCAATACAGTGCATTCCTTTTGCAGCCTCCATTGGTGGGGGTTCTGCAGTGCCCCAAGTAGAAATTGCAGGTTCCCTTCTGTGACAGAACCCTAAGGAAGGGCAGTGTGCATTGTCCTTCCCAAAGAGCTGTGGGGCTTGCTATCTCAAGTTATGTCTGGCTAGAGTTTTTAGTCTTCTTGTAAGTCAAATTAATTTATTGCCAGTGAGTTCAAGTTAGCCAACATATGCTGATCTAGATGTTCCACAAACACTTGTGGTTTACCCTAGGAGTATGTCTAGACAGAATGTAGAGTCCACCTCAACCAGCTAATACACATTAAAATACACAATAAAATCACCCTGTCTGTGTTAAAATGTGTTGACTGACACTTTTTATCCTGGTCTAGACATACCCTCGGGTAAACCACAAATGTTTCTGTCTTGGGACAAATGTTTGTAGACTTTCTAGACTATCTTTAATACAGGTTTTTAACTCATTCAAATCAATTGGCAATCAATTAATTTAAGTTGCAGCAAGGCCACAAACTCTAGTCTAGACCTAGCTTGGGATTATTGTTAATTTATGTGTATTCTTTCAGCCTGATCACATATGACTGAATCCCATAGAGGTGTATTACAACATTGTGCTTATAGGAATGTATTTTCCCCATAATATAACATTTTTGAATATCCATGTTCTAGGTTCCAGTGAATTGTCAGCTTCTAACCTCTGTCAGCATGAGAGAAAAAAAGCTACTGAAGGTACCACTATTAGTTCCAGAATTTACACAGTATTTCTAAAATGATATTTGTTTTAAGAATGTTCTTATTTTCTATTATGGTTTTTGTAAGGATAACACGTTCCTGTTATCTGAAAGACTTAAAGAATTGCCGTTAGGAACACAGAAGTTGCCAGACTGGATCAGATCCAAGGTCCATCTAGTCCAGTATTCCATGTCCAGGAGTGGCCATCACCAGATGCTTCAGAGGAAGGTGTGTGACCTCCTCAGGCAGTGATGGAATAATCTGCCTCCCCACACAAGTGTGTTATACTTAGAGAGTGGTTTAAGCCCAGAAGCACAAGTTTTAATGTCCCTTCCAAAACTGTTGTCAATAATTATGATAACTAAAAAGCCTAATCCAAATACAAGACTTTACGTTGATTTCACTGGGCTTTGGATCAGGCCTGAACTGAGCAAATCTGTGGTACAGTCATATTATTATTATAGACAGGACTGTGGGCACTGCCTATAGTTAAGGTTGCTTGACCCTTCCTGGTCACAGATAAAACGGTGACTGGGAAGTGGAACATGCTCAGTTCGGACCAAATATTTGGTAAACTTAGTTGCCTAACTCTAACAAGTCTGTAAGCATGCACAAACTGAGATTTTCAGAGGTTTATAACTTGGCAAAATTTGGGCAGATTTTCGTAGGAATAGCAAAAGGCAACTCCTTTTTACTCAAGTGAATCCCCTTCCAAATTTCAAGTCCTTGCTCTAAAGCAAGGGTGGGCAAACTTTTTGGCCCGAGGGCCACATCAGGGTTGCGCAACTGTATGGAGGGCTGGGTAGGGAAGACTGTGTCTCCCCAAACAGCCTGGCGCCCGCCCCCATCCACCCTTTCCCACTTCCCACTCCCCTCAGAACCCCCGACACATTCAAGGCCCCCCCCGCACCCTCCGGTGTCTGATTTGCAGACGTGCTGAGCACTAACAGCTGCAATTAAGGTCAATGGGAGCTGTTCTTTGAAATTATAAAGTGCTATAAAATACTAAGTATTCTGAAAAATCCGTGTATGTGTTTCAAGTTGCTCACCCAAAATTAGTGGAAACTGCTGACAATTTTAGCCTCTGTGCCTCAGTTCCCAAGCTAAACTGGGGATAATAATGACTTAAATCTCATAAATTCATTAATGTTTGTGAAGAGCTCACATGAGCACCATAGAAAAGCCCATTAAGAAATTAATAACGTTGTATTCAGCTCAGTATTTGGGTGACTTGAATGAGGCAGGAGTCCCATGGAATAAGTAGAATGTGATCATGTAGATGAAGACTGTATCAGTGTGTACACACAATGGGGCTTGAATTAAACCTTAATTCTGGCAATTTCTAACTTTAGAGTGTTTGATTTTACCTTCTTTTAATGTAGTTTGTTTGAATGTAATAGCACATTTCCCATGTATGTTAAGAATGTTCCCAATCTTCAGGGATCACTATGGAATGCGTATTTTTACATGAATTTTTCAGCAATACGTTTAACTTGGAAAACGTGTAATTAACCCTCCCAATGTAGTAGTCCTGACTTCACTTCAAAATGGTCTTAAAGAAAGTCACCTTGGACATCTTCCCAATATGCTTTATCAACAACAACACACAACAGGGTAGGATGCACACTTGAGGTTACTGTGTAGTGAGTGAAGGCTTGGCTTGAAGCTGCTCTGAACAACTAAGGAGACAAACCCATAGTTCATAAAACAGAAAATTGTTCTCCTTCCAGATTAATAAAGTTTAAAAGCCAACTGGAAGCAGAGTAGACATTTCTTTATTTTCATTCTTATTTTAAACTGCCAGTTTGTCTCCCCAGTTGTTGAAAGTGTCTTCAATCTGAGCTGAAACTGCTTGAAAAGCTTCTCACTGTAACAGATGGCACAACTCAATAAACACAAGCTCATGTTTCTTTATTCATTTGCAGTTGATTCAAATGAATATTTCAAGCATATTGTTCCTCTGCTCTTTTTTTATCATGATTGTATGGATTTGTGTGAGTTATGAATTAGAGATTTCATCCTACTTGGTGGTTAACCCATTATTGCATGCATGGGAATCTTATTTAGCTAATCAGATTGCTGCCTTTGTTTCACTCATGTTACCACAGTGAATGCATTTTTTTACTCTGTTATAGTGTAAGAAGAAGGACATAGTTCAGTGGTCTGACCACAGAACTGGGAGCTAGGAATTCCTGAATTCAAATCCTAGCTCTGACACTGGAGATTTCTGGACAAATCACTTAGCCTGGCTTTCTCATCCTTGGGGTTGTGAACAGATGTTGGGGGCCATGACAATCTGCCCTTCCCATATTTCTCAATGAGAGCAGGGCCCTGGCAAGATAGGAGGCATGTTTGAGGAGGTGGGTATTCTAGCTTGGAAAAGTCGAGGGTTGCTAAGTGAAACTAAAATGTTTAAACTTTGCGGCCTAAAGTTAGTCACACAAATTCATATTAAGGTTCCTACATGAAAGTGGCCTGCTTTTCAGAGATTCTGAGCACCTGCAACACCCATTATAGTCCGTGGAAACTATGGGTGCTTGGTACCTTTGAAAATCAAACCACTTATTGTAGTGCCAGACTCTAAAGATCTGTGTGGCCTGGTCTTCTCTGCCTTAGTTTTCCCAGTGTAAATAGTGTGTATTTCCTGTAAATAGGGTAGATAGTATGTATTTCCTATCTCATTGTTCTGAGGAATAATTACTGTTTATAAAGTGCTTTGCAGGTGTCTGAATTTGAATGCGCAGTTTCTAACTTTGCAGCTAAACGTCATTTTGTAGTACAGAGGGTATAATATTCAACTCTCTGGAGTTTGTCATAGGGTCATTCCCTCGATCCCACAATAAGCTGTACCTGGGCAAACCCTTGCACCCATGTGGAGTCCCACTGACTTCAACAGAACTCTGTGTGAGCTCACTGCAGGACGAGGCCTTTAGTCCTCACTCAGTCTCATCCTCTCTTCTCTCTAATAAGCCTCGAGCTGAGAAATGTGTATATATATATATATATATGTGTGTGTGTGTGTGTGTATTTTTTTTTGTAGTCTAAGAAAAAGAAGAAGACCCAGTGCGCAGAAAAGGGGGCATCAAAAGACCACGTCTCTGCTGAAGAAGACAAATTGCCAGAAGAAGAGGAAGGTAATAAATGTGCGGATTAGCCGATTCATATTGCCAGAAAGAAGTGAGAATTGTGGTGATTAAACATATTCATAGGAGTGGACAGAACAGGCGCTGTTTGGTAGTTGGCATTTAAAATAACAACATTACGAAAGAATTGCAAGTTTGACAGATGTCTTTGGACTAACCCCTCCCTTCCCACCAGTGACCAAGGAGAAGGGGATTGCAGTTCTGCTAACCACATCTCTTTCAGGCCACAGCTTCCCTAAGGGTATGTCTACACTGCAAGTAGACACCCACGGTTGGCCTGTGTATGCCAATTGACTCAGGCTCGCGGGGCTCAGGCTGTGGGGCTGTTTCATTGCAGTGTAGACGTCTGGGCTTGGGCTGCGGCCCAAGTTCTGGGACCCTCCCACCTCACAGGGTCCTAGGGCCCGGGCTCCAGCCCGAGCCTGGAAGTCTACACTACAGTGGAATAGCCCCACAGTCTGAGCCCCCTGAGCCCAAATCAGCTGGCACAGGGTTTTTCATTGCAGTGTAGACATACCCTCAGTGGTCTGTTCTTGGAAGTGGGGCTGGCGGCATGGCAAAACAGCCAGTGAGGGGTGTGCTTATTCTTGCCAGAGGCACGGTTCCAGGGGAATAACAGGGTCCTGCCTTTGGATCTTGCCATGTTTGCATTTTCCTCTGGCCTCTACAGCAGTGACACAATATGGCTTTTCTCTCCCACATTGCTTCCTGCTGGGCTTGTGCTTGAGGCCCTCAGAGCAGCATCACAGTATGGCCAGAGTGATAAAAATATAGTAGAAACCTGTGGGTACAAACCGATCTGCACAGAAGGCATACAGGAGCTGTGGGAGCTCCCCGAAGATTCAGCAGAGGCCAGCAAGGGTCTGCTAGCTACAATTTCACTGGAAAATACCTTGTATTCTTTTCCCCAGATCATTTTGAAAATTACAAATCCTGAGCTTTTCTGGGTTTAAAAGATTATAATGTGATTACTGTGGCCATCACTGGGTTGGAGTCCTTCGCATTGCCACATTGATATTGTGTTAATATCAAACAGTGGTTCCTTGGAGCGTAGAAGAAAAATAGGAAATTTCAAGGACTTCATTCAAACAGACTTTTGTTGTTTTAGTCAGACTGAGCAGATAATGAGCTATTTCATCCTGTGCAGAGACATCCTGGAAGAAGAGGGAGGCTCAGCAAAATCAAAGGCTCAGATTCTGCCTTGACGGACAGCTTGTGCCAGGCCCATTCACTTAACAGGGATTGCACAGGGTATAAGTCAGGACAGAATTTGGCCCAATATATACAAGGGTGATTGCATGTGAACAGTCAACCCCGTGAGGGAGCCATGTCCCCGAGTAGATCTAATGATCTAGTCAGGGACTAGGTTAGAAAACTAAGTAAGAATTAGTGTTATATACAAATATTAGGTAAATAGTTTTCTTCCACAGAGCTGAGCCCAGGAGCTTCTGGATGATGGCTCCGTGCTATGAGTCAGATTAATTGACAACTGAGACAGCAATAGGATAGTGCCCTTTTTGTTAGTTAATGTTTTCATTGACGTTGTCATCCAAAGCAATTATCAAGCATACAGGGCACTTGGCTTTCTGATCTGACATCTTCCCTGAGGAAAGGAGTGTCATGTGGTTTGACTTACATAAAGGGCGGTAAATTATGTGGCGATACATCAGTCAGCCCATATAACAGACAGTATTGCCTTGCAGAGTAGTTATATATTGTAGCCTGAGTTTCTGGAAGTCCAGGGTGCCACAGGGTTGGGCAGACTCTAATGGCTTACAATACCTAGGATTGTACATGATACTAACCGCAGTGATTGTGTTTTGTATGTTTGGCCATTACCAAGATGGTTGCAACATCGATTTTATAATCATCACTGGATAGCATGTACGTGAGAGTATTTCCTTTTCTTTGCCTTGTAAACAAATACGGGTCATACAGGAAATTTCTCATTCACTCATAGCAACTAGTGGCATGGAGATGGCGAACTTTGTTCTGTGTTGCAGGTGTTTGGCAGACCAAGATCAGTAGCCGAGAAAAAAGACACTTAAGGAAAGAACGGCTGAAACAAAAAGGTAACCCTCCAATATGTATTTACGTGCACATACAATATATGTTCTGTCTGGAACTCTCAATTCTTTTTCTCCCCTAGAGCCTATTTACCCCCTCAACTGCCTGACAATTTGCTATTCCACAGTAAACATTTTCCATAACAGGCCATTTGCTAAGGAAAAGAGCTTCAGTTTTTACCCCACGCTTTCATGAAAGCCCACAAAGATATTCTCAGGACTTTGAAAACAAATGAGATTTACTGATGAGGTGAATAAGAGATCTGCAGCAGTTAGGTCATCATGCAGACCTGTTGCATTTGTATAACTTTACCAAAAAATTGTATGTAACGGTTGATTTATAGAACTACATAATTGCCTGCTTCAAAAAGGTTTCCGAAATTAAGAGCTATTTATAGTAAGCTGTCATTTCTTTTGCAGCTATAAAAAGGAAGACACAACATTACCAATGCTAATTATATAATACTTTGCACTCACATCACCTTTCCTCTGGTGATCTCACAGTGCTTTCCATTGACTTGTTTAGGAAGGACCTATGTACTTATGCTAATTATGTTCTTATAACTCTGGTATGTGAAAGCAGGTCATGAAATTTATGCATTTAAAAAACCCCAAGCAATTTAATTCTCTTCAGTAAATCTATTAACACAGCAAAGAAATCCTCAAAGATAAATACAGCAGAACATCTTAGAGGCTGGGATGCGAAGTTAGAATTGTGACCCAAAGTGACACAAACATGGGCATTCGTGGCGAAGGAGAGAATTGTTTACAAAGGGACACCACCTTAAAGTGTCCTTGGGTATTTCTCTAAAAGTGAAGATCAGGAGGAAAATGATGAACTGTGATCTGTACAAATATTTAGATATTTTTGGGACCACCATCTCCATCGCTTGGAGTCTTTAAATCAAGACTGGATGTCCTTACAGAAGGTATGCTCCAGAGGCTCCATCTTGGGAGGTGCTGAGCACTCTGGCTGCAGTCCAGCAAAGCATGTAGACCACATGCTTAACTGTACTCACGTGAGTAGCTCTGTTTACATCACTGCGACTTGCATGCTTAAAGTTAAGCATGTGCTTAAGTGCTTTGCTGAGTTGGGGCCAGAGTGCTAAGCAGGGACCAGTCCTAATTGAACCACGTTACTGGGGTATTGGAAATCACTGGGAGAAATTCAGCAGCTTTAGTTATGCAGGAGGTTAGATTAGATGATCATAATAGTCCCTTTTTGGCATTAAAATATATGAAGCTATGAAATAAGCCCTAATCCTGCTGAGTGCTGTTTGCTGTTTCATAGCAGGGAGGCAGCAGTAGCAGCATAAGCTGTATGGAGGTGGGGTTAGGATCATTTGTGTCCCCTTCTCCCCACACGAAAAACTAGGGAGGTGCTTTGTTTACCCTTAAGTTAAGTCTGTGAATTGCTTTGGAAATCCTTTGGCTGAAAGGCGCTATGAAATCATCACCATCATTATTATCTTAATAAATGTCCTTCCGAGTGCTCGTTTCTCTGGCAATCTTGAAAATATCAACGTTCAACAAATTGTGTTTATTTTTCTTTTCCCACGAATGGTGCTCCATATGCAGGAAGGAAACCTGAAGTTCCCTTTCTTTCTCTTCCTTTAACACTCTGTGCCCCCGTCTGTACCTTTATGACCTTGAGTTATCTTTCCAGCCAAGGAAGAATGGACAAGACTCCTCTGACGTTGTTCCTTAAACCCCTGAAGGGGTCACTGATGAGCTGTGTGATGCCGTCCTTTCCCACATGGGCTGAATGTGCACCTTCCAAGTGCTCTCAGCTTCTGCCAGCCCCAGACCATGGGGCTCTGTCTTTTTGCTATTGTGTGTGTAAATATATTCAATGGGCTTTGAATCAGGTCCTTAGTGAAGTCAAAGGGTGTCTTTCCATTGACTTTGGATCAGGCCTTACATTTTTGTTTATCCTGTAGAAGATCCCAACCCTGTTTAAAAAAAATCCATTTTAAATGTTTGTTTTCAAGAAAACCCTAGCAGAGTGTCACCCGGTACCTTGGTGGTTGAAGCAGTCTGTGATGGGGATGGGAAAGGAACTGTTTGGCCACACACTGTGAGTGGGACGGAGGACAACAGCAGTAGTGGACAGGGAGCTCTCTGTGAGTCAGGGACAAAGACAGTCGATGGTTCCGCTGTAAGGAACTCAGAAGCCACAGGAGAAGAATCTGAGCCCACACGGTCTGAAGAGGATGTTTTTTCCAATGTAGGTGAGTGTCCCCAGTAAACCAGCCCACTGCAGGAGTGCAGACTTTGGGCAAGGGAACATTCAACCAGTTCTATTAACCTACCTTTATGGCATTTTCCTCCAGCCTGTTCATTGAACAGTGTTCACACTAGACTTTTTCTCTAGAATTAAGGCAAAGAACCAAAAACAGCTGGGGAGCAAAAAAACTCTGTGGCGGGAATCTGTTTGTGTCAAAGCAAATTTCAGATGCATTGGTGGTGCAGTTTTGTGCTCACAGTATAACTCAGAGTACAAAGTCCATGGCTGCACCTGCAAATCAGAGCGTTAGCCCTGGTCTACACGGGGGTTGGGGGGGGGGAATCGATCTAAGTTACGCAACTTCAGCTGCGAGAATAATGTAGCTGAGGGAGACGTACTTAGATCGACTTACCGTGGTGTCTTCATCGCGGTGAGTCAACTGTTGACGCTCCCCCGACGACTCTGCCTGCGCCTCTTGCAGTGCTGGAGTACAGGAGTTGACAGGAGAGCGCTCAGGGGTTTAGACTAGACGCGATAAATCAATCCCCGCTGGATCGATTGCTGCCCACCGATCCAGCGGGTAATGAAGATATACCCTGAGACTCCTACCTGTCCTAAACCAAAGGTGCCAAACTGAACCCAGAAAGGTCAAAGCCCAGTCAAGAGGCAGCATGATTTAGCAAGTAGGGCACTGGACTGAAACTCAGGAGAGCTGGTTTCTATTCCCCGCTCTGCCACTGACCTGCTGTGTGACGTTAGGCAAGTCACTTCTCCTCTCTGTACATCTGTTTTGTCTCTAACTGTTGGTCTGGCTTCAGGGCAGGGACTGTGTCGCACCATGTTATATTGGTTGTGGCTTGCAGGCACTACTGTGATACAAATAATAGTAAGGCAAGGCTAAAAGTTTGACCTTTAGTATCTTCCCTTTCTCTTCCTAGTTTTGACAGTGTGTGATAAGAAAGTTGAAAAATAAAACAAAATAGATTTGCTCTAGGCAATGCCTCTTTTTATGGTTATTTTTACTACTTAATTCAAATCAGTATATGATTTTCATTAAGGTCCATCCTATTGAATTGAATTATACACAAGTCAGTAAGGTGACTTGTCTCCAGTGACCCAGCAGGCCAGAGATGTAAGATGGTGTAACTTAAGACTCCTGTACACTAAGACCATTAAGCTTAAAAGATGTACTGATATGAAAGGAATGTTGATGTAACCTACACACTCAGGAGCCACAAAGTTGTTACCCTACTTTAATTTTCACTTTCTTACAGTGTCAGTTGCTTTCCTTGCTACACTCTTTTCTTTGGCCCCATCAGGAGGGATGTGTGTGTGTATTAACACCATTTCATACTCCCTTAGATTCAGTGGGCCAAATTCCCAGCTGATATGTAAGGAGGGTTGCGTGCAAATGTATGTGTAAGTGGGTGAGAGTGCAAATCGGAGCAAGTCCATGATGAGTCTAAGTTGGTGCACTTTGAGAGGATCAGAAGAAGATGTAAATTTCCTCCAGATTAATGGTATTTTTATACTGCAATCTGAGGTGGGACTGCAGCATAGGTAGACATACCCACACTAGTTTTACCCATGCTAGCGTGGCTAAAAATAGCAGCGTAGACGTGGTGGCACTGGCTTCAGTGTGGGCTAGTCCATATATACCTAGAATCCCCAGCGTGCTTGCACAGCCTACGCTGAAGCCCATGCTGTCATGTCTACACTGCTATTTTTAGCTAGGCTAGCACAGATAAAGCTAATATGGGTATGTCTACCTGTGCTGCAGTCACAGGTCCGGTTGCAGTGTAGACATATCCTAAGAGGCTAACTTTTTCAGACTTGATTGTCCTCCCAGCAGCAGCAGCATTGGCCACAGGGTTGGGGAGGAGAGACTGAAACATTCTGAAAGTGTCTGTTTGAAGCCACGTGCACCAATTTTGAATGCCCTGTTTGGGTTTGTTTTTTAATCCAGGAACATGGGACGTTGCAGAAGCAAAAGCTTATCCTGTGACCTTTGGGACTTTACCAGAGCTGTCCATGGAGTTAAGTGAGTGGTCTTTCTGTGGACACTTTTGATTCACTTCCTCGTGAGTTTTCCATCACCCATATCCCCAGATATTCAGACCCTTAAAAATTCTCCCTACCATTAGCCATATCGTAGTGTTTTCTCTCACACCTTGTTCACATTTGAAATTCGATGCTCCAACCTTTTAGTGACTGACTTCAGTGTATTTCCTTGAACACAGTCCTAACTTTTGTGTCATCCTGGTATGACTTTAAAACTTGAGATGCGTCCTTACCAGTTATTTTAAAAAGCACACCTAAACATAGAAATTAGCAAATTCCACCATTGGAGCAGTAAGTAACTACACTTCAGATCAGATAACGAGAAAGCACCCTACCCTCCTCAAATATTGTCCTGCCAGCAAACTCTCTCCCTATAATCCCCCATAAAAAGTTGGGCTTTGCAATGTGTTCTAAAGGCTAGAAAATTCAGGCTATTTCAGACCAAGGGAGAAGGGCCAGGAGCCGAATTTGGGAGGCCCTTATGGAGACCTTGCCAGTAGCATGCTCCTTTTTTAAATTTAGGGAATTCCAGCTTGAGAGCCTCTGCTGATTGCAACTGTGGGGAGAGAGGCAGTCTTTCTTGGTCTCTCCCATTCCACTTCAGCTTCATCTGTGCGTTCTCTAATCTCACCTACAATTGTCTATGCTTCTTCTTTTGGCTATGTAGGCCCTGTGTGGTGCTGGGTTGAAGCAGTGTCACAGTAGACAGCATAACACTGACTTATCAATGTGTAATACTGATGAGCGAAAAGGTAGATGTGGGGTTTAGGTTCCTGAATTCTTATTAGAATATTTTGAAAAGACTTGGTCTTGCACACCAGAATCTCCCATTGACTTCAACAGGAGTTTTGGATGTACAAGGAATGCAGAATCTGGTCCTAAACATTTAGGATATGTTAAGTGAAAGCATACATACATGCATCATGTATGTTGAGCTGTGCAAGCCGAAATAATGTAATTCTGCTCCATAGCAAGACATTGCAGATGATACAATGTATAACGTATTCAATCATATATTTTCCAGTCTTGCATTAAACAGTGGTCTGGGGCATCTCATAACAGACAACACGAGACAGACAAAAATCATTGCTCTCATCTGCATTAGTGACAGCATCAAAAAGGCAAGCTGCTACAGGACAGAACTGCACAAACAGAACAAATATTTAGGGGAAGATTGAAAAAAAGGCCACAAAAACCATAATCTTGGACATGAAGAAGAATAAACAAGAAAAAATATTATGAGAAGAGTTAATCCATAATACAAGTATCTTAAAAGATTGATGTGCTGTAAGGAGTTACTCAGCACTTGTATGAGTGAACTCTGCACTTTCAATTATTTACAAATAATCATCAAGAAAAGCTTTGGCTTCCTTCTTTCTATGAGCTTTTTCTCTCTGCCCTACTTTTCATTACATGTAAAAAGGGATAACTGTGGACCTGATTCAGCTCTCTTTCAAGTCAGTAGGAGTCGTACTGTTAACTTGAATAGGGAGTTGGATCTGGCTTTTTACCAGGTGTATAATGGATGAGGTCTTTGTTTTGTAGGAACTAAAACTTCAATTTGATGTCTCTGAAAGTCATTTGCCAGCCGAACAGATTACGACTTTGAACAATACATGTTCAATCACTGTTCAGAGGGATATTCTGATAGTAATTTAATCATGTACTGTTCTTGTCCAGCCTTTTAAAATAAGTTCAGTGTTATGAGCAACATAAATTAATTTTGCAGCTTAAATTCCATAATGCTGCAGCTGTGCTGATCAGGAAAGTATTAATTGGCCTTAACAATGTGAATATACCTAAGTGATTGTTTTTGTTTTTTATTAAAAGGCATACTTGTTTCTATTCAGGTAATCTGAAGAGTAAATCATCCCCGGACAGCCCCTCCAAATATAATTGGAATGCCAGCTTACCCTTCCTCACAGTGGATGATGCATGGCTTGGGCAGCGTATGTTCAATTTTCTGATTGATTGATTTATTTGTTTGTTTATTGTCTGTGGAGAGATGAGTGCAGGTTGCTTTTTGCCTTTGTCGTTTGAGCATAAGGAAATAAGAGACTGTCTACCAAGTATCTATTGGCCAGTGGGACTGCTTGCTTGAGGAAGGCGAGCGGAATTCAGTGCGCACTCAGGGTAAAATTCAGATGGGGGCCTGATTTTCCAAAGTGCTGAGGACCCCCAAATCTAGCTGAAATGAATCAGAAGTGCAAGTGCTTTACACCTCCAAAAATCTGGCTGATGGTTAATAATATCGTTAATTGTAATTGAAAAGTTCCTTCTTGCTTCTTTTATAAATAACACTTTAGTTTATTAGAACTGAATGAAGTTTACAAATCAGATTTTCTTTTTAGCATTTATCCTGGTTGTTTACTTTGTGCACGTCTATCATCTTGAACAAGACTGTTCATTTTTACTTTAGTTACAATACATTTCTAATCAGTTTCTTTTCCAGGTTCTTATGCTCTAGCATAGTGCTGCAGTATTTGCGTTGCGGACATTTCAGGGAATTGTTCATCTCTTTGTTTTTAAGTTTCGGTTGGGACTTTTTTTTTAAATTCACAGAAACATTTTATTTCATAAAAACTTGGGTTTTGCGAAATCTAAATTTGGGAGTAAATTTGACTTGACAGTATCTCTTTTAAAGATTTGTTTTAATAATAGAATTTCAGCATGAATTTTGAGCTTTGTTTGTTTAAACCACAGGGTTAAAGGAACACTGTGGATATGATTTCTCTGTATTTTAAAAATGTGTTACTAGTCAACATAGGTTATTAATGTTAAAAACAAGTTAAAGTTAGATTTGCTTTTTATTATTTCATAGATTCTAAGGCCAGAAGGGATCATTGTGATCAATGTACTTTATGTATTTTGTTTACTTTTCTCGCTTCATTCAACTTAGATGGTGAAACTAAAGTGGACAGCTTGTAGTTGATGTGACATCTTGGTTCCCACGCACTAGCACGATGCTGGAATGTTTGGGGGAAAATGGCTTCATTGATATATTTATAAAAAATAATTAAAAATGTATTAACTTCTGTCAAGAAACTTATTTTAAAAACCAGAACCTAAATTTGGGATCCTGTTAGTATCCCTTAAAACATAAGGGGAGAAATCCTGGACCCATTGAAGTCAGTAGGAAAACTCCCATTGATTTAATTGAAGGCAGGATTTCAACCAAGGTTTTCTACTGGATAGTGTTTGAATTTTAGAATCTGTGGGAAAGACCTATATAGATCTTGGAAGGTGAGGCTGGCACAAGTGGTATGGGTATCTGGTAGCTTCTTCTCTGCACCTTTTGGCTAAGATCCAGTGAAGTACCTAATTATACTTCTGCTGGTGGGGTACTCTATCCTGCATGACCTCTTTCATCTCTAACTTCTATGGTCATCCTAACTAAAAAGGAATCTGGAATGACTGCCTGAATAGAGGAAGCAGATATTAATCTGCTGCCATCTTTCCATTTCTGCCCAGCACTAATTAAGATTCTGGAACAGACACAACAGCTTGCCTGTCACTGGATTTTATAAATAACATATTTTATTAAAGAAAAACAAGTGTTCCCAGCTCATTGCACTCTGTTTATCTTGATGGAGCTGTTTAGATATGCCAGACACTTGGCATTATAACTTCTGAGCATAGTCCTGGCTACACATGAGTAAGGAGGATGGCAGCATAGGTGGCTCTTCCATTGGTACTTCCTTGTATTTTATTTGACATATGCTACTGTTTGAGCATTTTGTGTTTGATTCCCAGTTGGACAGGGAAACAGAGCTTTTCTGCTTCCATGGAATAGCATCACGTTTAACTGACAGCTTGAATATATAGCTGTGAACTCCGCAGCTGTTGCTATTCACTGTACATTTAATTGAAAGAGGAAATGGAAGGTTTTCTGCATACAGCAGCTTTTTTGTAATTATTATTATTATTAATTACTATTTTTGATTTGCATAGTGCAGCATTGATCAGATAGCAGAATGAAGGGGAATGTCACTAACATGTATTCCTTCGATTTAGCTGAGATAATGCCTGGCATTAGGGTTTGTGCTGGCATGTGACTTAGCTCTTTAAACAAGGCCTGTTAACTGTTTCAGATATGAGGACTAAAAATGTTACTTATAACTTGAAGACCACATGATGTTACTTCGACACATCCAGAGGAATACAGTCAATCAATTTCTTTTAATTTCCCTAGCAATTTTTTGGTAGGACTTCATAGTGGTTAGAGCAAGGGACTAGGCGTCATGATCCTGGGGCTCTATTATTATCTCTGCCACTGGCTCATGGATAAGTCACCCTCTCTGCTCCAGTTTACCCGTGATAAAAATAATGACCTATTGCACAGAGGGTGCGTAGGGTTGAGACTTGCATCCAAACTGCAATCAGTGTAACAGCTCATCTGGCAGGATGACTCTGGAGAATGTAAAACATTCTACTAAGTAAATACAGCATTTTTCATTTTCATGCAGTTTGTCTTTTTAACTGGTGACTTGGCCTTGTCCCATTAAAACCATCATGTCTGCTAAAGGCAGATTTTCTTGGGGACCTGTAGGCTACCCCTATGTCTCATGACTTGCTTTCTTCATTCTGCACTGAAGTCAAAATGCATTTCAATTCTTTCATGTCAAGAGAATAACCAGAATCCATTCAGACAAAGAAAAGTCTCCAGTCTTGGATTCACCTATGACTTTCATATGTAGCAAATTATTCCAAAGGACCATGCAGAGTGAGGACACCTTCTGTCTGGTTGACACTAGTTCAAACATTTTTAGTGAAACCTTTTCATCTGTAACACTTATAAGTAAGGCTATGTTTTAGTCATGGGTATTTTTAGTAAAAGTCATGGACAGGTCACGGACAGTAAACAAAAATTCATGGCCTGTGACCTGTCCATGACTTTTACTAAATATCCCTGACTAAAACTTGAGAGGGGGTGGGGGGTAGCTCAGGAGGGTGGCCCGGGGCAGCGGGGAAGTTGGCAGGGCTGGGGCAGGCTCCCTACACGGCTCCTGGGAAGCGGCGACCCCAGCTTCTAGCTCCACGTGCTGCCTCCACTCCACCTCAAGCCCTGGTTCTGAAGCTCCCATTGGCTGGGAACCATGACCAATGGGAGCTGCGGGGGTGGTGCCTGTGGGCAGAGGCAGCACGTGGAGCTAGGAGCTGAGGGAGGGGAATTGCCGTCGCCCTTCCGGGGACCCCCCCACAGGTAAGCCTCGCATCCCAGCCCTGAGACCCCCCACACCCAAACTCCTGCTGGTGGGGGCGGGGGGACCCAAGACTGCCCCAGCAGCGGCTGGTCCACCTGGCCCACGGGCTGCCTGAGCTGCTCAGGTGGCCCCCAAGCCAGGTGCACCGGCCACTGCAGAAGTCACGGAGAGTCATGGAATCCGTGACCTTCGTGACAAACATGGAGCCTTACTTATAAGTAAACCTTAGATGGGAATTTCCTGCCTGTGCTAAATGGTTCCTAGTAGCTCCCCAAGTCAATGTTCTTTGGTACTTTGGTGTTGTTGTCCTAGCAGGAAGTATTCTACACTCTCTGTAATACAGCCCCCTGCTCTTCCCGGATATTACTGCAGCAGCCACATAAAGATTGACTGCAATGGATTGGCTGAGCAGTTGCTCCAGCTGTACTGAGGATTGTGTTTCAGCAAATCAAGATCTCACAGGAACAAGTTGGTCACCTTGAGGAGAAGAGACCCTGATTACGTAGGGTCAAAAGCAGCTGGCTGAAGCCTGTAGAGTGTAAAACTTTTAAATGGTTTCCTGAAACACTATAGTGACGCATCAGAATCAGTTTCTCTCATCAAAGGGTGGCACCCAGTGTGCTGTAACTCCATCTTGCCGCTTCATCCAGCTACATCCTTACATTCCACCCATTCAGCACTACAGCCGCTCTTCCCAGCCATTGGGCTAGACAAGCTGCATCCTCTTTGGCTCCTCCCGCCCCACCTATCCACCAGATCCCACTGCTTCTGTTCCCTTGCCCGTTTAGTACTTCTTTTCCGGGTTTATCTCCACTTACCGGGGGATCAACACACGGTGATCGATCCACCAGGGGTCGATTTAGCGGGTCTAATGAAGGCCCGCTAAATCGACTGCCGATCGCTCTCCCGTCTACTCCGGTACTCACCGAAACGAGAAGCATAATGTAAGTTGACAGGAGGGTTTCTCCCATCGACCCAGCAAGGTGCAGACACTGCAGTAAATCAACCTAAGGTACGTCGACTCCAGCTACATTATTTACGTAGCTGGAGTTGCGTAACTTAGGTCAACTTAACCCCGTAGTACAGACCTGCCCTCCCACTCCATCTCTTATTACTTCTTTTGCCTGCCAGCCTGAAGCGTAGCTAACTGCCCTCTTGCCGTGGTAAAATAACAGGAAAGTAAGGAGCTTTTGTTGCTTGAGTTTGGAACAGCTTCCCGCTCACAAGAGTCAGTAACTTCTGATAATATTTAGACAATAGAACTTAAGAGTTTCGAACACCAGAGTTATGAACTGACTGGTGAATCACACACCTTGTTTGGAACCAAATGTATGCAATCAGGCAGCAGCAGAAATAACAAAACAAAAATGCAAATACACTACAGTACTGTGTTAAATATAAACTACTAAAAAAAAATGAACATTTTTTTTAAAGAAAAGATTTGACAAGCTAAGGAAACTTTCTGTGCTTGTTTTGTTTAAATTAAGATGGTTGAAAGCATCAATTTTCATTTGCATATTAAAGTTTCAAAGTTGCATTAAATCAATGTTCAGTTGTAAACTTTTGAAAGAACAACTATAATGTTTTGTTCAGAGTTACCTACAACCTCCATTTCTGAGGTATTCATAACTGTGAAGGTCTACTGTAATACCTTATTCATATAGTAATCCTGAAGGATCTTAAAGCACGTAACAAATTACAGAGTGTGTACAGAAAACACTTCAGCCAGCACTGAAAAGCTCTCCAAGTGGCATGTTCTAGCTCTTTGACAGCTACACTGCACTGCACAACAGTTTAGGGCAGAAAGTAAAGAATCCTGCTATGTCCAACTGAAACTGCAGGAGAATGTGGATAGGTAGCAAGTAATTAACCAAACTGGAACAAGTCAGAACATCATAGTTAGGTCCCTACCAAATTCACGGCCATGAAAAACGTGTCACGGAACATGAAATCTGGGCTACCCCCATGAATTCTGGTCTTCTTTGTGCTTTTACCCTACGCTATACAGATTTTATGGGGGGAGACTAGAGTTTCTCAAATTGGAGGTCCAGACCCAAAAGGGAGTTTCAGGGGGTTGCAAGTTATTTTAGGGGTGTTGGAGTATTGCCACCCTTACTTCTGCACTGTCTTCAGAGCAGGGCGGCTGGAGAGTGGCGACTGCTGACTGAGGGCCCAGCTCTGCAGGCAGCAGCATAGAAGTAAGGGTGGCAATACCGTACCCTGCCATCCGTACTTCTGCGCTACTGCTGTCGGCCGCTCTGCCTTCAGAGCTGGGCTTCCGGCTAGCAGCCGCTGCTCTCCAGCTGCCCAGCTCTGAAGGCAGTACCGCCACCAGCAGCAGCACATAAGTAAGGGTAGCAGTACCGCAAAGCCCCCCACAATAAACTTGCACCCCTCCCCCCCAACACCTTTTTTGGTCAGGACCCCTACAGTTATAACACTGTGAAGTTTCAGATTTAAATAGCTGAAATCATGAAATTTAATATTTTAAAATCCTATGACCGTGAAATTGACCACAATGGACCATGAATTTGGTAGGGTCCTAATCATAGTTAATGGACCTGCTGTTGTGAAAGTGGTCAAGGGATTTTTTAATGACCACAAGGGACCATCAAGATCTTGGTTTTACATAATATCAGAAGACAGCACGTTTAGCAGCACAGTACCCCCAGTGCCACAGGGAATTGGTTCATTACTGACCCAGAGGGAAGCATACGAATGTGACACTAAGCACCATGGGTGTAATTTGGGCAGATACAGGGAGGCATTGCCCCCCCAAACAGAGGCGAAGGGTATGGGGGTGTCAAGCAGGGTCACGTGACACTCTCTCCCCATTTCTGCAAGCGCCGAGCTGCCCTGCAAGGCTTGCTCTGCTCGGTCTGCCTGGGAGTGGGGTTCTTTCTCCCATGCTGCTCCTCCTCCCTCCCAACCCCCCGCATGTTTTGGCTGGCAAGGAGCAGATGGGTGCGATGGAGCAACTGTTCTCCTGCGCTCTGGGTCACTGTCTTGGCAGCGCAATGCCACCTCCTGGGTCCTAGTGCCCGCCTTTCTCCTGTACAATGGTGAGTGCCCTCAGGGGGGGCAGGGCAAGGGGGCAGGGGTGGGGCTGGGGTAAATGCAGTACGAGGGGGGGAAGATTCTGGGATAGGGAAGGGGGAAGAGAAGGGGCTGGGGGTTCGGGTGAGGTCGAGGACAGTGGGGAGAGGTAGGGGGAGGGGTGGGGAAGAGAAGGGGATACGGGAATGGGCAGGGGTCAGCAGGAGCCTGGCATGTGGCGTCCCCTTGGCGGAAGCAGCAGCCCCAGCAGGGAGGCGGCCGCAGCAGCACCAGAGCAGCGACATCGCTGCAGCAGCTGGGGCTCCTCCATTAGGCTGTCCCGTCCCCACCAGCTCTGGCAGCCCTGGTGTAACTCTAGGCGGGGGGAAAGAATCAGTGAACCAAGGGAACTGGCTTCAGTGTGCACATGTGTGTGTGCATGCATGTGTGCGCGCATGCTTTGCCTCCCCAAATATAGCAGTCAAACTGTGCCTATGCTAAGCCCCCGGGTATTCACACACTGCGCAGAATTGTAACAATCTCTGAATGAAATATGCCTTGTGAGGTATCTTTTGAAAACCAGTAACTCACTGATCATAAATATTCTTGCATGATGTATGCACATGGTGGGTATTAAGATATGTACTAGATTTATGACTAAAGTGTGTATAAGCCAGCCTTGTCGTGGGAGCTGGTAAACAGGTCTGCTTAGACAAAGGAATGTGTATTTGATCCTTTCACCAGCCTGATCTTCAGGCAGAAATAGCAAAGGTCCATATTTACATATAAGCAGTAAACAGGACCATCAAGACGGCAGTGGGAGGAGATGGCAGGAAACAGAACAATTTGCATTTCGGCAAACACAAGTCGGGGAGGAAAGAGCATGGAGCTTCCTTCACCACCAGACTCTGTCACCTCCATCACAACTTGAATAAGCTTTACTTTCAGGAGCAACCTACAGAAGAATACACTCCAAAAGTTTGCTGGTCTGTAAAGACAAAGGGGGCTGAACCTCAAGTGATAAGCAATTGAATCAACTGATTGTATACAATGTTACTGTATTATAAAAGTGTGTAGAGTGAGGTCTTTTCTGAAAGCTAATGACACACTGGTGATTAATACCATTGTGAAATGTCTGTATTAACATTATGAGGAAATGTGGATAGTTAATGATATTATGTTTTAAAGTCTGTGGCCAAACAGGGATAAACAAATTCCTTCCCAGACAGGAGAGACGGCAGCTATTTATCTGTCTCCTATGTAAATTAAGCATGGTGGAATCAAAACAATGGAAGGACCATTTACATACAGGGGGGATGGGAGGCCCACAGGAAGGGAAGAACAGCATGAGGTCATCCTGCCTCTTGAAACAAAGTCATTGAACTTTGGGAAATGTAAGCAAGGACAGAAGCCATCTTTGGCATCCATCACTAGACAGACATGAGGAAACAGAGCTCTTGCAAGCTGAGAAAGATGGGTCCTTCAACCAAAGGGAGGTTGAAGTCTCTGGAGACTGAATATAGGTGAGAAACCTGCTGAGGCAAAGATTGTACTTTCCTAGATTAATTTTTAGACTTTTAGATGCATGTTTTCACTTTTATTTGCTTGTAACCATTTTTAACTTTCTCTCGTATACGTGAACTCACCTAATACCCTGTCTTCTTTTGTTAATTAACTTCTTTTACTAATAATCAAAACCAACAGAGCTGTGTTTGAATTAAAGTGAATGTTAACTCCAGTTAAAGTGGCAAGCTGAGGGGTTTGTGTCTTTAGAGGACCAAATGGGCCTTATCACTTCTCTGAACCGTCCACGAGAGGGCTGGACATTGCAGAGCACATGGTTTTGTGCGAATTTTAGACCGTGAGCGTGTTGGAATCACCTTGCTGGTTGTAACCAAGGCTGGTGGAAGCCAGAGTGTGACTGTGATGTGTTGCTGGCAGGCTGCTGTGGTCAGAGTTACTGGACCAGGGCTGCAGCTATACATAGATACTCAAGGTGTGACCTGCATGCTTGTAGGCTGGTTATGAACATCCCAGGCAGGGAGTTACAGTAGCAAAGCATTTGAGGCACCCAAGGTTGCAGGGCAAGTGATGATACAACCTTTCACTGGTCTGGATTGCACCCCCAAACCCTATCACAACTGCATACTGAATCACCAGAGACTTCTCATAGAAATACTTTGGTTTTCTTGGAAGTCTCCCATTGAATTGTTGACTAGGCCAGGCTTTACCCTGTTTAGTTTTTGAGAGATGGCCCAAGATGGTACAGTTGCAGATCTAAAAACACTGGTTGTGTTACAAGTAATGTTTATAATACTATTGCAGGAGGGTTTAATGCAGCTGGAAGCTAAATGTGCAGTAAAACTGAAAGGGTCTTAAGCCAAAGCTTTAGAATAAGTACATTTAATTCTTTTTTTTTCCCTGTAAAATCCAACAAATTATGAAAATTTTTATAATGAAATTCAATTTATTGTGAGCTGAATGTAAACAGCTTATGATATAACAGCTTTAGGGACAGTAACTTTGAGGTAAATAATAGTAATAACTGTATCACTAAGGCTCTGATCCTGCAAACACTTACCACATGTTTAGCTTTAAGCATATACATCATTCCTGGAGGGAAGTGAGCCATTGGGATTATGCATATGCTTAAAGTTAAGCAAGTGGGTGGGTAGTTGCAGGATCAAGGCCTTATTTAATATATTACTATTAAAATGATGGTTTGTAATACATGTATCTTATCGTATATTCATTCATTCTTTCACTCCACCAAACTTCTTCCTCATATTGGTGTTCACTTGCAGTTCAGTAAGTAATATAGCAGGGAAAAGTTAAGTGTAGCTATACAGAATGGCTGCCTCATATTCACAATTTATGTTCGCTTATTACTATCTCTGTCTAGATCATTCATTTGGACATGCCTTCAGCTATTCTAGATGCGTTCATTTACCCAACATATATGTACTCAGATTGACTTTTTATAAGAACATGTATTAGAAAATGTTTCCTTCCTTTTGATTAAGAAAATACATGTGAGTGTCAAGAGGATGTTTTAAAATATAAAATTAGTTGAGCAATAAGTTTATCATCATTATATTAAATTGGCATTAAGTTGGACAAAGCAACCTTTTGGAAAAGTTTTCTTTTATTGCTGGTAGCAGTGTTTTGATGCTGATGCCTTTTCAGTTTGAAGAAGCTTTTTCTGCTAGCTCAGGATTTATTTAAATTTGTTGTTATTTCAGGAGACAAGGTAGGTTAAAAGTTTTCTTTTATGTTTCAAAAATCCTTATCTCTGTTAAGATCTGAGGATTTTAGAACTGAAAAGGGGTTTTCAAAAAATCAAACAGAACTTTCACAATTTTATGCTGCTTGTTTGCCTTTTGCCCTTCACTTGGACAAAGAAATTAGACTGGTCTGTTTTGCTTTCTGGTTTTCGGTCACTAGCACAGTGATTCTCAGACTGGTTGGTGGACCACTTGCTGGGAGTCTGTGAGCTGGCATGTGACTGAGCTGGCTAGACTTTCAAAGGTTTTAGGCACCTAAAGTTCCAGATAGGTGCCAAGGGGAATTTTCAAAGGTGCTTTCGCACATTAGGCACCTAACTCTTATACAGTGAATTGAAATCACTGGGAGGTAGGTGCCTTTGAAAATCCTAGTAGGTGCCTATCTGCATCTTTAGGCTCCTGAATAACATTGAAAATCTGGCTCATGATGCTGCAGCTACTTCTCTTTGTTTACAACTATGAGAAACAGAATAGAACAGTGATGGGCAACCTGTGGCCCATGGGCCGCACGCAGCCCGTCAGGATAATCCACTGGCAGGCCATCAGACATGGGGAGCTGCTTCCTGCAGCTCCCATTGGCTGGGAATGGCAAACCTAGGCCACTGGGAGCTGGGGGAGGCTGTGCAAATGTAAACAAACTGTCTGGTGGCCCACCAGCGGATTACTCTCATGGGCCGCGTGCGGCCCACTGGAATAGATGGAAAAGGGAGATGAAATCAAGAGAGTGACTAAATTTCTTTCAGAAAAGGAAAAGATGCATTGAATTGAGGACATTTACAAATGCCTAAATCCTTTCCTAATATTACACTTCCCTCAGAGCAATTGCTTTAGTTACTATGGGGAATCTGTACCATTGTGAATGGAAGAGGAGATAGTCCAGGAAACAATCTCTCTGTTAAGATGTGGACCACATCGCAGTGCCAGCCCCTACACTAACATCATGCTGCAGTCTCTGCAAACACTTCAGGGAATCCCCTAAAAATAAAATGTTCTCAATGAAATTAAAAAAAAAAATCCTTGAAAACATTTCTGTTAATATCAGGTTTTGTAAAGCCTGTTTCCCAAAGGGGATGGTGAAAGAGACTTTTACAGACTGTCTGCATGTTTTTGTGTCTTCCTTTAATTGTGCTTCTGGCCTGAAGAATTTAATCCCTTGTTGTTACACATCCCTTTAATCCCTTCAATTGATACACATTTTTAATACGATACAAATACACAAATTCCCTTGTGCAGACGGTGAGATGTTAGATGTTTTACGTAATGTTTGTTTTGCTAGTACAGGCCGAGGAAGTAATATTATAGATTTGAATGTAATTCATTCATGTGGTTATATTAACAGATGATCCCTTAGCAATTGACCTCAATTCCGATTGGAATGCTCCCACAGAGGAGTGGGGAAACTGGCTGGGAGAGGAGGAGACGTGCACAGGACCAGAGAGAGAGAAGGTGAGGGAATGACGTACGTGAATGTGTGAGCATTGCCACGTTCAATGAAAAGCAATCAATGGAGAGCCTGGGTTGGACAGTGAGATCACCCCTCCGCAACCTTTTTGGGGTATATAGTGCTGCAGTGGGCACAGGCACTGCATTCCCATGTCATGCTAGGACTGACCCAAGGGCACAGTGGGAGGAAAAGGTTCCTTGTGCCAATTCCTCCTCCTCTCACTGCCATGTGTTTACTTTTGGGGGCTAGTTGCAATCCAGCCTCATAAATCTGAAGTCAGCTGATTTCTGCGAGTTTATCATCAGTGTGGCGGTGCTTTTACGTGCAATCAGTGTTCAGTCTGTTTGCCATGCTGCAGAAAAGCACTCCTACTGAGGCTGACATTCCAGAATGTCTGAGCCCTAACTGATCAAAGTCCACAGCAAACACAAGTAACCTATTTTCACACCTTCCCATTTTGTTCACAGGTACATATTCAAATGAGAGCATTGAGTTAAACTGACATGTTCACAACTTGGGCAGACAACCCAAGGCACAATGCTTGCTGACTAAACTCCTTCTCCTACTAGAAACCCAGGCAAAGGCTGCCAAATTTATCAACTAGTCCAGGCAGGACTCTTTGAGAGTGGATGGAGAAGAGCTTTCTGAGCTCTTTGCAGGCAGCTCTCTCAGACCAGTCTATTAGATCCCACTTGGGCTGCTTGAACACAAGTCAGAGGCTCTAAAGAGAGTTTCCATAGAAAAAGGACCCACAGATCCATTACATCAGCACATGGTCCTAGGGAAAGCTATCCCCAGCCTCCTCTAACAAAGGATACTGGGTCTTCAGTGCTGCTTAGGACTTGCCAAAAGGCAGAGAGGAAATTTGTTCCTGTCTCTCTGAAATGACAAGAAAGAAAGTAGAACCCCAGGAAAACTTGGGTGGAGCTGAAGTGACACCTTTGAGTTTAATTGCTAAAAATGGATGCAGAAAGTCTTCTCTGCTGTGTAGATCTGAGGGCCCCCCCCCACCAAAAAGTTGCAAGTATACTGTCAAGGGGACCCTGTCACAACATGGTATTCCCCTAACATGGCTATAAAATAGTTCGGTATTTCAGTGTAGATAGGAACAGGCTGTGTTAACCGTGGAAAATCCAGTGCTGTAACATGTTTCTGAGACATGTTTAAAACACACTTCAGCCCTGTCTGCACTGCAATCCTGAGCTGGGTTTTAACTGGGTTACAACACTGGGCTGCAGTGTTGTAACCAGGTCACCTGACAGAATTTTCCATAGTATAGGTGAGACCTTGGGAACCAATTAAGGTTAAACAGGAACAGCTTTATACCATTTACAAGTTTACACAGCGAGAGTTCCCATAGAGAGCTCTGCAGGGTGAGGAAAACGTCATCTCAGCACACTTGGTGTGGTTGGTGTTAAAAGTCACAACTATGAAGTGAGAGTACCGGTTGGCCCACCAGTCTGAAAAGTACTTGCTACTCTGAGGAAAGGGATGTGGAGAAAACCAACCAAAATATATTGAGTTTTTAATTGACTTTAACAACAGACACCTGGACTTAGTAAATTAACTCTGAACATTTACAGCAGTACAATATTCTTGGCCTTTCACACACCTTATAAGAGTCCATCTGTGGGATTGTGTACGCAAGACCTAACCTTTGGGACTTTTTTGCTCCCTCAACTGCTTGGGCTGCAGTGTCTGATATTGTCCCCAGCTTACATTAGAGCAACCTTTAGAGTGCTCCAATTTATGTCATCTGGTATTGGTCCCCAAAGGGTCATTGTAACAGCCAGGAATCTCTGGAGTACAGCCATGCCCCTTTCCCCTCAACATGTCCCCTACATTGGCAGTTGCAAGGTGAGGAGGTGACTTAAGGGATGTCTACACTGCAGCTGGAAGGTGTAATTTCTAGCCCAAGTGGACATATCCGCGCTAGCTGTGATAGAGCTAGCCTGCTAAAAATACAAATGTAACTGCAGCGGGCTAGCTACCCTGAGCATTAACCTGTTTGAGATCCTACACACCCCTAGATCCAGTTATGATAACTCAACACCACTTGAGGCTTCCCCTATGCAAGGGGAATCCTCAGCTGTCCACTGTGTTGCTGCAAAGATAGCTTTGGAAACATAAACCAGTGTGACATGATTCCTAGACTTGGAAGGAACAAGCAGCTAGACTCCACTTTTGCAGCAGGAGGTTTTGAGGTTGGAGAACTAAAAGAGCTCTCATACACACAAACATTGGTGTCAGTTTAGTCACTTAAGTTTGGCATGTATCTCCAAGAACTACCTTCATAAATCACTCAAGAATCCTTAGGCCTGCCCTGTGTATACTGGTGTGATCATGGGGAAAAGAAGTTGGTTACACGTGGGGGAGAAAGTGGCAAAAACTGGTTTTCAGGCTAATCCCAAATGTTGATGCTGGCTGCTGTGCAAGTTATTCATACAGAAATAGATATAAATAATGTAAATGTACAAGTCGAGATCCAGATGTAGCTGCTCATGAGAATCTCTGTGCCTCATCAGTGAGTTTTGTGGACTGTTGCCAGTTATCAACTTGCAGGATTGTGGACAAAAATTGGACTGCTCTACACCTCTCCCTGAAAGCATTTTGCTCCTCTTCCGTGCACTGGGGATAATAAGGGCAAAGATAGCGATGAGAAAAGGTTATAACACTTGACTCCTGTCTAAAACAAACATAGTAGCTGGGTAGATGACAAGCTGCTAAGTCTAATCCTTTTTAAAATTAGATTTGTCCTATGTTTCTTTTAAATACTTGAATTGCTTATTATATTTGCATTTTTTTCATATTTTATACTTGAATATACCTCATTTAACTTATATGCTTAGTTAAGCATATTATTTCATATTTATCCTTAAAGTCTCAGCAAGGTTTGGAAATGAGAACAGAGGAAGGTCCAAGGGAGCTGATATCTATGAAATACAGTAGTCATGCTATCTGTACCTCTTTCAACATACCCCAGCACCCTGCTAACAATTTACCCCATAATGGTAAGTGATTATTTTTGCACTTTAAAGAACTGTGATTTCAGAATTTTTGGTAATCCCAGGAGTGTTTATCCATTTATTTATTTATTCATTAATTTTTTTAACTAAAACGTTAATGGCCTTTTTCTTTAGATGTATATGTTCACTTTTATAGAAAAGCACAATAACATTGTTTAATCAGTTGTTCTTTGACAAGGCCTGCATCTGCTCCTATTGAAGTTAATGACAAAATTCCCATTGATTTCAATAGGAGTAGGATCAGGACCTCTGCAGGATTTTTTTTAAATGAAACAGCGTGACAGTGATAGATACATACCCGATCCAAAGCACACTGAAGTTACTGAAAGTCCTTCCATTTATTTTAGTGGGCATTGGCTCAGGCCTGGTAAGCAGGTGTCCATTGAGAAATACATATGAACAACAAGAAGGATCATACGTTGGAAATTGTTTGGGTTTTTTCCAGCAACATGATTTTGGTGTGGAAGCTTTTTATAATCAGCGCTGCTGTTTGTATGGCAGATGTACCTGGTAAAAAGGAGAGGCGGAAGAGGAAGAAAATGAGGAAAGAGACTTGATGGGGCTGTGTAGCTGACAGTGTGAAAACCAAATAGCACGTGTGCTGATTAGCTGCAAGAGTTCTGCTTTCTGTGGTGATGCACTGAGCCCAAAGCAAAGAGAGGATCTAGAAGAATCCCAATAAATGGGAGAAGAGGAGAACAGGAACAGTGAGTGGGAGAAGAAGAGGGAGAGAGAGAGAGAGAGAGAGAGAGAGAGAGTGTGTGTGTGTGAAGAGAGAGAATGAACCATGATAACCTGTGCATGAGCTGGTGTTGAAACAGAATTGCTGTTTAAAAACAACCCACTCCCTTGATCACTTAAAGAAAACTATTGAGTAGGTTTTAGCCCATTTGCATTAAAACCTTCAGTGTCCTATTACTTATCAACTTATCATGTTGTATGACATTACAGAATTAGTCAAAATCCATAAATGACCATGATTGTATTTAACTTCTATAGAGGATCCACTCTTTATTCCAGCCTCCATGTGCAATTTAAAATGTGACGTGAGCAGGTGTGCTCATTGACGGGTTAATAATGTACAGAAGGTGGGTAGTACATGCTAAAGCAGATGTAAGTCATAAGAAAGCAGTTGTTAGACCTACAAAGAACAGCACCGCTCACCCGCAAATCTTCTCTTGAATCTTTTTAACCCCTTGCAGCTGTTGAAGTTGGATTTTTACCTAACACAGTGACATTTTAAGCATGATCCTTTTGCTATAACTGTATTTTAGCCAGAGAGATCTTGTTGAGTATATTTTTCCAACCTGCAGTTTGGCAGTTTTTACCATTTTATTACTTAATTTCTAACATTATAAGCCAAGTATCCAGATGAAAGTTAAAAAAAATCTGATGTTTTTTATGGTGAAGGGCATATACTTCTCATCTTCAAAGGGCTATTTAAAACAGAAAATATCCAGTAAAGAAAAGCAAATTGTTCTACCTTAAATGCCAGGAGTCTGTGAAAGGTGTAAGATTGACACCACTGGTGGCTCTTTATCCACAGAACTTCTACAACACAGCAGTAACTATACATGCTTCCCTGTACTGCCCAGAGAATGTGCCTCAACCCTGATCCATCTTGGCAAGGCCATCTCCATGGGTGAGATGATAGTTATTCAGTCTCTGTGCCTATTAAACTCTGATGAAACTGCCTCTGATGAAACTGCTAAAAAGGGTTCCAGTTACTGTTGGGTGTAAAATGGACATTTGTTCCCAGTTGGTCTGACATCACAAAAGTCATTTCACATAGGCCACCGTCAGCTGTTAACAGCTTGGAGTCATTACCAGCTACACTCACACTGGAACCACTGAGCTAGAGGTAAAAAGCTCCATACTTCAGTACCTTGAACCACACGGTCCCTGTTGCCAATGTATTTGTGTAAATGTAATCTTATCTAAAACCCTGAATGCTTACATGCTGGCTTTCACCCATGCTGTAGGATTTAAAGCATTAGTATCCCTTAAAGAAACTACAGCACAGAAATACTGTATTTATAATCGTGTTAGTCTGTATTCGCAAAAAGAAAAGGAGTACTAGTGGCACCTTAGAGACTAACCAGTTTTGTAAAAGAGCAATTATCCTATGGTCTAAGCACCTTTGACACAAATTAAAGATACAGTTAATCAAAGTAATACCAGCAGCTAACCTACTACCATAAAACATCCCTCCCTCCACAGACAAGCGCCCCATCTAGCCCCTTCCTCACACAGAACCAGAGATAATAAATGAGCCTTGCAATATGCCCTGAAGGTGAACAAAATAAGGTTAGTTCAGAGTCAGACACATAGTTGTGGGCTTTTTTCCCCATCACATAGGATATTTTTCACTCAATAGTACACTTTAAAATTTGCATATCTTAATGCTTACATATCAGTTAAGAGAAAATATAGGCAATTTATGAATGAGGCTAATAAAGCAAACAATGTCTTCCCTGACAAGCAATTTGTTAATACATATGCATAAAACTAACAAGAAAATACTTGACCTTATTGGGAAAACAAATCTGGTAAGGATTAGGATTTAGAGGCTGGATTAATTAAATATGTAAATAACAGGTGAAATTCTAGCCCCATTGAAATCAATGGCAAAGCTCCCATTAATTCCACTGTGGCCAGGGTTTTACCTGAAATCTTTATTTAGCAGCAGAAGATAATTTCCATTGCTGAATACAAAGAAAAATATCTTAATAAAAGATGTAAGAGAAGTTAATAAGGTTGGTAGACTCAGAATTTCACCAACCTTTTTCTATGTGTCTGTCTGCAAACTTTGCAATGTTGTGTAATGTTGTTTTATTTCCAAAGTGAAATGTTTTATTTTTTTTCTAATAAAAAATATTAAAATCACTGGAAACAGCCGAGTAACTTCTGAGCAACCCTCCAGTAATAAGTGTGTGTTAGAGAGAAAGAGAGCTGGAGGAAAAAGCTTTTCGGTGAGAAAATGTTTCATTTTCAGGCTTCTACAGGGATACTGTGAAGCCATTTTTCAAGAATGGAAAAATCTCTCAACAGTGTTTTTTTAAGGAAAATGTATTGAAGTTTTTCTTTTGTTAGAATAAAAGAACACATGCAGTGGGCAAATGACATTCACTTGTACAGCTGAGAGTCTGACAGTAACAAGAAACAGATTATATATGGCCCAGTTCTGTCGTGTTTATTAATACAACTCACACTGAAGTCAGCTGGACCGTGGCCACATTAGCAAAGCTTGTAACCATATTTCCCCACTTGTGTGGCTTCCCCAGTGGTAGCATGTGGTCACTGTAATGTAGACAGGGCTCAGATGTTCATACTATTGTGTCATCTAAACTTACATACTATCAATGTGGAAATGAATAGTTATACAAAATGCCATAGTGAGGAGTATATGTCCCCAAGACTACAATATTAATCGAGCATGCCCTGCTGTATGCATGAACAATTTCAAGGCTGCTTGTACACTAATATACTTTGGCTGTAATTCACCACCAAAGGTGTCAGTGTTACTAGTATGAGCGGTGGAAGGGCTAGTGTAGGTTAAGGGTCAGGTTACATAGCGGTAAAACTGCCTGAGCCCTGTCTTAATTACATCTTCCCTTATTGCTACCATGTGTGGAGCTGCACAACCTACTAATCCATCTTTACCAGGATTACTTTCAACATTCCAAACCACAAGCCAGAGAAAATCAAAATGTTAAAAAATCAAATTGTCACAGAAATGACTTTTCCTACTACTCCTAAATGCAGAATTCTGACCCTCACAGCCAGCTATATTACCGTGGTCTGACACCCAGGACAGACCAGATTCAGCCTTGTACCAGTGCCTGTGTTCTATAAATAAAAATGTCATGACTGTAAAGTCTGTTATCTCGTGGCCCCACAGACCTAGAAAAAGTAATCTTACCACTGAGGAGCAATTGCCAGTTTCCAAGGGGAGTCAGTGCTCACTTCTAGCCATGCAGTAGATGAGATATCTGAGTTTATATTTCTGACATTTTATGTACAAAAAAATTATCAGATAATTTTTAGAGGATTTTATGGTTCCTCCTCAGCCTTATATAGTTTGACACATGGTAACTAAAGCTTTACAGGCAAGGCATTATGAAAAATAGTCTGAATAACATTTTTAGAAATTATAAAACAATTGCAAGAGAATTTTTCTGTGATGTGTCACATCCAAAAATCCTGAAGATATGGTGAATAAAGTAGGCATCCAAACTCATGTTAATAAAAGCTTTACATGACCCTCTGTTGTACGTTCCCTATACCTAAAACTCCCATATTTCACCTAACAAGAAAAGGAGTACTTGTGGCACCTTAAGAGACTAACAAATTTATTTGAGCATAAGCTTTCGTGAGCTACAGCTCACTTCATATTTCACCTGCCTACTAACCCTCACCCTCAGATCCAGCTGTTGTAAGTAGTTTGGAGATGAGTTAAATTGCTTCTTACCAGTAAAAGGCAAGGTATAATAATCTAATTACATAAAGTATATGGGATTGGAGTATCACATTAAAGGACTCAAAAGGTGACAGTGTTAGATCAGTAAAAAAAGAATAATAAAAAAGCCACAAAGTTCAAAGTGTTTCATTTTATTTGGACAAACATTAAAAAAAATGCAAGTTTTCCAGAATTAGTCTCTTTTTTTGATGTGAGCAATTGATTTTTATGAGGGAATTTGAAGCAAGAGATACCTGAACTCAGAACAATGTAATTTTCCCCCTCTCTTTCCAAAAGAGTATATCTCAGTGGAAAAGTTAGTTTCCTAATAAACTATATGTAAAATCCTGGTCACATTAAATTCAGTGGGTGTTTTGCTGCTGACTTCAGTGGAGCTAGGATTTTATCTTGCAAGTCACTTAGGGAAAATGTTTCTGTGTGGGGTAATTTATTTAAAGGGTTTCCTTTCTATGATATATAGTATTCATATTTTGCTTTTACTCTGAAAGTTTGTGTCCATTTTAAGGAAAGTCCAGTCCACACTCAAAGCCCCGCTCTTTCCACTATCTTTCTGTAAGATTAAATATTTAGACATTTCATCAAATAATGTGATCGACTCTGATAAACATTTACATTAGCAGTTACTTGTTTATTTAATAAAATAAGGAGCTGGGTTTTTTGAAGGAACCACCTTCAGCCTCTTTGGGAGACGGGGATTGGTGCTGCCGAGGCTCAGGGTGGCATGGCTCCCACGTAGAGGATACCTGTGTGCACGGAACGGGGCACAGCTGTGTACACGCGTCCCCTTTGTTGGATCCAGGGGCTGGAGTTAAAGTCACTGCCCCGCCCAGGCGGCTCCGCCCGCCCACTTCCTGGATACCAACAGGACCAGTCACCTGCATCCCAGCTGCCCTCGCCCCTCCCCCTGCCACAGAGCCCCTCCCCCTGCCTAGGTGAGTTCACCTTATGCAGGTATCCCCTTCCTGCCCTGTTGGGCCCCGCCCCCTCCCAGGCAAGCCCCGCCCCTTCCCTCTGAGCTCCGCTCCTGGCTGCTCTCCAGGAGCGCTGATGAACTTTTCCGGAGGCAGCTGATCCACATTACAGAGATGCTGTGCGACGATTGGCGGAGTCGGCTGCCAATCGCCCGTGGCCGTGGTAACGCCCCCGCCCCTCTTCCGCCTCGCTCCCGTTGTTCGCCGTTGATTGGCCAGAGCGGCGGTGAGACGGCAGCTGGGCTACGCTTCTCTTCTCCACAGGAGAGGGGGAAGGGCCTCGTTGATTGAGACAGCGAGCGAGCGTCCTGTGTGAGGGAAAGGCGCTGCTGCCGCCGCTATGACGTTCAAGGGGAGCCGGGCCCGGGGCCGTTTCTACAGCACCCGCTGCTGCGGCTGCTGCCATGTCCGTACCGGTACCATCATCCTGGGGACGTGGTACATGGTAAGAGGCCCCGCACCCCGCGGGGAAAGAAGGGGGCTCCCTCAGCCTTAGCGCGCTTGTGCGGTGGAGAGGGGGTGCGCTCCCTGGGTCTCGCACTACGCATGCGTGTGGAGTTCGTCCGTTGCTGGGCCGGCAGGCTACCGAGGAGTAGGCAGCACAGCGCATGCGTGCCTGGGGCGGAGACGTGGTTGCCCGTGTTGTGGTGCGTGGACGGTGCCTGGTGGCCTGTATGCTGTGGCTAGTCCTTTTGTGAAACTGCGTGAAATCCTCTCTCCTTCCGCCCCCCTCCTGCCTCGGGAAGGGGCCTTTGTCCTCGCCCCTGCCCCGGCCAGTCGCCGCCCAGCTCTTCCTGCGCGTCTCGCCAGGCTCCGGGCTGGGCGGCGCCCGGTGGGGCCAGAGTCGCTGCGGGCCAGCCGGGCCCTGTTCGCGTTCAGGCCCCCCGCCCCCGGGGACTCGCTGCTTGTGCGGGGCCCCGGGTTGCCGCTCCCGCAGAGTGCGGGGGACCCTCCGCCCCCGCATCGCTTTATCTCACGGGAGGAGGGAAAAGTGGCGCCGCACTTGTTAACTCACCTGAGCCCCTCGGGCTGTTCTCGGAGCGTGACCAGACAGCAAGTGCGAAACATCGGGACGGGGGTGGGGGTAATAGGAGCCTATATAAGAGAGAGCCAAAAATCGGGACTGTCCCTATAAAATCTGGTCACCCTACTCTCTGGCCTGTTTCTTAGTGTAGGTGTCCCAGAGCAGGGACTGTTCTCTGTGTCCCGAGCAACGCTGGATACGTTGTCTTACTAAACGATAACCGCAAGACATGACCCACGGGGGGGGGGGGGTGGTCTGAGTAGGTGGAGGGTAGGACAATAAGATTGTATGGTTGCTTGAATGACTAAGATGTAACCTTTGAGAGCATGATGAGATTTTTAAAATGAATGTCTAGAAGCATATAAACGTTGAAGAATTAAGGATTGAGTAGGGTCCTGGAGGAGGGAGTGGATGCTTTGGAGGACAGGATCAGAATGGGAGTTCCAAAAAAGCCAGCCATGCGTAAGTGGGTGAAAGGAAAAGGACATGTAGGGTCACTCTGTGAGCAAACTATGATGAGTGAAGCAAGCACTGGAAACCAGTGAAGGAAACACAAGGGAAAGAGCAAACACATAAGAGACAGCTAAATTGTGAAGGGTTATGAAAGTTATGCCAGAGGTTAAATTTCATCAGGAGGTGATAGGGAGCTAGCAGTAATTTTTTTTTTTTTGAGTGGCTAAAAGATTATAATACTGGACAAGTTAAAAGCAAAAATTGACAAAATGCAATCAAAATGTAAATTTCCCCTGCTTCAACCAGCTAGTGATGCTATTGTCAGTCACCCATTTGTTAAATTTTCCAGAAAGCACCTTTGTGGTTACTCCATATTGCGCATCATGCTTGGGAGAGGTTTCCAATAAAAAATGCAAAACTAATGCATTATTTTCCTTTGCTGAGATGCTTACAAAAACTTGACAATGGTTTGGCAGTTGGTGTGTTGATCAATATTGCCTCATTGTTTTCTTCTATTCCTCTGTCTATTTTCTGTTTTTTTATGTAGATTTTTTTCATCTGTTTCAACAGATGGTCCATGACTGGTGCTCCTAAATATTAGGGTAATATTGATAAAGCTCTGAAAATAGGTGCAGATTTCAAGAGAAAATGAGAATGAAAAGGCCACCGACAGATCTCTGGGGAACACTGATGAAATCTAGGAGGGGAGGAGGAATAGATGCCGATGTAGTTAATCTGCCATTTGTTTGCCCTTCCAAAACAGTCTCTGGTGCTTTTGGTCAGACAGGTAGGACCTTTGCTCTGGGCGTGGGTTGGGGGAGTTGAGGCAGTGTCACGAATAAGACAGTGATCTGAAAATGCTACTAAAAGTTAGGGCTGGGGCTTGAGAAACTAGTGTGGAGTGAGCTAAGTAGGGTTATAAAGTAACTAGTCTCCTAGGAGGTGTCTGAGTCATTCACCCAGCTTCTGGGCTGGGGGAGGAAATGGAAAACAGTAGCCCAGAACTGTTGCTCCATCCTCTGTGTCATTGAGGCTGGCATTGCAGGACAGGTGGGAAGAGCAGATAGTGGAAGTGGGTGGGGGGGTCAGAGAGAGTATGAGGGGGAAATTATAAAGAAGCTTGGGGTACTAATACAAAATGTTGAGTGTGCAGAGAGAATGAGGAACTGAAAATATGGGTGGGGGAAAATATACAGACAGAAGGGCTAAAATGGCAGTTCCTATCAAAATTGCTTCTTGGTGTATCTGTTTCTAGATTTCCTAATTTCCTAGAATTTCTAGGAAATTGGATGGTTTTTTATCATGGGGGGGGGGCAGTTTGGTTCCACAACTTGGGTCATCAATGGAGTTTGGACCTTTTCGATCCACATCACCTCTGGCACCTTAGCTAATGGAATAACTGACCACAATAGTAGATTGTCATCCTCAGTGTGTACCAGCCACTAGTGTGGGGGCAATCAACATTTTGCTGGTGGGCTTCACAGCTGTTTGCTGACAGCAAAGGAGTGTAGAGACCCATGACTGCTTGGTTCCATTCCAGGTTGTGGAGAGAAGTGTACTGTAGTGCAGTGGTCCTCAAACTTGTTTGATTATGGTCCCTCTTCTTTGTGTCTGTTAAATTTCTCACACCCACCCCCATGTGAGAACCTCTGTTCTAGTGGTTATAATCCCTTCCTTCTGTCTCAATTCCTGTAGGACGTCCTTCTCTGCTTCTGTTTGTCTTCCCCTGCCCCCTCTTCACCTCCTTTCCTCCCCCCCCCCCAAGCTCTTGCCTCTTCCCCCTCTACTCCCATTGCACCTCAAATTTCCTTGAGGCTTACAAAAAGCACATCCATGCCAATAATGCAACATCCTTGCTCCAAAGCCTGGAGCTGCTAAAAGTTCTCAGTGCAATCGCTGTAAGAATTATTATTAACATAGGCAAAACACTACATTTTCCTTCATCTTGTTTTCGGAAATTGCTGAACCATTTTATCTGAAAGTTCCCAAAAATTTCAGCTGAAGGCAGATACCTCGCGTGGAAAACCTTAAGTCCAAGCGTTTGGTGTGGCAAATTTTAAAGGCAATTGAGGGTCTTGTAATGAAAAGTGTCAGGCAATCTTCATTATAGGTGGTGCTGTCAGATCAAATTATAATAGTTGAGTTGAAATACAAGCTGTTCTTAATTTCTGACATTCTTTGTTCTTCCAGTGTTAAACTTTGTTTCAGATTTTATACTTCCTCAATGGCTGTAATGAGGAAAACTCTCTCTATTCTGGTAATCTATCTAGAGACTAGAAGTCACTGTAGGTCAGTGGTCGCCAACCTTTTTATGCACAAGATCACTTTTTAAATTTTAAGAGTAACCCAGGATCTATACTTCCTCAAGGCCCCGCTCCACTCACTGCATCTCCCCTCCCCCTCCCTTGCTCGCTCTCTCCCACCCTCAATCCCTTTCACTGGGCTGGGGCAGGTGGTTGGGGTTCAGGAGGGGGTGTGGGCTCTGGGCTGGGGCTGAGGGGTTTGCAGTGGCGGGGAGCTCTGGGCTGGGGCAGGGAGTTTGAGTGCAGGAGGGAGTATGGGGTGCAGGCTCTGGGAGGGGGCTCAAGCGGTTGGGGTGCAGGCTCCCTCTGGTTGGCAGCACAGCAGGGCTAAGACAGGCTGCCTGCCTGCCCTGGCTCCATGCTGCTTCCAGAAGGGGCCAGGGTGCCCCTGCAGCCCCTGGCGGGGGGAGGGGGACAACATGGCTCTGTGCACTATACCTCTCTGCAGGGGTGCACTGCCCCTTCTCCCCCAGGGCCGCAGGGATGTGCTGGCCGCTTCTGGGAGCGGAGCGGGGCCGGGGCAGGCAGGGAGCCTGCCTTAGCAGCAGCCCTGTTGCACCACCAGACTTTTAGGAGTCTGAGATAGTGATCGACTGGGAGAATCTCCAGGATCGACCAGTCGATCACGATCAACTGGGTTGGTGACCACTGTTTTAGGTAGTTTGGGACTTAACCAGTATGGATATATGTCAAACAAAGGTGATGCCTAAAAGCAGAATAAGTGAATGGTAAACAAATACTCAAAACATTTGCTCTCAGAAGTCTAGTTCTAAAATTTACTATTTTCTTCACTAGGAACTGGAGCCCAGATCCTCAAAGCTATTTAGGTTCCTAACTTTCATTGAAATCTGTCTAAATTAGAAGCCTAAATACATTTTGAAGATCTGGGCCTGAATTCTCCTACCCACCACCTAGATATTTAACAATGCCCAGGGACTTTCCTGGGAGATTTGTGGTAATTTTGAGTTTCAGGATCATTATAGTTCCCTATAAATAACCATTTGTGACAGCTAGGAGGTTTTCCTTCCCTTCCCCCAAATGATCATAAGATGTAGCTTTTAGAGCTCCTTCTTCCCACAGGCTTTCTCAGTGGGCGTGCAGCTTCCAGAGACAGGAAACATATTTATTGTGTTGGCGGGATCAATAAACAGACTAAAAATAATGGCTGCTCCCACTGAAACAATGCTATCTCCTTTTGGCAACAAGCTGTGGTGATTCAGTCAGTGATGCAGTTACTACCTGGTTTTTAGGATTCGTCTGAGCGCTCTAGTGAACATCCAGTTGTTTAGTTAAACTTCTCCGCTTCTGAAGGTTCAATTGCATTCAGTAATGAGCAAATCTTAACAATTTACAAAAATATTTTTTTTATTTCAAACATGGGTTTTTTGGTCTGAGATGCAGGGAAATAACTACAAAAAGAAAAGGAGGACTTGTGGCACCTTATGCTCAAATTTGTTAGTCTAAGCTTTCATGAGCTACAGCTCACTTCATTGGATGCATGCAGTGGAAAATAACTTTTTTTTTAAGAGGGGGAAAATTAGTTTTTTAAATAAGGAGAAGCGGAGGGGAGTGCAAGAGGAGTAGAAGTTTCTTTCTCTCCCCCCTCATAGGAAAATAAGAACCCTCACTTTTCAACTTAGTTACTTATGTTATCATGGGGTAAATCTGATGCTTGGAGGAACCTAAAATTTAGGTCTTTTGAGCCATGAAAGTGAAGTACTTGTCTGCTTAGGAACTGGAAACACTGGCCCAAGAGTGAGACCGTAGTATCCATTAATAAGTCGGCATTTGTCAAGGTACCACACTGTCCTTCCTCTTTTTTTTTTTTTTAAGTAGAAGGAGAAACTGATACCTCCTATCAGTTTGTGGGAACTGCTGCATTTTTAATAGCTTCTGTTATCCACTGGATTCTGAGTAAAAAAAAAATATAGGTAAGTCATCTCTTTCTTGAGCTATGTATATGTGCAGACTATTTTATTTTGAGACTGGTGGTTCTGAATACATGTACAGAGTGAAATACCACTTTTTAAAAACAAAATGTCTTAAAGTGTTAGGTATGAAATTAGTATGATTTCATCTTAATATAATATAGCTCTGAACACAAAACTGAGCCTCTTTTACTCCTTAGCAAGAATAGGGTCGGGAGGCTCCTGTGCATTCCAAAGTGTTTCCTCAACACCCACAAACTGGGGCAAGGGTGGCAATAATAAAATTGGATGAGGTTGTCCTTCAGTTCTATAGATTCCACATGCATGCTGCCTGCAGTGGTTTTCTGGCTCCCTTTCCACCTGACCTAAAAATGTTCAGTTTAATAACCAGGCCTAAAGTGTGTGGACTCCATGGCTGAACAGGTTTGTAGTCCAGAACATACAGTGACTCTCAGCTATTACAACTCCATCTTAACAGAAGCTACCCTTCTTTCAGATGAGGAGGGTAAGACTGGACTCTTCATTTGGAGACATTCATGTTCCTTAATTGAAAAGCTTCTGTTGAGCATTGTGTCATTCCCTTATCCCAGTAGATGTAGTTCACCCCCAGTCTGACTTTTTAGGTAACAAGAAAATAGGGCTAGAAATCTAATCTGGGTGTCTCAGTTGGCAGTACAAATAGAATCACCACACCAGACTTTTTTTAATATTTTATTTTTGAGAGATGGGTGGGTTGTGACTTTTTATCAGTCACAAAGAGTCCAAAATCCAAATGTCAGTCTTGATCAGAAATAAAATCTGTAAGACTTCATACTCCCCATCTTTGTCACCCTCTTTGCATCAGTTTGGGTGGACAAAATAAAATATAGCTACAATACTTAGAATGCAGTTAATGAAACCAAAGGTAATTTTCACTGAAATATTAGGACTTATCTGACCGCTTGTCCCAGTTGAGTAGTGTTTGGATACTGGAATCATGACTTTACAAACACATTTTGACCTGCTTTTGTAATGACTTCTGAATTCTAATGCACTAGAAATGAGCATTTTGAGTGCAAATCCACTGATTTACTTTAGGTGTTAGAACTGAAGTGTTTGTAAAGCTTTGGCTTACAATAGCAGATGATGGAAGCTGAGCTTTAATGTATTATTGTGAAGCTTTTTTATACTGCTAACCTAAGTTTTAACTGAATCTTAAACAGTGGCAATGGTTACATGAGCCTTTTAGTTTTGTGAAGGTGGGGTTAAGAAGTTCTCAAAGCCAAAAAGCTAGTTTCCCAGTATATAGATATTCAGAGTGCAGATACCCTGATTATACATATTATTTATTAAAAATGCCTCTCCATATGAAGGGGTTAGCTTTAGTGAGACTACTGACAGCGTTGGCAGCAGTGAGGAGATGATGCTTATCATGGGAGAGTAGAAAAGGTGGGAAATATGAGAAAGCAGTGAGGACACAGATGAACAAAGGTACAGAAAGATGCAAAATAGCAGACTCGTACGATGCAAATGGATAAACTATCCAGCATGTGTACTGTCCCCCCCCTCCCCCCCCCCCGAAAACTTAAGCAGATGCATTTTAACTTTCAAAATGTGGGAAATGCACATCTAACTGGTATGAACTGTGGTGTCTAACATTTTAACAAGCAACTTCAGTTTCCTAATGAGCTGTTCTGGTTACAGAAGACTTCTGTAATTGTGCATTAATCTGCTACCATTGCATCAGACTCCCAGAGCTTGACCAGCAAACAGGGGAAAATCCAGTTTAAGTACTTGGAAACTGCAAACCCACGCTTTCCTGGACCGCCTTTATAAAAATACATCCCAGTGGAGGCAGGTCTTTCTGAATGAATAATGGGAAATTGTCAATTTTTGTCATCCAAGAAACCTCTTTCAAACTGACTTTTCCTGTTTACATTAGAGATGAATATCAGAAACTATACTCTAACAACTAATTACTAACATCTAATACTGTTGGGTGCTCTTGCAAACTACCTTACTCTAGATGAAAAGGAGTACTTGTGGCACCTTAGAGGCTAACAAGTTTGAGCATAAGCTTTTGTGAGCTACAGCTCACTTCATCGAATGCATTCCACTGAATGTGTCCGATGAAGTGAGCTGTAGCTCACAAAAGCTTATGTTCAAATTTTAGTCTCTAAGGTGCCAGAAGTACTCCTTTTTTCTTTTTGTGAATACAGACTAACATGGCTGCTACTCTGAAACCTATCTTACTCTAGACTAATCACAGTTAAACTGGCTCTTTTTTTCTTGTACAGTAACTCCTCACTTAAAGTCGGCCCAATTAACATGGTTTTGTTGTTACGTTGCTGATCAATTAGGGAACATGCTCATTTAAAGTTGTGCAGTGCTCCACTATTGTTTGGCTGCCTGCTTTCTCCACAGCTGGCAGCCTCCCTATGTGTGCCCTCCCCCCCACAGTGCCGCCCACCCACCAGCAGACCCCACAGATCAACACCTTCCCCCTCCTGCCCCTGCCTCATGCCCATGGCAATCAGCTGGCTTGCAGTGTTTAGGAGGGGGGAGGAGCAAGGACTTGGCACGCAGGCTCCCACTCCCTCCCCTACCTCCTGAACACCACAAACCAGCTGATTGCCCTGGTGGGGGGGGGGGGGGTGTGCCTGCGTGCTGAGTCATCACTCCTTCCCCCCTGCCTCCTAAACTCAGCCAGCCAGCTGATTGCTCCTCCCCCCTCTGTCCTACCCAGAGCAAGGACTTGCCATGCAGGCTCCCCCTCCCACCCTGCACCCCACCTTCTGCCTGTGGCAATCAGCTGGCTTGCTGTGTTGGGGAGGAGTGAGGATGCAGCGTGCAAAGTAAAGGGGGAGGGGAGGGAGAAGAGGCAGGTCAAGGATGGGCGCTTGGGGGAAGGGGTGGAGTGGGGGGGGCGAGGGTTGAGTGGTGGTGATCCTGACAGGGAACGCAGCTTCAAAGTGATTAGGGGAGTTGGTCATCTAATGACTTGCTATAAAGAAATTTACCAAGGGGGGGGGCGCGCGAAAGAAAGCAAAACAACCATCTCTAGATGTGTGTTTTCAAGTTCAGCAAGAGGAGCGCTGGACAATCCACCCTCTTCCACTCTGACTGCACCACCTCAACCAAACTTCATACTTGGCAATGATTGTAGTGTTAAATTGCTTGTTTAAAATGTATATGATGCCTTTTGTCTGGCAAAAAAAAAAAAATCCCTGGAACCTAACCCCCATATTTATATTAATTCTTATGGGGAAATTGGATTTGCTTAACAATTCCCTTAAAGTCGCACTTTTCAGGAACATAACTCCAATGCTAAGTGAGGAGTTACTGTAGTTAAACAGTATTTATTTGAAACACTGGGACCTAGTAACTCTAAACCAGAATAGTGACTTTAAATGATTCAGCCGGCTGCAGCAATACTATAAAGAAAGCAAATGTTATCAAGCATTCGGGCGTACAACCAACCATGGGTATATGAAGTATATCTAATCAAATCTTACTGAATCTTGTGGGGTAAGACTTCACTTTTTTAAATTTTTGCTATTTATCCCCTCTCTTGACCTCCTTTATATAGGTTCTGATCCAGTTCCCATTGAAGTTAGTCTTTCTATTGAGTCACGTGGGAGGTGGATTGGGCCAATAGTATCTAATTTCCCCTCCCCAAAGCCTGCCTCCCTCCACTAAGGCTACTAGCTAGGGTGGAAAAATACTTGTGCTGTTATACCCCCTGCAATTTAAATGAATAGTAGGATGGCTGTAAACTACTCTTGTGCCATATCTAATTGTAGCATTGTCAGTTAGGTGCATTAAGTAGAAACACCTTTTTAAAAAGGTATCTTATGGTGTCATGTTTTATACCTTCTTTTCTTTCCTTGGTTTCACTCTACTCTTTCTAATCAGCTCATGAGATGGATTTCTTCTTCCTTGCATTGTTTCAAAGTTTGTACCCCGCCTCCTTATTTCATCTGAAGTGGGAGGGTGTGGGGAGTCAAAGGCCTCTTCTAAACAAAGTTGCACTGGCTGAAGTTAAGGGGTGACTTTTAAATCAAGACAAGAGTGTCCAACCCAGCTTTTTGTACCAGTTCAAACTGGCTTAAAATAACACCTTCAGTTGACTGTGTGCGGCTTTCTTGTGTAGACTAGGCCAGAGTTTGTGTTACCATCAGAAAAATGATTTCTGAAGCACACATTACATCTTTATCTGCCATATTGTAAGTCTAAATAACTTAAGTAACTGCAGTATCTTTCTCAGGTGGTGAACTTGTTGATGGGCATCTTGCTGACTGTGGAAATGACCCACCCTAATTCAGTGCCAACTGTTGACATACAGTATGAAGTCATTGGTAATTACTATGGTTCGGAGAGAATGGCTGGTATGTGTCTAACTTCAAAGTGCCCAGATTACTACTTAGCAGAAACTAGGGCAAGTGTGCATTCTCCTAGTACATCTTGCATTGCTACTGTGTAATTCATTATTCAAATAAGTCTCATCTGCCAAATGTGTACCTCTGCTTATCATCTTATCTTATCAACTTATCTGCTTATCAGGGGTTACTCTGCTGTCGCTTTAAAAAAATAAAAAAAAATCAGTGTTATGAAAGCCTCTTAAGTAAAACTTACATATTGTGTTTTGACTTCATATCTCTCTCAACATATTAGACACTTGAAAGCAAATCTGTGGGGTAGATTCTGCTGTTTTCTCTACCACTTTGTAGGTTGGCAGATACCTGTAGTCTCCAATTAGACATTTGCTATCCTTGTCTTGATTATTTTTTTACCTACCAGTACCTTTAATTTGATTAAATTACATTGAAAACCAAATTGGCTGTCTCTTTTGCTGAACTTTGATTTACCTTATTACAGAAAGATCTGGATCGTCAAAGACTTCATGGCTCTTTTTTCAGAAGCCAGCTATAGCTATTGTGCATGAGTCTGAATAACTTATGTAAGAACAAAATGTACTGAAAATAGAAAACTTGAATAGCTTTGAATGCTAAGAACACTTAAAGAAGATGCAGGACAGATTCACCAAAGTCATCTTGACACAATCAAAGAACTAATAAGAATGAAATGGTACACAGGGAAAACTATTAAAAGAGAATTCATAGCAGAAATAGTTTGATACTTTAAAAAATTTGTTTTAGAATCACAGACAAAGAAAAATAAATGGTGTGTGTGTATAATCTGAAGATGCAATCATTGAGCCAGTAGCAAAGCTTATGGTGTAATGATTGCACCTTTGTAGGTATCTGACTTCATCATTTGCTTAACTGTGTAACATTATATAATCCAGTATTTGGTATATAGAGTTGTGTGGTGGTTTTCAGTGTACCAGATGCCTTACAAAAACAAGCAAGTCAGAGTCCTTGTCCCAAAGTTTATAACCTGAATTCAAGATGATACAAAAAGTGAGGCTCAGGAACAGATGGAAGGGATTGTGGGATGGAAGAGTAAAGATGAGGGTGACTATAAGACCACATGGTTAGTCAGTTATATAGCCTGATGGTTCCATAACTTATAAGCTTTCTTCCCCCTCCCCACTCATAAAAAAAAAAAAAAAAAAAAAAATTGCTGGAAAGATGGCAATGTGTTTGGATTGGAATGAGGTGAGGCCGATGTAGTGGATCAGGTAGTATCATGAGTATAAATCTGGGAGCCAAAACTCTTGATCTGACCTGTTATGGGCTTACTTCCTGAGGTGCTGAGCACCTGGAATTTCCATGTGAAGTCATGTAAGCACCTCTTGTCTTGTCTTCTATGGGAAGTGTAGATCAACACTTCAGAAAAATAAGGCTATTAATCTTTCTGTTGCAGTTTCCTTAAACTGGGTCAAATCAGTTTCTGTCTCTGTGATCAAAATAAGGAATTATTTATGTGACCAATAAAAGGATGAACATAATGTAGTTTGCAGATGGCAATTGTATGTTCTCAATTTACATGACACAAAAGGAGAATCTTCATTATTCAGACCCCCATTAATAGCCTGAATACTACCACCATGTGGCTTTCGTTTGAATTTAAGTCTCTTCTGCTACTTAAACAGCAGTACCTTCTACAGAGTATGGCACTATGCTCTGTTAAAGAGCAATTTGGTTTCAATGGCTACTGATTTGAGATCAAGTAACTTAAAGCTATAGGTATGGTGGAAGTTGTCCTGTTTTCATATGAACAATTACTGTTGTGGATTGGTTTAATAAAACCAAATTAACTGTTTGGGTGAATGGTATGGAAGGTATTATAATACAGACTGCTATTGCTTATTTATAACATGTAGCTATGAGTGCAAAAACAAAATGAAAACAGTTGGATAAACTGATTATGGGGTGTGGCTAGTCAACAGGTAGATTTTGTGTGCTCAAATTGGAAATACTGAAATTATAAGCCTGTTAGATACCAAAACTGTAAAGTGGTGTGTTAACTTTTGTTTCCCATTTTTAATTCAGAAAATGCTTGTGTTCTCTTCGCCATCTCACTCCTCCTGTTCACAATAAGTGCAATGATGGTGTATGGAGCGATTGCTGTAAGTATATTACGGCATTCAGTTCTAAACTTGGCTAATTTGACTTTCAGATTAACAAACTTTTTTTTTCTTTTTTTTTTTTTTCACCCCCCCAGCACCGAGTGGGCTGGCTCATTCCATTCTTCTGTTACCAGCTCTTTAACTTTGTCCTCAGTTGCCTGGTTGCCATCAGTTCTCTTACTTACATGCCAAGAATCAAAGACTATCTGGATGAGTTAGTAAGTGTCTGGTTAATTAGGTTAATTTACAGGTGACAATCTTGGTTTTCATAAGGGGGAGTGTGGTCTGTGGTTATTTTTTTTTAAATACACTAAAGCATTTGACATGCCAGTCCAAGAAAGGCTCAGTCCCCTTCAGGTATTAAATAGAGCACAAAGCTAATGACAAGCTAGATTTGGTAGGTAGCGTAGATTCAAATGACTTAAATCGTTAACTCCCTCAGGTCAGTTTTTAGAGGTATACAAGTGCATGCTTAACTTAATATAATGGGTTCCACTCAAATACAGGTCTGGCATGGGAACTGGAGTTCTGGATCCAACGAATTTGGCCTCTGTTATTTGTAGGAGATTAGGGGTGGGGGACACCTGCTTTCCACCCTCAACTTGCAGGCCAGCCTGGCACAAGATCATTCTGACCTAGTTGGCATAAACTTGCATAAGTTCTCCTTCTGCACTCTTCCTGAGTGGGATTGTGGGGTCATAGCTGCTTTTGAAGGTGGTCCATGGTGAATTGTTGCCATGGGATTGAGGGAAGGACTTGGTGGTGATTTGAAAGCACAAGACCTCTCTGCAGCTGACCCTTTCTCTGGTGGTTCCCCTGCAGACTCAGTTCAGGGTTGAGGTGGGACAAATTATCCCTGGAGGAAGAGAGTGAGAACTTGAGACATTTCCTAGCTCTTTCACATAAATAATCCATGAAGGGGAGATTTGGGCCCCTCTGTTTGAGCTAATCATCAGTGTGAATATAGCCTCAGATTTTGACACTGATATCTGGATTTTTTTTTTCTCCTTTTAAACTAGCCAGATTTGCCTTACAAAGATGACCTCCTTGCACTTGACTCCAGCTGTATATTGTTCGTTGTCCTGGTGTTTTTTGCCTTATTTATCATCTTAAAGGTAAACTAGATACTTTATATTATTTAAATAACAAATGTTACTTTTCAGAAGTTTGTGTATTGCAGTGTCACTAATACGTAGTTCCAAACTATTCATAATTTGGATTTAGCATCTTGCATTATATTTTGAGGATTTTTAAATTGGAGGATGACTTCAGTTTCATATTTGGCACAGTGAAGTTGATACCTAAACTTCTTTAGTTGCTGTGCTTATTGGGAATAGGGCTGTAGAAAGCGCAGGTTTTTGTGTAGTAGGGGGTAAAAATAAACCTTCAAGTGCTGTCTTTAAATTTGCATCCGTATGCAGTAAAGCTCACAGGGAAGTGGTATAATTAGACAAAGCACTTCATGCATGATCTTTGTTTTTAAACTTTACACAAGTGGGGGAAAATTGCTAGTTAATATTGTATATCACATTCTGAATTTCTTTTCTAGTGTGTTCCTGAATTTGATTGGACCTTCTCTATTCCCTCCCAACCCCTGTGCCCATATATAAAGGGGTGGTGATGTGAGTGGGGGAGATGCATGTAGTTTTTTTTAAATGCCCCAGTGTGTTTAAGAAAGAAACTGAATTAAGGCTTTATGCTATAAAGGAATACTTCTGTGGCTGGTACACCTAAAACTAGAGCTGCCAGTTCATAGTCGTGTGCTCTTCATGGCTGCTTTTTGTGAGCAGAAGATAAGATAAATCTCTAAATTTATATATCTCTAAATTTATATATTTATGAACATGTATGCTTTATGACCCTGCCTACCTACAATAACAAGCTAGTCAGAGTAGAAGGGACAGTAGGGCATGCATGTGCTCACACTAGCTGATCAAACCCAGTCACCAGCTATGACTCTGTTGCAGTCCTTAGTTTGGAACAAGGGTGCAACCATGTCTTAAAATCATTGAGTGGTGTGGAAAGGGTGGAACCAGAATGAACAAAATTAGTCTCTGGAAGTCTTCTGGAAAAAAATTGAAATAGCAAATGCAAATTTTTCCTTAATATTTTTTAGAGTCTTCTTTGAAACTCTATACAGTAGAACCTCAGTTACTAACACCTTGGAATGGAGGTCGTTCATAACTCTGAACAATGTTCTGGTTCTTTCAAAAGTTTACAACTGAACATTGGCTTAATACTGCTTTGAAACTTTACTATGCAGCAGGAAAAACACTGCTTTTAACCATCTTAATTTAAATGAAACAAGAACAAATTTTCCTTACTTTAGCAAATCTTTTTAAACTTTTCCTTTATTTTTTAGTAGTTTACAATTTAACATAGTACTGTACTGTATTTGCTTTACTTTTCTTTGTCTCTGCTGCCTGATTGTGTACTTCCAAATGAGGTATGTGGCTGACCGGTTGGTTCGTAACTCTGAGATTCTGCTGTATTAGAATAACTTGCAAGTGGCAAGTGAAGCTTTTTTGAACAGAACAAAACAGATGTACATACCAACAGCAGGGCCCTAAACACTTGCCATGTGTGCATGAATGTAAATCTCAGTAAGCTCAAACAGGGTATGCGTTGGTAGGCTATTGGGCCATAACTTCACTAAACTGTCTGTCATTTTGCCTTCAGCCACCTGAACAGTGCACAAATAACTACATAATGCAAACTCGGAGTAGGTTCTTTCTATTAGAATATAACTCATTAATTTCAAATGTGTTACTATTTCTACTATGGTAGCCCTTTGGAGCCCAAAGCATAGATTACTCTCAGGCGCTGTACTAATGCCAAACAAAAGGACAGTCCCTGCTCCAAGATGCTTACAATCCAAGTCTGAATAAAATAAAGTTAAACTTTTTTATTTGTTAAAAAAAATAAAAAGTTATGTATAACTGGTGATTGAGCCACACACTTGTACTAAAAGGGCATCAGGTTTCCTGGAGATAAGAGAAAACAGGCTGTTAAAGCTGCTGGTGTGTGGGTTTTTTATTTTGATTTTTCCTCTTCCCCTCAGGTTCTTAAACAGTATTGAGAGCCTAAAAGCAACTCCCAGTTCAGGTCCCTAACAAAACTAGGTTCAAATCTATCCCTCTACATTTTGCAGTGGTGTTGCTGCTCTGGGATAGGGAGAGTGGTGGCTTCCTTTTTCATTAAGACATTTTTGGTGCCCCTTCTCTCTGCCTCCTTCACCCATGGGACCTACTTCCTAGACTCCAATCCCTGACAGAATAATTTCTCTTCTCCCTGGCCTCTCACAGCATTGCTTCTTTTAGCCCCCTGTCTGGGCACTTAAGTCATCCCTCTCTCAGTCCCAAACCCTTAATCTCTGCTCTTTCATTCCCAGCACTCTAGGATGCCAGGATTCGCTACAGTCTCATCTCTGCCTCCTTCCATCACATGGTTTTGGGGGTGAGGGGGAGGTGAGAAAAATAATAAACCCACCAAAACTATTAAGTGTTAATAGTCAGGCTTTGTATACTCTCCCACAGGTCAGGGACCAGTGTTCCCTCTAATTTTTCCCACCCATCTGCAGAATGAATTTTATGTGCACCAATATGGAGGTGATCTGAGATCACCTCCATATTAGTGCACATCACAAAATCCATGTGGTTGGGTGCGGCCAAAGGGTTTGGAGAGTGAGTGGTGGGTGTGGCGGGAGGGAGAAGGGCTCAGGGTTGGGACAGAGGGTTGGGGTGCAGGGGTTAAGGGCTCTAGGCTGGGGCTAGGGAGGAGGAGCTCGGGGTTGGGGTGAACAGGGTGAGGGTTCCAGCTGGGGTTGTGGGCTCTGGTGAATGAGGAGCCTGGGGTGCAGTGGGGCTCCCCAGGGCTACAGTGGTGAGAGGGACTCCCTTCCAGCTCTCTGCAGCAGCACCTGGACTGGGGGGTGGAAGAGGTGTCTCTCCCCTGGGCCACAGCAGGTTTGGGGCTAGGGGAGGGGTGCCTGTCCATTGGCCACAGCAGGTCCGGGGCTTGGGGAGAGTCATCTCTCCCCAATACAGCCCTGAGTGCCTGCATGGCACTTAATAGGCAGCTGCACGGCCATGCAGTTTAGAGGGAGCTTAGTCAGGGACCCAGTGAAGGAATTATCTGTGAGGTCCTTTTTACTACGGTGTTGCGCTTCCATGCACTCCAGTCCCTGAGTTGGTGTGTTACAACCAGGTGAAGGGGATTAAAATTGTTCTCTGATGTGCTGGAGATGTTTGTTCTCTAGAGATGTGTGAGCTACATGTAGAGCATATACTGAAATTTTGGTAGTTTTTGTTCATTAAGAAAGTGACTTCGGTGGGGACATTTAATGTACAAGGCCAGCTGGTTAAATACCTTGGGCCATATTTACTGCTGAGGGTAAAAAACTCCAGTGACCTCAAGAAGTTTGCACCTGCTTCTGTCAGCTGATTTTTTTTTTAAAGCAAATTGATTTTATTTATTAAAATATAACTCTCATCTCTCAGGCTTATCTAATTAACTGTGTATGGAACTGCTATAAATACATCAGCAACAGAAACTTGCCTGAGATAGCCGTGTACCCTGCATTTGAAGCTCCTCCACAGGTAAAGTCTCTTCCTTAGACAAAGGAACAAATTGCCAGTTATTTTTAAAATTGATTTGATGTCTGTATGTACTTCTAAAATTAAACAATGTTACCCTCTCAAGAGAACCAGTTTGAGTTATAGCTGCATTGGCTTCTGTCTGAGCCCCCATGGACGGTACATGAAAGAAATGAGTCAAATCGGGGAATGGAGTAAAAGGTGAATAAATGTATTTATATCCACCGCCTTGTACAGAGGCATTAAAGAGAATCTGATTTAAAGTAACACATGGAAGACCTTTTGAGTGCAGTATTTAAATTTGACAAGACTATATTGATGTTGTGGCAGGCAATAAATTGTGTGAATGCTGCAGCGCTGGCTTGGAGAGTAATATACATGCCTCTGCAAATGAGAATATTCCTCAGATGAAGGATGCTTTTGGAACCCTAATTTCACATTTCTGTGAGGCTGTTGGACAATGCATCATGCATTTAATTTTCTGATCATAGGTCAGAAGATGTCAATCTGGAGGCATCAGATTTTATTTAAATTTCTGTAGAATTTTTCTGACTCTGCCTCAACTGCTCAGGGAAAACAAAGGACCACTGTTGAATGGCAGCTGTTTCAGGACTTCCAGAAGGCCTGCAGCACCTGATCTTTTTGAAGAATGTCAATAGTACAACAGAGCTTCCTCTGCTTTTTCCTGGGCATACAAGGATAGCATTAGTTTCTAGATGGTGGGGCTTCTACCCCCTGTCCATCAACTAGACTCCATTTGGTTTAATTCTTTGGATTAGTAGATATGGGACTTCACAGCACTACGATCCAGGTGCACTAGCTGTCTGATAACAGATCATTGTCTCTTCAGTGCTGGCCAGAAGTTCTCTCTCAGTTCCAGTATGCACCATTAGAAACAAATGGAGTAATATAGGCACTAACTATGGAAAACTGAGCAGTTCCTCCCTGTATTCTGAGGATGCTGGAGTTGAGGGGAGAAACACTCATCTGGTTACATCAGTTTCCATATCAAGGTGCTATCTCTGTCTCTGTACGTACATGAACTCCACCACCATAGTACCTGAACATCTGAATGAAGCTCCTGTGGAAGTGTGATCATTAGATCTAGTAGAGAAATAATTTAGGATTATTGGGAGCAGCAAATAAAATTAGTTAACATATTATAGCTCTAGTTACAGTGGGTACTGTATGACTCAGCAGCAGTACCAGTGGTTCTCCAGACTTCTAGTTCCATGAACTATTTAATAAGAGAACCCATACCGGGACCCAAACCTCAGTCCCTGTGATTTGGTTATCAGAACGTTTTTGTTCTGTGGGCCACCTATGAGAGCTCTGGGGCACACTGTTCCTATAGTTCAGGAACCACTATCCCATACACATAGTAGCAGCATTCCATTAGCTTTGCAAGACTGGATGCTGCTAGTGACCACTGGAGAAGATAGTGGCATGAAATTTATATGAGCATAGAGGGTGATGTGAATTCAGTTCACCAAAGTGAACATACTTTCAGAGTCTAGAATGCAGTAGTTTCAGACAATCAATTGGTATTTCAAAGCCAAGAATGCAGATCTGCAACACCAAGCTATGTTAGTTATCTTTATTTTACGCTTCTGGTGCACGCACACGCGCGCACACACCCCCAGGAAACCCTTCCCCAAAGTGGATCTAGCCTACACGGTTTATAGTTTGTTTTTTAGCAGAAACACAATTGAACATAATTATCAAACACTCTCACAGAATTGGAAAATCTTATGTCAATTTATATTGACAAATGTCTTTTCAACAACTTTTAATTTAAAATTCCAGTTTCTTGACCTTTTTTCTTGGGAGGATGGGAGGTGAAATTGTTTCCCTGCTAGCTCCTTTACTGCTTACTAGAAAAGGATAAAAATGGAATAGAGGTAGTGGCTGAGATTTAGATTCAGCAGAAGAATAAGCTGCTTTTGCTACTTCTGGCATTACATTTGCTGTGAGTTTCACTCTAAAATCTGTCTGCAATAGAGAATCAAGTTGATATGGCCTCTCCTAAAAGCCTCTGCAATCTCAGTTAACCTCACTGGTTTTATTTTCTAGTATGTCCTGCCAACCTATGAAATGGCAGTGAAGATGCCTGAGAAGGAACCCCCACCTCCTTACATACCTGCCTGAAGCAACTGTACTTAACGTTAGTTAACATCTGTACCAACTTCTTGGGTTTTTGTCCTTTTAATCTTGCAAAATTGCTTAAATATTCAGGGCTTTAGGAGCAAATCTTTCTGTTAAAAGATGTTTGATATAACTCTACTAAGCAAAACACATCTGGCAGTAACTTTTTTCCTGTTTGCTTTAGTTTTTGTTCTCTTTAATGGTCTTAAACATGTTTGTTGCCGTATGGTCTTGTACTGCAAACATTAGAACTACATGAGTGAAGTAGTTCATGTGACATCAACTGAACAACTCACATGAGTAAAGTTAGCCACAGGCATACATGTCTGCAGGTCAGGCCCTTAATTTGTAGAGTACTTTTTTGTAAAGTAGTTCATAAAGACAATCTGATCTACCAGCAAAATGGGTGTTTTGCCTTTCTTTAATCATTTTTTTGGGGGGAAAGAGGTTGGGAGGGAGGTTTGAATGTGGTGTGTGTGTGTATATATATATATTTTTTACTTTGCACTTTTCTCACACTATCTTACCTTATTGTTTTTGTTATCTATTGCCTTGAAACATTTTCAGGAAGAGTGAAGTTGGCACTAACATTTGAAGTTTTACAACATGCTGTGAATGCAAGAAAAATGCATACAGAAATTACTTAAATGTGGGAGATGATGGCTGCATGCTTCTAATCTGTATATTTTCTCTATTTGTGATAAATGATACTTTAATAAATCTTTTAAGAAATGTTGACTAGTAGTCTTGACTGTGTGGGGTGGCATGGAGAAGAATTCCCAAACAAATTGTTTACTGATTTGGTAATGATCTAAGGAAACTTTGTATTATGTGCTCACTTGTAGGAGGGGGAACTTTTTTTAAACCAAAAACATGTCACATGGCCTAGGAGAAAGAGGAGACGTTAGTCAAAAGAACAAATGACCATATAATAGAACTTACGTTCTCCAAAATCTCAACCTTCTGTATCTAGGAAAATGTGTGATCTTTCCAGTAAGCTGAAATGTAGAATAAGGGGATATGCTGCCCCTGCTTAAAAAAAATTCCTCACAGCACTTTGAATTTATGGTTTCACCCTTCCTCCCCTACCTCCTCCTTCTCTGAGAAGGATACAAAGTTTGAGATGCCCTGTCATATCCAAGATTGCACAACTTTGCCTTTGCCTCCATCTTGGCTCTCATTGCCTCCCATTCCTCCTAATTTAGCCATACTTGAGAAAGCAGGGGTATAGATGTTTTAATTGCAGCTAGTCCTCTTGGTTTTAATGGCCTGGGTGGGACCTAACTAATGTACACGAACTCCCAAAAGGGAAACTGGTGGTACTGAGGGCACTCATGTTCCAAGCTTATATTAGAACTGATAGAGCAAGCATGCCAGCAGATGTCCAGTTCTGAGCCCTCATATCAACATCTTGCATCTGTCCCAACTCTGCCAAGTTAGTAGCAGTTACAGGACACCTGTCTTTTCTTCGTTATTCTTCTGTGCCCCTCTGGATGTTGTGACTAAATATCCCCCAGTCTGTCTAATGAACAACTTTGTTTCAATTCACCTTACACCTTTTCCCTTTGGGAAAGGTGATGGGGTATCAAAGAATTTCTGATGGAAGTATTTTTCTTTTTGTTATGCAAAGATTTATTAAACACTTGACAAATGTGAGGAGAGAAAAGTGAAGGGTCCAGTTCTGGAGTATAGTAAACTGTTACTTGGATAAACATCCTCAAAATCCTGTGAGGTGTTGTTGTGTGTGGTGTGTTTTTTTTTTTTTTTTTTTTTTTTTTTTTTGGAGGATCAATCAGAAGACTGGGCAGGAGAGCAAAAGCAACAAATCCTAAGACTTATATGGTAACTAATTTATAGGGATAAACCAGGCTTTCTGTTAACCAAAGTTTCTGGAACAGAACAAAAACACTTACCAAGGACATACACAATTCTCCAACAAAATTCACAGCTGCTTTTTTGTAAGGTCTAATCTGAAATCCCTCCCCCACCTAGGAAAGTGCATGGGACTCAATGTAGCTATTTTTAGCAGGATGCAGTACTGGGATTTGAACCAGTGGTTCCAGGGAATCTAGGTATTTCAATTATAAGGCTAATATCACTAAATCTATTTGGGGTAAAGCTGTTGTATGTCCTTCAGAAACCAGGCAATATCTATATCTCTGGTAATATTGTACAAAAGAACATGGCTAAGCTTATGAATAAGCTTTATTGCAAAAAGCTAATGTTTTCTTTCAGGGTTACTAGTAAAACTTACAGCTTGCACCTTTAACTTCCTGTTAAAATAGACCTGACTGTGTAGCGATGATGAGCACCATTTCCATTGAAATAAAGTGCTCAGCTCAGCACTTCACAGGACCAGATTCTACCTCTGTAAAGAGAACCAGGTTCTGAGGTAAACTGGGTACCTCAGAGGTGTTGTAGACTTTGTTTGTAAAGTGCTTTGAGATCTCCAGATATGATGTAGTAGTAGTAAGTTGTTCAAACCTTTTTATCCCTCTGGTCTAGAAAGGATTATTTTTTTTAAAAAATACAGTTGAGAAAGTATGTAAATTGAGCTTGATAGAACTCTAGCTGCTAATTTATGTTGCCCTTAATCAACCAGACTAGATGTGTCCAAGAAGTTGCAAGTGTATCAGTACAAGCAGGAGCTTGTCTAGAACTACTATTTGTGTCACTTGAAAGCAATTGGTTTTTTTATTGTGCTTAGTCATTTTAATTTGCACATCTGATGACAGTTGCTTTGGTATTATTGACCACTTGTCAAAGACTTCCAGGAATGCCTTGGTCTTAGTAATAAAACTGGTGTCCTATGCAGGGATGCTAGGATATGGTCACTGCAACCATGCTATATAAGGATAATTTAAAAAGAGATCAGCTGTATTTCAGTATGTACTATAAGCTGTACAGTGTGTCAGTTTTCCAGTAACTTTTTTATTCCCTATTTAAAAGTAAATACAGGAAAAAATAAAAACGTCAGTCTTGTACTGGATATATAATGTACCAAATCATATAAAACCATGAAATGACTCGATGTAGAGAATTTATTGCCTCAGGCATCTGCCCATTAAATGGGACTATTAAAAGTTACTATATCCAAAAGTAAAATTAAGATCAGCACACTAATGTTGGAAGCTTTTCTGTTTCAGACAGTATTTATATTAAGAACTGATGTTGCTGACTCATTAATAAAAAATGAGCCTGGAAAAACATCTAAAGTCAGTGAGACACTGTCTTGATTCACAGTCATGGAAGAAGATATGAATTGTATATTAACACAAAATCATCCAAAATCTGTAAATTTTTAAAATGCCTGTCTTCAAGAAACACTGGATTTTTTAAAAGATTTCCCCCCCACTTTTTATAGCAGCAAAATATAAATCTAAAAACATAATCAATTTTAATGCTGTTGAAACATTAACCATAGTGTCAACAATACACTGCTGTTCAGGGTCTGATATGGCTTAATGACTAAGTATTTATCCATTGTGGAATAGTTGTTAGACCAGACAGAGGGGGAGAGAATGTAACTCTGTAAGCCAGTGTTAGGGCATCCTGGGAGGTGGGAGATCTTGGGTCCAGTGCCTGTACTTCGATCGCTCTTAGTTGGTTCATACTGGAACAGCTTCATCTGGAGATTGAGGGAGCACCCAGAGCAGAATACCCCAGAGCTCTGTGCTTAGGGCAACCTCCTGAGAGGTGGGAGTTCCCCTGCTGGAATTTTAATATTTTAAACTACTCTGAGAAACCACCAAACAATTTAACCATAACTTCCTTTACTGAAGCCAAAGGCCAAATGGTACTTTCACAATTGCTCTAAACATGCCTAAATAATAAGCAATTTACTGCATCCAAACAGTAACAAAACATTTGATCAAGATACTTACAAAGGGCTATTCCCAGGGGTGCTTAGACCCATATTGGTCACCTCCAACATGGTCAGCCAGGTATTAGCAATGAACCCTTTAAGAGTTTACTTTTTTTATACCCTTTAACAAACAGGCAATGTCTCTGCCAATTACTAACTTTAACTAAAAGTTTTTTAGACTGTTCACCCTTATTTTCAGCCTTAATTTACAACCTCCTTTTCCCCAAGGCCTTTCCTCACCTCCTTGGTGCTCAACTTTTTTTTTTTTTATTGCACCTAGACTTTAACACTGATGCATGGGTTGGGAAGCCCTATGTTGGCTCATTTTTAAGACTGATTCTTTGTCTTTAAAGCCATCTGCAGTCACCCCTATTGGTCAGAGGCCTTCTTTTTAGAAACTTTCCCTTATCTTATTCTTCGAACCAGACAGCCTCCCTACTTCATTCCTTCTCACCATATAACCTTTACCTTAGATTTCCTTGTTGGGGCCTTTCTTTACAACACACATTTTTCTTAGCTTAAATGTGGTTAACTCCAATTCCATATTTACCCTACTCCCCTTGTTCAAATCCTTTCTCTTCGTCTGGCAGAAACTGGGGAATTGAACCTGGGTCTCCCACATCCCATGCAAGTGCATTAACCACTGTGCTGAAAGTTACAAGGTAGGTAGGGCTACTTCCTCTTCTTGTGGTCAGATTCTGAATGGGAGCCAGTAGGTGGCCTCTGAGCATGCCTACCAGATCAGGTCCTGCATGAGACTCAAGCAGACACATGCCTATCTTCCTCTGGTTTGTGAATCACTCTGGGGCTTAGGCAAGAGATAAGTGTCCAGATGTCTATAGGGAGGCAGCAGTGCACATGCCCAGAGGCAGAAACTTAAGTGCCCAGGGAGCTTTTACCCTGAAAATGTAGGTGCTAAGTGAATTTAGGTGCTTACCAGGTTTGGCAGGAGTTTTGTGGATCACAATGGAGCCAAAATGGGGACTTGGACACCTAAGTATGAGGTTTAGATGTCTAAGTACCTTTTGTGGATCTGGGCCCAGGTGTACAATGAAGTGAGACTATCTTACATCTAATTAACTTTGCTTACATCCCTGTGTAGCCTCCATTTACACATACTTCAGATTTATAGGATCAGAAGTATGCCTTTGTATTCACATACATTGCTGTGCATAATTTAAATTTATTATTTCCTTTTAACATACAGATGCTTGCATTTGAGGAAAACACCTCAGGGCATCATATTTGGTGGTAGAAAAACAAATGTTACAATATAAGAAATAACACTCTATTTTTATTTAAAATTGAGCATTTCAGCATGTTCAACTAGAGAATGTAACTAACTGAACTTTCCTAACCTTAGAATTCTGAATAAAGATGGTGCCTCTTGCTATGGAATGATTGATTATATATAATTATTCGCTTTGTTAAATCTATTTTTTTGTGATTTTTAATTTTTGTATTCCTTTGACTTAAAAAAAAAAAAAAAAAACCCAAAAGCCCAACAACCTTTGTAAGTATACGGCCTCTTTCAGTTTTGTGACCGGTTCAACAATTCAGTTTCACTTTAGTTTTTTTCATAAGAATGTGCCTGAAATCTGAAAATGCCTTAGTGTAAACACTGGGGCCAAATTCTGCTTATTTATATACCCATGCAATTTCACTGAAGTTTACACGGTATAAACCGTATTTGGCCTATGGTTTGATAAAATGGCTGTCTCTTTAAATTTTCAGATTGCAGGCAGATATAGTCAGCATACACCTGCACCCATGAAAAAGGATGCTTCAGTTGTTAAGGTGTTAGGTTAGGACTCAAGAACCCCAGGTTCAATTCCTTGTTCTGTCTCAAGCTTCCTGTGTGTCATTAGGCATGTCACCTACTGTCTGCCTTTGTTCCCTGTGTACAATGGGTGTAATACTTGCTTACCTTACATGGGTGGTAGTAGTGTATTTAATCTTAAGTGAAAGGTGCTCAGATACTATGGTATATAGGGACCATAATAAGTATCTAAGCTAGATATGTGAATCACAGAGATAAAGTCTTCTGATTTGCTTTTCATTTGTATGTAACAGTTCATAGAGAGCAGCTGAGAAGAGAATTGCCTAACATGGCAGATTCCTTCAGGGGCAGTCAGAGACTAGACCTCCCCACTGTTGTTGGGAGCCACCATGCTGTCCTGCCAATGAATATTCTCTCCCTTTCTCTGGTTGGTGGTATACAGTAATAGAGACAGCAGCATTAGAGGGAAACCTGACCAAGCCTACACTTGGAAGTAGCTCAGATTAAGGAGTTGGTATTTAGCAAGTGGTGTATATACTACACCTGAGGGAATTCTGCACACTACTTTAAAGTTCTGAAATGTTGTCAATAAATAAATGTGGAGGCTGCAGTAGGGTTGTGGGCAGCATAGACAGAGGTGTGAGATCAGCCTGTAACCCTCAGGACATGGATATGGCAGTGAGGCTGCACCCTACCCTGACATAGTACAAGGGCCAAGCCTGCCCCAGAAACTCCCTCTGTGCCAAGCACTCTAAATGTAGGCAGACAGGCTCAGCCCAGCAGGATCCAAGTGTGGAGGGGCTTAGTGTGGGGAGATCTACATGTGGGATGATAGGGTTCTGTGTGGAGCAATATGGGTGCAGGCGGCTTGATGTGGTGGAATCTGGATGAACGGGCTTGTTGGGGCGTTCTGGGTGCTGGCTTGGTCTGGCTCAGTGGGGTGGGGGGTCTGGGTGCTTGGGGCTTGTTGGAGTGGTGTAGGTACAGGTGGGGTGCGGCTTGTTGCGGTGAGGATTCGGGTACAGGGATGGGGTCCAGATGCAGGGAGGTGGGGCTCAGAGGGGAGTCTGGGTGTAGGGGGCTCTGGATGCAGACGGTGAGGCTTGTTGAGGTATGGGTTTGGATGTAAGGGGCTTGGTGGGGAGGGTTCTGGGTGCAGGGGGTGAGGTTTGGCAGGACTGTCTGGGTATGGTGCAGGTCCTGATGCAAGGGGGTTGGGCAGACAGGAGCAGCTCCCTGTACAGTGCCCCCTGCCCCCAGACACACAGAGCTGAGGAGCGATGGAGGCAGGAAGTGGAGGAGAGGCGCGGAGCTTCCTGCAGCTGGAGAGGTTTCTCGGGGTAGATCTGACAAAGCCCTGGCTGCTCCTTGCAGGGGATGAGGAAGTCCCATCCTCCCCAGGCTAGCCGGGACTAGCAGCTGAGCCTGTCAAAGGGTGGAAGCCACTGGCTGGGGCATCCCTACCCCACTGCTTCTGCCCAGTGATTTATCTCTGTGCTCCTGGGGCCTGAAATGATGCACCCACACTGCTCGGGAGCAGCGCATGACTGCTCTTGCGGCTTCCCTTTACTTCCCCATCAGAAAGTCATTTTTCTGCAGGGAAGCAAATCTGTAGGGGACATGAATTCCGCACACATACAGCAGCACAGAATTCCCCTGGGAGTAATATACATTACAATTGAGAAAAAAAAGTGTAGATTGACATCTGGGGGTTTGCACCGATAAGTCAATCAGGATTTACCACTACTTGTAACTGAGTTAAACCCAACTCAAGCTCAGCTGGTGTGTTATTTTTGTCTACAATTAAGGGTCAGTACAGTGAGTGCTAGCCAATGACTGCTGAAACAGGACTGTTCGGCAATGGGGGGAATTTGCAAACACATCTAAGTGACTTGACAGTCTACATTCCATTTTCAAAAGTGATTTAAGTCCAGTCTATGTTAAAAGTTGAACCTTTTATTAAAAATACAGACCAGTAGAGTTAAAGCAGTACAACCCCCCCCCCCCCCCCCCCCCCCCCGTGTGAATGCAGTTATCTATGTAGTAAGTTTCCAGGACTGTCATGCTGTGAAGCAAGCTACAAGAACAGCTGAGAGCTCTTTTTGTTCAAAATATCACCAGGCTCAATTATCACTGAGTTTTTCAGTCTGTTGCTATCTGATTTTTAAGTTCTCAGCCATTCTGACTTTATGAATTACTCTAGTGGTACATCATATGGGTGTAAGGCATGTATTCTTGCCATGTCAAGAATCCAAGAGCATTGTGATATCAAAGATAACTCAGCCATAACTCTTACTCTGCAACTAATATCTGTGCTACAATTTCATTGGTTTTATAAGGGAGACTGCTCAGATGGTGGATAATTTGGACCAACTATCACTTGCACAAATCTCCCACCACAACCACTCTAGACACACAACACAACCAGCCACCCACCCAGTATACACAATAATCCTGAACAAACAGCTGCTCACCACACCGGGACGCACCCACACAAATCAACACACTGCTGCCAGCACACAGACAAAAATCAGCACAACCATCCATACCACATGACCCACACACACAATGACCACAAACATCACCCTGAAGCCTCCAATGCACATTGAGTCAGTGCGAAGGGAGAGAAAACACTACATGCACCGCTGAGACCTATTTTTGTTTAGAATACCTCCAGGCTCAGTCATCACTGAGATTTGTGGTCTGTTGTTGTCCAAGTTTTAAATTCTCAGTTGTTTTTAATTTTTTTATACAGGACTTCTAACAAATTATAAATACTAGTTTATCTTATTCCTACACATGGAATTAAACACTGTTGAACATCCCACAAGGCACCTAGTTGCATCTTCAGATGCTTAAATACACAGGTGCCAGATTCCTCCAGTCCCCAAGTGGGCTCAACCCCCCACTTCTGCACCCCACCCCGCCTCTTCCCTCCCCATCCAGTTCTGCACCCTCCCCTGAGTGTGCCCTGTCCCTGCTCCTCCCCCTTCTCCCCACAGTGCCTCCTGCAGGCCACAAAACAGCTGATTGCGATGGGTGGGAGGCACGGATCAGCAGGGCTGCCGATGGATGGGAGGCACTGGGGGGAGCTGGCTGCTGGTGGGTGCTAAGCACCCATTAATTTTTTTCTGTGGGTGCTTCAGCGCCTATGCTTAAATACCTTTAAAAATCTTGTCCTGTAGGTTGGATTCGTAAAGATATCTAGAAACCTGGCCCTAAGTCTCAGGTGGGTGCAAAAATGTTAACCTACGCCTATACAACACCAGCACCCATGGGAAATATAGGGTGTGGTCAGGGGAGGTTGGCAAGGAGGCTTGAACCAGAGAATCCCACTATCTTCAACTGGTGAGAGGACACAGCATGACTCAGGGGGGCTGTGCTTCACTAGAGCCTCAAAAACGGGTCCTCCCAATCAATATTGCCTCAGGTTTACATGCCTGGTTTCTGAGGAAGCTGGTTGTCATACAGGGCTCCCTGGGCACCAGCCACTTGAGATCAGGGCCAGGGACAGATTGGGTGAGGATGAGATGGAAAGTGCCGTTTTAGCAGCATATGGGATTTGGGGAAAAGTTTCAATTAGCAATAATCTTGCCTCGGATTAACCTCATTGGCTACGATACTGCCACTGCTGTCTTCCTATCGCCCTGATGTGAACAACAGAGGGGTGATCACCTAGAGCCACGTGGGCCTCCCTAAGGTTTGTCTTCGCTGCACATTAAGCACGGGTCTGTGGGACGCAGGCTTGTGGGCGAGTGTATCCTAGGCTGTGCTAGAGGCGCCACGCTGGATGGTGAACCCAGGGTCCGAGTGGCCAGATCCCGCTCTCACAGCCGGGCGCGCACGCCCACGCCGCACTACACAGCGCTTCTGCGGCTTGACCTGCGTCCACACTGCAACACGGCAGGGCTTGGACCCAGCCCAGACTCGGACCCGCCCCCTCAGCGCACCCCAGCCACACGGATGGGTGTGTGAGCAGCAGGGGCCTGAGTCGGAGCCAGCTCAGCACAGACCTGGGGAGGGAGGCGCCCCCCACATCCCACCGCCCTCGGGGACCGACAGGAAGGAGCCGCGATCAGGGCCAGCGGCATCCAAGGGAGCGTCCCCCACCGGCTGCTCTGGACGAGCCCCGTCCCCGCTCACCACGCCGGCGGGGAGGGGGGTCAGGCTGGCCGGGAGGGCCAGAACTTGGAAGTCGCACCGCCGCCCCGGAAGTGAACGTGTTTACTTCCGGGGGTGGGCTCCGGCGGTGGTTGCCAGGGAAGCCGGGTTGCTAGGGAGGCAGCGGTAACACGCTCCCCTTTCAGGCACCCCCAGGCCTCCGCTGCCCCCCATTTCCCCGCCCCTGGTTTCCGCAGGATGTTCATCTACCTGAGCAAAAAGGTGAGTGTCCCGGCGGCCTGTCCCAGCTGGGGGGCAGAGCCCCGCGTCGGCAGCACCGAGCCCGCCCTGCGGCCGGGGTCACAGGCCTAGCGGGAGCCGCCTCCGCTCTGAGCGGCTCCGCGGAGAGGCCGGGCCCTCTCCGCTACCCGCGGGCAGGGGCCTCTCCCCAGCGCCGCCGCCCCCTCCTCCCAAAAGCCGCAAGGGCCCGGGAGAGCTGGGATCTGATCCGCTCTAGCGCTGCCCTGGGTCCGGTCTCTTCCCTCCGGGCCCCCAGCTGCAGAGTTTCAGAGTAGCAGCCCTGTTAGTCTGTATTCGCAAAAAGAAAAGGAGGACTTGTGGCACCTTAGAGACTAACCAATTTATCTGAGCATAAGCTTTCATGAGCCACAGCTCACTTCATAGTATGCATCTGATGAAGTGAGCTGTAGCTCACGAAAGCTTATGCTCAAATAAATTGGTTAGTCTCTAAGGTGCCACAAGTCCTCCTTTTCTTTCAGCTGCAGAGTGCCGCTAAAGCTCCTGACCTGCCCGCCTCCCCGGGGTGCGGAGCCTCTTCCCGGCAACCCCCCCCTCGCAGCTGAGCCCTGTCGAGCAGCGGTGCCAGGCTGCTGGGCAGACTCGGACCGATTTTAAGGCCAGACGGGCCATGACACTGGCCTAGTCTGGCTTCCAGGCTGACCTGAGGCAGAGACCCGTAATTTCTGCATCAAGCCCGCACTCTGTTAGAGCTAGTGCATGGCGCTGAGCACTGAAGAGATGTGGAGACTGGAGCCCCTATATTGCCTTCCTTAGGCACCCTAGAGAGATCCCTGTAAGTCCAAGATGAGCAAATCCCCAGTGTCCTTATCCATTTCTCCCCTAGTGTTTCCCTCCCAATCAGAGCAGTTGGTGCAAAAGATAAATAAGTGGACCCCTACGTTAGATGTTTTTTAAAAAATGTCCTATTTTTATTGATTATTACTGTTAGACTTCCCCTTCTCTATATTTGATTCCCTTGGTTTGTTTATCTTTGTATAATTTTATGTGAATGGCCATTACTGTATTCTATCAACTTTTAATTGTAGTCATGTGCTTACAATTCTGATAAGTTGCTGGAGGAATTTATATTATGATGCACAGTAACCCAAGTGTATTTGCTTAGTGTTTGTGGTTGGGATATTTTCAAAATAAGATGTTGTTATTGATCAATTCAAATGAAAAATATTTCTTTCTTACAGATTGCAATTCCTGGTAACATTCGGCTAAGATGTATATCTTGGAACAAGGACCAAGGTTTCATAGCATGTGGTGGAGAAGATGGATTGTTGAAAGTTTTAAAATTAGAAACACAGACAGGTAAATGAAATTTTGGAGCAAAATCCACCAGGTCTCTGAGCACTTAAAGTGGTACTCTTCTTTGAAAGTGACTTTGAATATGATATTGTGGGTAGGGCTGTCAAGCAATTAAAAATTAATTGTGATTAATTCCACTGTTAATAATAGAATACCAATTATTTAAATATTTTTGGATGTTTTCTACATTTTCAAATATATTGATTTCAATTACAACGCAGAATACAAAGCCAAGACTATAACAGGGTTCAAAAAAGAACTAGATAAATTCATGGAGGATAGGTCCATCAATGGCTATTAGCCAGGATGGGCAAGGATGGTGTCCCTAACCTGTTTGCTAGAAGCTGGGAATAGGCAACAGGGGATGGATCACTTGATGATTACCTGTTCTGTTAATTCCCTCTGGGGCACCTGGCATTGGCCACTGTCAGAAGATAGGATACTGGGCTAGATGGACCTTTGGTCTGACCCCTTGTGGCCATTCTTATGTTCTTAAAGTATACAGTGCTCACTTTGTATTTATTTTTTATTACAAATATTTGCACTGTAAAAAAGAAACAAAAGAAATACCTAATACAATTACTGTAGCGCAATCTCTTTATCATGAAAGTTGAACTTACAAGTGTAGAATTATGTAAAAAAATAAAAATACCTGCACTCAAAAATAAAACAATATAAAACTTTAGAGCCTACAAGTTCACTTAGTTCTACTTCTTGTTCAGCCAATTGCTCAGACGAACAAGTTTGTTTATATTTGCGGGAGATAATGTTGCTTGCTTCTTGTTTACAATGTCACCTGAAAGTGAGAACAGGCATTCACATGGCACTGTTGTAGCTAGCGTTGCAAGATATTTACATGCCAGATGCACTAAAGATTCGTATGTCCCTTCATGCTTCAAACACCATTCCAGAGAACATGCATCCATGCTGATGATGGATTCTGCTAGATAACAATCCAAAGCAGTGCGGAACGACGCATATTCTACTCCTGGGGGAATTCTGCGCCACAAAATTAAAAATTCTGTTCACAGTATTTTAAAATTCTGCATATTTTATTTGTCAAAATAACACAATATAATCACACCAGTTTCAATTATTTTTAGTCATTTATTTCAAAATATCTGTCAGCAAGTATGTCTGTAAGAATACAGACAACAAAAAAGATTCAGGAAATGCTTTTTGACAAATAGATTCCTTACTAGGCATATTAATACAGAACTCTGAGTAATAATTCATTGAAACTACAATAAAGAACTGTATTTCCCGCACCCCTCAGAAGCAGGAGGAGCTGAAGGAGAGGGAAGTAAATTGCTGGGAAGGAGCCTAGGTGTGAACTTGGAGGGTTGTTGGGTATGGGTGGGAAAAGTGTGGAACCAATTTTTTGGAGGGGTGGGGAGGGATTGTTAGGGAGCTTCCGCTATGCAGATCCTGGCTGACCCCTAGCCTCTCCCATTCAGTCAGGCACATCTGCCCATGTCCCTGTGTCTCCTTGCACCCCCTTGTGTCCTTGCACCCCTGTCCATATGTCCCCCCACCCCCACTCAGACACCCACTCCCCTCATCCCCATGTGGCCCTGCGTCCTTCCTCCTGTCCCCATGTGGCTCTGTACCTCCTCCCCCATCCCCATGTGTCTCTGTGCCCCACCCAGCACATCCCTGTCTCTATGTGTCCCTGTATCTTCTCCCCCTGTCTCCATGTGTCTCTATGTCCCCACCCAGCCACTTCCTTGTCCCTATGTAGCTCTGCACCCTTCCCCCATCACTGTGTGGCCCTGCACCTCCTTCTCCCTGTGGCCCTGTGCCTCCACTCCCATTGAGCTGCTGCTCCAGTCTGTCCTCCCCCACTAGCCCTTATGATCCCCTGTCTGACCCCCCCCAGCACCCTACGCTGTCTGTCTCCCAATAGCCTCTGTGTCCTGACCTGGCTTGACAGGTGCTGCAAAGAAGGCAGGCTCTTTCTCTCCCCTGGCTGTCTGGGAGCTGCTGCTGTTCTTGCGCCACAGCACAGTCTGGTGGGCAAAAGGTGGAACTGCAGCAACATTTCGGCAAAAGCTTTTTTCTGCGCAAAAATTTTAAAATACTCATGGGTCATCAATTATGCACGTGCGCAGAAGCGCAGAATTCCCCCAGGAGCAGGGCTGGCTCTAAGCACCAGCAAAGCAAGCAGGTGCTTGGGGCGGCACATTTCTAGGGCGGCATTCTGGCGCCGGCCATGCCGCCCCTAGAAATGTGCCCCAGCTCGCCTTCGCCTCCTCCCCTGAGCACGCTGCTGCCGCTCTGCTTCTCCCCCCTCCCTCCCAGGCTTGCTGTGCGCGAAACAGCTGTTTTGCATTGCAAGCCTGGGAGGGAGGGAGGAGAAGCTGAGCAGCAGCGTGCTTGGGGGAGGCGGCGGTGGTGGAGCGGAGATCAGCTGGGGCGGGGAGCGGTTCCTCTCTCCCCCCCCGTTGCTTCCTGTGCTCCCCCCTGCCCTCACTCACCTCCTCTCCGCCTGCTCCCCTGAACGCGCTCCCTCTTCCTTGCCTGAGAGGAAGGGGGGAGAAGCGGAGCTGCAGCGTGTTCAGGGGAGCAGGCGGAGTGGAGGTGAGCTGGGGCAGGGAGTTGCGAGGGGGGGAGCTGCAGGAAGCAGTGGAGGGGGAATGTGGCACGCCCGGAGGAGGAGGCGGGGCCAGGGATTTGGGGAAGGGTTTGGGAAGGGGCAGAGTTGAGGCGGGGGTGGAGGGGGCACAAAAAAAAGCAGGGGCGGCCAAAAATTTTTTTGCTTGGGGGCTGCAAAGATCTTAGAGCCAGCCCTGCCCAGTAGTAATATTCATTTTCATCATCTGAGTTAGATGCTATCAGCAGAAGGTTGATTTTCTTTTTTGGTGGTTCATGTTCTGTAGTTTCCACATCAGAGTGTTGCTCTTTTAAGACTTCTGAAAGCGTGCCTCACACCTCATTCCTCTCAGATTTTTGGAAGGCACTTCAGATTCTTTAACCTTGGGTTGAGTGCTGTAGCTACCTTTAGAAATTTCACATTGGTACCTTCTTTGCATTTTGTCAAATCTGCAGTGAAAGTGTTCATAGAATCATAGAATATCAGGGTTGGAAGGGACCTCAGGAGGTCATCTAGTCCAACCCCCTGCTCAAAGCAGGACCAATCCCCAACTAAATCATCCCAGCCAGGGCTTTGTCAAGCCTGACCTTAAAAATATCTAAGGAAGGAGATTCCACCACCTCCCTAGGTAACGCATTCCAGTGTTTCACCACCCTCCTAGTGAAAAAGTTTTTCCTAATATCCAACCTAAACCTCCCCCACTGCAACTTGAGACCATTACTCCTTGTTCTGTCATCAGCTACCACTGAGACCACCATCATCCTCTTTGGAACCCCCTTTCAGGTAGTTGAAAGCAGCTATCAAATCCCCCCTCATTCTTCTCTTCCGCAGACTAAACGATCCCAGTTCCCTCAGCCTCTCCTCATAAGTCATGTGTTCCAGTCCCCTAATCATTTTTGTTGCCCTCTGCTGGACTCTTTCCAATTTTTCCGCATCCTTCTTGTAGTGTGGTGCCCAAAACTGGACACAGTACTCCAGATGAGGCCTCACCAATGTTGAATAGAGGGGACCGATCATGTCCCTTGATCTGCTGGCAATGCCCCTACGTATACATTCCAAAATGCCATTGGCCTTCTTGGCAACAAGGGCACACTGTTGACTCATATCCAGCTTCTCGTCCACTGTAACCCCTAGGTCCTTTTCTGCAGAACTGCTGCTAAGCCATTCGGTCCCTAGTCTGTAGCGGTGCATGGAATTCTTCTATCCTAAGTGCAGGACTCTGCACTTGTCCTTGTTGAACCTCATCAGATTTCTTTTGGCCCAATCCTCTAATTTGTCTAGGGCCCTCTGTGTCCTATCCCTACCCTCCAGCGTATCTACCTCTCCTCCCAGTTTAGTGTCATCTGCAAACTTGCTGAGGGTGCAATCCACGCCATCCTCCAGATCATTTATGAAGATATTGAACAAAACCGGCCTGAGGACCGACCCTTGGGGCACTCCACTTGATACCGGCTGCCAACTAGACATGGAGCCATTGATCACTACCCGTTGAGCCCGACAATCTAGCCAACTTTCTATCCACCTTATAGTCCATTCATCCAGCCCATACTTCTTTAACTTGCTGGCAAGAATACTGTGGGAGACAGTGTCAAAAGCTTTGCTAAAGTCAAGGAACAACACGTCCACCGCTTTCCCCTCATCCACAGAGCCAGTTATCTCGTCATATCTCGTGTTCTTAAAACAAACAACATGTGCTGGATCATCATCCGAGTCTGCTATAACATGAAATATATGGTAGAATGTGGGTAAAACACAGAGCAGGAGACATACAATTCTCCCCCAAGGAGTTCAGTCACAAATTTAATTAACACGTTATTTTTTAAACGAGCATCATCAGCAGGAAGCATGTCTTCTGGAATGGTGGTCGAAGCATGAAGGGATATATGAATGTTTAGCATACGTGGCACATAAATATCTTGCAACGACAGCTACAAAAGTGCTATGCGAACGCCTGTTCTCACTTTCAGGTGAGATTGTAAATAAGAAGTGGGCAGCATTATCTCCCATAAATGTAAACAGACTTGTTTGTCTTAGCAACTGGCTGAAAAAGAAGTAGAACTGAGTGGACTTGTTGGCTCTAAATTTTTACATTGTTTTGTTTTTGAGTGCAGTTATGTAACAAAAAAAATCTATATTTGTAAGTTGCAGTTTCATGATAAAGAGATTGCACTGCAGTACTTGTATGAGGTGAATTGAGATACAGTTTCCTTTGTGTATCATTTTTATGGTGCAAATATTTGTAATACAAATATAAAGTGAGCACTGTACACTTTATATTTTGTGTTGTAATGGAAATCAATATATTTGAAAATATAGACAATCATCCATAAATATTTAATACATTTCAAATGGTTTTCTATTATTGTTTAACAGTTCAATTAAAACTACAATTAATCGTGATTAATTTTTTTGAGTTAATAGTTAACTGCAATTAATTGACAGCCCTAATTGTGGGTTTCCATAAAGACTCTGAAAACACACACACACACACATTAGATTTATAGAGTAAAAGGATGCCGTTTTTACAGTCATATTAGTTAATGTCATTGTCGCTTAAAATCATACTTTAAAAAATGCAATCTAATTTATTTCAATCATATGCCTATCTCAGTGCATTTTTGTCTGATCAGTATCTGTCATCTAGATCTAAATTCCTTGAAACAGAGACTGTGGGTAGAATTTCCAAAAATGCTTAAGCCTCAGATCCACAAAGGTAATTAGGTGCCTAAGGCCCATTTTTAGGCATCACTGTGATCCACCAAACCTCCACTGGGCTACCGCCTAACGTTGTAGGGATAACCTCACTTGGCACCTAAATATCTCTTGTAAAAGTTCGCTAGGCACCTAAGGGCTGGTCTTCACTACGGGGAGATCAACACTTCTGCAGTCGATGCAGGAGAGGTCAATTTAGTTAGTCTAGTGAAGACCTGCTAAATCAACGGCAGAGCTCTCTCCGGTAGAGTAAGGGAAGGGAAGTTGACCGGAGAATGCCTCCCGTTGATGCAGTGCAGAGAAGACACCGGGATAAGTCGACCTAAGCTACGTCGACTCCAGCTACGTTATTTATGTAGCTGTAGTAGTGTAACTTAGGTAGACTTACCCCAGTAGTGAAGACAAGCCCCAAGTTTCAGCCTCTGAGCATGGGCACTGCACCCTCACTCTTGGTGTCTGCCTCCTATGTCCCACCTAGGCCCCAGTATGATCTACTAACTGGGGGAAGATAGATGGAGGAGTGCCTGTCGGGCCTGACCCAGTAAGTATACTCGGAGGCTCCCTTGCTCTGCGAAGCAGCCAGTAGGGAGAAGGAGTCCTTCCCTTATAACCTTTAGCTCAGTGGTTACTGTATTTCCCTAAGATATAGGAGATCTCCAGTTCAATTCACCTCTCTGATTAGAAGAGATTTGAACAAGGATCTCCCACCTCTCAGATGAGTGCCCTAGCCACTGGAGTATGGGATATTCTGTTGCAGGTCTCTCTCCAGTTGAAGTTGTTCCACTTTAATTAAATAATTGAATAATTAAATATTAATTAGGTCAGAGAGGGTGACAGCCAGTGTATATAGCCCAGTGGTTAGGGCTAACGGTTGTAAAGAAGGCTCTCCTCTCGCCCCTGCCCCCAGCTGTTTTGTGTGGATTTTAATACCTGCCTAACTCTGTCTTGCAAGAAGTGACTTAGGTACCTAAACTATCTGATTCTAGGAGAGGGTTTCCCAGTCGCGAATCACAAGAGGAGATAGGTGCCTCCTTCAGCTCTGATTGAGGCACCAACATCCAAAAGAGGGATGGGGCTTGGAACTCACCCGTCTCATTGGCATCTCCCATTGACTAACTTCTGACCTCCGGTGTCCGTGCCTTCTCGGGGCGGGACAGCTTGCATGCTCCAACCATCCCCAGAGTCTGTGTCTGCGGGGGATTTTTGCTCCTAGTAGGTTCAACCATGCCAGATTGGTCTGTGGGGAAGGGGCCAAACAAAACAGACACCCTGGTTCTCCAGGTTGAGGGTTAGGCTAACAACCCTGTCCCATAAAAAACAAAATATGTTACGGAAACAGCAATGGATAAATCAACCATTACTGTGCGTGATGGTCTTCAGGAGTCAATGACCCACATGACTGCCAGTGGTGAAAGCTGAAAGCAAGCCACTCGCATGAAGGCTGAAGTGCTCAACACCAAGACAAAAACCAAACTTGGTTTTTGGAATGTACGAACAATGTACGAAACAGGGAAGCTAGCTCAGGTCACAGCAGAGATGAGATGCTACAGCATACACATCCTGGGTATCTGCGAGAGCAGACGGATGGAATCAGGAAGATTAACAGCCTCGGGAGAAATTTTGCTGTATTCTGGACGGGATGATGAACAACATCCTTTTGAAGAGAGTGGAGCATTCCCTGCCTGAATGGAAGTCCATTAGCAGCAGACTAATGAGAGCCAGACTGAAAGGGAAACACAATAATATCCCCCAATTCAGTGCTACGCTGCAACAAATGACAGTGATGAAGAAGTAAAGGACAAATTCTACCTTACATTGCAGGAGGAGTTAGAGAGAGTACCATGCCACGACCTAATTATCATCGTGGGAGACCTGAATGCCAAGGTCGGTAAGGACAACACAAACAATGACAGAGCAATGGGAAGACGTGGGTGTGGCACCATGAATGAAAATGGAGAGAGCTTGTTGATTTCTGCAATATGAATGACCTAGTCATTGGCGGAACCCTATTTCAACATTGTAAAATTCACAAGCTGATATCGTGTTCTCCAAATGGCAGAGATAAGAACCAGATTGACCATATGATGGTCAATGGCAAATGGAGACGCTCCCTGACCAATGTGAAAGTGAGAAGAAGTGCAGATGTTGGCAGCGACCACCACCTTGTGATAGCCTCCATCAAGCCAAAACTGAGAAGCGTGGGCCTACCAAACAAGGGACATAGATGTGACATTGACAAGTTAAAGTCCCCTGAAATACCGAAATCCTTCGTTCTGCAGTTAAAGAGCAGGTTTCAGGCACTTACAGACCTTGATGCAGAGGAGGGGAATGCAGATGAGGATATCAACAAGAAGTGGGACATAGTAACAGCAATTTATAAACAGAGCAGTGAAGCCTGTCTAGGCTACAAGCAGTTGAGAAGAAAGGATTGGATTACACCTGGCACATGGAATACAATAGAAACCAGACGAGCCCTGAAGAAAAAAGTTTTAGACACAAAATCCCAGAAGTTAAAGGACAAATGCCACGAGCAGTATAGCAAGGCACACTGGGAGGTCAAATGCCTTGTGAGAGTGAACAAACGACATTATATGGATAATCTGGCAACACAAGCAGAGGATGCAGCTGCTCGTGGTGAACAAGGAACCAGCTACAAAATGACGTGGCTTATTAGTGGTAAACAGCAGACACCAACAAACACTCTCAGCAGGGACAAAGAAGGCCACCTACTAACAACAGAAACGTAACAAGAAATGCACTGGATAGCATATTTAAAACAATTGCTGAACAGGGAGCCACCTAAAGAGGAAGCAAACATCCCGGAGGCAGAAGAAGATCTTGATATGAACAGAGACACTCCAACTAAGGAAGAGATCATTCAAGCCATCAAATTCTTAAAAAATGGAAAAGTTCCTGGCAAGGATAACTTTAATGCAGAATTGTTCAATGTGTCATCCCTGAGTTAGCAGCATCTAACCTGGCCCCTCTGTTTACATCAGTCTGGGAAAGGGAAAAAGTGGCAGATGAGTGGACCAATGGGGTTATAGTGAAGATTCCAAAGAAAGGAACTCTCAGTGATTGTAATAACTAGCATGGTATCACACTTTTATCTGTGCCAAGCAAAGTATTGTGTAAAATCATAGTCCAGCATATATCAGAGGCAGTTGATAACGTTCTCAGAAAACAGCAAGCCATTTTTTGGAAAGGCTATGAAACATAATAGAACAGTGCTTAGAATGGCAACGGCAACTCTACATAAACTTCATAGATTTTGAGAAGGCTTTTGATAGCATTCACAGGACCAGCCTATGGCACATTCTGCGAGCATATGGAATCCCTCTCCATATAATCAACATTATTAAAAGCTTTCATTTCAACTTTATACGCAGTGTTGATCACAGGGTGCTCAGTTTTGAAGTCAAAACAGGAGTACGTCAGGGGTGTGTCATGTCTGCAATCCTCTTCAACATTGCCGTTGACTGGGTAATGCAGTGTACAACAGAAGACATGCCAACAGGCATTAAATGGACACCCTTCTCATCCCTTGAAGACCTGGACTTTGCAGATGATGTTGCTCTCCTATCACACATCCAACACCATATACGAGAAAAAACAACTCCACTCAATGCATTCAGCCAGCAAATTGGACTGAAAATCAGCTGCAATAAGACATATATCATGACCTTTAATATTTTTCACCATCACCATTACGGATAGAGGATTATGTTCCCACCAATGTAGAAACATTCACATACTTGGGCAGCACCATTAGCCAGGATGGTGGAACAAGCCAGAACATCCGAAACAAAATCAATAAAGCCAGGAACAGCTTTAGGAGCTTAAATACAGCCTGGAAATCATCAAAATGCAACACCAAAAACAAACTCAAGATTTATCAGGGCTGCATACTTTCAGCATTACTTTATAGTGCAGAATGCTGGGGAATGAGAAAGTAAGACATGTCCAAAATTCATTCCATACAGCCTGCCTCAGAAAAATCCTCCGTATCTTTTAGCCCAGAACAATGTCAAACCAAGATCTATTGACACAGTGCAGCCAAGAGGATATGAGCACCATCATTGCCAGGAGGCGGTGGAGATGGATCGGCCATGTGCTTCGGATGGAAACTGATTCCATCACCAGAATAGCAATAAGATGGACACCTGAAGGCAAGCGAAAATGAGGCCATCCGAAAACAACATGGTAAAGAGCTGTGGAAGCCGAGCTGCAAAACCTGGGGCACAGCTGGGGAACCCCTGAAAGACTTGCCAAAAACAGACAGGAGTGGATGAGCTTCGTTGCTGCCCTAAATGCCAGAGGCATAATGGGAACATGATGATGATTGATTGATTGACTAACTTAGGTGCCCCTCCCTCCCCAGTGTGCTGGATTTTGTGGATTGTATTCTAAGGTACCTGTCTCTATCCATTCATTATATAGGGAGTCTGGGCACCTAACTAAGGCTTTGTGGATCCCATTGTTGTTCCAGTGATTTTTCTAGGTCCCTAATAGTTAGGTATTGGGACACTCAGCCTTGCAATGTCTAAGCCTCTTTGTGGATCCAGGCCCATCTATGCTGGAACTAAGGGTGATGGGGCTGCTACCACACCCCCTGATTTGAGGTAGTTTCCATTATATACAGCATTTACAATTTGGTTCAATGGCTCTCAGCAGCCCCACTATAAAAATTTGTTCCAGCCTTACTGTCCAGGCCTAAGTAATGTCAGAGAAATCTGTTAAACAGTTTGAGAGTTCATTTTTAAATAAATATGTTAGTCAAATTTTTATTTATTTGTTAAGCGCCAATTCCCAACCCTTGTCAATGAGATTTTGCTCCTAATCCATTTAGGATTTACTTTTAAAAATCCTACCCAATGTCTATTTATATTCTGTACTAGTGCAGTTCTGAGCACATGGTTGGTGCTTAACAAATAATTAATAATATGACATTTATTTTGAAATGAATTCTCAAACTGTTAGGTTGATTTCTCTCAGATATGAACTCAATCCAGGTAGCTCACTCTTTTTAAACTGAATGAATATTGACTGCTGGCCAGCATGTTGCTATTTAAATATGAACTGTAGCGTGAGGAGTAAAGGTTATGCATATATATTTGTAAGTCATATATGCAATTTATGTTGCTCTGATTATTGTTAATCATTCTTCTGTTATACAGTGGAGCCTAGGGAGCAGGCTCAGTGCATTTTACAAGTTAAGATAAGTAAATTTTAGGAAAGGGAAATAATAAGGCTTTTTCAAGTTCTTGTGCTTTTTCAAATGGAAAATAAACAAAGGGAGTTGGCTTTGGTTTCTCTTCAAGCCTCTGGATTCTGATGAGAGTCTGAGCTTGGGGAGCAGTTGGGGCGAGTGCAGATGCAGCTAACAAACTGAGATGTAGATAGAGAATGGTCCACATCTTGCAATACTTTCTTCTGAGAGTAGTTTTATTGAAGTCAATGGGATTGACCACATGAGTTAGGATTGCAAGATCTGATTCCAAATGTACAAGTTGATGTATTTCATTTATTACAAACAGTTTTTATAATATTATTTTATTTTTGTTTAGATGAAGCTAAATTAAAGGGACTTGCAGCTCCTAGCAATCTTTCAATGAATCAGACCCTTGAAGGTCACAGTGGTAAGAGTTACATTATGCTACTCTGTCATCTTCTGTTTAATACTAAAAAAGCTAAAGGTTGGAGTAAAAATACAAGCTGTTAATATTCTTTTATAAAATTGATAAAATAATTTTATTGTTGTGTCTTTTCCTATTATAAGACTGGAATAGAGATTGCCAACATAAATTACCATAAATGTAATGGCTTGGCCATCTACTATTACTAATTAATCCAAGGAAATAAGTATTTAAATGGGCTCCTATCACCTGGCATGGCAGTTTTCAGTTTACATATATGTACATCATACAAATAGGGTTTGTAGTTGCTGTAGGGCAGGGGTGAAGAACGGTGGAATGGCAAAATTTCAGTGCCGAGAGAATGATCATAAGGAAATTGGAAGCACAAGAGAGTACTCTTTGAACTGTTCCATTAGAAAGGGTCATGGACCATGGAAGGTGGAATTTGAAGAGTCATGGGGTCTACTACGTACGCTTAAGAGAAAGAGAGGCTGTTTTAGTTTATTAAGATAACATTGGAGAATAGACTTTTGCTCATTGTGAATATTTGGAAGTGAGGCCTGTTAGATGTTTGGTATTTGAGGGCCATATTTGAATGTGATGGAAGAGATCAATTTTGAGAAAGATAGGTGGAAATCCCAGTATGCTGTGGAAGATTAGAAGGGTGATATCTTTGATTCTGAAACAGACCGGAAGTTGATATGCAGTGTTGTAGCCGTCTTGGTCCCAGGATATTAGATATCAGCAGATATTTCTGAGGATGAGCGTGACCTGGGTCTAGCTGAGGAGATAAGCAGCCACTGTTTGTTAAATTCGAAATTTGCAAGTTAGGGAATTTTGTTAGTCAAGGTAAGAGGAAATGAAGGCATGACAAATTTTTGACTGAGAAGTGGCCTCGTTAATTTCTAATATGGATTCAATATAATAGTCTGCTTCATAGACCTAGGAAATTTGGGAAGTAAATAAAATTTTGAGGTCAATCAAGCACCTGTATTTCTGAGAGTAGGAGTAATTGTGAGATTTGTGTGTCAGATGGAGTAGTGGTGTGCAGGATGTCCTTTATAATAAGGAGGGAGATTTTCAAAGGCACAAATGGCAATTGGGCCCTTAACTGCCACTTATAACTTTGAAAATCTCCCCCTAGTAGAATGCCAATTATTAGATCTGTTGACCTGAAGAAAGCTATAATGACCCAGGAGTTGATGAGGGTAAGAAACAGAGAAGAGGACAGAAACCAGGAATGAATACAGATTATTCTCATAGAAGTAATATCTAAGGTTGCATTTGGAGAGACTGTGACTGAAGGGAGTAAAATAGATGAAGAGGTGGGGGCAATGCAGTAGAGGTCTGTGGAAAGAAGAACGTTTATTGCCAGTCACAAAAAAGAGTGGCTGAAAAAGCAGAATCAAAATCAGCAGAGCCAGGAGATTCCATAAAAGTGTGATTGAAAATTTAAAAAGGATGTAATAATCTTTATTATCTTAGACCATTTCCTGATTAGTATAAAAAGTGAATTTTATATAATTTTCCAGGTTCTGTGCAAGTGGTGACCTGGAATGAACAGTATCAAAAGCTAACTACCAGTGATCAAAATGGGCTCATCATTGTGTGGATGTTGTATAAAGGTATTGTCTGGGACAAGTCTGAGATTGGGTAATATACCATAGTGGGTGATTTTGAGATTGAATAATGTGTGTCTGTAGACTTTAATTGCAGGTTACAAAGCTCAAAGTAGGTGTAAGGTATGTTTGAAGTTCTTAGTTTACAAGCGTTTAATAACCGGGCTTAATTGTACACATTTTCCATCGTGTAATCCCGTATAAAGAATGAAGTCATCCTTCCAGAACTGCCTTAAGAAAAGAGCTCAGTTTTCAAGTGTTTTTGTTCAACAGCAAAGAATTGAAACCTTATTATTCACTTTTCTCAATAGCCAAACAAACATTTTCATATTTGCAGAAAACCTGTTGAACTATACAAAGAATATACAATAGAATGGTTTAGGTTTAGTCTTAGATATTAATATTGAATAATTCTTTGTGCTATAACAGTAAATGCAGAAAAGATACACTCTAGTGGACGTGTTAGGCCTTAGAGACCTTGCCTAGAGCAAGAGATTATAGAGTAAATTTTTCTACAGAATCTAGAATTATTCCATGAATTTATTGCATTGTCATAACTAAGTAGTGTATAATTTATAGTATTCATCTTCTGTGTTTTAATATTTGAGCTGTTAAAAACATATGCATCAGCACAATTTAAAAATACATCAATTGTAGGAGTCCACCAATTATCACAAGCAACCGTATCAAAACAAACCAATGAACACATATATAGTTGGAGAGAAAGAGAGAAAAAATCTTTGTTAAAGAACAGAGTCCTTTGTCAAATTACTAGAGAAATAGAGAGATATTTCAGTTCTCCATCTTGGATGCGTCAAATCAGGTGGTTTACTTTGCTTAGAATTAATTGTACTGTTATAGCAGAATCATGTATATCAGTGCCAGAAAATACTCATTAGGTCATTTAGTTCATTACCCTGTCAAAGAAAATTGTTTCCTATAGTGTGTTGTTTATGTATTGTCTATTAAATGTCTTAAGCAGTAGAGTTTTCACTACTTCCCTTGGAAAACCTATTCCATGATCTAATAGCTCTGACTCTAGGTAAATTTTTAGTTATTCACAGTTATTTTAAAAAGACATCCTACATTTTCTCTTTTCTTAACTTGATCACTTTACTTCTTTGGACCACCCTTACTAATTCTCCATCCTTGGTGTCTGCACTTTCTAATATTTGTTGTTTTGTAATGATGCCTTTACACTTCCTGTTGTTGTCATTTGGCTGACCTGTACATCTTAACAAGTCAAGCCCTCCAACACCTGTTCTCTGAATTTCATTCTATGTGTCAATATCTTTTTGGAACTGAGCTGCTACGCCTCAACACAGTGGACGCTGCAGTGATTGGTGGCTTATATGTGCCTATATAGTTTCCAAGAGCTGCCTCACCAATGTTTTACAGAAAGGGAACCATAGCCTCTCTTTTCTGTTTTAGATCACTTCTGTGTGTGCAGCCCAATGCTACGTTGGTCTTTTTTTATTGCCATATCACATAGCAAAGTTGTACCTAATTTTCTGTCAAGTCTCAGCTCAGGTCTTGTTCTTCATTACTGTTTCACAAGTTTCTCCCTTTTGCTGAATATCTGTATTTCAGATAAACAGAATCTAATTTTATTTCCTGATTATATTTATAACCTCTCTGTATTCCTTTGTATTCCTTTGTTCTTCTTTCTTGTGTTTGTAACACTTGTCAAAGTTACTATCATTTGTGAATGTCGTTATCATGCTATTTGCAGTTTTTTGTAATGTGACATTTAATGATTAGCCGGATCTGAGTATATCTTGGGTTACTTCTAATAACCACAGTTCACTTAAAGGATTGAAAAGTGAAAGGTACAACTGAAATCCATTCTCTGATCACAGGTGCTTGGTATGAGGAGATGATCAACAATAGAAATAAATCTGTTGTTCGAAGTATGAGCTGGAATGCTGATGGACAAAAGATTTGTATTGTGTACGAAGATGGGGCTGTGATTGTTGGTTCAGTGGATGGTAAAGTTGTTATTATTATCTGTTATTTGTCTTATCATAGCACCTATGATTCTTAATTGTGAAGCAGGACCGCAATGTGCTACATGCTGTACAACCACAGAACAAAAAATATGGACCCTGCCCCAATGAGTTTATAAGCTAAGTATAAGACAAGAGACAACAGATGGTTACAGGCAGATGAGACAATATTGGTCACCTTGATAGTCTCAGCACACCAGCTGCCTAACTTTCCAAGTTTTTTGTGGTCGTCAGAGCAAAGGAGGCTTTAAAGGAGGGATTTGAAGAAGGATAATGCATTAGTTTTGCACATGTCTATGTGGTGCTCCTCCCAAGCTAACGGGTAGCATAGAAGACTGCACTAAGGTGATTGTTTGAAAATTTAAGAAGTAGGTTATGGAGGCTGTCATCGTGGGTTTATCACAGGCTGGATTATCTGTTTTGTTAACTAATGTGGTGTTCTGGAGATTTGGGTAGCTTTCACTCTCAGTAATTCTGTTTAGAAAACTTATATAAGCCAAATTAAGATACTCCAATTGGAGTGAATGTCTGGTTTTCCATGTATGGCAAGAGTGATGATATAGCTGTGGTTCTTAAAGCATATTTATTCTAAGAACTTATTTTCAGGCACTTGTAACTTTTTCCAAGAAAAAGATTACCCTTCATGCAAAAATGTCTGTTCCTTGTTCTCAAGCCAGTGGTGACTTTTCTTTTTGAAGTCTGATAACATTCCATTCAGCTTAAGTTACCCGAATATGGAAAAATTATGTTTTTTTCATACTTTTTACACACCATTTTTTTGCGTAAGGATAACCTGAATGTTTAATTTGAAAAGTTCAAAATTTGCACAGTTATAGTAACTGAGAAATGAATGTTTTGCTAAGTTCTGGAAAAATTGGTTGAGAAGTAAAGAATTGATAAAGTGTGAAAATAGCATGTGCCAAACTCTTCATTTTCCTTACTAATTCAAACCTGTACTGTGAGTAGTTTTCCATATGCATGTATCATATCTGGATATTCATATACTGAAATAAACAAAAAGTAGGTTATGTGAATGCACAATCCCATGTAATTGAAATTAAAGGCATGACATGCATATTGCTCACTGTTTATTTTTCTTTATTTAAAAAAAAAAACCCACAGCCAAACTCTCTGTTTGGTGTGTCATTATGTCTGAGATTTTACTTTTGCAAAACTTGAGAAATACAAGGTTATGTTTCCCACAGTAACTGACTACAAAACTTTCTGCCTCAATATATACATCACTGAATTAGTTACTGTGGAAATTGTAACTTTGAATTTCTTTATCTGTTTATGTAGTTTCTTGTGTCTGAGTAATCTTTCCAGTTCTCTGGTATGTTTCTTAAGTTTAATAATTTTCTTTTATAGGTAATCGTATTTGGGGGAAAGATTTGAAAGGTTCACAACTGTGCCATGTAGCATGGTCCTCAGATAGCAAAATTCTACTCTTTGGAATGGCAAATGGAGAAATTCATATTTATGACAACCAAGGGAATTTTATTGTAAGTTCAGAGTTATGTACTGTACAGTATATGTGTCAACTATCTCTAATTTTTTAATGTAAAACTGTAGATCACAAGTTAAAACAGACATACTTTACAAGTAGTAGCTATAATCTTTTATTAATTTGATGGTTTTGAATCTTCAGAATTACGCAAGGTCCTACGTGAAGACTTCTTATTCTGATTTTATGCAGGTTTTTACATTATCAAGTTTTCTAATGTAGATATTCTGATAACATTTAAATACACCATCATTCCGAGCAGCTAAATGAACGTAACATCAATTAAAACATTCTTTGCCTTGCAATCCATTTTTAAAAGAGAAATTTGAAAACATTTATGTACATGCTAGGTAAATGAAATGAAGCTAATGCATCATTGGTACTAATACTAACATATCTTAGGCATCAAACAGGCCTTCATTTTTCCACCATGGCTGTCTAACAGTGAGACAGAATTTTAGTATATTAAATTAGAGCTCTTAAAAGAATTACATCTCATCAGCAAGTCCTTGAGGGAAAGTGTGTGTATACTATTGGTTTATGTTTCTGTCAGTGTGTATTTTACTTGCCATTGTTTAGTTTGATCTTCCAGTTATGTGGAGTACAGGAATAGCTGTTTGAAAATACTTAACAGTAGTAAAGCGCCAACTTTACAAAAACATAGACTTCATTTTTTGATACGATTGGACTGTGTACCATTACATTTTAGGCAACAACACAGTACAGAAGAATCCTCTAATTGTCCATCCTGATGGACAGCCTATTGCCATAATTAAGTGGGGGTATCAATTAAGAGAAGAGGCCATTTTAAAAAAAGTTCCAAAAGACTTAAAATAATTCTTCTGTAGACAAAATATATATTCCTTTTATTTCAATTTTCTTTTAAAAAAACTGATAACTACAAGAGGTCAGATGCAAATAGATGAAAAAGCAGTAGCTTTGAAAGAAGGGATTGGTAAATATCTACTACCCCTTTATCAGTCTCTAGCCCTATTACCATTTTTGAGTGTTTAAAAGTTGGTAACATTCTTTGTGTCCTCACTATGCAATTTTAAAACTCTCTGATAACTATTTTGGAGAACTGTGTTCAAATCCAGCTGGGATCTAGTCTCAAACATGGTTCTGGCTTAGCATTGTTTAGCATCTGTTACTCAAACAAGGCCTCTTATCTTGTTTATGGAGCAATAATGTGGAGTATGCGCTAAACCATTTTCAAAATCAGTGTAGCTTTTTGATAGTGTAGAAAAGGTATTAAACAATTCCAGATGTTTTGAGTCTTTTTCTTGTACAGTACTTTATTACTGAAAGTTCATGTTGTTCAGAGTGTGGGGGAAGGGTGAGCCTGGGTGACACTTGAAAACATGCTGTCATAGTGGATTACAAATATATAAAAATCTTAGCTTTTTCCAGTTCTCTCTTGAATTACTTTGTAAGTACATTTCTATTTTATAAAACTTAACATCTGCAAACTTTAAACAAATGGGGGGCCTTTTGTAGAGCTGGTTGGAAAACTTTCTGTTGAAAAATGCTGATTCATCTAAACCAAAGCTTTCATCAGGAAAGGGTCAGGGTGGGTTTTGACAAATTTCCAATGTAGAAGTATATTGGGGGGGGGAAGATGTTTTTTAAATTGTAAAAATGTCCCCATTGACCTTTTCAAAATGAAAAGTTCCTTTATTTGGTTCAAAATGACTTTGTTTGAAGTTTAAGTTATAGTTAAAAATTAGTAATAATTTTAAAAGATTGCAATCTAAATTAAACATTTTAAAATTATCAAAGTATCAGTTGACCGAACCAATTCTTTTTTTCAGATTTTCAAGATTTTGAGGTTTTGTACTGAATCAGAATAGGGAAATCTTCTTGAAATCTTGAAAATTTTCCTGGGATATGAGAACCATTTCCACCCAGCTCTAGTAATTTGTAAGATGTTGGTATAAATATACATTGTATTTATGGCCAGTTTAGTCAAATATGTGATAGATCTGTTAAATGATTGAACTATTCCGTCTCTAGATGAAAATGAAACTGAATTGTTTGGTGAACATAACTGGAGCATTCAGTATTGCCGGAATACATTGGTACCCTGGTACAGAAGGCTATACTGAGCCAGATTGCCCTTGCCTTGCTATCTGTTTTGACAATGGAAGATGCCAGATAATGAGACATGAGAATGACCAAAGTAAGTACAATTTGCTTTTTAGCCGAGCAAAGTGAGGTCTTATTCTCAACTTGAAGAAATTTCTCTGTTTGTCTCTAATGCCATAGCTTTTGAATGCTGCATCTCATCAATTCCAAAATTCCGGGGAATGTTCAAGGCATCAACAGCCAGAACCATACTGATTTTTGGTGAAAATCGTAAGGGGGAAATGGGGAACACATGGAGACCCTGGCATCTGCTTGGCTGACCCAGCAACTTCAACCACCTCTGTGATTGTCTAGAGATAAAAAAAAAACAGTTAACAGCCCCAGACAGAAAGAAAAGAAATGGTAGGGGGCATGGGAGGCTCCCACAGAACTCCTGGCATAGTGAGAAAATAGGAGACCTTGCTATGGGGGGCACACAGACCTCTGGCCATGGTAAGGAAGGGAGTATTGGGGGAACAAAGAGGCACACAGTGCCCTTGCCATGGGGGGAAATGGAGACCATGATATGCAGTGAGGAGAACATGCAGGGACACAGCACAACTGGCATGTGATGGGATGGGGGAACATATGCCAGGGTGTCTGCAATGAGGGGGCACACAGTGCCCCTCGTATGTGGTGGATGGGGTAATGGAGTTGCACACAGAGCTCCTGGCACAAGGATAGGGGTGGTAGGGAGTCCCTGAAATAGAGGAGACTGGGAAGGTGCCACACAATGAGCTTGTGCGGGGGAATGGACAAATGCAAGGAGTAGCTTGGTGTATGCAATGCGCTTGGCCTACAGAAGTAACAGTGTGTGACCCTTTAGTAATAACATCTAGAATAACTTTAAATTAGGTGTGCCTAAAACTTGAACTGATGGCCTTTTTGCTCAGGTGTGGGATACTGAACACTGAGCCATTTTTGTCCAAAATTTTTATTGACACTTCTTACACTTCTTTTTTATTTCTAAAAACTAGACCCTGTTTTGATTGACACTGGTATGAATGTAGTGAGTATCCAGTGGAACCACTGTGGAAGTGTGTTGGCTGTGGCAGGCTTCCAAAAAGCAACCACTCAGGATAAAGATGTAAATCTTGTGCAATTCTACACTCCATTTGGTGAGGTAAAAATATTTAATATATTTAATATCCTACTTTAGATGTAAAATGCACACTGTTTAAAAAACCACAACAACCAACCTTGGTATACATTTTGTTTGTATGGTAATTGCCCAAACTATGATCAGTGTGTCAGAAGTGCACTGTAGTTTGAATATATTAAAATTATATTGAAGTAAACTAAATATTATTTTTGTAGGGAATTAGTCTACTAATTGCATGGGTTGTGTACTTATAAAACAGTATTGATCATCATGATTCAAGAAGTGTGAATTTATTACTGCACAGCATTAGTATACTATGCTGTAACTATATTTTTATGGGACAAATTCAGTAAAACTCAGTACATGGTGCCTGACATCAATGAAGCCCATAGGCCCAGAAACTTCTGGAAGCAGTAATAAATTGTATTTAACCGTCATATGTCTGTTGGGGACATAGTTTTGTCAAATTTCAAGTGAGCTGTAGCTCACGAAAGCTCATGCTCAAATAAATTGGTTAGTCTCTAAGGTGCCACAAGTACTCCTTTAGTTTTGTCAAAGAGACAGATTTTTAAAGGTATGTAGGTGCTTAACTGATACTTTTAGAAATCTGGCCCAAAAGTCTTTTATATAGCTAGAGCTTAAGGCCAGGCCACCCACCCAGTCTCCTCCTTCTAAGTGATGGGTTTTTTTACATTTTTTGTTGGTGATGCTGCTCTCATAATAGGTTAGACATAGATATATTAGCCATTGTGATATTTGGGCATCAACAAAATTATGTAAAGTAGAGGTAATTTGCATATGAGGAAATTTCTAGTTCTTATAGGGAAGGAAGGCCAGACCAGTTCTGAAGATAGCTGTGATAAGTTTATAACAATGAGAGATATGTCTTCATTTTGTTCTGAAAGTGATAAGATCCAGTGTCATCCTGATTTCTGGAGGAGGATTGTTCCACAACTTAGAATATTTAGTGCCCAAATCTTTGGGACAGTTTAACTAGTCTGCCTGCTAGGCTCATTACGTGGGTGACTGAATCAAGCATTCCAGATTAATGCAGAAATATTCTTAAGTAACATTTTAATTTTGAGGTCTGTGGAAAATTTTGTTGGACTAATCCAAACACTCATAGATAATGGCTCAAGTTTTCAGGAAATGTCCTCTCTTTTTGTGAGTGTAATTTATGTCCACCATATATTTTGGATTTAGATAGCTAAGTACTTGTATTATACCCTCCGTCGGACACTTAGTCATATAAATAGTAAAATTTGCACCTTCTGTTAATTTGGGCACAGAGTTATGCCCTCAAAAAGTAAGCCAGGCTGAGGCATGAAAATCAGGCTCAGATGCATTGGTAATCTGTTCAACATAGATTCATAGATATTTAGGTCAGAAGGGACCATTATGATCATCTAGTCTGACCTCCTGCACAATGCAGGCCACAGAATTTCACCCACCACTCCTGCAAAAAACCTCACACCTATATCTGTGCTATTGAAGTCCTCAAATGGTAGTTTAAAGACTTCAAGGAGCAGAGAATCCTCCAGCAAGTGACCCGTGTCCCATGCTACAGAGGAAGGTGAAAAACCTCCAGGGCCTCTTCCAATCTGCCCTGGAGGAAAATTCCTTCCCGACCCCAAATATGGCGATCAGCTAAACCCTGAGCATATGGGCAAGATAAACAGAAGCCATAACATAAAATCAAAGCATACCAAAGCCTTGATTATTCAAAAACTTACAAACAGGAGTAGACGTACAGATATGAGTAACTTTATATACAGAATAGAGCTACTTGGGTGTAATTTTTTTTACCTGCATACGTATCTGCAGGACTAGGGCCATAGTCAATCTGTAGAAACATATGGATATCAAACGTAGCATCTTGTGAATGTCAAGAGGTTTACTGGTTGTAACTTCAAACAGTGTTTCAAAATGGGAATTAATTTACCATCTGTTATAAATTGTATGATTTATTTCTATGTAACAATTAAAAGACATAACTAGGCATTTAACTTTCTTTTTTTCCCCCTCTGGCTTTTATGATGGGATAAGGGTAAGGGAAGGGAAAGAGTTAACAAGGTTGGAAAGGATTTATTGTTGATGTTAGTATAATTGTGTGTGTATGTTAGAATTTTTTTGCAAAATTGATTGTACGTATACCCATGATGGGGATATTATAAAAATCAAGACAAATGACTAAATTTGTCATCTTTTTTCCTAGCAATTGTGCTTGGAAGTAACATCTCAATCTGCTGCTGTGATAAACAGGATTACAATGTCAGGATAAACCAAATTCTTGAGAAATGTCAAATGTCAGTACTGAATTATTAATGGGAAGTTATTTATTTAAAAAGTGGCTCAAATAACATATACTTGTGGACTGAAAGAAGACACGTGTGCTTTCATTCTTGTTTTAATATTTAGTTTTGTGAGTTTGAGTTATGAGTTAGTCATATATTGCCAATTTTGTGGGTTTCTCTCTCTGACAAAAAATAACAGTGCAGTGAAGGCAAAATAATACTTTATGGTAATGCAAATTAAATTTATTTCTGGTTTTGATCTGTTTAAAAGTACAAAAGCCAAATTCTGTGATCACTGTAACTCTAGAGTATTGCTGGTGTAACTGAGAGTGGGATTTAGCCTCAGATGTCTAACCATTTGTCTCTAATGATGTGGTAGTGCTGGTAACTCTGTGGTATATTTTAAATATTCTCTTTTTTAGCATTTGCGTACATTGAAAGTTCCTGGCAAGCAGATGTCAGCATTGTCCTGGGAGGGAGGTGGACTGAAGATTGGGTTAGCTGTTGATTCTTTTATATATTTTGCAAACATTCGGCCAGATTACAAGGTAGGTAGTAATGTAGCACTTGATTTACTGGAAAATCTTAAAACATGGTTATTATCAGAAAATATACCTCAAAAAATGGTAACTTGTTATTGCATATATCCACTCCCTTTGTGTATGTATTCACCACACAGGTTTCTCACCAAACATACCTTTTATTACAGTCATTAATGCACAGCTAGTAGAGGAAGCTATTTTCTGTTCTGTCTTATATGTCATCAACAAAATAACTAAGTTTTGATTATCTGATTTTGTGCTAAGTGAAAAGAATGCAGCTTAATTTTTGCATGCCAGATTAAGCTTGGAGTTCTGACAGTCTAAAAATGTTTTGATTTCTAAACTGACCAAATATAATAAGGAAGGTATTAATGGGAAATAAATACACACCATGGCAGTGTCATTTCCACAGGCACTCTTTTTCTAATCATTACTGCACTTTAAGACACTTCGACAAATCTGTTTCTAAACGAGTTTGTTAAATTTTTCATGACTACTTAGATGAGAATGTGCTAATGTTTGTGATTAGCGCTTCTGTCAGGGCTAGCAGGGGAGCAGGAAACTTCCTTTTTTGGAGGCAGGGGTGGGGGAGGGAAAGAATTTATCCATCAGTTTCTGAACAATCCATGTTTTTATTTTAAAAATGTAACCCACCCTTAGCATATTTGACTTTATTTACACTGAACAATTTCATCACCAGTAAAGCACCACTAGTTGTAGCAAGGGTGGAAGTTACAGTTGAGACAGGGCTCAGGTGTGTCTATTGTGGTTTAGTTAAACTTTACCTGATGGGGCTAGCTTTCATTGATAGTTACCCTAGCCTTGTCTGCCCTTCCATTTCCACCACTGCTACCACTGGTGAAGCAGCACTGGTAGTAAATTATGGATCTGAATTTTTTCCTCTGTAGGCGCATCATATGACTGCAAAGTTAACCCCTCCGGCTCCCTAACCCCACCCCCTGGGCCGGCCTAGCGCCCCCTGCGGCTGGCTTAGTGCCCCCGGCATGACATGCACACAGAGCCATCCTTCGGGTACAGCGATTCAGGGCAGCCACCGCGGGGCCCTCCAAAGTGTGGGGCCCGGGGCCGCCACCCTGATTTGCCATACCCTAGGGATGTCTCTGGCTATGTCGCTCAGGGGTGTGGATTCTTTACATCCTTGAGTAATGTAGTTGTACCAATATAAGTCTGTAGTGAAGACCTAACCTAAAGTTTGTAACCAGTCACCAGGATAGTTGATTGAAAACATGGTTTGTATCTGCCCATCACAAAGGCCCTGCTTAATTCGCGATATTGCAGAAATTGCAGATCCCACAATATTAGACTTTCACCGCAATTTTGTTAGCCAGGCGGCTGACTGTGGGAGACCCTGGGTGGGTCCCATCACATAGTTAAAACTCCATCAGTAATCATTGCAGCTAAAAGTATTTCACCCTTATCAAAAACTGTGGCCGGAACCCAGTAATCAGTTCTGTACTTTTTTTTTTTTTTTTTTAAACAGCTCAGACAGGGCTCTCCAACCATGTCTGTGTAACCAGTTTGGTTGGTTCTCCTTCTTACCACGTCTCTGTGGTAGAGCATCCCAGAGAGTAATTAGATCACATGCTGATGATGCTGTTTTATGTCTGTCAAGCTGTCTAGAGCATCTCACAGCGGGGAGTGCCAACCTCAGGGTAGACTGTTAAGAAACAGGGCACAAACCCCAAACTAGTTGCGTGTAGATTTAACCAACCAAGTACTACAACAGCCTTCATGTAGAATCACAGTCTCCTTGGGTATTCTGCTCTATCTTGTTACCTTGGGAGGCTTGCCTTTATTATATAGATGGTCCCTTACACCAAAACAATATTCAGGTTACAACAATATTCAGGTTACTCCCAGTCCCAAAGGACTAGTCACTTACTCCAGGTCAATTGTACCTCAGATCACACACCAAAGACAGCGCTTGTTGCCAATTCTATAATAAACTAACTAAAGATTTATTAACTAAGAAAAAGAAATGAGTTATTTACAAGGTTAAAGCAGGTAAACTTACAACACAAATGAGTTATAGTTTTAGATTTCAAAAAGGTAACAGAAACTACTGTCATATGCGAGCTCTATATGTCCTTTAGGGCTAATCTAAGCAGCTTGGGGATCCCTTTCTTATGCTTAGAAATTTTGCCCTGTACAAATTCCACTTCTGTTTCCTTCTGGTCAGGAATTTTTATTCGTATCCTCCAGTGTTCAAACTGATAGAAAAAATGTCGGTGCCAGTCTGCTCTTCAGGGATGTTGGGGGGTCGGGGCGGGAGGGGCAGTCAACAAAGTCTTTGTCCTTTGATGTCTTTCAATGGCTCATTTGGTTTCAGTGGGTCTTTTTGTGTGCAGGACCAGCACTTTACACTAATTAATGCTTCTTTCTTGTTTGGTGAGTTGCACAGTTACAGCGGTTTACAATGCAAACACTCAATATAACTTTATACCGTGGGCTACAGATGTTATAAGTGAGATCAGTACATGCAACATCCTACAAGCATTTCATCAAGTTTAAACAATAAATACATTATTATCAACTTAACATGTATTTTAACGAGGCTAACGGACAGGTGAGCCAGACTGGTTTCCAGTTACGCGTTTGTCAGTGTTCCGTGAAGCCTAGGGGCCTTGGCATGAGCTGGTACCTAGTCTGCCAACATCACAGTGGCTGTTTCCTTTGGCTTCCTGTCCTGTGCTGGAGACATGATGAGAGAGCTGCCTAGATTTTCCCAGAATGCACTTATAGAAATACCATTGGGCAGTGAGTGTAAATGTCGTTTTGATGGCAGAAATACTGCTATACGAACAGAAACTGAATTGTCCTATTTGTAACTGGTCACAAAATTACATTTAAAAGTAGTAGTGTGAAAAGGGCCTTAGCTTTATTCCTGTATATGCTATATAGCTTAAACCTATACATCTGGGAGACTTGAAAGAACCCACTCTCACTGAAGTCTGTGTAGACTTCTAGCACATTAGAATAGTATAAGTTTTATTGTAAGTGACTGTTGGTTCATTTGTAAAGATTTGCTTCAACCATTTCACCTTCTGGGGAAAATCTGACATTATGAATAACTTTATTCGGTACAATTATATTACATTTGTTTTCCTGTGTAAAGTTAAAAAATCATATTATTATAAAACCGGTAGTACACTTATTAAAGGGCAAGTAGACTGACATTTATGTTTAGGTACAGTTAAACAGTACTTATAAAATCTTTACACTTTGTTGTTATATATGACTTTTTAAGATGACAAACACAGCAGTACAAAGTGGGCTCCTGTTTAAGAATTTAGCAAGGCATTGCTTGCCTGTTCTATCTGATGTTATCTCATAGCAAATGTATGCTGTCAGCATGCTGAAAAAACTGTGATCCAAACAAAGAATATTCCTTGCTGTTCAATTTTAAAGATAACATAATAGTGGAGAGGGATGATTGAAGTAATGAATTGAAAAGATTGCTTGTTTATGTTAACCATTCAAGTTTTTGTTAACTAGCATTTAAATAGACTGTAAAATAAAGCTGAAAGGATGAAAGAGCATAACATGAAACTTTCAGACGAACATATTGCAACTATAATTAAAGACAGTGTTTCACTCTGTTGTAAAAAGCCACTGGAGAATGATTTGTGTCTGCTCGGAAAAGACTCCAGATAGTTCATTGTAAATTTGCTGGAAGAAGCTCTGGAAATTCTAACCTGCCTCAGAGGAAGTGCTGCCTGGTGTGTTCTGTGGGAAATTTGTAACAACTGGAACACATGCCTATGGCTTTTTATATGTATTTGTTTTTCTTAGAACTACCATTGGAATGTATGAAACACTGAAAAAACATTTTCGGGTTGCATCCGAGGATGTACGTATTTCCAGACCTGGGTTAGAGATGTCAGATGAAGGAAAAAGGGATTTTTTTAAATCTGAGGTCTGAGACCTCTGTGTGTAAGCTGCATTTCTTTCCCTTGCAAAACTGAGTCTTTGTGGGAACAGTTGTCCTTACATAAAGATATAGATTCTTAGCTGCTCATTTGGATTTAATTACTCTTTCAGAATTATTTTCTACTTTATTAATCCAGCAAACATATGGAGTCTATTGACAATATATTTAGTGGCAATGTTAAAGATTGCTAGTTCAAAGCTACATTTCTTCCTTCAATACGTAGCACATTTTATTACTTCTTTTCATTACTTTGGTGTGCCCTTCTGATTATATCAGTACCTTCCTAATGGGAAGTAGCTATTCATACTGGCCGCTGAACAACCATCAGATGGTAGTGATTGAAAGTCATTACTGACTTGGGCCATATTTGAACCCGTGACCTAGAGCTGAAAGGCTTAGTATCCCATTATCAGTCTACTAAAGCATCCAGTCCCCAATATCTTTCCTTTTAAGTACTATTAACAACAATAACAAGTGGCCACAAGGCTGAGAATTGTATGACACGCAGTTAATATTCCTTGCCACTAGTAAAAGTAATGAATGTGGGAGGTCTTGTATCTACTATTATTTAGCATAAATTGAATGGAAGTTTCTCTAAGAATAGCTAGATTTAATTATTTCTTTTAGTGTTAAAACCTTGAATTATTGCTACAGTTTCAGAGTTTTTGATGCTGTTTAGAATGATTTGTCAGTTATTTGGATAGTAGTGATTACCTAATCTGGAGATTGTATCTACCAAATATCAGATTGATATTTGCATAATTTTCCTTTAAAAAATTTCTGGAATATTTTACTCAGATGCGTTGTGCACTGTCAGTCATTGTTAATCTCACCATTGTTATCAGTAGAAGTAGCAGTATTTACAATTTTGGTGGTTCCTGGACTTTCACAATTTACCCCTTAACTCACTGAGACCATTGCTATATATGGCGACACACAGTAAAATAATATTGCATAGACTTGAAAATTTACAATACTATTTATGTAACAATTCAAGTTCCCTTGATGGTATTATTTAATTATATGACAGTTGCTGTTTGAAATCTAGTGTGAAGAGGATCCTTAGAATTCCTGGCATAGAATGCACTAACCAGCCAAGTGCACTTTCCAAACAGTTGTTATTTCTTAGCACATAATGAAAAAAATATTTAACAAAGGAAGAAAAACCACCAGCGAAGTTGTTTTCTCAGATGGGCCCTACATCTTCAATTCCTATAGGTCCTGCCTCTATCAAAACTTCCTCAGGCTGAACTCCTTTTTTTCCTTATATCAGAGAGAGGTTTCCCATCATGCCTCACTCTTAAAGAGCACTCTTTCCCTTCTCTGGTGGGGTATATCTATCTTTTCGCTTCAGATAATCCCTAAGAAATGATGAAAACAAATTGAAAGTATGTGGCCATTTAGCTAAGATAAAATCATTGGTTGATCCTAAGTTGCAATGGTTGGCCTTTTCATTGCTGGCCTTGCCTTTTTGTCTTCTCTCTGATTCCATATTCCCAGACGTCTACTGATTCTTTATTTTTGGGAGGGATGAAGAAGTTAGTCTTCTTATTTTTGTAAGAAATTATGTGGTTATTGTGGGGAGAGTTATTTTTAATGCTTTAATAATCACTTGGTTATTTTGGCCTGTCCCAGTCTTGTAAGATTGCAGGGTTTGGGATATTTGTTTGATTTATTATGTTTCCTATGTGTTTGGGAAGCAAATCTAAAGGAAAAAAGATTTCAGGAGAGTTGGCAGTTTTTAAAAGAGGCATTATTAAGGCACAAGAGCAAACTATCCCAGTGTGTAGGAAAAATAGGAAGTATGGTAAGAGACCACCCTGTTTTAACCAGGAGATCTTCAATGACCTGAAACTGAAGAGTCATACAAAAAGTGGAAACTAAGTCAGATTACAAAGGATGAATATAAAAAAAGCAACACAACTATATAGGGACAAAATTAGAAAGGCTAAAGCACAAAATTACATTAAACTAGCTAGGGACATAAAGAGTAACAAGAAAACATTTTACAGCTACATTAGAAACAAGAGGAAGACCAAGGACCAGGCAGGCCCATTACTCAAATTTGGAGGGAAAGACAATAACAGAAAATGTTTTAAATGCCTTTTTTTTGTTTCAGTTTTCACCAAAAAGGTTAGCAGTGATGGGACAACATAGTGAACATTAGTGTAAATGGGGTATAATCGGAGGCTTAAAAAAAAGAACAAGTTAAGAATTACGTAGGCTTGGTCTGCACTAGGAAATTAGGTCGATATAACTACATTGCTCAGGGGTGTGAAAAATCCACACACCTGAGCAACACAGTTAAACTGACCTAACCCCCAGTGTAGACATTGCTATGTTCACAGAGGAATTTTCCTGTCTACCTAGCTACCGCCTCTCAGGGAGGTGGAGTGCCTATGCCGACGGGAGAATCTCTCCTGTTGGTTTAGGTAGCATCTTCACTGAAGCACTGCAGTGGCGTAGCTGCAGCCATGCAGCCGCACTATAGTAGCGTTTTAAGTGTAGACAAGCCCTTAAGACAAGTTAGATGTTTTCAAGTTCAGGAACTGGCTGAAGAAATGAGAACTTGTGGGAGATGGGAGAGATCCCAGAGGACCGGACAAGGGCAAATACAACACCTAGCTATAAAATGCAGAATAAGGACAATCTGTGATTAAGGCTTGGTCTACACTACAGAGTTAAGTCCATGTAAGGCAGTTTGTCGACCTTACTATGTCTGTGTCTACACTACTGCCTTGCTCCTGCTGATGTAACTACAGCAACATAATAATTCCACCTCCACATGAGGCATAGGGCTTATGTCGGTGTAAGTCAGGGTGACACAGTGACTTTGTAGACACTGTGTTCTTTACATTGGCTGTTGGCTGTCATTCTTGTCAATTTTCTGGCTCTGCCTGAGCTGTGAAATTGACAAGAAAGCCGGCTCCTGGCTCCCCAGCTGGGCTGCTGCTAGGTCTCTGCTCTAAGCCACACTGCCACCCAGGGTCCCTTCAGGGTCCTGGCTCCCCACTCGGAGCACAGCAGCCAACTGGACTCAGGGTGCAGATCTACCTGCTGGAGGCGAGAAGCCCCGGGCAACTGCTTCCCCGCTCCTGGCTGGGAATGTGGAGCACCCCTCTTCAGTCAGTGGAAGCGCTCCTGTTGAGGACGCACACCACTGACAAAAGGAAGGTAGTGTGGACATCAGCTACTGCAGTAATTTCTGCAGTGGCTGTAAGTTGACCTAATATAGGTTGATTTAAGATTGTACCGAAGACATGATCTTACAGACCAGTCATCTTAACTTCGGTACCCGGGAAGATAATGGAGCAAATAATTAAGCAATCAGTTTGTAAGCACCTAGAAGATAAGGTCATAAGTAACACTGACCGTGGATTTGTCAAGAATAAATCATATCAAATCATATCAACCTAATAGCCTTCTTTGACAGGTTAACAAGCATTGTGGGTAGGGGGAAAGCATAGATGTGGTATATCTCGATTTTAGTAAGGCTTTTGATACTGTGTCTCATGACTTTCTCATAAGCAAACTAGGGAAATATGGCCTAGACTTATCTACTATAAGGTGGGTGCACTGCTGGTTGGCAAACCATTCCCAAAGAGTAATTATCAGTGGCTCATAGTCAAGCTGAAAGGGATCTGGCTTGGGTCTGGATGGTTCTATTCAATATTTTCATAAATGATTTGGATAATGCAGAAAGAGTACAGTTATACAGTTTTGGACTATACCAAGGTGGGAGGGATTGCAAGTGTTCTGGAGGACATGATTAGAGTTCAAAATGATCTTGACAAACCGTAGAAATGGTCTGAAATAAGTGGGATGAAATTCAATAAGGACAAATGCAAAGTACTACACCTAGGAAGGAATAATCAATTGCACAAATATAAAATGGGAAATGACTTCTTAGGAGTGAACACTGCAAAAAAGGATCTGGGGGTTATAGTTGATCACAAATTAAATATGAGTCAACAGTGTAATACTGCTGCAAAAAAACAAAAGAACATATATGAGCAGGATATGTTAGCAGGAGTTTTGTAAGTAAGACATGAGAAGTAATTCTTCCACTCGACTCAGGACTGATAAGTAAGGCTGCGAGTTTGTCACGGAGGTCATGGAAGGTCATGGATTCCATGACTTTCCATGACCTCCGTAACTTTTGCAGTGGCCGGTGCTCCTGGCTCGGGCAGCCCCTGCGCCAGGCATGCTGACTACTGCTAAAGCAGGCTCAGGCCAATGTGCCCCACTTACCCCCGCCAGTAGCAGAGTTTGAGTGTGAGAGGGGCACGGGGTTGGGGCACCGGATGGGATGAGGTGGGCTCTGGCGGTGCTTATCTGGGGGGCTCCCCGGAAGCGGTGACATCCTTCTTGCTCAGCTGCTAGGTGGAGGCATGGCCAGGCAGCTCTGCATGCTGCTTCCACCCAGAGCGCTGGCTTCACAGCTCCCATTGGCTGAGAACTGTGGCCAATGGGAGCTGCAGGGGCAGTCCCTGCAGGCGGAGGCAGAGCACAGAGCTACCTGGCCACGCCTCCACCCAGCAGCTGAGTGAGGGAGATGTCGTCGCTTCCGGGGAGCCCCCCAGGTGCAGAGCCAGGGAGGGAGCCAGCACCAGCAAGGGTCCCAGGCAGTGTGCCACCCCCCGAAAGCAGCCAGGCCACCCTCTCCCAGCACCCACTCCCCCAAGTTTTATTCACTAGTATTTTTAGTAAAACTCATGGACAGGTCATGGGCTGTGAATTTTTGTTTACAGCCCGTGACTGTCCGTGACTTTTACTAAAAATACCCATGACTAAAACGTAGCCTTACTGGTAAGGCCTCAACTGGAGTACTGTGTTCAGTTTTGCGTACCAGACTTCAGGAAAGATGTGGATACGTTAGAGAAAGTCCAGAGGAGAGCAACAACAATGATTAAAGGTCTAGAAAACATGACCTACGAGGAAAGATTGAAAAAGCTGGGTTTGTTTAATCTGGAGAAGAGAAGACTGAGGGGGGAGATAAATCTTCAAGTACGTAAAATGTTGTTATAAAAAGGAGGAAGATAAATTGTTCTCCTTATCCACTGAGGACAGGACAAAAAGTAATGGGCTTAAATTGCAGAAAGAGAGATTTAGGTTAGACATTATGAAAAAGCTTCCAAATAAGGGTAGTTAAGCACTGGAACAAACTGCTAGGAAAGTTGTAGAATCTCTGTCATTGAAGGTTTTTAAGAACATGTGTCAGTGATGGTACAGATAATTCTTAGTTCTGCCTCAGTGCAGGGCACTGGGCTAAATGATCTGTTGAGGTCCCTTCCAGTCCAACATTTCTATGATTTCTAAGATTCCAAGTCCAATTCCCAGAAGGGAAGTGTTCACATCACAAAAATAAACACAGCAATTGGTACTTGTAACAAACTCAAAAGAGAATAGATTGTGGAAAATGAACTCTTCTGTCATCCCTAGGGGACTACTCCAGTTCAGGGTTGAGATGGGTTGGTGTAGCAGTGTGGGATAGCTAATTCCTACCCATTTTGTTAATTAACAGAAGGCTTCGGTCTCCTGGATTGTCAATCCAGCAATTTAGAACAGCAATAAATTTACAATTTTTGATACAGCATTTCACTTGAGAGGAAGGGGGAAATATTGATAGATGTTGGTAATGTATATGTACCACGCTTTTTCTACAGTAACAATGTACTACTTGTCACTCAATTTGCATAATTTCTGGTCAAAATTAACAATGTTGTTTTTCTTGTCAGTGGGGTTACTGCTCCAACACAGTGGTTTATGCATATACCCGACCGGATCGTCCCGAATACTGTGTGGTTTTTTGGGATACAAAAAACAATGAAAAGTATGTGAAATATGTCAAGAGTCTGATTTCCATAACCACTTGTGGAGACTTCTGCATTTTGGCAACTAAAGCCGATGAAAACCAACCTCAGGTAAAATCTTTTTTTTTTTTTTTTTTAAATCTCACTTGAAACAATCTCAAATTTTAAATGGATGTTGTCAGGCACAAATGTGGCCAACCTTAAAATTACAGTCATGTGGTAGGAAAATGTACCTCAGTTTCTGAATCTGCACCATTCTATCACCTTCAGTTAAATCTCGCCACCATTTGGATGGGACCACACTTTAACAAGAGAAAAATTGCAGCAGCAGCTAACTAACAAACTCTATCCTCGCTGTTCTTACAAACAGCTAATGAGTGTGTAAGGAGAAGAGCAATGTTAACTTTTACTGCTTTAGAAATACTGAAAACAATTTTCAAAGAAATACAAAATCAGTATTTAGAAAAAAATCAAGACTTTAAAGATCGTTTTGGTCAATGGAAAGCAGAAAATGAAATAACTATTGTAAACCCAGAACTGAAAAAAGAGTTCTGTGTAAGTTCAAAAGCTTGTCTCTCTCACCAAAAGAAGTTGGTCCAATAAAATGTTACCTCACCAACTTGTCTTTCTAGACATATCTCACAGCAATCCTTTCATAATAATAATAAAAAAGTCATTGATCTATTGAGTCAACCTTAAGCTGATAATCTACATGTTAGACATCTTTTGTTTTAAAATAAATGAAAACACATTAATTTAGGCCTCTATTCAGCAAGGTATGAAAGCACGTGTACAGTCCCATTGAAGTCAATGGGGCTACTCAGTTGCCTAAAGTTATGCATGGATTTAAGTACATGCTGAATGTGAGCTATAGCTCATGAAAGCTTATGCTCTAATAAATTTGTTAGTCTCTAAGGTGCCACAAGTACTCCTTTTCTTTTTACGGATACGGATACGGCTGCTACTCTGAAACCATGCTGAATTGGGGCACTTAATGGGAGATTTTCTATTGTGTTCTATGGGCTTTGGATCAGACCTTTACAGGGGGCATACTAAAATGTGCAAGATATGTCCCTATCAATTATAAAAACAATAAAAGAATTTGAGCTAATATGATTAAAATAATAGGAGGGGAAAGATGGAATAAAACGTACATTTCCAAATGTAGTGTCCAACTTCAAGTCCAAAGACTGGTTTACACTGGAAAATTAAAGAATATAAAGAGAGAAAATGAGAGTGAGGTGGGGATGTAGGGGCCATTTCTTCTTTTAACTTTTTAAAACAGAATTATAACAATAAATCATGCTTGTATTGTTTGTTCTTTCTATCATGGTATGATCTTTCATATCTATATAAAAGGTCTGTAGACGTTGCTAAAGGTTAGTACCATGAACTGGTCCTATTATCTATACGTTTACATTTCACATTCCACTTTCTTTTTAGCACCTAGATACTACGACGATAGATGCTGTAAAAATGTCTAGGATAAATGTACATTTTACTACCAGATTTACATTATTTAATGGTTACTGCATTCATTTCTGAATTAATTCAGTTATTTTCTGTATCATATTTATGTTGCTTACAAAGGAGGAGCATGAGACGGTGTCAGTTGGTGCAACGGTAAAAGAATCATTTTAGTGCTAATTCAACTGATTGTATAGTAATAGTGTGCTGTGGTGTGTGCTGAAAATATGGTGCTATGATAATGGCCAGAAACATCCAACTAAATTTAAGTGCAATTAACTGAGAGATTTTCCTGCATCTTTTAAAATCTGCAGCTCTACTGGTGTGGGTGAAGACATTTGATCTTCTTTCTTGTAAATAAATAAGCAAAACCCTTTTATTTTTAACTGTTCAGGATTACAAATGTCTCTTATCTTTCAGTTTCTTCTCCACTTCTCTTATTACTGGTAGGTCTGTATCTCCAGTGCTGCCTTTACTCTTGTCCCATCAGCCTTCTTTTGATGTCATAGCATAGAATCTTAGAAGTGCAGCAACAAGGACATGGTGGAGAAACTGAGAGTAGATAAAATTTGGGGATAATTTGCCAAAAAAAAAAAAAAAAGGGATTAAAATCAATTATAAATAACAGGTGTGGAGTCTCAATTTTTGATAGTGAAGTCAAGGAATATCATTGTATTTAATCTGCAATCTAAAATTCTGGCTTAAACTAACAAAGAACAATTATGAGAAAACCAGAGAAAAATAAATCATAAGTTATTAGCTTCTGCTCTCCACTTACTGAGAGAATGAGGAGAGTGGATCACCTGCTGAAAAGATCTTTTCTTTTTCGATGCTCAGATGTTTTATCTTTTTCTGAGCAACAGACTTTTCGTACACCACATGCATTTTAAGTGCTATATATTTTTGCCTTCTTATGTGCAAGCTATCTGTGCAGCAGTTTAAAGGGGCAGGTGATACAGTTTTTCCATAGCCTCTGCAGTCACATGACTCAGTCAGCAAAATGAAAGAACTGTGGAGAGCTAATTCTCTTCCATATCTTGGAGAGCAAGTATACCAGCTCCTTGATGATCTCGGGTAGAGAAATCCTGCTTTTGAACCTGGAGCTCCTGCAGCACATGTTGCTGTCAGTTTTCATGTGTCTCATTTAATAGGCCATCACTTTCCTATTCAATCATGGTAAAACTATTTGATGTAAATGTTTCCATTCCAGGGTTTGAAAAATAAACATCCCAATGGCAAATAGGTAGCATTCTCTGGATAAAGGGGTCCAAGCTGCCATTTTGTTTACAAGTCACATCTTCCTCAGTCTCTTGGCAGACCGATCCAGATGATCTATTAATGTTCATAGCTTTTCCAAGCAGCAGCAGCAGAGTAAAAGCGGCAAGAATCTAGTCAGTTTTTCTGTAGCTGCTTAGAATCCTGTGGTATTGGGAAGTCAGGTGGGTAAGGCCAAAGCAAGAATTCTGCCTTCTTGCAGCTACAGAGATGTCAGATTGCAAATCTGTCATATACCTGTTAACCTGATGCTGATACCCTCAGTGACTCCATCTTTTGTATTTCTACACTGCAAAGGAAGACCTGCGGCTGGCCCATGCTAGCTGACTGCAGCTGCCAGGGCACAGGTTGGGGGGCTGTTTCATTTCAGTGTAGACTTCCAGGCTCGGACTGCAGTCCAAGCTCTGGGACCCTCCCACCTCGCAGCGTCCTAGAGCCCAGGCTCCAGTCCAAACCCAGAAGTCTACATTGCAATGAAACAGCCCCACAGCCTGAGCTCCACGAGCCTGAGGTGTCTAGTCACAGTGTAAACATAGCTTGAGAAATGTCTGACAGGACAGGACCCTTATAAGGAATCACAGCACAGTACACCTTCTCAGACACTGGGATGGGAGACTGGCCTTGTCACCAGCATATTACCCCTTGCTGGTGGAGACTCTTGTTCTTTCATGCCATCTTTTGACTAGTAGATGCAATCCTTTGATAGTATGTGGTTAATCATTATTTCAAGCCCCGTTTCATAGTTTGAGTCTCATATAGAGGTAGGAGGTAAGAGTAGCATTATTCTCATTTTTGCACTGCATTATGTTTGATGGCTTTGGTACTTTAGCTCTCCATGCTGAACAGGATTGTGATCCTGTGAGATGTACAGGTTATGAGCAGCATTTCACAAAAGGAATACCTTGTACAGTATGTTAACTTTCCGAACTAAACAAACATAGTAGCACTGATATTTGCTCTTATTTCCATACAGTACGTGCTGGTTCTTTGCAATTCTATTGGTACACCCCTCGATCCAAAATATATTGACATTGGTAAGCAAATACTAACAATGTTGTTCTGTTGCTTTTCCCACTTCTTATACCAAATATCTTATAATGGTCATTTAAACTACTGTTTAAACTGTAAAACTGTTCAATAGGACAACAATGTCTTGTTTTTACAAATCCTTCAATTTAGCCAGGATGGGTAAGGAATGGTGTCCCTAGCCTCTGTTTGTCAGAGGGTGGAGATGGATGGCAGGAGAGAGATCACTTGATCATAACCTGTTAGGTTCACTCCCTCTGGGGCACCTGGCATTGGCCACTGTCAGCAGACAGGATACTGGGCTGGATGGATCTTTGGTCTGACCCAGTATGGCCATTTTTGTGTTCTTCTGTTCTGTGTCGTATCTACTATGATTCTATTATATCAGCCACTGTGCCTTCCTCTTAGATTTTAAATATAATGGGAGAGTAATCAATAGAAATTCAAGGTCACTATGGAGTTAACTGTGATATGTATTAAGAACTGGGTATTAAACCACTATTTGTTATTAATAAAGTAGTTGTAAATACTTCATTTCTATAAACACACTTCTGTTGCTCATAAAAAAGGCTCAACCTACCCTGACTTTGCTGATTAATGCAACCTATTAACAATGGGATCTTTTTTTAACTGGTACCATTTCTCTGTTTTTCAGTAGACATTTTTAATGACTTAAACTTTTTCCGTTACAGCTACAGTAATGCTTCTATCATTAACAAATGCACATTTCTAAAGAGTGAATCCTTGCTCAGATCTGTTAAAATAGTTTGACTCCCACTTTCACTAAAACATGTTGCAGCTTCCCAAATAACCTTTACTTTTAAAAACAACTTCTCTCATTACTTTAATGTCAACTACATCTGCAGGGTCATCTAAGGATAATATATGTGCCTCTTTGTAACATTAAATATTTAAACATAATTAAACATTAGAAAGCCAGGTTCATCTGACAGATGTGAACTTTCCCTGCTGGTTAGTTGGTTGAGTTGCATTAAAAAAATATTCCAAATGGTTGGCAAATGCTATTAATCCTGTAGTCTTTACTTAGGCAAAACTCCGAGTGAAGCCAGTGAGGTGTTTTGCCTCAGTAAGGACTGTCAATTGCACTCTAACAATCAGAGGGAAGCTTTGGGACAGATAAAAGAGAAAAATAAACTGACAAACTTCACAGTTTTTCAGTTAGTAAGGCCCTGTTGTCCAATTCAGCATTCAATCGTTGTTACTGAAATGTGGCAGTGACATTCTAAATCCCTGTTTTCAGTTGTTCGTATCTTGAGGAACTTTCATTTTTCAGGAGATGTTTTCCCATTCTTGCTCTTTGCCCCAGAATGATTGTTCAAAAAAAGTTTGAGCAAAAATATTCAGTAATTTTTGAATATGAGAGTACAAAATATATCTCTGTATTAAAAATATATATATTGTAACTCTTTAGCAGCTCTGCAGCCACAGTGGCTGGAAGTTGAAATTTGGCAGTACTAAAGTAAAGGCAAAGTGCCTTATTTATTCACGAGAACATTGGTTGTAATTTCACCATGTTATGAAGTTTTTAAAATAGCTTACTGAGCATGTGTGGCACTTTACTTTTTATGAGCTCATTAAGTGCAGAGTTAAAGAAAGATTTGCTCTTTAAGTGCACATAACTAATTTAGTTAGATAGTGAAAGCATATTGAAACAGATTGCCCTAAAACTGGGAGGGGTTAATGAGTTTGAGTTGCTCATAGTAAGGCTATGTTTTAGTCACAGGTATTTTTAGTAAAAATCAATACAAATTCATGGCCCATAACCTGTCCATGACTTTTACTATATACCCCTAACTAAAACTTGGGCGGGGGGGGCTGTGGGCGCTCTGGCCTGGGACTCCGGCTGGTGCTGTGGGAGCAGGCAGCGGCACATGGCCTGGGACCCTCACTGGTGCTGGGGGCGGGCCGGGCAGCGGCGCATGGTCCAGGACTCCCTCTGGTGCTGGGGGTAGGGCCGGGCCATGACACATGGCCTGGGACCCCCCACTGGTGCTGAGGGTTGGCGGGGATGGCAGGGGCTCCCTACCCGGCTCCATGTGTCCCTGGCTCCTAGGTGGCGGAGGGGCGAGGGGGCTCCATGCACTGCTTCTGCCACAAGCACCGGCTGCGCAGCTCCCGTTGGCCGGGAACTGCAGACATTGGGAGCTGCCCCTGCAGGGCCTGTGGGCGCGGGCAGCAAGCGGAGCCCCCTGGCTCCTCCTCCTCTTAGGAGCTGCAGCCTGGGAGCTGGGGAGCCCCCACATCCCGAGGTAAGTGCCTCCCTACACCTCCCAGCCTCCTGCCCTTAGCCCTGAGCCCCCTCCCACATACCCAAACTGCTTCTGCTGGCCCAAGGGCTGCCTGGGTCAGGCAGCCTGGGCCAGCACCAGCTGCTGCAGAAGTCACGGAGGTCACGGAAAGTCACGGAATTTGTGACCTCCGTGACGGACTTGCAGCCTTACTCATAAGATTCTCAGGAGAGTAGGGGTCTTTCCTGTGCACCTCTTGAGACTCTGGTGTCAGATTCCCAGTTTGCTTGTTGTATTTTTGGAAACCGCATCTTCAGATTCTGCAGAATCTAGGCTTAATTTTTAAACAAAAACTTAACTTCTAGCCCTCCTGGTTGTGAAGAGAACTTTGTGATTGTAAATCAGTGCATTGTTGTCTTCAGAGAGTCTGAAACAATGACTTTAAGAATCATGAACATTGCCCCCATTAATCTTATTTGAGGTATTAATTCCAAAACTAAATATTTAATAGCTGACTATTTTATTAGGTGAAATAGGGGTAGGGGTGGTAGTTAAGTCCATAGGAGGAACACAAAGACAGGGAAGGAGGAGGAATAGAGAGAAAAGAAGATGGGAAAGGAAGAAAAGCAAGGTCCAGAAATAGTTGTGATCCTAAAGGCAAGCTTATTTTCTCACTTAATGCTGCTGAACATAACTTAACATGTAATACTGATACCTAAAAGTTCAGTTACTACATAAAGGTCCTATTCTACCATTTTGTGAACTTCACATTGATGGCACTAAGAGATTAGCTGTGGATTGAGAACGTATTCCTAAATTTATGCCCAAGTCCATAGATCATAATTAAAATGAAATTCATCCCTCTTTAAAGGGTGTTTGACTTCCAAGTAAATGAAGTAGAATATTCTGATATTGTCATAGAATCATAGAATATCAGGGTTGGAAGGGACCTCAGGAGGTCATCTTGTCCAACCCCCTGCTCAAAGCAGGACCAATCCCCAACTAAATCATCCCAGCCAAGGCTTTGTCAAGCCTGACCTTAAAAACTTCTAAGGAAGGAAATTCCACCACCTCCCTAGGTAATGCATTCCAGTGTTTCACCACCCTCCTAGTGAACAAATTTTTCCTAATATCCAACCTAAACCTCCCCCACTGCAACTTGAGATCATTACTCCTTGTTCTGTCATCTGCTACCACTGAGAACAGTCTAGATCCGTCCTCTTTGGAACCCCCTTTCAGGTAGTTGAAAGCAGCTATCAAATCCCCCCTCATTCTTCTCTTCCGCAGACTAAACAATCCCAGTTCCCTCAGCCTCTCCTCATAAGTCATGTGTTCCTGTCCCCTAATCATTTTTGTTGCCCTCCACTGGACTCTTTCCAATTTTTCCACATCCTTCTTGTAGTGTGGGGCCCAAAACTGGACACACTACTCCAGATGAGGCCTCACCAATGTCAAATAGAGGGGACCAATCACATCCCTCGATCTGCTGGCAATGCCCCTACTTATACAGCCCAGAATGCCATTGGCCTTCTTGGCAACAAGGGCACACTGTTGACTCATATCGAGCTTCTCGTCCACTGTAACCCCTACATCCTTTTCTGCAGAACTGCTGCCTAACCATTCGGTCCCTAGTCTGTAGCGGTGCATGGGATTCTTCCGTCCTAAGTGTAGAACTCTGCACTTGTCCTTGTTGAACCTCATCAGATTTCTTTTAGTCCAATCCTCTAATTTGTCTAGGTCCCTCTGTATCCTATCCCTACCCTCCAGCGTATCTACCTCTCCTCACAGTTTAGTGTCATCTGCAAACTTGCTGAAGGTGCAATCCACACCATCCTCCAGATCATTTATGAAGATATTGAACAAAACTGGCCTGAGGACCGACCCTTGGGGCACTCCACTTGATACCGGCTGCCAATTAGACATGGAGCCATTGATCACTACCCGTTGAGCCCGACAATCTAGCCAACTTTCTATCCACCTTATCGTCCATTCATCCAGCCCATACTTCTTTAACTTGCTGGCAAGAATACTGTGGGAGACAGTGTCAAAAGCTTTGCTAAAGTCAAGGAACAACATGTCCACTGCTTTCCCTCATCCGCAAAGCCAGTTATCTCGTCATAGATGTTAATTAGATTAGTCAGGCATGACTTGCCCTTGGTGAATCCATGCTGACTGTTCCTGGTCACTTTCCTCTCCTCTGAGTGCTTCAGAATTGATTACTAGAGGACCTGCTCCATGATTTTTCCAGGGACTGAGGTGAGGCTGACTGGCCTGTAGTTCCCAGGATCCTCCTCCTTCCCTTTTTTAAAGATGGGCACTACATTAGCCTTTTTCCAGTCGTCCGGGACTTCCCCCGATTGCCATGAGTTTTCAAAGATAATGGCCAATGGCTTTGCAATCACATCCGCCAACTCCAACATCCGTCCAGCCAATTAGTTCCTGATTATGTAATTTTGATGCACTATTCACAGTTATTGCAAGCAGCAGTGCTTCAGAATCCACGAGAGTGAATCCCCCTTTTGTGTTTTTCATCTTTTCTGTCTTTTTTTTTAAAAAGGTTAAGAAATTCCATACCACATACCTACACGGATGGACCTGGAGGTTACGCAGTTAAGCACTTGAGTCGCAAGGAGCCAAAGTTAAATTTGCATGTATATCTTCATCTCTTCCTGCAACCTTTCAGTTTGCATTTTCTGACTTTTGAGTGCCTATCCATGCAACTGTAACCTTCTGTTTAATATTGAAGTTGTTCTGTATGGACTCTCTGTTTCAATTTAAGTCACAGTTTAAAATCCAGATAGACAAAAGCTGAAGATTGGGTTTCAGTGTTTCTGTCCTCAGTCTGTCTTTTACAGACCTCTTTACAATTGCACATAAGAAAGGAAAAACAAAATCCCATTCTTAAATCCTCAGTCATTAAAAAAAGAAGGAACTCCACTGAACTGAGTATACTGCCATGGGTCCAGTCAGGCCTGAATTATAAAAGAAAGTTCAAGTAATTTGGAAAAGGCTTCTTTGCATTCCCTATGTAACAGGTCTGCGAAATTTGCTATTTATAACGTGACCAACCTTCAAAAATTGTGTGATTTCTCTATTTAAGTAGACCCCTCATCACTGGCATCAGTGTTAACACCCATTGAGATGAGTGGCGTAGCTCCAGTCTCTCAAAGATATTATTTCAGGCTTTGTGCAAACTCGGGCAAGCATTGCTGCAACAGTTCACATTTTCAAGGGTTTGACTCTGAAGAACACGATGGCATAGGAGGCGTGCCCGTGTGCCATGTGGCAATATCCTGGGCCAGTTCAATCCCTGCCCATCTCAATCTCAGTGATATTCAATACTGCACTGAACAACTGCCTTTTCGTTTGTTTGTTTTTTATATAGCATGTTTCACATAAACTGTATCCCAGATTTTTTCACAGAGCTAAGTAATACAATTAGGGAGTTAGTGGCAGAAGAAGAAATTATTTGTTGTTGAAGAAGGGTAGGTAAGAGAAGACTGTGTTTTTACTTGTGTTTTTGAAATGAGAGGAAGAGTTGATGAGGTGGAGGAATAACAGAAGGCTGCTTTAAGATTGCACAATGTTTGGAAGAGAAGGTCCTCATGTGAATAGTGATGAGATGAGTAGGTGAAGGTGCAGTGATTAAGATGCTGAGGGAGAGAAGAGAGAGAGACTGGAGGAAGTTCATGGAGGGCAATTTTGAGCCGGGTCCTGAAATTAATGGGGCAACAAATGCAGTTATCTGAATTTGTGGGATGATGTGTTTGACACTATTTAGTGTGTTGTTCTAAATTTAAAACTTCTAATTTGCAATGAAAGATACTTTTACTTCCTCAGAAGTCAGAAAAATTTGGTCACTATTTTATTTGTAAAGGATGAAAGCATTCAGATCGTTGTGAGATTTATAGCTGTGCACTAATTAGAAGAATAGAATTAACTCAATCCCCTGTGATTAGAGTTCAGTGAATAGTATGAGTGAATCTGGTGAAGCTGGATCTTCAGATGTAGGTAGAGAAATAAACATGTAAATGAATACATAAAATATAAACAGTTACATAAAATATATTTAAACAGTATATTTTAAAAATATTGTTCAGATACCCCTAAGTATTAGCAGCTGGCTTCCTCAGCCTACATTTACGCTTCTACAATACTGTACAGCCAGGAGCTACCTTGTCTAATCCCCCTCAGACTCAGAAAGGTGAAAACTCATTCAGCCATTCTTTACCCATCTGTCTGCTTTAATATTGTTTCTGCTTGTGAAAGGCTTGTAGCTCCCTCCAGAGTTATGCACGAGTGTTATGCAGTAGAAGAATTTGGAATAATGTAATGCCAAAGAATCAGATTTTGAGTTCTCACTATGTTACCTGTGTGAATGAACCTTTCGTTTCTAGCCTGAGATGTGGAATTTCTTGAATTTGATTTCTCATTTGGCTTGGCTGTGGGGATCTCTCCTATATCCTCTGCAGTGAAGACCGATACAAAGAATTCATTTGCCGCCTTCGCAGTGGTCTTATCTTCCATGAGTTTTCCTTTTGGCACTCAATTGTACTGTGGCCCCTCTGACTTTTTGGCTGGCTTCCTGTTTATGATTTACTTAAAAACAATTTTGCTGTTAATTGGTGTGTATTTAGCTAGATGCTGTTCAAATTCTTTCTTGGCGTGCCTTATTATATTTTTACACTTGATTTGCTTGATTATGCTCCTTTCTATTTTCCTCACTAGGACTTGACTTCCAATTTTTAAAGGATGCCTTTTTGCCTCTAACCACCTCTTTTACTCTGCTGCTTATCCAGGGTGGCTTTTTTGGTCCTCTTACTGTTTGTTTGTTTTTAATTTGGGGGTATACATTTAGTTTGAGCCTCTGTTATGGTATTTTTAAATAGTTTCCATGCAGTTTGCAAGCATTTCACCCTTGTCGCTGTTCCTTTTAATTTCCATCTAAAGTCCTGTTGGTTGTAAATTTTAAAGTAAGGCAAAATGTATGTTTTCCTCAGGTCAAATCATAAAGTCCACATTAATGAAGGAGGATTTCAGGATTTGGCCCTTTCATAATTAATTAAGACAAGACTGTCATACATACAGCACTTTCAAGTTTATGTGTTTTGCTCAAAATTCTAATTGTTTTCACCTATTTGCAGTCAAGGAATCCTGCATAGTGCTTTATCTTCTTTGGGCAATGCTATTTGCCACTTCAAATGTTTTCTTGACTTATATATATATAAATAGGTAGGGTTGAATATATAATACAAATAGTTAATCCTAAATCAAGACGAGAATATTGATTTTATTGCATACACATCATTAGAGCTTTGCTTGATGTCCCTAGAATCTCCTTACTGTTCTGTAGCTTGATAGTTCATCCATTCAGTTAGTCGAACCACATTAAACTCCTCCTTGGACACTCTTCTTCAGAATTAAAGTGACTGTAATACAATTTAATACATTTCCAAAGTGAATTAAACTAAACTAAACTGAATTTAAATTTAGAATTTGTGAGGACAATAAGTGTGTCCTCACAGAGGTTTAATGAGGTTTACCTAATCCACTTTAAAAATTCATTTGGATTAGCTTTCCTGAGTGTCCCTGAGTGCAAGATTTTATGTGTTAAACTGTGTGTGCACAGGTATTAAGAAGTGGTAGGGGAGATTCAGTTGATTTAAGCTAACTTGATTGAGCTCACATGATTGAAAAACACACTTCTTTTGCCTGTGTATATACAACTACAGTGAAGTAACTCAGTAAGGAATGAAATATATTCTTTAGCTATTTTTTCCATAGGACTAGAGATGCAATTCTGTCCACTTGAGCAAAATTTCACTTGTTTCCATTTGATGAATTTGGTCCATGTTTTAATTTGCCATTCTAATTGTATTACTGTTTGGGTTGTATTACAGGACCATTATTTGTTACAATGACCAAAACCCATGTGATAGCAGCTTCAAAAGAAGCATTTTATATCTGGCAATACCGTGTTGCCAAGAAGCTCACAGCAATGGAAATTAATCAGGTAGCACGGACTAGAAAAGAAGGCAGAGAGAGGTTTGTCTCAGTTTTTGTATTTTTTTTTTTTTTTTTTTGCTTTAGCTCAACATGATTGTTAAGAGAGCCTTCCTGGAAATATCAACTCCTCTCCTCTCATCATTTTTATGACTTTGGTTTGCTGAGTCATAAACCTATCTAAGTAAATGAATAAGAATAGTTTTTAAACAGATGCATAGTCATTATCCAGAACTACTTCTGGTTAGAGCATTTTCACAGTCTCCTCCTGCCTCTGTGACCTCCTGTTCAATGTCTCCTTTGGTGGCTCCTTTGTCCTCTCCCACTCTGAGCGCTGTCTTTGGCTTCTTTTCTTCTTTATATACACTATGCCTAGGCAAGCTTATCCACTCCCATGACTGTTTCCCTGTTGATGACATCCACAGCTACCTCTCTACCCCTGACCCAGAGGCAATGCATGGGGGAGGGTCATGTGACACACACCGCGCCCCCCCCCCCCCCCGCCCAGTTTTCTGCCAACAGCTAAATGTTCTGAGGGGACCCATCCAGAGGGGCCACTGCAGACTCTGCTCCACAGAGCAGTGAGAGTAGGCAAGGCCTCGGGATGCCCAGCAGCGAGGAAGCAGCAGCTCCCCCTGGCAGCGACACTCACCATGGATCTATGCAGCATGGGGAGGGAGGAAGCAGTGGTATGACTGGATGTGGGCTGAGTTTTTCTCCCGTCCCCCAGCCCTGCTACATGGGGCTGCTTCTCCTTCCCTGCTGCTGGAGTCCCAGCGTTTCCTGCTGCCTGCTTTGCAGACCACCACGCTCGGGCCTGTTTCCAAGGCAGAGGTTGCTCTCCCACTCCTATAGCAGGGGTTCTGCCCCGTGGGAAACTGCTCCCCTCTCACTGTAGTGGGGCTTGCCTACCTTTCATTAACAGCAGCCTGGTGCCCCCGGCCCAAGTTGCTTGGCATTGCTGTTTGCCCCACACCCCGAAAGTTCCTCTGTGTCCCCTCCAGGGGTGCACGCCCCACACTTTGAAAATCTCTGTTCTAGATCCAGAGGTGACGCATGAGGCGGTTACATGCCACCCTCCGAACCTTTAAATTGTGCCCCCCCACACTATCAACTGTTACGTGTCGCCTCTTCCCTGACCTGTCTCACTGTAAACAAACTCACATCTCAGACTGTATCTTTCACCTTTACTCCTGTCTGGCCTGTCGTCATCTCAAACTCAACATGTCAAAAGCTACACTCCTCATCTTTCTTCCAAAATGTTTCCTTCCTGCTTCTGTCTCCATCATTGGCAATAGCTTCACTATTCTTCCTCCCAACCTTGGTGTGATTTTTTTTTTCTTCACTGCACTCCATCCTCCTTCCACATAGATACTATCATTGTCTCCACAGCATCCTCTATTCCCACATTTCCATGTTAATCTTTGGTACTGTATGTAGAACAATAATAATAACTCTGCTTTGAATTGACTTAAAGGGACTAAAGGATATTACCTCACCCACCTTGTCTTTTTTAAAGGGACACTGCCAGAGCTTAAAAACTGGCTTACTTTTAATCTTTCCCCAAATTGATGCACTTTTTTTCAAGATTGCAGATACTTGTTTTTCACCCAAACTGATCTCTTCTCCTTTTGAAACCCTATTCTTTTGTATAGGATTTATCACATTGATGATATCCCTACTGGAGCTGCAGATGGAGCGCTTGATTACAGCAAGGCCATTCAAGTAAGTGATCCTTTTAACCAGTATATTATACTGTCATTGCTTACTTAATAATTGTGAGCATTACTCTGTTCAGATTAATACATTTTAAAATGAGTGTAGCCATTTTGTTTGAACTTCCTTGTATTCCCATCTCCTGCACATGTGTTGTTCCTCTCTTTCTACTGTTTATTATCGTCATATGTTAATACAGTACCATGAATTTTACAGAACATAGAAAAGGCATGGTCCCTGCCCTAGAGAGTTAGAAAGAAAGAAAACAAACACGATGCCAATGAGACCTCAATAATTCAAAAATTTGCCAGCTGCTCTTTTAACTGCGCTATCCAGATGTACACATGCTTACGATGAATAACCTTGAGATCTGTGTATAGTGCTTGTGTTCTTCCTCATCCCTGTTCTCCCTCCTTCACCTTTTATTACCCTTACTTGTTTCGTCATGTCTAAAACTACAGTTGTAGGCTGTTCAAATCAGAGACAGTGTCATCTTATTTCTTCAGTAAATTTGGGAGCTATTATTAGTACTATTACTACTACATTTCCCATAGTTCAGGGTCATAATAAGCATCACTGTTTACGAGTGATGCTTGATAGTTTCTTCCCAGATCAGCTGAACCCTGTGGCTGCTTGGTAATCCCCTCTGAGCTGCTTTCTTGTAGATTTACAGTAGGCAAGCTGCACTTTCCTACTGTTGATCCCCAACTGCCAGAGCAGTTCACCTGTGGCTTCTTAGACTGCAGGGAAAAGAAGTTATAAAGGAAGACAGGCGAAGTTACTTAGTAGACCAAATATAGAATACACATGAAATTTTGAATTGACATGAACAAATAAAATAGCTGAGATTTGTCTCTTACTACAGCAAAGCAACACACATTTTAAAACATTTTAAATTGAAAGTAGCTGTGTTTTAAATAAAAGAGAAATATTATTTATTGACTTGCAAATAAAACACAGAAATGCTGCTATTTTCTCATAGGGCAAAATCACTGGATTTTATAAAACGGTGAGAGTGTTCTCTTCATAGAGATATCACGTACAGTTCAGCCACTAATGGGAATTTAAAGTAGACTGGAGAATCTGATTTATGGAAATAGTTTTATTTATTAAATGAATATGGTACACTGAGAGCCTTTCTGCCATAGCACATTGAATGGAAAGCTCTACTTCCAGGGCAGAGGAGTAAGTAGTGAAGCTCAATACTATTATCCTGAATGAACAGTAAATGAGACACTCTGAAATACAAATAAAGGCACCTTCAGGGCCCCATAAATAATATTACAAAACAGTGTAATGTGAAATAACCAAATACTAGCTACTGAAGTAATGCATTACATTTTGTTATTAAAACTAAGTGTGTTTTCTGTACTTCAGTGTAGCATGAAAATAGAGCAGTCTAACTATTAAGCTAGAGCAACAGCTCATACTAGTTTCATAACTAGGCATTCTGTGACCAAAACAAAGGATAAAAGGACCAAGTCACTGCCTCCTACAGGGAAAAACTCGAGAAGGGGAAGGTGTAAAGAAAATTTCAGAGAAACAAACCTTGTAGAACTTCCTGGAATTATGATTTTGGTGGGAGGGACTTGGGGCCATGGAGTTTAGAGGACATGCCCTTTTCCACCTCTATGAATCTCAGATCTCCCCTGTGGAAATGGATGCTGCCCTGCTTATCCCCTGCCTCCCCTCTTACCCCACATATATTTAAACATAGGCTGTAACCTGTGCAGCGTTGATGAACGTAAGAAGTGTGTCCAGTTTAGACATACCAAAACATAGGGGAAGGGAGTCTCACTGCCATTGGCTTGGTCTTCCTTCAATTGCTCAGTAGCAGTGGAGGGAACCCAGGGAGAGTGTCATAGTTCAGTGCAACTGCACCTGTATGTCCCCTCAGTGGCCCAGCAAGGGCACCCACTCTCGGCTTCCATCTCCCCAGCCATTGCCTTTCTGGGTGGAAACACACATCTCTCTCCCTTCTGACTGGGATATTTCCAGGCTGCACAGTTCCCTGCTTTCACTGTGTTTCCCAGCAGAGGCGAGTTGCCCAGGGATGCCTGCTTGCTTTCTCTTCAGAGGTGGTTAACAAGTGTAATTACTACAGATATAAGCTATCACACAGCACTTCCTCTGCAAGACTACTTTACTCTTAAGGTAAAAAACATTACAGCGAAAACATATTAAAAACAATAAAGAACCAACATGCATACTAATAAGCTTATCAGAATTAACTTCAACCCTAACACGGTTCTGTCAGGATGCAGTCCTTCCATCCCCCGCCCAGTGTGATTCCTTAGTAGTCAAAAGTTCATCGCAGCTTCAGCTTAGAACAAGCACGCTCATAAAATGTTTAGTTCACCCTTTATACATTTCAAGGATCTTTGGTCAAGAGTTTCATTCCAGAGATTGCATTAATCTTGTCTTCCTGTAAAGAAGTTCCATACAGTCTCACAATACCACATAAATGTTTGAATTTTTAATACAGTGAACTTCAAAGATGTTAAACTTAATTCAATAAAGTTCATTCAGGATGTTGCAGGAAATAGTCAGTATCACAGGGAGATAATACTACTTCCAGCCGTATTGCCTCCTACCAAGATTTTTGTATGAATCCTTCAAATAGGACTACACATGGGAGAACCTCCCTCATAATTTTTTTTATTATACTATTTAAGAGATGTTTGGAGTAAGAACAGTCTTTCATAAAGTCAGTAAATTAATTCCAGGTAAACTGAAAATCTTCCTGGTAGTTTCAAATAAGTTTAAATTATTGATCTGTACCAAGCCCTTTTTAGGGAGTATCTCTGATGCATTTTGCCTTTCCTCAGTGGCAAAAACACAAATTCATTCCCAGCTTTTGGTCTTCTAGTTTGCAGTTAATTGTATTGTTGCTCTGCTACTGTTCTTTGACAATGAATTCTTACTGAGGTGATTAAAACTGGTGTTCTGGTGGCATTTATATGCTTTCAGGGAACAAGGGATCCAATCTGTGCAATAACCGCATCTGATAAGACACTAATTGTGGTAAGTGGCATAGTTTAAATAAGCTGACCTTGGGCAGTCACAAGTAAAGTTGGAAGAAACCTTCATAAGGATTTGAATAAGTATTCAAACATCTGAAACTTTTTCTGAACTGAGTTACTATTCCATGATCAAATCCTCCTTGCATTACTCACATGAATACTCTAGTGCCATTGATTTATATTGAGGCTATGCATTTGAGGAAAGACAGCAAGTTTAGCTCCAACTTTGTAAACCTGGCTTGTGAACCAGAAATGAAAAGTGTCTTTTGGCCTCACCGTAGAGTGAATTTGACATCATTGACACAATGTAAGTAAAATTGAAGGGACATTGAACACGCACTTTCTCACATGCATGTGTTTTATACCGTGTAAAGAACAGATGTCTTCTCACTTTGCCCACCAGCTATGCTTCAAGCATGTATGCACAGAGTTGAAAAAACATGCTGATTCATTGCCAAAGGCAAATGAGCCTATGCGCTCCAATAGAATTGTGCATGAAATATTATGATGTATTTATACATTGCCAGACTGGCAAAATGGTGATGTTTTGGCTTTTTTTTTTAAAAAAAGGCTCTGAGCTCAAATTTACCATTTTGTTCAGCCTCACAAGGTATAAGGTAAATAAAACAATATTCTATATAAACTATGCTGGAATGCAGAGGCTCACGTCATCTTTTGAAAATTTTGTTTTTGGACAGTTTTCACCTAGAAATTTTTTTAAAATAAATGGACACATTTTCAGAAAGTAGCATCTCATGTTGTACTTGTAATTTTTCATTTGTATGTGCAAATACTTCACTGCATGTGCAAGACTGAAGGCTGGGTTGAGTCTGGCTGAAAATGTGGTCCTATATTTTTGTTTTTAAACTTTTCAAAACTGAAGTTTCACTGGACACTGGAAAAAGTCTCATGGTGGATTAATCTGTCTCAATTTGACCTTTTTATTGTCCTCTGTATTGGATCCAAGACCTCTGAGTATGGGCTCATTCTTGCTAGGATAGTTTTCACTTTTGACAATCAGCCTTTGTCATAAGGAGCTATTCATATGATGCTCTAGATCTTTTATAATCTATTTACAAAAGTAGTACATGAGCATTGGCAAAGGAAAATGAAGTATTATATTGCTTTCCAAGAGGTCTGTCTCATAATAATCACTGCTCCTTGTCTTGGAAAGCGTTGTGTCACCCAGTGGTTTTCTTCTGCGTAGTGTATAAATGGTTGCTTAAGTGGTTCTTTTTTCCTCCCCGCTTGGGCTGCAATAACTATGGACCGGTGGGTCCTCAGCACTGTGCAATAGGGTACACCCTGCAGTTTATTTCTACCCCTCCCTCCCATCCTACCCCTCTTCCCCATCCCTCTTTAGGGACCCTTCTCACGAGCAGCTGCTCAGACAGGAGGTACAGGCCCTTCTACAAGTCGGGGTTGTGGAGGAAGTCCCTGCTCATCGAAGGGAAAAAGGGTTCTATTCCTGGTATTTTCTCATTCCAAAGGTCAAAGGTGGTCTCCACCCCATTCTGGACCTGCGGGACCTCAAAAGATATCTCAACAAATTGAAGTTGCACATGGTCTCCCTGGCCTCCATCATCCTTTCCCTGGATCCGGGAGACTGGTATGCCGCCCTCAATTTGAAGGACGTCTATTTTCATATATCAATATTCCAAGTGCACACGTTTTCCGTGTTTCCTGGTGGGGACTGCTAGCTACCAGTTTATGGTGCTTCCCTTTTGGCTTTGCAACAGTGCAAGGGTGTTCACCAAATTCATGTCGGTGGTGGCCGCTTACCTCAGACGTCGGGGTATCCAGATCTACCTGTACCTTGACGACTTGCTTGTCAAGGGCCGCTCCAGATCTCAAGTCCAACACCATGTCAAAGTGCTGCAGGACTCGTGCTGAGTTCTGGGCCTGTTGATAAATGAGCAAAAGTCAACGTTAGTCCCAGTCCATAGGATAGAATTAATCAGTGTGGTGCTAGACTACTGACTCCAGGGCGTTTCTACCACAGGACAGGTTCGACTCAATGTCATAGCTAACTGCCAACCTCTTCGTGCACCCAATCACAACAGCCAGAGTCTGTCTCAGGCTTCTAGGTCACAAGGCAGCATGCACATATGTGGTCCGCCACCCAAGGCTCAAAATGTGTCCCCTCCAGGTGTGGCTGGCAACGGCCTACTCCCCATCCAGAGATCACCTGCACAAGGTTGTCATGATCCCGTGCAGTGTACTCACCTCCCTAAAGTGGTGGTCCAACCGAAAGGGGGTAATGGCTATTTGCGAATCCTTGGCCCGAGGTCTCGCTGATATCGGATGCCTCAGACCTCGGATGGTGGGTACATGTCAAGACAATGTGGACCCAGGGAACTTGGTCCCTGCAGGAGCATGCGGTGCACATAAACATCAAAGAGCTCGAGGCCATCCGCCTAGCTTGCAGGGACTTCCTTCCCCAGTTGTCGGGTCAAGTGGTGCGAGTCCTGACAAACAACATGGCCTCCATGTTCTATGTGAACAGACAGGGGGGAGCGTGATCATTGGCTCTTTGTCAGGAAGTCATCCGTCTGTGGGGTTTCCGTATCCAGCACAGAATCCACATGGAGACAGCGTATCTCCCTAGTGTTAACACCCTGGTGGACCACCTCAGCAGGTCCTTTTGCTCTCATCACAAGTGGGAGCTCCATCCCAAGGTTACCCGGATGATTTTCCACAGGTGGTGAGCTCCCCGAGTGGACCTGTTTGCCACCAAACAGAACAAGAAATGTCTTCATTTCTGCTCACTGCAGGGTCTAGGTGAGAGCACCCTTTCAGACGTGTTTCTCCTGTCATGGGCGAGGGATCTGCTGTATGCTTTCCCACCGATCCTGGGGTAACCGACTCTGGGATGGTTGAGTTCTGTCAAAGATCAAGAGGGACAAGGCTCGTGTCATCATGGTCGCCCTGGCGTGGTCTCACCAACATTGGTACGGCACGCTCATGGATCTAGCCGTGGCCACTGCCCGGATCTCCTGTTCCAGGATCACGGTCAGCTCCTGCACCCGAACCTCACCCCGCTTCACCTTACAGCTTGTCTGCTGCATGGCTAAACCCAGAGGAGCGGGCCTGCTCCAGTCAGGTGCAGCAAATTCTCTTGGAAAGTAGGAAGCCCTCACTAGAGCTACGTAACTGGCTAAATGGAAGCAGTTCTTCTGCTGGGCGGCAAAGCGGGGTATCTGTCCAACCCAGTTGTTTCTCCAATCCATCCCATTACCTGCTCCAGTTGAAGAATCAGGGCCTCACTTTCTTCTCCATCAGGGTCCACTTGGAGGCTATATCGGCGTTCCACCTGCATGTTCAAGGTCGGTCGATGTTTTCACATGACATGATGATCAGGTTTCTGAAGGGCCTGGAAAGGCTCGTCCCACCAATCAGAGACCCAATTCCTCAATGGGATCTCAACCTGGTCCTCTCGAGGCTCACTGGCCCTCCCTTTGAGCATTTGGCCTTCTGCTTCCTTTCTCATCTCTCGTGGAAGGTGGCTTTTCTGGTGGCCATTACCTCAGCGAGGAGAGTCTCCGAACTGAGGGCCTTCACGTCGGAGCCACCATATATTGTCCTTTACAAAAAGAAGGTACCAATATTGCCCCATCCGGCCTTTCTGCCCAAGGTGGTGTCCTCCTTCCATGTCAACCGGGACATTTTCCTCCCAGTGTTCTATCCCAAGCCACACTTCTCTAGTGAGGAGAGGCGGCTACACGTGTTGGATGTTTGATATGCGCTGGTTTTCTATCTGGAGCACACCAAACCGTTCGGCAGATCGACTCAGCTTTTTATAGCAACAGCAGAAAGAATGAAAGGCCTTCCTGTGTGCTCTCAGAGGATCTCAAACTGGATTACCTCTTACATCTGTACCTACTATGAGCTGACTCAGGCCCAGCTGCCATCGATTGTGAAAACCCTCTCAACCAGAGCCCAAGCGTCCTTGGCAGCCTTCCTAGACCATGTCTCTATCCAGGACATCTGCAGGGCTGCAACGTGGTCTTCAGTGTACACGTTTACCGCACATTATGCCATCATCCAGCAGGCCAGAGATGACGCTGGGTTACAGTCTACCTGTCCATGAACTACCTGCTTCTCGAGGTACTGCTTGGGAGTCACCTAGAATGGAATGGACATGAGCAAGTACTCAAAGAAGAAAAGACAGTTACCTTTTCCGTGACTGGTGTTCTTCAAGATGTGATGCTCATGTCCATTCCATGACCTGCCCTCCATCCCCACTGTCAGAGTTCCCGGCAAGAACGAACTGAGGGTGAGGGGAGCCAGCAGTGCCCCTTATACCATGGCATATGTGCGCCACTCCAGAGGACGCCAGAGCCAGTTCCCTACAGATACCACTGAGGGGAAAACTTCTGGCACTGGTGCATGTGATGAACACACACACCTAGAATAGAATGGACCTGAGCAACGCATTTTAAAGAATACCAGTTATGAAAAAGGGTAACTGTCTTTTTGTTTAATGTTGTGTTGCTGTTCCCTCTCTGTGTTCCTTCTGGTTTGTTCTTCATCCAACAAATCTTAGTCTTAGGACAGCTTATAAAGAAAGTTAAATAGTTTAATATTAGGCAAAGTTTGTTAAACAGTTTAATATTAGGCAAATTATATAGGCTGCCTCAATATGCAAAATCTCCTTTTTTCTAGGGGCGTGAATCTGGCACCATTCAGAGATACAGTCTTCCTAACGTTGGATTAGTTCAGAAGTATGTCCTGAACTGTCGGGCCTATCAAATGTCTTTGAATTGCAACTCCAGGTAAGTCATAGATCTGGTTCTAACATAGCCACTTGATTTTAAAATAATATTCTAATTGATTGGGATGGTTTATTTGGGACTTATTTCATGGGTTTAAAATATATTATTTAATCTAGGAGGCAGTATAGTCCAATGGGTAGGACACTGGATTGGGATTTGAAACCTGGCTTCTATTACTTGCTTCTCATTGGCTTCCAATGTGACCTTGTGCTATTACTTAATTTCTCTGTACTTCTTTCTCCCCATCTCCAAAATGGGAATAATAATTCTAACTCCCCTTTGTAAAGCACTTGAAGATACATGGATGAAAAGTGCTATTTAGGTGCCAAATGTTTTTATTTCACTAACAATGTTATTGTTCATTAACATTGGTGTTCTTGTATCCTGATTGGCTCTCCTCACACACTGATGCACATACATACTTCCCATTCCGATTAATAGGAATTATTAGCACATGATTGACAGATGATATGTGGTGATTTTCTCATTTTACTCTTTTTATGTTAAAGATGCAGAAGTTATAGTCGGAAGCTATGCTTTTCAAAACTGGTTGTTTTAATCTTCTCATGTGAAACTTCACCACACATGCGACCTCCTCTTTTTTCTTATACAGGAAATTCTTTAGGATTGTCAAGATAATATCTTGAAGGATAATCCAGTTAATCTCTGCAATTGTTTAAAATACAGTTAAAATATAATTTCTTAAAGTTTGTCAAAAACTTTAAGAAATGTTGATGATTTCCAGTTATGCAGAGATGTGTGAACCTTTTTTACTGCAATGGAATATTTCATTATATTTGCTAGTTAATGTTTATTGTAAGAGGTATGACATTTGGTTTTGGGTGTAATACATGATGCATCTTACTGGTATGGCAATCACGAAGTCAACTGTGTAGGGTCAGATTTAACAATTTGCTGAGCTCCTGTAAAGTACTGAGTGCCCCCATACACATTGAATGGGATTTGAATGCATTCGGTGCCTTGTAGGAGTAGGCCCTTGATGTGTAGATGAATGTCTGCCATTTGGAACTGTGTATGTCTTTATTTCATTCTTTCCACCCTGTGGCCTTACTCTTTTCTCACACTGGTATAAATCAGGTGTAGCTGCATTGAAATCAGTGGAATTACACTGGTGTAAAATTACTGAGAGAGCAGAATCAGGCCTCCAGCATCTAGTTTAGTCTGTCTGTTGCAGAATTATTGTAAATTTACAGATTTGAATAGTACTAATCAGCTGTTTCATTTCACCTCCCCCCCCCCCCACCATTTTCTGTTAGTCGTCTTGCTATCATAGACCTTTCTGGAGTTCTGACTTTCTTTGATTTGGATACACGGGTAACAGACAGTACAGGACAGCAAGTCGTAGGCGAGCAGCTGAAGTTGGAGCGCAAAGATGTCTGGGATATGAAATGGGCCAAAGATAATCCAGATTTATTTGCTATGATGGAGAAAACAAGAATGTATGTTTTCAGAAACTTGGATCCTGAGGTAAAACAATCCGCATAAGAAAATGAGTCACTTACAGTGTATTCCATATTGTACATTTGGAATTCTGTGACTAGTAGGACTTCTTACAAACTTAAAGTTAAGCAGGTATTTAAATACCTTGCTGAATCTCAGGGTCTATATCTGGAAGTCTCAAAAGCCAGCTAGCTCTATTGTGTAAGTGCTGCTTACGAAAAATAAATGACCAAACTCCAGATATATTAGAAAAATAAAAAGGAACATCTGATTTTACTTATATTCTGCTTTTATGAGATTACAAAAAATAGTGCTTATCGATATTTATTTTAGATATCATCATGGCTAGGATTTTATTGGAAATTAATGATAAAACATGGAGAGTTAAATCCACATCTGACTTTTTTGTTATAATCTAGATATAGAAAAACATGTTTGTCCTAAATAATATATAGATTTTAATTGTCTGTACATCAGTGGTCTCCAACCTTTTTATGCCCAAGATCACTTTTTGAATTTAAGGGCAACCCCACCCCTTCCCCAAAGCCCCACCCTGCTCACTCCATCCCCCCTCTCTCCATTGCTCGCTCTCCCGCATCCTCACTCACTTTCCCCAGGCTGGGCAGGGGTTTGGGAGGGGGTGCGGGCTCTGGGCTGGCGCCAAGGGGTTCGCAGTGTGGGGGGGGACTCCAGGCTGAGCCTGGGGTAGGTGGTTGGGGTACAGGAGGGGGTGAGGGGTGCAAGCTCTGGGAGGGAGTTTGGGTTCAGGAGGGGGCTCCAGGCTGGGGCAGAGTGTTGGGGTGCAGGAGGGGGTATGGGGTGCTGGCTCTGGGAGGGGGGTCAAGGTGGGGGCAGGAGGGGGTTTGGGGTGCTGGAGGCGGTTCGTGGTGCCGGCTCTGGGAGGGGGTCAGGGATGGGGCAAGGGTTTGGGGTGCAGGAGGGGGTATGGGGTGCTGTCTCTGGGAGGGAGCTTAGGGCTGGGGCAGGGACTTGGGGTGCAGGAGGGGATTTGGGATGCTGGCTTTGGGAGGCAGCTCAGGGCTAGGGGTTGGGGTGCGGCCTCCCGCCAGGCAGCACTTACCTCGGGCAGCGCAGCAAGACTAAGGCAGGCTCCCTGCCTGCCCGGGCCCCACGCTGCTCCCAGAAGGGGCCAACACACCCCTGCAGCCCCTGAGGGAGGCAGGGAAGCATGTGAGTCCGAGTCTGCATGCTGCCCCTCTCTGCAGGCGCTGCCCCTCTCTGCAGGCACTGCCCCCACAGTCCCATTCCCAGCCAATGGGAGCTGCGTGGGCAGTGCTTGCAGGCAGGAGCAGCGCACGGAGACCCCTGCCTGCCCGCTCTCCCTTGGGGACACGGGGGTGTGCTGGCCACTTCCAGGAGTGGTGTAGGGCTGGGGCAGGCAGGGAGCCTGACTTAGCAGCAGCCCCGCTGCGCCACCGGAGATTACAATCGACCGGTTGGTGACCATTGCTGTACATCTATATGTAAGACTGGTTATTCTATTGTGCATCTGTTTCTCATAAGAAATGTCATTAAAGTTTAATTTGGGGAAGAAGGAAGTCTGTTTACATATATTAAACTATGAGAGAGCCAATGTGGATGAGGTAATATCTTTTATTGAGCCAACTTCAATTGGTGAAAGAGACAAGCTTTTGAGCTTACACAGAGCTCTTCTTCGGGTCTGGCAAGATACTCGGAGTGTCACTAGGACAAAGGAGGGTTGGTGGGTTATAGAATGTTGTAAAGAGCCATTCATCCAGTATCTTTACCAAGTCCATGATTTCTAGTGTGTAGCAAAGTTATGAATTTAAGCTGCCAGGCTCATCTTTTGAAGGTGTTGTGTAGGTTTCCTTTAAGGGTGAGGACTGAGAGGTCAGTTATGAAGTGATGATTTTCTGAAAAGCGTTCGCCCACATCTCAGTCCTTATCCTCAAAGGAAACCTTCAAAAGGAAACCTTGTTAGGCTATGTTTTACGCTAGAAATGCTATAGCAGAACAGCTTGAGCGCTACAGCTGTGCTGCTTTAGCATTTCTAGTGTAGACACTACAGCGACAGAAAGGGTTCTTACGTCACTGTAGTAACTCCACCTCCCCGAGAGAGGATTCTTCTGTTGACTAGCACTGTCCACACCAGGGGGTTACGTCAGCATAGCTACGTCTCTTAGAGGTGTGGATTTTTCACACTCCTGAGAGATGTAGCTCTGCCGATGTAAGTTTTCTGTGTAGATCAGCCCTTAGACACTAAAAATCATGGACTCAATAAAGACACTGGATTTTTGGCCACTAACCCTTCTTGTCCTATGACTGTAGAGGCGTTAACTGCTAACTTCACCTGGAGCAGTATCTTACAACATGTTAACTTGTTATGCTAAACAATTGGTTCCACCTTGTATTTAGCTGTGACTCTTAGGGCGGGTCTACACTATGTCGCTGACAGACGCAAAACATCCATACCCCTGAGAAACGTAGTTAAGCCAACCTAAGTCACAGTGTAGACAGCACTAAGTCAATGGAGGAATTCTTCCATCAACCTAGTTACTGCCTCTCCGGGAGGTGGATTTAATACAGTGTTGGAAGAACACGTTTTGTTGCTTTAGTAAGAGTCTACACTGAAGTGCTACAGCAGAACAACTGCAGTGCTGCAGCTGTTCTGCTGTAATACTAGAGTAGACATAGCCTGAGTACCATTCCCAGACCCGAAGAAGGGCTCTGCATAAGTTGGAAAGCTTGTCTCTTTCACAAACAGAAGTTGGTCCTGTAAAAGATATTATCTCACTCACTTTGTCTCTCTAATATCCTTGGACCAATGCAGCTACAACAACACTGCAAACAAATATGAAACTTTTATCAGATTTATGTAAAGTTGTTCATTATCTTTTAACCATATTTATTTTAAGGAACCCATTCAGACTTCTGGATATATTTGCAACTTTGAAGATTTAGAAATTAAATCTGTTCTTTTGGATGAAATATTGAAAGTAAGTGTAATTTAATTTCTGTTTTAGGAAAACTTAGTGTCTATGTAACATGATTTGCACAATAGCAGTTTCTAAGGGGTGGTAATGGCATTGATTAAAATTTGGTCTTTTACTTCATTCTTTTAGAATCCTGAACATCCTAACAAAGAATATATAATTAACTTTGAGATCCGATCACTACGAGACAGTCGAGCATTGATTGAGGAGGTCGGGATTGAAGAGTCTTCCCAGTTCATAGAAGATAATCCACATCCTAGACTTTGGTAAAATCCCTTTTCAAAATCTTTTCTTCTTCTGCTTCCATTGATTACAAACCTGTCTTTTCATCTGCTTTTCCTTCTTAATCAAGTCTCCTAGTTTATTGTAAAAATACATAGTGGGCCTCCCTTAGCCACATAGCTCCATATTAAGTTCTTCTATTAGCCCTTGTGTCTGTTTGATCAAACTCAGCAGACAGCTGCTCCACCTCCGCTCTCCACCCCTGTGGCAACTTTTCCACATTTGCCTCATGGATATTATGCAGGACACTACAGACAGCTATAACCACTGGGATATTTTTCTCACAGAGATCCAATCTTGTGAGTAAACAATGCCAGTTCCCTTTCAATCTACCAAAAGCACACTGAACTGTTGTTCTGCACCTGCTGAGCTGGTAGTTGAATCTTTCTTTGGTGGTGTCAAAGTGGGTGGTGTAGAGCTTCATGAGCCAGGGGAGCAAGGGGTAGGCTGGATCCGCCAGGATCACTATTGGCATTTCAACATCACCAGTGGTACCACCAGTTGGGAGAGAATGCCCCTTCTTGCAGCCTGAACAGTCCTGTATTCTTAAAGATACGAATGTCGTGCACCTTCCGTGACCAGCCCGTACTGATATCAATAAAATGTCCCAGGGATCCACCAATGCTTGCGTAACCATAAAAAAGTAGCCCTTTCTGTTGCTGTACTCTGTGGCAGAGCGGACTGGTGCCAAAATAGGGTTATGCATGCTGTCTATCACCCCACCACAGTTTGGAAACTCTGTTGCTGAAAATCCATCCACTATGTCCTACACATTACCGAGAGTCACAGTCCATAATAGTAGAAGACGATTAACGACCCTGCACACTTGCATGACAAAGGCCCCTCCAGTGTATTTTCCAACTCCAAAATGATTTCCCATTGGCCAGTAGCAATTTGACGTTTCAGGCTTCCATAGTGCAATCACCACTCGCTTCTCAACTGTCAGTGCAGCTCATTCAGTTGTTTCTGTATTGGAGGGCTGGGGCGAGCTCAGCACACGGATCCATGAATATGGCCTTTCATATCCAAAAGATCTGCAGCCACTGCTCAACATCCCAAATCTGCATTGCAGTGCAATTCCACCCGTCAGTAGTTGTTTCTCAGTCCCAGAAGCAGCACTCCACCCTGTGCAGCTGCTCCATGAATGTCACCAACAACTTTGAATTGGTTTTTGCCATGTCGCACAGGAGTTTGTCATCCACAAAATCGTCATGTTCCCTGATGCTGTGGTGGTTCTTGTGGCGCTCCAAAATTTGGAGGATCATGCATCTTGTGTTTGCAACAACAATAGGGTAGACTGTGTGAGCTCCATGCTTCTGTCAGAGATGGCAGACAGTGAGAAGTGCTGTGCAGTTTTGTGGGTTTTTTTAAAAAAACATGAAAATTATGGGTATGGATATGGATGGCATTATGGGATGGAAAAAGTTGCATGGTGGGAATGTGACCCCTTGCTCCTAGTCGCCCCAGCATGACTTTTCTGTCCTGCCGTGTATTGCCAAATTTTCCCAAAAGCCAGTGCACCGGATGATGGTGAGTTGCACACTGGAATACCTACCCATGGTGCACTGCACTGTGCATCAACACAAGCACTACTGGTGAGTATGTTCAGTGCTGACACAAGGAACCAAATATGCATGCGCGCAAATGATATACGAACTGGAGTGGCTTTGTGTCAACATAACTTGCATCAACCAAAGTTTGTAGTGCAGAACTGGCCTTTGAAAGGGAGATTGCAGGTCAAGTTGCTTACACAGCACTTGCTGTGAAACAATATCATGATACAGATTAGAGAACTGCTCCAGCTACCTACTGTTTTAGTCGTATTAGTACCCTCCAGAATAAACAAAATGGTTTGAAAAGCTTACGGTCTTGCCAGTCCATCTGCCATCAAAATACACACAGGTAACAGGCCTGCATGTTTCTATGTCACAGGTCATAAGAGCAGAGAGTGAGTAGGTGGACAAGCATCCTAGCACATCTTCTATACCCAGTGGTCCCTAAACTTTTTCGTTTGTGCCCCTTCCCCTCTTATCTGGTTCACGACCCCCAGGAGCGGGGCCAGAGCCACAACTGGGAGCCAGGGCTGGGGCCAGAGACGCAGTGGGGAGCCGAGGCCAGGGTTGCAGTCAGAAGCCAGGGCCGGGAGCGTGGCCACGATGGGGGCCAGGAGCCGGGGGCTGCAGTCAGACCTAAGGGTTGGGAGTGGGGCCACGGTTGGGGCTGGGGCCAGAGCTGCAGCTGGGGCTGGGAGTGGGGCTGTGGTCAGGGCCGGGGCCAGGAGTAGAGCTGGGGGCAGAGAAGGGCTGGGTGGCTCTCCCTTTCTGCACCCTCCCCCCATGAGAGGAGGGCTGGCCTGGGCCTCCCCACATTCCCCAAAGTTCCTCCACACCCCTTTAGGGGGGCACGTCCCACAGTTTGGGGACCACTGTTTTATACATACTATCTTGCCATTCCAAACAATGGGATTTCTCTTCTTTTGATAGCTTTGAAGCACAATCAGACCCAGTCAGGCAAGAGGCTTGTTTGTGTCCTCTCTGTACACACCCCTTGCTTCATTCCCGCCCCGCATCCCCCTGGGTAGAGCATACAGGTGATATCCAGAGACCCTGTATTTTTTTGTTTGTTTGTTTGCAATCCTGCAGAGTACAAAACTTGCTAAAGTACCTCCTTTTTGGGAATGTACTTTAGCTGCTCACTTATTGCTTGCTTTCCCGCCAAGATTCATTCTTGGCATAAAGGGAAAAGGGAGTGTCTTAACTTTCATTTGGTGCAGCTTTACAATAGTTTCTGGACTGATGGATTCCCTCTTATAAGAAGACAAACTTACAGGTAGAGGCTAAACTAGTCTTGTCTCTTCTGACTGATTGACAGTGTTGGGGGCCTTCTTTTCTTGTAGTCGTTTAATGCAATAACTAATATCAAGTGTTCCAGTAATAAAATAATTTCATTTTTTGACAGCCCAAGTCTAACTTAAATGAAGGCAGATGTCCAACACATTTCTCCCACACTTAAAACAAAAACCCTAAAAATGAATCCTGAGCTGCACTAGCATTGTTCATTTTACAATACACAGTACATCAAAAATTTTGCTGGTGTCTTTGAAAATATTAAGTTTGTAAATCTAACTTGTGATGTTTTGTGGACATTTGCAAGCCTCAGGCTCTGTATGCCATTACAATATGACCCAAATACCTATAGGGATCTCATCACTTCACTAGACTTGATGCTTGAACCAAGCATCAAGTGTGAACTTTCAGGCACTACAATAGTTTTACCATGGAGTCACAGACAGTCCCCTTGGGTACTCAGATCTACCTTGCCACTCAGGTAAGCTTGCCTTTGTGATAGATGGTCACTTACACCAAAAAGTCACAAAAATATTCAGGTTACTTCTAGTCCCAAAGGACCAGTCACTTACCCCAGCTCAATTGTACCTCAGATCTCAATTGATAGACAAGGCTTGTAGCTAATCCTATAATAAATTAACTAAAAATTTATCAGTTAGAAAAAGAAATGAGTTATTTACAAGGTTAAAGTAGGTAAACATACACACACAAATGACTTGCAGTCTTGGGTTCCAAAACATAATAGAAACTTCTACCATAAGCAAGCTCTATATGTCCTTTGGGCTGTCCTTTCCAGGCTAAGCAGCTGCTGATCTCTTGCTTGTGCTCAGAATTCTTGCCCTCTCAAAGTCCAAGCAGAATAGAGATCCAGTGTCTTTTGGTTAGAGATTTCTATTCCCTTCCCTCAGAGTTCAAGCTGATGGGATGAGCCCTCAGCACGTCTTCTCTCCCTGTGGAGGGAGCAGTCAACAAAGTTTTGTCCTTTGATGTTTCACAGTGGCTTATTCGATTTCAATGGGCCTTCCTATATGTAGGACCTAACACCTTCTGTAGGAAGCTCGCCTTTATATTAATTAATGCTTCTTTCCTCTTTGGTGAGTTACAGTTACAGAGGTTTATAGTGCAAACACTGAATATAACTTTATAACATGGGTTATAGGTGTTATAAGTGAGATTACTACATGCAGCATCCTACCAGCATTTCATAAAGTCTAAATACTAAACACATTCTTATCAGTTTAACATCTGTTTTAACAATGCTGACACAGAGATGAGCCAGGCCAGTTTCCAGCTATGCATTTGTCAGTGTTTAGTTGAGGCCTAGGCATGAGCTGGCACCTGGTCTGCCAGCATCACACTCTTCCTCCCATACACACACTATTACCGAAAACAATATTCAGCCAGACCCTCCACCCATATTGTTCTAACTCCTGGGCAGTCCAAGGCTATGTATACTCTACGGAACTTACAGCAGCACAGCTGTATGGCTGCAGCTGCACTGCTGTAAGGTCTCCTATGTAGCTGCTGTATACTGGCAGGAGAGAGTTCTCCTGTTAACATAATTAAACCACCCCCAACAAGCGGCGGTAGCTATGCCAGCGGGAGATGCTCTCCCTCCGGCATAGCACTGTCCACACCGGCACTTTTGTCGGTGAAACTTATGTCAGTCAGAGGGGTGTTTTTTTCACACAGACAAAAGTTTTGCTGACAAATGTGCTAATTAACGTAGACAAAGCCTCAGGTATGCCTTTGTTTTAGGTGCTGCTGCTATGAACGAGTTTTAACTATTTCTTACAGCTATCTCAAATTAAGGTGGTGGTTACGCTCACCAGCTTCAATGACATTTTGCCCAATCCACAACAAGAGGCTGTTTTGTTGATTTAACATGATCAGAACCTCCTCTTTACATTCTCATTTGAAAGACTGTGCTGCCTACAGCAAGGTGTCCTATAATGTCACACTCGGGGCAAATCTACACTTAAAACACTGCATCAGCACAGCTGCAGCACTTTAATGAAGACACTCTAAGCCAATGTGAGAGAGCTGTCCCATTGGCATAGTTAATCCACTTCCCCCAGAGGCAGTAGCTGGGTTGGCAGGTGAAGCTTTCCCGCAGGCATCGTGCTGTCTACATGAGGGGTTAGGTCGGTTAACTACATCACTCAGGGGGTTGGATTTTTCACACCCCTGAGCAATGTAGTTATACCAATATAGGTCTGTAGTGTAGACCGGACTTGAGGCATTTTTTCAGTTCTGTGTAGAGAAGGAATGCCATCTGCTGAATTACCACCACTTCCTGTGCAGCATCTAAGAGTTCCTTTGAAGTCTCCTAACCAAGCAGTGACCATTTAATCTATAAAATGAATAACTATAAAGACAAAAAAAAGAGCAACGCTATACTAATATTTTTATTGCATTAGTGACTAGAACACCCTTTGTGCTCAGTGCTCTATAAACATATATAAAGACACAGTCATTGCCTCAAGGAGCTTACAATGTAATATAAATAAAATAGCTAGTAGGAACAATGGAAATCAAACCTTATGACAGGTCTGAATATTTAAAGTTGTTTTTAAACAACATTGCATTTTTATCAAGTACTGTAAGCGTACATAGCACTTTGGGAAACAAATGAGAAGACAAGGGCCTTGTGTGGATTTTGAATAGCCTGGAAGGAGGCAGGAAGAGAAAGCAGGGTAGCAGGGTTAAGTTTTGAGATGACTCTGACATGGAACAGGGTTTTGCACAGTGTATGGTGTGAGGAAAGGATGGAAAGGAGATTTCTATACACTATAATTAAACACAGACCCAAAGGTTAAAACTGAATTTCAAAATCCTACGCAGTATGCTGTATAAAAGCAATAATAGTGAACAAAGAAAGAAACCTGTGAAAGCCCATGTCTCAGAGGTTGAATGTGTAATTGCCATAGTAAACAATTTAAAGGAAAAATGAAATGTCAGTAGCTAAGACTAGAATTTCCTTAATAAGATACTATGGAATTATGCCAGCCCATTTTAAGGATCCAGAGATTTACTACATTTATCTGTTTCCGGAGTTATTTATGGTTTTGTTTTGAAACTATTAAAATGATTTGTGTCCGCATGGCAGACCTAGCTAGCCCAAAGTAAATTTGATCATTCTCTGTTACTTCTAACAGTTCAAAGTAGAATTTGGGTCCATTAAACTACTGGCTGAAGCAGACTTGCTGTAAAAGATGAAGTTTTACGAAACACTCTTTACCGTGGGCTTATGTGTGTACGTGTCTTTTTTCAAAGTCTGTATATTCATAAATAGGATTGATATCCAAAACTTAAAAAATACAATTATCCAGATTTTTGCTAAATTTTTATCTTACTGAAGTAGCTAAGCTATTTTTGGCTAGTACCCAGTATTTATTTCAGTAGAAAAGGGACCATTTATTTTATAACTCTCCATGCCCCAGTAAGTTTCATGTAGTAGGCTCATAAAGAATGAGCAAATCCTCCTGATCTTACTTGGGCAAAAACTGCCATTGACTTCAATGGGAATTTTGAATATGCAAATAAATGCAGGATCTGGATACAAGTTTATATAGAACAGATTGACAATTTGAAAATAGAAATACTGGATATAGAGCAAATACATTATAGATAAAGGTAGGATAATGCACTTATTGCTGCAACTTGAGAAATGAGACGAGTGTGTAGCAGATCCACTTCACTTGCCAGACAACCCTTCTGTGTTGGTTGTCCCAAGATCTGGGGACTAGCACAAGAATTGAATTGATGCTATCCTCCTTAATTTGATGCAGCAAATATTGGGTTGATGTAGACCACTGGTTCTCAACCAGGGGTCTGGGGCCCCCTGGGGCTCCTCCAGGCAGGGCTGGCATTAGACTTTATGCGGCACAAAGCAGAAAGTCAAAGCCCCATTGCATGGGATTGAAGCCTGGGGCCCCAAGCCCCACTACCTGGGGCTGAAGCCTGAGCATGTTAGCTTCAAAGGGCCCCCTGTGGCTTGGGGCTCCAGGCACTTGCCCTGCTTTGTACTAACGCTGGTCCTGGCTTTTATATGAAGGAAAACAGTTGTTGTGGCACAAGTGGGCCATGGAGTTTTTATAGCACGTTGGGGGGGGGGGGGGCTCAGAAAGAAAAAGGTTGAGAACCCCTCATGTAGATCATGCTTGATGTATCTGTTATGGGTGTCCAGTGACAGGAGCAGTAGTAGTCCTGTTTTTGCCAAGTAATCTTGGAGCACTATGCAGTTAGTGCTCTAGTTGTACTGACTCATTCAATATGTTGAGGATCTAAGCCAGACCTACTTAGTTTTGTTTTTGTAGTACATTTTAGAGCTCATTCAAATGCCAGATTGACAAGGAGGTAGAAATCCTTTCTTTATCTTCAGAACAGAACAGCATGGGCAGTGGCAGTGACAGCCTCCCCACACTGCCCTGTCACTGTACCTCGGTGCTAACCTGCAGCTACTACCCATCAGGATGGAGAGGGATAATTTACTCTCCATGGTGCATTTACTTCTGGGCCTACAAGATGAGACCAGGCACCGGAACAGGCACGGCCAGGAGCCATGGCCCCATCACTTTTTCCGGCTGTAAGGGCAAACGATGTGGGGAGGAGGCAGAGCGGAGTGAGCAGGGGGCAGGGTCTTATGGGGAAGAGGCAGCGGAAGGGCGAGGGCCTTAGGGGAAAGGGGTGGTGTGAGTGTAGGATTTCAGGGGGAAGGGATGGTGCATGGGGCAAGGCCAGGGTTCAGGCACTAGTGGCCCACCCACACTTAAGGGAGCTTCCGTTACCCCTGGCTGAGAATGCCATCAAGGCTGTCAGCTGTGATTTGTGTGTGGGAGAGATGTCAACGTGAATCTGAACAAAGACCATCAGTGGATTTCACATAGGCCACATCCTTTCTGTAGCGGGGGGCCCAAAGCTGGATGCAGTACTCCAGATATGGCCTCACCAGTGCCGAATAGAGGGGAATAATCACTTCCCTCAATCTGCTGGCAATCCTCCTAGTAATACAGCCCAATATGCAGTTAGCCTTCTTGGCAACAGGGGCACACTGTTGATTCATATCCCTCTTCTTGTCCACTGTAATCCTCAGGTCCTTTTCTGCAGAACTGCCACTTAGCCAGTCAGCCCCCATGGCTGTGGCAGTGCATGGGATTCTTCCATCCTAAATGCAGGTGGCATACACCCATATTGAGATTAGTGGTTCTAGAAGCGGGTGCTGAATTAGCCCTAATTTAGGTGTCTTTTTTTAACTTGACTAAGTAAATGATTCCTAATATGACTTCCTACTACGGCTGCTTTTCTAGCTATAACTCCTGTTCTTTGCCTGTGACACATAAGTCTAGTCTCCTGTGGGTTGTATGCTTTGAACTCATTTTGGTTGTTGGATTTCATGTGCAGGTGCTGGGTGGTGCTGGTGGCATGTGATATACAGGCTGTCAGATTCGATCTGGTGGTCCCTTCCTTCCTTAAACTCTGTGACTCTATCTGTGCTTATCATACAGGCGTCTCCTGGCCGAAGCCGCTCTTCAGAAGCTAGACCTACAAACTGCTGAACAAGCATTTGTGCGCTGCAAAGACTATCAAGGCATTAAATTTGTGAAGTGCCTAGGCAATCTGCAGAGCGAATCAATGAAGCAAGCTGAAGTGGCAGCTTACTTTAGCCGGTTTGAAGAAGCTGAAAGAATGTATTTGGATATGGACAGACGGTAATTGCATGCAGTAACCCCAGCAACAACTAAAGAAAATATAGATAAAATAAATGCTTGCACTAAAAAAAGTGGGAATGTTTAAGCAGTGAGGGCTTTTTCAAGTTCTGAAAAAGAGAACAAGGTTAGATAGAGAAAACTGCTGTACTGGTAGATTACAAATCCCTTTATTATTTATGTTAACACATTCCAAACAGTGATACTTCCACTTTTCTCTAATTGATCTATATAGCAATCCGTATCCAATTTAAATCTTCATAGACTTTTGAATGTTAGTCTGTAGATGTTTTAGTTAAGATTCCAAAATATAAAAAACAGTTTAAACTTAGTTAGCCAGTATCAAAGTCAGATTCAAGGCTCACAGAATTTGTCAGACCACTCTGTTTATTAGCAAAGCGCTTTGCCAATGCACCCAGATATGTGAGCCCCCTGCAAAAGCTCAAGCTAACTTATTTGTACAGATAAGCCAAAGCCAATTTAACATAAGAGACAAAAGGAAGAGAAACTGACAAATATACATACATATCTTATCTTATTTGCATACTAAAGTTTACCAATCTCCTAGCTCAGTAGGAGCTCTAAGTTAATTAGTTTGAGGACCCATTGTCTCACACTCCTAAATGTTTCTCTTCCTGACAACTATATTTCAACAAACCCTTCAAGCAGCATTTCTTTAATGAATTATAATTTAAATATAATTCATTCTACTTTCACACCAGTTAACTAGTTGCTGTTAGTTAGTTAAATCCTACATTTTTTGAATTACACATACATGTTGCTGGGTTTTTAAATTAGCAGTAATCACATGGGAGCACACCATGGATGACATTTGGACAGCTCAATGAAAACTTCTGCTTAAGGGTTATTGTTTGCTTTTGTTTTTGACTAACAAATTTTTAGGATTTAAAGGAATGAGGTAGAAAATAATATTGAAAATATTATAAACCAGGAGCGCACCCTGAGCTGGAATACTGTTTAGGTCTGGTCATCCCATCTCAAGAAGATGTAGCTGAAATAGGGGTTCAGAGATGGAGGACAAATGAGTGGAGGCATGAAAGTCTTCTATATATAGACTGGGACTTCAAGCTTAGATAAAAAGGGACATGAAAGAGGTGTCTAAAATAACAAATAGTATAAGGTATGTCAGTCGGAAGCTTCCATTAGCTTTTCTCATACTAGAAGAACAAGGAGACATCCAATAAAACTGAAGGGGAACAAATTTAAAGCTGATAAAGAAAATAACTTTTTACACAATACATGATTAACCTGTAGAGGCATTCTTTGTCAGTGAGGCAGAATGCCTCCCAGAGCTGTTTGTTTGCACAGTATGTGACACCCCTTTAAGGGATACAGTGTATACCCTTCCTCATGGCTGTACAGTGGAACTAACCAGTGGTGGACAACCATGATTCTGCTTATTTCCTGACCGCTTCTGGGGAAGAGCATTTCAGTAGCAGCCACTACACAGGGGGCTGGAATTCTGGGCAGTCCATTATTCCCTTCCCCACCACTGTGAAAGCTGTATAAAGACCATCACAATCTAGCTCAAAGTAAGTAGTTTTCTCTTTCAAATATATTGAAAAGTCTTTTTAAACATATATTCTTATTTATTGAGCTGTCTAAGGCATAATAACTAATCAGGGTAGTTTTCCTTTAAGTTTTATGCAGTCTCCAGGCCATAAGTCTTTCATTTTTCCTTTATGTTCACCTGCAGGGGTGGTATTTCTGAACACTTTTGTCAAGAATTTCTGCAGCTATTTTATTTTCCTTTTTTTAATCGTCATCAAATATGTTCTGATATTTATAGAGATCTTGCTATTGGTCTACGGATAAAACTGGGAGACTGGTTTCGAGTATTGCAGCTATTGAAAACAGGCTCAGGCGATGCAGATGACACTCTTCTTGAACAAGCACATAATGCTATTGGAGACTATTTTGCAGACAGACAAAAATGGTATGTGTTATAGCAGGAAATAATGAAGTGGTGGTAGCTGTCTCATAATTCAGACTCTCCTCGTAAAGCTCAGCACAGAGTATGGGGGGCACATTTGGGAGCTGGAGTGCAGAGTGTGTGAACGTGGAATGAACTGGCATGATCCAGCCCTATCACCTTGAAGAGCTAGTAAGTTTCATAGGGCATGTGTCCCACCACTACTTGCAGCTTTGAAATTCCACAGAGAACTGTTGTTGAGAGTGGGGAGAACAGAAAAGCAATAATCCCAGCTCTGCCAGGAATCCAATCACTAAACAATTTCTTCAACTTTGGGGAAAAAAAACAACCTAGGCAAACAATTTTGTTACACTACAGTTAAAAGTTACAAGTAAATATTGGTTACAGAATGGCCAAAAACCTTACAAGTATGTTGTAGTGAAACAAACAACAAAACAAAAAAGAGAGAGAAGACTGAGGAATTTCAGAGCTAAGGTTAATCTTAAACCCAAACTTCTCACAGTATATAACTGCATGCTTAAGGCCACCAAAACTACATTAACTCTGCCCCTGTAAAGGAGTCAGCTCCCAGAGAATTTAAAGGCTACACTTTTGGGTGTCCAACTTTAGATGTGAAGGCTGTTGCCCCACTCTGGCACTTTGAGTGCAGAAGGTGGGGGCCTGCAAGGATTGTAAAAATTAATACTGGCCACTCCACGCTTGTATTAAACTCATAGAATCATAGAATGTCAGGGTTGGAAGGGACCTCAGGAGGTCATCTAGTCCAACCCCCTGCTCAAAGCAGGACCAATCCCCAACTAAGTCATCCCAGCCAGGGCTTTGTCAAGCTCCCAAGGTTACAGCTTTTTTCTGACCTTGGATGGGTAGATGCTGCCACCACTCAAGTGTAAAAAACCCCTTTGAGAACCGAGGAGGGCACACTTGGGAGTTCGTTCCTGTGGGGTACCCTCAAGCCCTTTCAGCCCCCCCTCCGGGGAACAGCTGAGAAAGAAAACAAAGGAAATCAGCTGTTGCCACCAGCTAATTAAACAAATCTCTTAGGACACGAAAATCCAATCCTGTTCTTAAAAAATAAAAGGTTCATTTTATTAAAAACAAAAAGAAAGAAAATACATTTGGAATTTAGGCTTTTTGCTAGATTTAAAAAAAACAATCACAAGGATTAAGCATCAAGGTAGCTCTCTTAAAGTTTACAAGCAAAACAAAAGAACCTGTGGTTAGCACAGAGGAGTCCACAAACCATAAAGAAATAAGAGATAAACCTAATCGCGTCTTCCTAGACATTTCCTGATTTACTTACATATCTGGGGTTTCAAATGAATAGTTTCTAAGTATGATCTGATGATTTTCATACCTGGCCCAAAGCTTTTTACAGCATAGTTCCAGCCCTGTCTCTTCTCCGGGAGAACAACACAGACAGACAAAGGGAAGTTTTTTCCCAGTTTTAAAAAGTTCTAGCCTTCCCATTGGCTCTTTTGGTCAGGTGCCCACTCCCTTCCTTTTACCTATGGACTTTTTAACCCTTTACAGGTAAAGCAAGTAGAGAAAAGCTACTAACAGGGGTTTTATAGCTAACTGGCTGGCTGGGGGTCCATAAAAGGGAGCTTATCCCCCCCTTCATTTATCACAGATCATGGGGCCTCATTTTTCAGAAATATTGAGCACTTGCATCTCCCATTGACTTCAGCTGGAATGAAGATCAGAGTATGGGCAACTAAATTGAGGCACCCAAACAGTCAACTTCTGAAAATGGCATAAATGATTTGTCCACTCATTGTAGATGGAGTAATATACATCAGGTTTTCTGACTTTCCACTTCTGCTCTAGCCATTGGATCCTGTTACTGCTGCAACATAATGAAGCTAAATTTCTTGAGCATTCTATAATAGCTGTATTTCCGTTGTTTATATAATGCCAGAAAACGTAGCCAACTGGTGAAAATATTAATTTTTTATTTACAAATCTATACTTAGTGAACAAGTTATGTCTTAGTGTTTAGTCAGATGGCACTATATTAACATTTAAGTTTGTTTGTCTTAGTAGGCTTTTTTTTTCCTCCTTAGGATAAATGCTGTACAATATTATGTACAAGGAAGAAACCAGGAACGTTTAGCTGAATGTTACTACATGCTAGAAGACTACCAAGGACTAGAGAATCTGGCTAACTCACTTCCAGAAAATAACAAGTTACTTCCTGTAAGTATAAGAAAATTATTATGGTTATTTTGGTTTTCAACATGTGACCTTGTCTGCACTAGACTTTTTTTGCCCCAAATTTCTCATGGTTGCTACCACTGGTTCAGCTTCCTTGGCAATAGCAACAGCGGGTATGTTAGTGAAAGGTGAAGATTGGGGTTATTCCTGATCCTGAAAGAGGGAAAGTCCCTATCAGTATGAACTGAAGTGATCCACTGAGTAACAGCTAATTAAAAATTAGTTTGATTTGTATGTTATTCCAGAGTAGATGGTAAAGGCAAATCATGTTACTTGAATGTCCTTTAGGCTTATTACACTGTTTTGGACAAACACAGCCATAACCCCCTTCTTTCCCAACCCTATTCTGTTCTGCTAAATTTTCCAATATATGCACTGAATCCTAAGAGAAGAATCCCTACTGCCCGTAATTAAAAGATGATGTTCTGCCTTGAACCACTTTTCACTGAAAACCAATGTAGATCTGAGAAACAGGGTGTAAGAGCAGAATATATTTCTTTAGATTACTGCAGTGTGTTTTCTCTCTTTATAATCTGTAAACAGCATCAGTAATAAAAATTCAGACACTTGTAATAGTATTACAGTTACTAAAGGACTGTCCCGAAGATTTGGAAAGAAATGGTAACAAGATTGTGATGTCTTTTGCAGGACATAGCTCATATGTTTGTCAGAGTGGGCATGTGTGAACAAGCTGTGATTGCCTTTCTGAAATGTAATCGACCAAAGGATGCAGTAGATACCTGTGTACATCTCAACCAGGTGAGAAATTTGGCAGCTGGCAGAATGTGGTCTTGGAATGAAAAAAAGGATTAACAATGGGATTTTTACCTCTTAGTCCCCAATAAGATTTCATTTCATATTGGTCATCTGATGGCTCTTCAGTACCCTTCAAAACTTCATGCCTTAGTGCTTAAACCAATACTAACTGTTAGGGTATGAGACCTTTGTGAGAGGCAGATCATACTACATGCTGGTCTACACTAGAAAGTTAGGTTAACCTAGCTACATTGCTCAGGGATGTAAGTTAAGCTGACCTAAGCCTCAATGTAGACAGCACTAGGTTGATGGAAGAATTCCTCCATCAGCCTAGCTATTGCCTCATGGAGAGGGGGATTTACTCTAGCAATGAAGAACCCCTTCTGTCGCTGTTGTAAGTATCTATGCTACAGCGGCACGGCTGCATTATCCGTTTACCAAGTAGGATCATCATTAGCTATCTCAGGAGAGAAGCCAGGGATCATTAGCTATCTCAGGAGAGAAGCCAGGGACTGAATAGACATGGAGAACCAGATCCACAAAGGGACTTCAGTATTGTGACACAATGACTAACTTTTAGGTGCCCAGAAAATCACAAGAACAACATTATGAACCGCAAAGCCTGAGTTAATGCCTAGGCTCCCCATACAAAACATGGGGAGAGAGAGATGCCTACAAATACGATCCACAAAAACCAGTGTGCTTCTGACGACTACACGTTGAGGCTTTTTCAGAGGCTTCCAACAGTCAGTGCCAATTCTGAAAATAAAAAAAAAATGTTGCTTGCTATGTACTTTGCTTATTAAAATCATAACTTCTGTTTCCCTGTGTAAAACACGATAGGATATTTTGACTATAAGGAAATAGTCATTCCAAATGGCTACAAAAATGAACACAAGGTTGTCGATGGCATAAATATTTGTAGTTGTATTGTATTTACCCGTTCCTTTGACATTATTGTAGTAATGTTCTAAAATGATATTTTAGCTGTTACACATGAAAAGTGGGCTCTTAGTGTATATTTGAAAACACATGAAATTGAATAATTCTGACTATTCTTATTTCCAGTGGAATAAAGCCGTTGAGTTGGCTAAAAATCACAATATGAAAGAGATTGGATCCTTGCTAGCTAGATATGCATCTCATTTACTGGAAAAGAATAAAATCCTTGATGCCATAGAACTCTATCGTAAAGCCAACTATTTTTTTGATGCTGCTAAACTCATGTTCAAGGTATTATGGTTTTTTATTTTATGTGATATGGGCCAGTCAGAAATAACATTATATTTAGCGAGCATCAGTTGCTTTTGTGTAGTGTTCAAATTTTCCAGTGTTAGCTATTTGTTCCCTGGAAATAGTTATCATTATATGGAAGCCACCGTAACTACAGAACTATCCTATTAACAAGTAATCCCAGTTAGATATCTTTTCTTCACTTCCTGTCAAAAACTCTTGCTCTGTGCTGGTAAGCTTCCGAGGTGGGTGCAATGATCCCTGTGTATAGTCTGAATCAGTTTGTAACCAAGTTGAAGTTTATAAAGTGCTTTTGACATTATTTTGTTGACAGGCACTATATAAATATAATTGTTACAACAAATGTTTACAAATATATTATTTCTAAAACTGTTTCTCCTCTCATGGCAAAAACCCTAGTCCTCACTCATAGCTATCCATTTGTCAAATTTGACTTTTAAAAATCCAGCCACTTTTAGTTGCATGAATGCAAAAAAAGTCTACAAAACATATTTTTTATAAAAGGCAGATATATTTTTAGTTTTGTTTTTTCCTTCCAGCAAGGTAATAGAAAAATGGCTATATTATTTTTTATCAAACTTTCTAAATTTACCTCTTGACTTAGAACAAATATGAGAAATTTCAATTCAAAATTTAATGTTTTTAGAAAGTTCTAAGTACGTTCGTATAAGAATGTTTAATAGAAGTTCCTCTTCAACTGTAGCCAAGCATATCTACTTCAGTGATGACTTCAATACAGGATCAGCCTAAAGAACTAGCTAGACTAAAGGGAATGAGCTCTTATTCACTCAGAAATAATAGCAAAGAGAATTTGGGAATGACTGACCAAATAAATGTTTTCTTTCAAGTTTGTTCCCCTTCAAAGGAATAGAAGAATAATACACATTCTTATCATGTTTAGAAACATTACTGGATTCCTAAACTCAATATTTTTGTCTTAACCTGTTCATACAGTTCCATTTTTTGTTTAGGCCCCAATTGTACAACATGTTTCTGCCCCTGCATAGAGTACCACTGACTTCAGGGGTCCTTCTGCATGAAGATAGTTGCACGGTCAGGTCTTTATACCTGAATTGTTGCTGAAAGGAGTCTACTATTATAGAGAGTTCAGGTTGCCATCTTGGGGAAGATTCTCAGCTGGTGTATGTAGGTGTAGTTTCATGGACTTCAATAAAACTATACTGATTTACACCAGCTGAGGACTGGCTTTATACACCTGCTAGCCACAGACCTAGAATATATAAATTCTGCACTTAAAATCTTGAGAATGAAGTTCAGATATATTGGTTTGTTTGTAAATTAAATTCTAATATTCAAGTAAAAATGGACTTTTGACATAGCTTCCTATGGTACATAAAGATCTTTAATATAATTTTAGCATATCGTTATAAAAAAAGAAATAGCATTTTCATTTTTAGAGACATAATTTTTCATGTTCTTTATTTCTTTAAGATTGCAGATGAGGAGGCAAAGAAAAGGACTAAACCTTTACGAGTCAAAAAGCTGTATGTATTGTCAGCTTTACTTGTAGAACAGTACCATGAACAAGTGAAAAATGCACAGAGGGGAAAAGTTAAAGGAAAGAGTTCAGAGGTAAAATGTCTCAAATGCTTTCTATGGTGTTGTAGCCATGTCAGTCCTAGGATATTAGAGAGACAAGGTCAGGGAGATAATATCTTTTATTGGACCAACTTCTGTTGGTGAAAGAATGAAGCTTTTGAGCTTACACGGAGCTCTTCTTCAGGTGACCTGAAGCAACTGGAGCAATTTAATTTGAGTTTTGTAACTCTGTCACTAAAACATTATTTCAAGCACAAATTGTGGGCCAGCTTTTCAGACATGTACTGAAACTCTGTAATTTACACAGATACGAATGATTTTGCATGGCTGAAAATTTGTACTATATAGTATAAATAGTGAAATTCATTTTAGGACAATATATATATACATTTTCCTAAGTTAACATAGAAAATAGGTATAGTGACTAGAAAAATCTCTTTTCCCTCATCCTGCTGTGTGTTTTAAACAGAAATTTTTACCTGTGATATTCCTTTGATTTTAGGCTACTTCAGCTTTAGCTGGTTTGCTAGAGGAAGATGTTCTTTCTTCAGCTAATCGCCTCACAGATAATGCCTGGCGAGGAGCTGAGGCTTATCATTTTTTTATACTTGCACAAAGACAGCTCTATGAAGGTTATGTAGACACGGCAATGAAAACAGGTAGGATTTATTACAGTACAGATGGCATGAAAACTGAAATCAGTCTAAGCCACACAAATCTGTAAACAAATTAATTCCATTTACATTTATCATGTTTGTTCCACCCATTACCTGATCCATGTAATGTAGAACATGAGAAATATAATTAACAGTGTTGGAACAATCATCAGCAGGTGCCAAGTTAGTTGCCAGTTTGAGCATCAGGTAGTTCTACAGAATAACTACCAATTTTACCAAAACATCTAGGGGCTGGTTACCAGGAGATGTCTGAAGTTTAACTTGTCACTATCTGACAAGTTTAGATAACAAATCCCATAGGGTTGTTATTGACCACACACTTATGTGCATTGAATGATGCTTCCATGAAGCTCACATCAGAGCCCTGGGGCTGCAGAGGAATTGATAGATGTTAGTTGGGTAAGTTGTGCCTTCTACCTTCTCTCCGTATTGAAGGGCCTAATTCAAACACTTCATTTTCAATTCACAATTAAATACAAAGTTTCTTCTTTAAAAATAGGGAGGACTATCTATGCTCTCTACTATTTTCATTGGCTTTATTTTGTTTGTTTTATTTAATCAGGTAATTGATATTAAGATGACAATTTACTAGTACAATTAAGTTGTATTTGTGTTCAAGGGGACATGTTGTAACTTTCTCATTCTTTTCATTTGCTAGCTCTTCACCTGCGAGATTATGAAGACATTATCCCTGCAGTTGAGACCTATTCCCTTTTGGCTCTCTGTGCATGTGCCAATAGAGCATTTGGTACTTGTTCAAAAGCCTTTGTTAAACTGGAATCCTTAGAAACCCTTAGCCCTGAACAGAGACAGCAATATGAAGATCTTGCACTGGAGATATTCACTAAACACTGTCCTAAACATACCAAAAAATCTGATCTGGATGGTCTTCTGGAGGGGTAGGCGGACTACATTTTGGTTTTGTTAGTGTGATGATAGAAGTTTTCTTCCTTTCATCTGATATTGGGAGCGGCTGGCTCTAAGTGCTGATGCTAGACTAATGTATATACTGTGTCGTACCAGGAAGATTACCATACCTGGCCCTATTAATAATATACACTAACACGTGATTTAATTATGCCCTACTAATAAAATGATGCAGACCTAAGTAGAGAAAAGCTTAAATTGGTTACAGATGGCCAAAGAAAGTTTTGCAAATTATTAAACTACTCAAGCAGGTTTCATCTAAAGCTCTGTGTTTTTTTTCTCTTTTGTTTTTTAGTGGAGAAGGGAAACTTCCAACATGTGTTGCAACAGGAAGATCTATCACAGAGTATCAATTCTGGATGTGCAATGTGTGCAAGCACTGTGTGCAGGCCCAAGAAATAAGCAATTACAACTTCTGTCCTTTGTGCCATAGTTCAGTGACATAGTAAAAGAAAAAGAATTGTGAGTGTGTCCTTGTGTATGTACCATTACAAACATAAAAAAGACTTCAAGATTTCAAAGTGTGTTATGAAATGTAATACAGGCACTATACTCTTACAAGATGCTACTAAGATTATAGAGAAAAATCTTTCTTAGAAAGAAACTAGAATGACAAGAGTCCCGAAAAAGATGTAATTGTGAACCCTCTTTTATAAAAATGAGTTAACAGGGTCTTTTCTAAGACTAAAAACAAACAAAATGAATGCATGCTTATCTCTATCTGTGTTTCCTTTGAGACACTCTAGGGGCTTGTCTACCAGGGAAGTTATAGGCAGCAAACTAGGGTATAAATTTAAAATACAGTAGCTATATTCTTATTGTGCACTGAGAGTGCCCATGGTGTTGCCGGAAGATTTTGATTCAATTATAATAAGCCCGGGATGTTGCTTAGAAACACTGCTTTTAATTTGAAACCCTTTATTTCCAATTTATCTGTTCCGGTATTAAAGGTTGTGGCGCGCCCTAAGGGATTTTCCAGAGAAAGCCACAGTTAGCCAACTTTCCCTTGAAGGACACGGATACAGCCCTCCGATCAAGAATAGGCAACAAGCAATAAATTCTTTGAAAACAAAAATAATATTTGTTTAGAAGTGATTAGTTACAGTAAAAGTAGAGAGAGAGGTAATAAAGTTACAATATAAACATGAAGCGGCATGGCAAATAAAGACAGCACTACAATCACATATAGTATAACAATATAATCACACACTTAATACTCTATATTGTATAACAAACATATAACAGTATATCAATTAACATTAAATACTTAAAAACTAAACATGCACCAAGTGCTGATTAGACAATTATTAGATGGGTAGGGAGATCTCACTCTGAGCAGAGGCATCAAGCTTTATTTACACTTTAAACCCACACGCTCTAGGATGCTAAAATAAAAGACAATTAAATGTACAGAAGCCTTCTTAAAAATCCTTCTGAATCGTCTTACAAAGGTCCTTCTGCTCTGTCTGAGGCTAGGGTGCGGTGCCTCAGGAGCGTGGTCTGGTAGCGGGCTCTGAGCTGCTGCCTTCTCCTGAGGTAGTGTCTCCCCTCAGGCAGGAGAGACAGAAGCCTGTTGGTCATGCTGTTGGTCATGCTGCTGGGCTGCTGCGGAGGCTTCCTGCTGGCTGGGTGGCAGAAATGGCCGTTGCCAGGGGGCGACCCTGGACTCCTGGGTGAGCTGCTGCTGTTGCTGCTATACCTGCCTTTCAAGCAGCCTCTTCTTTGCTGGGTTTTGCTGATGCTGCAGCCGCTGTCCTGTAAGCGCTTTTCTTCCTTGGAGGTGTTTGGTAGACCTCTGCTCTCTTGCTGGTCCTGGTCCCCTACAGAGCTGTAGCCTGCTGGCTGCTGCCTTTATATATGATTTCAGCTCGTTAGCTATTAATTTATTATCGTAATTCAGCCAATCAGCTTTCAGGGATTTGCATATGCTAATGCATGGCATGTGAATCGACACATGACCCTCAAGCTCAGCCAGTTTCCAGAGATTAGCATATGCTAATTAGTCACATGTACCGAAAGCTCTTTCCCTGTTACATAGACTTCTATGGGCTCAATGCATCCCTATGGGGTTTTTCAGCTGACCTTTGGTGGAACCCGAGCTACTTCCTGTCTGGAAGTCCCATTGGTTTCTATGGGCAACAGTGTATTCCTATGGGGTTTTGCTGAGTCATTCCCCATCAGAAGTGATGTAATACCTTGCCCTGATTGCATCATCCCTATTCATTTCTGTGGGCTCCCATGTCTTCCTATGGGATTTCCCACTACATTACATAACCCTATGGCCACCATTACTTTATTTTCTAATTTAAGCTATTATTAATTTTTATTTAATGAAAGCTTTATTTTTAAATCTAATCACTGTTCTAAGCATGTCAAAGGTTCCGGACACTACCCCCACTCATTTTATGTCCAATTAAACAATTTTATAATTTTTCTGAATTTAACCCCCTTCTGAGGTTTTTCTGCAGATTTTCCCATTTACAGCTTGATAAAGCATTTTGGGCAACGGAGGCAAAAATCTCGCCACGATGGGGTGTTTAAGCTTAATGCGCTTTAAAATGTATTAAGCTAAAGTGCACAAAGGCACTTTTAGTGTACAGTAAGCTTGTCTACATGTGGAGTTAGTGCAGAACAACGAATGCATTGTAGAACCCTAGCTTGCTGTTAATTAACTGCTCCATGTAGACAAGCTCTTAATTATGGGAGCTTCATTCTTCATTTTTATAATATACATTCAGTAGAAAAAATATTGGTTTTCCCAAAATACACAGATGGACTCTTGGAGTAAAGAATTTCCAGATGGGACCAATATTGAAGGAGCAGCCTTTATAACCTTGATATCATTCTTTTGTACATTTTCCTATAACTTTTTTTTTTTTTACTACAATGAAAATATTCTAGTCTAGTTATAGTTAGAACCAAATATTTATGCTGCAGTCTTTTTTCTAAACACATATTTACAAGTACAGTACCGACAAAGGACCTCTAAGAGGTGATCTGTGAAGAAACCAGGGTTTATAATCTGAATTCTTGGGCTCTCTCTCTTTTGGATCTGTTAACTGTTTGTTTCACGCTTATGTAACCAGGTTGAATCACCCCTGGTTAGTAATAACAGAAACCAGCTACCAGCTGACAGCTCTTAGTGAACTATATGATACAAACTAGCAGCCTCAATCAACTGGCAGGCAGATAATGTGTTCATATCACACTGTCATAATTGTCATCCTTGTTTGGCAGTATGAATGGCGATTGAAGGGATATGGAGATTGAATTAGTCCGTCATCCTTCCTACTTTGTAGAATTGAGCCACACTGCGGGCAGAGTGTGGTGAAGCTTGCACTGCAGCTGTACATGTTCTTCAAATAGATAGAGCACTTCAGTGTTCAGTCTTGTCAGTCTGGTATCTTTCACAAGCACTAAATTCACTTTAAGGAGGATTATATTTTTGAGGAAAGCTTGTCAGGAGTCTTGTTTTCTCTTGGTTTGTCTTTCTGGGTGAAAAATTACCTTTGTAATATCCATAAGTTAAATCTTTGGTTCTTTTGAGTAGTTTATTCCTCCTGAATGGAAAAACTTTATATGTGAAAAATATACCATGAAATAAAAATCTGATTTTCTACACTGATACTTGGATGAGCTCTCTTTTCTTTGGTTTTCGAGCTATAGATACTGATTTAATTTGTTTCTTTAACAGTGTAATTCAGAGTTATATAAGGCCATGTCATTCTGTGAAGATACAACAAAAATGACACAAGAAGTAGCATCAAAGTGGACAAACTTACAAATGCCTTTTTTTTTTGGTTTGTTTCTCTAAAGGGCCTGTCAAAATGAGCTATCCTACAGATCTTCCCAAATACACACATAGCACCACTCAAATGCTGTCCCCTCTGAGGAGAGCAGCAGCCAGCCAGCACTCAGATCAACAGTAGGAAGGAAAAGGAAATTTTGGCCAGTGATGGTGGGGAAGTTGTACTATTTGTGTCCCTGGATGTTTGCTCAAAGGTGTTTTCTGCACTAGCATTTCAGGGTTTCAGCCAGAGATCTGCAGAGTTCAGGAAGGGAATTTCCCCTATTCCCATGTATTCGGTGGTTTTTTGGTTTTGTTTTTTGTTTTTAAATCTTCCTCTGAAGTATCAGGGATGGCCACAGCTGGAGATGGGACATAGGACAGGGAGGGTCTGATATTACCCAGCATACAATCTGGACTGCTGAATAGCTGTGTCTCCTCCGTTCTCCAACCTGAGATGCCTTTTACACTGCTTTACTGGTGAACAGCCACTCCTGGCCAGTTAACACACTGCCTCCAGCATGTAACTTGCTCCCACTACACTGCACTGAGTGCTACTAGTTAGCCACTCATGAATTACACTGCAGAAGAACACGAGCGGATTCTCTATTCCCAGACTTTCCTCCAGAAATGTTCATCTTGTACTGTCAAGCACAGTACTGAACAATGCAGGAGGTGCTCATAAAGACCATAATTTCATCAATGAAAAATGATATGCACCAGCCTTGTTATCTCAAATGGAGTTTCCCACACACTTTAATCCAAACACACTGGTAAGATAAAACAATACGATACGTTTATTAACTACAGAAAGATAGATTTTAAGTAATTACAAGTAATGATGCATAAAAGTCAGGACTGGTTACAAAAGGAGTAAAATGCAAGCTAATGCCTAACTTAACAAGCTAAGTGAACTTAAAAGCAAAAAGGTTTTGTCTCACCATTTGTTTACAGCAATCTGTACTGGCTGAAAAGTCTTCCAGCCAGGAACCACCCCCGTTCAATGATGCTTTCTTTGTCTTTCGAGCATTGTAGCTGCCAGAGTAGAGATGGAGGGGGAGAGAGGTGATTTGGAGGCCACTGCCTCTCATTCTCACACTACTCTTGTGACAGATTTCTGTTACTAATCTGCCTGGGGTGTCAGGTGATCAGGCTGAGGCCGCAGGATCTTTAGGAAGGAGATGACTGAGCACGCTACGTATCTCAGTTTTAAAGCTTTATTGATAAAATAATAAAATAATAGCGGAGAGTGCTGGGGGAGGAGGGGTTCCCCACGTCACTCAGAGGAAGGAAGAAAGCATTAGTGTTCCAAGCCATAACCCACTTTCATACTCACTCATGCAGTACCCAAGGCTGGCCAAGCCTGGGTGTAACGTAAGAAGAAGAGGGTGGGAGGGGTGGTCGGGAGTTCTGTCCTGTGTGCACAGATCGTCCAGGATCCGCTGCCAATCTCCGAATTGCTCCAGCTCTCAGGAGGATTTTAAGTCCTGGGCTCCTTTGGGGGTATTCCATTCCGCGACCTCTGTTCCTGGTGCTCTTTGTGCCAGTACAAACTGGGTTTCTGTGGTCTTCTCCGCATTCCCAAAACACAATGGCTCGAGGGACACAAATCTCTGCTCCCCCGCCTCGTCATCTCGCTGGTGTTTTCCATTTCTGCAGCCCTGGTTCAGTGTACTTTTTCTTTTTTCATGGCTGGCTGTGGCTGGGTGAGAGAGAAAGGCAGCCTCAGACTTTTCCTCTAGCGCCATGACCTTGGACTGGGGCCAGTGTCTTATCGTCGGACTGAGCTTGCTAGCTGCAGCGTTGAGGTAACCCGTTCTCTATTCTTTCTCCTTCCCCCCTCAGAGCCTGCAAAAAAAAATCTTCCACTCACACCTTTGACCCTTCCCAAATTGCCCTGCGATGCTTGCAACAGCATTAGCAATATACAATGCTGATCTGCCTCCCTCAGCGGACCCGCTGAGGTGGGGGGGGGGGGGCCCTTGGGGTGTGACACTCTCCCCTCTTTGAAGATTACCCCCAGCTGGGCTGCAGGTGACAAGTAGTCTCTTAGGGACATGAGGTCTGAACCATCCCTGTGACAGTATGTAAATTTCTTATTCACACCTTCACTCTGACAGAAAATGGCTGCTTAAGCAGGCGATACTCTTTTAACACCTGCCTGGGTGCTGGTCTGTCCTTCCTTTCTAAGAAACTGTTTTGGGCCTCGTTTTCTTAAACTTGGAGCATGTGACCGTAATGATTAAGGCTATGTTTTAGTCCCAGATAATTTCAGTAGAAGTCATGGGCAGGTCGTGGGCAGTAAACAAAAATTCATGGCCCATGACCTGTTCATGACTTGTACTATATACTCTCAACTAAAACTTGGGCTGGGGGGCCGCGGGTGCTCTGGAGGGGTGACCTGTGAGAGTGCTAGGGGGTGGCTTGGGACCCCCACTGGTGCTGGGGGTGCGGGTGGGGGACAGGAGGCAGCACACAGCCCAGGACCCCTGCTGGTGCTGGTAGGGAGGGAGGGTTGGCAGGGCTGACAGGCTCTCTACCTGGCTCTGTGTGGCTCCCAGGAAGCAGCCGGCATATCCCTGCAGCTCCTGCGGGAGGGAAGGTCAGGGGGGCTCCGTGCACTGCCCCTGCCACTAGCGCTAGCTCCGCAGCTCCCATTGGCCGGGAACCCTGGCCCATCTGCCTAGGAGCTGCGGGGACATGCCAGCCGCTTCTGGGGAGCCCCCCTGAGGTAAACATCCCCTCCTGCACCCCTGCCCCAGCCCAGAGCCCACATCAGCACCCAACCCCCCTGCCCCAGCCCAGAGCCAGCACTCAAACTCCCTCCCAGAGCCCACACCCCTCTTGCACCCAAACTCTCTCCCAGAGCCTGAACCCCAAACCCCCTGCTGCACCCAAACTCCCTCCCAGAGCCCACATCCCCTCCTGCACTCCAGTCCAGAGCCCGCACCCCTCCCGCACCCAAACTCCCTCCCAGAGCCTCAGGTAGGTGGGGGGAGGGGCAGGACTTGGACCTGTTCTGGGCATCACCAAAAATTATACAAACCTGCCACCTCTGCTGGCATCCATCCCAGACTTCCGCTGTGTGGCTGCCTTGAACCCCAGAGCTTGTGGGGCCGGCCAGCTGCCCTGCTGGGGCTTGAGGCTTCAGTGATGTGGGAAGAGGGTGATGGGGCTTCAGCTCCATGGGAGGCGCCTGCCAGGGTGTCAGCCCCACAGTGTGGTAGTGGGGCTAAGGGCTTCTGCCCTGCGGGGAGGGCGGTCTCAGGGCTTCAGCCCCACAGGAGGTGCTTACCAGGGCTTGGGGCTTCAGCAGGAGCAGGACCGATGCCCCGAACCTCAGCAGGCATGCCTCATGGGGCTGAAAGCCCCAAGATCCCTCCTTCCTGCCAGGCAGAAGGACCCTAACCCCCAAACCCCACAGCAGGACAGAAGCTCTGAGCTTCCCTGCTCCCAAGTCTGGTAGGTGAAGAATGGGGAGGGAAGCGTGGGGAGCTCTGCAGGCAGCACTTTAACTTTAAAAGAGCTGCAATTTAGCCACCCCTGATCTAGACTCCTTTGGGCTGTAATGCTTTGATCTAATTTTGGTGGTTGGGATTAGTATGTGGGTACTAGGTGGTGCTGGTGGCCTGTGATATACAGGAGGTCAGATCAGATAATCTGGTGATTCTTTCTGACCTTAAACTCCATGACTCTAAAAAAAATATATATTTTAAATAAAAGATTTGGTTCCTTCAGGAATCATCATGTTGTGCAATAGTTACCATGTGTGTAACAACTGCATTATCTCATTTTCATTTCCTTAGTACCATAGGTGCAACTTTCTAATGTGCCCAGGGGCCCCGGCATATCCATATCCATCACATTAGAGGGCATATCCATCACATTAGAAAGGTAAGACTACTGCTATTAAAATATGAGTTGTGTGCTTTTATTTGTAGAACAAAAAAATTATTATTAAGTTTTTTTTTTTATACAGCGCTTTTATCCAAAGCGCTTTACAACTGTTAGCTAACGGTACAAACAACATTCGGAAAGATCATTAAGTGGTCTGCCGAGACCCTCAGTAATTTTCAAGTGGTCCACAAAAAAAAAAAGTTTGAGAACCACTGCTCTAGGCACTACTGTAATACTAATAATATAAATAATCTCCCACTGTTACCCTGCCACCACAGCTCACTGGTTTTAATTCACAAGGATTTGGCATTTAACACTCAAGCACTCCTCTTCCCACCTCTTATCCCACGCTCCGACCACTGCATATGGTAGCATAGTGGTGGTGGTGGCCTAATCCCTTCAGAGAGTTCAATTTCCTATTACGTAGCTGCATTTTGCTCATATCACAGCACAGGATTATTTAAATAGCCAGTTGAACATCTGCATACCATTGCCATCTACTGTTCATTATGTTTCTACTGAATCTACTGTTCGTTATGTTTTATTGCATACATTATACTTGGATTTTAAATCATGATTCCTTAGTTATTTTTCAAAGGGAATGATGGAGGATAATGCAGATCAATTTCATAAATGATTGAATGGTATGTGTGAAGGATGGTCTTCCTCAGGCAGAAGCTGAAGGCTAGTTAAATTCATTTTAGTCAATTACTATAGAATAAAACTTAGTACAGCAGATCCCAATTTATCCAATCTAACTAGGACTAAGACCAAATTGGATAATCAAACATTCAGATAATCTGGGGGGTAGGAAAGTGCGAAGCTGCAGCGCCATCTAGCAGCCACAGGAGAGCTTGCCTTCTTCTGGACCTGCGTGTGCTAGTTGTTTTTTGTTTCCTCTCTGGTGGACCACACCCTTGTCATGGTGGAGAGGCTTGCCTGGCCTAAAGACCTCAGAGCTACATTGTCTGGAGCTTTCATACTTCTGTTAAGGTCCTTGGTGAGCAGGTCTGAGGCGAAGCTCCTGACTAACCACTGTCCAAACTTCACAAGACCCCAATGGTGGATCAGGCACATATAGGGGACCTTTTAGTACTCTGTGGCTGTGAAGTTGGATGAGGGCTGCCCCTGGTTGTCTTGGATCTCCTTGCCACTGGGTTAGGGTTTTCCTCCTGTCAAGTCTCCTGCGCACTGGTTTCCCCACGTTAAATCCTAGCATTAGTTCAACAGAAAAGAACTGCATTCTGTAGCTGGAAAATGATTCCTCTAACCAATGAAAACATAAGGCTTATCACCTGCTCAAAGCCGAAGTCCAAAAGAGGCTGTGAGTCATCAAAAATAAGCTGTGGCAAGAGAAGGCCTCTGAGATCCAGGGTTTCATAGACCAGGATGACATGAGATGCGTCTTTCAAGCAACAAAAGCTATATATGGGCCAAGCTCCAAAGGCCCAACCTCCATACATTCCCAGGATGGTTCCACTCTCCTCAAGGACAATGTGGCCATTAAACAACGCTGGAAGGAGCACTTTGAGAGCCTACTAAACCCCAAATCCACGGTCTCTGAAGACACCATTGAACCTATTCCACAACACTCAGCAATGGAACACCCCGCTGATCCCCCATCTTCTGAGGATATCATCCAGACAAAAAAATCACAGGGCAGCAGGCCCAGATGGCATCCCAGCTGAGGCTTTTAAAGCTGGTGGAACAACACTCCAGCACAGACTTTGCCAACTCCTAGACAAAATCTGGACCTGCAAAGAAATTCCACCTGACTTTAAGAATGCCAACATTGTTACAATATTCAAGAAAGGGACAAATTTTTGTGTGGGAACTACAGAGGTATTGCCCTCCTCTCCATCACAAGGAAGATCCTTGCCCGGATCCTACTAAACTGCCTTCTCCCTCTTGCCAAGGAACTCCTCCCCGAATAACAGTGTGGCTTCAGGCCATCCCAAGGCACAACTGACATGGTCTTTGTGGCACAACAGATTCAGGAAAAGTGCAGGGAGCAACACCAGGAACTGTTCATGGCATTCATTGATCTAACCAAGGCCTCTGACTCTATAAATCATGATGGAAGGTGCTGTGTAGGTTTGGCTTTCCACAGAAATTCATTTCCATCATCAGACTACTCCATGATGGGATGACTGCCACCATTCTGTGCAACAGCTCAGGGATCGAACCATTCATCATTCGCATTGGTGTCAAGCACAGCTGTGTCATTGCTTCAACACTCTTCTCCATTTACTTTGCCGTGATTCTGATTCTCATCTGTGACCACCTTCCTGATGGAATCAGGATTGAGTATCATATGGATGGTCAACTCCTCAATCTCCGACATCTCCAAACAAAATCTAAGATCACTAGAATTGGCATCACTGACCTTCAGTATGCAGATGACTCTGTCATTCTCGCACACCCAGAGGCTGACCTGCAAAGTACCCTAAATCTTTTTGCAGATGCCTATCAGAGCCTGGGTCTCTCTCTCAACACTGGGAAAACCAAGGTACTCTACCAGCCCTCACCTGCATAAACTACTCTTCATACTCCAAAAATCACCACTGGCAGAGACCCCCTGGAAAATGTGGACCATTTTCCACACCTGGGCAGCCACCTCTCGCAAACAGCCAGCATTGACAAAGAAATTGAATACAGGATCCGCTGTGCCAGTGCACACTCTGGAAAACTACTCACATTGAGGGATAGCCAAAGAGAAGGCTGGTTGTTTGGTTAATACAGTGAGCCACATAAGGGAGGGTTGGATAAACGGGGTCCTACTGCACTTATTTCTCTTTCCTTTTTGTAATCTATGGGAAAACACATCTGATGTAGCACAGTGCACGAGTTTGCCCTGTAGGGTTGCCAGGTGTCTGGTTTTCGACCCGAATGCCTGGTCGAAAAGGGACCCTGGCGGGTCCCATCAGCACTGCTGACTGGGCCTATTAAAAGTCCAGTTGGTGGTGCTGCAGGGCTAAGGCAGGCTAGTCCCTACCTGTCCTGACACCATGCTATGCCCCAGAAGTGGCCAGCAGGTCCGGCTCCTAGGCGGGGGGCCACGGGACTCCACACACTGCCCCACCCCTAGCACTGGCTCCCTACTCCCATTAGCCGAGAACTACGGCACAACGAGGACCCAGGACATGCAGGGAGCCTGCCTTAGCCCTGCTGACTGGGAGCCGCCCAAGGTAAGCCCGCACACCAGCCCTGAGTCCCCCCCAGAACCCGCTCCTGCACCCCAAGCCCCTCATCCCCAGCTCAACCTCATAACCTGCATCTCCAGCTGGAGCCCTCACCCCCTCCCGCATCCCAACCCACTGCCTCAGCCCGGAGTCCCCTCCCACACCCTGAATGCCTCATTTCTGGCCCCACTCCAGCGCCCACACCCCTAGCTGGAGCCCTCACCCTCTCCTGAACCCCAACACCCTGAGTCAGCTGGGGGAGAGTGAGTAACCGAGGGAGGGGGGATGGATGGAGCAGGGCACAGGCACGGCCTCAAAGGAGGGGTGGGGCAAGGGTGTTCGGTTTTGTGCGAGTAAAACAGGGGTGGCCAGCCTCCGGCTCTGGAGCCACATGCAGCTCTTCAGAAGTTAATATGCGGTTCCTTGTATAGGCACCGACTCCGGGGCTGGAGCGACAGGCGCCAACTTTCCAATGGGCCAGGAGGGGCTCGCTGCTCAACCCCTGGCTCTGCCACAGGCCTTGCCCCCACTCCACCCCTTCCTGCCCCCTCCCTTGAGCCGGCCGTGCCTTCGCTCCTCCCTCTCCCCACCCCAGAGCCTCCTGCACCCCAAGAAAGAGCTGACCGGGAGCTGCAGGGAGGGAGGGGGCAGTGCTGATCAGCCAGGCTGCTGGTGGGCACGAGGCACTGGGAGCAGGGGTGGGGGGCTGCTGACGTATTACTAAGGCTCTTTGGCAAGGTACATTGGTAAGTTCTGGCTCCTTCTCAGGCTCAGGCTGGCCACCCCGGGGAGCAGAAAGTTGGCACTGCTATTGCCCTGCCTGGGGTGGGGATGAATACGGCGGGGAGAGCTCCGGGAACGACAGGGCTGGAGGGAATGTGGGACACCCCAAGGGGAGCCCACCCCATGACGGGGGGGGGGGGGGGTTGAGGCGTTCAGCCTCCCCCCACAAGCGGGACAGGCATTTCGGAGCTGACAGGCCCGAGCCTGGGTGCACCCAGCGGGGAGGGGGTCAGAGAGCGGCAGCTGTAGGGCAGGCCCAGGCCGGGAAGCGCCCAGCGGGCCCGGGGCGAAGGAGCGGGCAGGCGGGGGCGCGCAGACTGTGTGAGGGTCGGGGACAAGCATAGGCTGCCCCGCCCGCTCGAGGCCGCAGCTAAGGCGCGGCTCGGGAGCCCAGTGGATTATGGGTAGCTCCTTTGCTGCGCAGGCGCCCGACAGCGCAACGACGGGTGATGCCGTGACGTCACGTCTCCGGCCCCCAAGAGCCAAACGCGGAGTGCGGCCACTGTAGCGCGAGCGACACCCGCGGCGCGGCCGCCCCCGAACCCGGGGGCGAGCTGGGCGGTTGCTATGGGGATGTAACGCCGTCATGGGGCAGGAGCCGGCTCGCGAGCGCCCGGACCTGCTGTCGGCCGCGCACGCGCACTTCCGGGAGCAGCGATTCGGCCCGGCGGAGGAGCTATACAGCCGCTTCATCGCGCGGTGCGTACGCTCCTCGGCCGGCCCCGCCCCCACCAGGTGTGTCTGGAGTAGCCCGGGGGCGGGGCTGGCGTTTCTGCGGAGGGAGGCGGGCGGGCAGGTTCTTAACCGGGGCACGCACCAGGGGGCGCAGCTCCGCCCCTCGACGGCGGAGCCGGGGGAAGCTCTGGCTCGCCACGCGCCCAGCAGCCAATGCGATAGGCCGCGAGGCTGCGGCGGGCGGGGCGTGGGAGTCGCCTGCCTTGGGAGGGACCGGGAGGCCCCCACGCCGTGGCTCCGCCCCCCCCCCCCCCCCCCCCCCCCCAGTCCTGCCAGTTCCCAGCTGTGCGGGTCCCCGCCTTAGCTGTGCGCGGCTCCGCCCCTCCCCCTCCCCTAGCAGGGCAGAGCCAGTGGGGGCTGCCAGGAGCCCGCCGGTTGGGGCGGTGCGCACCCGCGGGCCGGGGGAGGCGTGTTCTGCCTTCCCCCGGCTTGGGGGTGCTCAACCCCCAGCTCAACCCCCCAGGCCCCCCGCTTTCCTCCCCCTGCTCCATCCCGTGGCCCCGCCCCCTCCTTGTTCCTGCTCCCCCCCCCGCCCCCCGCTTGCCAGGAGACAGCTGATCACAGTGAGGGAGGCACTAGGAGGGAGGGGGAGGAGTTGGTTAGCAGGGCTGGGGGCAGACAGGTGCTAAGGGGAAGCTGGCTTCTTTTGGGTGCTCAGCACCCATTCATTTTTTCCCCATGGGTGTTCCAGCCCTGAAGCACCCACGGATTCGGCGCCTATGTCATAGTCGGCCCTCTGGCCTGGGTATCTGTGGGCATGTCTACACTTAAAACGTTGCACTGTGGTAGTTGCAGCGCTTGACTGAAGATGTTCTATGCCAGTGGTCCTCAAACTTTTGTACTGGTGACCCCTTTCATACAGCAAGCCTCTGAGTGTGACCCCCCCCCCTTATAAATTAAAAACACTTTTTTTTATATTTAACCCCATCATAAATGCTGGAGGTAAAGCAGGGTTTGGGGGGGAGGCTGACAACTTGCAATCTCCCATATAATACCCTCCTGTCCCAACCCCAGTTTGAGAACCCCTGCTCTATGCTGATGGGAGAGAGTTCTCCTGTCAGTGTAGTTAATCCACCTCCCCAAGAGGCAGTAGTTATTTGGCATGGGAAGCTCTCCCACCAACATAGCACTGTCTGCATGAGGGGTTAAGTTGGTTAACTACATTGTTCAGGGGTGTGGATTTATCACACCTCTCAGCGACATAGTTATACTGGTAAAGGTATGTGATGTAGACCAGACTTTTGACTCTTTAGGTATTCAGTGCCTGCTCTCTTTTAAATCAAGGAAATGCCTCACCCATGATCTCGCCACTGCATTCAACAACAGGGGACAAATCAAGTACATGCGGGTTGACTTTTATGAAGCAATGGATGACTACACATCAGCCATACAAACCCAACCTGATTTTGAAGTCCCATATTATAACCGAGGATTAATATTGTACAGGCTAGGTATGGAAAAAACATTGTTCATTTTCCAATTTAGTATATTGCATTTGCAGACTGCTTATGGTGCCCCATTCTTGGTTGGCCCTTAAGCACTACCATGATAAACATAATACTATTAATGTGCTGTGAACTTTAACGTGCATTACTCCAATTTCATGCCAGTGGAATTATACCGTTGTAAAATAGTGGGAAATCAGCCCCCTTAAATCACTGTCCAAAGTAATTGCTTTAAAAATAAACAGGAAACTTGTTTTTTTAGCAGGCTTGTTTATATGATATTGGGATGCTGAACAAACCAAGTGACCCACCAAATAAGTGTTAGCCTTTCATAATGTAACTTAATCTGTGTAAAAAGACCTCCAGACTAATTTGTTTCTGTCATTTGGTTTATTTCTGCTGGATAAAGTTTTGGGGATAGAGTTGTTGGCCCTGATTCTGCTCAAACAACATTTTTTGCACTGGGGAAATCCATTGCTTTCAATGGATGTATTCCTGATAGTATACCATGGTTGTCTATCAGATATAAAACCACATTTGAGTAATATTAAGTGTGAAAAACCAATAAAGACATTAAAGGTATTATATTTAAATTAAACTACCATTAATGTAAAAGATCAAAGTACGCTTTTATGTATTATCCTTGTTGTTTTGTTCAATTTGCTCAGCAATTTGCAAAATTCAGTCATCTCCCAGTAAGTCTCACCATCATTCTATAGTTTCATGAGTTCTATAGCTTCTGTAAGTTTTCTGGCTTTGAAAACAATCTAAAATACTCAAATATGTTGCTGAAAGGAGACAAAACTACTAACAGTGATTCTGCGGATGTGCATAGTGATATTACTATTGCATGTTTTATAATGAAATGGCATTATCAGAACCATTATGCTTTAATATGAATAATTAGAATACAGAGCCTGATCTTGAGAAGACAGAGAGCCTCCTGTGAAGTACTAAACACCTTCAGCTCCTATTGTTTTCACGTTGAGAGTTTTGTTTGGTAAAACCATCAGGAATCATTCTTCAGTTTTTGTTTGTCAAATAGCTTAGATGCAGAAACAAGTAATACACATTTTCTTCTCTTTTTGTCACAGGATACTATGATGAGGCTTTGGAAGATTTCAAGAAAGTTTTAGCATTAAACCCTGAGTTTGAAGATGCTTCCTTGAGTCTAAAACAGACTATTCTTGACAAAGAAGAAAAACAAAGAAGGACATATTAAAAATTCCACTAGCTCCATAAAAAATGTTTTCTTGAACACTTAGTCGACTTGAGATTTTAGTCTTTGATGAATAAAACACAAGATTGTTTACATTTTATCTTGCTCTGGGGAAAAGACATTTTCTTAGTTTTAGATAAATAATCAAAGTAGGTATGTACTATAATTGCCAAGTAAACTATAGTTTTTGAACAGCTCTGTAATTGCAGTGTTGAACAAAAGCACAATGTTAAACCTGTCTATGATGTTGGTCATTCTGTGTTGAAATATTTTATAATATATACAAAGCTGGTGGAAGTTCAGTAACTACTACTAAAGTCTGATTGTTAAAGAAATGTTTATATATACTCTTGCACAGATTTATTTAATAAGTCTTTCGTGGAGGAAATAGACAAATTATAGCAAGTTTCAGTACTTGAAATTAGCTGTTTAGTCGAAATAATTTCTTTAACATTGTTAAAACTGTTTTACAGTATGTTAGTAGGTTGGAGTATAACATCTGCCTATAGATTTCCAATATGTCCATCACAAAGGCAGTGGGCTATGGAGGGAGAGTATAGGATAAAGTTTATATTTTATTGTAATGGCTGAGTGGATACTAAATGAATATATTGTATTGATTTCTGTATCATCTGCAGGAAACCACAAGGATTGTAATTGTTTGAGTTGTTCATAGCAATTATCTTTTTGGCTTTTTTTCCTGTTTATTGAAAAAAAAACAATTAATTTATTACATAAAAAACCAAGCATGATCTAACTAGCTATAAGGGTAAGTGCAAACTGGTGCATCTTTTCTGTCATATTAGACTATAGAAGCAGCAGCTCAAGTCAAGAACCCTGGGTCTATTATGCCATTGTGTTGTGCACAGGAATAAAGTTCTGGTTTAAAAAAAAAGTTTTTAATTGCAAGCATGGCATTAACTTCAAATGTATTCTGAATAAATAAGACCACTTTAAGGTTCTTTTTATACTGTATATTGCTTCATGGAAGATCTCACAGCTCCTTACAAATGCAAGGCCACATCACTGGAATGACTTGTGAGAGTCACTAGGAAGTTCTACAGCACTACTTGGGTAAGTAAAGGGACTGGGGTTTAGCCCTTAAATTGCTTTGTGTTCTATCTACAGTTACCACTTTCATTACGGAATTCGCTTCCAGATGTGGGGTGAAACACCCCTTACACACAATTTCATACAACCCCATAGTGCTTCCCAGACAATCGTTTTAGCCTTATGACACACCTGTTAGGCTAACAATACCACCAAACCTTTTTTACAGGTGGAGAAACAGACATACTGTGGCAGTAGGGTCCAAATTTTCAAGAGTCTCAGTTTTGGTTTTCAAATGAAGATCCCTGTAGCCGTTAGTTGTGTTCATTTCCCCATGAAAAGCATGTGTTGGGGAGGAATGCTTTCTACCCACGGCAGACTCACATTTCATAACAGGGACAAAAAGGCTGTGGCAAATGAGGGTGATAGACTACTCATTAAAATAATATACGTACCTCCGTTTAGGCACTTGCTATTGTGCCTGTCTATGTGGATTGAATGAAAGAGGGTTATTAGGAAGAGCAAGCAGAAAACAAAACAGTGGTCAGACAAGACAGCTCTGGGCAAACAACTTCAAGTAACCAGCGACTGGGCCAGTAAATAAGGAAGATGCTCTTCCCAGGCATGAGCCAAAAGTTGCACAGCTGTTTTGCTAAGACCAGAGCCTGCAAATCCAAAGTATCAAGCACGCTCTGGAGAAAGGAACGGGTGAATGGTCAGCAGCTACTGGAGGGGGTGGAGGAAAGAGCATGCAAGAGAGGTAGTTGGTCTGAGGGAAAAGGGGTAAGTTTAGGGAAGATAGGAGTGCAGACCTTTTGTGTTGTGACCTTTTTCAATGCTTCTTGTGGGCCTGTGGGTGAATAGGCAGTGGCTGTTTGGAAGGAGCTGTTTTGAGTCACATTAACCAGCTGGTGATCACAGGCTTCCCCAGGGAAGGGTCTTGCAAGTGCCTTGTGTTAAGGCGGTTGGAAGCAGGGTGGCTGCCACCTTGGGATCCAGTCCAAAACTGGTAGAACTGCAGAGTTCCACTCAGAGGTAAAGGTAGCAAAATGTATCAGCTGAAGGGTGCACTTGTGAGGGCCTGCAAAGGAGTACAAGGCACCACTTGCTTTGCAATCATGAGTAGGGTGGGAACAGGGTGTCATAGGCTGGTGCTCCAGTCTAAAATAGGGTGAACTGTAGAGTTGGTCTCTGGGAGAAGTGCAGGTAGAGTTGGAAAGACACTCTATCAGTGGGAAACAGTGTCTATAGAGAGAGCAGGTGAAGAGATCACAGGTGCATCTCACCCCGAACCATGACACTGTCCTTTCTAAATACAACATACAAGCACTGAAAAAAAAACAAAACTGAAGAGTCCTATTATGGATGTTTTGGGAAACAAAAACACAAGGACCTTTCCGATAGACCTGCTCATTCTCCCACAACCATTTTGTTTTATATATGCTGCTATTCAGTTTTTATACTGTCTGCATCATCGTCGTAGGAATGTTTCACTGAATTGGGAACAACCTTACACAGCAGTTTTTCCACAGTATTTCCTTTTCTCAACAAGACATAGAGATGTCCTGGTCAATGTATTTTTATATTTGTGTGTTTTTGTTTTTTTAATTCTTCAGGCATCTCTAGCCTATAAGATATCCAGCTGTCTTTGGCTGCCAGTCAATCTAAGCCCGTCTGCTTTTTCAATCTGAAGTTATTAAACCTTGCTGTGTGGCATTTTCAGCCATTCGGGCCTGTAGAAATGGTGTTAGGAAGCCACCCTTCTCCCTGTCAGTAAACTGAAGTAGAGGGATACACATTGTAACCCTCCTTGGGTTTGAAATATTTGCTACTCTTAATCTTTTATGAATCATAAAAATAGCAGAGGACAATAAAATTTTATTTTTAGTGTTTCCAGATATAACTCAAAATCTCTCCCAACTTGTAAAATGAACACAATGTAATCTTTAGACAATACACTATAGAGAGGTATATGGTACTGTGGGGTTTACACCTTCACCAGATTTAGATGTGTCTGCCTGAAAATTGTAAGTTATTGTGGAATGTCTGAAGCGATCCTGGCTGCTCCCTTTAGAGCCCTGGCTAGGCGTTCCCCTTTCATGGTCATGGTGCTGCACCAGTAAATCCAACAGGCGGTTGCTGCTAACATGCCTGGATTGGCACAGTCTCTTGCGTAGGAACATTTCAGACATTAATAATCCAGAACCTCTTCTCCAAGGTTTTCTACAAGCCCAAAAAAGCCTGTTTTCCTCAGGCAGGTGTCACATTGGCCAGGTTACTTTACTAGCTGACCTCTATTTAAGTCTGTTCCCCAGGGATGGGATTATCTCAACAATGAATAACAACCTGCTCACCCAATGATTCTCTACCTATAAACTTAGAGAGTGTTTAGTCCCTTCAGTGCATTACAAAATGTTTTGTTTCTTCCAGTATCTGGAATAATCATCTCTTTCTATTCTCTTGTTTGGTCAGAGACATGGAAAAGAGGAATATCATGGATCTCTGTAGTACCCTACTACACTCGTTTTTGATGTGCAGTTAACTTTTCCCAGAAGGGAGTGGTGCATGTTTTCCTCTCCCAACTGCTTTTTTAAACTCAGAAAGTGACAAAGAACTTCAGAGTTGGTGGACCTTGGAGGGAAAGATTTTTAACCAAAGCCTTGCAGAGTGATAAATTAACAGGACTATGGATACCTCAGAGACCTCTGTTTAGTGTGCAGCTATCATTAAAAAAATACAAAACCAGATGTTAGGATGCATATGGAATAGGATGGCGAATAATACCATTACTTACTAGTTGAGTCTGCTCTGGAATAATGTGTGCAATACTGGTCCTGAGTCTCAAAAATGGGGAGGGTCAGAAAAGGCCTAACCTATTAGGATGAGACCTTTTCAGAAGGCAGCTTATTCCACATCTGTCTGCTAGGAGATTTCCTGTACCTTCTCCAGAAGCAGTTAGTGCTGGCCACTGTTGGTGATCATACTAGGTGGACCCTGGTTTGACATAGTTTGGCAATTCCTCTCTTTCTAAACATGAGTGCTTTTATCACACACTGTTCTTTCATTTGGATAGCACTCTTGTGCTGGGGTCCACTATCGCAGTCAAGCTTTCAGAACTCAACATCCGCATGGGAAAACCCACTACAACAATGTCTAGACTGAACAAGAGGGTATGGCAAAACAGCAAGCTGACAGAACACACAAAGATCTGTATCATACATGTGTTATCAGTATACTGTTGTATGGGAGCGAGACATAGACCTTATACTCTCATCAGGAAACAAGGCTCAACAGCTTTCATATGTGTTGCCTTCGTCGAATCTTTGGAATCTCCGGGAGGGACAGAGTCACGAACACTCAGGTGCTCAAATGGGCCAGCATACCAACACTCCTCAAACAGAGATGCCTTCACTGTCCTGAATGAATGATGGGCACATCCCAAAGGACATCCTCTATGGTGAATTGGCATCTGGAAAAAGACCCAAAGGATGCCTAAAATTGCATTTCAAGGATATGTGCAAGCAAGACCTCAAAGAAATGGATATGTATTTGAACAAAGGGAAGATCACACTCAAGACCGCAGCTTTTGGAAACAAGAGCTTAACAAAGGTCTCCAGCGTTATGAGGAAGCCATCCAGCTTATCAGAGGAGAAAAGAGCTCGCAGAAGGCAGAGCCCAAAGGGTTGAAACATCACCTTTAAACGTGACAGATGCGGGAGAGATTGTCTCTCTCAAGCATGTCTCTTCAGCCACGTTCACGGCTGTCAACTAAATAAATCCCTTACCTCTCAGGGGCACAGACCCATGGTCTCTTGAGGCTGAAGGATGCCTACTACTTGCAGCAGCAGGAGCTGCCGACCTTCAGAGGAAAGCAACACTTCACTCAATACCGCCCAGATCCTTTTACTACAGTGAGACTATGGGAAAGGAGACTTGACTCAGAATTAGGCCAAGACTTCCACTCCTACTGGAGATTGAAGAGTGCCTATAGTATATGGGGAAAACCCTCCAATATGGCAGGTCAGAGGGAGTTCTCACATTGCTCCTTACAGCACGGGCATTGTGTAGCTGGTCTGAACTCCCTCCCCAAGTTTCACTATTAGGGTTTTCCCTACAGGACCCTTGTCCTTGCCTGACTTTAGGCAGAGTTTGCTCCCCCTCTGCAAGTTATGGAGGTGGGCTACTTCCCATTCTCACTGGAGTGAAGGAGTCTGATCAAATACTAGGATGATTCAAAGTCCAGTTAATTGCTTCATGAGTAGCAGACTTTCATGGAATTGCTTATGTGCCCATTACTGTACATCTAATGCATAGCCTCCCCCCAGCCCCTCAAGGGGGAGTCAGAGTGGTCAGCTATAAAGGCTATAGGATGACTAGTCAGATGCTACATCTACACTATGAGCTATGATTCCCAGCTTGTATACACAGTGAGCTAGCGTGAGTATAAATAGCATAAGCAGGAGTGGCATGACTTAGTCCTGTCAAGTACAAAACAGCCTAAAACTGATGGGTATGTACTGGGTCCAGCTTCTTGACTACATTGCCATTTACACTCTCACTAGCTTGAGGTGAGTTAGTGCAGTATGTGAAAATGAGCTGGAAATATCAGCCCCAGCCCGTGGTGTAGTTGTAGCCTGTACTGAATCTGATTTATTTTCTGGACAGCCAGTTTAAAGGTATATCCAAGTCTAATCTCACACACACAGTCTCTAGAGAACTCGATAGTGGATGAGTTGGTGTTTTAGTGATGATAGGAATCCATTCTCCCTTTTGCACAGTTGCTGTTATTGTACACTGACAGGTACAGGAAAGGGAGATCCCTTCCTTTGAGTATCTAGTTTATATTAAGCCTGTGCCAGCACTAGATGCATCAGTATCCAGGCTGAGAGTTTGTATTGAGAGAGGAGAGCACAGCCAGTTAAATTTTACTGGGAACAAACTATAAACGTGGGGATCCCGTTAGGCACATGTTCAGTGTAATTACTCATTTACAATAGCTTGTGTGTATTGAAGCAATACTTTTAGCTGATGTTTCACGTTTGCTCTTTACCCTTCATGAAAATCAGTTTATGAAATAATAATAAAGCAGCCATGATCACACACAGGAGGAGTCCAGGGGCCAGCAAGTTACGTGTCGGCATCTGGAAGAGAGGAAAAATGTTATTTTGTTGCTTGATTTTTGTAGAGGTCTCCAGTAGAGGAAACATGACACTTGATATACTAGTAATTTGCAGTTCATCAGCCTTGCAGTGCTGTCATGGGTCCGAGAGTCTGGTCTCACTTCTAGAAAGCTATAGTTCTGATCACCTTCAAGAACAGATAGTAAGCTAGCCCTGTCTCACTATCTGATGCAGGACCTACGGTGTTTGTACATAACCTAGCACAGCAGAGCTCCGACTAAATTCAGGGTCTCTAAACCCTATTGTAAACACATGTAGATCAACTGATCAGTGAAGTCTGGCTGCTCCAGAGAATGATTGTATGAAGCTAGTCCTTCACCGAGACAGAAGAAACTGTAGGTTGAAATTTTCAATTCAGTCTAGGGGATTAAAGATATCTCTTCCATTAAAATGAGAGGTCTGTCTAAATGTACATGTCGTGATTTTCTTTAGTGGCATTTTCTGCTCCAGTTAAATGGAGATATTGTGTAAATTTGGCCTGAAGCTTAGTTAAAAGTGTTGAGGCCCCATGTTTGTTTGGCTACAAGCCAGCTGTAAATTGTACAGATGAATACAGGCAATAAGGCCTAATGTTCTCACCTAGTTTGGTCTATATGTTTTTCTCCTCAGTTGGTTCATGATCAACAATCCAGAATGGCCCAGCCAATACATAACCGTGGAGACCAGAATATGGTTCAGAGTGTTGATCTAGAAAGTTTTACAAGATTGTTATTGACAGAATAAAGGACCATAGATACTGTACTCTGGCTTTAAATCTACTGAGATTCTGAAGTTGTCAAGTACCAGTGTTTTACATTATCAGCTCAAGGTCACAGGAGCCAGTTAGCATAGAGGATCAGAGTTTTAAAGGTATTTAGGCACCTTGCTACCTTTAAAAATCTAGGCCAGAGTATTTTAAGCATGGCCAAATACCCCCAGTGTAAACATACCTATCCTCTTCCTGGTAGCGTCACACCGGCCTCCACAGGTCCAAATGTTGCCAGACGACACTTTAGGAGGAGAGCAGACTGTGACCGTGCAGTGGAAGTGCACCTGAGAAGAGAGAACTACTTGTTAGTAAGGGATCTGTTTGCTTTTCACCTACCACTTGTCAAACTTATGCTTGTAAAGGGAAACGTCTGTTGGAGCTGGCATTGGATTTGTAGTTCTGTGTTAAGGATCTTTTTGTACGAGAGAGGTTGAGACAGGAGGTTTTAACCCACTAGCCATGCAGAGGCTGTACAGAAACTGAATCTATAGTGCCAGGTGTGGCTGCCTGCTTATTAAGAAGCTCATGCCAAAACTGTCTCATGTTGGTTTCCACTGAGCGCAGGAGATGTTACCAGAGCTTGAAATGGCCAGGTTGTTTTTTGGCCTGGTTACTTGAGGCAGCTACTAGCAGTGCTAGAATCCACTCAGATTAGAATGGGAAGAGCTACTGACAAGGCATCCTAAGGTGAACAACCCTTGACTGTCACCCGTTTCCTTCCCTCACCAGGCTTGCCAGAGGCACAGGTTAGCATTCTAGGCATCCTGCCAATCTACCTTTTCCTCTGCCCTCCCCACTAGCCAGGCATTTAAGTGGACTGTTGGAAGGGGTGGAATAGATGCTAGCGAGCTGAGTGGTATTTCATATGGCAGTTATGGCACATGCTGGTTTGCCTGGTTGACGTTGTGCCAGATATTTGAGTTGAAGCACCAAGAGTCTGATCCTATTAAAAAAAAGAAAAGTCAGAAACTGTATGAGTTATATTTCCATACCACCCCTTTAGTTTACTCCAGCAAGTGCCACTTTCATAGAATATCAGGGTTGGAAGGGACCGCAGGAGGTCATCTAGTCCAACCCCCTGCTCAAAGCAGGACCAATCCCCAACTAAATCATCCCAGCCAAGGCTTTATCAAGCCTGACCTTAAAAACCTCAAAGATTCCACCATCCTCCTACTGAAAAAGTTTTTCTTAATATCCAACCTAAACCTCCCCCACTGCAACTTGAGACCATTACTCCTTGTTCTGTCATCTGCTACCACTGAGAATAGTCTAGATCCATCCTCTTTGGAACCCCCTTTCAGGTAGTTGAAAGCAGCTATCAAATCCCCCCTCATTCTTCTCTTCCGCAAACTAAACAATCCCAGTTCCCTCAGCCTCTCCTCATAAGTCAGGTTTTCCAGTCCCCTAATCATTTTTGTTGCCCTCTGCTGGACATTTTCCAATTTTTTCCTCATCCTTCTTGTAGTGTGGGACCCATAACTGGACACAGTATTCCAGGTGAGGCCTCATCAATGTCGAATAGAGGGGACCGATCACGTCCCTCGATCTGCTGGCAATGCCCCTACTAATACATCCCAAAATGCCGTTAGCCTTCTTGGCAACAAGGGCACACTGTTGACTCATATCCAGCTTCTCGTCCACTGTAACCCCTAGGTCCTTTTCTGCAGAACTGCTGCCTAGCCATTCGGTCCCTAGTCTGTAGCGGTGCATGGGATTCTTCCGTCCTAAGTGCAGGACTCTGCACTTATTCTTGTTGAACCTATCCCTACCCTCCAGCGTATCTACCTCTCCTCCCAGTTTAGTGTCACCTGCAAATTTGCCGAGGGTACAGTCCATGCCATCCTCCAGATCATTTATGAAGATATTGAACAAAACCAGCCCCAGGACCGACCCTTGGGGCACTCCACTTGATACCGGCTGCCAACTAGATATGGAGCCATTGATCACTACCCGTTGAGCCCGACAATCTAGCCAGCTTTCTATCCACCTTATCGTCCATTCATCCAGCCCATACTTCTTTAACTTACTGGCAAGAATACTGTGGGAGACCATGTCAAAAGCTTTGCTAAACTCAAGGAACAACACGTCCACTGCTTTCCCCTCATCCACAGAGCCAGTTATCTTGATATAGATGGCAATTAGATTAGTCAGGCATGACTTGCCCTTGGTGAATCCATGCTGACTGTTCCTGATCACTTTCCTCTCCTTTAAGTGCTTCAGAATTGATTCCTTGAGGACCTGCTCCATGATTTTTCCAGGGACTGAGGTGAGGCTGACTGGCCTGTAGTTCCCCAGATCCTCCCTCCTCCTCTTTTTTAAAGATGAGCGCTACATTAGCCTTTTTCCAGTCGTCCGGGACCTCCCCCGATTGCCATGAGTTTTCAAAGATAATGGCCAATGGTTCTGCAATCACATCCGCCAACTCCTTTAAGTCACTAAAGCTGTGCAAAGCAAATTTTGGCTTCTGAGGAACCAGCCAAACTAAAGTGCACACCAGTCAGGCTTATTGGTCTGTCAACAGTTCCTCAGCTGGCTAAGTCATAAGCTCAGTGTTACCCTTGAGGTGCGTAAATTGGGCCTCTTTCAAGAGAGGAAGTTAGGATAGCACTTTTAAGTTTATTCCTCAGTATAAATTTCCTCAGTTTAGAGCACACAAGTGTTAGGGTATCATTTCACAGCCTAGATTCTCTAACTTCTCTTAATCTTACCTGTCCCAGCAGAGGTATCAGCATCCTTACTGCCAATCTTTTAAAGTGAGCGGGATGTTTCACTCTTCTACTAGCAGATACTGGATAGAACGCTGTAACAGATTTGTTGTTTTCGTTCCCACAGCTATTTGAGAGATCAGAGCAACACCACAGTTAGAAGTGATCAAGATGCTTCTGATGAACAGTTTTGTCATTTAAGCTACTTCTACTTGCCCATCCACAGTAATGTTCCATTGTGATGTGCTTTTGAAGTCTGAAGATCCAGTCATCCAGCAGTTATTCAAGTGTAATTCAACATTGGGTTCCTCATCTTTTAGCTCTACCTCAAAAAATATGGGCTCCAAGGAAGGTTTAACTATTGTCAAATTTGGTTCATAAAGTTCCATGAAAGATTCATCTTGAAAAGAATGGGTTTGGGGATTTTGTTAATCAATTTAAGACTCATTTGATACTATCCTAGTTTTCAAAGAAGAAAACTTACCTTTGGATACCCTTGCGATTATATTCAGAACTTGTCTGGTCCTTCTGTGTCCTACAGAAGATAAAGTTAAGGATGGTCTTTTACAAGAAGGAATTAAAGCATTGAGATAAGAGTGCTTACCACCACTAGAGTCACACAAATGTTTTAAACTGGAGGAAAAAAAGAGTCATTACCTGCAACATTTGATCTCACCATCATTGTACCATAGCCAAAAGGAGGTGATCCATTTGTAGGTAGATTGCTAACCATAGCAGTATGCACCAGTCTCTCTTTTGTTGGGTAGTAGCACAAGACTGTCAATCTACAATAAGAGAATTATTATTATTGACACTTTCCAGGCACCATCACTATGCTGAATGGAGTCGGTGAGTAGGAGTCCTACCTATAATCTGGATCTCTTGTGATTCTAGGTGGTCCCCATGCTGGGAGAATCTTTTTCTCATAAGATATTTCATTTTCATAAATAATGTGATCACCTTCAAACTGTGCAAACCAAAAATTGATTAGAATTTGGGTTTACTCAAAGAGTGAAAAAACACTCTTCACAGTTGCTTACCTTTAGTAAAGTGCCACAAGTGGAGACATGGAACTGGAAGAAGGCTTGTTCCTCATTAAATTCTTTGGGCTTGCAGGTGCTGTCTTTCAGTTTTGTTTTGCCCATATCAATGGAAGGAATCGTCTTCATTGGGGCAGATACTGTTACAGTTCCATTAGGGTAGCACACTAAGAAAGTCAGAGAGGCTGTTAGATTCAGGAAGTCATCGAGTTCCATTTTGTAGATCAAGACCTAAATAGCTTACCTATAAATTCTGAAGAATTAAAATTGCAGCTCACAGAGAATGTTTCTATGGTCTCCAGAGTATTTGCTTTCCTGAGTGCAAGATCAAACCTAGTTTTGAGTCTTTGAAAGGACACTTCCTGTGAAGAAAGTGACAGTATTTCTCCAGTGAAAATAGTTTACTGATCAGAGAGAGACTGCTCTCTTTAGTTTGATGCTACTTTAAACTCTAGCAAAGATATAACATTTGAGACAAGTGTGAAGACTTAAGCCTGGTCCAACCTGGGTCATAAGTCAAGTTTACGAGTGCAGACTAGTTAGGCATGGTACCAGCTGCATACGTTTTGACTGGCTATTGTAGAGTAGCCTAGATGTGTATTATAATCTAGAGTTTTACATGGGCTAAATGCAACTTTAGCCTAGTCACTCTGTTAGAAGGAATTCTTTAGCAAGAATCATGTTTAAACATGGTGCCTGACCCAATATGGACAGGACATCTGCCTTAACACCTGACAATTTTGTGTTTGCTTCACATGTATGGGGACCACTTGAGCCATTGCACTGGGTAAATGAATGCAGTGGAATCATAGGTCAGGAGTCAGATCTCTTGTTGTTGTTGTGTTTACTTTACTTATTGGAAAGTCATTTCCCCTTGATATTTTCTGCATTAGAAGTGGTTACTGTAACGTTACAAGACAAGCTTGGGAGTGAAATGCCTTTCCTTCCTGATAAGAAACCTTTTAGATACCAAAGCCTTACAATATAGTCTACATACCTCATAGATAATCCCCATAGTAAACAGAGGTACTTGCAACACCAGATGGGTAGAATTGGTAGTCAGGAGATACCTATTTGAGAGCACAGTTTGCTGATTCAGAAGTTCGTTACCAATGTACAGGTTCCAGTACTGATACAGAGCTGAAACGGGAACTGCTAGATACAGGTTCTCTTTATCACAGTAACCAACTGCTTCTGGTAGTTCTGTGAAAGAAGCCAGGATGTAGATTGGACACACAGTTTTAGTTACGGCATTGATTCTTACCATGGAGAAATTGTTTGTATTGATACTATAGATTGTATTAGATACCTAGTATCATTTTAGCCTTCAAGATATTGCATCCAAGATATGGCCAAAAGTCCCAGTTGATTAGCAACTGCCCGACTGACTTCCGGCTAAACTCCAACTTTGGTAAGACTAATTGGGCTTTATTTTATCTCAGCCTCTTTTCACTTCAACTCAAGACATGTTTTCTAAGATAAAGGCACTACAGTCAGAAGGATCTGTAGCCGGGTGCATTGTAAAACCCAGAAGTTGGAGAGAATGTCAATAGTAGGTCTTAGTAGTTGACTATCTGATCTACTTTGAGCAATTTTGCCATTTCTAGAATTTACAGAGCTGTGTTTGGGCCAATTGAACTTTACCCTGAATGTAAAAGCTGGGTGATTTCAGCTTGTCCTAATGTAAATATCTGAAAAGTGTTACCAGTAGATGCAGTGATACTAAAGTTGTCTGGGTTTGGCTAGTTTCAGGTCTTCGCTGGATTTGGCTAGCCTTTTCTTTTAAACATGGTGCCTGACCCATGACTAGCTTTTACTGCTTATGGGGTCTCCAGGGCAGATAATTAGCCTTGACAGAATGAAGACAAGCTGTCATCTGAAAAGCAGCGAGCTAGCCATATTGCCAATAATGGGCAATTATTGAGTGGGATTTTTCCAAAAAGCTCTCATCATTGGCCTAATTTAGTTTCCATTGGCATCAATGAAAATCCTACCCATACTATACCAGTCTCAGTCAGTCAGTACGGGAGGAAGCTTACCAATATCAGCAACCACACATTCTACTTCTGCTGGATGATTATATGGTTTCATTTCAGGACCCACATGTAACGTATAGTTAACACGGAGGGTATATTTTGTTTCATTTCGATTCACATACTGAAAAGAAAGTCAGAAGAGAGAGTGAGGTTTCAGCAGCATTTGCTTCCAGCATAAACAAGAATGTATTTGCTGTGTATTTGTTCCCCACAACAGAAAATGTCATTGATCTTACTGCTTCATATAACAGCTCTGTATGAGCTGGTCCAAGATTGTGTTGAAGTGTTTGCACTTAACCACCCTTTTCAAACACAAGGAGGTTAGATCACCCATCTAAACTCATGCTATTTTACAAACTTGTGCTGCAAACGTGCCCAGCTCCAGGCTTCCACATCTTCTTGTAATCTGTCTAGTATCTGCTCAAGTCACAGTTTGAACTGCATTACGTAAAAAGCAGGTTCATGAATGGCTGGATGTTTGTTGGACAAGGTTTATTGCAAGTATTGCAAAAACTGATCACCCTGTTTTTCTAAGTTAGGCAGTCCTATCCCGACAGGCAGTTATTTAATTGATTGAATAAGATCCTGCTGCTGAACAATGTATGCGTGAGTCCTATCCCTGTTAACAGAAGCATCAGAAGCCGCCATAGTTTGTAGGTCATTTAAATCACACCTGAAGTTGCATTTTGCCCATAGTCCTATACGGGGCAGGGCAGCTGCTCAAGACTTTCTAAACAGAATATTAACTCAGGTCAGGCTAGTGATACCTTCGTTGACATTGCATGGTTGGTGGTTAGTGGTGCCAGATCTATGTTTTGAACAATGGCTGCCCCAACATGTTCACATGACAGTCATAATGTGTCATGATCTTCCACATCATAGCAGAGCTGGTTGGGAATTATCCAACAAGGTGGTTTTTGCTGGAAGTTAAAATGATGATTCACCAATCCCAGAGCTGTTTGCAGGAAAGGGTTGATTTCAATGAATTTTGACTCTAAAGTGTTTTGAAGTCTCAAAAAGTTTTGTTTTTAAATGTAGGTTATGTCTACCCTACGACCAAGGGGTGTGACTCCCAATTAGCATACACATACTTGCGCTAGCGAGGGTATAAATAGTAGTGAAGCCACAGAAGGATGGGCAGCAGCATGGCTTCACCATGCCAATTGCAAACCCACCTGAACCTCATGGGTACATAAGCGGTACAGCCAAGCCATGCGCTACTTCAGCTTCACTACTATTTATACTTGTGCTATCTCTCATTGAGCTAGCGTAAGCATACGTATATGAGCTGGTAATCACACCCCTAGCTCATAGTGTAGATGTAGCATTACGTTAAATTACAGTACATCTAAAATGGCTGAAATCAAAGTGAGGCATTTGGGGTTCATGAATATTTGAGATTTTTAATTTTTGTCCTGAAAGTTTCAAGATCTTAAATTTGTGGGATGGGAAGAAGAGTTTCCTACTGAGCACAACATCATAGCCACCTTATCTTACCTCCTTCAGAACAGTAGGATCATCAAAAGGCACTTCTAAGTTAAATCCCTTTGTTCCATTGGGGAAAGTAATTTCATAAACTTTGTACCCATGATGCTCTGCCTCTCTTGGGGAAAGTGGCACATTTCCTATTGTGATTGTCACCAGAGAGACGTCAGGAAGAAAAGATCCAAATGCAACATCAAATATTCTCTTCTCTGGAAGAGTATCTGTTAGGTTGATAGCATATAGTTACTGCAAATGCTTATCTAGTACTGTAGGACAGTTAGAAGCCTCCCATTTTGCTGTGCTCAAGCGAGATTATCTAGAGGTTAGCTCTTACTGGCTCTATTATTAATGTTTAGTCAGATCTGAGCTACTCTAATTACACAGGAATTTTCACCCCAAGCTATAGAAGATTAAATATATACAACACTGCTTGAAGGAATGCGAGTGTAATTACTTTCTAGAGATCTATTATAAGAGTCCAGCGACAGGCAGGGAATCTAGACTAAACAGATAATAAGGTAGTGCTACTATATTAAAGCACCATTTTGATTTAAAAATAAATTATCCAGGTAACTACGAAGATGTTGAGTCATAGCTTGTCTACAGATATAACAAGAGAGGAGCTTTTGAAAACTGAGTGGCAAGCACTCTACTCCCAAACTAATGAGTATAGGCTTGAGGTTGGGAGTGGGACGATGAGACATCCCTCCTCATTTGATGCACCCCGCAGACATTCTTTCCCTGCAGTAGGTTAGTCACACTTTGCTCAGTGGAAGACACTGGTGGAATTAGGGCTTGTCCTCACTACAGGCTAAATCGGTGAGGCTGTGATTGATGCAGCAGCGTCTATTTAATGGGTCTGGTGAAGACACGGTAAGTCGATGAGAGAGTGCTCTCCGGTCGACTTCAGTACTCCACCTCAACAAAAGGCAGAAGGTATGTTGATGGGAGCCACTCTCCTGTCGACATAGCGTGGTGTAGTTACAGCTGTAAGCAGATCTAAGCTACATCGACTTAAGTTACGTAACTTACGTAGCTTAAATAGAGTAATTTAGATCAACTTATCACGTTAGTGTAGACAAGGCCTTAGAGTGGCAGAATCTGGTGTTCAAATCAGCAACTCACATCAAATCCCTAGTGATTATTCTCCATTTTGCCCCTTATTTGCAGATCTTAACCATAAGGGAATATCTGTGTGTAACAGAATTGTTTAGTTTTATCAAGATTTAGATCTAGACATTCATTTCACCTGAGAGCTAACTAGCTAACTAAATTAAACTTCCCAGTTAAGTGAAATATTTTGGTTGATACAACTTCACAGCAGAGGCCACACTAATAACTCATTAGAGACAAAGAAAAAAATAAAAAAGAGCACCATCGTATTATTGATCTAGCCAGAGGAGTGACTTACTGTTGATGACTGTTGGTATTCGAGGCATGAAAGGTGTAGTGATGGGCTTGATCACAGTATATTTAGTCATATGCCAATCTACATCTGTCCAAGTGTGCTCCAAGAATAAGTTGATACTATAGATTACTCCATGCACTCCATTGGCTACAGTGCTCTAGGAGACAAGATTTTAGACATACCAAGTAGTACTGAGCATGGATACGGCTGCAGGTTTGTCACAGTGGGGGAAAAAAATGTCACAGACAGCCTGATTTTCCCGTTTGTCCATGACTTTTCTCTGTTTGACACCCCCACAGTGGTGGCTCCTGCCCCACAGGGCTGGGTCCCGCTCCCCATTCTGGGTGCTCTAGGTCACAGTGTCTGACCCAACCCTCCATTATGATTGGAGGGATGCCTCCCATTTTGTCCTTTAACCCTGGTAATTTGCTAGGGTAGGCCATCATTTTCAGAGTAGAGCTGGCTTGCTACACCTTGCACTAAGACAGTTTGTATCCTGCAGACACATTGCAAAGTTAGGTTGCTGCAGGTGATTAGCAGTTTCATCAATATCAAATTTATAACAGCCATTAAGAGTTTTAGACAGTGTCTTGTAGAAAGGCTGTTAGGTCCCTTCTGCAGCCATCCAGAACCATTCTTTGCATGTGCATTTTTGTTTGATAATAACCCCCTCACTAGTCAATTTGTCATTCTAATGATGCGTTTCAGAATCCAGTGCAAGTCAAGACAGATGCCTAAAAACATAGATTGTACGCATGGCATGTGTAGAGTCAAGCTTGCATCTAAGGTGTGAAGCTGTGTCAGGCTGTACTTCTAAGAGCTGCTTAGGCCATCGAGGGAGGGTTAGCAAGGTCTTTTAAACTACGGAGACAGAATAGTAAATTGGCAGATTATCCAAAGGAGACATTCTTGCTTCCCTCTTGCTTTGTAATGCTGCACTCATCCTTGCTTCCTGGTTAGGCCCTTTCAGGGCAAGAATACATCATTAAGAGACTGTTAACAAGATAATTCTTTTAAATTAATTTTTAGATCCAGATCTTTTGCTAACAGAAAGCTTGAGAGGAAAGTGTTCTGAAGGAAAGAACTATTACTCCAGGGGTCCATACTTCAGCATGGACCATAATTTTAAATGAATGGGCTCATGGGCCCACCTCCTCTCCCATTCCTCAAACAATCATAGAAATGTAGGCCTGGAAGGAACCTGGAGAAATCATCAAGTCCAGCCCCCTGCATTGACGCAGGTCCATGTAACCTAGACCATCCCCGATTGGTGTTTGTCCAACCTGTTCTTAAAAATCTGCTATTCTGGGGATTCTACAACCTCTCTTGGAGCCTATTCCAGAGTTTAACTACCCTTATAGTTAGTAAGTTTTTCCTAATATCTAACCTAAATCTCCCTTGCTGCAAATTAAGCTCATTACTTCTGGTTTTACCTTCAGTGGACATGGAGAACAATTGATCACCATTCTCTATGCAACAGCCCTTAGCATATTTGAAGATTGTTATCAGGTTCCCCTCCCTCCCTGTCTTCTTTTCTCAAGACTAAACATGCCCAGTGTTTTTAACTTTCCTTAAGGTCAGGTTTTCTAAACTTTGTCTCATTTTTGAAGATAAGTACTATGTTTTCCTTTCTCCAGTCCTCTGGGACCTCACGCATCTAGATAAGTTCTTGAAGATAATTGCTAACAGTTCCAAGACTACTTCAGTTAGTTCCTTAAATGCCCTAGTATGAATTTCATCAGTCCCTGCTGACTTGAGTAATCCAATTTATCTAAATATTCTTTAACGTGTTCTTTCCCTATTTTGGCTTGCATCCCTTTCCCCCTTTTTTGTTATTATGAATAGTGCTGAGTATCTGGTCACTGTTAACCTTTTAAGTGAAGTCTGAACCAAAATAGGCATTAAACACCTCAACCTTCTTGATGTCATCAGTTAGTAGCTATCCTTCCTTGCTAACTACAGGACCTACACTTTCCTTCATCTTTCACTTTCTCTAACATATTTAAAGAACCTCTTCTTCTTGCCTTTTATGTCCCTTGATTAGCGTAACTCAGTTTGTACCTTAGTCTTTGTAATTTGGGCTCTACATATTTGTGCTATTCTTTGGTACTCCTCCTAAGCAATTAGTCCATGTTTCTTCTTTTTGTAGGATTCCTTTTTGAATCAACTCTTTATATCACCTCTGTGGATCCACAGCTGTATTAAAAATATTTAGGATTGTTTTCTAATCCTGTGTAGGGGAACCTCTGCTAGTTAAAAGCTGGCTCTGTTGCCTTCTACATCAGCTCCATCCCTGTGCAAGAGCTGTACCGCCCAGCATAATGGGGAAGGCAGTTGGGGGAATGGAAGAGTGAGGACCTGCTATGGCAAATTCTTTGCTGCATCATATGCATTGCACTTGGAGCAGAGGGCAGCTTCAGCATAAATTTATATTTGGGCAGGCAATCAAGATGGAGGGACTGGCTTCCTGATACCTTTCTCCAGTGCACCCCAGCTTTGCTCAAGCTGAGAGAGCTATTGAGCCCTTAGTAGATTTTTAATAGTCTTTTAATCCAGTTTAATATCTTGAAGAAGCTTGCATCATGCAACACATCTCCACCAGCAACTGCTCGATGGACCCCTGTTCGGAAGTCTCTGATCTCCTTTATTAGTCTCCAGAGGGTGTTAAATTATGATAGGTTCTCACTAACCTTTAATCTGCCCCCAGCTGCTCCAATGGGCACAGTCATTCGAATGTGTGTCTTGTTGTGTTCCAGAATATAATTCTGTTCAGGGTGCATTATTCTTTGGCCATCGACTCCCACTGAAATGTTTTTGGACACGAAGGTGGGTTCTTGAGGCACTAGTGTAGGGATAATGCTTGGCACAGTCCAAGTTATAGCAGTATCAGTGAATCTGGTGCCATCTGTTGATTCAGATAATCAGAAGATCAAACCATTCTTCAGTGCAAGAGTTTGTGTTTCCAAAGAAACAGGACTGAGCTTCATTCTACAATGGCTGCTGCCACCACCTCCTCCTCTTCTTTACCCCCCAGCCCATTCCACCAAGAACTTCTATAGCCTTCCCTAGAAGCATGGCATTCAAAGTAGTCTGATCATTTCAGATGAGTTACTACCTTCTTACAAAGATACCCCTTAGCCGTGTTACTTACCTATCTCTTAAACCCACTCTCCCTCTTAAACCCACTCTATATCCCACCCCCCCCACCCTGCAATCCCTGAGATGCACCAGAATTTCAGTCTTGTAAAATAAAGGGGTCTACCCCCAAACGTTACCCTTCCTGAACCAAGAAGGGTAACAGGTTTTTACTAGATGTTGCAGCACTTTTGCATTAAGGCTCCCTGCCCTGTATAACTGGAGATTTAACAGAAATGCTTTTGAGGCTTTCGATTCCCACTGCAGTGGCACAAAATATAACCCCTTATGTTATGCAAGAAATCCCACCTTCTGCGGGTGTTATAACTCTGCATATGCATTATCTAAATAGGACTCCTGGCCCGGTGGTAGAAATAGGGTTTTTCTGGTCTTGATACTCAGTTGAAGGACAGTCTGATGTAGGTTTTTTGATGGCTTATTGCCTTTGTGTAAAGGTGTATATAGGAATGAGGGAGAAATGAAAAAATGAATTAAGCAAATCGTACTTTGGAACGCATCTAGGATAGGTTTGTTTTTACATTGCTTCTCTTGAAGAGCCAGCTGCAGCTTGGCCTGAAGGAAGAGTTTTCTACTAGCTTGCACAAGTGACTATTTTTTGGTAGGCTTGGTAAATTGTGAAGTGATACCTACCGATAGGACATGAGACAGTTGTGTCAATCAAGAGAAGCAGCCACCTCTGCTTGTACATGGAAGTGGAACTGACTGAGTTCATATTCACACCATTAACCTATGGAAAGTTAAGAAATACTGTTGCTAGACAGAAACTGGAAACAGTGCCTTTCAGTCCCACCACAAGACATACCACTCACCACTGCAAGTTTAGATTCATTACTGGAATATGGAGCACGCAGGAACACTCGAGCCAGTGTATTATTGAAGCTGTAACCCAGGCTGGCTGCGTCGCTTACCATTATTTTCTTTCTCCCTGAAGGAGAAAGAAAGATCAGTTGCCATACCTGGTATTCCACTTTTTGAACCTGAAAGAGAAACATGGTTGGATGAGATGAGATATAGGTGGACATGTGACCCAATTATTCTGCCATTAAGATTTAGACCAGGGGTCGGCAACCTATGGCACGTGTGCCAAAGGCAGCACGCGATCCGATTTTTAATGGCACGCTGCGGCCTGCCTGCCGGGTCTCAGCCACCGACCCCGGCAGCGGGCCGAGCGGGGCCCCGGCAGCGGGCCGAGCGGGGCCCCGGCAGCGGGCCGAGCGGGGCCCCGGCAGCGGGCCGAGCGGGGCCCCGGCAGCGGGCCGAGCGGGGGCAGAGTGAAGAAGCTTGATCCTGCCGGCAACTGCTGCAGGGCAGGCAAGACCCCCCCCCCCGCCTCTTCCCCCAGCGTGCTGGGTTCCTGCCCCTCCTCCTCTCCCTCCCTGCAGCCATCAGCTGATGACCCTTGTGAGGGAGGGGGAGAAGCAGAGCTGCAAAGGAGGCAGAGAAGAGGTGGGGAAGGGGCCGTGGGGAAGGGGGTGCCATGAGCCACTCTGGGCAGGGGGCTGGGAGCACCCCCACGACCCTAGCCCACACCCCCAGCCCTCTTCCCTGACCCCTACACCCCCCCCCCACACACACCTCAGCCCCCTGCCCTGACCCCTGCACCCCCAAAAACACTCCCAGCCCTCTACCCTGACCCCTGCACCCTCTCACGAACCCAGCCCTGACTCCCGCACCCCCCTTACCTGCCCCCAGCCCTCTGCCCTGACTCCTGCACCCTCCTCATACCCCGCACATTCCCACCCCCACGCTGAGCACCAAATGGGAGCTCCTGCACCTCCCCCACCACATTCCCACCTGCACCCCTCGCACCAAATGGGATCTGCCCTGCTAAGCACTCCACACCCAAACTTCCTGCCCCAACCCTGAGCCCCCTCCCTCATTCTAGCTCCTGGCCAGACCCTACACCCCAACCCCCAGCCTGCTCCTTCACCCCCAGCGCTGTGCTCAGTGCACTCCCACCCTCAGCTCAGTGCAGAGAGAGAGAGGAAGAGAATGGGCTAGAACCAGGGAGAAGGTAGGTACCCACTCTACGTGGGCAGGGCCGGGATCCCAGACTGGCAGCAGGCTGAGCGGGGCCGGCAGCCGGGACCCTGGTGGGTGGGAGCCAGCGGACAGAGCCTCAGACCGGCAGCGGGCTGAGCCGCTCAGCCCACTGCAGGTCTGGGGTCCCGGCCGCCGGCCCCGCTCAGCCCTCTGCCGACCTAGGTGAACGGAACCCCAGGCTGGCAGCAGGCTGAACGGGCCGGTGGCGTAAGATCAGCATTTTAATTTAATTTTAAATGAAGCTGCTTAAACATTTTGAAAACCCTGTTTACTTTACATACAAAAATAGTTTAGTTATATAATATATAGACTTATAGAGAGAGACCTTCTAAAAAACGTTAAAATGTATTACTGGCACGCGAAACCTTAAATTAAACTGAATAAATAAAGACTCGGCACACCACTTCTGAAAGGTTGCTGACCCCTGATTTAGACTTGAGGACACTGCTAGCCTATCCCAGGTCAGAAATGTACATGCCTTACATGAAGGCAAGGCAGCATGCAGCTATTGCAGGCATCTCCTAGAGAAGCCATATGGTCTTTACCTTTGGAGGAAGCTTATGTTTGTGGCCCTGAAAGAGTACCCACAATTAAGAAGCCCTTAGTGCTTTAGGACACTGTGATTCAACCTTTTTGATACCAGGGACCAGCTTGCTGCCTTCCTAAACTGTGTCAGGGAGATCTCAGGGACCGGCCCCAGTCCATAGACGGGTCACTGGGAAACGCTGCTTTGGGTAACTGGACTACTTTAGTGTGCTTTTATTGCTGAAGCAGCCTAGAGATCAAATGCCAGACTACTTTAAGGAGTAACATTTAGAATATAAGTGGCCAGGTTTTGTTACTGCATCCACTTTTCTCCTCCGCAGTCTAGCGAGCTTGCTGTGATTTGATCAGTATCCCTTATCATCTAGGAAAGTTTTCCTCTCCTGGAAGGCTGACTTGCATCTATGTTTGATAGAACTTCTGCCTTATATGCATTTCTAGTCGAGCTTGTAGGCGGACACAGATGCCTAGATGCCAAGAATGACAGCATCGTCACGCAAACCACTGATTTATGATGATGTAGAGCAAAGAGAAGCCATTAAAAACATGCTCCTCCATACCTCTGGCAGAGCTGACATCCATATTGCAGTGTCATCGTCTGAAATTGCAGGAACATCACTCTTCACCGACACCTGGAAGTAGAGCAGAGATGGGAAAACATGAGCTGCAGCATGCTTTTATATGTACTGAGGAGGCAGGGAGCTTTGGAGGAATGTTATTAGCATCTCAGTTACATATGGAACATTTGATCAGGCTACATTTACAGGACGTTAGTGACAATCTTCATAGCCAATTGTTAATTACTATGAACTGTGTGTTCTTAAGGGGAAGGCTAACTCTATAGTGTTTTAAAGAGTACAGCGAGGGTTTGTAGAAGACTGCATGAGTTTGGAACTCAGGATCCAGCCAGTTAAACCAAAGTGCATGTGATGCTTTTGCTGTTAAACATACAGGGTGCAATGCTAGCCATCACTTACCATACAGGAAGTCAAGGTTTGGATTCACTAGTAGTAAACTGCTGCCACTCCATAAGTGTAGTGCAGTGCTCACCATTGGCACCAGACATTTTAGCATGAGGCTGGACAATCTCAAGTCCTAGAAGACTCACTATATCACTGCAGCCTTGCCCCTGAGATAATTATGTAACCAGTATATAAAAAGAGGTATACGAAGTTGGCTCATGTTTGGGACTGGTGCAAGGTTCTACTGTGGCAGTTGGATGCTTGTAACATAGCATCTGACATATCCAGCAGGAGGCTGGCCTCCTTGCTGATAAAATCCCTGAGATGCACCAGAATTTCAGTCTTGTAAAATAAAGGGATCTACCCCCAAACGTTACCCTTCCTGAACCAAGAAGGGTAACAGGTTTTTACTAGATGTTGCAGCACTTTTGCATTAAGGCTCCCTGCCCTGTATAACTGGAGATTTAACAGAGATGCTTATGAGGCTTTCGATTCCCACTGCAGTGGCACAAAATATGGCATTCCTAGCAGGAATTGAGTGTTACTGATCACAGATCAGGAATACCCAAGATACAGAACCTTACATATTTTAATCTGTTAGTAAGCATTCTGGCGGACGCACTTTGTCTTTAGTACATATGTAAAATTGGCAGATGTTCCTATTGCTCAAGTTGAGAGCTTTCCCTTATCCCAGGATATTGTTAGGGTAGAGTAAACTGCTCACACCTGTCTTAACTTAGAGACTGCATTGATTTGCAGAGAGCCTCGATGTTTTAGCTTTTGATGGATAAGTTACCTCCATATAATTTTCTTCACATACAATTTCTCTTGGAGCCCATGGAGAGTATGTACAGTACATAGGATAGGTGTAGGTTGCAGCTTGCCTCATGTCTGGAGAGGAGGACACCTTTACGTTTATAGTAAGAGAAAACAATTCATCTGCCTAGAAGAAACAGAGTGTACAAGGTAAGTTTTCTAGAAATTTAAGAAACGACTTCTAGTAATTTAAGAAACGACTTCAGCAGTAACTATATTCTTGCCACAAGACTCAGAGTATTATAGCAAGTTACAGTTAAAATATTGGGGTCAGTCATAGGCTGTCTTCACTTACAAGAGTGGGGTGTTTACATCAGGATCACTATCCCACTGCACTGTCCAAGTGGAGATGAGTCACTAGTGGTATTTATCTGGATGTAGCCAGTCATGGTAAACCCTGTAAGCCCCACCTGGCATTTACCTCAACTGGCTTCACCAAGATGAATACTACTGGTGCCTCATCTCCGCTTGGATAGTACACAGAGAGAGCTATCCCAATGGAAGAAATCCTTTCCAATCTAGGGAAAGGTCTTTTCGTCAGAAATCAGTACTTACAGTACAATTAAGCAAAGACCTTAGTAGAATGCAAAGCTGGCCCATTATTCTTCACACCATTTCACCCTGTTTTATAGCAGAGTGGGATTGAACCAGAACATTTTACTTTACTTGAGCCCAGGGCTTCTGTGACTTCCCAGCTCTAGGCCAAGCACTTAAGCAGGTGATGTATTGTAGCCCAAGTATGGCAAGTAACTCATCCCCTCATTGTTACTATGGTTCTAAATCACACAAGCCTGTGACTGACCTACACCTGGTGGCCTTTTCAGCAGATGCCTGCAAGTCTACTGCTTTCCAGTGAGACTTTCAAGACTCCCCAGCAGCAACAAAGACAAGTTTGAACTGGCAGCCAGTTAGCAACAACAATCTGGAGTGTCATTTTATTGGAGCAGAGGAAGTCCCATGCCAAGCAAACTGACCCGTCCTCCCGGTGGTGTGCAGAGGCATCAATCTTCCCTCCTCCACGCAGTCAGCACGACTTCTCATGTTCCCATCATACCCCATTGAGAAGTCATATAGCATCACAGTCTTATGTGATCAGTCCGCATTTCCTACAGCAACTGTTTGGAGACCAAGCTTCCCAGGTAGGCTTTGGGCCTCACCTTGTTTGCCACATGACAGCCAAGCACAGAAGCCCGGAAGATAGGATTGCCCCACACATCTACTGACAGGACATAGCCACATCGAGCAGCCAATTTCTCATCAAGCAGGACTGTGCCACCAGAGGGGTCTAATGACAAGGAAAGGACACATCTAGTTATTGACAAGAAACATAATATAGGTGGAAAAAGCTTAAGTAACTCATCTGACTCAGGTACATCAAGGTCACACTTTCCAAGTGATATTTAGATGGAGTTACAATCCTCACCCCCATTCAGAAGGTAGGTCTAAATTGGTCAAGCCAGCATGTTCCTTAAAGAAGCCAGTAAGACCACACCATTAGGGTGAATGTGACAGCCCTGTACTTTCACAAGACTCACCTATTACATTATCTTAGAACCTAGTTCTCTGTACATAGCAGCCTATACCTCAGATGCCTTGAGGAGCCATTCAGGACAGTTTTTGCTGGTGGCCGCTCTGACAATATTTCCTAAAATACTTAATTAACGTTAGGAAAAAAAATAAATATGCACATATACACATCCAAAGCATTGTACTTTGTTTATTGGGAGCTAGTAAGTCTGCTGTGAAAAGTGATTAACAAACATACAAGTATCACTTTTCACAGCAGACTTACTAATCTCTGGCAAGTTTGGGGACAAATTAAGCCCTGGATGGGGGGTCAGGGAGGCAGCAGGGTGGGAGTGGGGGTAGAGCCCAAAGTCCCGTGGCTGGAGGATAGAGCTAGAGCCTGCCGCCACCCCAGGACTGAAGCCCAAATCTGAGTCCCACTACCCCTGGGAAGGTAGGGAACTCACCAGTACTCCTCTAGTGTTGTGCCCCAGGTGTCTCCAGAGGGGGGCTGGGCCCAAGCCCTGCTGGTGGCCCTAGAAACCAACACCAAGGTGGTGTATCCAGGAGCACCTGGGAGGGGGAGTGGCCACTACTCCCCCCCATCACAGCCCAGGATGGTGTGGCTGCAAGAAAAGTCCCTGGTGGCCACATGCACCACATTTGAGAAATGCTGGTTCTAGTAGACGCTGTTTAACTAGCTGCCATGCCTGGTTCTTCTACAGCCCACACTACTGGAGAGTTTGAGTCAAACTCACACACCCCTGTCATGTAGGAAAGTAGTATTGTCCCTAGCTGTAGGTGAGAAACTAAGTGACTTACCCAAGTTCTGCACCAGAGTAGGGGATTGAACCCAGGTCTCCAAAGCCTTGCATAAGTACCTATACCACTGGACCATCCTTCCACCTGTTTCTTAGTTACATTAGATGTAAGGCACAAAGGAGAAGGTTCCTGGAGCTGTTAGTTACACCCATCTGTACAGATATTGGCCAAGGCCACAGCTATTAGACCCTTGGTAAGTCACATCACTCTGGTCCCACCATCCTGCCAGTTTCTTAAAATAAGTCACCAGCGAACATTTAAAGGGAAAGTCCCTCAGCAGCTAACACACAGGTTCTGAATTTAGAGGCAATTTGAGAACTTCCCCAGTCCACCCCTGGTTTGAGATCTGTCACTTTGCTACTCACCCACGAGCTCCAGACTGAAGAACTTTCCCTGCAGGAAGCGTTTGTCCAGTTTCACCCAAAAGATCCTGGAAGGGCAGCTGCTCTCTATAAAACCTGGGGTGCGGGCAGAGGAACAGAGAAGCGACGGGGGCTAGATTGCAGAGCAGGCACACCAAGGCCCAGGCCTCCCCCGCAGAGAAAAGGGAAATGTTTCTGACAATCTCTTGTTGTCTCATTTCACCAACCTGGGGGAGCCGCCTGCACCACTCGAGTCCTCCCTAGCCCGGGCTGGAGCCACAGAAGGAGCAGCGAGATTCTGCAATACAGACCGGTGCAGGGGTGAATAGAGCAAACAGACCAGAAAGAGCAGGCAGGTAGGGGTATGGGATCAGAGTCCCTTTACCTGCAGAGCAATCTGCCTGCAGCCTCCATGCTTTCCCACGGCCCTGATAAATGTGGCAGTGGGGCTGGATTGCAAAAGCTCCTCCTCTCTCTGGCATGCTCCACCTGGAGGCAGAGCCACCCTAGGAATGGCAAGGGGGGGACTGCTGCTGGCCCTGTTCTAGAGTGCGGGGCGCTCTCTCTCCTGGACCCACACTGTGACTCCGGGAACAGGCATTTGTACTGGGGGCTGGAGGGGTGTTGAATCCTCTTGTATGAGCTGTTGATGAGCCTTTAACCTTATCTGGGGCAGCAGAAGAGAAACTCCCCACAACTAGGTGTTTGCAAGGTTAGTGTGCTAGGAGGCACTGACACCCGGAGCAGACCATTAGAAGCAATTCTTGCAAATCCTATAGTTTTGCCATTCGGTCTGGAGTAGTTATGTAGCATTTCCCCAGGGGTTTTTCATGTTACTGCTAAATATCCTGGTGACCCAGCAATGCCAGAGATAACAGCAGCTCTGTGACAGCTGCCCTTGGCTTTTGAGAGTCCAGTCATGCTTGCCCTTTGATTTGTTTGATCACAGCCGGGTGTTTTGATGAAAACTTTTCACTCCCTCCTGAAATGCTCAGCTGTAATCAAGGCAGTCAGACAGGTGTGGATCTGGTCAGTGATCAGCCAACCTCAATATGTTATAGAGAAGACAGAGGATGGTTTATTAGAAGTTGGATTATTGGGTACAACAGCATCCCCCTGTGGAAATGGGATTGCTACCTGGGGAGGGGAATTCAGGAAGTGTGTATGTGGGGTCAATCTGATAAGTCAAAACCAGGACTTTTGCAGTGGCCTGAATGAGTTTCACCTGTGGTTTCCCCAGGTGTATGTGTGTGGGGGACAAAATATATAGAGGCAGGTATGGGGGGTTGAGGTAGTACAATAAGGTTAATGTTCTTTTTCTTTTGAACTAGAGTGTAAAATCTGAATAATAGTGGTGGTCTCCCCCTCATTTTGGGGGAACAGAACCCCCGTTAATGCAGCTGGGGCCTCATCCTTGAGCATTAAATTCACTCACTTGTTTGACTAGATTTTTTTTTTTTTTAACAAGGAGGTCAGTTTTATAATTGTTTCTTTTTATGCTGGAGAAAAGCAAGGCCATTTGCATCCAGGACATGGCATTTTGCATGTCTGCCTCCCTTTCCATCTCCAAGCACTTCCAAAATAATGGATTAATTCACACAACTGTCCTGGGAGGTAGGTGTACTCCCTTTATGTAGGTGAGAAACTGACACACACTGTCATTCAATGATTTCTATAAAGAGATACAAGAATCCTTGGGCAGAGTGGGGACCTACCTGTCTCCCGGTATTGTGCTTTGGCCACAGGACCCTTTTCCATTCAGTAGTGCCTGAGGTCCTAATAATTTAATGAGCTCCACCCAAGCAGAGGGGTCTGCCCACATCTAGCTCACTGCAGGCTCTGGGCCTAAGCAGGGTCTATGCTAATGAAGCTTGCACTGTCATTCACCTCAGTGCCTCTTCACCGAAGCAATTGTACGTGGAATTGTGCTGGAGATGAATGTGCTCAGATACTCACAGCAATGAGTATGACATAAGAGCCTGCAGCTTTTTAACTTTGAATGAAAATGTCGGTGTGACGGGAGAGCAAATTGTTCGCGTTGCAATAAGCAGCTTCGGAGAGGCTTCCTGTCATGCTGTAAATCTAAGTTTGAGGAAACCAGGGTGGAGAAAGCGAACTTACCATTGATCCATGGGGGAGCAATGACGGAAAAGGCTGCATTTCAGTGGTCAATGAGCTGATTCATGTGTACAGTGCTTTGGAATCCTTTAAGTTGAAAGGGACGGTGTAACTAGAACTCGGTTTCCGTGAGGGGCTGGAACTGAGTTTGACATTGTATAATACAGCTGGAAACTTAACACGGACCGCTGACTTTAATGGGAGCTGCAAATACTCGGTAACTCTCTCAACCAGGCTTGCTCTTAGTGATTTAAAAATATTAAAAAAAAGTCCAGTCCTTTCAACCAGTGTTTAACTTTCTTTCCTTCTGTAACAATGAATCGCACAGATTGCCTAAATAAATATTTTTTGGCCCTAGAGAATTGTCCCTCCTTGTGCTCCTGCTGTAGGAGAGGTTAAAATGAGGGCACTGAGTAGTTTTCACTACGTCCCTCAGCATCATTTTAAGTCAGCCTGGTGCTCTGGTATACTACAACACCATAGAGGCTGGGAGAGACAAGTATGGAGTAGAACAGTGCTCATCCTGGGATGGGCTAGTTGGTAGTAACAAGATAGGGGTCTCTGAAATTTGATTTAATAAGCCAAATTCACACTCTTTGCTATGTATGCTGGAAAAGCCAGGAGCAGGAAGGGAATTGTGGGGCATGAGTAGAGTGATACTGCTGAGTTACAAGGCATGACCCATGAGTTCTAGCACATAGCCCTCCCCATGTTCCCATTGGGTGTCTGTGCAGCACGCATTTGCGAGCTGGCCAAAACATGCACCGCACATTCCTAGCATTAATCTGCAGCCACTGAAGAAGCAAGAAGAGGAGTAACAAGGGGTAGGCTTTTGGGCCCTTTATTACTAATACTGCATGTTTGTTTGCATGCTTTCTCTCTCTCAGCTTTTGTTAGGCCATGTTAAAATAAATGTAGCCCTAAGGTGGCAGCAGAGAGCACGATATCTGGCAATTGTGGTGCTACTGGGGGATAGTGTAATCCACCCTGAGGTATAAAACGTGCTTCTATATTCCTTGCACATTCTCAATATGGAGTGAATTTAGAAGTATCCTCGTCACCATCAGGAAGATTCCATATGCTGATATAACAGAGTGACTAACCCTAGTTTCTTTTTCTGTTTTCAAGGTAAAGATTTTGGCTATAATAAATGTACTTGTTCCTGCATAGAATAGTATCTTACTATAAAGTGGTGGCATAATAAGTGATGGGAGTTAGCCACTACACCCTACCCCACCCCCTCTAACTCACAAAGCAGGAAATTGGGAGATCTGGGTTCTGTTCCCAGTTCTGGTTGTGTGATATTGGGCAAATCACTTCAATTTTCATAGAATCATAGAATCATAGAATATCAGGGTTGGAAGGGACCCCAGAAGGTCATCTAGTCCAACCCCCTGCTCAAAGCAGGACCAAGTCCCAGTTAAATCATCCCAGCCAGGGCTTTGTCAAGCCTGACCTTAAAAACCTGTAAGGAAGGAGATTCTACCACCTCCCTAGGTAACGCATTCCAGTGTTTCACCACCCTCTTAGTGAAAAAGTTTTTCCTAATATCCAATCTAAACCTCCCCCATTGCAACTTGAGACCATTACTCCTCGTTCTGTCATCTGCTACCATTGAGAACAGTCTAGAGCCATCCTCTTTGGAACCCCCTTTCAGGTAGTTGAAAGCAGCTATCAAATCCCCCCTCATTCTTCTCTTCTGCAGACTAAACAATCCCAGCTCCCTCAGCCTCTCCTCATAAGTCATGTGCTCTAGACCCCTAATCATTTTTGTTGCCCTTCGCTGGACTCTCTCCAATTTATCCACATCCTTCTTGTAGTGTGGGGCCCAAAACTGGACACAGTACTCCAGATGAGGCCTCACCAGTGTCGAATAGAGGGGAACGATCACGTCCCTCGATCTGCTCGCTATGCCCCTACTTATACATCCCAAAATGCCATTGGCCTTCTTGGCAACAAGGGCACACTGCTGACTCATATCCAGCTTCTCATCCACTGTCACCCCTAGGTCCTTTTCCGCAGAACTGCTGCCTAGCCATTCGGTCCCTAGTCTGTAGCGGTGCATTGGGTTCTTCCGTCCTAAGTGCAGGACCCTGCACTTATCCTTATTGAACCTCATCAGATTTCTTTTGGCCCAATCCTCCAATTTGTCTAGGTCCTTCTGTATCCTATCCCTCCCCTCCAGCGTATCTACCACTCCTCCCAGTTTAGTATCATCCGCAAATTTGCTGAGAGTGCAATCCACACCATCCTCCAGATCATTTATGAAGATATTGAACAAAACCGGCCCCAGGACCGACCCCTGGGGCACTCCACTTGACACCGGCTGCCAACTAGACATGGAGCCATTGATCACTACCCGTTGAGCCCGACAATCTAGCCAGCTTTCTACCCACCTTATAGTGCATTCATCCAGCCCATACTTCCTTAACTTGCTGACAAGAATGCTGTGGGAGACCGTGTCAAAAGCTTTGCTAAAGTCAAGAAACAAAACATCCACTGCTTTCCCTTCATCCACAGAACCAGTAATCTCATCATAAAAGGCGATTAGATTAGTCAGGCATGACCTTCCCTTGGTGAATCCATGCTGACTGTTCCTGATCACTTTCCTCTCCTCTAAGTGCTTCAGGATTGATTCTTTGAGGACCTGCTCCATGATTTTTCCAGGGACTGAGGTGAGGCTGACTGGCCTGTAGTTCCCAGGATCCTCCTTCTTCCCTTTTTTAAAGATGGGCACTACATTAGCCTTTTTCCAGTCATCCGGGACTTCCCCCGTTCGCCACGAGTTTTCAAAGATAATGGCCAAGGGCTCTGCAATCACAGCCGCCAATTCCTTCAGCACTCTCGGATGCAATTCGTCCGGCCCCATGGACTTGTGCACGTCCAGCTTTTCTAAGTAGTCCCTAACCACCTCTATCTCTACAGAGGGCTGGCCATCTCTTCCCCATTTTGTGATGCCCAGCGCAGCAGTCTGGGAGCTGACCTTGTTAGTGAAAACAGAGGCAAAAAAAGCATTGAGTACATTAGCTTTTTCCACATCCTCTGTCACTAGGTTGCCTCCCTCATTCAGTAAGGGGCCCACACTTTCCTTGGCTTTCTTCTTGTTGCCAACATACCTGAAGAAACCCTTCTTGTTACTCTTGACATCTCTTGCTAGCTGCAGCTCCAGGTGCGATTTGGCCCTCCTGATATCTTTCCTACATGCCCGAGCAATATTTTTATACTCTTCCCTGGTCATATGTCCAACCTTCCACTTCTTGTAAGCTTCTTTTTTATGTTTAAGATCCGCTAGGATTTCACCATTAAGATCCGCTAGGATTTCACCAAATTTTCTGTTTCCCCATCTGTAAAATGGGGAAGATGATAACACCTATCTCTCAGGGGAGTTTTCAAAGAGTTTTTAGATCCCCAGAGGAAAGGTGCTATAAAAGTATAATAATTATTTAACTTCCTATGCTACTACAAGGTAACTCCATTGTGCTGGATAAAATTCCCTCTCGTACATGCACAAAAGGGTTTCCCTTCTCAAAGGCCTAAATGCACCCACCACTACATGACATTTGCGCTGTACAGACAACAAAGGAGGGCAGGTGGCATGAAATCCAGTCGTGGGCAGGTAATTGCAATAGCTGTGTGCCATTTCAAGAGTGGATGTAGACACAAGAAAATACAGTGGAACTGGCATGATGGTAGAACAGTAAGAGGGGAGGCTGATGGAACTGGGGTTATTTAGTCTACAGAAGAAAAGAGTGAGGGGAGATTCGATAGCAGCCTTCAACTACCTGAAGGGGGGTTCCAAAGAGGATTGAGCTCGGCTGTTCTCAGTGGTGGCAGATGACAGAACAAGCAGTAATGGTCTCAAGTTGAAGTGGGGCGGTCTAGGTTGGATATTAGGAAACACTATTTCACTAGGAGGATGGTGAAGCATTGGAATGGGTCACCTACGGAGGTGGTGGAATCTCCATCCCTGGAGGTTTTTAAGGCCCGGCTTGACAAAGCCCTGGCTGGGATGATTTAATTGGTGTCGGTCCTGCTTTGACATGGGATTGGGCTAGATGACCTCATAAGGTCTCCTCCAACCCTAATATTCTATGATTCTAATGGCTATTCTGCATCAGAGCAATGGTCCATCTACTCCAGTCTGCTCTCTATGACAATGGTCAATGGACAAGGGTCAGTTTCAGATGCTTCAGAGAAAGGTATAAGACATCCTGTTATGGATCCCCATGAGCCAGTGAGTGATTTATGCTCCTAATTGCTAGAGTTTATATCCCTACTTAATTATTTGTAAAAAATCCTTGTCTGTATACCATGTACTTAAATCATTATGCTTATGCAATTTTCTATTGTCTTTGTAAATGCTGCACTCATGTTGATCTGTATTACAAAACAACAGTTATGTGCCATTAATGTAGGGGATTAGGCACAAAGGGACCTATGTAACAAGGGGCTTAAAAAAAAGTTTCTGTTGGTGTTAATTTCTAAAGAGCCATCAATGTTTGTATTCCCTGTAACTGAACAATAGGACTTTGTTTTTGTTCTTGGTGTAAATTAAAAACATCTGTTCTCTTATATGAAATAGTTGTTTTTTAAAAATAAGCTGGTCTGATCTAACTAAATACCAATGCTGTGTCCATAATGAGTTACTATTAATATTTGGGAAAGGCAATCATCCAAAGCAAGTGTAATGTCAAATAACTGGCAGGAGCACAAATTTATTCCTAACAGTGACAGGCAGAAACAGAGGTTAGAAAAACAAAATTCTTCTGGATGACTAATAGCGCTTATATATGCCCTCTGTGCCCCATCAGAGCATTTGTGATTGGCTCAAGTGTTTTGCTGTTACTCTCCAAGATGCTAGTATCCTGGCATTCTTACTGCAGGAACAGCAGCTCTGTTCCTCCCTCCGTCCATCGGAGCCTGAATTCATGACCTGCAGGGTATGTTGGAATATGATGCATCTATTTAATCTGTAGTCTTTCCACCACCCCCCCCCCCCCGACCCTTTTGCTCTGGTATTTAGTTGGGTGGAGTTTTTTCAGGCAGGTGGTGGTGGGGAGGTGTCTCATAGTGCCAACAGGATGCTGGACAGTTTGTCTTCATGCTTGTCGGTGAAGTCCTTGTGAAAAGGAGGTTGCAATCTATGGATCAGGTTCTGACCTCCTTCCTCATACTGAGTAGTACCTAACTTGCAAATAGACCCCAATTGTTTTGGTTAGGGTATTTTGGAGTAACTTACTACTTGGGAGCAACAGTGGCAGCATCTGGTCCCAAAGGTCAATAATAATCGGAACGTATCTCGGTATTTATATGACCCCTAGTATCCGAGCACCTCACAAACATTAATGAACATTACCCCTGTGAGGTAGGGAGATACTATTAACCCCTCATTACAGGCACAAAGTGATATGGGTCCCTAGTCAAAAAAGCATCCCTATTCAGTGCAACAATTAAGCATGTAATTAAATCCTATTGATTTCAATGGGATTTAAGCATGTGAGTAAGAGCTTTCCTGAACTGGGCCCTGAAATGTCTTGTGTAAAATCTAACCCTGATCCAATTCCCAGTCCAGTGCCTGAGTGAGAGCACAATTCTCTCTATTATTTATTGTATTATAGTGGTACCCAAAACATTTTGGGCCCTGTGTGGACATAGAGAAATACGTAGTCTTTACTCTGAAGAGCATTAAGAAGTGCTGGTAGAAGACTGCTCTCTATTTCCTGTCCCCAGGTCCCTGACGTGGGTCTGGATTACAGAATGTTTAAACTCCGGACAAACTAATATTTTCAGTTAACAAAGTACAGAGAGAGAGAGAGCGCTAAGATGGAGGTCAAGGTAGACAACCTAGACCCCCGGAGACCAATGAGGATTATTCTGGTTTTTATGTGGCATTTGTAACTGGTTCTGAACTCTAACCCTCAATGACTTTCTGATCACGTGGCTGCTGCTTGTTCTCAAAATAGTTCCTTCTGCAGCAGCTTGTTTGGCTGCTGAGGTGAATCAGCCACTTGGAGCCTGTATTTGCTGCTCTTCTATTCTACAAAGTAAGTGCCTGTGTAAGCGGGGGAACAGTCCCGCTATTGTGGGGAACTTTCCTGGCTTCTGCAATACCCCAGTGAAGTGGGCTCAGAAAGGATCTGAGACCTCGCTCCCACTTCCTTTACCCAGAGGCCTCCCTGCCCTCGAGGACTCCCCTTCCACTCTCCTGTCCGGCAGAGTCCTCGTAACCCCAACAAGGCTGGGCCCAGGATTCCTGGGGGACTCGACCCCCAACCCTGCTGCGGTCACCTAGGACAGGGGCTAGGGTGTCCCCACTCTGGGGTACTCTCTCTGCACTAGGCACTTCTGTGACCCACGGATCATTACATACCATTTAAAGCAAATGCAAGTTATTTAATCAACTATTAATTTTAAAAAGAATAAGGAAAAATGGGAAAGGTTAAAGGAAACACATCAACCCGCTCTGTGGCAGGGAACATCACAAACAGTGTCTCTGGAATGTCAGGGCAGTTCACAGTCTGTTCCTCGTAAATCCCAGGCCTCCCTCTCCGGCCCTGGCTGTGCTGCAGGGATGCTGTGGGTTGGACACTCGCTCTGGTGGTGGCCACACGCTCTCAGGCTCTAGGTGGCAGGGCCCTTCTTCCCAGCATTGCCCCACCCTGTCAGGGTTACCAATCTCCCTCCGAGTCTGGCCTGCAGAGCCTCCTGGCTGAGGCGTCTCCCTGTGCTAGGCCCACTGCCCAGGGTCCCCCCTCACTCTTCCCAGCTGTTCATGACACCTGGCCCCGGACTGCTCCAGCTCCAGCTCCACTCTGTCTTAGCTCCAGCTCTACTCTGCCTCAGCATGGCTGCTGCTCTCCCTCCAGCTCCCTGGACTGCTTCTCTGGCCCCTCTGCCTCTGGTTGCTACAGCTCTCCTCCCAGGACAGGGTCTGCTCTGCAGGCTGCTTCTGTGACTCTGCTCCCAGCACTGACCTGCTTCGTGGGCTGCTTCTCTGGCCCCTCTGGCTCTGGTTGCTGCAGCTCTGCTCCCAGGACAGGTCTGCTCTCTCTGGGCTGTGCCTCTGGCTTTGGGGCTGCAGCTCTGCTCCCAGCAAAGGTTCTGGTCTCTGTGGGCCGCTTTTCTGGTCCCCCTGGCCCTGGCACAGCTCTGCTCCCCAGCTCAGTTTCGGCCCCTGTTTTCTCCTTAGCTTGGCCCCACTCTGTCTGACCCAGGCAATTCCAGCTCACACGGAGCACGGGAGCCTCCTGACTCCCTGATTAGCCTGCCTGCCCTGTTATTCAGGCTGACCTGGAGCATTGGCATCTCCCCATTGTTCCTGGGGACTGTCAGTCTCAGGGTCCTGATTTCCCATCGACACTTCCCCCTTTTAGTATTGGGAGCTAGCAACTAAAACACCCCAGTGAGTGTTAGTAAGGGGGCAACAATCCCCTTATACCTGGGTGGGCATGTGCTAGTTCTGTCAATGCCTGAGCGCTATCCTAGCCTTCTGGAATTTCTCAAGAAGCAGAGTGGAGAGATGTTGGTTGTTCCTCCATCTGTAAAATGGGGATAGTTGTACTTCCCTCAGAGGAGGGTTGTGGTGAATTATTAGCTGAAGTTTGCAAAATGCTACTATAAAAGTGCTAAGATTCACCAGCACATAAGCATGATTTTCCAGTGACTGGAGGCTTAGCAACCCCACAGACCCCATGGGCCAGTTTACGTGGAAAGCTGGCCTGTGGATCTTTTTTAAATTGTTGACAGCATGGGCCCCAGCACAATAGAGTTGGGCCCCGCTTCTTTATAATGCCCTCTTCTCTAGAAAATGAGTTAGTTATGTTTGAGTGAACCCAAAAAATCCTCTTGCTGACCCTCCCAACCTCCCCAGGCCAGCCCTGTGCACAGTGCTCTGATCAGTGAAGGGAATGTGGAGAGAGAGTTTGAGAAATGTTCACAGGCCCATGCAAGAATGTGAAGGTCAGTCAAATCCACATGGAGGCCCTGGATTTCTATACCTGTTCTGGGGCCTCTTGCCCCGTCTCCTTCCTGGGAAGGCAGCCACAGTATAGGTCTGCCTTGATAATTCAGCAAACTTGTACTGCCCCAACTGCAGTGGCTCCTTGTGGGATTGACTTGTGTCCAGCTAGGCTCCGGTGCAGCTCAAGGCAGGCTGCAGAAGTCTCACACTGCTGCAAGGCTTCCAGCAGCAGAGAAGGTCACACAGAGGTACCTCTTCTCAAGCGGCTTTCATTTCTCTGGGCCATCGGAGGTGAGGTTGGGTGCATGGCTTCTTTGTCCATGAACTTTTGTTTTCTGTTCCTGTGGTTCACTTATTCTCTGGGTGCACTTTTGTTTTTTTCCATCGGGTGTCTCTCTTCTCTTTTGAGAAAAGCCATTGTCCGATGATCCCTTGAAATATGCAGCTTACTCCAACTGCTACTCTGGCCCAAACTACCCTGCACTTTAGGGATTCAGATGAGAACTTTGTGGCTCGACCCCCTCTTTCATGCTGGAGCTGAATTTCTGAATCCTCTCAGGTGCTGGTTAGTAAATGGGAGAGTGAAACTGGTTTTCATTCAGGAGACGTTCATGCTGAAATCAGTAAACTGCATGGAAACTTTGCCCTTGAAGCCTCAGCTTTGAGGGCCGGTGGCCTTTTAATTTTAAAGAGATCCACTCCATGCACTTTAAAGGCTTTGCTGCAGCATTCCCCATCCCCATATGGAGTACTAACGCCTATCCTGCTCCCAGTGATGCCTCTTTCAAAGTGTTCCTCTTGGGTTCTCTATAGCCTCAGAAAATTTAAATCAGGCCTACCTGAGGAAGCTCTGTCACCCACAGAAGGATATGATGGTGATTGACAACCCTTGTCAGGGAGATCTTCTGAGAGGCCAGTGGGGTTATTTTGGAGGCCTCACAAGATCCATCCAGGCAGTGAAAGATTAAACACAGATTCCATTAGTTGGTTCATCTGAGCCCTGCCTGGAAGGGATCCCAGGCCTCCATGAAACTGAGGGAGGCCCAATGGGAGGATTAAGTGATGGGTGTTTGTATGGAGCTGGTACCTTGCCCTGGCTGCCCTCTGCCGCCCTTTGTAGCACATTCAAAAGTCAGCACCGTGTTGTGTATTTTTAAGGCATGCTGTGAGGCACCCCACAATGTATTGTAGGGTGGCATGTTAAATTCCAACTTGTGAAGCAGCAAACCATACGAGGGCAGTCCGTGTGACAGGCCAAGCGTGGAAGCTGCTGGGTCCACCAGACAATCGCAACATGAAATCGTGCTTCCAAACTCTAATATGAAGGGAGAATGACCAACCCTGATTCTCCAGGCCCTAAGTGGTGATGAGGCTGCATAGACACCACACGATCCACTGCTACTCATGCCAACCGCAGAGACCTCTTCTCTCCTTTCCCTGGTAGCCCTTGCCTCTCCACTCCATTGCTGATTTCTGCACCTCCAGAAACCCTCTCCACTGTAACTGATTGGAACCATCTTTCATGGTGTCTGCACACCTGCTCTGCATCCAGCAGTAGAATCATACTGATTGATTGTGTTGCATTCAGGATCTTACTAGAGCTGGCAAATTTGGCACATAAAATGGCAGTTTCTGAAGGCTAATAGTAGCATATTTCAACTTGGACTGTGCATGTCATTGTGGGTCATTTACAGTGGTGGAATCCCTACCATGGTTTGCAAGGTAGGCTGCATGGGAATTGAAATGACACTATACCATCTGTAACAAACAGTGTTATTTTACTCTTAGTGCTTACACTACATAAGACAGGGTTGGAATGAGCTCTCCTCTGCCACCTAGAGATGAACTGGGGGAAAAGTCCTCAGAAGCAGACTCTATTTGCATAATCACACCTACTTTGCCCTAGGTGATTTGCAGACATACCTGCTTTGCCAAAGCGATCAGTTTTGGGTTGAAATTCACTTAAGCCTCCGATGCAGGAGTAATGCAACATTGTTATCCTTTTTGTGTGACTAAAGGGCAGCAGAACTGTACTTAATGGAGGAGGGGTCACCCTAACTTACCTCATTTGTTAAGCAGGGGGTAGTGATAGGGTGTGGTGCAGGATGAGGTGGGTGTGGACTCTGTTAAAGGGTCCTTTTTGATCCTTCTCCTCCAGTATTAAAAGGAGAGCTGATCACTCTCAATTGAGAGTCCTTGTTCCTTTCCAGTGTGTACAATATAGCTGAAACCACTAATAAGCTAGTCTAGGGGGCTAAGACTTAAACCTGGACCATGTTCTGGTGAAAAGCAATCTAGAGAATGTAGCTGCAGTGAGGTCCCCCGCTGCTTACTGCAATCACTAAAAAGTGGGCTAAGCAGTGGAGTCTCTGTACATGGCGTTGCAGCTAAAGGCAGGGGTAAGTAGGTGCAGAGATGGCCGCGATGCTAGGAGGCAGTGGCAGAGGCAGCAAGCAGAGGTGACACCAGCAGAAGTAGGGACATCTCTCGACACTCCCCACCTCCCAGGAGCAGGAGGTGAACCCACCTGAATGCACCCCTGGTTTCTGGGACTTGGCTGACCTCGGATAACTGGTGGTGAATGGGATGCAGCAGATGGAAAAAGGCAGTGGTGGGTTAAAGGGACATTAGTCTGTCAGACTTTCACCATGGAAGCTCTGTTGCCTCGGATGCTGTGGAGTGGGTGTTTACTTTCTATTTGCATGCTTTTGAATCATTGCTGGGGTGTTTTCCCAAATTAATGCTGCATTCCCTCTCCCTTTTAATAAGTTTTCTTTTGTTATGCACAGACTCAGTGCTTACGAGTGGGAAAGTATTGCCTCTTAGCATCCATCTAGGGTACATCTTAGGGGGAAAACAATAACAGAAAATGCGCAAATAGCAGAGGTTCTTAATAATTTCTTTGTTTTGGTTGCTGGTGATTGGACGTCTAACATAGTGAATGCCAGTGAAAATGAGGTAGGATCAGAGGCTAAAATAGGGAAAGAACAAGTTAAAATTACTTAGATGTCTTCAAGTCCCCAGGGCCGGATGAAATGCATCCTAGAATGCCCCAGGAGCTGACCGAGGAGATATGAGCCATTAGCAATTATCTTTGAAAAGTCATGGAAGGCTTGAGTGTCTACATTATATCTTAACCCTACATTAAGACTTTTCTAACCCATGCTTGAACCTAGAGCTGTGGTGTCCAAACTACAGTGTGCAGACCTGAGTCAAAGTAGCCATATCCCAGAGTCCCCAGCACCCGCTCTTTTCGAAATGTGGCCATTCTAGCCTTAAGACCACAGGGTACTGTGGGAAAACTTTACTGCCTAGTCAGCACATTACCAGGAAGCAGCTCACGTTGCAAAAGGCTCGATTGGTTCGCTCTCCGTTGCAAACCTAGGAGGCTCTCTGATAGTGTGTTTGCAGATTGGTGATCAGAAAAGAAGGGGTTAATGCTGATCTGAGCTGCTGCCATTCATAAAGGGATGGGGTGGGGGATTCTGTTTTCAGTAGAGTGGATTGCAGATTGTTGGGATAGAGAGGACTAAGAAAGTTGTCCCATGGAATTGTGGGATACTTCCAGCTGACTCACGGGACCTCAGTCAAGTGGGGCTGCATTTATACTGCAAAGCAATAGGGCATAACTGAAATGCAGACCCTCCAAACCTGCATGGTCCTGAGATCCTGGGTCTGAACTCTGGGTTAGCACAATTGCAGTGTAGACACAAGGGGAGGGGTTAGGCTTGAGTCTGGGCTCAAGCACAGGTTTATATTGTAGTGTAGACATACCCTCAGAGCCTGGGTCAACTGATTCAGACTTGCAGGGCTTGCGCTAAGGAGCTAAAAATAGCAGTGTAGATGTTCCCACCTGGGGTGGAGTGCAGGCTCTGAGACCTACCCCCTCCTTGCTGGGTTTCAGAGCCTTTGGTCCAGCTGAACGAGAACGTTTACTGCTGTGGGTTCTTTTTGCAGTGTAGACATACGCTTATAGGAACCCAGAGGTGATTAGTTTTCCCAGGTTTCTAGGTGGGGGCGGTTCTGTCTTGTACTGTTAAGAGGAGCCCCTAGATATTGAACCCGTCCCTTATTGCTGCTGAGACCCTGGCAGAAGGGTTACACAGCATGTGGTCACCATTTTACATGGCAGGAGGCCCAGAGAGAACAAAGGCCAGCGTTTTCAGACTTGGGTGCTTCTGCAGGAAGCCAGGGCCAGCTACATTACTGTCTTTTGTCCGGGCTCTGGCTCAGGTCCTTGGTGGCACCTCCTGTGTCTTGGTGGTACCACAGTTCCAGTGGAGTCACGCTAGCAGGGACTTGCCACAGACACCACTGCCCTGGAACCTTCAGGCTAGGCTCTGCGGGATAGGTGACTTATTTAGCTATCTGTAGTGATTGAACCAAGGCTACACAGCAAGTCCGTGGCACAGCTGGGACACAGAACCTAGATCTCCTAACTCTCACTCCTGTGCTTGCACAAGCAGCCTGTGTTTCCTCTCTAGCTGGAAGGCCGTAATAGAGTGAGCCTCACATAGCATAGGTGTAGATCACTGCGTTTCCCTGAAGCGGCCATTGGGAGGCTGAACTGAAGGCTCCAGTCTGTATTGTTTTCAAGTGCTCACCTTTCATAACTACCACGTTCATTACAAAAGGGGAAAAAAAAAACCAAACCCTGCAAGGAAAAACTGAAGTAAAATAATATGTAAGAGCAGAGGCAAAAACTCCATTGTTGTAAGCTTGCTGGTTGCTGCATGAAAGGAAGCACAAAGTGGTTAAGTGTGAGGGCAAACAGTCTGCAGCATTCTGTTAGCACAATCTCCTGTGATTCGTCTTTGTTTCAGCATGACAGTGATCCAAGATGTAGAGTCTTGGACTATGTTACAAGCCCTGACTCATTTAAACTACTGTACCCTCCATCCTCTGCCATGATTACACATAAAATACAGACCTAATGTAAGGATCTGGGACTGGCTTGTAAAGGGGAAAATTATTTTTCTACGCAAGCCCCCAAACAAAGATGTATATTTTGTTGCTTAAAAAGCATCCCTCTGATTGGTCAGGGATCACACTTGCCAAGGTGGTCTTTTTCCTTTTAGCATGACGAGTGGTGTTGGAAAAGCTTAATGGCTGAAAAGGTGGTGGTATCCCTGGAATTAAATGTGTTTCTTCAGATATTTCTCTCTAACATCCCACTGAAAATTTGTAAATATCAGTACGTTGCAAATGACTGACAAATGTATTCTGTTCCTGGCATCAGAAAAGTCAAAGAACAGAGCGATCTGTATTGTGTATAACGTACCCTATAGAGACAAGCTAGCTTAGGGTGTGCGCTATCTCTCTGTGCTAGGTGGCTGGTATTTAAGAACTGATAATATAATGTGGAGCCCTTCAGTTTTATGTTCTAGAATTATAGAATATCAGGGTTGGAAGGGACCTCAGGAGGTCATCTAGTCCAGCCCCCTGCTCAAAGCAGGACCAATCCCCAATTAAATCATCCCAGCCAGGGCTTTGTCAAGCCTGATCTTAAAAACCTCAAAGGAAGGAGATTCCACCACCTCCCTAGGTAACGCATTCCAGTGCTTCACCACCCTCCTAGTGAAAAAGGTTTTCCTAATATCCAACCTAAACCTCCCCCACTGCAACTTGAGACCATTACTCCTTGTTCTGTCATCTGCTACCACTGAGAACAGTCTAGATCCATCCTCTTTGGAACCCCCTTTCAGGTAGTTGAAAGCAGCCATCAAACCCCCCCCTCACTCTTCTCTTCCGCAGACTAAACAATCCCAGTTCCCTCAGCCTCTCCTCACAAGTCATGTGTTCCAGTCCCCTAATCATTTTTGTTGCCCTCCGCTGGACACTTTCCAATTTTTCCACATCCTTCTTGTAGTGTGGGGCCCAAAACTGGACGCAGTTACTCCAGATGAGGCCTCACCAATGTCAAATAGAGGGGACCGATCACGTCCCTCGATCTGCTGGCAGTGCCCCAACTTATACATCCCAAAATGCCGTTAGCCTTCTTGGCAACAAGGGCACACTATTGACTCATATCCAGCTTCTCGTCCACTGTAACTCGTAGGTCCTTTCCTGCAGAACTGCGGCCTAGCCATTCGGTCCCTAGTCTGTAGCAGAGCATGGGATTCTTCTGTCCTAAGTGCAGGACTCTGCACTTGTCCTTGTTGAATCTCATCAGATTTCTTTTGAAATCATTGGACCTAATTCTACTCTCAGATGCATGTAAAGTCATTGTTGTCACTGGCTTTACCCTGGTGTGAAAACTGTGTAAGTGGAGAATCTGGCCCATAGGAATTAGAGAGAAAGAAGACTGTTACATTATCTCGACAAAGTAGCATGGTCTCCTACAGTAAACTCTAGTGTTTCATCCAGTTTAATTCTATATTCCACATTTAAAAAACGTGTGTGTTACAAGAATGTTAAGGTTGCAAAATGAAGAAATCAAAAGTCAGGCCTTGACAAAATAAGGGTCTGTGCAACCTTAACTCTGCTTCCGCATGCCTATGAATTATAATACATGGGCTGTTTTCCTTCCAGGCCCAAATCAAGAAAGCACCTAAGCACCTCCCTAAATCTGTCCCTTTTCAGAGCACTTATGCACACACTGGAGTACTGTCTTGAACAAGAATACTCTCCTGATGCTGGATGGAGAAGGGGTTATGTAGTGGATTCGTCTAGGCTGCAGAACACTCCTCTCTCTTTTGTTGCAGGTCCTGCCTTCTTCCCGAGCGCTTTCACTAACTTTAGGAAAGACACAGCAGAGCCTACAAACTTTCCTAAGCTATATGCCCCTATGCAGAATCAAGAGAATATTGGCAGACCATTAGCAGATTGTGTTACAAAACCCAGTGCACGCGCATGTTAAAAAAACCCTTTTATAATCTTCACATCTTGGTACTAATTTTCACCAGACCACTGAACGGCACAGCTATGATTGGACTATGGGTGTGAGCCATGAAGAAACGTAGGTGCCTAAAACTCCAGAGTCAGACACCTAAATCCCTGTATACGGTACCACTGTGATCCACAAAACTCCCCTTAACTGCTGCCTAAACTCACTCGGCACCTAATTTTCTGCTGTAAAAATTCCCTACAGGCCTATGTTTTAGGCCCTGGGGCATGCACATGGCTGCTCCACTTTAGGTGTCTAGATGCCTCTCTCCTACCTTAACCCCAGAGCAATTCACTAACCAGGAGAAGATAGGCATTGGGCCTGCTAAGTCATGTGCAGGGCCCAACCCAGTAGGTGGCCTGTGAGTACACCTACCGGATTGGGTCCCATTCAAAATCCAGCCAGAGGAGGAGGTACCCACTTTACAAGTTTTAGCCCAGTGGGATGTGGGAGCCCCACGTTCAGTTCTCCTCTCTGCCTGAGGGGGAGAAGGGATTTGAATAGGGGTCTTCCACCTCTCAGGAGAGCGGTCTAACAGCTGAGCTATAAGAGATTTGGATGTGGGCTCCCTCAGTCTCTCCTGTTGAAGTTGTTCCACTGTGAATAAATAATCAAAGCGTGATTGGAGTAGGGGGACTGGCCCCAGGGATACTGGATTGGCACAGGGACCGGACCTTAGTCGTAGACCAGGACCCCATTGTCCTTGGTGCTGTACAAACACAGACACAATTTCTCTGGTATCCGTTTAACATTCCATGCTGTGTCTTGTTAAAAAGCCTGACTGTCACGTTCGGAGGTGTTTTATAAGGGAGTGTTAGACACCAACAGTAGCTTTGACTTCCTTATATCCAGTGCCTGTGTTTACAATAGTGCTTAGAATCATAGAATAGAATCATAGAGTATTAGGGTTGGAAGAGACCTCAGGAGGTCATCTAGTCCAATCCCCTGCTCAAATCAGGACCAACACCCACTAAATCTCCCAGCCAGGGCTTTTTCAAGCCCGGCCTTAAAAACCTCTAAGGAAGGAGATTCCACCTCCTCCCTAGGTAACCCATTCCAGTGTTTCACCACCCTCCTAGTGAAATCTTCCCGTTCTGTGTTCCACCAGTGAAAGGCAATGTGGTCCAGTGGTTTGGGCATTTTCCTAGGCGTCAGGAATCCTGGGTTCCATTCCTAGCTCTGCCAGTGACTGTGGGTAAGTTTTCTTTCCGACCTTTTTTCTTGCCTGTTTACACTGTAAGCTCCTTGCAGCAGGGACTGTCTCTTATGATGTGTACGCACAGTACAATGGCAGTCCGTTCTCGCTTGGTGCTTCTAATGCTGCTGTCATACGAATAATTTCACTGCTGTTGGCTACTGGCATTTTAACCACTAATGTGGTTTAGAGACAGTAGATAGCACTGGAGCGAAAACAAATGGCCACTAGCCATCTATTTGCATCAGCGCTCCCTCTATTCCTCTGACTCACTGAGCTACACTGCTGGTAGTGCAACAGGGGGAGACTTGAAGAAAAATGCTAGTGTGGACAAGACCAATCAGGCTTCTTTGTAAGTGGGTTTGTGTAGATGCTAGAACCGACCTACCATAGAAGAAGGCGTAACCTTCCTCAGCTGAAGCCTTGGTGCTCAGAAGTAGCCTTGAGCCAGCAAGGCCTGGTAGTTGAGGGAAGATGCGGTTTACACTAAACGAATGAAACAGGGTTTGCCCTCACTTGAAGCAAGAATTAAGATCAGCTCAGTCGGTGCCGACCATCATGCCCGTCTCTGCACTTTGGCATCAGGCTCGATGCAGCATTTGGTGCAGCTGCACTGAGGCTATTCCCCCTGTAGGCAAGGCTTTGGTTCTCCTCTAAACTCTCTCTAGTCTTAGATTTCCCTACATGCACCTCCAAATTTGGCCCTAAGTTTCTTGAAATGGCTACCCTTTGCTCTTGCACAAATGGTTATTGTAGCTTGCTTGATGTTGGTTTTTACTTCTGTAACCCCCACACCTCCTGAATGTGGTGTTCTGTCCCCTCTAGTGGCACTGAGACCACTTGGAGATTAATGAGTCTGCTATACGGCCTTAGCTAAGAGCCAGTTGGCCTTTAGCTCATGCAGTAGAGGCTCACGCACTGAGCTCCAGAGTTCCTACGTTTGATGCCGACTACCGGGGTCTGTCAGCGTTACACTTAATTGTGTTCTCAGGCCCTGATCTGGCATAGCACTTAAGCATGTGCCTAATTTGAAGCACCTGAGTAGTTGAATGGACTTCAATAAGCCTATGCACGTGCTTAAGTGCCATGCTGAACTGGAAAAAAGAAAAGGAGTACTTGTGGCACCTTAGAAACTAACCAATTTATTTGAGCATAAGCTTTCGTGAGCTACAGCTCACTTCATTGGATGATCCGATGAAGTGAGCTGTAGCTCACGAAAGCTTATGCTCAGATAAATTGGTTAGTCTCTAAGGTGCCACAAGTACTCCTTTTCCTTTTGCAGATACAGACTAACACGGCTGTTACTCTGAATGCTGAACTGGATAACACGGTTTGTGGTGGCTGTTATACATAAGCAATGATGGAAAATAGGGTCCTAAAATCTTCTAGGAGATTAAAAGAAAATAGAATGTCTTCTGTGAAATCTTTCCACAAACGAAGTCCCAACAATTGTTTAAAAAAAAAAAAGCAGCTGGGGGAGTAACTTATAGAGGTTTGTTAATTAAATAATACAAATTCCCAAAGCGCTTGTTCCTACATTCCTTTGCACCCAAAGCTCCCCAGGGTACCAGGAGGACAGGATCAGGCCCCTAAATCCCATCCTGTACTGAGCTCAGTGAAGGATCAGGATCTTAGGCTTGAGTCAGGCTCTGTGTGCCCACAGCAGTCAGCCAGTCTGCTGTCAGCTGTAGAGTCAAAGCCTTAATATTCAAATTCTCCATGTAGAAGAATGTGCCTTCAATATGAGATTTCCCCCCCCCCCAGTAAAGAGTCATGTAATCATTAGATATGTTATTTGCTGAGGGGCCACAAAATTATTTTTAACTTATCATTTCTACCTACTGAAAAATCAGATACTGCGTATCTCCACATACAATATCTTGAGCTGTGCAGTTCAATACAAATTAATGTAAGACATTTACAAAATATAAACTTCAGGAGTTTCAGCATACTTTCTGAAATATCTAGCACAATTTTAAAAAAGGATAAAATGTTTTTAGGTGGAATAAATTGTTTTTCCAGGTACAGTACATGAAAAACTGATTGCAACATAATTTGTTATATTTTTCTTAAAATAGCTATTGACTAACTTGGAATAAATCCTATCTCATTAATGCAGATTTTTGTAACATATAGAAATATGATTTATAATAAATTGGAAAAAATAGAAAATCTGACAGAAAAACAACAAAAATTGCATTTTATTGAATATTCCAACCAGCTTTAAAGAATATACTGATATCTAAAACAAAGCTATGAAAGAAACATAGTGCAGTAGATCAACATGTTTCAAGATTAATATTCCCCCTCCGAACAAGAATACTACAAATTAACATAATTTATTTCAGAATTATTACTGTTGTCTTTTTTTTTCCTTGAGAATTGATTTTAAAGTATAGGAAGATATTAAAAAACTGAAACGTGCCTGCTGAAAACAAAATCCAACAGAGCCCTCTATAACACTCTGATACAAAAATTAGAAAAAACTCAGCACAGCTACTGAAAGGAAGCCAGGAACATTTTAAACAGGATGATAGAACAACTCTAAAAAGAATAATTTGCTGAGTCTGAAACGAGGATTCATAACAAAATCAATAACATTTCTGTACTCCAAGCTGATTTCTGTTTAGATTTCTATTCTATCATATATAAACAACTTTTGAGAAACTCCCTCAAGCTTTATCCTCTGTTTCAGATATTTAAATACATTTAACGCTTTCCCAATGTATAAAACTTAGCTTCTCGTTTTCTAAATGCAAGTTGCGGAGTTATGGTACCTTAAGATCTGGAAATATCTCATTATCTCCTTAAGAGTCCCCTTTTACAGAACCACAAGACCTGCCACTCATACTGCGATGGGGATATTAAAGCAAAACAGAAGAGAAATTGAAACATTAATCCATTCAGCTGTGGCACAGCCTGCCTGTCAAAAGGGGATCGGAACACTAATCTTATTGTTGATTTACATCAGAATCCTTTAACTTTCATCTGGTGTCTTTTAAACCTTCTTGAATCAGTTTGTAAATGTAGATTGAAGGAACAATCCATATAATTTTGACAGGCAGCTCAATCAAGGAAATTAACTGAAAATATCTATTAATTGAAAATACCCTTGAAGCAGTGCATTTAATATTTTCCTTCAAATCAGTAAGAATCGTTTACTAAGGAAATGGGAAATTGAAACAAACTTTCCTTTAAAAACAAAAACCCCCCTACTTTCTAGAAAACAGATGTACATAGGATCCTATTAAGTTTTTCTGCATTGATGTTATAATGCATGTTGTTACCTAAACTGAGAATGTGCTGCATGTGTGTGCCTGTATATCTATACATATAGATTAATTCTTTAAAAAAAGAGGGGAGTGATAAAGATTAAGTGCTATAAACAGTATTTTTAGAAACTGATTACACTTAGAAAATTGTACAAATGCAGAACAGGAGAGGTTCAGGGTGTGAGGCAGGACATCTTGCTTTCAAAAAGAGCATTCTGTCATTGTTTCCCATCTGCGCACCTGGTTCTTCATATGCACTCCCATTACTTTGAAGGCTTAGCCTGATCTTAGTGGAATTTATTAAGCTGATCAGGAAAGTATGTTAGACCTCAGTGACCAGTAAATTAGGGTGAAGTTGATGAGGTTTCAAAAGAGCCAGCTATATCACTGGTTTCAGAGTAGCAGCTGTGTTAGTCTGTATTCGCAAAAAGAAAAGGAGTACTTGTGGCACCTTAGAGACTAACCAATTTATTTGAGCATAAGCTTTCGTGAGCTACAGCTCACTTCATTGGATGATCCGATGAAGTGAGCTGTAGCTCACGAAAGCTTATGCTCAAATAAATTGATTAGTCTCTAAGGTGCCACAAGTACTCCTTTTAGCTATATCACTGTAAGTTGCACAGCAGCATTGTAGGAAAAAGTGAACGAGTTTTTAAGAGGAAGAAGTATCGGGATGCAAACTGAACTTGAACGTAATTGTTATTTTTTTTTTTAAATCTCTCTTTGGAAATGTGAACTTTGACTTACATCCTCTCCCAATAGCATTAAATCATTCTACAGCCCCTTACACTCTTCAAATGCTTCTCCGTTGAAAAGGAGGTAATTGACCTTAATCATGTCATAAAACTCAGAAATAATTTTTTCCTGTGATAACCAGCATCTCAATGATCAGTGAAATCGCACTCTAATGTGCATCCCAATGTTTTCCAGAATGACTTATTGTTGCGCTCATCCCTGGAAAAGGCAGAGAATAAGACTTTTATGATGTGTTAATCATCACTCTTGGATTGAGGGGAATGTCTGAAGAAATCCTAGGACTGAGACTTGGCCTTCTGTCTATCTGATTAGACCATACAAGCATGTTCAGACCATATAAATGAGTAATGTTGAAAGCGCACACATCTAGCCAACCTTGTGCACTTTGGTTGAGCATGGTAGTGCTGTCCTGTTGCTTAGTAGAGAGAGAGAGAGATCTCTTCTGCTCCCAAAACACGTATGCCTGCATACTCCTTGGGAATGACACCAAAGAATACCTTATAAATGAAGTATGCTTCCCATCAGGGATTACAGCATCACTTGATCAAAGTCCACTGGAAATAGCTCTTGGCAACACAGACATTCCCTGTAAGGCTTCAATCTGCTTGAGCTGAATGGCGAGGCTGGGAAAAGCAACACTGATTTAAGGGCCTCCAACCAGAGGGTTAGAATAGGGGTTGTTTTATTGTTTGTGGGTTTTTAAAATTTATTTTAAAGAAACACAGTGTGAAATTTGTTTCTTGGATGGGTTAAAAGCATTGGCAATAGACTCCCTTCCCGACAAAATTGATCATGCCCGCAAGTTGGCTCCACTCATGTAAAGTAATGCAATACAGGAATCATTTAAAATTAAACAGTTTTTTGGCAACCCTGATGAAATATATTGTCATCGGCAGCAGTGCACTGACACACTTGATAGAGTTAAAGAATGTTTGGAAAACTATAACCTTTTTCATCTTTGAATTTAGTGAAAATCTGGGCAATCAAAATATCTACCTGGCAGTTCGTGAGACACACTTCACGTTAATTATTTCCTCGTTAAACTGTCTATCTGACCCTGTGTGCAAGACTACACATTTTGTATACATTTTTATAGGGTCTATTTCCCTTAAAATTGCCCATAAATCAGATACAGATTTACTTGGTCACATCAGTTTATTTGCAATATATGTTTTTGTAATTAAAGGTGACATGGATAGTGCAGTAGAGAAACAAAGTGCTGTACATTTGTTTCTCTCTAGAAGGCCAGTGCTTGGAGTAAAGGCGATCGTGCCGTTGTGTGAGAATAAATGTATCGCCCCATTGCTAAAGACCAGTGTAACACCATTGTTTATATTGTGGCTTTTGTTTGGGGATGACCAAGCTTGTGACAAACGTAAACTAATCCTTACAAAATCCCAGTGAGTTGTTCCATTACGACACTATAGCCATTATATAGAGGGGAGAAACTGAGTGACATGATTTGTCCAAAGCCATACAGCAAGAGACTGGCAAATGTACAATAAGTACCCAGAAGTCCTAACCATTAGAACAGGGGTGGCCAACCTGTGGCTCCGGAGCCACGTGCGGCTCTTCAGAAGTTAATATGCGGCTCCTTGTATAGGCACCAACTCCTGTAGCTCCAGCCCCAGCACCAATTTTCTTATGTGCCGGGGAGTGCTCATTGCTCAACCCCTGGTTCTGCCATAGGCCCTGCCCCCACTCCACCCCTTCCCGTCCCCTCCCCTGAGCCTGCCATGCCCTCCTTCCTCTCCCAGCCTCCTGCACACCACAAAACAGCTGATCAGGAGGTGCAGAGAAGGAAGTGGGAGGTGCTGATTGGCAGGGCTGCCTGTGGGTGGGAGGTGCTGGGAGCTGATAGAGGGATGCTGGTGTATTACTGTGGCTCTTTGGCAGTGTACATTGGTAAATTCTGGTTCCTTCTCAGGCTCAGGTTGGCCACCCCTGCATTAGACACTTTACTGTACTTCCCATTCTGCTGCATAAGTAGTTCTGATGTCACTTTTTCACTTGATACATGCACCTAAACGGCCTTTGATATTAATGGTGAAAATGCACAGAGACCAGATCGCTCTCTGGTCTTTTCTGGTATTTTGTGCCCATCGTGTTTGGTGTCTAGCACCTTTGTTATATTTACAAGAGAAATGAGATCCTGATCTAAAGCCCACTGAAGTCAATGGAAAGACTCCCATTGAATTCAGTGGAGTTGGCTTAGGCCCAAACTGAGATATGTGTATATGTAAACATATTTTCTTTGCTGGAAGAAGTAATTAAGTTCCTGTCCCCAGATTCATTTTTTTTTTCAATATTTTTACCAGATGAAAAATAGATAGGGCCGTATTGTGTCATTGATTTTTTTAATGCGGTATTCTGCTTTAAAAACTGATGTAAAAAATGGTTCATAGTGAGTTGAACGCCAAATAAAATGCAGGCTATGAGTGACGTTGAGAGATTGCCTAAGAATTTTCAAATAATCGTGTGTGGGCGTGGGCGTGCGCACACGCACTTATTTTCCAGCACATTGTACTTTATCTCCTTTTTGTCAGTGTAACTCATAGATTGTGTGGTTTTCTTTTGCCTTTTATGTATTTTTACAGTTTAACAAAAATACTCTGTTTGTAAAATGGCCAAACCTAGTGTTGACTTCCTTACGTTGATGGTTCTTTTGTTAGGCTAGTGGGGGTACTCCTTCAGTGGCCTTGGAATACTGTGCATTCTGTTCTTGGTGCTGTATGTTCATGGTATCTATATGCATGATTCTCTGGCTTAGTGTGTATGTGCGTGTGTGTGTGATCACGTGTCTCTAATGTTTAGCCCCAGCGACTCTAACAACCTGGTAACTACTCATAGCCAATGGACACAGTGTTGGAAATGCTTGTAATTTTATTGTGAGTCTCTTGATTTTTGGTATGTTTCTTAAACCCCCAGCTCCTGGAGTCAGGTGAATAGGTGAACATCTCAGCTTTTATTTAAAAAATAATAAACTTCTCGCCCTCTTTTTTTCATGTAGAAAGCCTTTGGAAATGTCCCCTGGAGGGTCAAAATCCAGAAGGTAAATAGAAAGGAACCCAACTGACATAAAAATAATGAGATTATTTTTTGTAAATCTCATGATTTGGGGGTCTGACTCATAGCTTTTGAACTCTTTTGGTTGGGCATGCCGGCGAGTGGAGACACTCCTTTTGTTCAAGCAGTAGGATTGTGCAGGAGATTGTGCTTTTGGTGCTGAAGCTCTCATCTTTGATTCCTGCTGACAACCATGGTGCCTGTATGTATGCTGTTATGGGGTTGTCCCATCCAGGGCCAGATTAACTCTCCTGTGGGCTCAGGGCTATTAGTTTTTGTGGGGCTCTGGGGGATTGGAGTGGGCTCAAGGCTGGGGCATAGGATTGAGGTGCAGAAGGGGGTGCAGCTCCAGCTGGGGGTGGGCTGGGCTCTGGGGTGGGGCCAGGGATAGGACAGGGGGTTGGGGTGCAGCAGGAGGTTCGGGGTGCAGGCTCTGGCTGAGAGGCACTTATCTCGGGCAGCTCCTGGTTGGTGGCGCACCAGGGCTCAGGCAGGATCCCTGCCTGCCCTGGCTCCATGCTGCTCTGCTCCCCAAGGTGGCTGGCATGTCCAGCCCCTTGGCAGAGGGGCCAGGCCACTCTGTGCAGTACACGCTGCCCGTGCCTGCAGGTGCCACCTCTGCAGCTCCCATTGGCAACAGTACCCGGCCAATGGGAGCTGTGGAGCCAGGGGTGGGGGCAGTGCGCAGAGATTCCCTGAACACCCCTCACCTAGGGGCTGCAGGGGCACATCGGCGAGCTGGAGCTCATGGCTCCAGCCCTGAGGGGGGGCACCGAGGCTCAGGGACCAGTGTCTGGCCTGCAGCATGGAGACTTGCTGTGGGCCGGATGAAAAGAAGCAGCAGGCGCACCCGGCCCGCAGTAAATTAATCTGGCCCTAGTCACATCTACAGCCGTTGGTCATGGACTAACTGTTGGACTGAACTTCTGTGAACTCCTGATACTTTGTCCTTGAACCAAGTGCAATTCTGCTTTAACTAAGGAGATCATGTGATTTGCTTGCTTGCCTGCCTATGTGTGTCGCTGACCCCTATTAGAGATGGAATGTATATCAGACTTGTTCAGGTACTTAGCAAATCCCTCTATTGGCTGAACTCTTAGAATTGCTCCTTCATGGTAACTTGCCAGGTAGAGATTCTTTTATTTGAAGCTGAAGGTCACACATTCTGTTTCCAATGCTGTATGTCTGTGACTGTCTGGCAACTTTGGTGTTCATGTTTAAACAGCAATGTTTTATTAAAATCGACCTTGCATGTTACCCATTGGGCTGGTAAATTTCCACCCAGGCATGTATACTAAGCATTCCTTGCACAGCTTGGACTTTATAAAGATCACAGTCATTTAATCAGAAATTTGGCACTTGCAATAACTTCAGCATTGGCCTAATGATACTCCTTGCTGCTCCATTTCCTGGTATTCTCTATCTTTTTTTTCATTCATTTTCTCTCTTGGTAGAACCAACAGCCCTGGTGCCATATGGGCATACTTTGCAGCTTTGGGGCATGGCTGACAAGCTCCGGAATAAGTTTTTCCAAAAGTGGAACAGTCTCATGGTCAAACGTCTGTGAAACTGGCTGGGCTGCTTTGTTTTTCTGGACAGTTTGTCTTTTTTTGATCCCCTTTTGACTGAGACGTGGTCCATATGAAATTTCTGACCAAAAAATAAAGCCTTGTTTAAAATTCCTTCCACAATCTGTGTCCAAGTTCAACTCAGATAAAAGAAATTCTTTTTCCAATGCCCATGTATGTTCTTCTTATAACTGGAAAGGATATTCTGAGAACTACCTGTACCTCAGCAGGAGTGTTGCTAATATCTAGATTTTAATCTGAGGGTGAAAACAGCCTCTTCAGCATGCAGAACTAATCACAGTGTGACCGCAACGGAGCTGAAGTTTCACAGTTTCTTGTGAACATTAATAACTACTGTGCACATCATCCGTGTTGAATAAGCACATTTTTCAAATCACGTCATGCTTCCTAGAAGAAGCTCCTTGAGTGACATACCCCTTTCTACCCAGAGCTGGCATGTTGTTGTAAATAACCATACAGTGAATAGAGCAGAAATACAACAGAATTGTAGGAAAACCGTGTACATTAAGAGAAACTCAGCAATGCTGTAAATCAGCTAGCAATTGAGGATCTTTGTTTCCCAGGGAGCAGCACTGAGCTTCATAGTATTTAGTATTGAAGAGACAGGGGAATCCATTCTTGAGTATGTGCCATGGTGCATAATGTGTCAGTATTATGCCTCTGACTTTTCGTCAGTACAGCTGTCTGTAGCCTTCTGAGCACAATCCTGCGCAGCGTCGTGTTTAATGTTCTGATAGAAAAGGGAACATGGAATAATTTATTTTAAAATAAACACCAAAGGGACAAGTATTGTGTTCTTTGGCTTAATGTGTACACGCATGAAATCATTTTTCTAAACGGGCTTGCCAATGTCTTGTCTCAAAGTCTGAGGTTTGGAAGAAGCCTACATCCATCGAGCAAGAGTGTCAGCCATCCTGTTAGCGTCAGTGCAGCGAAGCCGCAACCCACAGCCACCACAGCTTAATGGCAATGGCTTAGAGACCAGGCTGTCTCACGGGTCATTACACATCCACACAGGCTAAACATATAGCCTGGGCAACCAATGTGGAAAAGCAGCCGGGGTGCTCATGTCTTTCTACAGCAGGGGCCGTACCAGCAACTTGCCAAGAGCTTGAAGGCCATACTCCTTTTGTGTGCAGCTGCCTCAGTTTTAAAATAAAATACATGCACGAGGCCGAGCTACTGGGCTGAGTGGAAGGGTACTCAGTGCAGAGGGTCGTTGGCTCTAGGATGTCCATCTCTTCATGGTCACCACAGGTCAAGCTTGTTGGCTTTTTGTTTTTTAAAGGGTAATGTACAGCTCACACTTGTTCAAAACGGTTTCAAAACGGGAATGGACACATATAAGTGGGTGAGGATCGTGTTGTGTTGGACAGTTACAAGCTGTAACTTTGAAATTCTAAGAGGTTTCCTGGTCCTGCTTGCAGGGCAGGAGGCTCTGTAGGGAAGCATGTGAACTGTCCTCAGTAGTCAGTCTGCAGAAAGCCAGCCTAGGGTGAGTGGTGCCTCTCTGTTTTAGGGAGCAGCTGTTTTGTGTCTCTCTCATTTTGGGTTCTTGGATGGTTCAGGTTCTGACTTCTGAGAAGTAGCATTATATTCCAACATTCTGGAAAGATTAAAAACATAAAATATTTCTCTGTGTGCATGCCGTGAACATAACAGGGACAATAGAGGTGGGGTTTGACTTGGATCTCTACCAGTTGTTGGCAACTGTTGTATGTTTCAATTTTTTTCATTGCATCTTGGGCCAATCTCTAGAAGCTACCATTGACTTTAATGGGAGTTAGGTCAGCCTATATTTGAGATTCATAATGAATACTAAATGCTGTGGTTTGGCATCAGTTCTGTGGCATGTTTCTCTGACTGGTGTAATTTAGATGAGACCCTGTTCCTTACGAGGGCTTGGTTTATGCAGAAACATTAGTTTGCTATCCCTGAAACTCTGGCCACGGTCTATACAGCTCATTTATTGTTTGTTGACCAATTTTTGGATTTCCAATCTCTATGGGTAAAACTCACTCCTGTGCAAAGGACCATTGCAGGACTTATGTCCCACTTAGCCTTAATCTTAAACATAAAATCTATTTTGAGCCTCCTGCCTAGGAGATGAATTTTCCCACTAGAACAGCTGATTCAGTGCAGAATCTACAGTCGTCGTTATCTTGCTTGCCACTTCCTTATTCAGAGTTGGCGACATTTATAGCCTTCTTCCAAAACTCATGATTATACTCCAGGCTGTTCTACAGATTGGTCTCTCAGAGATCTGCTGATATCTGGTCCATGTACCGAGTCCTTGGTGTCCATCCTGGTCGTCTTCCATATATATCCACCATCAATGTAGCCTAGCCTCCCTCAACTTTTTGTCTTCAGTTGGAGAAACCTGCATTACGCTCTTTAACTTTAGCTGCCCTTGCCCAATTATAACAGTCAGGAAGCGCTGTTGTATGTCACTTGTAGGGAACATCCTAGCCTTCTGGGGTGCACTTGACATGGACCTCAGTTCACATGAACTTAGCTGTAGAACAAGCTTTACAGGTCAGCTGTACAAACCCAACACTTTTGGTTTGAAATTAGACTTTTCCTTCTCCTTGCTGAGCTGGCTGCCAAGGCTGATGAGCCCACCTGCCCCAAGTGTGGAATCTAGTCTAATCCCCCCAAATCCATGTCAGCATGAGGGATCTGTACAGACAAACCATTGGCTAGTCCCAGATTTGCAGGCGGAACAGCACTAGCATGTGGAAGCTTTAAAAAGACTTGCAGATACATCTCAAAGGGAAGATATCAATCCAATGAGCAACATCCTGAGCAGATGTCTGTTTTGTAATTGCTTGCGTGTGTATGTTACACCGACAGGTGCTGAACTGACTATGGAACAATGTGCTTTAAAAAAAACAAAAACCTGACTGTTTTCTTGACCATGAAACTTTGATGTACAGTAGCATTTTCGGAAATGCATTGTTTCCCTGAAGAGTAGCCCAATCGATCAAAGTGGGTTGAGCTATATCTGCTTAGTCTTAGCCGTGTTTGTCAGTCAGTGGCTAGGAAAGGAAACTGTTACTCCCCAGCCTGCGTAAAATGAGTCAGCCAAGATGCTGTAGAGAAATCTAGTGTGCGTTTGAGACTCTGTCTTTGAAAGAGCTATTTTTATGAAGAATTTGGCCTGAATCCTTGAATTTTGATTATGCTTTTTTGTCTCCTTGCATTTTACTGTTTCCCTGTAACATGTTTTAAATGTTGTCTTGATTTATTTCTGTATATAACTCCCCTTATTTATGAAGATGTAATGTCTCTGGGGTCAATGGGGGCCCAGTTGTTCCATGTAACTGAAAGAGACATTACCTAAGTGGACCATGAATCAGAAGTGGGGCAGACAGAGAGAACTATTTTTACAAACCCTTTAACTCTCAAGGAGCTCTGCCCGAAAGGCAGGCAGGGATGGTCTGTGTGGGGGATGGGGAGGTGCATGGGAATAGTGCCTCTAGGAGCTGGACTGTGCAAAACTTAACCCAGTGTGGATGGCGATACAGAAGAGGAGATGGACAAGGGGAGGGTTTCTGTAACTTCAGCCTTTCCATCTAAGCAGCGACAGGTACTCTGTACAGAGGGCAGGACCTGTCTAGGTATAACCAGCTGTCACATGATGAAATGAGCAACTTGCTGCTGTTTATGCTTTTGTGAAAAGAGAACCAGCAGAAAAGTAAGAGCTGGTTACATTAAAGCTAGTCATAGTGTGGCTTGAAAATGAAGATTTACCCTGAAAAGCAGCGGTGGAACTGAACTCATGGGGCTTATGTTCGTCGTATCTTCATGGTCTTCCAAACAAAATACAGATAAAGAGATGATTTCTAATGGCCAGGGGCTAATGGTGCAGTGTCTGGCTCCCAGATGATGTCCCCGCTCTAGGAAGTAGTTCCCTTTTCCCTCAGTCCACATGCAGATGTTGGGTGCCTTGTGCTTCTGCGTGGAGAGGTTTTCCTACCTACTGGTGTCTAGGTTCTGGGAGTGGAGATGGGGCAGTTCTGGCTATGCTATTCCCACTTCAGAAGGTGCCATCCAAAAAACCTGCATGCCCAAAAACTGAAATATTTTGACTAAAACCCAAATATTTTGATTAAGAAAGGTTGCTGCTGCAGTGCTTTTATGTCAGTTTTAGTTCACTTGCTGCATGTCCCCATTCTCTTCTATCTGAACTTCACCTCCCATGATGCACTGCTTCTCTCTCACCAAGAAGGGAGACCATGGTGCATCATGGGAGATGTAGTTCAACCAGGAAGCCCAGTCTATAATGAACAACAACTGCTATGAAGTATTGTAGTGGCATGTCAGATTCAAAAGGTTTCAGTTTTCAGCCACAATATTTTCGTTTCTAGTTTTTCATCAGAAAGTTGACATTTTCCAGGGGGGTGAGGAATATTTGCCAACCAGCTCTATTTTTTCCCTCGTGCAGGAATATCAGTACTAGTATGTTTCCAGAAGTGTGACCTGGACCTTATTCCTCCAAATGCATCACCAACAACATTGCCAGCTTGGTTCTGAATATAATATCTTGTTACTGAGAATGAGGTAAGTGGCAGAAAGAAGACAGTTTGATGATCAACTCCCTGGTGGAGTTTGAAAAGCTAGAAGTTAGAAAAATCATATTTTTGTCTTGTTAACTGAAGCAATTTGAAATGGAATCACTGATGAGAAACAACAAAGGCCTTGTCAATCTTTGTCAATTTTCTAATGACAACTGCACTTTAACCCAGCTAGGCATCCACCACCATTAGGACCTGGTTCATTACTTCTCACAAGTGAGTCTCAGCAAACTATTATCAGGGTCAGGAGAGGTAGGGATGACTGAAGGATTGGACAGAGCAGAAGATTTCTGTTTTGTTTAGATTTAACCCTTTTTTTTTTCTGCTGAAAACTTTTCATTCCACAAGTTCTGCTGCCATCTTCCACTGGTTTGGCCTGTTTTATGGATTTGTGTTCATTGGTAGGAAGGTTGTGAGGCTTACATTAATGTTTGTTAAGTACTTTGAAACCCAGGCTAAATAAGTGCAAAACATGTTTTTAGTGTTTCCTTAAACACATCAGTGGTGCCTCCTTCTATTACTTCCTTTAACCCATTATTCTGAATTTTCGTATTCATCTGAAAAGGGAATCCTTTCCTGAAATCTAGTTGCATCTATTCCCTCCTTAGCTTCAGCCATGACCCTGCAAAAACTGGCTTCTTAAGATTGTCAGTGGCATGCCTTGCTCCAGTGGTTATAGATGGCTGAAACTGGAGTAGAACTGGGCAAAATTTTGCCACGTTTTTCTAAAGGAAATGGTCTTTTTTAATGAATATTTCTGAGTAAATTTGTGTTTCTCCTGGATCTTCAGGGAAAATTTGAGGAAAAATTTATTTATTTGTTTTTCAAGATTTCCCACAAAAGTCCAAATGACTGTTTGTTTGTTTTTCAACCAGTTCTAAACAGGAAGGGGGACTCGCTGCGTCAGGCAAGGAGGAGGGTGAGCACCAAGGAAGGGCTGCTTCTGAGTCAAGAAGAAAATAAATGAACTCTGGTTCTAGGACCCCTATCTTTGTTCAACTGAACTTTAACCTTAGCCTAGATCCGTGGCTGAAATGAGGGAAAGGGATTGAGAGCACTGTAAACAGCACTGGTTCCCATACCATCAAGAGCCTGAGAGCTGTTCTAGCTAAATCTAAATACTCTCAGCCTTTAAAATATGAACCACATGCAAAGATGGGCCTGTCATGTGAGCACCGGTAACTCCGTAGCTTTGAGATGCAAACCACTGAGTAGTGGTCACAACAGCATACCCTATTTGTGTACAAGAGCATAGGGGTACGAAGTGCAAGAGAGATTACCTGTGATTTTGCTGTTATGCTTGTTTCAAAAACTGGTGTTTAGAAGGTTATGCACCGGCTTCGTTCCTGGTCTTGCGCTGAAGTTGGCAGAGTTAGACCAGGGCGGTGTTTGGAAGTATATTGATGGCCTGCAATTCAGCATGGAATATGTAACTATTTGACAGTGGGTTCAGTGTGTTTAACTGCTAGAACAGATAAATATCCAGCCAGGCAAACAATGAAAATATGAAAATGATGCTTGTAAAAATCATCCCAGACTAAGGGCATGCATCTGCCAAGACTGCTCTGTGGTGACACGAATGGATGCAGCAGTTAGTTCTGCTCCAGGAAGACAGAGAATTACAAGAAGGCGGGGGAAAACAGAGAGGCCAGTCTGGCTCTGCCAGCAATAGCAGGTTGCAGTAGTTAATCTTAGTGCTAATGCCAGTGGGCTTCGAAGCTGCTGTTGTTTTTATGCGTTAAAATGCAGAAAAGGCTAATTTGTGTATTTATGACTGTCTGGAAATGTTATAATTGCTGATGCCAGAACCAAGGGGTTGGCATTCCCATGATGTGATCTGAAGATGGAATGAAGGTGCCAGAACTCAACTCTCTCACATGGAAGCAGAGGCAGAGAGAGTGGGTAAATGGAGAGATTCAATAGAGAGGGATTTCTGCAACCCAAGATTATTCCTTCATTTCCTTGTAGCAGAAGTTTCTTAGATTATTCTAGAGACAAATGACAGGTTATAGCCCTTCAACAAATTCCAGAGCATGAGCACTGATCCATTCACTACAAGATATACTGACTCTACGAACAGTATAACTTAACTTTGAACTATGACTGTAATTCATATGGTTATTTTTTAGTGAATTTAGTGCTAATGAAATATGACAGATTGAAAGCCCTGGGGGTTGAATTCCTTTGTTATCCACAGAACAAATGCAGCAAGCGTAGTGGTAGTGCATACTTCCTCATGCTGCCGTACCAGTGTGGCTGACCTGGTACAATGGTCACCATTAAAATGTCATAATTTACCAATAGTGGCCACAGTCTGTTTGTTTCTTTTTCTCAGATACCATGTTGTGGTGACTGTTGGTAAATTATGGCTTTTAATGATGACCATTGTAGTTTGGTCTCTGGACCCATTCAATCCATGATATCTCTCTTGGGGATGAGAGCAAGGGTGCGAATTGTGGCTCTGGCTTGTGATGTCTAGGCCTTTCCACTAGCAGTTGGACAGAGGTCATTGGCACTTCATCAAACAGCAATGACCTTGGCCAGGTTTGACACGGCAACATGAAGGTGAAGAGCTCCATATCCCACTACTAGTCCCCTGAGCCACCCAATTCTCCCTGCAACAAACAGCAGGTATAAGTGTGGAAATATCACAATGAGACATTGGGAGAGTAGATATCTGTGATATTACTCTCAGTATTCTTTATGGAAATATGCTTGTGATATGGATATGACTTCACTGAGATGTACTTTATGCAAGATAATCTTTCCAATGATACCTTACATGAGTCATGATTTACTGAATGTGTTTATCCAGTTTGTATGCATGTATCGTATCTGAAGCTGGGAATATTGACCATGTCTCCGTATTTCAAATGTTCTACGTTGGATAAGACCAAATAATGTTAGTGGCTTATTGAAGAAATGCATACAAGCATATGGATTACCCCAGGAACTCTGTACAATAGAAACCTTTCAGAGATAGCAATGGGAACTGTTTCACAATGGGAACTGTTTGACTCAGGCCACACCAAAAAAGCTTTCCAGCAAGTGCGGGGAAGATATAAAAGAGGGACAATGACAACATGAAGGGTCTTCACTCTCCCTACAGCAACACATCTGAAAACACCTAAGGAACAAAGACTGAACTGTGGGAACTGGAAGGATTTTCAGCCTGTGTAAGAAAACCTGGGAAAGCCAAGGCAACTTGCGCCTTAAGAAGTTGCTGCCAGCCTGTTTATCACTCAGGGTGAGAATTTGGTGATTTGTATCCTACCTATCTAGTGTGTTAAGCTCAGTGTGTGGCTTTTGTTTATTTACTAAGGTAGTCTGCTTTGTTCTGTTTGCTATGCCTTTAATCACTTAAAATCTGCCTTTTGTAGTTAATAAACTTATTTTGCTTATTATTAAACCCAGTTTATGTAATTTCTAACTGGGGAGAGGGGCAAGAAGTCATGCACATCTCTCTTCACATTGAGGAAGGGGGCAGATTTTTATGAGCTTGTGCTGTGCAGATTTTTCTATACAGTGGAAGACGGTATTATTTTGGGTTTATCTCCCAAAAGGGGTATGCATGTGAATGCTGTGGGAGTCCTCTCCCACAGAGCTGACTTCAGTCTGTGGCTACAGCTGGGTGTGGCCCTGTCTCTGTGTGTGTGTGTGTGTGTGCGCGCTGCAAAAGACCTGAGAGCCTAATTCAGCAAAACAAGGAGTGGGAACCCAGGCCAGTGGAGCAGGAGAGGCTCAGTGAAATCCCAGTACATCAGGTGGCATCCCAGAAGGGGGGTCCAACCCACCACAATGTTATCATAGATAAGGAGAAACAAGCGGGTTAGGAAACACTGGCAATAACCAGTGCAATATGAGAAACCAGTTGATCACTCAGTGGATGAAAGCTCCGGAGGAGAGGTCGGTTTGGATATATCCGGACACCTGTTCCCAGAAGGGAAAAAATTATCATTCTGATTTGCTGCTGATTCAAACTAAGTGGCGTATTTGGTGGTGGAGTACTGCGCACCAGTTTGGAGTCTATCATTGCGCACCAAACTGGTGGATACGCAGTTACATGCTGCCATGTGCATCATCTCCGGCACCCTGCTTCTGACTCCACTCCCATGGCTTCCAGTTCTGAGCAGTATTGCTCCTCCTCATATCAGACTAGAGGTTGCCACTGGCAAGTTACTGGAGAAAGTACACGCCAACCCAAGCCTGCTGCTGCACAGTGACCTTTTTAAACCACCAGCTGCACGTTTGCTGTCATGTCGCCCATTATGGTTTCATCTGCCACGCCAGGATGTTAGAGCGGAAACGCTCTGGTGAGAGGAATGGATATCTGTTATAATCCCCAACCAGTCCCTTGTCGCTGACCCCGCAATTTGCCCACCTGGTTTTGACCTGCGCCATCGCCAGTGGTCCCTGTTGAACAGGTTCCAGACCGGGCAAGGTCTCTGTGCAGCCAACTAGTATCACTGGGGCCTTCGTGACAGCCCTTTGTGTAGCTGCGGCACAACACAGACAATGACGCACGTTGTCGAGGAATGCCTGCTGACTAGGGTCAGCAGTGGCCTAGAAGAACTGCATCACACCACTGAAGATGCCATCGCTTGGCTAGACGGCTAGGCACATGCTAAATAAAATTAGGTTGCACGAATTGTTACAAATACAATGTATGGATCTGTCTTTTGTATCCGATCCTGCCATGGCAGTCTCCATGCTGTCTAAAGGTTTGTTTGATAGTCTGTCTCCAGTGGTTTGTATGCAGCTTTACCAATCAAGAGTAGTTATATTTTGGCTGGATTAAGGCAAAGACAGTGACAGGTAGGAGTAAGCTTCCTTGGCTTTCTCTGCAGATAGGACAGATTTTTGGCAGCTGATTCCGCCAAGAACCTGGGGGTTATAGTAAACCTTGAGGGGTTTGGTTTTGTTTTGTTTTTTTTGTTTAAGCATATCTGTTACTCCAAGCTTGATTCCCTCCCCCACCATAAACTACAGCAGAGATGAAATATTCATTTTGATATGATGGTACTCCTTAAATGTATCCTTGTTAGGATACTGGATTACTGTAGTTAGTCACACTTATCTGTGGAGTCTCCTCTTTGTCACAAAGTTGGTTCCACTAAATATAAAGTATATATGGACCGGTGGTAAGGTCTTCTTCCATGCTAGCTGAACAGTTGGCTGTAGCGATCGGTGACCATTTGGTCCGTTCCTGTGTGGCCACAAGGGCTTGATGGGCTGAAAGTCCAACATTGGAACAGACTTGATGCACCCATGTAATTGGGGGTTGCCTCTGGGCTGCCTCCATCTCTCGGTTGATGCAATTTTATCTTGGATGTTACAGGCCACCCAGAGAATGGCGTTCACTGGAATGTCTTGTGGCATTCTGGCTACATGTCCGAAAAGCGTAACACACTGCCTGTGGACAATCATAGAATTATAGAATATCATGGTTGGAAGGGACCTCAGGAGATCATCTAGTCCAACCCCCTGCTCAAAGCAGGACCAATCCCCAATTTTTGCCCCAGATCCCTAAATGGCCCCCTCAAGGATTGAGCTCACAACCCTGGGTTTAGCAGGCCAATGCTCAAACCTCTGAGCTGTCCCTCCCACCATTAGTTTGTAGACTGGAGCAACTGTAAACGTCTGTGTTACAAATTCGTTCCACTTTATGCCCAATATGTGATGTTGGCATTTTGTGTGGAAAGCCTCCAGCTTTGCCCAGTCTGAGCAGCATAGTGTCGGTATTTCTCAATTGTACAGCAGTAGGGAGAGGATACTGGTCAACTAGATCCTGAATTTGGTTGTTGTGGCAAGATGCTGTTGATTTCATATTAGTTGTAAATGATCCATGTCAGATGCTGCAATGCCAATCCGGTGAAGAACCTCTGTATGAAAATTGGAGGAACTGGTGAGTACAGAACCCAAATAGCAAAAGGAGACCGCTTCGATGGTTGCATTATTCAGAGATTGGAGTTGCAGATGGACCTGCTCCTAGGTTTTGCAGCTTTGTCTTTGATCACAAAACACAGAAAACACAAAATCTGTGATGGGTTGGCCCCTTTATGGTGCCATCTGATGTACTGGGATACCGCTGAGCCCGCCTGTTCTCCCAGCCTGGGCCCCCTTTTACCCTGTCTTGCTGAGCCAGGCTCTTAAGCCTCCTCTAGCACACACACAGACAGGGCCACACCACTCTTCAAAAGATACAGACACTGAGATCAGCTCTGGGAAGACTCAGCTTAAGGGTCTTGCCCCAGCACTCAAGTGTTCACCTCCCTTGAAGTGCAGACCCAAAGGTATGTTGTCTTGTGCTGTATAGAAAAATCTGCACAGTGCAAGCTTATAACATTTTGCCCTTTTCCTCAATGTGAAGAAAGATATGCACAACTTCTTGCCCCCCCAGTTAGAAATTACATAAACTGGGTTTAATAATAAACAAAACAAAATTTTATTAACTATAAAAGGCAGATTTTAAGTAGTTAGAGAGAGAGCAAACAGAACAAAGCAGATTACTAAGCAAATAAAACGAAACACGCCAACTAAGCTTGATTCACTAAAGAAACAGGTTACAAAATGTAATTTCTCCCCCTAAATGTTGAATTTAGGCAGGATGCAGGGTTTCTGTAGCTCAGAGTTCGTTATTTTCTTACAGACTGGACCTCTGCCTTTCCCTTCAGGTTGGTTTCTTTGTCCCTTCAGGTACTTTCAGCAGTCTTTGCCTACCTAAGAAGAATGGAGGAGAGTCCCATTTTCCCTCCTCCCCACCCTTAAATAAGATTTACATAAGGTGGGAATCTTTTGTTTCCCAGACTTGACCCCCCGCCCCTCCTTTTAGTTGAAAGTTACAGAAGTCCAAGATAATGTTTAGTATCAGGTGACAAGACCACCTGACCTAGTAGTGTTAGCTACCGCCCAGGAAGGAGAAAGATTAGCATCTTCACAGTCTTGTTGTTTCTTCCTAATGGCCCATCAAAGCCGATGGCCTGTTGTCTGGTGGGTGTCTTCCAAATGCACACTCAGTTGTAATAGTTATATACTCCATATTCCTAACTTTAGATACAGAAATGACACAGGCATACAAATTGGATAATCTCATTCAGTAAATCATAACCTTTTCAACGATATCTCACATAACCCATCTTGCATAAAACATACTTAGTTATGTCCTATCCATATCCTAAGCATATTTCCATAAAGAATATGGAGTGTAACATCACAAACTCCTTCTCCTATTTGCTGCAGTGCCTCGCAAAACCTGTCAGCGCTCTGTACTAGAAGAATCTCATGTGCATCGTCAAAGTCTGAGAATGAGAGATCACCACCAATTTTAATGCCTATGGATCTGACTGAATGCTGCATTAATGATCTGGATGTTGGGATGGATTGCACCCTCAGCAAGTTTATGGATGACACTAAGCTGCGGGGAGAGGTAGATATGCTGGATGGTAGGGATAGAGTCCAGAGTGACCTAGATTAATTGGAGGATTGGGCCAAAAGAAATTTGATGAGGTTCAACAAGGACAAGTGCAAAGTACTGCATTTAGGATGGAAGAATCCCATGCACTGCTACAGGCTGGAGACCGTCTGGCTAAGCGGCAGTTCTGCAGAAAAGGACCTGGGGATTACAGTGGATGAGAAGCTGGATATGACTCAACAGTGTGTCTAATGGCGTACGGGCTGCATTAGTAGGAGCATTGCCAACTGATCGAGGGAAGTGATTATTCCCCTCTATTCGGCACTGGTGAGGCCACATCTGGAGTACTGTGTCCAGTTTTGGGCCCTCCACTAAGAAAGGATGTGGACAAATTGGAGAGAGTCCAGCGGAGGGCAACAAAAATGATTAGCTGTAGCTCACGAAAGCTTATGCTCAAATAAATTGGTTAGTCTCTAAGGTGCCACAAGTACTCCTTTTCTTTTTAAAAATGATTAGGGGGCTCAGGCACATGATTTTATGAGGAGAGGCTGCAGAAGAGAAGAGTGAGGGGGGATTTGATAGCAGCCTTCAACTACCTGAAGGAGGGTTCTAAAGAGGATGGAGCTCGGCTGTTCTCAGTGGTGGCAGATGACAGAAGAAGGAGCAATGGTCTCAAGTTGCAGTGGGGGAGGTCTAGGCTGGATAGTAGGAAACACTATTTCACTAGGAGGGTGGTGAAGTGCTGGAATGGGTAACCTAGGGAGGAGGTTGATGACTTCACTGGAGCTGGGGAGAGACTATTGCTGTGCCTAGACTGACTGAGGTGGGCTGCAGTGAAGGAACAGTGAGTAACCCCCACTCTGGTTTGGGAAAGTTCTTGCAAGGGAAGGGGCACAGCAGAAGGTCTGAGTCTGAAGAGAAGCAGAGTGATCTTCCCACTGAACCAGGACCCAGAGCTGCTGTCGGGTCCAATCGTCAGAGGGGTTGTGCAGCTTGTTGCCTTGGCTGGACTGATACACAGAACCAACAGAGCGCTGTCTCCAGCTTCAGATCTTCAAGCGCACCCACGCAATCAAGTGTCTGGGACTCTAAAATCCAGGGGAGTGTACGCTCCGGGGTGGGGTAAATGGTGGCAGTGTAAATGCCAGTGAGATAAGTTTCATTTATGACTGTATACTGTATTTGTTAATTGATTTTCATTCAGCTGACCCCTGTGGATTTAAATTAGTAGTGACTTTTAATCGTAGTCTGTTATACCCTGTTTCTTTAAGTTTTTTTAAGTAAAATATGTGAATTCTAATTAAGTATATTGGATGTATATAATTGGTATTTTTGAATTAGACCCATGCCACAGATGATTGGTTATTATTAGAATAGGTTTATTCCTCGAGGTTCCCAAGGCATACCACTGAGTGTATACAGGGGCCAGCCAGGGGGAGGCACCGTCAATTTTAAATTCCTTTAGGAGTAAAGGGATTGCAGCAGAGGGGTGGATAGAGGATTTCCACCTACCCAACCTCACCACTGGGATACTCAGGATTTCCTTTAATATCAACAACATCAGGCGCCCAGGCACACAGGTGAGTGTTGCCTGCTCCCAAGTAACCCAGGGACAAAATCTGGGGGTTACACATGATTCTTATCAGTTTCACTGCTGCCCACCACTTAAGAGAAGCTGTGAAACATTTCACTACTGCTCTTCAGCGGTGGGCAGCAGTGCAAATGACAAGAATCATGTCAGGTTCACTCAACAGCTGCCAGGTCTTCCAGAGTCTGCAGCTCTGGGGCAATGGTCCCCAGGGCTCCCTGGCCAGCTGGTTTGTCAGGCTGTCTGACTCTAGGGGCAGCCGGCTCACCAATGTGGGGAGCCAGCTGACTCAGGAGTGTGGAAACCCTGGAGTCCCCTGCCCAGGGCATTCCACATGGCGGGGCTGCTTCAGAACCTGACCCTGAGAGCTTGTACCTGGACTTTCAGGCTTGCTGCAGAGCTGTACCTCGCAGGGGTGTTGTGAGGTACCTGGATTCTACCCTGCTGGGGCCGTAGGAATACCTGGAGAGATGATGGTATTCATTTCTTGTTCTAAACACCTGTATTCTGTTTGAACAGCACACGATAACAGTTGCCATATTTTGCCCTAGAAGTAGTTGCATTTCAGCCATGATCTGGGTGGGTGAAATGACTCTTGCAAGTATATACCTCAAATTAGTTGTAAGTGTGCCACAGTGTATAGAATAAATGTAAGTCATAAATCATCATAACAACTGTTGGAAAATGCACAAGTGCCCCAGAAATTGTAGGCTACTCTGTCAGAGTGCTTGAGACAGGTCCAGTGATCAGCATCATATGGTACATACCAGATGCATAAATCTATAGGGCCGCCTCTACAGGAATATTTTTCATGTAAACTTTGGCTTAATGAATTTGCCTAGAATATCAAGCAACTTTCTTCCCCAAAACAATTTTGTTGGTAATTCACATAAACTTCTATTATTCTTGGAGTGCAGCTTTAACAAAAGCCAGTCTGTCTAAATTTTGCTGCTTTCATATTTTTATTTCAGAAATTACACAAATATTTGGCTTGTCTAACAGTAACTTGACAACACAGTGTATATTGCTGAAAATGTGTCACTGCGTTATTCTTACAAAAATAAGCTTTCACAGGGATTTTTCCTTGTGCACTGGCCTTTTGCTAATTCATACTGGGAAGAGAGTTCATGGGTATGAAACTTGTCTGATACAAACCCAATTATTTTGGTCTAGTGCTGGTGTCTTAAGAGTATCACAGATGACTAATCAAGACATATGTCTGAATCTGAATCCTTCTATTGCAGTTGGACATCACTTAGGGCACTAACAAGGCTCTTCCATCCACAGTCCATTGTTTGCTGGAATATCTACCTTGTTGTGTTTCTATAACTTTTTGATGATGATAGGGGGTTGGCCTATTGGCCAACCCCCAACCTGGAAGACCAGTGGGCTGCTCTTTGATTGGTCCCTGCACTTTGATATGTCCACCATGGGTTGCCCTACCAGGAGTTAAAATCCTGCTGGCATATCTCTCAGGGTCATCGAAACACACAAACCTTCCCACCAAGTCAATGTGCAGTCCCCTGGGAAAGGACAGATTGATACATACACGAATAGATTGCAATATACTGTACTATTAGCATCTGTAGAATCACAGATTGTAAGGCCAGGCCTTATTTTAATCATACAGGAGATTTAGTCTGACCTCCTGCATAACACAGGACATAAATTTTCACTCAGGGATTTCCTGCATCCACCCTTCAGGTTCAGTCAGAGTACATTTTTAGACCTTCAGTCTTGATGTAAATACTTCAAGTGTTGGTGAATCCACCACATCTCTTGGTAAAGTAAATTGATCCAATGGTTAATTAACTCAATGTTTAAAAAAAAATGTGCCCCTGATTTCTAATTGGAATGTATCTAACTTCAGATGACCTCGATGGACCTTCAGATGGACTAGATGACGTCCTGAGGTCTCTTCCAGCTCTAATCTTCTGTGATTCTATGTTTCAGATGTGTAAGAGCACAGTGTAAGGGTGGGGTACAAGGCACAAGTTCTGGGAAAAAATGGTTGACCATACGAAAACTGGGAAGCAAAGGGTATAAAATATGTTCTTCTCTAGATGAAGGGTTTAGGAGCTATATGGCAGGGAAGAAGAGATGAGTGCTGAGATGGGACTTGAAAAGAATCAGGGAGCTAATTAGGGACCGGTGCTAAGAGGTTGCAATCATTGATATGGAGTGAAAGAAGTCTCTACAGCCCGGTGCTGAGGGGCAGGGACTGAGGCTACAAAGCATTCTGGTGTTTGAGGAATGCAGAGAAGTGAAATAGCAGATGCTGCACCTGTAATGATCAATTTACCTCAGGCTTCAGAGGAAGGGAAAAAGCATCCCTGATATATTGCACCTAGCCAACTGCACAGTGCTGTATATCAGGAACCAGTGCTAACCAGTGGTGAAATGGTTTAAAAAAAAAAAGTGGGCAAACTGACCAAATTTGGGGAATATGGAGTTTAGTTTAGAAGTGAGTAAACTCAGTTAACCAGAGTCTACCCTGGACTGCTGATTCATACCCTGGAGCATGAAGTGTCATTTTATTTATGGTAGCTGCCAGTACTTCAAGTACAGATATAGGTCATGTAATTATCCTGCCCTTTTTACAATCAAGCAACTATGTTTGACTTATTGACTGCCTTTGAGCAGAGAACTCAATGGACTGTTGTGATAAATGGACCTACAAATTTACTCTAATTGTGAGCTCAATTGTAAAAAGTATGTGAAAGGTCATAAAATGACACAATAACCTATAATAACAAATGCTGGTGGGGGGGAAAAGGTTTGAAATGGAGACAAACTGGATTACTGTAAACAAAAAGGCCTGCTGATATAACTCATGGATAGGGGGCTCTACCAAATTCACAGTCCATTTTGGTCAATTTCACAGTCCTGGGATTAAAAACATTGTAAATGTCTTGATTTCAGCGATTTTAAATCTGAAATTTCACAGTGTTGTAATTTTAGGAGGCTTGACCCAAAAAGGAGTTGTGGGTGGGGGGTGGGGTCGCAAGGTTATTGTAGGGGGGTTGCAGTACTGCTATCCTTTTTTCAATGTTGCTGGCGATGGCGCTGCCTTCAGAGCCGGGCAGCTGGAGAGCAGTGACTGGTGGCCGGGAGCCCAGCTCTGAAGGCAGAGCCGTTGCCAGCAGCAGTGCAGAAGTAAGAATGGCATGGTATTGCCACCCTTAGTTCTCTGCTGCTGCCGGCGGGGCGCTGCCTTCAGAGCTGGGCACCTGGCCATCAGCCGCCGCTCTCCAGTCAGCCAGCTCTGAAGGCAGCGCAGAAGGAAGGGTGGCAATACCACGACCCTCATAAAATAACCTTGTAACCCCCCTGCAACTCCCTTTTGGGTCAGGACCCCCAATCTGAGAAACGCTGGTCTTCTCCGTGAAATCTGTATTGTATAGGGTAAAAGCAAACAAAAGATCAGATTTCACCGGGGAGACCAGATTTCACCGTCCGTGATGCGTTTTCTGTGGCCATGAATTTGGTAGGGCCCTACTCATGGACTGTGTTGAAATCAGGCTTGATAAAAACAGAGGTGGAACTAGAAATTAATGAACCCAAATTGGTGTTTGAATATTAAGCCTAATTGGTGGACAAATAATAAAGGGAAGGACTATTCCACCCATCACTCCCTTTGGGAGGAAAAGATGGAAGAACAGACAGAGGCTACTGAAGTGAGCTTCCCCATCAAGGCTGCCACCCCTCATGCCTCCTGTAAACCCACGACCTTCTTTGTCCTAATCTGGAGGGATGTCCTGACCAGATGGGCCAAAGGGAGGGACTCAGATAACATCGCCACCTTGACTAGCCCCAGCTGAATCCCAAACACCGTGTGAGATAAAATGAGATCTGACTTTAACAGCAGCAGCAACAACCACAACTCCAGCCTATCTCAACTAGCTTCTTTTCTTTGCCCCAAAAGGACAGTTATTACCATCTTTGATACCATTTAAGAGACTGTCAAACAAGGGGGTGGGGTTTTCCTTCTAAAAACTCTCCCCAGCTAAAGGGAAAGGGAGGAAGTAACGTTGTTAAAATGAAAGCCTTACTTAATACTTTACATTTCAAATGTTTTAACTGTTTTTTTTTCCTTTTCTGTATTTTTAATAAATAGAATCATTTTAATGGTGTGATTGCCATGGTGCCAAGCAGGCTGAGTTCTCTGTATACCAAACCTTGTTTAACACTGTTTAATGCTGGACAATAATTGGGTTCTGTTAACACCTTTTGGCCCACTTACTCCAAGTAAATTAATACACCAGGGTTCCCTGCACACTGCATGAAATAGTGTTTCCTTCCTGACCCAGACCAAAATCAAGCCCCTACTGAATAATGGAAAGGGAAGCTCAGAAGTTTACAAGAGCCCTTAGACATTCTGTTATTGATTGCCAGATACTGCACCTGACTGTTGGGGCTATGGCAGATGACCCAAGAAACACAGTAGGCTCAGTTTCCTGACTCAGTTGCAGAATCTCCCTGACTGATTTATCACGGCCAGAGAATGGTATGCATGCAGTTTAGCTCTTCTGTAAAGCAAAATAGGGTCTATGAGGTTAATTGATGTATCTGATGTTTTATTACTTCTCCCATTTTCTTCCATTCTTTTGCTCATACAGTGTTTTCTTCTAGGCTAAATACTGGTGGTGGCCGAGTGTTCCTTTCCCAGCCACACCAAGAAAACACGTGGTAGAAAAATCAGATTTTCCATGGTTAGTAAATCCTGATCGGTTTGGTTAACACTCTAGATCCAGTACACATCTGGGTGCACTAGGTGGCAGGCTCTGATCACATGACACTAGTAACTGGCTCACAGTGGGTATGCTGTTCGCATGGGGCATAACAGCGGGGGGAGAGCCTATCTCCCCTGATGCACCAAAAACAAGAGCCAGAGAGATTTATATCCAAAGATGGTATGTAAGTAATTATCAAATGTAAAACAGACTTCAGCACAGTGCGCTGATGAATGAGAGAATTACATTGAAAAAGAGGAATGGGAGGTTTTCTATCCGAATGTCTATGGGACGTGTGCTCAGATATGGAAAGAATGAGAATACAAACTTCTTAGCACTTCTTCCTCTGTCCCTTATATGGTCAATAAAATTTAAAACCGAATTAGCTGTGAACTCTTGAACAGACAGGGATTCACATTGAGTCTCCTATCCCAGGACTGTCCTGCAATAAAAAGCTTCTCATTCCTCTTTGGAAGCTCTGTTTAAGCATAACAAACTGCATGTATGTGCATCCCAACAGCATGCCTGTCTGTGGGGATAGGAACACAGGATCTTCAGCTCTAAAAAACTAGACTGCTACAGCCTGAGCTAAGGAAGAATTCTGCTAACTGTAAGTAGCAGACTATTACAGTTGCTGGGGGATAGCCATTAGCAGGAGACATCCAATAATACCTTGCTCTTTTTACCAGTAGATCTCAAAGTGCTTTACAAAAGAGGCAATTGTCCTTCTCCCCATTTACAGATGGAGAAACTGAGGCACAGAGAGGCGAAGCAACGTGCCCAAGGTTACCCGGCAGAGCAGGGAATAGATCAGTGTCTCCAGTCTTAGTCCACTAGATCTCACACATTAAGACTATGTAATGTATAGAACAGGGGATTCTAACTGGCATGCCATCTTACAGAGCAGTGATCTATTATAGAATGTTGAATGCTTCAGATTTGCTTTTGTAATGCAATGAAAACCATTGTTGGCTATACAGAAACTTTCTGTTAAAGGGAGGGGACTTCCAACAGAACAAAAATCAGAGACTTCCATGGGACTGCAGTGGGAGCAGGATCGAGCAAATATCTTGCAAGATGTTCCATGGTGGTTAATGGCAATGGCTATGTCTAGACTGTAATCACTGGGTGTGGCTGCTGCACGACCCGGCAAATCCTAGCTAGCTCAGGTACTGGCTCAATGAAGTTGCTTTCAGCACAGGCTAGCCCTGCAAGTAATTACCCAGAGTTCTGGGAGGGCTTGTACAGCTCACATTCAAGCTCAGTTTTTCTGTCTTTTGTAATGTGTCCTGCTCATAGTTACCTGATTCCACACTGGCAAGACATATTAGAGATGGGCCCAAATCATAATCCTGGAGCATCTGGATCCAGGATTTTGGGGTGTTTGGATCTGGATCCAACATTGGAGTGGGCCTTTCTGTATAATGAACAGAACTAAAAGCTTAGATCCAACCTCTCTCTCTACTTTAGTCAGGGTCATAACTTCATGTGAATTTTACTTCTAGAGAAGGGGCACTTCTCTAATAAGCAAGTAGTAATTTTTTTTTAAATCAGCAGGTGCAGGCTAATCCTGATACATGTGGTTCTGCCATGTGTTTTATTTGAAGATCCCACATCTAAAAAATGCAACTTTTCTTTTTATTCATTGCCAGTATTGCACTGTGTTTCCTGCTTCATGTATGTTTCAGTGCAGATCAGCTCTTTCCAGCCTGTAGCGGCTGTTCCTACGGATTCAGTGGTCTCAGAGCACATAATTAATTTTGTCTGCACCAGTCACCATTTGATCCCTCAACCCACATCACTTGCTGCATGTGGCACTGAAATCACATCCATCGTTTAATTTCTTCAGCGATAAAAATATTGAGCTAAAGTATCGTTTACTCCTTGAAAACGGGCTTTTCCAAAGCCTCTGTTTGATGTTGCATGCTTGGGCTGACAAATAAAACCACAGGTAAAGAAAATAAAGATACGGACACTTTGCCAGGTACGGAGCTAACATTGGAAAGGGGGGAAACAGCTATCCTCTTCACTGCCTCCATCTTTCTTGACTTGAAGAAGAAAGATAGAAATCTGGAATTTAGTAGGGGCGAGGCAAGGTTCATAGAATGGGTGGTTCTCCATTGTCCTACAGCTCCTTGTTACTTGCAGAGTGTAAAGGGGACATAAACACAATGGATCTCAACTTTTCTAGATGATGTAGAGCCAGCTTTGCTAGCTCTATGCCCTCTGGTGTGGGCATGGCTGAGGGAGGCAGCATAGCTGGAGAACTGTTGCACTCCTGATTATTCTCAGCTGATGCAAAGGCCTCTGGGGGCTATTGCAGCTAGCTGTAAGTTTGAGCAGCTTCATGGCTGCTCTAAAATATATCAGGGGCCTAGGAGGCCCCTGGGCTGCCCCAGAATATGGGGAGGTGCAAAGTGTAGTTCAGACAGTTGGGGACAGAATGTTTTCCAGTTCATCAGCTTTTGGCCACATGGGCTCAATTTTGGCCACATGGACTAAAATTTGTAATAAAACTTGCATAACATTTGCTTAAGACTCCAAAGTAGATGCCTTCCTATGTAATCCAGCAGACTTCATCAATTGTATCCCACACGTTTCTGACTATGTGACATCAATTTTATCTCTGCAGTTTCCTCCTTGCTTCATCAATTTTCTGTTAATACACCTCTTCTCCCTCCACCCCAGTCCATCCATTCTTCCTATCGCTTCCCTTGGTTGATCAATTTTGCCACTCTCCCCCAATCAGTTGATTCGACCTCTCTCCTCAGCTGTTCACTCTCCCTTCCTCCAGTACCTTCGGAGTCTATTTTTCCTGTTAGACTCCTCTTCAGCAGCAGCTCATCTTACCTCTTCCCCGCAGGAAGGGCTGGAAAGTGCACAGCCAGGGTCTAGAAAAGTGTTCCTGGCATAGGGGTGAAATATATAAAGCCAGTAAAAAGTATGTGAGTAAATTACATTGCCACCTATTGGTTGGCCCACAGTGGGTGAAAAAGGGCCCTAGTACTGTAAATAGCCATTGAAACCTATGTGGGAGCTGATGAGGGTGTAAATTCTAGCCTGAGGTTTCCAAGGAGGGGTGTGTGTGTGTGTGAGATTCGTCTGCTCTTGTCTGTTGGTTTTATTTCAGAGGGTTCCATGAAAAAAGAAAGGCACAGAGGTGGGAGTGTGAGAGAGACCTGAGCAGCTTGGGCTGACATATGGCCATAAAGAGGGAAATTGCCTGCCTTTTTTTCTAGCCTATGTTTATAATGTATCTCGCTCCATTGGATCAGGAGCAATCTGTCACCCTAGGTGAAGCCTGAGCTGGTAGCCGACTACAACAGGTGTATTCCCCCCCTCCCCCGCCCCTTGTTAATGCTTAACTGTTTCCAACAGCAGTTCCACTGGAATCTGCTGGGTCTGGAGCTCGCTCAGTAAGTGCCTCAGCTCAATCTCTTGTTTTTAGATTTGTCTGCAAAAAGAAATCCTAGAAAAAATTAACATTTCTGAGAGTGATGGTTGTTTGCTATTTCATTTCAACTTTATATGAAATATTTAGGTTGGCTACAGTGGGGCTGCCAGGTGGCTAAACATGCCGAATGAGTGCGGTCAGCGCTTGGGACGTGCACCAGGCTGAAGGCATCCAAAAAATTACTTCTGACCTCCCTTTGGTTTGCCAATCACTGCAGGCTGCCGTTACATCATAATCTGCAACAGCCAATAATAAATTAACAGAATTTGGGGATGGAAAAGACCTGTTAAGTCATCCAGCCCATTCCCCCCCGGCTCCCCAAAGCATAGCCCGCGACTATTCCCTACAGTATATTTTCTTGTGCTTTGTCTAGTCTTATTTGAAATTACACAAGTGAGGGGGCTGCCAGCACTTCCCTCTGGGAGTCTATTCCACAGTCTAATGGGCTTCATTGTTTAGTGTTTCCTGCTATTTAGCCTAAAATGTCCCTTTGGTTACTTTCATCCCATTGCTCCTAGTTTATACCCACTTGCACCATCTCAGCAACTCCTCTCCTTTCCTCTTGTTTGTAATAGTACTTTGTGCTTCTAGCTGAGAATCTAAAAGAGCTTTGCAAAGGTGAATGCTGTTATCCTCATTCTATGCAAGAGGAACCTGGCACACTGAGGTTAAGGAGCTCTGCTGAAATATATACAGTGAGTGATGATGAGAACAAGAAATAGATCCCAGATCTCCTGTCTCCTTGTCCCCCTTTTCTAGCCATTTGGCACAACGCTAACTTAAGTACGCTTATGTTAAAAGGCCCAAACTTGCCTTTCCAGTCAAGGTTACATGTTACAGAGTTGAGTATGAGTCATGAAGAGAGGGAAGAGTTTAGAACTGTGCTTAGTTCTCTTTATAAGATGGTGATTAGGAAGAAAACTCAGTATCTCTTGCTCTCACCTTTCTCCTTTGCCAAAACCTCTTATCGCTGTTTGTAGCAAGCATCCTTTGATGTATTTGTTTTGCTTCTGTACTGGGTTGCTGAGAACGTCCCATAGTTATGGAATGACTTTACTATTGAACACACACATTGCCAGTATTTTCTGACTAGATAATCTTGCAAACCAAATTCCTGGTGGCAAACAGAGTCTGTGGTAGTCTGAATCCAGATCAGAGTTTCGCAGCTGGACCTTGTCTCTCTGATAACTTGAACCCAACCCCTGGATCCAAACAGCCTTAATCTTTGTTGAATATTAGATATGGATATTGAGGCTTGAGCCCATATGCAGTCCAAAGCAGAGATGGTTGCTCATTTGCCCTGTATTAAGTGCATATAATGCATTCTCTTAGGCCTTTCAGACGAGATCTTATTAACTTTGAGACGTTCCGAGGCTTACTGAATGAAATCAAATAGTGTATCTAACCTACTGCAGCTCTAGATAAAACTTTTATTAATTTTGCTTTAAAGCAATCTTACAGGCCATAGGCCTGACCTGTGAGATCCCTTGCAGATCAGGCCCATAGAAAATGGAGATGGAAAAGACGAACAAAATAAGACTTGTTTGTTCCCCTGCCAATACAAAATTGTTCCTTATGGTATATTTTCCAGTGCTTTGTCCAGACTGGTCCTGTTTATTAAATGATTCATATGATAGGGTTTCCTCCAGTTCCATTGGTGACTGGCTATTCTCCAGAAAAATCTTTGGAACGTTATTTTTTTTTTCTTATTTTGACTTTGTATCTTTTGGATCCATCCAGAATTTTAAGGGCTGCAATTTGTACTGAACATTCATAGATTGTGATCCCCTAGTCTGACCTCTTATATAACACGGGCCGCAGAACTTCCCCAGAATAATCCTAAAACATATATCTTTTTAGAAAGACATCCAATCTTGATTTAAACATTGTCTGTGATGCAGAATCTGCCATGACTGTGGGTAAGTTGTTCCAATGCTTAATTCTTCTTACTGTTTTAAAAATTTACACCTTATTTCCAATATGAATTTGTCTAGCTTCAACTTGCAGCCATTGGCTCATGTTATACTTTTCTCTGCTAGATTGAAGAGCCTATTATTAAATATTTGTTTCCCATGTAGGTACTTATAGACTGATCATGTCACACCTTAACCTTCTCTTTGTTGAGCAAATTGAGGCAGTTGATTCATTGAATACAGAGAAAGGTTCGTGGGCTTTGTCCTGACTTCTCTAGGCAGACAAATCCCCAAAAGAAGCCAATGGGAGTTTTGCTTGAGTGAGGAGCACGGAGTTGGGCCTTGGAAGTGAAACTTCTCTATGAAGGACAGATGTGGATTAGCTTGAAAACACCTTTGCATTGACAGCTGTGGTAAGGCTAGGGCTTATATTCTAACTCTTGAACTCTGTAGCTGGCGACTGAGATTTCTTTCTTATTTAATTTACACTGACAGTTTGAATTTCAGGGGAGGATGCTGGCCTGGAATCAAATAGTGTTGGCCAAGTAATAGCGAAAGAGCTATACTGCCTGGGTGCATTGCGATGAGCTGTGCCTTTTGCCTTATCATTCTGTGTTATAAACACTTCAGTTATTTACTACTACAGAATGTTCTTTCTCCTTCATAACTTGTTGCTGGCTTGCTCTTTCATTTGAAGTCTTGGATACTGATGTTCATACTCGCGCTGTCTCGCCTTTATAATAGCTTACATAGAAAAAGACAGAGGGTGTGCAAGAAGGCGGCCCTGCCTGACAATGGCCTCCTCAGACAGCCACAGCATGGCACATGACCCAGGTTCCCCTCTCAGGTAACCCCAGTAACTCCATGCAAGTTATCCTCTCGTGCATCAGCGTGGTTTATTGCCAAAACATTGTTCAAATAGTCCCCAGCAAAAGTCCCAAACATTTCCCACACGCGGGGTCTATAGTCTTTAGAACACTACTCTTCCCAGCGGGGACTCCCAGCAGAGAGGCTGGTGGGAGTCCTTCCCTATCACACTTAGGTGTCTTCTGCCACATCTGGGTTCCTTGTTGGTCCTCTTCTGTCCCTCTTCCAGGCCAGCCACCCCAGCCTTTCCAGCTGGAGGGTAACCCCACTCTTCCCAACAGGAATCCCCCACAGCCTCTCTGCTGGGAGCATCTTGACCAAGTGAGCATCTCTCACTTCACCTGGCCCTCTTGCTGTTCCCCTGGGGGCAGCTGTCTGGTATGGAGACATCCGCGGGTAAGCTCCTCCACTGCTATCCTGCCTTCAGCCCTCCCCAGCCATTGGCTTCAGCTCTCCGACAGCAGGTACCTCCCTATGTTGCTGCTCCTGCCTTCAGTCCTGTCCATCCCTAGCTCTCTGGCTTGGGGAAGTCAGCCAGCAACCTCCTCTTGCTGCTCTCCTTGCCCCAGGACACACTTCCACTGGCTTCCTGATAATACCTCCTTCTTTCCCAAGAGTCCCGGCAGAGAGCTCTCTGCAGCTGTTCCCAGAGCCCTCCTCCAGTCTCCTGATTTTTCCTGACTGCCTCTCACTGGCTCCCTGTTTTCCCCAGGCCTCTCTTTTAAGCCTAACTGAGATCAGCTGACCAGGCATAGGTGAATTGGCCTTATTCTCACTTAAAGGACCGGATCATGGGTTCTCGATGGGGTGGGAACATCAAACTTTCTAGGGGAGTATGGCAAGCCAGGCCAAATTAGATAGCTGACCTTAGCATGAAGGATGGGTTGCAGCTGGTGCACCCCCGGTTGTTTCCCCTGGAGAGCTGTGACTGGCCTGTGGTGCTGTCAGTCACTGCAGCTCTAGGGAGCAGGGGGCTCCCCCTGCTGAATCCTGTGTGGTTGTGGCAGAGAGCGCCAACCTAGGTGAGCAGAGAGAGGGCCCGCTGGAAGGAAAGGGGCATGGAATGGGGAACTCCCCCCAGGGGAATTTCCTACACATGACCATCCCATCCCCCTGCTCTCTGCTCTCTCTGAACCTTCCACTCTCCCTACAGGCAGGGGCCATGGATGTATGATTGATTGGAGGAGGCACTGTGTGTTCATTGAAACCTAGGACACTATTATTTGATTTGGGGGCAATACAATATGTGTGGGGGGTGCTGTCAAGTGGCTTGGATGAGCATAGAGGGTGGGGGGGCACTGACAAGTGATATGGGCTTGGTGGTTGGGGCATTGCTGGGCGGAAGGTACTTCCAGGTGATTGGACTTGGGAGACACTGCTGGGTGGTATAAGAAATGATCACAACAAATGCTCCCTAAATAGACTTATTTTTTTACATTTTAACCTTCAAAAAATCCAAGAGCTTCCAGGCCTAAGCAGCCCCTGAGCCTCCACTGAAAGTTACCTCACCTAATTCGAATCAGAAATGGCATCTTTGCTCTTCATCAGGACTTGGGAGGGCTCCAAGTAAAACAAATAAATAAACCTAAAACAAAACACAAAGAAACCAGGAATCTAAAAATGGGGCGTGATTCAAAAAAGGTTGAGGGAAAAACTGTCCCAAATTGTATCTTCTCCTTTTGTGGTTCTGTGTGCCTCTCTTCCTTCCATTTTGGACCTCCCCACGCCGACAGGTTAGGTTGTGCATTATGCCGCCAGGAAATGTGGCATGCACAGGTGCAGCTCAGGCAGATGGCGCCTTTAAACCATCTTTGCTCAGAGGATTCTGGTGTGGGGCTGAAGTGGCTCCTCCGGTGTAACTTAGAGCAGCTCCTTGGGCTGCCTGAAGTTACTGCAGCCCTGTGTGGCCTGCCTACAGGCCCTGCCCTGTCCTGCTTTCCCCTCCCTCCCAGCCCTCCTGCTAGCCTAAGGCTTGTGAAGGGATGGGTTAGGGCAGTCTACAGCTATCCTATGCAGCGCTTATGCTGCGGGAATCCTCTCCCAGCCAGTTATAAGTGGCTTTTATGTCTCCTGCACAACAAGGTATTGGCATACTGGGGCCACAGGAGAGGGAGGGAATCCCTCTTTTCCCTTCATAATTAAATCTCATCTGTCCTTGGGGCTTCTATTGCTCTATTCCAGCCCACCATTTCCCCACCTTTTCTTAGTTTTTCCTCATCCTTCGGTCCCCTCTGTCTCTTTCCATCCTCCCATCAGGCCCTGTCCCCTATCTCTCATTTTCCCATTGCATAACAGGCTCCCACTCTTCAATTCCCAGATTCGAAGGCCAGAAGGAACCATTCTGATCTTTCAGTCTGACCTACTGCATAACACAGGTCCGAGAACATCAAGTGTTTCCTGTCAAGCCCATGGCATCTGCTTGAGCTCAAGCATATTTTTTAAAAAGCCATCTAACTCAGATGTAAAGACTTCCAGTGATGAGGCATCCACCATCTCCCTAGCTAAGTTGTCCCAATAATTAATTATGCTCACCATTACAAATTGGTGCTTGCATTTTTTGTCTAAATTTGGCTAGCTTGAATTTCCAGCATTGGATCTTGCTATGCCTTTGTCTGCTAGACTAAAGAGCTCCGTGCAGTTGGACATCTTCTCCCCATCAATCACACGGGGTGGCTGGAATTTTCCATTGCTGATCAGTTGATTTACTTAACAGAATGTTCTGCCTCTCAGTGCCCTTCCTGAGGCAGGGGAGACAGCTAAGTAAGAATCCTGCTGGCCCGGCAACAAAGAAAGATCAGGGTGGTGGTGATGGCTTTGCCATCCTGAAAGGTATGGAGGAGACAAACAACCTTTTGAAAATCAAGTCTGTCGCAGTTATTAATCTGTTAGTGGGGACTGGGACTTTATTGTCTGAAGGACAATCAGTAGTGGAAAGAGATTTGTGAGACAACTGGCAGAGAGAGAGATGTTGGCTGAAAGAGGCCAATAGGGCTGTGTAGAGGGAGCAAAGTGTGGGGTAAGGAGCAAGTCCTGTAGTGGACACTCATGGAAAGTGGGAACGAAATCTGAAGGAGACAGTTAGCGAGTGATCATAGAAGTAGGACAGGAGCCTGAAGACAGAGTCATGAAAGAGGCCAAGATTTATGTCTTATATGCCACTGAGGCAGAGGAATCATCTCTACAAGAGCCCTGCATATACCTACCCATCCCAGCAGCCACAGCTTCAGCTTTGCAGGACTGACTGACAGCTACAGGTGGGCCTTAGGTTCAGGTAGGGATGGGGAGCTCTGCATGTTTTATGTCACATGAAAAACATGGGGCAAGGCCTGCTCTCTCTTGGCACAGTAGATGCCAGATTTCACACATCACTGCAGGATAAATTGTGCTCTATGATTAACCTTAGAAAGAGAGCTGGGTTTTCATTGGCATTGTTATTTACTTTTAATTAAATGAGTGGCACAGCCTAATTTTTCCCCCCTTTCTTTTAGCCAACTGCAACACAGCTTGTCTTATCAAATGCGATCTAACAGTGCTTCCCTTTACTGTATGTAGTTTCAGGAATCACTACATATGTTTCTCATTCCTTTTCAGATAGGACAGCTGGAGACTGGAATAATTTGTCAGTCGATATTGGCACCTACTTTTGCCTTGTTTCAGAAGTAGTAACCACGCAGGCCCACAAATGTGAATATAGAGACATTTCTAGCAGGTGACATTTACATACTTTTACTTAGGGTACACTTAATCTGTGTGTGTATGGTATTACTTACATAGGTAGGTAAAATGTGTGAAGTATCACAATGAACTGCTGTCATAGAAACTTCCTAACCCTGTTCAGTTACTAGGGCTTTTGTTATGTGGAGGAAAAGATCATGTAGCAACCTGTATCAGGTTTAACAGGAGTAAAATTATGATTATAAATACTTTGGTCTGAAAATATAATGCACCATCACCAGATAATTTGCTGAATAAAGGAGGTATTCATGCAATGTTGATTGAAATGGAAAACTGACCACAAAATAAACAACACTAATTCTGACACAAATTAACCAAAGCAAGATAATTAGAAATAGAGATTGGAAATTGGCATGGAGGGACTTACTTTAACTCTGTCCGTACTGTGGGTTACTCTTAGGTTGTAGATTGTATTTTGGTCCTGCAGCACATTTAATAAAAATTGGACCAGGTAGATGTTCCCGCTCCTGGAACAACTGTGGCAAAACTTTCACAACTGAAACTACCTACCCATTTGGAATTCTTGTGTTTTTCCACACACAAGGAGCAATAAGAAAAGGAGGACTTGTGGCACCTTAGAGACTAACAAATTTATTTGTCTCCAAGGTCTCTAAAGAGCCACAAGTACTCTTTTTCTTTTTGCAAATACAGACTAACACGGCTGCTACTCTGAAACAAGGAGCAATGGCACACTTCTGATTTTAATTTTAGATATGCAGTGGTGTTGCAGCTGTGCTGATCCCTGGATATTAGAGAGACAAGGTGGGTGAAGTACTATCTTCTATTGGACCAACTTCTGTTGGTGAGAGAGACAAGCTTTCAAGCTCTTCTGTGTAAGCTCAAAAGCTTGTGTTTCTCACCAACAGAAGTTGGTCTAACAAAAGAGAGTTCTTCAACCCACCTTGTCTCTCTGATTTTAGATTAAGGTGAAGAGCAAATATAAAGTCACCATGAGAGAAGTGTGTGTGTGTGTGTGTGGCTTCTGTGTATGGACAGCAGCAACTCTGAACACAAGAGCTGATGTACCTACATCCCAGCAGAGTTCTTAGAAGTTTTAAAGATGCAGTACACAGAGGGAAGAAAAAAGACATCAGTTTTTCAAAACTACAGTACATATACCAAAGACGCCCCTTCTCTTGGCAGACCAGCACAACCTGAGTGTGCCGTGCTTCGGAGAAAGATGAAAGGTTTACTCATTTTTATCTGGCATTTGACTGATCAGTAGGGCTGGTTTTTTTTTCTTCTGTCTGCTTATTTATATATTACTTTTATAGTACCCCTAATGTGGTAGGTAGGACTGGTTGAAATTTATCTATCAACTTTTTTGAAGAACAATTGGGTTTTTGATGAAGAATTGTGAAAAGTGTTTGTTTTCCATTAAAAATTGCAAATTTTCATTGAAAAACAAAACTTTTTAGCTGAAAACTGAAAATTTTCATTTGTCAGGTTTTTTGGCAAACAGTTTACATTTTCCATGGGGGGAAAAGAAAATTCTCATTAGTTCTTGTGCGAAGTATTTTGTAGGCAGGCAAGAAATAATTCCTGTTCCAAAGGGCTTACAATACACACTGGCAAATTTTAGAGAAATTGGTAATGTAGTTTTGAAGTTATGAAGGTTTAAATGTAGCAGCTTCAGACATGCACATTAGAATATTCCTATGTGAGGCGGGGGAATACAGATGTATTGGGATGACTTAGTTAAGGATGTCCAATTTCATCTGAACTAATAAGTATCCCCTCCATTTCAAAGAACATAGACATTTTTTCTGGTGAAGCCAACGGAGACTGCAAGCTCCACAGGCTGAATATCTCCATATCAAAAAATGTGCAAAGTCAGCGAGGGATAGCTAAATTACAAATAGCTCTGTTAGGGCTAATGGGCCTTTTTCAAAGAAGCACGTACAGGAAAATTATAACGTCTACCAGCTAGAACGCTGGAACTTATAAGTGCCCCAAGAAAAATAACTTATAATTCTATTTTGATTAAGAACTGCCACAATTTAAATGCAAGAAATCCTATCATTAATTAGTGCAATACCAAGGTTGAAATTTCATTGCCTTGGAAGTTAGAAAATTCCCAAAGCTAAGGTTGCTGCTGCCACAGTAATTCTGCTGCTTGTACATACATAGTATTTTCTGTTTTTGTTTTCTCTGTGAAATGTAAGCGCTATTAGTTTATAGTCAAAATACAGGATATGTAACATAGCCAAGCTAATGCTTAAATAAGAAACCACCTGAATGCTCAGAGGATTATGGAAAATAGATTAATAGATTTTAGGGCCAAAAAGGGGTACTGTGATAGTTTTGCTGACCTCCTGCATAATACAATTCCACCTATTATTCTGTAGTTGAGGGAATTCTTCTTTTCTACCCTATACGTAGACACTCCCAAGCCCAATGACTTGTAGTTGAATTACTAAAGCATGTCTCTCTTAGAAAGATATCCAATCTCTGTTTAAAAACGTCACATGATGATGAATTTACCACTTTCCTTGGTAATTTGTTCAATATTAATTTCGCTCTCTCTCTGTTAGGAACTGGTATTTTTATTTCCAGCCTAAGTTTTTCTACCTTCAACTTTCAGCCAAGATAGTCCACTAGTATTAGCCATTTTGTAGATACTTTACACACTATGATTATAGCCTCTGACTAAATACACTGAACTTCTTAAGTTTCTCATCGCAAGGTATGGGGTTTTTTTTCAGTCCCTTTCCAATTTTTCAACATCCATTTTAAAATTTGGACATTAGTGATGGACATGTTACTGCAGTAGTGGTCTTACAGAAGTCCTATACAGAGATATCACATTTAAACAGCCTTTCAGAAATAAGTGACCTAAATGACCCTGGTTCAGTTAGTACATTGTTGAACTGTTATTTCCTTTCCGCATATTAGCCATATTGGACAAATGTGAAGGAAAGCCAATGGTCGTATATGGCAGGGCCCACAAACCCTGCGCCAGAAAGGTAGAGTGTTAAAGAGCTACTTTGGCCTCAGACAGCCCCACCCCACCACACCTGCAGGCATGTCTGGGCTGGAGAAGGAGTTAAAAAGAGAACAGAACAGTCCAGTACCAGGCAGCCAGTGGAGGTGAATAGACCTATACTCCCTCAGCCGGAGCAAGTCCAGCTGCCTGGGGTCTCTGCTATTGGGACTCTACCAGACCTGCTGAAGAGACAAGGACTGTGGACAATTAGAAGGTCTGAGATTTAGCTTTGATTTATTTTGTTTAATGTTGTCACTTTGCTCTCTGATAGGAAGGGACTGGTAGGAAGCAATACAGGGAAGCAGCAGTACAGCATCTTTTGAGGTGTGGACTTTCGCTGCTTACCGTGGGGTTCTGGACCGGAACCCATTGGAGAGGGTGGGCCTGGGTTCCCCTACCAACCCCTATGCGGGGCAGAAGGTGGAAAGCCTATCCCAGAAATGGGGGAATGTAGACAAGAGATGGCCCTGAAGCCGTGAGGCTCAGGATCCTGAGACCTCGTCCTTGCAGAGGGCTGGAGCCTCCTGCCTGACTATAGTGCTATTCTTTGCCAGACTCTTTATATGTCCTTGAAAGGGGTGAAAATGAATATGTGATCTGGCTGGAGGGCTGAGTCATGAGAGGGTGCGGACCATCTCGGGGCTAGAGTGGCTGTTGCCAGGAAAGAAGATAGCCTGCTATGTCCACATCCAGCCCCAAGAGCACTTGCGGTGAGCAAACTCCTTCACCTCATGAAATAACTAAAAAAATAAACCCAATGGAAAACTATGAACATTGCTTACAATGAACAGTAATTATTGATAGAACTTGGAAATATTTGAAGGGTATAGAACAGTCCCAAGATTATGATCAGGATCACCTGAAAAAAACACAGAAAGACATTTCATACAGAGAGATGATTGTTAAATATTAGGAACAAAATAAACGAAGGGGAGTACTTTCCCAAACTGAGTTTCCTTTCCATAAGATCATGGTTCTTTCTTGGAAAACTCTTTAATATGAAATTATGTGTGCGTTATAACATTGTAATTAACTCGTATCATCACTGTTTATAACATGGAGTTATTTTTAAATGGCTACTCCTGCTTTTTTGCCTCTGTACCAGTCCTGGGAAGTGATTGATATAGCAGTTTCCTGTGATCTCCAGCCTATTGTTGCTGTGTCAATCTTCTGGCTGTACAAATCACTGAAGTTAATGAAGATCACTTCATGGCAGAATTCACTTCATCCAGCAAAAGTAAATAAAGCTTCTCGCTACTCTACCAATGAGTAGAGGTGCTTACATTGGAGCAGAACTGAGCATGTAAATATACACTGTCTTGAAAATAATGGGAATAGCCAACTGGACTGCATCCATGTGAATGTATCAGAAAGAAATGGTAACATTCCATTGTTTCACTTGTGCCTGGGTCTTTAATGATTGCCTGATATGCTGAGGAAAAAGTAATCACAATATACAGTTATTAGGAACAACTTCACATGTGGAGAGCAATTATAGCATGGAATAACATTGGCTTAATGGTAACAGACCATGGCGAAGAGCTCTGATTACCAGTGAGCTAATGGGTAAAGGCCTATCTAGATGAGAAATAGAATCAGATTTGCAACCTGGCCTCCATATTTGTCAATCCAAAATTACAGATACAGTACTATATGCACAGATGTCCCCATATTTTTGTGCAACAATTTAGGTCACTTAGATGCCTAAGTCTCTGATTGCACCTACACATAGGCATCTCAAATAACTTAAATTCCAGGTACAAATAAAAGTGGTTGCAAATCTGTGTCCATAATTATTTGCACTCACAAAACTGGAGGTCAGTCTCTGAAGGTCCATCCCTTCAGAGGGATAATCTATTAGAAGCTAGCTGCTTTTCCATATAGATGCAATAGTTATTCCCTAAAAACAATATATATCCATCTCCTGTTCCCCCAGTTCCCATTGGCCAGGAACGGCAAGCCGCGGCCACTAGGAGCTGCGGGCGACCGTGCCTGCGGACGGTCAGTGACAACAAACGGTCTCGTGGCCCACCAACAGATTACCCTGACGGGCCGCAGGTTGCCCACCACTGGCATATCCATCAACTGTTACAATCCCAGTTTGAGAAAGTAGAATGTGTTCCCCTTTGCATGTTTCTGATTTGGTTTACATTCTCTCTAACCCTCCCGAGGTCCAGAATTCTACAGCAAAATCACTCTCACTCTGGAAAATAGGACTACACCATTGGCATCCTCCAGTATCCTTAAGTGGCTGGCTTTTCACCTCTGAAACCAATTCAAAATGTTTCAGAGCACTTCATGGAATTATTCCAATCCACATCTCTGACTTCATATCCTCCCATTCCTGCATGTTTTATATTTCATTTTGGCTCTTCTCCTGGCTCTTCTCATGACTTTTGTTAACTCTCTTACTTGTGTTGCCCCATCTGACAGAATGGACATTACTTATATAAAATGAGGACAGTTGCAGCATTTTGTGCCATGTTTATACTAGTATTTCTGAATACATCATTCTGTGTGCTTATATTCCAGAGCTCAGGATGAGGCCCCGGGTATACTCACTATTGCTGCAAAGCCTGTTTCACCCGTACAATTGCCAGACTGCACAGTAACAATATAGTATATTATTTTTGTCTATTCCAAGGTAGCAAATTTCAGTTTTACATTTGCATGCTATAATGAGCAATTTAAATATGCTTATACCTTTAAAATAGTTTCTTCAAGCTTGGCTTGTTCCTTAGATCTCAGTGACAGCTAACAAACAAGAGACAGTTTAAAGAAAATGAATTCAGTTTTTCTAGTTAGGTGTCCACAGAATATGTGACTGCAGCTTATGGAGAAAGTATTCAATTAGGGGGATTTTTACTTGAACTTTCTGGACTAGGATCAAGCGTGGAGAATTATAGTCAAAGCAGTTTGTTTCAGAAGGCTATGAGTAACTGTAAAGGGCTGTAATGAATGGTGGACCTCCTCCTTAACTATAGTTTTTGTGATGTGCATGTGTGTCCTGTCTGTCTGCATATCTAGCTATGTGACATACTACAACAATGTAAGCAAGATGACCTAGTCAAGCCAATTCTTTTGGAAATGTTAACTCTTGGTATTCAGATGCCATAAATTTATTGTGTGCACAATTTACACTATATACTATACTTAATGCCAATTTGAGAGACAGTTTGTAGTACATTCACATTGCTTCATGTTCTATTGTCAATTTATTGAGGGAATCTCATTTGACATGAAGACGTTCCATGATATATGCTCTGTTTAAGGTGTTGTCAGTCTTTTTTCCCCTTTCCCCACTGAGACTGGTAGAACAGACCCCCTCCTCCCCACAAGAGACTTTCTACCCTGATAAAAGAGTAGGAGTGGTAACATGATCCAACTGAAGTCAATTGAAAAATTCCCATGGACTTCAGTGGGGCTAGGATTTCACCTTAGATTGTGTTGCCTTGCCTCAAAAGGAAAATAAGCCTGATCCAAATCCTACTGTAGTCAATAGAAAGGCTCCCAGTGACTTCAGCAGGCTTTGGATTGGGCCCAGAGTGAGGCTGTTCAGTTTACTGCAACATAAGGATATTTGGTCCACTCTAGCATTTACAGGGATATTGCATTCATGCTTTTCCTTCTTTGAAAAATAAGTCTGCTCTGAATTAGCAAAGTTTCTATACATTTCTTTTCACAAAGTATTCAGATCTGTTGGCAACCTCTCTTATTCATGTTCCTATTATAATACTGTTTTGCATTGTGTGGTTAATTTTGAATCATTACAAGAACAAATCAACACTGAACAATGATCTGGAAATGTAAATTTTGATTTATATATTCCAGTCCTATGGACCTTGATTTTAATAAACTTATACTTGCTCTTTGCGGCAGAAAAGCACAAAAGAGGGCTGGGCAGGTTATAACTGAAACCTGGTTCTGATTCTGACCTATATTTTTTAAAAAAATGCTGAGATTGATTCTGATTAAAGTTTCAAAACATTAGTAATGTAGAAAAGGTGCCTAGATATTCCCTTTATACTTTTAACCTCCACCGTTGCAGTTTTAAATTGTTTTTCTAAAACATGTTGAGCCAAATTCTGCTCCCAGTTGCACCAGTGTAAATTCAGAGTGACTTCACTGACGGCAGCAGTTACTCTGAATTTACCCCAGTGTTAACAAGAGCAGAATTTCCTCCCCCGCCCCCCCAAACCCAATGCCTTCTCATACCCCCAAACAAGAAGTATAATAAGTAGAACTGACCACAAGATGACAATTTCACTTTGTGGCTGATATTGAGGTTTTGAAATTTTGTTTTGGTTCCAGGTTGGAACAAAATAAAAATCTTGGAATGTTTTCATGAAATTGAATTGTTTCAAAACGTCTGGTTTCGAATGGAAAGAGTCAGGTTTTCTATTAGTTTCTCTCTCTGTCTCATTAGAAGTGACCGGAGAGCCTGCCCTGGATCTCAGAAACCTTCCTGTTGAAAACTTGGTAGAAATTGATACATCTCAGCTAAATGTTTCAGCTTCAACAAAAATACATTTCATCAAAAATGTTCTGACATCACTGACAATCTCCAGTGATTAGGTTAATTAAAGGCGCTGAAGTGCACACCTCACTGATGCAATCAGTAAAAATCAAAGAACTCACCAGTGAAGGAAGACAAGCTTCATTCGCATGTCTTAACACCAAAACACACTCAGACTCCCCACCTCTACAACAGACTGCCTTGCATTTCCAGCATGCAACTGATTGCAATGCACACACACCCAGTTTCTCCAAATCATGCTGAAAAGCACAATCCTCTCTTTGGTCAAAGCTAGACTAAGATGTGCTTTCTGTAGATAGATGTGCACTGTCAAAGTATGTAACATGCTTTATTTGCACATGGGAAACAGTATGCGATCAGTTAAGGTTGTGCATTTCAGTGTGCTGGGCGGTGCAGGGGGGCAAGAGGAGGAGTCGAGCATGGTGTTCTACAACCCACTGTGTCTGCCCTGAGGTACTGACACATACAGTTCTCCTCATGCTGCTGTTGCCAGGGTGCACCAGGGAGCCAAGACAGCAGTTCCGGGAGAATCCTTTAAACACTGACGTTTCAGCACAGAGGCAACGCTGGGCTCCATCCTGCCCCAGGCTCCCCATATAGCCACAATTTTCCCTTCCCCAGCACCCTCACACATCTTTTCTCAACCTCTCCCTGCCTCACCATGGCTCTGCTCAGCCCCCTCATGCTGTCTTCAGTGTAAGATGCGGGTGCTCGGCACCTATAAATCAGGCCATTGGTTTGCTTTCCGGGGTTCTGATGCATTCCTCCTTGTTCGTAGATGTTGTTACCTTTTCTTGCCACAGGGGAGACCAGATGGGGCACTCACCATTTGTCATTCCCTTTCAGATTAATTAGTATTTTAAAAGGGTCAGATTCTGCCATGTTTCATGGGGCTGTTCATAGAGGAAGGTGCTACTCTGCATGCATATGGGCATTAGAACCCACTGGTGCAGGGTGATGTCATTTATGATTATGCACCTTTCATCCAAGCATCTCAAAGTGCGTTACAAGTATGGAAAGTTTAAGTCTCACAACACCCCTATGGGGTGCGTAGCCATCATATTTTAGATGGGGAATGGAGGCATTCAGAAATAAAGTGACTTCTCTGAGGGCTTGTCTACATAGTGCATTAGTCCACACTAGAGGGTTGTTAACGTGTTGTGCACTAACTGGTTCCCTATTGTGTGTTAATGTAGTCCCCTTTCAAATAGTATTACATTAATGCGCACTAAGGAATTTTTAGGGTATATCTGCACTGTAATTAGAGACCCATGGCTGGCCTGTGTCAGCTGACTTGGGCTGGCATGTTTAACTGTGGTGTAGATATTTGGGCTGAGATTGCAGCCTGAGCTCACCTCACAGTGTCCTAGAGGCCAGGCTTCAGCCCAAGCCCAAATGTCTACACTGCAGTTAAACAGTCCTTTAACCTGAGCCCTGTGAGCCCAAGTCAGCTGGCATAGGCTTTGTGGGTCACATGGACCAGGTCGTGCGCACTATGGTTTACATCCCTCTGTTTCGGACTAAGGCACCATGTAGATAAGCCCTGAGGTCATGAACAAATAGGAATAGGACTCAGGACTAGGAATGGACAGAGTTGTTTTAACAAAGCCAATATATGCCCCATACTTAAGGCTGCTTGAAATTTTTCCATTGAAACTGTTTTTGATGGAATATTGGGTTTCTATTTAAACTTTTTGTTGTTGTTGTTAAGAAAAGCGTTTGCTTTCCATGCAAAGTGGGGTATTTTTGTTGAGATCTTTTCAGTCAAAGTCAAAATTTTCCACAGAAAAATTTAAATTTTCTCCTTCCCCCCCATTTTCATCAAAACTTTCCCTGGAAACCTCCCCACCATTTCTAATCAGCTCTACCTGTAATGCTCCATAGATGTTGTAAGTATCATGATTGTCCTCTTTATTGAGCTAATCCATATTTTGCTTGCCCATTTCACACATTGATGAACAGCCTGGAACCTTATTCTTGCAATCTGATGTCTTGTAATATAGTTTTAAAATGCTGGCATAGTGTGATTTGAAACACCTCAAATCTCTGAAACCTCTGGTTGCAATTCTGGCATGATCAATGCAGACCTTCATCTTATGAAATAATTTTGTTCCATTCTGTTTAATATGTGGAAGGTCTTTTCAACATCACATTACAAACCATGGACAGTAAAGATTCCATTGGCACCTTTCGTAAGCACACTAAACCTTCCCCTCTCCCTCTAGAGTAGTGTACTCCACACTGATTTGGCTACTGTGGTCCCACTCCAGAAATGGCTGTATTTCAGGGCGTGTTATATGTAGGCTGGTTGTGAAATGTTTTGATCTTGAAGGTAATGTATGCATAGCACATTTTTATGGTGATGCTAAATGTTTGCATGACCAGATGAATGCTAAGCCATAACTTCTTCCACGCTGTTCGGTGTTGAAAGTTGCATTATAGTGCATACGCCTAGAAAGTAAATGTTCCTTAGGCTTGAAATAAAGTCTTTTGTATTTGGCCTATGAATGCTATTAAAGGGCCTGATCCAATGTCTGCTTAGGTCTACAGAAGTCCTTTCATTGGCTTCAATGGGCTTTGGATCAGGCTCAGAATGTGTGACTATTCTCAGGATAACCAGGACTGTGAGTCATCTTGTTATCTTGTGCTTAGCTGAGTGTCAGCTCCCTAACACCACAAGTCTGTTAGCCACTCAAGCACTCTCCTTTTGGCTGTGCTAGCTCTTACTTTGCCCTGGAGGTTAAAAATAGGTGCACCCCAGTACCCAAGTCCCTTTTGAAGCATTTTCTGGTATGGGCCAGCTCCTTATCTACTCAACACTCTCAGAAATACAAGGTCTACTGTGCCCAGAGGAACAGTGTACACTCCAGATTGCAAGATTCAGTTTAGGACCAGCATTTTTCTTAGCATCACAGCACTTAGATATATTTATAGTAAAAACAAGAATAAGTATATTATCAAAGATTCAAGATTGAAGTGATAATGAGTAAAGGATTTTGGAAACAAAATCATAGCATACTTTTCTAGAGACTAAACTTAACTAGAAAGTTAGCTTCCTGTCCAATGAAGCTTTATCTCACCCAAAGACTTCTGCAGCATTTTCAACCAAGGCTGGTTGTCATCCTGTTTTCATGAATGCAAATGCTCTGTCCATTTAGTTCCTAGGTGCAGGATGAGTGGGTGTCTTCTTTGCCTTCTACATATACCCCCAAAGTTCATTGTCTGTACTCTGAGACAGGATAAGCTCCCATGACTTGTTTTTCCCTGCTGACTTCATATCTCTTAGTTATCATTTGACTTTGTATATAAATGGGCATCCATTGTGTTAGTTTACGATGCTTAATTTAGATCTCGACGAAGAGAGAAACATTTCTTACCTCCTGTCTAGAAGAAAACCTGTTTTTCACCTCTGCTGGTGACTAATGCTTTTATACAGACTTTAAACACATATTTTCTCTGTGTGTGTGTGTTAAAACACCCTATCTGCATAGTATTTGTAAATACATTCCACAGTCATGTTGAAGACCAGTGTGACCCCAGCTTTCATTTAAGACCTCAGATAATGTTCTTTGAACCAAAATGTACATACTAGAATGAAGATATTCCTTGCAAGTTGGCATTAAGGGTTTGTTGGGTCAAAGAATGATTTGGCTATTTTTAATGTACCCTCCTCTGAACGAATATCTCTATTATTTGGAAGATGTTAGCTATCATCCAGTGTTGCATGTGGTATGATTTTTAGATAAAAATTCATGCAATTAATTATACTGAGAATGATTGTTCCCCTGTCCCCAAAATCTTGTATAACTCTAACAGGAAACAATTGTTTAATAAATTCACATCCACAGTCATCAGGATTACATAAGAAATTAAAGCATTTTTCTTCAGATATCCTGATTAGAAATTGATAAATAGAAAACAAAATCCAGTCAGTTCTTAATTACATTCATTATTTGTTGTCTTGATCTTCTGTTTCTAATGCTGCATGCAACAAAAGCTGACAAGTTGTTTTCTATAACGGACACTATTTTGTTCTTTTTAAGGCAAAAGTTCCAAAGGCGCAGACTGTATTTACATACTTTAAGCAGCTTTGTCTATTTAATATCGGTCATGTTATCAGCCCTACCTTCTGTAGTTAGTTTGGCTTGTAGAAAGCAGTGATTAATGGGCCTTTGCTATAGCATTAATTTTCATCTCAACTCTTGCTGCCCTTGGTATTGTGTTAATTACTGGAAAAGAACCATGAAATTGCATGTAACGTAGGGCTGTGCTGTGGCAAAGAATAACAATCAGAACTTAATTCTGAGATGTGGCCAACTAGATACACGAGAAAATATCTGATCTGGCAAATGTAACCAAAAATGTAGGGTTTTTCGGGATTAGGTAATCCTGGTTTGTTGCGGATAAGAATGTTTTCTATTCCACCACTTTCCGTCGTCACTGCTAGCTTGCTGGTGGGTGTGAAAGAAAGTTGCTAGGCACCAGTGTCCTTGTCTTCAGTCAGTGAGAGAGACTTTTAATGCTTCTGTCTGGTCTAACTGGTTGCGTGTGTCACCTCTTAATACTGTGCTGTAGGAGCTCTTGGTCTTGATCCAAAACCCACTGAAGTCTTTGTAGTGATGTTGTTGGGCTTTTGCTCAGGCCTTAGAACATGGTGGTTCATGAGTGTGGATCCAAAATGGTGATTCTAGCTTTCCTGCTGCGAGATAAGCTTCTGAAAAAACATTACTGTTCTAATAGTCTTCTGAACTCTCTATTATTACTCCAAACGAAATAATTTAATGATGATTATGGGATTATTGGTGTTTCTCAACCCCTCTCCCCCCAAAAACCCCCAAACCCAGCATGGACAGTCTCAGAAGAAAGACAGGAAGAAAACAGTTAGTTTTTTGTTTTGTTTTCTTTAGGGAAGGTTTGTTACATTTATTTGGTTTTCAGTGTTCAGAATTGGGCCAGGGTTTTGGATTTTGTGTTTTATGATGCTAAAGAGATTTGCACCAATATTGAAAGATTAAGTTGTCTACAAGCAAATGGCAAAGCAAAAGGTTGAAAAGGAACTGTCCTGTCAGTGGCTGGATAAAAATTATAGAGCCAGATCCTTAGCTGATGTAAATCAATGGAGCTACATTGACTGATTTACACCCACTGAGGATCTGGCCCATTTCCTCTCATGAAGGGGAAAATCTGGGTGAAACTGAGATTAGTGTTCTCATTGAAGTATTAATAGACTTCTGTTCTTCAAAGATTAATTTGAAAGATTTAAATTAATGAAATTAATGAAATTAATGAAAGATTTAATTAACAAAATAAATAGACACCTGAGTATTATCTGAAGTCAAGCAAGTGTGAAGTCTTGCCTTATGAAAGTTTAGCACTAAGGGCCCAAACCAATTCCCATTAAATTCTACAAAAAGAATTCAGGTGACTTCAACAGATGTTGGGTCTGGCCCTGTGTTAGTAGAACTGAGAGATTCATGTGTATAGGGAATTAGCATAAGGGAGCTGCATGACCTATGAGTAACTTTTGCATGGGCAAGAACTCTGAAAGCACCGCATGCAGTGGGAGAAATTTCACCTGCCTTCAACTAGTCTAGACTGAGTGCCTGGGCAAACTGATGAATGACAGGGGTCACTGGCAAAGAGAAGGGGGAGTTAAGAATAAGAAAGAAGATTAAGAATGTAGAAGTAGAAGCAGGAGTATGACAAAGTGTGTGATTTCTTGGGTTCATGCATGAGCATTACACTTCTAGAGAAATAAACTCTGATCTGGTTAATGTTGAAAGTATCGTAGTCCCCATTTACATGTAACCCATGTACCAGTTGGAGTGGGCAGCAAGAAGGGCCAGTTTCAATATCTAGGGGTTCCTTTTCAACAATATAACACAGAACCATCTTGAGCTCCCACCCAGTAACCTGGGAAAATTACATGCCACCCCCTGGGCACCTCTAAGAGGCAATATTTTCCTTCCCTCAAGCACAGAGTCTGAATGTAGAAAGAGATTTTTTTTAATAGACGTAACCTAGGCTTAATTTAGAAAAACAGTGCAAGCAGGATTCATAAACAGAAAAGGATGAGCAAGACATCCACCCCAGAGTACGCTGGGCAGTGTCTTTTGCCTCAGGTTCTTGAATCCAGCACCAAAGTTCCTGTAATGTGCCCCCGCCCCTTCACACCCCACTCACAGTTGTCCTTGATCAGTGAAGACCCAGAGTTCAGAGGTGCATCTGTGTGAATTCTTCTCCCACCATGGGGGTGGAGGGGAGGGAAGCCACCTGCTTCCCGCCAGCCACCTGCTTGCCGCTCCTGCCGGCCGCCTGCTCGTCGCTCCCACCAGTTGCTTGCATACACACATCATAAACCCATTGCACAAAGGGTAGTCCTTGTAGAACATGAAGATTCTAGCCACGTGGTAGTCAGGTTTTACCACAATGTTGTCAAGTAAACAAATGGCACTTGCTGATAACAAGATGCTAAATTTTGCTAGCAGATATTTGGAGCATTGGCAGAGTCATAATTATGTTACATTACAGTAGTATGTATGTTCTGGATCCAAAATTAACTAAACAGAATGGCCCAAATTCTTTCCTCAAATGTTTGTGTGCAATTCCCATGCTTTTCAGTGGGAGATGCACACTTAATTCAGTGAATTTACTTTGATTGATGTACTGTGCAATGTCTCCATTAGTTTTAATTCATAATAAGGCTTATCCCTTGTGGGCCAGCCATTAAGGGGATACATAACACATATTTGTGGCAGTCTGACAATCTGTCCAGCAGAGGACAATAGTACATGTGCACACTAGTCAGCACAATATTCCCAGGGGGACTTCCATTATATTCAATGGGACTTTGGTGTAAAATTGACGAGGAACTGGTTTAAATCTCTCTCTTTGACTAGCAGCCATTATCCAAGTGACTGTTACTGCAACAGTAGAACCCTTACTTTTAGCTTCGTCCATATTCTGTTTGGTCACTCAGAGATACATTTCTTCCTGTGATAAATGTAGTGCGGGGTAGCTTCCTTTTATGGACACCCAGCCAGCCAGTTAGCTAGCTATAAAGCCCCTCTTGGTAGCTGTTCTTTACTTGCTTTACCTGTAAAGGGTTAAAAAGTCCCCCAGGTAAAGGAAAAAAAGTGGGCACCTGACCAAAAGAGCCAATGGGAAGGCTAGAACTTTTTAAAATGGGGAAAGAAACTTTCCCTTTGTCTGTTGCTCTCTGGGAAAGAAGGGAACAGAGGGCAGCAGGAATGCTGTGTAAAGCTTAAGCCAGGTATGATCATAAATCATCAGATCATGCCTAGAACTACTTATCTGAACTTCAAATGCGTAAGTAGATCAGAATGTTTAGCTAGACTCTATCAGGTTTATTTCTTATTTGGCTTGTGGATCTCCTCTGTGCTAACCCCAGATGCTTTTGTTGCTTGTAACCTTTAGGCTGAACCCCCAAGAAAGCTGTTTTGGGTGCTTAATTTTTGTAATTGTTTCTTTTAAGATCTAGCAAAAAGCCTAAGTTCCAGATGTATTTTTTCCTTTTTGTTTTTAATAAAATTTACTTTTTTTTAGGAACAGGATTGGATTTTTGGTGTCCTAAGAGGTTTGTGCATGTTGTTTTATTAGCTGATAGCCCCAGCTACTTTCCTTTGTTTTCTTTCTCAGCTCTTCCCCGAGTGGGGGTGAAAGGGCTTGAGGGTGCCCCACAGGGAGGAATTCTCAAGTGCTCCTTCTTGGGTTCAAAAGCGTGGTTTTTTTTGTTTTTTGTTTGTTTTTTTTGCATTTGGGTGGTGGCAGCGTTTTACTAAGCCAAGGTCAGAGAGAAGCTATAACCTTGGGAGTTTAGTACAAGCCTGGAGTGGCAGGTTTTAATTTTTAAAATCCTTGTTGGCCCCCACTTCCGCACTTGGAGTGACAGAGGGGGGATTCAGCCTTGACACTTCCTAATCCTTGAAATGTTTTTAAATTTATTTGTAATCTTTTTTTAAAAGTTCAGCAATTCATGACTTAGATTCTGATTAACTCTAAGCTGAGAAACTTAAATGTCAGAGAGAGTGGCAGAAAGAATTTTAACCTAATATGTTAGATGATGAAACTGATGGATTGTTGGAGAAAAGCAAATTTAAAATTGGGAGGAAAAATCCAGCATTGCTAAAAAATTTCATAATTATTTCATATTAAAATGTTACTGACCTATAAACGAACATACTTAAAGGTGTTACAACTGTTCACTATTGGCTTGATTGTACATGCTCTATTTTATCCTAGTAATTCCATTGAGTTTAACAGAGTTACATGGGTATAAAACACGTGCAATGCAGTGCAGAATCAGGCCCCATAAGTGATAAAGGACTATAAGTAGTTAGAAATGCACCGTTCTCATGCTGCGTTTCATGGTCCATTTAATTGTGAATTTATTTTTGAATGAAATTCACCCCACTTTAGTGTGTCACCATAAGACATTTGCATGTTAAGTCCTCTGCATAGGTGCAAATTCATTATCCTTGGTGCCAGTTTGATCACAACTAAGATCTGTTTTGGATATATGTTTTGTATATTACAACTAGTATATAAATATGACATACAGTATCCCATTCACAGGGTGCCTTCATTATTGTGACATAATAAGTTATGTTTTTGGAAAGGCCAACAAATAAGGGTAGAGCTACTATTGTGCTGAAATAGGCTATCATTGTATAATGTAGGGATTGTGGTATTTTGCTCCTGATATGGTACAAAGAAATGCATTGATATGGTTCTACCACTGTGATCAAATCCTCTATAAGTGGTTCTCACACTTCATTGCATTGTGAGCCCCTTCTGATCCTGATCCATGCCATCCCGGGCGGAAGCCCTTGGGCTTCAGCTTCAGTCCCAGGCAGCAGGTCTCAGGCTTAGATTTCAGCTTCAGCCCTAGGTCCCAGCATGTCTAACGCTGGCCCTGGCGACCCCATTAAAATGGGATTGTGACCCACAGTTTGAGAACCGCTGATCTAATCTGACCACCTGCACATTGCAGGCCACAGAACCTCACTCACCCAGTCCTGTAATTGACCCCTAACCTCTGGCTGACTTACTGAAGTTCTCAATTCATGGTTTAAAGACTTCAAGTTACAGAGAAAATAGCACTGTCCTACTCTGACCAGGAAGGCAAGCTCAGGCTCTGAGTGAACTATGTGACGACTTTTAGAGGAAAGCGGTCACTCAGCCAGCTCCTCAGGGACACCAGGGATGGTGACTGATGGGCTCCCATCCTGTTGTACTTTCCTGGGCTGAGACACCTCTCATCCCCAGTGGGAGTGGAAGGTGGTGGTTAATCGGAAGACATGCATGGGGTGGCCAGATTCTGGGACCGAGAGAATCCTTGTCAGGCTCTGTCATGGACCACACATTCACAGGCCTCAGCCCTTTCTTTATTAGTTATGGGTGCCACCTCCGATTTCACCCACAACTACGTCCCCCTTCAATCCATCTGCCTTGGACTAGTACCGCACACCCATCACACCCAAGAGGAGGGGAAGAGACACCTTGAAAAGGCAAAGAGGACTACAAAAGGTATGTAGACAACAGAGACCCACCTATTCTGTGTAGGACAAAAGTTATGGCTTTCAACAGAACACCTCTGCACGGACAGACAGAAACTAAACTATCTGTTCCTTGGCCTGTACCAGATTTAGCAACAAATCAACCTGGTCACCTTCAAGCTCCAACTCTCTTGATCCCTTAGAGTTCACCCTGTATTCCATGTCTCACTTCTAAACCCATATACCAAAACGCATTTCCCTGCAGAACCCCATCATCATCCCTAGCAGTGCAAGTACAGGCTCAGGAGGAATACATTGTTTGTGAAGTCTTTGACTCTAAGATCAAGTGAGGCAAATTATGGTAGCTGATTTGATTGGGAAGGTTATTGTTTGGAGGAAGGTACTTGGGAGCCAGCTGAAAACATCCATACATGCCTTGGTTAAGGCCTTGCATAGGAGCCATCCCAAGAAACCTAGACACATGTTGCCTGCAGGATGCCCCTAGGGAAGAGGGTGATGTCATGACCCACAGGTGTGGAACACGGGCCTGCAAATTTTATGGGAGCAGCCATGCTCCAACCCTTCACCTGGCAGCCTGCTAGCAATAGGTTACCTGAGACCCTCAAAGCCCAGTCCCCGTGTGAGGCTCCACCCCTCCACCAACTGACAGAGTCCCAGAGCAACTGATTGGCCTGCTCGCGCTACTTAAGCCATGAGCAAGAACAGGAAGCCACCTGAGCAACTGGGCTCTACTCCACTCTGAATGTGTCTCTTCTGCTTCCTCAGCTTGATCTATTGGCATTCTGACCCAACTTGACTCCTGGCATCTGACTTGTGGGTCCTAACCTCCAGTTTGACTCCTACATCTGAATCCTTGGTATCCTAATCCAGCCTGACTCATGGTTCTGATCTCCAGTTTGTCTCATGCTTCTGTCCATACAGTAACTCATGTTTCTGACCATTCCGACCCAGCCAACTCTTGACTCCTGTCTCAGGACTGTGGACTCTGGCTCTGACTACTAGGTCTTGCCGCCCTTGACTCAGCCATGGTACCCAAAGAAGTAATGTAATTGCCTCAGCTCCCCATCTGTAAAATGTGGTTAATATGAATTACCTGACGGGGATATTGTGAGGATAAAGTAATTGTGTGCAAGGCATTCAGATACTATAATGGTGGGAGCCATAGACATATTTAGATCAATAGTTACCATCAAAGCAAATTAGCCGTTTTTCATCAAACAAATATTCGTTAATATTTTTTGGCAATATTTGCCCTGCTCTAACCAGGATATGGTTCTAAATTTGCATAATCATAATCCCTATTACTTCCACCTCAGTGTAACTGCTTTGAAGACCATTGCAACTTTAAAAGTCAAGATAATGACATAAACAGAATCTCCAATCCTTCAGTTAATAGTTTTTTTTTTATTTTTATTGATTTTATTTTTAAAACAGTATGGCTGTATGTACTGGATCTGCATACATTTCTGACAGCGTCTTAATTATAAAAGCCTGCAAGACGCCATCATTTCACAAGTTAGAGAGAATTTTTTAAAATTGCACAGAAGCATGCATTTAGACTTGGCAGTCCCCATCTGAGCAGCTGGTTCAGACTCCGCTTAAATTGCTAGGGTTCCTTTGCAGTGAACCAGGCCAAAGGGATCTGTGAGAATGTTTTTGCTACTAACGCTGATTATCTGAGATAACGCCCACCAAAGTGCCAAAATTAGCAAGAGCAGTGAGTCATTGTTGTTCTTTCCCTAAATGAATCAACAGTAGATGATGTCCAGAAATGACTGGTACTATTCATATTTATTTTTTCCATTGGAAATCATTGCTGCCTGCCCGTACAGACAATGTACGCAACAGGGACCAAATCCTGCAGTCCAGCTGAACTGCGTGCAATGCACATGACACAGGACTGGAAGGGCTTTCCTGGGTCACTGAGTCCAGTTCCTTGTTGTTACTCATGCCCATTTATTTGTGTGTCAGCATTGTCCTTAACTTTCAATAGCTCTTCTCCCTCCCTGGTGTGTTTATTGAATGCAATCATATCCATTCTTGGCCTTCATTTTGCTAGGGTACGCAAGCCAAGCACCTTTAGTCTTCTTGCATACAATAGGTTCTCCACTCTGCTGATAATCCCAGTAGCCCTTCTCTGCACTTTTCCAGTTTGAATTCATCTTTCTTGAACATGAGTGACCAGAATTCTACATAGTATTCTAGATGAAGTCTCACCAGTGCCCTGTACAATGGAATTAATACTTCCCTATCTCTACTGGAAATACCTTGCCTGATACATCCAAAGATCGCATTTGCCTTTTCCACAACCACATCACACTCGTGACTCATAGACCTTTGTGTGTATTAGCTGATCACAGGATGACTTTCTCCTCTTCTATCATTTCCAAATTGTGAGCCCCAGTTTATCACAGAAATTCTTGGGTTTAGGGAAAACCAGGTATAGGCTACCTAAGCCATGGCAAACTTCTGGAGTACTCCCGGTGGAGGAAGACCCCTATCCAAGGGGCACTAGATTAGGCACCTAAGACTTCCCTCTTGCTCTGCATGTCACTCTTTGCTGGCTTAGGAGGCTCACTACTCAGCTTGCTGGCTTCACAGAATCTCTTATCTTAGGTGCCTAACTCTCCCCATACCATGCATGGGGATCCTGGGTGTCTAGCTCAAGACTGAGGATTCCATTGGGCAGCAGGGTTCCTAGGGGTTAGGCATTGCAATGATGAGTGGAGGAACACCAGAGTACCCTTGTGACTCCGAGCCTTGCTGTATGTTCCCAAGACCCCTATATATACACCACACGTCAAATCTACTCCCTTCCTTGGAAACCCTTTATTTTTGGGATGGGCAGCCATTTTGAGGGAGCATCCCGACGGTATCTAGTGGGTTTTATTTTTATGCTGGTGGGAAAGTGAAGAGCCCATTTCCAACAACTAAGTCCCCTGTGCAGGTTGGGGGACAGCAGGATAGTGTTATGAGACACTTTGAAATATGCAAGTATGGGTGCGGTGGGATTTTAAAATATGATTAACAATTTTAATATACAGGTGAAATGTAGCAATAAATTGGTTTTAAAAATCTTATCCAAACAATTTATTAACCAATTTTAAGATGTGCAGAGAACAGCTGCCTTTGACATGGTGTTCGGCTTTTCAAAATATAGCCATATTTTCCTGAACTGAGGTGTATTTTTATTATTTGGATACATTGTGTCTGATGTATATCGTCAAAATAATAGCTTTAAAGATAGGTCTCTTGATAACTTTATCATGTGAGGAGATAGAGGCAATAGAAAACAGACTCTTTTCAAACATTGGCCTTTAACATTGGCTTCAATATGATCTAATTAATCTTTTATGTGTCCGCAGCAGCTGCTTATGCAGGGGTAGTTCAAACACGTGTCTCACTGCATTCAATGTGTAATTCCATTCTTCAGGGTTTAATTTCCTTTAGCCATCAATTACCATTGCCGTGTTTGTATACATAAATGTGTGTTCTTAAAGGATTAGTGTAGGGATTAAATAAAGCTATACCAAGTTGGCATACCTCAAACACACACCACGTGAGCTGTGTTATGGAAATGCACCCGTACATCCATCTTGCATTCTTTGTCCACCAAAGTTTCCAATTAATTTCACTGGGAGTTTTGGACACTTAAAGATGCAGGTTCTGATCTAAATTCTGTAAAGGTCTTTGGGATCTTTCTGAATGAATGGGATTAGATACCTGAAAATGACATTATCAGTCTAATTCCATGCATGACCAAGCAGACCGATTTTTGTTTATGGCGCTCAAACTAGATTCAACGTAATCACAATTTGTTTACTAGAGTAGATTTGTATGGATTGCAGAATTAAGCCCTCAAAAATTGGATAAAGCAATTCTGAAATCTGTTTCTAGTAAATCAATGTGTGTCTCATTGCATGAAAATGACTTTTAAAAAGTTCATGAAGACCAAACTCATTGCAATGCACTATTGGCTGACCTTTGTATGCTGCTTCTATTCTGTGCCCCAAAAGGCATTATATGCATATAATTTCCAATATGGGAACAATTTGAGTTGTAATTAGGCAAATCTCAGAAGGTTCCGCCACTGATTTGTTCATTCTTTCAATATTATTCTATAGGACACACCAAAAATATTACATTAGGTTCAAGCAGGGGACAATTAAGAAAACCTTAAGCCTGTTACAAAGGGTATGTATACATATCATCACTTCGTAATGGTGTTATTATACTTCACATGTTGGGCATATGGGTCATATTCTTGCCCTGGCATTAAGGATTGCAAAGGCTGCCTTCAAACTTAATATGCCACATTAGCAGGCACATTTCCTGTTAGCAGACCAATACCACGATGCTTTTTTGCTAGAAAGATTAGTGGCAAAATACAAAAGGTTTGGTGATATGTGCAAATCATTATTTTCAATGGGCTAGAGATAAGGCTAAGGTGATTTATTGAAGATGAGACCAAGAACAGGGCTTTTATAGATAATTGTTATAAACAGTGGATATTTTTACTTTCTCGGGTTTAGGGTGTTTTTTCCTGTGAAGTTACACTGTTTTCCTTTAAGTACTTGATTGGTCCATTGATAACTTTACACCCATCCCAGAAATACAAACAATACTGTACGTGCCAACTCAACAGTTTATACATGTTGGCTCAAAGTGTATATGTATATTTATATATATAGGATAAGTTATCATGCTACATGTCTAAAATGTCAAGCCTCTTGATTACAAGATGATTTAAATGCTTTGAATCTAGACACCATGCAGCCTGCCAGTGCTTCCAAGAATGCACTCCCCTCACCTTTAAGATCATAATCACAACCTGGTTTTCTGCTAAAATTTGGAAAAGCGTCTTACAGCCACTCTCATCGTCAGCCCTGTCAAAAAACCCAACAACAAAACAAACAGAAAAATCAAATATTGCAACCTTACTCCGGGATGGTAACTAATGACTATATCATCATAATATTTATATAGCACTTTCATCCCAATGTGCATTTCAAAGTGATTAATCTACCTTAACTCATAGCAACACTACATAATAATATGGATCAAGAAATGAAGAGGATTATGATATCCACTTGAAACTGAAGGAGGAATATAGGCAGAGAATGTAAATCAACAAAGCTTTATTTAGGCCTGGTTAAATCCCTACTCTTGCAAAAACTGCCATGAAATCATTAGTGGTGAGGACCCCAGTGTTGTGTCTCACTCACAATGAATGTAACACTGATTTATATATACTCTGGCACACAAGTTATTTCTTCATTTCTTCTTCTTCTTCATTTCTTCTGTACACTAAATCTATCATATTGTGCATGAAATAGAATATATTGAAAAAATAAAACTGACTGTTATACTAGATCAAATTTATACTGAATGTTCAGCATTAATATCGATTTCCTTCATGGAGTAAATACTCTGTGCTATGCTAGGTTTTCTCTTGAAGAAAACATCATTTCGCCTACTCTGTATTGACAGTACTGCAGGATTCATTATTTGTGAGCAAACTGCTAGTAATTATGCTTAATAGCAGGTGAAACCTCATATTGGCAACAAGTTCCAGTTAGCGAGGTATAGAGCTGCCTGCAATTACCAGTACTCCAGCAGCTGATTTAAAGGAAACACACTTTTCTACCAGAAGTGGAATATTTCACAAAGCTAGTATTTGGACAGTTATTTTAAAAATCCATTTGGTTTTTCAGCTGAGTTACTTTTTACTGTGGTAGATGTGATGCTGGAATCCTGTGACCTAAACTAATGTGAAATGGTGAGAATATAAAAACAGAATAAGTTTTCCTTACCAACCAAAAAAACTGTTACATATTAGGCTGATGTTTGGGTCCAGTTTAAAAAAATGTATTTCCTCCATTTTCACTACTGAGAGTTAATATGGACTGTCATGTACAATTACACTCTACAGCAGTCCAACTGAGCTTTATTTTCTGTGTAAAAAGAAGATCTGTGCTGCAGAAAATCCTCACCAAAACTGCTGACCAGTCTTTGAACCAGCTTTGTGGCTTTACACATTTTTCTTTTCCACCCAACTGCAGCTTAAACCTATTAGAGAAAAAACTTCAGTGCTGCCTTGATTTATTTGCAAATACGCTCAAGTCCAAACATTAAACTGCAAGGAACAAGGATAACGTGGAAGTTGTTAAAATTCAGTTCTTATTCGGATCTATGGCAGAAAGTGATTTTCAACTCTAGGCACTGAATCGCTGAAGTAGAGGGATGACACTCACTCCCATAGTTAATCATTAAAGTCTATGAGACACAGCCTCTCTGTCCTGGGCGTATCTGATTTCATCAAGCATTGGGCATTGAGGAAAGGGGAAATTGGGTTACTCAGTAAGGGGGAAAAAATCAATAACAGAAAATGTGGAAATACCAAAAGTGCGAAATGACTTTTTTGTTTTGGTTTTCACCAAAAAGGTTAGAAGCGATTGGATGTCTAACATATTGAATGCCAGTGAAAATGAGAGAGGATCAGAAGCTAAAATAGGGAAAGAACAAGTTAAAAATTACTTAGACAAGTTAGATGTCTTCATGTCACTAGGGCCTAATGAAATACATCTGAGAATACTCAAGGAGCTGACTGAGGAGATATCTGAGCCATTAGCAATTATCTTCAAAAAGTCATGGAAGACTAGAGAGATTCCAGAGGACTGGAAAAGGGGAAAATATAGTGTCCATTGTGACAAAGCTCTGTCCTTGCCTCCGTGGGTCCCGCGTTTCGTGGCAGATTTCGCTGGCCTTAGAGGCTCACTGTGACCCTCCACGTAACCCTTCTCTCTCTAGAGACAAGGGTCACAGTCTACGGAGCCATTTAAATCATAAGCATGCGAGGGAGGTGAGGAGAAGTTATCCTTCCTTGCACAGTCTCTGTTGTCTCCCAGTCTCAGTGATTAATCAGGGGGCAAAGGGGGGGGCAGGCCCACCCTCTACTCCAGGCTCCAGCCCAGGGACCCTAATAGTATCAGCTATGGTAGCTGACCTTTTAGAAACATGACATGTACAATTCCCTGGGCTACTTCCCCCACAGCAGCCCTCACTTCCTCAAGCTCCACTTCACCCTTACCTCGGGGCCTCCTTCCTTGTGCCTATATGGTGTGTACTACTCAGCCTCTCCACCAACACAACTTCCTCCCACAGCTCCTGACATGCACACTCACCTGACTGACTGGGAGGCTTTTAACTAGTTTCAGCCAGTCCCTGATTGGCTTCAGGTATCCCAATCAACCTAGCCTTCTCCCTGCCTTCTGGAAAGTTCTTAATTGGCCCCAGGTATCTTAATTGACCTGGAGCAGCTGCCATTTCACTTATCCTGGTACTAGGGATTTGTTTAGCCTGGAGCTAATATATCTATCTCCCACTACTTTTCTATAGCCATCTGGTCTTGCCCCATCACACCATCTATAAAAAGGGAAATAAGGACAACCCATGGAATTACAGGTCAGTCAGCTTAACTTCAGTACCCAGAAAGATAATGGAGCAAATAATTAAGCCATCAATTTGCAAACACCTACAAGATAAAAAGGTGATAAGTAACAGTATGGCGTTGGCAAGAACAAATTGTGTCAAATCAACCAAATAGCTTTCTTTGACAGGGTAACAAGTCTTGTGGATGGGGGGAAGCAGCAGTGTATCTTGACTTTAGCAAAGCGTTTTATATTGTCTTCCATAACCTTCTCTTAAACAAACTCGGGAAATACAGCCTACATGGAGCTACTATAAGGTGGGTGCATAACTGTTGGGAAAACTGTTCATCTGATGAAGTGAGCTGTAGCTCACAAAAGCTTATGCTCAAATAAATTTGTTAGTCTCTAAGGTGCCACAAGTACTCCTTTTCTTTTTGCGTTCCCAGAGAGTAATCATCAGTGGTTCACAGTCAATCTGAAAGGGCATATCGACTGGGGTCCCACACGGATCAGTTCTGGGTCCATTTCTGTTCCATGTCTTCAATGTTTTAGAAAATGGCATAGAGAGTACACTTACAAAGTTTGGCAATGCTCCTACTAATGAAGCTCGATATGCCATTGGCCTTCTTGGTAACAACGGCACACTGCTGACTCATATCCAGCATCTCGTCCACTATAATCCCCAGGTCCTTTTCTGCAGAACTGCTGCTTAGCCAGTCGGTCCCCAGCCTGTAGAGGTGCATGGGATTCTTCCATCCTAACTGCAGAACTCTGCACTTGTCCTTGTTGAACCTCATCGGATTTATTTTGGCCCAATCCTCCAATTTGTCTAGGTCTCTCTGGACCCTATCCCTACCTTCCATCATATCTACCTCTCCCCTGATCTTAGTGTCATCTGCAAACTTGCTGAGGGTGCAATTAGTCCCATCATCCAGATCATTAATAAAGATGTTGAAGAAAACCAGCCCCAGAACCGGGGCATTCCCTGGGGCACTCCACTTGATATTGGCTGCCATCAAGGCGTTGATCATTATTTGTTGAGCCCGACAATCTAGCCAGCTTTTTATCCACTTTATAGTCCATTCATCCAGTCCATCCTTTTTTAACTTGCTGGCAAGGATACTGTGGGAGACCGTATCAAAAGCTTTGCTAAAGTCAAGATATATCACGTCCACCGCTTTCCCCATATCCACAGTGCCGTCTATGACGAGATAACTGGCTATCAGGTTGGTCAGGTATGACTTGTGTCAAGGTTCGTTCCTCACTCTGAACTCTAGGGTACAGATGTGGGGACCTGCATGAAAGACCCCCTAAACTTATTCTTACCAGCTTAGGTTAAAAGCTGCCACCACCAAAGTGTTACACAAAGAATAACAGGGGAAGTGCCCACTTGGAAACGTCTCTACACCCCCTTTCCTGGGGAAGGCTTGATAAAAATCCTCACCAATTTGCATAGGTGAACACAGACCCAAACCCTAGGATCTTAAGAACAATGAAAAAGCAATCAGGTTCTTAAAAGAGAATTTTAATTAAAGAAAAAGTAAAAGAAAAACCTCCGTAAAATCAGGATGGGAAATACCTTACAGAGTAGTCAGATTCAAAACATAGAGAATCCCTCTAGGCAAAACCTTAAGTTACAAAAAGACACAAAAACAGGAATATACATCCCATTCAGCACAACTTATTTTATCAGCTATTTAAACAAAACAGAATCTAAAGCATATCTAACTAGATTGCTTACTAACTCTTTACAGGAGTTCGGACCTGCATTCCTGCTCTGGTCCCGGCAAAAGCATCACACAGACAGATAGGACCCTTTGTTTCCCCCCCCCCTCCAGCTTTGAAAGTATCTTGTCTCCTCATTGGTCATTTTGGTCAGGTGCCAGCGAGGTTGTCTTAGCTTCTTAACCCTTTACAGGTGACAGGGTTTTTCCTCTGGCCAGGAGGGATTTAAAGGTGTTTACCCTTCCCTTTATATTTATGACAACTTGTCCTTGGTGAATCCATGTTGACTGTTCCTGATCACCTTCCTCTCCTCCAAGTACTTCAAAATGGATTCCTTGAGGACCTGCTCCATGATTTTGCCGGGGATTGAAGTGAGGCTGACTGGTCTGTAGTTTCCCGGGTTCTCTTTTGTCCCTTTTTCAAATATGGGCACTATATTTGTCTTTTTCCAATTGTGTAGGATCTGACCAGATCACCATGAATTTTCAAAGATAATGGCCAATGGCTCTGCAATCACATCAGCCAACTCCCTCAGCACCCTTGGATGTATTAGATCTGGACCCATGGACTTATGCATGTCCAGCTTTTCTAAATAGTCCTTAACCTGTTCTTTCACCACTGAGGGCTGCTCGCCTACTCCCCATGCAGTGTTGCCCAGTGCAGCAGTCTGGGAGCTGCCCTTGTCTGTGAAGACTGAGGCAAAAAAAGCATTAAGTACTTAAGCTTTTTCCACACCATCTGCCACTATGTTGCCTCCCCCATTCAGTAAGGGTCCCACACTTTCCCTGACCACCTTCTTGTTGCTAACATACCTGTAGAAACCCTTCTTGTTACCCTTCACATCCCTTGCTAGCTGCAACTCCAATTGTGCTTTGGCCGTGCTGATTACATCCCTGCGTGCTCTAGCAATATTATTATACTCCTCCTTAGTCATCTGTCCAAATTTCCACTTCTTGTAAACTTCCTTTTTGTGTTTAAGCTCACCAAAGATTTCACTATTAAGCCAAGCTGGTCACCTGTCATATTTGCTATTTTTTCTGCACTTTGGGATGGTTTGTTCCTGCAACCAATAAGGCTTCTTTAAAATACAGCGAGCTCTCCTGAACTCCTTGCCCCCTCATATTAGCCTCCCAGGGAATGCTGCCCATCAGTTCCTAAGGGAGTCTGCTTTTCTGAAGTCCAGGGTCCATATTTTGCTTCCTTTCTTTCTTCCTTCTGTCAGGATCCTGAACTCAACCATCCCATTGGTCACTGCTGCCTAGTTTGCCACCCACTTCTACTTCCCCTACCAATTCTACCCTGTTTGTAAGAAGCAGGTCAAGAGGAGCACGGCCCCTAATCGGTTCTTCCAGCACTTGTACCAGCAAGTTGTCCCCAGCACTCTCCAAAAACTTCCTGGCTTGTCTGTGCACTGCTGTATTGCTCTCCCAGCAGATGTCGGGGTGATTGAAGTCCCCCATTAGAACCAGGGCCTGCGATCTGGAGACTTCAGTTAGTTGTCTGAAGAAAACCTCGTCTACCTCGCCCTTCTGATCCGGTGGTCTATAGCACACGCCCACCATGACATCACCCTTGTTGCTCTCGCCTCTAAACTTAACCCAAAGACTCTCTACAGGGTCTTCTCCAGTTTCAAACTGGAGCTCTCAGCAATCATACCGCTCTCTTACATACAGTGCAACTCCTCCACCTTTCCTCCTATACCTGTCCTTAATGAATAGTTTATACCCATCCATGATAGTGCTCCAGTTACGTGAACTGCCCCACCAAGTTTCTGTTGTTCTAATCACATCATAGTTCCTTGATTGTGCCAGGACTTCCAATTCTTCCTGCTTGTTTCCCAGGCTTCTTGCATTTGTGTACATACACCTAAGAAAACTAGCCAATTGCCCTACTTTCTCAGTATGAATCAGGGGGCTTCTGTTGACCCATATCAAAGTTAGATGGCTCTCACAGGGCAAAATCCTTGTGCACTTGTTTGAGCTTAGAATGGAAATCCTAGTTTTTTTTCAGAAGCCACCCTTTCCACCTTGCCATCTGTATGGAAAATAATGTCTGGCTCCAGAGCCTAGCTTATTTAGCAGATATTTTCTCAAGAATTTATGACCTAAATGTATCTCTTCAAGGCCTCAGTATAACAGTTTTCAGTGTGCAGGAGTGAGCTGAATCTATGATAAAGAAGTTGCAGTTCTGGGAAAGTTGTTGGAAAACAATCAAACGGAGTGTTTCAGTAATCTTCATGACTTCCTGGCAGAACATAAACTTCAGTTGGATCAATGCACTAAAACCAATATAACTGCACACCTAAAAGGACTTTGAACAACTTTCAGGTAATTCTTTACAGCTATGTCAGGCAATAATGACTGGATTTGCAACCCTTCTGATGATACCACTTTCTCCATACAGATATTGAACACTGAGGAAAAAGAGAAATTGATTGAGATCTCCTGTGATTATGAACTGAAAAGGAGTTTCAGAAATCTGTCATTGATCAACTTTTGGCTGAGTTTAAGAAACAAGTACCCCCTTCTGGCAGAAAAAGCTGCTACAGTTTTGTTACCATTTTCAACAACATACTTATGTGAGAAAGCATTTTCCTCAAATGCACATCTGAAAATCAAATACAGAAACAGACTTGATGCCGAACCAGACCTGAGACTTTATCTTTGTCCAGTGGTTCCGCACTTCCAAGAGCTATGCAGAGCAAAGCAAGCGCATCCATCACACTGAGGAAATTTAAACTTAAATCCCTGGAAATATTCATTTTTAGGAGGGGGCTCACGAGATTTCACAATTTAGTGAAAGGGATTCTCAGGTTGTTAAAGTTTGGGAACCACTGGTCTAGATAATCCTTTGTCTTGCCATGAGTGCAGGGGTGTGGACTAGATGATCTCTTGAGGTCCCTTCCAGTCCTGTGATTCTATGATTTTGCCCACTAATGCCCTGTCTGCCTGCATATATTACATCTCAGGTCTCTGACGTCCCATGGAAGAGGTCTGCCCCATTGGCACTCCCTCAGCTTTGGGTTTCTGTGAATCCCAGTTCTGGGATGCCTCCATGGGGTCCCTTTCCCTGGACCCATGCTAAGGCCAGTCCCCTTTGGGTCTCTTTTCATACCTGGAATGGCTGTCCATAAACTCATCTACCAACCGACTTGCACTACACAAATCCTTGAGCTTCCTGTCCACTAACCACATTTTAAGCTCATGAGGTTAGATCTCATAGAATTGTTCCAACCAAACCAGGTAATACAAATCCTCCAGTTTAGTGACTCCTGCACCCTTACCTCATTTGTGGAGGTATTCTCCCATTAGGGTGGTGGCTTCCATATAGGTCACAACCTGGATCTTTTGGACATCCGGGAACTTTTTCATATAATCTTCAGGGGTCAATTCAAACTTAAGCAGTAAAGCTTTTCAGAATTGTTTGTAGTCCCCAGTATCAACTCCATCCATCTGGCTGTATGCCTTTTTAGCTTTGGAATCAAGGAAGGGGGTGAGACAGCCAAGCTGGTCCACAGAGTTGACCTGGTTCAAACAGCAAGCCTTTTCAAAGGCAGTAAAGTAGGCATCTATATCCCCCTCCTCCTTAAACTGGGGCAACAATTTGGTATATAGGTTCCCTATGGAGTTGACATCCTTGGGCCTTTCCCCACTTACCCCTCTGATGGTTCTCTTGTCCCTCTGCTTCTTCATTTCCAGTTCATTCTTTCACTACTCCTCCTTCTCCTGCTTTTGCTGCTTCTCATGGTCAGCTAGCCTTTGTAGTTCCAGCTGCAGCTCCTTTATTCTCTGCTCCAGCTCCCACCACTTCAGTTGGGAGCCCGATCATGAAGACACCCTACTGGATGGGGATCCAGGTCTTGAGGACACCCTGCTGTTGCTCTGGCTGCTGCCTCTTCTGTTCCTGGACTCTCTTGAACCCCCATTTGGGGTGGAATCTGCTTTTTGGAATGGTCATCTCTCTCTCTCTCTCTCCAGCTGGGCAATCAGCTGCTCCTTGTTGAGCTTCCCAATGCCTAGCCTTCTTTCTCTGCACAGGTTTGTGATGTGCTTCTTAGGGAATTGATTATATGCTATGTTCTTACTGCTTCCTTTAACTATCCTAGCTTTACTGCTGCTAGACACTTATTGCAAAATAATTCTAGTGCATTCAGCATCCAATCATTCTCTGGATGCATTCAACAACCATCCTCTGCTACTCCCTATCACAGGTCTCCCAGAGCATCCCCTTCAGTGTGCCAGACCCCATTAAGGTCTCACTCTTCACTAAGGTAAGCCACTTGGCTTCACCGCCTCCTTGTACTGAACCTCTAAGCCTCCAGCACCCCTGCTTCTCACCGTGAGTCCATCTGAAATGTGCACCTGAGGGAGACTTGTACCCCAATATATCCCCACCTTCAGCATCTGCAGTGACTCTCAGCCAGCATTGTAAAAGCAGTAGGGTTTATTAGATGTCTAGAACATAAAGTAGAAAGTCCTTGCTTAGCATAGAGAAAAGAAAGCTACAGCATAGTCCATTCTGATTAGCCCAGAGTCCTAGCCAAGCGGTGTCCCCCCCCCCCTTGGCTCCCGCTCTGTCCCTCGGTGTTCTCTTTGTTCAAGTTCCTGGGTCAGTCCCACCTGGCCCCTCCTCAGTCTTTTGTTCTCCAGCTGGTCAAACATGACTGGCTTCCTGTGGTGGGGTGGGCCATTCATTACTAGGTACCAAATGTCCCCAGTGATTTGGATTTGCCATTGTCTTCATTGACCCTCCATTGACATAGGTCCCAAACCTGAGATAGCTAGGCACCATTCACACCTTTGTTGGAGCCTGCCAGAGAGTAAACAGCCTTTTCCCATCACCTAGTTAACCACGCAGCAAAACTAGAAAACTGAGGCACACACAGTAGTTATACAAAATATTACAGAAAAATCCCAATATGTCACAAAGGCCTACTGTGCCTAGCCCGTGGTGGAGTCCTCTCAGGGTGACTTTGGCTATTCAAGCTTGGTGTGGGTCTGGAAGATCGTTGACATTGATTAGAGAAAGACATCCCAGTTCGACAGTACCAGGTTATGGCCTTCCAGAAGAAGGGAGCCCCAGTCTAATGTGTCTCCTGCAAGCAGGCTGATTACCAGGGGCACCTTGGCTGGGTCAGAGGCATAGATTTGGGGATGCACTGGTTCCAGGAAACCCTGGAGGTTCCTGTTGAACTGTTCAGGCAAGAGGCAAGGTGTGCTGCAGGCTGTGTTTGCAGCATGATATTCTCAGTGCTGAGCTGTCTCATTTGCTCCTGGTTTTCCAGGTCAGCTGCACAACTTGGACCTGCAGTGCTTGATTATCCACCTGGAGGCAGGAGGCCTGCTTGGGCAGGTTGGGGGTTTCTGGTGGCCACAGTTGTGCTGCTGGGTCCATCCTTCTGTCACGAGTTCAGTCCTGAAGGATTGTTGTTGTTTGAACAAGCTGTCGTGGCTGGGTCCTGGGTGGCCAGACCCAGCAGTTGGAGCCAGAGTCCGCAGTCATGAGACAGGAGTCGAGTGTCAGCTAAGTCAGGATACTGGGAGGTCAGAAGCAGGAGACAAACTGGAAGTCAGGAACCACAAGTCAGGTGCCAGGAGTCAAGCTGGGTCAGTGCCAGGAGTAGGTAGCAGAAGTGGGTTGCAGGAAGCATGAGGCACGCAGTCCAGAATGAGGTAGAGCCCAGTTGTTTTGATGGTTTCCTGTTCCTGCTGCTGACTTAAGTTGGGCCTGCAGGCCAATCAGATGTTCTGGGACTCTGCCCATCAGACCTCAGGGCAGAGCCTCATGCTGGGATTGGGCTTCATGCATCTTAGATAAGCTGTTACTAGCAGGCTGCCAGGTGGAGGGCTGGGGCGTGGCTGCTTTTAGAAGTTTTGTGGGTCAGGGTTCAAGACCTATGTGTCATGACACAGAATCATGTGGGAAGTGTCTGGCTCAGTTAGGGAATGTACCCAGGTCTTTTGAGTTCTAAGCCAGTGTTTTAATAACAAGATCATGCTCCTTTCCTTTAGAGTGACTTTCTATAAATACATTAAAGGTGTAAACACCAGGGAGGGTGACGAGCTATATAAGCTAACGGTCAATGTCTACACAAGAACAAATGGGTATAAACTGGCCATGAACAATTCAGGCTGGAAATTAGAAGGTTTCTAACCATCAGCGGAATGAGGTTCTGGAACAGCTTACCAATAGGACTTGTGGGGACAAACAACGTAATTAGTTTTGAGATAGAGATGGACATATTTGAGTGGGAGTGTCTCATGGGGTTTGTGATGGTAGGGGGCAGTAATGAGCAAAGTAATAAAACCTGAAGTATTTGTAAATGATTCATGAATAGGAAATTATTTATCCAACCAAATTTCCTATTTATTTTCTACCAGTTGTTCAGCCTGGTATCTGCAATTTTCTGCAATATTTCCATCAAATGTGTTAACATGATCCAACCAATTTTATTGAGTAATATGTCTGAACCTTTGAAAAGTTCCAGGTTAAATTTAATTTCTCCTACCATGGCATGTGCCCAGTTGGGAATGTAAATCCTGCCTGATAACACTACTAGAACTCATGGTGTTCATGCCAGGAGATTAAAGGATTACAATGCTCTTTGCAAACAATCAAACTGTTAAGATGTTTCTGTATGATTTACAAGGCCACAAATTAGCTTTGAGAAAAGGAGTACTTGTGACACCTTAGAGACTAACAAATTTATTTGAGCATAAGCTTTCGTGAGCTACAGCTCACTTCATCGGATGCATGTAGTAGAAAATACAGTGGGGAGATTTTTATATACACAGAGAACATGAAACAATGGGTGTTACCATACACACTGTAACAAGAGTGATCAGGTATGGTGAGCTATTACCAGCAGGAGAGCGGGGCGGGGGGGAACCTTTTGTAGTGATGATCAAGGTGGGCCATTTCCAGCAGTTGACAAGAAAGTGTGAGGAACAGTACGGAGGGAAATAAACATGGAGAATTAGTTTTACTTTGTGTGATGACACATCCACTCCCAGTCTTTGTTCAAGCCTAAGTTAATTGTATGCAGTTTGCAAATTAATTCCAATTCAGCAGTCTCTCATTGGAGTCTGTTTTTGAAGTTTTTTTGTTGAAGAATTGCTACTTTTAGGTCTGTAATCGAGTGACCAAAGAGATTGAAGGGCTCTCCGACTGGTTTTTGAATGTTATAATTCTTGACGTCTGATTTGGGTCCATTTATTCTTTTACATAGAGACTGTCCAGTTTGGCCAATGTACATGGCAGAGGGGCATTGCTGGCACATGATAGCATATATCACATTGGTAGATGTGCAGATGAACAAGCCTCTGATAGTGTGGCTGATGTGATTAGGCCCTGTGATGATGTCCCCTGAATAGATATGTGGACACAGTTGGCAATGGGCTTTGTTGCAAGGATAGGTTCCTGGGTTAGTGGTTCTGTTGTGTGGTGTGTGGTTGCTGGTGAGTATTTGCTTCAGGTTGAGGGGCTGTCTGTAAGCAAGGACTGGTCTGTCTCCCAAGATCTGTGAGAGTGATGTGTTGTCCTTCAGGATAGGTTGTAGATCCTTGATGATGCGTTGGAGAGGTTTTAGTTGGGGGCTGAAGGTGATGGCTAGTGGCGTTCTGTTATTTTCTTTGTTGGGCCTGCCCTGTAGTAGGTGACTTTTGGTACTCTTCTGGCTCTGTCAATCTGTTTCTTCACTTCAGCAGGTGGGTATTGTAGTTGTAAGAATGCTTGATAGAGATTTTGTAGGTGTTTGTCTCTGTCTGAGGGGTTGGAGCAAATGCGGTTGTATCGTAGAGCTTGGCTGTAGACAATGGATCGTGTGGTATGGTCTGGATGAAAGCTGGAGGCATGTCGGTAAGCATAGGGGCCAGTAGGTTTCCGGTATAGGGTGGTGTTTATGTGACCATCGCTTATTAGCGCCGTAGTGTCCAGGAAGTGGATCTCTTGTGTGGACTGGTCCAGGCTGAGGTTGCTGGTGGGATGGAAATTGTTGAAATCATGGTGGAATTCCTCAAGGGCTTCTTTTCCATGGGTCCAGATGATAAAGATGTCACCAATGTAGTGCAAGTAGAGTAGGGGCATTAGGGGACGAGAGCTGAGGAAGCGTTGTTCTAAGTCAGCCATAAAACTGTTGGCATACTGTGGGGCCATGCGGGTACCCATAGCAGTGCCGCTGATTTGAAGGTATACATTGTCCCCAAATGTGAAATAGTTATGGGTAAGGACAAAGTCACAAAGTTCAGCCACCAGGTTTGCCGTGACATTATCGGGGATACTGTTCCTGATGGCTTGTAGTCCATCTTTGTGCGGAATGTTGTGTGGAACTATTTCCCCATGTTTATTTCCCCCCCTACTGTTCCTCACACGTTCTTGTCAACTGCTGGAAATGGCCCACCTTGATTATCACTACAAAAGGTTCCACCCTGTATGTATTATTTCTTCGTTCCATTACTCTTTTTTCCTATGTACTATAAAATATCCTGAATCTGTTTATGTAGCTAAGTTACTGTAGGAAAGACAATACTGTCAACCCCGAGTGTTCAGAAATCATGAGTCAAGTCCCCCAAAATCATGAGATTAAAAAATGGAGCATTCTGGTTTCTGAGTCTTTATGGTGTACACTGGCCATGGTTTAAAGCTTTTCTCCACACTATGAGGGCTAGAAATTTACTTTAAAAAATGTAAGCTGGGATTCCCATGCAATTACAGATCTGTTTCTTGAGTTTTAAGAAGGTTGAATATCACGAGGCTTATGATAAAATCATGCAACTTGGCCACACTGGAAAAGTGACTTGCATTTCCTGACTTTCTCATTAGTTTACTTAGAGGTCAGACTAGATGATCTACAGGCCCCTTCTCACCTTAAACTCTATGAATCAGGTCATCCTTGCTGGTCATTAGTGTTGTACTTTATGCTGGTTTTCTTTGTAAAAATAGTCGTGAATCTTAAAATTACATGGATTCACACCATTCACAATCCTGTTTATTCATCAATCTTCTGTTTAAAATATTTTAGTTGTCCCAAATGAGCAATACCATTAGATCATCTAGTCTGACCTCTTGTATATCACAGGCTATAACATTTCATCCAGTTATCCCTGGATCAAGCCCAATAATCTCCTTGATTAAAGCATATCTTTTAAAAGTCATCCAGTCTTGAAATAAAGACTTCAAGAGATGGAGAATCCATGACTTCCCTTAGTAGTTTGTTCCAGTGGTTAATCAACTTCACTGTTAAACAAACAAATGGTGCCTTAAATCTTTGAATTTGAATTTGTCTGGCTTCAGCTTTCAGCCATTGGTTCTTGTTGTACCTTTCTCTACTAGATTAAAGAGCCCTTTAGAATCCAGTATTTTCTCCTTATGAGGATACTTATATTCTGTAATCAAGTCACGTCTTAATCAGGTCATACACCAGGAAAAGCCAGGAGTGAAAGTGAACAGCTCAGAACTAACCCATAGGCTGAAGTTTGTTAGCAGAAGTTGTTAATAATACTTACATGCAGATTAGTAGAACTCCGGTTGAGATCACAAACAATTTGTGAGCAGGAGAAAGAACTACATTCGTTTGGTAATTTAGTTGCAATAAATACTTTTTAAAATTGTTTATTTTTAAATTTGGGAATTGACACACTGGACTATGGCTGATTGACATGGACAATTCAAGTTGCTGGCTAAAAACATATATTTAAAAACCTAAATCGGAGATTCATAAATTTGCAAATGAAGGTAACATTGCCTCTATTCTTAAAGGTCATCAGACTCTAATCCCCTAAAAGTACAGTGTGATCTGTCCACTGATTGCCTGTTTATTAGTTTACTCTTATTTCTATTGTATTCTACTCAGGTTCTTTATACTGCATTCATCACGTGGGTATCAGAGCATCTAAATGCCTATTAAGATTCAAAATGGTACTAAATATCCAACCCAGAACTATCACCCCAAGTTTCTTAGCTTTGAAGTCTGTTGTGACATGAACCTTGGTGTTTGGAAACATGTTTTTCACATTTTCAAATGCCTGTCACGTTGTGAAGCATCTCGCTGGATTACATCACAGTGGCATGCAGCACACAGGAAATCTAAAAAATATGCTGCTCTAAACTGCCCTAAAGGAAACGGTGCTATTCAAAATAGAGTATGTTTTAAATCTTGCTTGTTTGTATAACTGGGCTACACTGAACCAGCAACGTTAGAACTTGGAGGTGGTGTATAGTAACTGGGTCTCAGTAATCCACGCGGATGTTTTGAGGATAAATTAATTCAAGTAGAAGTGGGTGGCAGCCTGGGCAGCAGTGACCATGAGGTGGTCGAGGTCAGGATCCTGACAAAAGGAAGAAAGGAGAGCAGCAGAATACGGACCCTGGACTTCAGAAAAGCAGACTTTGACTCCCTCAGGGAACTGATGGGCAGGATCCCCAGGGAGGCTAATATGAGGGGGAAAGGAGTCCAGGAGAGCTGGTTGTATTTTAAAGAAGACTTATTGAGGGCATAGGAACAAACCATCCTAATGTGCAGAAAGAATAGCAAATATGACAGGCGACCAGCTTGGCTTAATAAAGAAATCTTTGGTGAGCTTAAACACAAAAAGGAAGCTTACAAGAAATGAAAACTTGGACAGATGACTAGGGAGGAGAATAAAATATTGCTCGAGCATGCAGGGGTGGAATCAGAAAGGCCAAAGCACAATTGGAGTTGCAGCTAGCAAGGGATGTGAAGGGTAACAAGAAGGGTTTCTACAGGTTTGTTAGCAACAAGAAGAAGGTCAGGGAAAGTGTGGGCCCCTTACTGAATGGGGGAGGCAACCTAGTGACAGATGATGTTGAAAAAGCTTAAGTACTTAATGCTTTTTTTGCCTCAGTCTTCACGGATAAGGGCAGCTGCCAGACTGCTGCACTGGGCAACACAGTATGGGGAGGAGGTGAGCAGCCCTTAGTGGTGAAAGAACAGACTAAAGACTATTTAGAAAAGCTGGACATGCACAAATCCATGGGGCTGGATGCAATGCATCCCAGGATGCTAAGGGAGTTGGCTGATGTAATTGAAGAGCCATTGGCCATTATCTTTGAAAACTCATGGCAATCGGGGTAGGTCCTGGATGATTGAAAAAAGGCAAATATAATGCCCATGTTTAAAAAAGGGAAGAAGGAGAATCAGGGAAACTACAGACCAGTCAGCCTTACCTCAGTCCCCAGAACAATCAGGCCCTCAAGGAATCCATTTGGAAGCATTTGGAGGAGAGGAAGGTGATCAGGAACAATCAACATGGATTCACCAAGTCATGTCTGACCCACCTGATTTCCTTCTATGATGAGATAACTGGCTCTGTGGATATGGGGAAAGCAGTGAATGTGATATACCTTGACTTTAGCAAAGCTTTTGATAGTCTCCCACAGTATTCTTGCCAGCAAATTAAAGAAGTATGGATTGGATGAATGGACTATTAGGTGGATAGAAAGCTAGCTAAATGGTTGGGCTCAGCAGGTAGTGTTCAACATCTTCATTAATGATCTGGATGATGGGATGGATTGCAGCCTCAGCAAGTTTGTGGATGACACTAAACTGTGGGGAGAGGTAGATAAACTGGAGGGTAGGGATAGGGTCCAGAGTGACCTAGATAAACTGGAGGATTGGGCCAAAAGAAATCTGATGAGGTTCAACAAGGACAAGTGCAGAGTACTGCACTTAAGATGAAAGAATCCCATGCACTGCTACAGGCTGGGGACCGACTGGCTAAGCAGCAGTTCTGCAGAAAAGGACCTGGGGATTACAGTGGATGAGAAGCTAGATATGAGTCAACTGTGTACCCTAAGTTGTTGACAAGAAGGCAAACGGCATATTGGGCTGCATTAGTAGGAGCACTGCCAGCAGATTGAGGGAAGTGATTATTCCTCTCTCTTCAGCACCGGTGAGACCACATCTGGAGTATTGCGTCCAGTTTTGGGCCCCCCACTACAGAAAGGATGTGGACAAACTGGAGAAAGTCCAGTGAAGGGCAAAGAAAATCATTAGGGAGCTGGGGTACATGACTTATGAGGAGAGGCTGAGGAAACTGGGGTTATTTAGTCTGCAGAACAGAAGAGTGAGTGGCGATTTGATAGCAGCCTTCAATTACCTGAAGGGGGGTTCCAAAGAGGATGGAGCTCAGCTCTTTTCAATGGTGGCAAATGACAGAACAAAGAGCAGTGGTCTCAAGTTGCAGTGGGGGAGCGTGGTGAAGCACTGGAATGGGTTACCTAGGGAGGCGGTGGAATCTCCATCCTCAGAGGTTTTTAAGGCCTGGCTTGTCAAAGCCGTGGCTGGGATGATTTAGCTGGGGTTAATCCTGCTTTGAATACGGGGTTGGACTAGATGACCTCCTGAGGTCTCTTCCAACCCTAATCTTCTATGATTCTAAATTTGTGAGGCACTCTGATACTATGGTGATGGAGGCCATAAAAGCAGGTCGTTTAAACACAGAGAGATTTTATTTGTGGACTGCTATTCTAATTGCTCTCTAGGGGACTCAGGTTATGAAAAAAATGAGACTTTTATCACTTCAGTTCAATTCATTCAGACTTTATTATCACCACAAATTATACACCGGCTGCCAAAGTGTAAGAGAAAGACAGATCCCTCAGGTCAGTGATGGGCATGGTCTGCCTCTACGCAGAGTGTGTGTGACTGGATCTCTTGTGTCCATTGATCTTTACTATCCATTCCTGGTCTGGTGATGGGTTGCAACATAGTATGATGTCATGACCCCGTTTCATTTTGCTTGATTCATTTTACAAACCTGATGCACTGATTAGCTACATAACAAATGATCTTTTATTGACCAATCTCAAAAGCAGGTTGCATGGTAATAAGAAATAGTCATTAGCTCAAGCCACAAAATTTGATCCCTAATTCTGAACATCCCAGAGCTTGGTTTGGCTCACTGTAAAGACAGACAAGGTTGATGAGGTAAAATCTTTTATTAGACCAATTTCTGTCAGAGAAAGAAACAATCTTTCGAGCTGCACAGAGCTCTTCTTCAGGTCAACACTGTAAAGACGAAGGCTTTTTGCCAAATAGGGCTACAGAACTGGGTTTGAATTTTAAACATATGCAGTAATGTCAGAAATGCCTGATGCTTCGGTGACGTAATTAAGTATCACTCCTTAAAGTTAGAACCCATGGTCAAGGAAGCAAGGGGCGATGTCACTGCATTCAGCAGAACATATAGCTGGCTGATTCCTTACAGTACATCTTTGATTAATCTAATTTATCTATAGGTAAATCTAGCATGTTTATCACCATGCTGTCTGTCATGATATATAGAATCAGTCATTATAAATAAGAGGGATTTATTAATGAAAATTAGTGTGAACTATATACACAATTTCCACAAAGCTTGACTTCCAGCTTTGTCTTCCTTGTTTACCAGGGACCACACCCTCTCTGACATGCTTACAGCCCACAGAAACATCTGGTGGCTGAATAATTTACTGAAAATAAACCTTTCTTGAGTTTAAACTAACTGAGAATGTTGGGAAGACTGCCATGAGTTTTGATAGCAACTTCACAGGTTATTCTACCCTTCTTGTACTATTTTTTGCAATTACAAAAGTCACATCTATATAGTCCACTTTTCTTTATAGTCCTTACAGGTAAAGTTTCCACCAGCAGATCAGATGCTATAGAAACATCCCTGGCTATTTGGAGTCCTCTGTGCTGAAACAACAGACCCGCTCACTCTCAGATTAGTATGTGACAATTTGCTGAAAGGACAGAAGTGGAGGGAGTAGCAGGAAAAACAATCTGCTTTACTGATGTGAGCTCTCACTTCTACCACCATGTTCAGAACATCTCTCAATTTAACTCTTACTTTTAATGTAGGAACTAATTTTTTGGTGGATGTCTAAAAGTGTTAGCTTCATCTCATTTTTGACCCAAAATAGGATTTGAAGACAGGATGCATCCAATCAGGAGGTAGTTTCACTAATTTAGGGGCCTACTGTTGACATACATTTAAAAGGAGGAATTGTAAGTAGAGAGAATATGTGGTCTTGTGATTAAGACATTGGACTGGAACACCAGAGATCTGGGTTTAGGTTCTGCTCTGTTTCACACATCTCTTGCAGGAATTTGGGCAAGTCAGTTAATATCTCTGCCTCAGTACCCCACCCGTAAAGTGGGGATAATAAGATTTCCTTTTTGGTCTTGTCTATTTTAGATTGTAACTTCTGTGGAGTGGGGCCAAGCACAGTCTTCTGCTACATATCTGGGCTAACAGACATTCACTAGTGGAATACATATGTACAGTGCCTTGCACAATGTCATGCTGCTCTCTGTTGCAGCTATGTGTTTGTACAATGCCTAGCACAACAGAACCCTGGTTTCCGTTGTGGCCACTAGGCCAGATCACAATACAGATAGTTAAACTATTAACAACTCACACACAAACTGCCAAGAAATAAAAAGTCTCATATTTTGTATTCTTTCTTTTAAAACTTGCACATTTAACAGGTTGGGTTATTTTCAGTCATTCTTTTGTTTTCTCATTCTTTCGTTTAGATGTGGATTCTTGCCAGGTTTTCTTGTCGTGGCTCATCTGTATTACATACTATGAATGCAAATGAAAAGATAAAGATATCGCTTTGTAAAAAGCTTTCATTTTCTTTTCTTTTTTTTTTTTTTTGGGGGGGGGGGGTTATAGGGTAGAAAAAAAGAATAGAAAATTCTTTCCAGTTGAAGATTGTACTTAAAAAGTGATGATCTTCTTTTGTTGCTTTCAATTGTCCAGGGAATGTGAGATGAATGATGGCACAAATTGCTGATAGGATATGTCAGAATTAATTTCTGCTTTCCACAATCTTTTTGTAAAACTCACTCCAGTTGAACTTTGGGCTGTTTTCTTTTGGAAGTGAATTTATAAACTGTCTGAGATAAAGTTGTAAGTATGGAAAAATTAGGGGATAAATACAGTCATGGTACTAAAACTCTTTGTAATACAACAATGAAATACATCCCACCTATCAATGTGAAGGCCAGACCAATGTTTAAGTCCATCTTTTTTTTGCCAAACAATGTTACCTCATGATCTAGAGCCTTTATATGCAAATTACAAACAAAAATTATGTTAAATAACATGAATTAGGTTGCAAGGTAAAGCAATCAAAAGTTAGGAAATGCTGGAATTAAGGTTGCCCATGCTGGGCACGCATCATTATGCCCATTTTGCACATGGGCAACTAAAACACATTGTGTGCCATGCTCCAAGGTCACAGTAGAAGTCAATAGTAGACTCAGGAATAGAGCTTAGGTTGGGTTCCCAGTCTAGCATCCTGCTCCCTGGAAAACACTGCTACCTCATTACGAAATTTCAAATGGTACAGAATGTGTTAGCCACTTGTTTAGCAACACCTCATGAGTCACACCTAAACTCCAGAAACCCAGTTGGTACATATATGGTCCACAGCACCATTATGTACATGAGTTTGGCTTCCTAATTCATTTCTGGTTGCAGTTCAAAGCGTTGACTTTGACTTATAAAGTTCTAAGTGATTTGGGTTCTGGTTATCTGAGACGCTAGCTCTCTCATTCTGTGGTGGTACAGTATTGGGATCAGCAGAGGTGCTACAGCTAACTAGGAGGGGGCTGTTCGCTTGCAGGACATTTTTAGTGAGGGAGTCTTTGACTTTCCTGGCCTAGCAGATCCTGAGGTTCCTGAATGTCAAACTTCCCCAGCCTTCTGAGGATGAAGTAGGGCTGGGGTATGTGTGTATGTGGATTTATAGGATTAGTTATTGATAGTCTGCATGCTAGATAGACCTACTGGATTAACTGGAAAATGAAAAATTTGTAATTTCTTATTGGTTTAGGCCACAATATGAAAAGGATCCACTTTGAGATTGTGTGCGGATATAAAAGAGCTAGAATGTGCACATACAAAACCGAGTCACCCAGTGGGCTGAAAATTATGCCCTTAGGCCCTGATTCAGCAACGTACTTAAGCACGTTCTCAACTTTAAGCATGAGAGTAGCCCTACGAAAGTCAATGGGACTACTCACATGTTTAAAGTCAAGCACGTGTTTAGGTGTTTTTGCTGAATTGGGGCCTTACAACCCAAAAGTAGGGTAATTTAGAAAAAAAAATTGGAACGTGCCAGTGATTTTCTTATTTAAAGTATAAAGTGCAGCTATTCTAGGATGCAGAAAAGGGGAGAAAAATAGTCAGCACTAATGGGCAGTTATTTAATACGGATGTTTGTTATTGTAATGCAAAGTGGGGTTGTTTCCATGGGTTTTATTTTGTTTCTGCACTCAGAGTTTCCTAAAGTGACTACTTTTAGTCCGGCAAGATAGGTTTTTAATTTTTTTTTTTTTAGTTTGTTTTATTGAGGAAAAAATCCACATCATAATTTTAATTGCATTTCAGTGTAAATAATGGGGACAATTACTAGCACTGGCAACATTTCCAGTTAGTATCTCAGTTTTAATGTCAGCTCTTAGTGATTTTATAGCTATTTCAAAAGTAAATATCCTAATGTCTAAGCCTCTCCCTTCTTCATTTGCAATTCATTGACTTAATGACTTTAAATCTGGATGACAAAGCAAATTGAGTTGAAAGCCTGGTCTCAGCCATTTCTTCCATTCTTTGGAACTTTTGGGGGAATGGACGAATCATTGATTTTTAAACGTCATTTAAACATGCTGGATTCAATTCTAAGGCCAGATGTTTTCATGCCCCTATTTGATTGTATGTATCCTGAAAAATCTGCCACTCTTTTTGTATCCCATGGCTACATAAATATAGATACCAGGATTCTGTGCTTTCCCGCACACACGAATCTCATAGGATCTAAAACCGGAACGTTTGGTTAACAAAACTGTTTTCTACCACTTGAGCTTATGGAGTATTTTCTATAGCTATTAATGCTAGGACTTTACACTTCTATAGGCTGGTCATTTGCAGGCATACACAATACTCAACTTTTTCAAATTTGGGTGCTTGTAGTTTTGAATCTTAGTAAAAGTGGGCTGATTCTTTTAGATGCTGAGTGTCCTCCTCTCCGTGGGAGTTCACTGAGATGGGAGGTGCAGTTACTCAAATCTGCTGCAAATCAAACCATTAGGTACCTAATTTCAGTCACCCACATTTGAAAAATTTGGCCTCTATGCCTTGATACCACAGCGATAGGTGGCTTATGGCTTTCTAAGATTAAAGACTTTCTTTTCACAGATCACCTCTAGAAGCCTGTATCTCATTGTTGGATCGTATAGAATAATGGGACACGTACTCGGAACAGAACTTTGTTCTTCGTTGAGTGCACGGGGCTGCTGAGCTTGAGGGATTTGTTTTTTTGATACTGGATAACATTGCAGAAGATTGGCCTTTATGAATTTCACTGGTATTTATTGTAATAACATTAATCATGATGAACTCACTTGGCACTAAGGGGAACGTCATATGTACTTGTGTAAGAATATTCACTGTAGTTCATCATTAATTAACTGGGCTATTATTTTTAAGTGTTACCAGACATGGTATGTAAAAAATGGTTTACTTTGTAATCGGCTAGTGTTGAAACCATGTAGGCTCTTTTTGCTGGGGTTTGTATCAGAAAAATTCTAACATGGAAACGCAAAGAATGCAAGACCAAACTGCAAGTTAGATGATACATCTGAGCTGCATAGACTTTTAAAATATAGAGAGACAAGGTGGGTCAGGCAATATCTTTTATTGGACCAACTTCTTTTGGTGAGAGAGACAAGCTTTCGAGTTATACAGAGCTCTTCTTCAGGTCTGGGAAAGATACTCAGAATGTCACAGCTAAATACAAGGTGGAACAGATTGTTTAGCATAAGTAGTTACGTGTTTTTGTATCAATAATGAGAACATCAGTATACAAACCCTCAGACTTCGGAAAAGACACCAAACTCTGACTAGAGAGAAGAAGAAATTTCCCCAAAGGGAAAGTTATTCCATAATTGTCCATTTAAAAACTTTCACTTCTGCCTCTAAAGCATCTGGTGTTGGCCATGGTCTGAGATAGGATACTGGACTTAGATAGACCACTAGTCTGTTCCAGTATGGCTACACAGAGACTCCCATGTGAAGTCATGAAGTGGAAATCAACTGGTGTGAGGACACAAAGGCATCCAACAGAAACCTTATGAAGCACCTTTAGCAGGTAGGGCAGAACAGTTGATCTCAACACCAAAGAGCAGATGGAAGCAGCAGCAAGTGACAGAGAAGAACGGAAGGACTAGTGTCCACCCTGTATGCCAACCTTGGTGCGGAAAGGATGTAATAGTAGTAATAAACAGGAGCGTACAACTTTCCTTCTCTGTATTATTTTTTGTGTACTTCCCAGGTCTCCTCTCTCTCATCTCTTCTCTAGAAGACCCAGCCTCACTCTTTTCAATATCTCTTCTTATGGAGTTTTTTTCCCATGCTTCTGATCATTTTTGTTACCCATCTCTGGACTGTCTTCATTTCTGCTATATCCTTTTTGAGATCTGCTGACAAGAACTCAACAGTATTCCAGATGAGAGCATATCATAAATTTCTATAATGGCATTACTGTATTTTCAGTATTATTTTCTATCTCATTTTTATGTATCCTCACATTATGTTTGATTCTTTTAGCTGCTCCTTCTGCACCATTTTGAGCAAGAGTTTTCATTGAGCTATCCACAATGACACCCTTGTGTTTTTTCCTGAGTCGTTACAGTGAATTTGTCTGAGTAATTAAAATTATTCCAGACAACATACAGCCTGATCAACCAACTTTGTGAGGTTCCATTCTCTACTCTTGACTAATCTAAATAATTTTCTTTAATCTTCAAATTTTTACCCCTTCCCATACACCACTGTTGTAGTTCATTAATAAATCTGGTAAACACTAGCTCTAGTATGTAATCTTGGTACATCCCATGGCTACTCTTTTGCCATGATGAAAATTGTCCATTTGTTTCTACTCTTTATTTTCTGTTTCTTTTAGCCATGACAGTACTTTACCTCTTATCCCATGCCTATTTAGGCTATGTCTACACTACCCCCCGGATCGACATCGGGGAATCGACGCACCGGAGTCAATTTAGCAGATCTAATGAAGACCCACCAAATCGACCGCAGGTCGCTCTCCACTCTACCCTGAACGAGAAGAGTAAGGTAAGTCAATGGGAGAGTGTCTCCCATTGACCCAGTGTAGTGTGGACCCCACGGTAAATCGACCTAAGCTACGTCGACTCCAACTACGTTATTCATTTAGCTGGAGTTGTGTAGCTTAGGTCAAGTTACCGTAGTAGTGTAGACATAGCCTTAATTTATTTAATAACCTGTTGTGAGGGACTCTGCCATTATTTGAATGTCCAAATGCCATTATTTAAATGTCAACTGGTTCTTTTCTATTCACTAATTTACAGGCACGGTTAAAGAATTCTAATAGGTTATAGAGGCACACATGTCCTTTACAGAAACCATTCTTATTTGTCTCTCTTATATTAGATCCATTTTGAAGTTTTACAGTTCTATTTTTAATTATATCTTCAACCAATTTCTCTGGTACTGAATAAAGCTCACTGGTCTGCAATTCCCAGGATTCCCCCAGTATCTTTTTTTAAGTAACAAAGCTCAGAAAGGCATGCGATGCTACTACAGCTCTACCGATGGCCTTTGAAATGAGCTTTTGTTTATATAGTCAAGGGTCTGAAAACTGTCTCCATGTTGATTTGAACCTTTGACATATTCTGTGAGTCCATTCTCCTAATGCAGTGTATCTCCATTACCATGCCTTGATGTTGAAAGAGAATCTATTATGTGCATAGTCTGACCACAGTTGGGTAGAATCAGCTCAAAACAAAAGTAGTATCAGAAAAAGGCTAATGGTGGAGGGGCAATTCTGAGCATAAACTAATGCCGACCTTATCTAGAATGACTTGTCATCTTCAGCAGCTGTATAGCCACTCGTGAGTTGCTTGGTTCCATGTGTCTTTCAAATCTGTCAGTTTCATCATAGATCCAAATGCAAAACCCAATATCCTGAAGAATTATGTCTGTTTGTGACATTCTCTGGAAGAACTTTGGTCCTTAAACCAACTGAAAAATTTCAGACATATAAATATGAAATTTTCATCTGGGGCAGTTATAATCCTGCTCAAATATTCTTGAAATATAAAGGCGAACAGAACCCATTTCCCTTACCTTGACGTTCTGAAAATTCAGAAGAATCAAAGAACTTAAATATGATTTATTTTATTTATATTTAGTTAGATTTGTGCATCCACTAAAAAGATTGTCTATCCCTATGTTCTGAGTGCCCAAGGCATAACCAAAAATTCAGCAAAATAAATACCTAACATAACTACACTGCAGCAGTACAATTCAATATCCAACAAATTAAGCAACTCCAAGCTCAAATCACCCTCCCCAAACAATTCTTCACCTGTATAAGTCTCCTCCACCCCCTTTTTAAAATGTAGCTAAACTTTATAGCATGCTCTGATCAGATTTGGGCTATTTTGGACCAGGGGGAGAAGGAATTCCAAAGCCATGGTTCCTTCATAGCCCCTTCCCATTTACACCAGTGGGGCTGCATTTACAGTGCATCTGTTGATCTAAACCGTGGTGGTATGGCACAGGGAGAGAGGTGGTCTCTCAGGTAGGTAAGTTGGTGGAGGCTAAGAAATTTTAACTGAGGGCTGTTACATAATGCAGTGTTTGGCAGCATTCTCATTAGTTAATGCTGCAGACACTGAAAAGGGACTATGAGTGGTGAATGTGTGACATCTGTGCAGACTATGTACATCCTTAGGGCTATGCAATATTGTGCAGCTGATATATTGCCGTGTGCACCCTTCTCATTAGGTACTATTGGGCCCAAATTTGTGATATGGGGCACTTTTATGAAATGCTGTCCAGAATTGTGTCTAATGGAGTAATCATTCAGTGTATACATGGAACCTACCCATCCATGGAACCTACCCATTCAACACAAATATAAACATGCTATAGAAAAATGCTAGTCCAACAATTACGTGTTATCTTCCGGTAAGGAAATGATACAGGAGATCCAGACTCAGTGGGTGGCTATGGGTCAAACATTTTCCATTGTGTGTGTTTTCATGACCTGGTGGTAAAAACACCAGAGCGCTCCCTACACTCGTGCTGACATGGTTACCAGATAGATAGATATGCCGTTCCTTGAAAACCAGCACTATATTTGTTAGTGAAGACATAGCCCATGAGTAGGAAGCAGCAAAATGGTACAGAGTAAGAGAAACACTTGGAGCATGAATGTTATGACTGAGAAAGATGACTGATGGTTGGAACATTTAGGTTAGTCTAGTCTGTCTAAAGTATTTTAAAAAAAATGTCATTTAGTCCACATAAACCTCGTTTAATGAGATTGGCTTCATTGTATTACACCTTAGGCTTCAGAAAGAACTAACAGCTATCAGTGTTATAATTATCCATATTTTATATTAGAGATGGGCACTAATGCACTGGGGTCCAACCATTGCTCATCAAGTTTGATAAAATTTAAAGGGGCATCCAAACTTCACAGCTCAGGTTTATATCTCTATCATGGGCTGACACTGGCCAGTGTATTTTCTCATCTCTTATTTTGTTGTCATTTTTCTGGAGGGTATGTCGTCATAGTTGCGTTCAACTTGAAGCTCTTCAAAGGAAACTAGTGACTGACTAGTCATAGGGGTTGAATGATCACTTATTACAGAGATTGTAAGATTTTGGGGGCAGCAATCTTCTTTTCTCTATGTGCATGTACAGTGCCTAGCAGAATCCTGGATAACTGATGAGCATTAGGCACTATTATGCTGCAAATGTTAAATAAAAGATATAATTATCCGATTCACTACAATTGTTTGTGTGTCATAACAGTGGGGATAGAGAGTGATTAGTACCTAACTGCTGTCTGTTTCATATGTATATGTATCGAAAGATACCCGCTTGGTTAAATTAAAACCTTACATACAGTTGTATGTGTAAGAGAGAGATATGGGATGAAAGAAGCTGAGTTTTCATAGATTTGTATATTTTAAGGCCAGAAGGGACCATTATGATCATCTTGTCTGACCTGCTGCATAACTGAGGCCAAAGAATTTCACCAATGGATTTTTGTATCAAGCGCATGACTTCTTGTTGGAGCTAGAGCATGTCTTTCAGAACAACAGCAACGTTGATTTAAAAACTTGAAGGGATGGAGAATCCACCACATCCCCTGGTAAATTGCTCCAATGGTTAATGAATCTTGCTGTTAGGAAAATAGGGACATAACTGGAAGGGACCTCACAGGTCAGTGAGTCCAGTCCTCTGCTATCACAAGCAACACTGTCATATAATCTTGTTCATAAACTTATCAAGCTCCATCTTAAGACAAGTTAGATGGCTTCCTGCCACTGCTCCTATTGGGAGGCTTTTCCAGAACCTCACTCCTCTGTAGGTTAGAAACCTTTAATTTTCAGCCTAAATTTATTCATGCCATTTGTCTTGTGCCAACATTGTCCTTTACTTAAATAGCTCTTCTCCCTCCTTAGTGTTTACTCTGTCTGATATATTTATAGAGAGCAATCTTCTCCCCTCCAGCCTTGTTTTGCTAGGCTAAACAAGCCAACCTCTTTTAGTCTCCTCTTGTAAGATAAAAAGAAAAGGAGTACTTGTGGCACCTTAGAGACTAACCAATTTATTTGAGCATGAGCTTTCGTGAGCTGTAGCTGTAGCTCACGAAAGCTCATGCTCAAATAAATTGGTTAGTCTCTAAGGTGCCACAAGTACTCCTTTTCTTTTTGCGAATACAGACTAACACGGCTGTTACTCTGAATCTTGTAAGATAGGCTCTCCATTCCCCTGATCATCCTAAAGCCCTTCTCTGCACCTGTTCCAGTTTGAATTCACCTTTCTTAACTGTTACAAACTTGCACCTTTATTTCTAGTCTGAATTTATCTAGATTCAACTTCCAGCTGTTGGATCTCGTTATGCCTTTGCCTTCTAGATTAAACAGCCCTCTACTATCAGAAATCTTCTCCTTGTGTAGGCACTTATAGACTGTGCTCAAGTCACCTCTTCAACTTGTTTTGCTTAAAATATAGGGTTAAGCTTCTTAAGTCTTTCATTATAAGGCAGATTTTCCAGGCCTTCAATTATTCCTGCAGCTCTTTGCTTAACCATTTTCCAGTTTTTCACCACACGTGGACACGTTATTCCAGGAATGGTCTCACCAGTGTTGTATTTTTGAGGGAGCTCCATCTCCCTACTCAATATTTCCTTGCTTATACATCTAAGGATCATGTTAGCCTTCTTAGCCACAGTATTGCCCTAGGAGTCTGCTTACAATTTTCGGTGAGAACTACGTAGCCCATCCTCTAGGTACTTTAATCATATTTAAAATACACAATCCATACAAAATAAAGAACCCAGTGTATAATGACCCCAGCTCCCATGACAAAATCAACACCCTCCAACTACAAAAAGAATACCCCTACCTTCTTTAGAAACGCAGCCATCCCATGCCTCTCCACTCTCCCCAAACCACCAGAAAATACCTATAAATAAGTTTTTGTTGCTTTGATTTAAACTGCTAATGTTTGTAGGAATCCTAGTGCAACATGCATGTGAGATTGGTTGGTGATATAGATGAACATTTTTTACAGGTCTTTTCATAATTAGTTGAAAAGTCTTTTTTAAAGTTTGAACAATTCTATTTAAGAACAGTTATGAAAGTCCCCTGGGGTAATTCCCTAAAAATGTGAGAGGCAGCATTATAGGAACACGTCATTGGTTTTGGCTATCGTACCATACGAAATCTAACATGTCTCCTAACAGAATGTTGCGACGAAAGGGGTAAAATCAAAATGTAAAAATAAAAGGAAAATGCAAATGTGTTTGTCATTAAATCTCTTTCATAGCTCTAATCCATCCTTGACTCTCTCCTTTGTTATATTTTCTTTTTGTGGAGATGGGCCAGAAAAAACACAGCCTCGCAAGCTGTGAAGGAGGATAACAAATAGGGTTTGTGTGCTCTTGGGCATGATGGATGAGACGTGGCCGGATGGGACTTCACTTTGGAGGTGATTCTATCTACAGTAGTTTGACTCTAGCACTTGCGACATGAAGGACCCTATTGTCCACAATGACATTTCGTTCACAGAAGCTGGCAGTGAGCCTCGCCATGCAGGGCTGTAGGTTGGGTGATGTGTATGGATCCCAAGAAATGGAAAGCTCTGTGTTGTCAGCGTAACCTACTTTTACAAACACCGCTTGACAACCTGTTTCCTTTTAAAATAACTCTTGGTACATGAGGCAGAGGGAAGGATGGTTAAGGCCGGGAATTTGGCCTTGGAAGATTTGGGTTCAGTTCTCAAGTCTGCCACAGACTTCCTGTGTGATCCTGGGTCAGTTGCTTTGGTGACCTCAGTGATTTTTCCAGTGTGAAAGTCCTTTTCAAAAGTGACTTAGGCTCTTTGGAGTCCCCATGAGTGGCCCAGTGAGACTTAGATACAAAGTGCCTAAATCACTTTGGAAAACAGAACTTAAGCTCCTTAATCACTTACATGCTTTTTGCAAATTTTACTCTTCATCTCTTTGGACCTCAGTTTCCTCTTCCATAAAATGGAGATAACACTTCCTTGCGAGGGTGTTGTAAAGATAAACATATTCATCATTGTGAGGTGCACATTTACTACAGTCATAGGACTCATAAATAGATGGATGACCATATTTAAACTTTCTGTTATGGTGTTACAGGATAGCTGGTCCTTGTGGATAGACTAGGCCCAGTTCCCTGGGACCAGAGCAGGTGAGTCCAATCCAGACAATTAAAGGGGACTGGGCTACACGTAGGTCTATGAAGGGCTGCTAGAGGACAGTGAGAAAGGAGGGATTGATTGAGACCGGCTGTGCTGGGGGAGGGAAAGCCGCAATGGAATGGAACTAGCTGTGCGTGGTTGGTCCCTTGGAATAAAGAGGGATAGATGCTCAGGAAGACAGCCCCGAGGCTGCTGCCCCAGAGAGAGAGCAGAACTGGGAATCTACCAGAGGTGCCTGAGAGGAGTAGAGATGAAACGTGAAAGTAAGGACTGATTTAAGACTGTTTGTTTGTTTTTTCTGTTTGTTTGCTTGCTTTTTACTCAGAAAATAAACCTTCTTGAAAGAGACCGGGCGTGGCAGCGCATACTTCGGAGCTGGGGAGAAGCCCAGTCCGGTGACGCACGGTTATAAGTAACATGTTATTAATAAACAGCTGTGTAGTCCTGTGAACATATATGGTGCTTTAGGGTAGAAAACATTTTTTTAATATTCTGTAAAGAGCTTACAGTTGAATAAAGACAAGTCAAAAGACAGGACAGCAGTTCAGCTAAAAGATGTTGTGGATAGATCAGAGGAAAAGGAGCCCAGTGAAGGAAAAAAATCTTGGGAGTGGGATTTAAGGAGGGATTTGAAAGGAGCAGGGGATGTAGCTGCTCTCACGGTTCGTGATCAGTGTAATGGGACAGGTTTTGGAAGCTGGAAGTTAAGTTACAGCTAGCTGAGTTTCTGAACTGGGACAAGAAAGAGTAATGAGTAAATAATAAATTAATAACGTGTACCTAGGTCTTACAGAGCACTTTTCATTAGCTGATCTCAAAGCACTTTACAAAGTGGTCAATATCATTATCCCTATTTCCAGATAGGGAAACTGCCTCCCAGCCGCCAGAGCCTTTCACTGAGTTGCATAGTTACAGGTGTAGTGCCTGCAGTCTACATGCTGCCAGAAGTGTATATGGACCAATCATTCATTAACTTTCTTCCAGACCAAAGGAGAACTTAATTCAGGAACCAAGCTGTTCCTTATGTTCCAACAACACTATGACCTCTATGAGAGCAGATAAGAATGAAAGGAACCTAGTAAAGGGATAAAGCACTACTACACCAGTGATGTATCATTGCTTTTCAGGTTGCTTACTTGGCCCCGGCGCATAAGATCATGTGTTTGCAGGCATTGTCCTGCTCTTTGTCATCACTACTAGCGCTGCCCACTTACAGCCCTTTTCTCTTTTCACTGTTCCCTTACGGACCTTTACTCTCACTGGAGGTTTTAGGACGTTCATCTTAGCCCAGACCTTCAGTCCTCACGTGTACACTATTCCTACTGAAGTCAGTGGGGACATTGCCTGCCTGCAGATTGAAGGAATTTGTCAGTCTCTCCCTGTTTTGATTCTGTTGTAATCAACACCACTTGGGTAGACCCCTGAACTGACTTGCTTTCACTGTAAACCCTTAAGCTCCTGATGCCCTTGACATGCTTTTGCTTCAAGGAAAGATCCTTGTACAGGATTCAGTTCAGAAACATTTAACCTAAGAGTTTCCTTTTCTTTCTGTCATCTCCCCATATGCGTTAAAACATACAGTATTGCTTTCATTAAACAAGGGGAATAGCCTTTCTCCCCAGTTCCCTGTCAGTGCCAGCCCTGTCCCAGAGGTAAGAATTAAGATAAAAACACAGATTGAATGCTCTGCTAAACCAGGCTCAGTGTGGATGTCCCATCAGAGCTCACAGGCCCAGCTGTTTATTCTTACACAATAGATCAGTATTAGATTTATTTTATCAGAGGCTTTATTTAAACTGTTAATAACAAAGCAACAATGAACAGAAAAAAAATCCATGTCTTCCAAGTTTAGGATAAGATGGTAGTGTAGAAATCCTTTGTTAACTAAGAGAAATGTTCACAAGCAATATTTCACCTTCAAATGGAACTCTATTTTTTACTTTCAACACTTTCCCAATTACTAATCAGTGAAAGTTGCAGCGTTCTAGATCAAGATTATTTAGCTTGCAATGCACCAAACATTATGCCAATATTATAGCCTCCCCTGGCTGGGAGTGGAGTTCTAACAATGCTAGTACCAGGGAGGGGGTTGTCACACAGCCTGGTGTGATGGGGAAGAGAGATGGTAACTAATCATAGTGTTCAACTAACCATGGCAACACATAGCGTTCAGATGGCTTCAGGTACATCTACACAACCACAACCACAAATCCCTGTGGCCATGAGTCTCAGAGCCTGGGTTAACTCTGGAGACCCATGTGGAGCACAGGCTCCAGCCTGAGCTGGAACATCTACATGGCTATTTTTGGCCCTGTAGTGCGAGCTTGAGTCAATTGACCAGACTTAGACTCACTGCCATGGTTTTTTACTGTGTAGATGTACCCTTACATATCAAATGTGTTTAAATGCAAATGAGTGATCACAGTAATTGCAGACAAAACAATTATTATTAACCAGCGGGTGTGAAGACTCTTTAGGTAGGGTTGGAGAAAACTCATTTTGGATCATCGTCGGTTCTGAATTATGACTTTTTTCATTTTTATGTTCTACTTAAGGCTAATAAATGTCCGATCTCAGAAACAGCGAGGAATATTATTTAACATTGTATGTTATAGTAGCACCTAGAAGCCAACCAGGAGAGGGACCCATATGCTACTGGTACAGACTTATAATAGATGACAGTCCTATCTATCTCAAGTGCTTTATGGCCCCCAATACTACAATATTTGAGTGCCACACAACCTTTAATGTATCTATTCTCACAATACTCCTTTGAGGTAGGGAAGTACCACTGTTCTCATTTTACTAATGGGGAACTGAGGCACAAACAAAGTGACTTGCCCAAGGTCGTATGGCAGAACAGGGAATAGAACTTGGGTCTTCCAAGTGCTAGACTACTATCCTAACCACTAGAGAGTCCTTCCATAAATTGTCTAATTCCCAAAATGTGCTGTAGTACCAGGCATTATTTTCTCTTCACAGATAGCCAAGAGAACAGGGAGAAAACATCTCAGTCATCTTCTGTGCTGGCCTTTATGAGAGGGAAAGAAAAAAAAAAAAAAAAGGCTAGAAGCTGTGCACAGCCTTGAGTTTCATGACAAGGAACGTGAACTTGATGTGAGACTGGAGAAGGGAGCATTTGAAGAAATAATAGTTGCTAATAGTGTAAAATGGTGAACGGAATGAACCCTGTGGGCTAAATTTTCAAAAGTGCATGGGAAAATCATTTGCCCAGATAACGTGTGTCATGTAATGGCATATGGAAAACTTCATTGCTTCATTTTCAGAGGTAGTAGCAGTTGGGTAATGGGAAGCAAAGCCATTGGCAAAAGCCTCTTGTATCAATGTACATCTGTGCACAAAAGAAACGTGGTTTCTTTTCAAAGCAGTGTGAGGATATCTTGTTAGTTGCTCATCTCTAAGCTGTTACTCGCCCTGCACCCAGTTCACCTCTGGCTAAATTCCAGTGACTTTGTTGGACTGACACAGGGATACATTTGGACTTCAGTCCTTACATAGGTAAACAATTCCTCTCTCTAGTGGTGTTTACTTTGCACTTTTACAATAAAACTTTGATTATCTGAATCTTATTTATCACCATCCTCTTTTGATCCAAAATAAGGCCCCGATTCAGCCAGGTGCTTGAGCACATGCCTCACTTTAAGCATATGAATAGTCCCATTCTCTTCACTTGGACTACTGCCACCTTTAACGTCATACCTGTGCTTACGAATTTTGCTCATTTGCAGCCTAAGAGCTTATTCCCTAAAACAAAACTCTGAAAAGTTCCCTACTTATCCAAAACCTGTTACTCGAAAAACTATTTGCATATCGCCCAGGGCCCCGTTCAGTTTGGCTAATCAAGGCTTCAGTAGAGCTAGTCTGCAAAGATAAATACCAAAATGGGTCGAGGTCTGCTGTGGAATACATACTTCTTGCTCCTATTGACTCTAATAGGAGCCCCTAATGTACCTCTAAGGGCAGAATTTGGCTCTAATGAAATCTGGATATTAACAATCTACTGTGAAACCAACAAAATATTGGTTTCAGTTTTTTATACTCTCAAATGATACTTTACTAACAGTTACCTCTGGCCGAATGATTCTTGGAATTTTTGCTATCTTATCCAACAAAATGACATTTTGAATTGCATGTCAGTTGCAAGTTTAAGAAATGCAATGTGTTCTGTCACAACATAGTATTGTCAAAGATTTATATGAAAAAAAAAAACCCATTGGATTCTCCCTTGTGTCCACATTTCAGTTTAGTTTTGTTTAGAATCCATGTTTCACGTGTGCTCTGTGGTAACCACTGCTGATTTGCTTTTAAGTAATCTCGAGGATAGGAGCATCTTTAACTTTTGAGATTTTTTTTCTTGTTTGAGGTGGACAAAAGTAAATAAGAACACTTTTTTTTAAGGCAATGCTTTTCCCTTTTCATGGAATGGCTTTTTCCATTGAAAGTAGAAACCTGAAAATGCGGGATATCTATAACTTTTGGACTGGTAGAAAATTGACAGATTTAATAATGTGTGCGTGCATTCTTTTGATGTATGATAGTGTAATAAAATATGGAACTGTACAGCTAAAGAATAACTGACAGTGAGCAAAATCCTGCAGCCTGGACTCATGTGAAACTTTGATGGAAGTAAAATTTAATATCTGAAAACATAGTTGCTATAGCACTTATTGAAGTCAATGGGAATTGCAGCTGTGTTAGGATTGCTGCGCTGGTAACTAGGGATCCCGTCCTGCAAAGATATCTGCATGTGCTTCCCATGGCGTAAGAGTTTGCAGCAGCAGGGCCCAGTTTTTCACAGAAATGAATCTGTAAATGATTGCTTTTCAAAATAAAAAGCAAAAAAGGATCTAAGTGTTGTCAATTTTACTATTATTGCTAAGTTATGGCTCCTGTGTATTTGCCTCGTCAAAGTCCCTTGTAGAGGGCCAGTATGGTATGTTTGTTGGCACTGTGCCTAAACTTTCTTCCTATGTTTGATCAGAAAAAAAAATGCTTTACATGTATATACATTTGCTGTTGTGGACTAATATCCTCCAGATACTTCTGGTTTAACCCCCTGGAGGCATTTTAGTTGCTAAAATGAGCATCTAAAAAAGTCATGAATTTTTTACTTAAAATCAGCAATTACTTAGTTTGTCTTTTCAGAAGTGATTTAGGGACTTGACAGCCTAAGTCCCGGTGATTGTCAATGAGATGTAAGTCCTTGGGGGGGCTATATTTTAAAAGGTACTGAGGCTCTTAACGATGGAGATAGGTGCCTGGTGGGAGGAGTTCAGTGCCTAGAAGCTTTTCAAAATCCCACTAGGCATCTATCTTGAACTTGATGTGCCTAAATACCTTTAGAATCTTGCCCCAGCTGCCTATTTCTTTCGCAAATGGGGTTTAGCTTTCTAAATCACTTAGGTGCGTTTGAAAATTTTCCCCAATATTTTCTTTTGCCCAGGCAAAACAGAATCATTCACAGAGCTCGCATGGCTCCTGAGAGGATTGAAAAGGAGAGAATTTTTCAAGTAGAATGTACTTTTCTCTTTGCTCTTAGTTGCATTTCTCAGTCAAAATAGACTCTTCAGTTTAGTTTATTACCAGTCAATTTCTAGTCAATTTCACATTCAGGATCTTAATATGCTGCACTCTTTGGATGGCAAACACTGCAGGGAGAATATTTACTGGGGGGGGGGGGGGAAGGGGGGAGTGTTTGAATTTTTTTTAAATATGTAAAATATTTTTATTGTTGGTAAGTTCTGTAAAAGTGTCGTGTCCCCCCCCGCAAAACCTAAATTTGGGCTAAAACTGAACCTAACCATGTCTAGCTGGACCTGATGCTTAGAGCATGAACTCATCTTCTCTGGGAGAAAGTAGAAATATATTTTTTATTTTTATATATATGGTGTGTATATATATATATTTTGAAATGGAAAAATTTCACTGACTTTGGAAAGAGATGAAGACAATAGTTTTATAGATTTATTTTTTCTTCAATACTAGTGCAACCTTCCTCCCCTTCCAAATTCTTCCTGTCATCATGGCAATTGAGTGCTGCTGATTTAGTGATTCAGATTGAGGGAGACAAGTGATCCAGCATGTTGAATTTGAACTCTGACCCTCCCTTTGCATTGTTGCACAACTTTTTAGTTTTACTAATCAGAAAGCATTTTCCCTCCTTGGTTTTCTCCGATGGGTAAAAAAATAAAAATGTATAGGGGATGGGGTGGTTTGGAAACGATCAAGAAAAGACACCTGTACATTCCTCTGATTTGGCTCTATGTTAAATGTTTTACATGGCCCTGAAGTCTGATACTGTTTTACATTGTTCTGGAATATACAGATAGGGCTAAATTACTTAGGATCCCTACTATGCCTAAACACTGGAACTTATCCAGGCATATGCCTTTTCATAAGCTGTCTTCATTAATATCAAGCTCTTGACAGAGCATTCCTGATAAATTGATAAGGACAGGACATCAAGTGTATTTTAGCTCTACAACAGCTAAATTCACAGTGATTTCCAATGGGCTTGTGTTTGCCATGATACTTGTACTAGTGCACTGGGGTGTTTAAAACTCGCTGGTATTTCATTAGATCATACGGTGGGAAAAGATACAAAAATAACAGACCTGTTAATCTGCTAATTGCTGGCTCGTTAAATGATATTCCATTTCTGTTTTTTTTCCGTGCTCTGATTAATGACTGTTTAAAACAACCTAAAAAAATTCCTTTGTGGAGTATTTAAAAATATTTTACTTTGCACACAAAAGACCTTCTACTAACTTTTCTGATGCAAACTCCGTATTTGGCCTGTAATACAAGTGGACAGGAGTGCCACCATGCTGTTCTCACACGTGAGACTTGCCCTGGTGAATAGCTTCACTCTGAGGGCGCCCAGCTTTTAGAGGAGTGCCACCATCATTGTCTCTGCAGTTCTGGCCTTTGGGGTCTGGAACTCGTTTCGCCTGGACATTCCTTCTTCTCATCTATTTAACAACAAACCTTGTTTTGCATTAAAGTGATTAGTCTCATAGCCAGTGTCAGCCCTGTATTTAGAATATTCCCCTTTTATTTATTTCTGCTGTCCTTTTCTTCTGAGGACTGGTCTAAAGCAAGAGTTCTCAACCTTTGTCCTTCGGGGGTCCACCTCCAACATGCTATAAAAATTCCATGTCCCATCCATGCCACAACTGCTTTTCAGTAGATTGAAAGACAGGGCTGGTGTTAACAGGTAGCAAGCAGAGCAATTGCCCACGGCCCTCATGCCACAGGGGATCCTGTGAAGCTCAGTTGCTCAGACTTTGGCTTCAGCCCGAGGAGGAGGGGGGTGGGCTTGGGTTTGGGCTTCAGCCGTGAGCAGCAGGGCTCGGGATTCAGCTTTCTGCTCTGGGCCCCAGTGAGTATAATGCTGGCCTTGCTCTCTGGTTTATTTTGGCGGGCCCCCTGAAACCTGCTCACGTCCCCCCAGAGGGCCCTGGAACACTGATCCTAAAGCACATTGATGTCAGAGTGAAGTCTCCCATTGGCTTTGATGGCATTTGAATCAGGCCCCTGATGTAGGCTAGTGTTGTCTTTGGGCCTAATCCTGTTCTTAATGAAGTCAAAGGTAAGATTCCCATAGTAATTATGAGTCTGATCCTATAAGGTGCAGAGCATCTTCTGAGAAGTGCTGAGCACTCTCAATTCTCATTGGCTTCAGTGACAATTAATAGCATTCAGCACCTATCAGACGTCTTTGGGCATCTAACAAGATTGGGAACCTTATGGTGGCAGTTTTGTTACATTTCTATTTTAATTGCAGGTGTTTTTATAACCTCTTTATTGTAAAGAGCTCTGAGTGCTTTGACATGGGACTCCTCATAAACAACGAGCTTTGTTATGAGATGTGCCTCCTTGTAATTTTGAGTCCCCTGACTGTTGATTTCCTACACAAGTTTCACACAGTGGCATTTTCTACACTGATATTTGCAAAGTGGTGGGGTATCTGTGTTTTCATGAAGAAAAAATCTTCAAGTCAAAATTCTTTATTTCAAAATTCAAAAATCTGAAGGTTTATCCCTTGAAAACAGGAATACTTTGAGATCATTTCACCCAGAACGGCCCTGTTTTCAAGCAAAAGCCATAAAATGTTGCAGTTTGATTCTCACAATTTACTTTGTGCTATCGAAATGGAAGAACCTCCCAAAGATCTCGCTTCCACCAGACATCAGGCTGAGGCCCATTGTTATACTTTCCATTGTGTCAGATGCTTCTGAACAGCCTTGTTGTGGGATGGTCATTGCAAGGCGCTCCTGGTGAACTAATTTGATTTAACTATCCACTAGGAAACAGTTTACATACATAAGGGAGGGAGGAAAACTTGGAAGTTGGTCCTTGTCCTGCAGGGTCACTCTTACTTTTGAAATGGATGTAACTGGTTGTCCTGGCAAAGCATAACATTAACAATTCAAACTAATAATAAAGGAGGGTTCCAAAAGCAATCAATGGCATGCCACACTTTGCAGCTCCCTCCCAGCTATTCTGACTGAGCTTGCCTCCAATCTAACAAGCTGTTTTGCCCCCAGGCTTTCATTAATATAGGAGAATTGGTTCCCAGATGAAATTCTGTCCTTTTGCTGTAAAAGGATCCATTTCCTGGACAGAAATGGTGAATTTTCACCCAGCGTTAAATATGCAATGATGTGCAAAGTAAAAAACTGAGACCAGAGCCTTCAGTGGTGTAAATCAGTGTGTCTCTGACATCAAGTCATTAGCTCTTTCAGTCCTTATTTCCCTGAAATTCATAAATGGACTAGAGTCAGCACCATAGTCACTGGGGAACCCGAGAGAGCGATTTATTTATGAGGAAAGGTTAAAAAAGCTGAATGCTGTGAGTCTGATCTCCTTATGCTGGTGTAAATCAGGAGGAAGGCCTTTAAAGTCAGAACTGAGATCCGATTCACTGTCAAATCTGTGTCCCTGGCTCCAAGCCCTGCTTATGGGCCAGTCTTCTGAATAGCCTCGTGTCTTCCATGAATATTTTTAAAGAAGCCTTTATGGTTAGCTGAAGCATTCTCTGCAGTTTAACATTCATTAAATCCCTTTACTCCTCTAATTATTCATTTTAACTAGCTTCTGCCTATTTTTTATATAGTTCCCAGTTCTAGTTATATTTTAAAGGCCCTGTGTTAGGTTCTTTGTGTACAGTATGTGACTCTTTACATCCTTGCTTAACCACACTGATCTCTGTTGCCCTTTTTAGATGTTTAGATTTAACCAGGATGAATTTCAATTGTGGTCTCTCCAGCTGGTTTTTAAGTAGTTCCCACTTTTCTGCAGTAGTTTTCCTATACATTATAAGATTCCAAATGAAATTCCTTTAGGGCATTTTACATTCCCTGTAAGTCAGCTTTCCTCAAGGCAAAGACCTTTGTGCTTCACTTCCATGGGTTCTAACCCATATGAATCTTTCAAATTTAATGTTATAATTAAAACAGTGTGAACTCAGCACTTCCATTTCTCAGGGGTTCCTACAAACATTTGCTTTGGTTTTGGTCCACATGGGCTCACATCCTCTTGATATTGTTTGCTTTGAATTTCAGACGTGAATGAACCCAACATCATTGAAGCGAAACTGAGCCCAAACCACTTGGTTTCACCTAGTTTTGAAACAAAACAACAAACTTCACTTGATTTTTGAAATACGACCCGCATTCGCTTCACTGAAGACAACTAAACATTTAAGTGGTCTGCAATTTGAGTTTGTAACAAAATGAGGTGACTTTAAAGTAGTTTAAGGGGGCACATCTCACCCAGCTTCAGCCAGGAATTCAAGTTCAGGGGAGTTCCCTCTCCCTTTGGCACTCCTGCTTCTGTTTCAATCTACTTTGACCACTGGCCCAAGTTCTAATCACTAGTTTCTGGATGGCTTCATGTTCCCAAATGAAAGTTCTATCACATTGCTCTTTTTCTAGGGTTAGATCCAGAGTAGCCTAGCATTAGTGCGGGATTGCACCTTCCTTAATTAACATGAAGCGTGAGCTCCCTCTGCTTTTGTGCACAGTTTTCATCTCCATTAGTATTTAAAGAATAAACCACCTACGGGCCTGACCTCCTGCTCAGTGACTGGAATTCTGGCCTCCCTTTTCACTGTCCATTCTGTTGGTGAGGGACTGGCAGAAACAAGGAACACACAGAGGCATATGATCTACGACAGGTATAAGACTGCTCTTGAAGATAATCCAGAAAGGCCTCATGCAGCACATCCTGGTCCTCTCCAGGAATTACAGGAACTATGGTTCTATGCTTTAAACTTAATTCATATGTGTCTTTGGAATTCTAAACCTTTCCCCCACTAAGGATAGGGGGGAAAAAAACCAGTTCAAGATAATATTCAGATTCTGCAAAAATGTACTTAAACTCAGCATCTTCCTGTCCTTTGTTCTTCATGCTTCTGCTACTCTTCAACTTTAGGCATTACCTTTTCCTTCTTCTTGTCCTTCTCTTTGACTCTAGATTGGCCCTTTTCTTTTAGCTTAAAATTAGGAAAATTGTTTACAGCAAATGAGCACTGAGTTTTTAAGGCCTTATACAAAAAGAAAAAGAAAAAAACACACAAAGCTAGTCAACATTTTAAAAATGATTTTGCTGTTGTGGGAAAATGGGTTTTATGTTTAAATTGAAATGTTCATAATAAGTTTTCTTCCTCTTCCTTCACTTTTTGCAGGGAAAAGGGGAAAAGGAAGAAAAAAAGGTAAAAGGGGAGAAGGAAGAGGGAACTATACCCCACGCATTTTCAAATAAACATTGTTTCCCTTTTAAAATCTGTGGAATGAAAATTATTTCATAATTTTCTACAGAACATTTCTTCATTTTCCAACCAGCTCTATACCTCTGGGCATTAAACGTCAATGTATTAATTTAGGCACATGAAGGGCTGAGGGCCCAGATTGTCGAGTATGTGGGCACCTAACTCCTATGCTTTTAGGGATCTGAACAGATTTATCAGGTTTTGAAATTGTGCCCTCTAGGGAGTCTAGTTAGTACAACCTAGCTGTTTAGCACACTAAGCCATGTTACCATTACACTATGCAAAGATACAGCAAGTTATAATCTATATCTGAATTGACCCCTCTGCATTTTAAATGGAGAAACCCAAAACTCTACTTAGAACACCTAACAATATATCTAATTGCACATTTGTTCTCCAGATCCCTGAAATAATATTCTTTTCTGCCAACTAGCTCTGCAACAAACAATTGCTGGGTAAACTAAAAATTTAGGATCATGGATATGCACATGATTAAAATGCTGTCCCTACAATAGTTCTGTGTTTTGGAAATGTATCCCTCTGAGATTCCAGTCTTGTAGACCTTCTTTATGAATAATGTTCAACAGGATTTTTGCCTGAGTAAATGTGGCTAGATTGAACCCAGCGTTTCATTTAAGTAAAAATAATTCTCACTTTTGTACAGACTAATAGTGAAAGTTCTGGAGATTTTTCATTTTTCTGTTAAGATCTGTTGTTCACATTCTTTTTATTAAGATCTTATAAAGCTGATGACACTTACATTTTTTTTTTCAATTGATTTCAGAATTGTTTGATGGCAACAGAGCACTTCATTCAGAATCAATGCAATAACTTCTCAAGGAAGTTGCAAGCTACTTCAATAAATGAGCAAAGGCAGAATTTTGCTTTCCAGACACAGCATTTGATGAAAACCATAAAAATAACCTGACAAATTACAGAGATAATCTCATTTAGTGTGGCTTTTAAAAATGTTAACAGTTGAAAGCAGATTCTTTGTCGCCACTAACACCAATTTGTGGATAAAAAGCCAACAGGATTTTTAAAGATCTGTTTTTAATTGATCTAACATTTTGGTGTTGGTTTGCAGATTTGCCAGCGTGCATAACCTGTGTCTTTCTTATGGGCTAAGTTTGTCTCGTTTGTTTAGCTTCATTATGTAGCATGGGTTAGTTTTCTTTGCTCATAAGTAATTGCATGCAGATGCACAAACAATTAGTGTCCACGCGAGGGCACTGTAGCACTGTCTATCTGACCTCTACTCATCTTCTGCATGACCTTTCTTAGCGTTCTTGGTCTGAACTCTAATAAGAGTTTACATTTCCATGTCCCGGCTAGATCTGGGGCTCTAGAAGGAGAGTCTGGTGCTATATATATATATTTTCTCACTCAAATATTACATTGTCTATTTATACTGTGTGTTTTTGTAGCCCATGATGTCATATTACAAAATTTCAGCCATGTGCATCACACATGCAAGGCCAACTGCAGCTGGTTTGTGTGGCGCGGCTGATGTAATGTCAAAAAATTTCATATTATATTTAAAATGACACCTGTAAAAATAATCCTCAATTTGTAATTTAAATACTGTAATACTCAATTATGTGAACTGACAGGAAGTGTCCCAGTGGTTTTGGAAAATAACATTCTTTTATCCGTCGACCCTTTGATGCATTTTTAAACAGGCATAATGGAAGTTCAGATCATGACCCTCTGCTTGGAGAGAACAAAGCCAGGGAGGAATAAAAGTTCCTCCTACAACAAGGTAATGTCCTCTCTACACTTGCATTTTTGCTTTCCTAGAATAATGTCAGCTCTGCACTCTTTATCATTCTTCAAGCCAAGGAGAGATGAAATCTGTAGAATAGCCTTGGTTTTAATTGTATGCTGTGCATATGGCATCACATGCACATCATCTGTAAATATATATCCTGCTTTACTGCAAGGGAGAGACTTCCAGGGTTTTTCTATCATCCACATCAGTAGCAATCAGATTCTATGAATGTGGGAGTGACGATTGTGACTTGGCCATTGAAAAAGCTCAGAAGTCTTCCAGATGCAGAAATCAGCTTTGGAAATCTGTGGAACTATTCCTTAAGTAAGTCTCTTTTTTTTTTTGTGGGGGTAGGAGGAAGTAAGACATAGGATGTCTGTAGGTCATGAATGTGATAGCCCTGGGATTTCTCCCATTGTAAATTACACGCCATTCCCGAATTCTATGGCATTTCCCTACATCTAAGAGGTTTAAAAAGTTCTGTCATTCCCGCTGACTTACTTTTTTAAAAAAAATAACTTGTATCTGTTATCAGCTTCTAACTTTGACCCAAATCTAAGAGATTTCTCATATTTACATACTCAATATACAGTTCCTGAATGTTTCATTTGACTTCTAGAGAGTTGTGTTTTGTGCCATTTAAATAAACTCTGTTCTTTCCATGCAACCCATGTAACCTGAGACCACGCAATAAATGCTAATAAGTTTCCTGAAGAGTAGTGCTCTTTAGACAGCTTATTTTTCATCCCTCCTTTCATGTGTGCCCTTACGGATGACTCAGTCGGTAACACAAGTGTTCTTAAAGAAGATAAAATGTAAAGAAAAGTGAAAGATGCTGGTCAGATAAGGAAGGACACAGGAAATGCTTCCGAAATAATAATTTTTCTCCAAGTTGCACCCTTTTAAGCTTGTTACTGGTCTGTTGTTCTTCGTAGGCAGAAGAAGAAAAATACCATATTAAATGATTAACAACAACAAACAAATGGTCAGATCTACTGTAAAGCATAAACCCAAGCTGTGTGTCTTTACTACAACTATCTTTTGTCAGTTGTTATGGGGATGTTTGGTTTGTATTGATACAAATATTTGTCTATGCCTTGTAGGGGAAATCTGGCCAGTCAGCAGCATCCCAGCAATGGAAGGCTGTCAATGAAGACATCATTATGTTGGGAATGGGGGCTTGAGATCATTTGTGGAAAGGGCCTTGAGGAGACAGGGCTGTATTTGCAGCAGTGGCACTGGCTGATCTGGACAGGTTTTGTAGGATGAGCCAAGGGAGATCATGTGGATCTAGTGGAATGAAGAAAGGGTTCACAGAAATTGTGGCCTCTTTTCCGGTCCAAGGTAGAAGTACCAGCTATGGAAGTTGTGTAGGGTTGTCTCTACCCCTTTCATGAGATACATGTGGATTCTACCCTTCCCCCCCAGACCCGACATAGGTCTCATGTACAGGGCCTGTTTTCTTCGATGTTGCTCTGGCAGAAATATGTATGTTCATGCCACTCTCTGTATTCTCATCTTCTTGTGCCTTGTGTGGGGTGTAGAGACCAAAATGGTAGCCCTCCATCTTGTGGGCTATGGCTGTGTAGAGATAAAAGGCTGCTCTCCGTATTGAAAGGTGGGGCCCTGAGCTGCAAGGGTAGAGAGTGAGCTGCAGGCTGCAGTGAAAATCGGATTCTGGTTTCTGTCATGTGGTCTTTACAGAAAAATAACATAGTTGTTTAATTATGATTATTATGTTTATTGCGGTAGCAATTAGGAGCCAACAAAATGGAGGCCGCATTGTGATAGACACTGTACAGACACTGAGCAATAGACAGGCCCTGCCCTAAAAAACTTACAGCTCCTATTGCTTTAATCAATGTGAAGAACAACATGGCTAGGCCTTTTATTCTCCCCCACCCCCTGCTTCATAAAACGGGGGGAGAAATTCTTTCTGAAGACTGCTTGCCTTGCACATAAGACAACAGGAAAAGGGAGTGTTTAGTTTTTAAACGTTTGTTTTGATCTTACGTTTTGAAAGAGCTGATCACTTCACAATCCAGAGACAATATTGCCATACGTCATATGCTCGTTACAAACATGCCAGGAAAATGGTGGGCTACAAAGACCTGTTTTTTTGTATTGTTTCTGTGGTCCAAATACATATGTGGATATAAAGAAAGAGGAAGAGATCTTAGAGTCTCTGTGGATAGTTCTCTGAAAACATCTGCTCAATATGCAGTGGCAGTCAAAAAAGCAAACACTGTATTAAGAACCATTAGGACAGAGATAGATAAGACAGAAAATATAATGTCACCATATAAATTCATGTCATGCCCACACCTTGAATACTGCATTCAGTTCTGATCGCCTTCTCTCAAAAAAGATGTATTAGTATTGGAAGAAGTACAGAGAAGGGCAACAAAAATGATCAGGGGTTTGGAACAGTTTCCCTATGAGTAGAGATTTAAAAGACTGGGACTATTCAGCTTAGAAAAGAGATGACTAAGGAGTGATCTGATAGAGGACTATAAAATCATCAGTGGTGTGAAAAAAGTGAATAAGGAAGTGTTATTTACCCCTTGACATAACACAAGAGATCACCTGGTGAAAGGAATAGGCTGCTGGTTTAAAACAAACATAAGGAAGTACTACTTCACATAAGGCATCGTCAACCTGTGGAACTCATTGCCATGGGATGTTGTGAAGGCCAAAAGTATAACTGGGTTAAAAAAGAATTAGATAAGCTCCTAGAGGATAGATCCATCAATAGCTATTAGCCAAGATGGTCAGGGATACAACCACATGGTCTGGGTATCCCTAAGCCTTTGACTGCTAGAAGCTGGGACTGGATGACAGGGGATGGATCACTTGATAATTGCCCTGTTTTGTTCATTCCCTCTGAAGCACCTGGCACCAGCCACTGTCAGAAGACAGGATATTGAGCTAGATGGACCATTGGTCTGACCCAGTGTGGCCATTTTTATGTTCTTATTAAAAATCATATAAACTCCATTGTCTCCTTCCTCCCCCACTTTGTCTGTTGCTTGTCTTCTTAGATTGTAACCTCTTTGGGGCAGGGACCACATCTATCATTAGAGCCCTGGTCTTGCAGTTGTTTGTGTGCAAATACACTGCTATGCCCAGGTGGAGCCAGGTTATGCCAGTGATGCCAAGTTAATTGCAGGGACTGCAACTGATAGGCCCTTCCATGGACCATGCAAGGTGGGGAGAGTTCCTTACACATATCATCCCACTTCTCACTCACCTAATGGCATGTCCCAATATAGCCTAGGATGTGTTTCCAGCTCTGTTTGAGAGCAATGTTTGTTTCTTAGCATTGGGAGCAGAACAGGTGGGTGCTCAGGAGGTTGAATTGAACTGTACTTTGCATTTGTTTTGAACAAGGCATGGTAGCGGTCAGCTTTGCCTACTGAAGCCTATGCACCTGCATGGTGTCCATAGCTAGCTGGTCAACTACTCGTAGATGCAAGCTGTAGTTGACACAACATTTTTTTAAAGATTTCCAGGAGAAAAAAAAATTGTGCAGAGTATAGAATTATTCTTGCGCCATAAAGTCCTATTGAATCTACAGGGGTTCTTTATGTTGCTCCTTTAACACAAGTTTATGTTTCTCAGACCTTAGAGCTGCAGGTCATTCTTTACATTTACTATTGAGAGCAGATGTGCCCACTCCCTATCGTATTCTACTAAAAATGGCTGGGTCACAAGAGGTCAAATGCCGAATGCCTTTCAATCTCCATTATTATTTCCTCCACTCAATTGCCACAGCAGGAAGACCATAGTCATTAATGTAGACCTTCAAAATGTTCAAATATATTACTGCTCAAAACCATTCTTTATCCTTGCACTCCAGACTGCCTGTTCCCACATCCTGTAATCCTCTCCACTACACATATTTTTGCCCTCCGTAGTCAGGTTCAGGGACATCTTACTATTATTATTGTTTGTGTTATCGTAGCTTCTAAGAGACCTGGTCCGGGACCAAAACTCATTGTGCTAGGCATTGCACAAGCATGGAACAAACAGAAGGTCTATGCCCCAAAGAGCTTACAATCTAAGACAAGAGACAAAAGATGAATCAGATAGATTGGGGAGCATAAGGAAACAATGAGGCAATATTGGCCAGCATGATAGGCTGTGGTCTCAACACTTTACAGCCTAATAATTGACAAGTTTTTTGTAGGCTTCATGGCATGTGCGGTTCTGTAGCAGCCCCAATGGAAATGTCTTTGGAAAACCAGAGGAGTTTGATTTCAGGGCTAGAAAAGGCTCTCTGATTTCCTTGCATAGCCTTGGAAGTAGGATTGTTAAGGAACATGTGATTAATGCACTCAGTCCTACTGGAAGAAAACACTGATCACTAATTCATATTCCCATCCATCATCTAACTCATGGGTGCAGTTTTCATTTTTGCACGCAACATTTGCAAAAACAATTCTTATATGACTTCCAAAAAAACATGAGCTGTTTAAAAAAATCATTGTTCTGTAACTATATGGAATGCTTTAGAGGATTATTGATTTTTTTTTTCATGCTCAACAGGTGGAAATTGGATATCTGTCTCAATTTAGATCAACTATTCAACACATGTTATTTCGGGGGGAGAGGAGGAGAGAATATTATCTTGGTGCAGATGCCTAATTAGCAGTCAGGCACCACATTCCAAAGACAAGGGATGGGAAGTATCTCTGAGAGAATTTAATTAATAGATTATATTCATCACCAATGAAGGGAGTACTTTGCCCTTCTTCGGTCATGCCTTAGGTCTCTGGGAGTGTAGCAAACTCAAACCATTTCTTTTTATTTCAGTGTATTCACCTGAGTTTCCAAATGAAACACAAATTAGGCACAGGCAACAGCCTGAAAACATTTTCAGCCTGGAAAGGTGATGTGGGTACAAGCAATATCCTGAATAGGAGACTTCTAGTATGCAAGGACACTAATCGTTTTGCAGACAGGCTGCCAGCTGGCTGCAGTGTCTTGGGCATAAGGTCAGTCTTGTATACTTCACTCCAGACCAGTGGTTTTGGAGGGCTGGTGGAAAGCACCTCTATGGAGAAAAGATGCCAAGTTCGAAGCTATCAAAATCAGCACTTGCCCCTTCATCCCTTCCTCTAAGTATTAAACTCACAGAGTGCATTACTTTTACAGTGCTATGAGTCCTGATGGGAAAAGTGGTGAGTTTACATCATGTTGACAGGATGGTTAAAATTACACTCCGAAAATAGAATAGCATAGGAAGAGTTCTTCGGGTTTAAAGATATAAAGTTTATTCAGGTAGGAAGCCTAATTGAGTGATTAGAGTAATTATAGTTTCAGAGATCCCTAGATTCCAAGGTCAGAAGGGACACTGTGATCGTTTAGCCTGTGGCCTGTGTTATACAGGTCAGAGCTTACCCCAAAGTCATTCCTGGAGCATATCTTTTTAAAAACATAAAATCTTGATTTTAAAAATTGTCAGTGATGGAGAATCCATCATGACTCTGTAAATTGTTCGAAAGGTTAGTTACTGTCACCATTAAGAAATTACACCTTGTTTTCAGTCTGAATTTGTCTAGCTTCAGCTTCCTGTCATTGGATCCTGTTATACCTTTCCCCTAGATTGAAGAGCCCATTATTAAATATTTGTTCCCCCGATAGGTACTTATAGACTAATCAAGTCACCCCTGAACCATCTCTTTGTTAAGCTAACTAGATAGATTAAAGGAGCTCAATCACTATAAGGCATGTTTTCTAATCCTTTAATCATTCTTGTGGCCTCTTCTCTGAACCCTCTCCAATTTCTCAACATCCTCCCACTGAGCTGAAGGACCAGGTCCTCAGCTGGTGTAAATTACCATAGCTCAATTATACCAGTTTACACCCAGCACACTAGCTCAGTCGATTAGAGCTAGGGTGGGTATAGCTACTTTAGCTGGAATTTACATCTTCCAGCTCCAATGGAGACATTCCCTCTGAGCTGTAGGACCAGGTCCTCAGCTGGTGTAAATCACCATAGCTGCATTATACCAGTTTACACCAGCTGAAGATCTGGCATATATGCTTTATCTATGTGCACAACTTAATCTGGGCCAAATTCTGTCTTTATATGCACAGAGCTTCTATTGCAGTCAATAATGGGAGTTTTGTGAATGGATCTATGGCACTATATAGCCCTTGTTCTGTCAGGGCATATACGAAGAGGGTATCCTGTTACTGCAGGTAAGTTCCAAACTCCAGTTAGTGTTAACTCCTGCTCAGGCATGTGTTCTTTTTAAAAACATATATGTGACTTTCCAGGGTAAGTGAATAGGAAAACATTTCAACAGGAGGTTCCTTTCTTTGATATATAAAGGATCATCTAGGGAGAAATCTGAGATATACATTATACAAACACAAATCTGGGATGTCATTTCAGTTACAGCAACAGTAGAGTTTTAAAGAGTTTTACAGAAGAGTTTTAAACTATAGTTCAATGAAGGAATCTTGAATTACAATGACAAATGTTAGAATATGATTGACTAAGATTTTGCAGATGATACAAAACTACTCAAAAGTTAAGTCCAAAGCAGACTGCGAAGAGTTACAAAGGGACCTCCAAACTGGGTGACTGGGCAACAAAATGGCAGATGAAATTCAATGTCGATAAATGCAAAGTAATGCACATTAGAAAACATAATCCCAACTATACATATAAAATGATGGGGAATAAATTAGCTGTTACCACTCAAGAGAGATCTTGGAGTCATTGTGGATAGTTCTCAGAAAACATCCACTCACTGTGCAGAGGCAATCGAAAAAGCGAACCGAATGTTGGGAATCATTAAGAAAGGGATAGATAATAAGACTGAAAATATCGTATTGCCTCTATATAAATCCATCGTATGCCCACATCTTGAATATTGTGGGCAGATATAGTTTCCCCATCTCACAAAAAATATATTGGAATTGGAAAAGGTTCAGAAAAGGGCAACAAAAATGATTAGGGGTTTGGAACAGCTTCCGTATGAAGAGAGATTAATAAGATTGGGACTTTTCATCTTGTAAAAGAAATGATTAAGGGGGGATATGATAAAGGTCTATAAAATCATGACTAGTGTGGAGAAAGTGAATAAGGAAGTGTTATTTACTCCTTCTCATAACACAAGAACCACGGGTCACCAAATAAAATTAATAGACAGAAGGTTTAAAACAAACAAAAGGAAGTATTTCTTCACATAATGCACGGTCAGCATGTGGAACTCTTTGCTGGAGATGGTGTGAAGGCCAAGACTATAACAGAGTTCAAAAAAGAACTAGATTAATTCATGGTTGATAGGTCCATTAGTGGCTATTAGCCAGGATGGGCAGAGATGGTGTCCCTAGCTTCTGTTTGCCAGAAGCTGGGAATGGGCGACAGGGGATGGATCACTTGATGATTACCTGTTCTGATCCTTCCCTCTGAAGCACCTGGCATTGGCCACTGTTGGAAGACAGGATACTGGGCTAGATGGACCTTTGGCCTGACACAATATGGCTGTTCTTATGTTCTTATGATCTGTATTCTATGGGATAGCCATGGAATAATTGTTCCTTCCTTTGGTGAGTACTATACATTGAGACACTTAGGGATATATGTTTATGGTAATGTGGAGGGATTCAGTTTGCTGTTAAGTCCAAAAAATTGAAAAATTATTTGTTTTGTTTAGATTTTGAGCATTTTAAAATGTTTTTTTTTAAAATAAAGTCAATCTGAACTAAAATATCACATTTCTTTTAGAAAATATCCATATGCACCATTTCAAGTTTTTAGATTCTCCCCCGCCCCCCATGAACAATTCATTGAAACCAACACAAATTCATAAAATGTGTTGGTGTCACTGATCTGCATTTTTGCCACAAATAGTTTCGGTTGAACATTTTTGCCCATTTCTGAGCACAATGGCCATAGTTGCACCCACGGACCAGAAAATGTCCATAACACTGGCACCACTGCAAAGAGAGCATGGCCTTAGTCCCTCTCGCTCATGGAACAATCAAGTGCAAAGGAGAGCAAATTGTCTTTATTCGTATCTTGTACAGCACAGAGCACATAGTGCTTATTAACTAAGAACACTGCAGTAAAGAACAGTAGACCTGGTTAAAAAAAATATCTGTAGAAAATTTTGAAAAAAGAATTGTTGAAATTTTCCATGGCAAGTTTTGGCTTTTCAGCACAAAATCAAAAACAGAACATTCTGGTTGGAAATGCCACCACAGTGCATCCTGGGAGTTGTCATTCTGGTGTCTCATGCCTCCATTCTCCTCTGTGGGATTGTCTCCCTGGCTGGACTACATTTCTCTTAATGCACTACAGTCTCCCCTCTTGCAGAGTAGCCACAGTGCATCAGGGGACTCCCATGGCCAAGGTGCATTCATGGGAGATGTAGTCTGGCTGGGCAGCCCAACCCATAGAAGAGAATAGAGGTATGAGGCAGCCAAATATGAGGCACTGCCGCCTTATTTCTGAATTTAAATGTTCTGTTTTTGACTCAAAGGTTTCAGTCTTTGTCTGAAAAATGAAAACTCTGTTTTTTTGATAAGTAAAAATTTTCCACGAAAAGGAGACACATCTTGCAAAAAAATTTGTTTGATCAAAAATCCGATTTTCTGTTGGAAAAACTGGTTTTGATGGAAAATTTTTGGCCAGCCACACTGAACATTTTTCCATTGTGAGAGAAAAATAACTCTGTAGAAGACTGACTTGATAGAATCCCAGGGCAGCAGCATGAACTCCAGATTTCCCCAAAATCTCTGGAGTTGTGGCTTAAATTTCATATGTAACATCTTCATGGATCTGTTACAAGATGATGATAGGCAATAAAATATTGGTCTTCTGTACCATTGATGCCAGTGAGAAGCTGCCAGCAGGAGTTCCATAGATGAATAAGGCAATTTCAGTTAAGGTATAGTATTATGCTCTAGGCTACTGCATCTTTTGTGTCTCCCGCTCTCTTAATTAATCAGCCTCAGTTTCTTTTATACTTACAGTGTCATATGTGAGCACATTGATGTATAGATCCCATTTTCTACTCTCTAAAGGAAAGGGACTATTCACTTGCATAGGTTAATGCTACTGCAGGTCTCAGTAAGGTGAAAGGTCCTTGCTCCCCCAGAGGATTGACACATTATGACGGCTTCATTTGAGTAAAAGAGGATGTTGATCATTAGTTATGACCCAAATTTCTTTTTTTCTGGCAATCATTCAAAGTGTTCCCAGATGCCCATGGGGCTGTTTGTTACCTGCAAATAAAACATACCTTTATAACAAGGACATTAATGTTAATGAGTAATATCAAAATGTGCCATGTGCCTTTCCCAGACCTTTTTCCATTTTGATGGATTGAATGATGGAAGGGAAACATATGCTTTCCAGATTGAACCCAAAGAGCTCACTAATTCAGAGTCCATGCTCCTTCAAGCTGCAGCCAAACAGAGAATAAATTGCATAGTATTTGTCATCCACTTGGGATTAATTATTGAGGTTTAGAGGTAAGTAGCTACACCAGTGAAGGTTACCAATTTTGTTCTTTAATGCACGGTTAAGAGCATTGAGGGAGCTAAGAGGAGGGAATGGGCCAAACACAAATAACTTGGATATTTTTGTCCAATGAAAACTGGGCAACAATATGTGAGGTCAAATGTTCAGTTCAGAAAATAATATGCATGTATGCTCTTTTGTTGATGCTTTGTACAATTGTACTAAGAATGGGTACGCCCGTCAGGTTAACATTAAAGAGCACTGACAGATCAACAGGAAAAGTCTTTGGTTTTTTAATAGTTAGTGCTATAGTTGACCTGTAGCTGGTACTGACTTGGAAAAAATGAGTATTGTTCCCTGAAGGACTCCTGTCAACCTTGAGCTCTAGACCTATAAGAAAGGAATCTTCCATCTGTCATACAGGACAGAGTTAGGATGATGGTCCCTGGAGCCCTTTGATTATGTGATGATGTTTTAAGGAAATTAGCTGATGGTTGCGATAGGGAAAGAACTTGCTTTGAGTTTGAAAATCAGTCAGGTTTTTGTTTCATGAAACACGCATCTGAGCAGGAAACTGAAAAAGATAAGGTCAAGAGGTGGGAGGGTTGCATGAGGGGGTGATGGCTTAAAATATAGTCGGATTTAGCTACATATTTTTGAGTTTAAATTGGGCATTTGAAAAATTAGTTAATTTATCATGTACTCTTAAGGTGCAAGCCATTTCCACTAGTACAAAAGAGAGCTTTTAATATTGGTTAATATTCTGTCACAAAACAAAATAAACCCTGAAAAAAATGCTTCCATTCTATGATATTCCATTCTATCTTTGATCCATATCGGTGAATTTTAAGACTCCCTGTGCTAGGTAGGGTGAACTGGAGTGCTGTGATGTCACATAGGAGTCAATACAGGGTCTCTAATCTGATTGGGCATCCAGGATCTAATCCTGCAACTCTTACTCATGTTGTTAGTACTTACACAGATAGTCCATTGAAGTCAATAAGGCTACTCGTTTAGAATTCCCAGGTGGAGCCCCTAGCTGGAGCCCCTTCTCTTTTATCTTGTGGATCCTATGGGCACTTGTGATTTTTGTGTGGAGTCTGAAGAGGAGCAAAGATTTTTGTTCTGTTTAATGTATAGGTTCAGTCTTAGGTAGTGATGCACTGTGGTGGTTTATATCCTAATTTAGTGTTAGGATATTTGTTACTGATAATTTACTCATTGAGTTGAAGTTACTATTAATTGATTATTCAATTAACTTTTTTGTGGTCCCTTTAATGCATTTGTCCTCTCTGGTTGGTTATACTTTTGTATTGAAAAGACAGCACAATACAAATCCCACCTCTCCTGTCCCACCCTTGACTTTTAAATCAATAGCATTGTGGAGAGCTGTAATCATTGTCTGAGTCTCTTTCTTTTTTTTTTTTTTTTTCTTTTCAGGTGTCAGATCTGATTGGTGCTGTTTCAGCCTTTTCCGCATCATTTAAAGTCAAACATCTCCATGGAGATAACAACTTCAATTGAACTCCCTTAAGGCTTATTTTATTGATACAAATTCAGCAGCATTTGCTCAAAGGGGCGTCTTCAGGAAATGTACAATAAGCACACACTCCTGCTGCCCTGCAAAGTAAACTTCCCAGGCTGTAATCAGAACTTAAATTTCAACCATTACCTTTTTTTTTTTTTTTGTTGGTCAAATTGCAGGTGAACTGAGTTCGCTGTCTCCACAGAAAGAGAGGAACATATAATAGAGCTATTGAAGCCTGTTAACTCTATCTTTTCTCTACATTTAAAGTTTAAAAAAAAATCAAAGCTTAAAAAATATCAATGGCTGTAAAGAAAATAGCAGACCAGATTGGCAACTGGCATCATTTTATTCTCCAGATCCTTAGCTGCACATCAGTGGAGTTATGCTAATCTACACCAGCTGGCCCAGTAATAATATATTTACCAGGACTGACTCCTAGAAAATTCATTGAACACGAATAAAAATAAAAAAGTTGGTTTTTAGTCTCAAAAAGGGAATTTCTTTTCAATTAATTTCTTCCTCTATAGCTGGGTTTTGGAAGTCATGAAACTTGTAGAGTAATAATATGTATTTTTTCTTAGGCCAATAAAAGGATCATGCCAGCTTGTCTGATCCATTCACATTTGCTGGACTTATGACCTTGAGGGGAAAAGGACATTGCCCAACTTACTTGGGGGTCAGTCTTTTGCTCATGGTTTATGTTTGTGAACCCTGTTTGCGGTGTTTTCCCAAATTAACGCCGAGTTACTTCCCTCCTTTTATTAAAAGTTTCTTTTCTACACACGGACTCTGTGCTTGCAAGTGAAAGTATTGCCTCTCAGAGGCCACGTGGGGTGATGTGTAATTTTCCCAGGTTACTGGGTCGGGGCTCAAGCCGGTTCTGTGTTGCATCAATGGAAAGGAACCCCTAGATATTGAATCCGTCCCTGGTTGCTGCTGGCTCCACCTGGCAGAAGGGTTACACATGGGAGAATCTGGAATGATTGTTTGTGTGTTTTGTGAGGAACATTTAGCAGAGTAGATGCAATAGACCTGGCAGACAAGGGTGGAGCATATATTTAACCTTGTATATATTGTGCAGCAAACTGTTTTTGCAGGGAGAAGAAAACTCATCTCTAGTAATGGGCCTAAAATAGTTTTAACTGTAGGCTGTTGGGTACCTACATTATGCAGTAAGCCGAAATCTGTCTTTCTCTAGGATTAGAGTCCATATGTTGGTGGTTGTTTTTAACGGTATTTGTTCTGTAGATAGAGTTGTACCTCATGTTTGTCAGAGTTGTTAAGATTTGAAGCTGCCTGTCATTAGTCATCCTAAAATGGCAGTTTTGTCTGGAGGGCATGCAGGCTGTTTATCACCAGGAAAGTGGTGAAGCACTGGAATGGGTTACCTAGGGAGTTGGTGGAATCTCCTTCCTTAGAGGTTTTTAAGGTCTATCTTGACAAAGCCCTGGCTGGGATGATTTAGTTGGAGATTCATCCTGCTTTGAGCAGGGGGTTGGACTAGATGACCTCCTGAGGTCCCTTCCAACCCTGATATTCTATGATTATCCAAGGGAATAAAGGTTCCTTTCCTTCTTATGTGGTGCACTGAAGATCTGGGAAATCATGACAGTGTTTGTGCAAGAGTCAAATCTGTTTCCATCTACTCACCCGCCAGCCGCTGTTAAAATTGGATGTTGTCCGGTTACTTCTACTGCACAGCAGCTATTGAGATATAGAGTCTCATATTGGATTCAACTCCACACACACAGTCCTTAGCTATATGTACATGCATTTATTGTGCACTAATTTCCTAATATGTGATATTGTTGTATTGTTTTCATCTTGTTGGTATATTCTCTAGACAAGGGCTAAACAGTTCTAACAAAAAAATCACTTACATCTACACAAGAGGTTCCTGGCTATTGATGAATAGAAGAGGTGATTGTCAACCTACCTAACTGACATGTGTAGCTGGAGATTGGCACAAGAATGAAAAATAAGCATCCATGCACTAAGTCCCTCCCTGTAAGAACTTGAAGTCTGTCTTCACTATGTGTGTGTATAGTGCTTAGCACAGTGGGAACGGGATACTTGATGCATGACACAAATAAATAATAATAGATCCAAATATTTGCGTTTTTAAAGTGTTTCTAGAGACCGATAATTCAGCTTGCCTCAACTCAGCCTCTGAGTTTTGCATTCTCATAATTGTGTTTACAGCCATCCTTTCAAGCATGCTCACATTTTATGTGAAGAAATTAGCCATCTGGGAACCAAAGTATCCAATGTGTGCATGCAGATGCATGTAATTCTTGTGGCTTGCATTTTTGGTTGGCATTTGAATCTATACTAGACTTTTTTCTCCAAAAAGGCAGAAATGTAGGAATTGCCATACTGGTTCAGACTCATAGTCTATTTCAGGGGTCGGCAACCTTTGGCATGAGGCCCATGGGGTAATCCGCTGGTGGGCCGCAAGACATTTTGTTGACCATCTGCAGGCATGGCCCCCCACAGCTCCCAGTGGCCGCGGTTTGCTGTTCCTGGCCAATGGGAGCCACAGGGATGTGCTGGCCTCCACTTCCCACAGCTCCCATTGGCCGTAAACGGTGAACCATGGCCATTGGGAGCTGTGGGGGGCTGCGCCTGTGGACAGTCAATATAAATAAAATGTCTCGTGGCCTGCCACCAGATTACCCTGATGGGCCGCATGCTGAAGGTTGCCAACCCCTGGTCTATTTAGTCCAGTATTCTGTCTCTGATAATGTCTGGCACCAGATGCTTCAGAGAAAAGTGCAAAAAACCTCAGAGTAAGCACATGTTGGATAATCTGTCCCACATGAAGGTATCATCCTAATCCCTAATAGTTAAAGATTGATTTAAACACTGTAATTTTGCTGAACACACAAGCATCCAATCCACCTTTGACTCTTGCTATGTTCTTGGCCTCAATGACATCATGTGACAATGAGGTCTACAGTCAAATTATGTATTCTGGGAAAAAGTATTGCCTTTTATTAATTTTGAATTTGCCACCTTTCCCTGCTCCAAAGGCAAAATTTAGTCCTTTTGGCCTTTCTGGATTACGGTGGAATTGTTACGATGGAATTGTTACGATTCCTAATGTCTATTTTTCACTCATTCCACATGTCTACAGATTATGCGATAGCAGAGTTTCACAGAGTGAATTGGAGAAGAGAATGTTTCTCTGTCAAAATGCTGCCCTTTTCAATTTACTATATTGCTCGATATTACAAAAAATGTCATGGATATAGTGATTTGCATCCAAAGGACTTTACAAAGGCAAGTATTACCCACATTTTCTTACTTAAAGATAAGGAAATTGAGGCACAAAGAGGACATGTGACTGGTTTGAGGTCACACATCAGTCGTGGGCAAAGTCGACTGAGACTCATTGGAGCTATATCAGTGTACACCAGCTGAGGATCTGGTCCAATTGTTTATTTCCTATCCTTTGTGGTATTCAGTGGACCATGCTACTTGCTGTTACAGGGGAAAAAAAGGTAAAGAACATTTCAAAGTAAGGTTTCAGAGTAGCAGCCATGTTAGTCTATACCCATAAAAAGAACAAAAGTATTTGTGGCACCTTAGAGACTAACAAATTTATTTGCCCACAAAAAGCTTATGCTCAAATAAATTTATTAGTCTCTAAGGTGCCACAAGTACTCCTGTTCTTCTTTCAAAGTAAGTTGCTTTTAAGTTATAGTGATCTTGTATTTTGTAGTCTTTAGTTTGACATGTATCATCACTAATTTTTCATATGCAGTGATAGCATGTTGACTTTTGTTTTTTAGTATATATGCAATGGCTTTATTATCTATTTATTTATTTTAATAAATGTCAAGCAGCCTCAGTGCTTCACAAACACAGAATAAATACAGTCTCTGCCCCAAAGAGTTTACAGTCTAGGTATAACACGAGACAAGAAATGGATACAGACAGACAGAGGGGAAGTAACAATGACATAATATTGGTCAGCATGACAGGCCAAGACAGGCCTAGCCATTGTCAGCTATTTTGTAAGTGTCAACACAAAAGAGGAGCGATTTGAAGAAGGATATGAGGTAGTTTTGCAGATGTGCACTGGAAGCTCCTCCCAAGTTTGAGGGGCAGCATGGAAAAAGGCTCAAAAGTTTTTGTTTGAAAATGTAACAAGTGGGCAGTGGCAGATGGGATCATGGGCTTATGAGAGGTGGGAGTTGACATCTCAGTAGTCAGTGAGATAATAGATAGGGGATTCGCTATGAAGAGCTTTGAAAGTGGAGACAAGCAGCTTATGTTTGATGGGATAGAGAAGGTGGGGGCAGAGAAGGGATGTAAAGAGAGGGGTGACTTTGTCAAAATGATGGGCTTGGAGAATTATCTTTACAGAAGCCTTCTGAATGGATATGAGAAGTGGGCAAAGTTTCATAGATCCATAGATTACAAGGCCAGAAGGGATCATTGTGATCATCTAGTCCAGTGGTGGGCAACATGCAGCCCATCAGGGTAATCTGATTGTGCGCCGCGAGACATTTTGCTGACATTAACTGTCTGCAGGCACGGCCCCACATAGCTCCCAGTGGCCGCAATTCGCCGTTCCTGGCCAATTGGAGCTGCAGGAAGCAGGGGGGCTCTTAAGTCACTTGGGAACTTTTGAAAATGTTACCCGAAGTAATTAACTAGTTTGTATTAAAGATCTTAGTACAAATAAAATCAACCATTTCCCTCAGTTTTTAAAATGATTTAAAAACTTGCAGCAATCTTCTGCTAGTGCTGTCCTTGCTCCCTCCATTTGACTAATGCTGTCCTCTGTGTCTTGTCTTTTGGTATCACTGTTGTTGGTGCAAGAGAGTTCTCTTCTGCAGCTCCTGTCCTCTGGATCCTTGTATCTCTCCACTTCATTGACTACCCATTTAATGTCTGAGTTTCCCCTGGCCTAATAAATAGACTACGTATATTTCTTTCTTGGGGTCTACACTGAACAGGTATCCTAGTTGGTTCACCTTTCATCTCAGGGTTCACCGTGCAAAATCCAAGAGCTCTACAATAAAAAGAACACTTGGTGCAATGCAGATTAAGAGCTGAAAAGGCCAGTTTTTAAATCAAAAATTCCAACCTTTACTGATGTAAAATGAAAGTAGAAGTGCAAAGAAATGAGCCACATAAGTATTGGAATATAGTTAATTTATTATAGCAAGGCTATGTTTTGGCTCTAATCCCTTGTTTGAAAATCAGAACCAGATTGCTGAAACTCACCTGCCAGAGTCAATCTGTTTCATAATTACCTGTGGGTTGATATTTTTGTTTACCTTAATGGCACAGTAAATACTGCACCGCTCTTTGTTTATGACTTATTTAAGTGATGCAAAATCTTGAAGAAATTCTGTTCCTAATAAAACTTTGGTGACCACCTGCTTTCACCTCCTAAAATAGAAGCCAGTGCATCGGCCCTCCAGGATTAAATATATTGGAGGGGGAAGGATATTAATATGCTGCTAAGATTGGTGTTTATAATGATCTTCATTTTTAAGTTGCTGAAAGTGATTAGAAAACATTGGCGCTCTTTTTTAAGCACAAATCTGGAGTCTATTGGAAAGGATCCTTCAGTCGGATTGGTCACCAATAGAAGTTTAGGGCTCAATTATTGAGTGCCCTGGTGGTGGAGAGGGCACAAGGAGCCCTTTTGCCCCTCAGAGCAACCTTACATGGACAATCATAATTTGTCTATGGATGTGGAGTATGTGAGCTGCTAGTGCTACCATGGACCAAAAGGAGATGTGCCTTGATAGTGTGCATAGGTGCTGGAAGTAGAGGTGCTGGGGGTGATGCCGCACCCCCTTGCTTGACGTGGTTTCCATCATATGCAGGGTTTACAGTTTGGTTCCGTGGCTCTCAGCATCCCCACTATACAAATTGTTCCAGTGCCCCTAGTAGGCTGAGGATCATAGTCCTTCTGCCTAGCACTTTGACAGAAAACCACAAGATTTAGCAGACTACACCTCTTTTCAGGTGTAGCAAGTCCCCAACTATACATCATGAACTCCATATGCATTACATCATTTCTTAGTGGGGGCAATTCCTTCCGTTCCTCATTAGGTAGCACTAGGTATCTCTGAGTTCTGAGCATGTTCATATCTATGTATTTGGAGAGAGAAATCTACAGCAGATGCTCATAATTTGAGTGTGGGGATGAATCGTTATGATCAACACCCATTTTCTCATGGTGAAGAGTGGAGGTTATGAGATCTGTACTGCACATGGATGCATTCAATATTCAAATCTTTGTGCTTTGATTTGGTTACTCAAGGGTTTTCAATAGCCAATCAGGGAGCAATTTGACCATGATAAAATTGTTCAGAGCTAGTCTGTTGTGGATCACTAACTAGTTGTCCCAGTTGACTGGCTGGTTGAGACAATTCCATTTAAGTTTCAGAGCGACAGCTGTGTTAGTCTGTATTCGCAAAAAGAAAAGGAGTACTTGTGTGACTAACCAATTTATTTGAGCATAAGCTTTCGTGAGCTACAGCTCACTTCCTGGGATGCATCCGATGAAGTGAGCTGTAGCTCATGAAAGCTTATGCTCAAATAAATTGGTTAGTCCTTCTAAGCTAATGGCTGTGTTTAAAAGTGATTCAGAAAGCAGGCAGGTTACAAGAGCTCTAAAAAAAGAAGTATTTGTGTGCAAGAAACATTCCAAAACTTTTCATTCTAGTTGCTTCTATATCTCTGGAGGATGATGTAATCACAAACCCAGCCCAAGACCCTTTGCATGTTAAAATAGCTCATTTTCTTTTGGAAAATGTTGCTGAAATGCTACCATCTATAAACAAAATAAAATAAACCAAATTGCACCTTTGAAAATTTGTTACCTTGGGTTCAGGTGACATGAAGAACTTTGTTTCATCATATTAGACATAATGTGACTACTTTAGGACTTTATACTGCTACTTATCACCACAGTGTCTGTGCACCTTCCATGTAAAACCAATAGCAATAGCAAAGTTCCTAGTGGACTTTATGGAGTCTCTGGCTTTTCTCCTTTTTCAGGGTCAAAAACAAACGAGTTCTTCCACATGTAGATGCTAGAATTAGAAAGCTGTAAAAGAAAATACCTGAAAATATTTTTCTTCCTCATTCATTGTGTTTAACATTTTTTCTTTTCAGCTGTGAGTTTTTTCATTAGCATTTTACCAAACAAAAATAATTGTTAATTGTAATCAGTTAAAACATGGGAAGCGTCTGAGTGCACAACACTTTTGAATAACAGGGCACTTATTTGGGTGCCTAAATAAGTATTTAGGAGCCTAACTTTTAGCCACCTGTTTTTGAAAAAGTTAGCCAGAGCCTTACACATCTAGATCACTAGTATGAAATGAGCCATACTCAGTAGTGTCTGAAAGTATTTAATATCTGATGGCTCTTTGACGGTATGTGTGAAATGTTTCTCAGCTCAGTTCCTAGTGGATGTGTACCTATCAAATTAACAAACAAATCACAATAAGAAACTGTTATCTATTTTTACATACCAAATTTAACTGGAGCTGGAATCTTGGGGAAAAAAATGAAGGGAGAGCTTTGGAAATCTGACTTCTTAATATGTTGTTCTAGTTAGTGTTTTATCAAACCTAATCAACTTCTGTGCTTTTAAGTTTATAGCTGAACTTCTCTAATTTAGACTTACAAAATCAGCAAGGCAGTAAGCAGTTTTATTAGCCTCTCACTTATAAATAGGCTTGGAAAGATTAGATTTGAATCAGTAATTGTACATAATCGTTATCTTTGTTCCTTCTGCTGAAAACCAGTTTAAAAAAATTCCATCATTAGTAAGTGAAATTTACAGAAGGGGATAGTGGAAAACATGAAATATTGTACTTCTGGACAGCTGGTGTGCTTTCCTGCTGTTTTATTTGGCAATCTATCAGAATAGAATCTCATGAAATACGATTTTATTTATGAATATGTTATTAATCTTGACTTCTATGGCCATTACATTAGGAATAAAGAACAATTAGTATCAGAAGTTTCAGTATCCTGGGGGTGAAAATAATTAGGTCATTAAAATGGGGGGCAGGAGGGAGTACATGGAAACAAACATCAATATTATCCATCAAAATTCATAACAAATAAAATGAAATTCCTCCAAGTCTAATTATGCTCACTGCTTCTTTTACCTCTGGCAGATTTTCTCTGGCTTGGAGGCTATAACAATAGAGATTTTCACTTCTGAAGAGTGGTGAAATCAACAACTGTTAGTATGATTGGTAGACTGCTGGAATAAAATACTTTTTTGCACAGCATCTTGTCCAAGATTCAATCAGGCTTCAAACCAAAACATTCCAGTCTGACAGTTCTCATGGATTTTCAGTAATGAGCATGATGGGAAGGGTGGGGAAATATTTACTAATGTTTCTAAGGCTCTTGAACTTTATTCTCCTTCGCAGAATGAATTTACTACTCTAAAATACAATGGCCCCAATCTTCAGTATGTGATCTCTCTTTATACGTGCACACCCTGTTGTTGAGGCAGGATGTGGCAACTTTGTCATTCGACCATGGCTGTGTATGTGAAATTACAGGTCAGGTAAGAAGTTGAAAAGTGGGCCCTATAAAGTTAAAGATTGTGAGTCACATCCTCAACTGGTATAAATCAGTGTAGCTTCATGGACTTCAGCTATATATTTTGGAATAAGCTACCAAGGGAAGTGGTGGATTCTCCAACTCTTGATGCTCTCCTTTCTAGAAGATATGCTTTAGTCAACCGCAGATGTTGGGTTCAAGTATTATCTCATTTTTTGTTTTGTACGCCCTTGTTAGTCTGTCTGTAGCCCTCTGTTGTCTCTTGTCTTATACTTAGATTATAACCTCTTTCGGGGAGGGGCTGTCTTCTATGTCTGTACAACACAAAGCACAATGGGTCCTGGTCCATGACTAAGGCTTCTAGGTGCTGTGATAATGCAAATAATAATAATAATACAGGGATGAAATTTTGTGGCCTGGGTTATACTGGCAGTCAGACTAAATGATTGATGGCCCTTTCTAGCATTAAACTATATGGATCTATGAATATCTGAGCGTCAGACCTGTAATCATTTCAATTAGTGAACATTGAAATAAATGGGATCACTAAGGTGCATTTTCCTTTTGTATATTCCTTTATATTTTGCCCTAATATGAATTTCACAATACATTAAAAATATGCTACAAACATACTCAGCCCAAATCCCAGCGCCAGCTTGAGTAACGGCTGAGGTTCTCTGGGGGCAAGGTGGTCAGGAATCTTCCTGTGCACTAGCTCTGAGAACAGAGCTGCTCCACGGCTGGCACTCTAGATTAAAGGCTGGAGTAGTTTTAGAAGCCATAGTGCCTTTCCTCTGGCCCCGTTGTGGTTGTGGGGAAAGAACCAGAAGATTTGTGCAGTCTTGGATCCTCTGACCCTGCCTTCTACTTGTCTTGATCCGGCTTGTCAGAGGTGCTGTCTTGGGAGCCTGCATGGAGCTGCATTTCATGGTGCAATGAGGAGACAGACCTCCCATTTAGCCTCTCTGTATCCTGTCCTCTTCCACATGTAATGGAACTACAGCCTTGCTCCTGCAATGGGGCCCTCCATCTTTTGCAAAGGAGAGACTGGGATTAGACACATAGTGAATTTATTTTGATGTGCAATTATCCTGTGTTTTGGGTTTTTTTTGTTAAAGTCAAAGAAATTCAATGTAGGACTGATGTTAGTGCAATGCAGTGTATGAGAGTGTGAAGGCACAGAAATCAGGGAATCTAAAAGTAGCCTTGTCCACACAACTCGGATGATGTGTGTGGCCAATTTTTGCCCACATGTGCACTACCGGCAAATACTCCATTGATTGTAATGGAGATACTCTGGATTTGGACTTGCGTAAATGAAAGTAGAATAAATAAAGTTGACATTGATTGATTATACAGTAATATCAAATAAAATGATCTTGACTATATGCATTTAAATGTAGAATAACATCATTGAAGCCAATGGACCTTACTCTGGATTTATACAAGTGTAACAGAAATCAGATTCTCACCCTGCGTATGTGCAAAAGAGTCAAATTAAGGGACTGTGACAGAATCGTAACTGTTACATTCCTGACTCTTGCTCTTCTAAATACTTGACATAGTGTTGTGGTAAACTAGTATTTTTAAAAATCTGTTTCAGGATTTGTTTAGCACTGAAAGGAATAAGGCTTGAGCCTTCAAACTTAGCTTCGGTATCTGGCCCATATATCGCACAATTTAAATGGGCAGATGCAATTTCTGATATATGAACTCAGGGGGATGTCTTGAAAGAAAATAAAATGAACAGGGTGGTCATTTTTCCAGATGACATTTTTATCAACGTGATGATGTTAACAAAATCAGAATCAGGCCCTGTGCTCCTGTAACTCATACATCAGGGCTGTAATTCACAACAACCCATTTACACCCATTTTTGACCAACTGATACCTAGTCAGATTCCCCACTGCTCCATTGGTTACACATTTGTGAAACTGGAGTAATGAAGTTGTGAATATGGTTGGCAAAGTAGTGTAACTTCCACTGACATGGCATTCAGTAGCTGTGCAAAACAAGCATGACTTCTGTGCCCAAGGGAGAGAAAGGTGTGTATTGGGAAAATAATAACATGGAAAGAAAATGGGAGTTGAATCTGCCACCATTTAAATTGAGTTCATAGTGTCCCCAAACATGCTGATCTGCTACATGGCACATATTCCTAAAATATTCTTACATGTCATCTAAATAATTCACCTTCCCTTGGTTTGCAGTACGTGATATCACTGAACGCTCTGTGTCTAATGTGTACCAAAAATTCTATTTTTAATAAGCCATTACTCAAAAGACTTTTGTGCTGAAAACTTTCCCTTAAAAATGGAAATGTGTGAAGTATATGTCTGTGCTGATGACAAGGTTGGGATTATTATTTTTTTTGCCAATGATTAGAAGTTTAGTTTAAGCATGTAGAACCCAGCACTGAAACTACAGCTGCTTAAGAGCAGCTGTTACTAATGCTCCTGTCTTTTTGACATTTGTTGTATTGGAAATTATATATTTATATTGGAAACTGTCCTTAGATATATATTGAATTGCGTGGGAGCATATCCTCCAATGGTGTAAATTAGCATACTTCTGTTGACGGCAATGGAGATATTGTTTTACATCAACTAAGGATCTGGCCAATTACTTATTGTGTTTAAATTCAGCTCCAACGGTGTAAAATGAAGTAATTCACTTTAAAGCAGTGAAATGACTCTAGATTTACACTGAGATTTGGTCCATATTTGATGATAAGATGTTGAAGCTTTTAGTTGCACTTCTTTCCTGAGGCCCCATTTCAGCAAGGTGCTTAAATATCTGCTTACATCCAAACACACAAGTTGTCCCATTTGACTTCACTGGGCCCACTCCTGTGCTTAAAGTTAGGCATGTGCTTACATGCCCTGCTGAATCAGGGCCTAAATTATTTTTTCTTCCTTCACATATACAGACCAATTTATTACTGTAGGGTCTTTAAGGAATGGTGAGATACTGGCAATTTTTTTATAGGAAAAAATGCACTGAAATATTTGTAGGTGTGGGAGGGCAATCTGTCCAGAGAATACAAAGAGAGGGCCTGACTCTTCAAGATGCTGAACTCCTCATTTGAGATACTGAGCATCCTTAATGCCCAAGAAAGTCAATGGATGATGAGAGACGGAGAATCTCAGTGCCTTGCAGCATCACACTCACATCTGAGATAAAAAGACGGATCCAACTCTGAGACCTACCAGTCTTGTGTCCTTGGGGGGAAAGGAGGGGCAATCCTGTGCTTTACATGCAGGGAAAACTCTAATTGCCCCGCACATGGAGAAGGAAGCTTGTCCTCAGCCTGTGATCCCCAGCCTCTTCTGAAGGAGTATTATATGCCTTTTGGGGAGTAACTAAGAAGTCCCCCTGACTTCTTAGTTACTCCCCAAAAGGCATATAATATCGCTTCAGAAGAGGACATATGTATTTTGCAGATGACATAGCATATTTGTTTATGTAACACACACATTTCACTCAGCATGTATCTTGGCTTTGTAAAAACATCCTGACTGAAAAAGTTTTGGTTAAGGACAGACCGTGTTTTGAGGGGGCTGGATCCTCAGCTGTATATTGACGTCAATGGAGTTACATCAGCTGATGATCTGGCACAGTGTATTTTCTCTGAAGTTTTCAGGAAATAATTGGGTGAGTAATTGAAAATCACAGTGCATTGTATGCTGTTTGTTCCTCACTGAAGGAATGATTTCCATGGCCGCGTTAGCAGCTAGAAGTTTTTAGGCCTCTTTATTCTGACTGCAAAATGTCGAGACGCTCCTTAGGAAAACTGTAGGGTCTGGCTTCCGCCTGGTTGTAGTGTTTCAGATTTGAAAGATTTCAAGGGTCTTCAGGGGCAATACAATTAATGTTCCCATCACCAGTTCTTCAAGATGATAGTTCAGTGTTCACTCACACACCATTGCTGTTCTCTCTCACTTTTTCAGTGAAACTAATATTTTGACGCTATGTATGTTTAGTTCTTGTTGAGATAGTAAATACCTTGCCTTGCTTAGAGTGCTCTGGAGTAAAGCCACCATACTCACAGCGAGCACAGGTATAAATAGCTGTATAGAGGATGAGACACAGCTTAGGTGGGTAGAGTGCCTTACATGTCTGAATCCCCAGGTGCCTACCCTACATGGCTTCCTACATGCCGGAGCAGTGCCTTCCCCGTCTATACGGCTATTTTTAGCAGTGTAGTGTTCTGCTGCTGGACCCTTTCCCTGCTACAGTGAAAGGCTCCGGCAGCTGGGAAAGAGTGGAGACAGTGGGGAAAGGCTCGGCATCTCCCTGTTGCCAGCATCGTTCCCCTCTGCCTCCCCGTTGCTGGAGTTTTTCACTGTAGTACATAGCTACAGACAGTTGTAAGTGTAAATATAGCCTATTTCACAGCAGGATGAATAGAGAGTTGTGGGAAAAAACCCAACCATATTCCTGTCCTTAGGCTGAACCTGCTCGGCTACTAGTTGCAACACACTCCATTATGTAACAGTGAGCGCATTTTGGTGTCCCACTGAGCATTGACATAATTCTCTCTCTACTAATACAGTTCTCAGTCTGGTTTAATTATTTTTTAAAATAGACTTGGTGTGAATGCCATCCTGCTGAAAGGTGCTGGATTAATAGTCCTGGAGAATGATAACCTCTCTCTGAACCTAGCCCTTGGCTCCTTAATCAGACAAACCTGTGTATGTAAAACTCTTTAATCAGAGCCCATTCCAATCTGCAGCACCTATATGTATCCTGATCTTGAGGGATCACCTCTGGAGCTGAGAAGATAGTTACCCCCTGAAAACTGCTTAGCTCCTTGAGGGAGTTTCTTTGTTATGGACAGGCCAAAATTGCTCCCTGACAGTTGGTTTGGACACTGCAAACACTGGTTTTATAGGCTAGATATAAAAAACCCTTGAATATCAGAACATTGGACGTTTTCAGTAGTGTTTTATCATGTGATTAACAAATATAGAGGACATGTTCTGTGCTGTTTTCTGTGAGGAAAGCCTATGAGAGGCCTCTTTTTTAAAATATATTCTCCTCAAGGCATACATGATATGCACTGCAAACATCTGTAGGCAGCCGTAGTTCATTTGGACACTACACAGTTCACTGTATACCATAACATAGACCTGCCTGCTTTATGCAGACATTACGGAAGCCATGGTTCTTTTTGTAAGAGTAGGAATTTTCCCAGCTACTCTTAGCATAAATGTCCTACCCTACTATATGTAGTGTACTCTGGGTACCAGCTGGTTACTGCGCTCTACATGCGACCTACTTGTATGTCCGTGATGCTGTATGCCTACAGCAGGAATTAAAGAATATATTTGAATGTAGAATTTTAAAAGTGCTACATAAAGGCAGGTCTATTTTATTATAAATAGGGCCCTACCAAATTCATGGCCATGAAAAACGTGTCACAGACCGTTAAATCTGGTCTTCTCCCCATGAAATCTGTTCTTTTGTGTGCTTTTACCCTATCCTGTACAGATTTCACAGGGGAGACCAGCGTTTCTCAAATCGGGGGTCCTGACCCAAAAGGAAGTTGCAGAGGGGTCACAAGGTTATTTTAAGGGGAGGCCACGGTATTGCCAACCTTACTTCTGCGCTGCCTTCAGAGCTGGATGGCCGGAGAGCAGTGGCTGTTGGAGCCAGCAGTAGTGCAGAAGTAAAGGTGGCAACACCGTACCATGCCTCCATTACTTCTGCCTTGCTGCTTTCAGAGCCGGATGTTCAGAGAGTGGCGGATGCTGGCCAGGGACCCCGCTCTGAAGCTAGCAGCGCAGAAGTAAGAGCGGCAATACCAAACCATGCCATCCTTACCTCTGTGCTACCGCCGGTGTTGGTTTTGCCTTCAGAACTGAGCTCCCGGCCAGCAGCTGCCGCTTTCCGGCTGCCCAGCTCTGACGGCAGCACTGCTGCCAGCAGCAGCACAGAAGTAAGGGTAGATCCCCCTACAATAACCTGGCAACTCCCCCACGACTGCTTTTTCGGTCAGGCCCCTACAATTACAACATTGACGTTTCAGATTTAAATATCTGAAACCTTGAAATTTACGACTTTTAAAATCCTATGACTGTGAAATTGACCAATATGGACTGCAAATTTGGTAGGGTCCTAATTACAAAACATATGTTTATATTTTCCTTTCAGATAGGGGGTTCCATTGCTGATTTCCCCTCCCCTGGCCTCCATTATAACCTCAAGTCCTGTTGTTTTCCATTGGTTTATTATTTAAAAAAAATCCAAACTTTCCAAGTGTTATGTAGTACTCATTTTTTTTCCTTCTGAGCATTTCAGTAGAACACTGTATCCCTTCATGAAAGTTTTTTCTATTGTTAAAGGCAGGGGACGCGCACCGCTGAGCGTAGAACAGTTATAAAATAAGTTTGTTTTACGTGCACGTTCCTGCAGAAATAAATCCGTCACCAGAGAGCGATTCTTGAGGAAACGGTTTGGGAGCCGGGATAATCAGCCACGGCTACATCTGCACAGCATAGAGCAACAATAGTCTGTCCCAGGACACTACATTACAAAACGAGAGCCTCCCACTTAACTTTGAATCTGTGTCAGAGTGAAAGTCATATTTAGTTCAACGTTTCTAAACATATAAATGTTGCTTTTTTTTAAAAAAAAAAATGGAGCTCAGGTTGAATGCAGCTTTCAAGAGAGTTTAGCTTACAAAATGACACTTTCCTTACAAAAATTCTATACTTTTACAAACAAATCCATCCGTGAAAAAAATGTGGCACTAGGCAGTTAAGGGATCCAGCCTGCTCCCCAGTGCCATATAATCCTTCATCACGCCCCATCACCCCACCCACTTGCCCTGCAATCCCATGAAAAAATCAGGAGTTACAAAAACCCCACGGCTTCAGTTTAAATATTCTCTCTCTCCTGCTGGCCACTCCTGCGAATCTTGGTTGTGAACAAATAAATACCCACAAGGAAGCTGTACCTGGATTTCTGACATGTACATTAGATAATTTTTGGCCCTGCTGAAAATTGTATTTATAGATCATTCTGGATTTTATGGCTCTAGCCCCTTCCTACATCCTTTTTTGCACTGTTCCAGTGGTACCAAGGGGACAGAGTTGCCCTAAAAGGAAGCTATTGATCCCCTTAATATAAGACAATCCCTTTATTTTATAAAGCACTGGCATAGCTGTCATTATAGAATCCACCTGCTTCCAGCCCTCGCCCCTTCACACAGCATTTATATCATACAGGGACCAGTAGGGAGCATGCTGTGTCTTCTCCTGCTGTGATCTCTAGCTGGTAGACCATTCCTGGCGCGCGGCTGGTGGTGAATTCCTGCTGGCATAATTTAGAGCAGCTCTTAGGCTGGTCTTAGTCTTGCTAGGAGCTAAACTGGATTCTGTTTAGCTCCAGGTTCAGAGAAGCAGAAAGGTGGCCTTTATTCACCTTCTCTTCCATCATAGGCCCTGTCATAAGCACAGCTGAGCTGGATCCAGGGATCTGGGCATATATTGTTAATAGGATTTCCACACACATGCAAGATGGGCGCAAACCTGCATGGTGCTGAGTGCCCGCAAACCTTCTTAAAGTCACAGGGAGTTGAAGGTACTTAGCATCTTTTGTGACCCAGGCCCTTGTTGAGAAACATTTCAGAAGAAAACAAAAGCTGTAATTTTTCTTATAGGCATTATTTCCATCATAAAAGCTTCACTGGGATTTTCAGTACATTAAAAAGTGAATGTTTGAACAAACAAGAATGAAGTGTTTTTGTATGTATGGAAGGCCCCAAACAGCAAGGACCGGAAGTGGATTTAACCCTAACGTTTGAAACAAAAATATCAGGCCCCTTTCAAAGGGCTGGTCTGCTCTGGTGCTCCATAATCATCATTCTTCTTTAACATCAGAGATAGGTCTGAGTCCTACTGGAAACCATATCCTCTAATTTAAAATATTCCTCTTACCTGACCCTGTAGATTGGACCCATGGTGGTTGTAACATTGAAGAGTGATGCATTATGGGGCATCACAATAGGGCAGAGAAAAGAGAGAAAAATATTAAACACCACTTTTTTGCTGAGTCTCTTTAATGTTTAGGGTATTGACTGCATAAAGCAATACTTCTGTAATTTTTCTGTTCAAAATAACTTTGAAAATCCTCTTTAAAGTAATTTGAAAGCAAGACACAAAAGACTAACATTTAAACTGTTTTAAGCTGCATCATTTAAAAACAAGTTTTATTTGATTGTTGCAAAATTTTACTTTCTTTTAACTACAAACCCTGCAGTTTGAATTTTCCAAAGAAGGCCTAGAAGCTAGACTTTTTTTTTTTTTTTTTTTTTGCAAACATATTCTGTCCTTTGCAGCTGTTATATGTAATCTGGCAGACTTCATAACTTTATATAAATGTCCTGGCTGGCTATACAAGATTAAATATTAAATTCCAGTTCATAGAAGCAACTGTTCATAGAAGAACAACAAAAATCCTATTGAATTGATTAGAACTAATTTGTTTAATCTATCTTCATAAATTCAGACTCTTGTCAGGGAACAGTCAGAATATGTTTTCCAAGGAAGGTGCTGAGATGGTGGTAGAGGTTCTGGGGGAAAAATACCCTGTAAGAGTAATTCCCTCTAGAGAGTTCTGGCTTTAGAAAAAGACAAAACTATAATTTTGCTTTAGCTCACGGCTCCCCCTTAAGTATGTTGGGAGTTAGGGAATTCTGTAAGACAAGAAAACCTGGAGAACATTCACTGTTGTGTTCCAGTTCTGAAATCCCATTGAACTCAGCTCTGTGCCAACATCATAACAGATAAGACAGTGGAAAGAGAGAGCCAAGAGTGAATAAGTTTGTAGCTTGGGAATATCACACTAAAGAAGATACATTTTGCAAAATGCCTTTTTCTGCCCTTTTGCATATATGCTGCGTTTAACAGCAAATGATCTATCTCTTAAAGATTATTTCCTTTTGGAAGTAGTTCTAGTGGCCCAATCCTGAAAGGTGTTAAGTACCTTCAAACTTCTACTGACGTCAGTGTGAGCTGAGTGTGTATAGTACCTCAGGGACCTGGATCTGCTAGAGTCAATAGTCACCGTACTATGACTGCTAGTAAGTGATTGCTCCCTCTTACACAAGCCTGCAATCATTTTATATCGCAAATGCTGAATTATGAACCAAGGTTCCAGATAATGTTATTCACATAATGTGGCTTCCATGACATTCTACCCCTGCATTTAATTGCGGTGGTTGCCACTCTAGAAGTGTAGCAAATGCCATCAACACAATGCTTTGTCCACTTTTAATGACATCTGGTGTAACAAGTAATCTTGATACAAGTAACAATGTTTTTTATTTTGCTAAGAGGGGAAAAAATCGTTAGCATGAACCTGACTCAGAAAAAGACTGTCTATTTGTTTCCTACAATAAGTAGATGGTGAATCATTGGTGGTTTACCACAGTTTATTTCACTGCACGTCAGATGTGTTATACAGTTAAATTTGGTATGTGTTATCACTTCAGTGCCTGATTTGGAAACCCTTCCTTGTACTGTGGAGTACCTGGTTATATAAATAGTCCCACTGAAGTCAAGACGTTTCTTCACATGCATACAGCCAGTATTGTTCAGTGTAAGGGTTGCTGAGTTGGGCCCCCAAAAGCACAGAATGCTGAAGAAGCATCTTGTGATCAGCAGCACAATCTGACAGCTGGAGAGAAGGCACACACTCAAAACCACAATGTATTTCAGAAACTAGAATAAACTGACACCACAGTGCTCCTCCCAAAGGGGGAAAAGACTGACAAAACAAATACACTGTAAAAGTGTATCAGTTTCAGTACATAGTAATCCACTTATAATTAACTGGTCTCTGTGAGGCTCTGTGGCTTGACTTTCGGCAAGTCTGCTGCAGCATTCTACTCTTGGGACCATCTCTACTATCCACCTATTCCTTCAGCTGGGTCACACCTGCTGCTGTTGCTTTGGATGCTGCCTCCTCATTTGAAAACAAGACTTCAGAAAGCACCAGATACAGTATTATACTGTAGGGAACAAGCCTGCTTTGGCAGAGCGTGGACTAGATGACTTCATAGATCTCTTCCATCTCTAATTTCTGTGACTTCTCCTGCTTTTTGTATATCTCTTCTTTACGCTCTGTCATTTCTGTTGTAAACACTGTCAGTACCCGCTATAGCATGTTACAATAACAGCAGTTAATGAAATGAATAATAATATTGACTTTGCACTTCTATAGCCCCTATCCTGAGACCTCAAAGACTTTCCCGACACTCATTAACGAAAGAAAAAATAAAAGGCAGGTCTACTTGGACAAAGCATTTGTCACATCTGGATAAAATGTCAGGTAATTAAAGCTTCTGATAGACAGTGATACTGGTGCTTGAATTCTGTGAATAATTCATATTCTAAGTAGGAAACAGGATAAATAAAGGAGAAGCCCATCCCCTCATTAATTCCTTGAACCGAAACTTGGGAGATTTGGAAAAACAAAGACCCAGAACAGGGCCGTGGCTAACTTTTCCTTGTTGCATGGTCTGTACTTTTTGGATACCTAGTGGGGCCAGCAGTGTTGTAATACCATGACAGACTGTTCCGATGTTACATCCACTATGAATGGAAATGGTAAACACCAGAAACCTCATTAGAGGACTTATTCTTTTAGTCCTAAAAGGTTCAGGTAAGAATCTATGTTTTGGGGTACTTAATCCTACTAAAACTCTGCCTTCTGAGGTTGCCCATCTCTTCAATAATTGCAGTGGCGTAAGCTTTACAAAGGATAATCCAATCAGAATATATTTGTTTAGGTGAACTGATTTACAGGAGAACAGTCCATATAATGTTTAAAAAAAGATAATGAGGATGCAGTGAACCACTGGTCAACATAATCTGAGCAGTTTAATCATTGCCCCATATGCTATTGAACCCAGAGCATTTGTAGATTTGTTTCAAAATGTTTTACCTGGATAAACATGTTTAAAGGTTTAAAGTTTAAGATTTAGTACCCTACAAATCTTCACAGGAGCTGACAGTTTCCTTACTGTTTGAAGAGATGAGCTTGGAAGATGGAAAACAAATGTCCCCCCAGAGAGAGCAGATGGGGTGAGAATGATGAGGAAAAGGAGACTTATCATGAGATGATTTGAGCTAAGATTTAGTGTAAAAATTAACAAACAAGATAGGGATTTACAGATGTCACTTCTGCAACTCAAAACAATCAATAAGGACTTAAGCCAGGCCTTAAACACCAGATTCCGGCAAGGAAAATGGAAGAATGATGACTTGGCTTTAGAAAAGTCTCTGGAATTTAACTTGCTCTGAAGCACTAATGTGGCTGGTTTGGAGTGGAAAAGGAACTTGTAACACTTTGGAAAACTTTAACAAATACCCCCCTGTGTCTCTCAGAGAGCCTGATCCAAAGCCAACTGGAATCATCAGGAGTCTTTCCATTCACTTCCATGGGCTTTGGCTCAGGCCTAGAGAATATTGTCACACATTTCTTTGGTCTGTTTGCAAATGAGCAGGTAGTCATATTTACACGTAGGGTTTTCTCACTCTCAGTTAATCTTCTCCCCCCTCCTAGTCAGGCAATGAAGTATAATGCTAAATCTCTGATATCTCCATTATTTCCATGACAGCAGACTATGGTGTCCTAAATCCAGGATTTTGAGTTCACTGTGAGATAGTGCAAAAGGAGAAATCGAGCTGTGAGGGAGAATGTTCTTATTTAGGCAAATGTGATACCCACTTGCCCCGCTCTAGTGAGCAATGTGAAGGTCTGCAGCGGAAGCAGCAAGTATAGGGAGGTCCAGGATTGCAGTGAGTTTTCTGGAGGTCCAGAGATGCAGCGGTGGATCCACAATGTCCTCCCCCCACTGCAAGGGTAATTTTTCTTTGCCACTTCTAACTTTACAGCCTACTTGGCTCTCTCCTGCATATCTTCACGGTCAGTAAGATCCCTCACTAATGTGACTTTGGCACTGACAAAAACAGTCCTAGGTAAGCATAGCCGTAATGCTGCCTGTGGTTAAAGCACTTGGATCAAATTCAGAGGTGCTGTAAACTTAGACGCTCTTACAGTGATTTAGTCCCTCTTGCACTCAGATTCCCCTACATTGTTCGACTTCTTGAGACTAACGTCTTCTCAACATGGGAAAGGTTTACCAGTTATACCAGTATAACTATCACTCCCCTCTGCTTTTCCTGTGTGGACACTCTTATTCTGCTAAAAGAGTGCCTTTTTTGGTTTAAAACCCTTTCCCAAGCAATATAAGCTAACCAAAAAAAAAAGTGTGTATGTGGGGATTTATATATCCTGTGTACTGATTGAGGCAAGGATCCTGTGGGGGGGAAAATAGCATGTGATCATGAAATTAAAAGTGTAGCAGAATGCATATGCACAAGGGGGGCAGATAAATGTTGCACTGGCAACCTTAATTTGGGCATTTTCTAACTTTTGAGTAGTTGACTTAGCAAGCATAATAATGTGCTTTTAGTGTGGATTTTGTGTGCATGAAATTTCCTAGGTTTCTAAAACAATAAATTGAAAACATTCTATCATGTGGCAACATATTGACTTCTGCATGGGTCTTCCACAGTGCTGAAACCTTTATAACCACCATGCAGACTTCTGACCACTTGAGATAATGGAGTAACTGATAGCAGTAGTAGGTTGTCATTCTCTGTGTGGACCAGCACTACTAGAGGGTGGTCAGACATACAGCTTGGGTTTCCCAGATATTTTCTGACAGCAGAGGAAAGGTGAGACTCAGGTGTCCCAGTTCCAAGGCTATATGCATCTTTGACCCCTCCTAGCCTCTTTGGATGCACGCCCCACTGAGGTCTCATGCCTGCCTTTTCCTAAGACTCACCAGTCCCTGGAGCTGGGGAAGGCACAAGCTTCTTTAAATTCTTCTACAGAGCCCGTCTGTGTCAGAGTTCACTGACAACTCCCTGGACAGCCCCTGGCAAATGACAACTATCCTTCCTCTTTTCAGAGGGCTTGTAACTATTTAGTATCCTTTTGATCTCTAGGTACCCATCTTGACACAAAAAGGCTTGCATCTTCCTTGGAACAGGATATAGGATCACCGGAGTCAATAGCTTTCTCCGTTGTCTTTCATGTGTGTGCTATTCTTATCTGGGGAGCCATACTGTAACCCTCATGCACAGTCCCCATTGAATTCAAGCAGCTTAGTCAAATAATAAATATTCTACTACCTGCAATATAAGTTACACGGGCTACCTCAATAACTAGGTTACATCTCGGTATTCTTAGACTATTACAAAGCACCTCCACATCTGGCACATCAGCAATCTTTCCTGCTCTGGAGTGAAGTGTAGATCCTTCTTCCTGTTCCCCCTCAGCTTGAGCACTTCTGCCCTGTCCCCTCTAATCTGTCCCAGTTCCACACCTGTCCCCTTTCCACCTCTGGATCGTTGCCCCAGTTCTATTCTCCTTGCCTACCCAGTCCCAATTTCCATTCCTTAGGCTTCTCATCCCAGTCTCTTTACCCAACCTGTTCCAGTTCCCCCTTCCAGCTCCCCATACCATCTGTCTCTCCCTCCCCATCCCACTGGCTCCCAGGCCTAGTCTCCCTCTCCAGGCTCCTCATCCAGTCTCAGGCTATATCTACACTACACAGCTTTTAGCGACATGGCTGTGTCGCTTCAGTCGTACCGCTGAAAGTTGCATAGGGTAGCCGCTATTTGCTGGCTTTCCTGCCGACAGAAAACATCCATCCCCCACGAGTGGCGTTTGCGTTGTCGACAGGAGAGTGCTCCTCCCGACAATGAGCTGTTCACGCTGGCGCTTGTAGTGGAAAAAATTTTGTCTTTCGGGGGGTAGGGGTGTTAACACCTCAGAAATTCAAAAGTTTTGTCATTCAATTGCCAGGATAGACATAGCCTCAGTCTCACCCACACTTCCTCTCCAGCTCCTTGCACCAGTCTCCTCTCTTTGCCCAGCCAGTCAGTCTTCCCCCTGGACCACAGCTCATTAAATCTGTCTTCCCTCCTCCAGTGTCCAATTCAGCCCACACTGGTTCCTAGTCCCAGTCTCTCTGCTCCCCACAGCTCCTTATCTCTTCTCACAGTTTTTCTACTAGCCAACTGGCACCCAGTTCCTCCATTTTTCGCATTGGCTCCCATTCTCTTTGTTCAGTCAGTTCTAGATTCCCTCTCCAGGCTCGCTGTCCGAGACCGAATCTCACTTCTACTCTCTCTCCCCACAACTAGCCCCAGTCAGTCCCAGTTTCCTTCTTTTGGCTCCTTATCTGATATGTCTCTCCCTTCCTCCTGTTGCAACTTGCATGGAACTTGGAGGGAGGAGCACAAGTTGCAGAAGAGAATAATTTGGAGGACGCACCAGGAAGCCAGTCCGTGAACACACGGCTTGGAATAGTAGCTGTAGTTGCAGCATCCCTGTAAATAGTTCTCTTAAAAAAGATCCAGTTTAGTTTTAGAAACACGGAGTTGCCTCATATCATTACCCAGCACATGGTACACGAATCACCATCCACTGGCTCCCAGTCCTAGTCTCTGTGGGAGTCTCATTCTGTTTCTGCCCCACGCTTCCCTGGCTTCTTGTCCCAGTCTCTTTGCCCAGGCCATGCCAGATTTCCTCCCTCCCCTTAGCTCCTCATCTGATCTCAGTGTCCCCCTTCCTTAGCCAACTGTATCCCAGTTCCCTCCAACTCAATTTTCTTAACTAGATTCCATTCTCTCCCACAACCCTAGCTTCAAATCCCAGTCTTCTTGCCCAACCAGTTCCAGCCTCCCCACATCCCATCCAGCTCCCAGTCTCCTGGTCCAGACACAGTCTCCCCAACCTCCCCAGTCCTTGAGGTTAAGTTTCACCAGCCTGCTTGTTCCAATCCACTTCTTTCCCTCCCCCCACCCCAAGTTTTGTCTCCTCTGCATTTGAATCAGACCCTTAGTTTCCTTCTCCATGCTGCCTGGGAACCAGCAGGGATGTCACTGACAGCACAGGAGAGACAGGCTCCCTGCTCTCAGTTCCAGTGCCTGGGTTCACCTTGGCCCAGAGCAACCATTACAGGGGAAGTCTGAGCATGCTCCACCACAGGGCAAAGCCAATCACCCTGTGGGGATGATGCAAGCACAGTCCAGTCAATGCTAGGAGCTCTGAGAGGCTTGAGCATGCTTAGTGAGTATGGAATCTTTAGAGATGTTAGTGACTGAAATTGAAGAAGTCTCTACTGAGCATGTTTGAAGAGATGTTTTCAAAGGCTTATAACTTGGCCAAATTTGGGTGGATTTTCAGAGGGCAAAAAGTACATCCCTGAGAAAAAGGCCAGCCCCCTGCCAAGTTTCAAGTCCCTGCTCCTTTTGTGTTAAAGCTGATTTAAAAAAAGGTCCCAAGAATATTTGGACGTGTGCAAAACTATGTATTTTCCATTAGCCTCATTCTTGGAAATGGCTGAACTATTTTGGCTGAAATTTTCCAAAAATTTTCTGCTACCTTCACAGGATAAACCTATTTCCCTATGCTGGTCAGTAAGGAGACTCATTGTAGGGTCAAACGCTGCTGGGATATAGGAAAATACAGGGTTTTTTCTTCTTTTCTGTGTATCTCTAAGCTGATTGGCCTCTACTTGACTTTTGTTAGGCTCCTCTCCCTACTTACAAATATGATAACTTTATTTGGAAGCCTTCCAAGGAACAATGCCTTTGTGTTTCTGAGTTCCTCATGTTTCAGAGTAACAGCCGTGTTAGTCTGTATTCGCAAAAAGAAAAGGAGTACTTGTGGCACCTTAGAGACTAACCAATTTATTTGAGCATGAGCTTTCGTGAGCTACAGCTCACTTCATCGGATGCATACTGTGGAAATTGCAGAATATCATTATTATATACACAGACACCATGAAACAATACCTCCTCCCACCCCACTCTCCTGCTGGTAATAGCTTATCTAGCAGGAGAGTGGGGTGGGAGGAGGTATTGTTTCATGGTGTCTGTGTATATAATAATGATATTCTGCAATTTCCACAGTATGCATCCGATGAAGTGAGCTGTAGCTCACGAAAGCTCATGCTCAAATAAATTGGTTAGTCTCTAAGGTGCCACAAGTACTCCTTGACTTCCTCATAGATACCAACTTTGTGTGTTCGGTGCCTCCTGCAAATTGATATTTTTCAAAGGCTTAATAAATTGGCCAAATTGGATGGATTTTTGCAGGGTGGCAAAAGGCACATCGCTGACACAAAGGCCACCCACCTGCTAAATTTCAAGTCTTTGCTCCAGTGCATTAGCTTGAAAGACAATAGACAATCTTACCTCTCTTTGAACTCACAGGAGGTACTAAGCACTGCAGAGGATCCATCCCTACTGGGTTTGGGCCTCCATGATTTTTGATCAGAAATTTGGTGCCCAAAATGTGCAAGCTGCTTTCAACTGCATAATTTACAGAAGCAGCAACATTAGAAGATTCATTGGTTGAGCTTTTAACTTGAATGCTTAGCAGCAAAATATTATCCGCAGTTCTTTGTGGTAAGGGTTTTAGCGGCAATGTTTTCCTTTTGTGTGCAATTACTTGTTGTAAATTGCAGCTTTCAGGACTTGATTGTGCCCTAAAGAGGTTTCTCTCCACCACTGTTCCTGTATGGTAAGGATGTGCTGTAAAATCCAATCTTTATATTAAAATTTCTCTTTTCAACTGCCACTGAAGAGAAGTCAAGTAAAATACAGTTCTGAATATTCCATGAGGCTAAATGTTCTGTGTAACTTTTCTGAAGCTAAACTGCTACCTAACTGGGGAGTAAATATGAGTTCTAACTAACTATGGAAGAAAAACTAGTTTGATTTCTTTTAAGATTGTCACAACAGTTTAAATGGATCCCTCTGTTATTTGGAACTATTTTAAACTAGCACATACTTATTCTGAAGTACTAAAATTCAGAAGTAATAAATTAAAGAGAATCTTTTCACTATATGTATGTACATATAATGTAATTTTCACTTGTTTTTTTGGTGGGACTAAAAAACAAGATCCTTCTGACCAATTTTGATCATTACAGATCCCATGACACTTTTCACATAATAGTAGAAGTGTTAGGCCTGGTTGTCCTGGCAAAAATCCAAAGGCTAAATTCTCCACTGGCATAAGCAGACATACCTCTATTGACTTCACTTAGCTCCCAGTTTAGTAAAGCACTTACGCATGTGCCTCACTTTAAGCACTTGCGTAGCCCCATTGAATTTGGTTTGAAGTACGTGTGATATAAAAGACAAAGGGTTAAATCAGACTATGCTTACAGCTATATGAAATTAGTGGCATTGCTGAGATATAACTGAGGGCAGAATTTGGCCCCAATTCCAGCTTATCATATTTTACAGTGCTATCTGAATATTAAGGGTTTTGCATAAGGAGAAACATGCAGAGCTTGGATGATTAATGGGGCCTGGATGCAGAAATTCCTGTGGGCTGCGACTGAAAATTCATTCCACTATCCTGATGGTTATTCATATTATTACAGGACTTTGATACCACATTGTGCCGACAGCCTTAGAATAGTCTGACTTCTTAATATTTATCACTTTGAACTTCTGGAGTGTTGTGAAACCTTTAGGGAAGTTAGACATTGCATGATATAGCTATGTGAGATTCCAAAGAACCCAGCAGCTTAGAACTTCTCTTTATTCCTTCCCTTGAACTCCGACGAGTCCTCAGAGATCTTGTTTCAGCTTCTGCAGAGAGCATTTGAAAGGAAGGTAAACAGTAATTATTCTACTTGAATATGTACCTGTATAGTAATGGTAGAGACTCAGCAAAATTCTCCTTTGGTAACTAACAGAAAAACATAATCCAGATTTATTGTGTAGGGCCTAACTAGTTCTCAGTTTATAGTATTGGTTGTAATACTAAAGAAGGCATGGCATTATTTCAATAGGACAGTTTAATCTATTGCAGATATTATGAGCTGCAAATTTGCCATTAGAACAACTCCAAAGGCTTTCAGCAAGCCCAGGTTGGCAGCAACTGGGGTGCACACTGGAAATGAGCTAAAGGACATTATCTGTTTACTATTTTAGCATTTGTTCTGAGGAACCATTCTTTTTAAACTTCAGAGACAAGGACCCCTGTAACTGCAGCAGTTTATATGTTGTTGCCCAGTATAGAGTTTCACCTTGCAACAAAATATTTCTTGTTTTTTAAACTAGTTTTCAAGGGTTTTGGAAAAAAGCTTCTGGTGATTGGTAGTTCACAGTCAACTATGGGATGCAGGATTTGTTTCTATAGAAAAGTGTTTACTTTTTTTTCCAGAGGCAAACATGATCCTTAAAGGTGATCTGCAAGGGGAATAAAATTGGGTTAGTGCTTTTCTTTTGCTTCCTTAAAGAAGTCCTGAAAAGTTTTGGCTCTTTCACATTTTTACTGTTTTTTCCCCATGTAATGTTCACTCTGGTGTGGCTTTTGTAAGGTGTGGATGCTTGCTGTCTAGGAACAAGGGCAACAGTTCTTTTCACACTGGCTACTGAAGTACTGTACAATGCCAATAACTTTGAGGTTTTGTCTGCATTGGGAAAATGAATTGACTAAGTCAATGTTAAACATGATTTTGACCTTACTGTGGACAAGGGAAGAATTTGTTATCCAATGTTGGTCAGCTGGACCACCCAACCTAGCTCTTGGGTTAATCAGAACCAGCTAACGCGTTTTTAAACAGGACTGTCCTTGGCTACTGTAAAGGCAAAAATGTGAGTTAACATGCTTGTTAACATGTTTTCTAACATGATGCATTTTTCCAATATAAATAGGACCTGCTTTATTGCTACACTGGCTAAATGGAATGGGTAACCTAAAGCTGAAAGTATGGAGGTATTCAAAAAGCAGCTCCTTGAGCCATACAACCCTAAGATCCCTTTACTTCTAGTCAATGAGGGCTAATGTGCTGGAGATATGATGCTCAAAGTCCCACTATGTGTGGGAAGGAGCAGTCACAGACGGAATTGCTGTTGAGTGTTTTCTGGTGGTTGGTCATCTTCATGTATTATGTTCTGGAGAAACGGTCAGGCCTTTCAGATCTGGGCTTTGTCTACACTGGGGATTTGCCCTGCTTATGGTCATCATTAGTTGTGTAGCTGCTTTGGTGCAAAATCCTAGCGTTGACAGGCAAAAATGCAACAAGCCACAGTTTGTACTGGTGCATCTGAACCCAGTTTCAAGCAAGGATAAGCTGCTGTGGTACTAGGGTTGCCAGGCATCTGGTTTTCAACTGGAATGCCCAGTTGAAAAGGGACCCTGGTGGCTCTGGTCAGCACCACTGACTGGGCTGTTAAAAGTCCAGTTGGTTGCACGGCGGGGCTGAGGCAGGCTCCCTGCCTGCCTTGGCTCTACGCTTCTCCTAAAAGCGACTGGCATGACCATGTGGTTCCTAGGCGCAGGTGTGATCAGGGAAGCTCTGCATGCTGCCCAGTCCCAAGTGCCACCTCCGCAGCTCCCATTGGCTGGGAACCATGAGTGGGGGTGGGGCCTCAGAGAAGAGGCAGGGCAGGGGTATGGCCCCAGGGAAGGGGCAGAGCAGGGGATGGGGCGAGGGTATTCGGTTTTGTGCAATTAGAAAGTTGGCAACCCTATCTGGTGCATTTTGTGGCTTATAGTAATTTTGCCTGCCGGCACTGTGGGTTTGCACTGGTCCAACTACACCATCTGGCAGCGAGCTACTGATGGCTGAAATCACAGCGTATCACAATACTGCTGCTGCCAAATGGAAGTATCATTGGAACTGAAAATGGGTGAAATGAAAAACCATGTAAACATCTGTTATGCACCCACCTTATAGGAATTTCATCTAGACCACATTTTCCTAGTTTGCTTATGGAAACATCATATGGGATTGTGTCAAAAGCCTAGTCAAAAGGGATTGTGTCAAAAGCCTAATCTAGATAGATCACATCTATATCATGAGAGCTTGGGCTTGCAGCCTGAGCCTGAATGTCTACACTGCAGTTTTGTAGCCCTGCAGCCCGAGCTCCATGAGCCCTGAGACAGCTGACATGGACCAGCTGAGGGTGTTTTACTGCAGTGTAGACATACCCTTTGTTCACCCTTTTAAAAGATAGGCACTGTGTTTGCCCTTCTCCTGTCCTCTAGGACCTCATCCATCTTCCATGATTTCTTGAAGATAATCACTACCAGTTCTGAGATTGCTTTGGCTAGTTCCTTAAGTACCCTCGAGTGAATTTCATCATGTCCTTCTGACTTGAACATATCTAACTTATCTAAATATTCTTTAACCTCTTATTTTCCTATTCCGGTTTGTATTCTTTCCCCTTATTAATATTAATTATGTTAAGCATCCAGTCAATGAACCTTTTAAGTGAAGACAGAAGCAAAATAGGCTTTGAATATTTCAGCCTTCTTGAACTCATCTGTTATGAGCTCCCCTTCCCCGGTAAGTAGTGGACCTACACTTTTCTTTTTCTTTCGCTTGCTGCCAGTGTATTTATAGAACCTCTCCTTATTGACTTTTATGTCCTTTGCTAAGTGTAACTCATTTTATGCCTTTTCTGATTTTGTCCCTACATACTTGTGCTATGTCCAAGTTAGGCTGGCATGAGGCGTTTAAATAAACATTTAGATACTCCTGCATGGCAAATTTCAGATCCAAGTCTGTATTTTCTTCAAGTTTTGGGGTGTTCAGTTCCAGGGGTTTTGTACAAGCCTTTCTCTAGTATACTTATATGTATCTAGTCATTGCCCTTCTCCCCCCACCAATGCAACCACTTACATGGCCCCTTCCAAGTTGTATGAGCCGATCCAAAGCCTTCTGGAATCAATAGGAATCATGCCATTGACGTCGATGGAATTTGGATCAGACTTTGAGAGAACAACTTATTGCTGCCTCTTTTCCCTCACATGGTCTTTCCATACTGACCTAGAAGCTGAATGGCAGAAGTGTGAAATTATAGTCCATGTGACCATACTCCTTTTCAACTTAAAGTGCCTGAGCACACTTTTAGATCCTCAAAAATGCCAACAACCTTCAAGAGAAGCTTTTTTCTGTCCAAGCTTGTAACACAAGGCAGAGATTTTAATAGAAAACAACCTTTTAACTGAAAATTCAGACTATGCCCTTTAAATGTAAAGGAGAGGATAAAAGCTTGCCAGTGTGAGTCAGTCAATAGGATAGTGTGTGTCAATATACTCCCAGCAATTACTTGTAATTCTAATGCAAGTGAGAGAGGTGGGTGTTTGCCTGAGACTAAATATGGCCACTTGTGGTACAAGAGACACACAAAGTACAGAAAAAATGTACTTCCATAGAGCTAGCTTGTCTTAGCCTTACTCGACTGCACAAAACAGTAAAGGGGGGTATTTCCCTGTCAGACTGTGATTGTGGTGGGGAGAGCAAGGGTTGCTTGCCTAATATTCCTGCTGCAAGTAAATTAACAGAGAGGAGCAGGGAGTGGGAGGAATTCTAGATTCTCCCTCCTACAATCACCAAGTAGAGTAATGGGCTGGGCACCCATGAGTTAGCAAGCTGAGCTGTAAAAGGGCCTGAAGTAACTTTGACTCCTCCCCTACAGCAAGTAGAGAGCATGGGAGGAACTGTAAATCTCAATTTGTTATCAGATCTACTTCTGGGGCAGTGCAGCTACACGCTGCCCCTTACTGAGAGGACATCATCAAGTTACAATCGCACCCCGAGTGTTTTCTGTTTGTGTGTGTGTGACGTTTTTAGGGTTGTTCAGACTGTAAAAGACCATGCGTGATGTGTCTACTGCACCCCCTGCTTCATGCATGCCAAATGCCTAATGAGGATTTAATTAGTTCTAAGCTACCTTTGAAAGGTGGGTGCCATCTGCAGCCTTTGGTATCTCTGATTCTACAGCTGCTCTTGGCAGCTTGTCAAATGGCTCGTCTGCATATATGGTTATAAAGTTTTTCCTGAGAACTAGTTAAACTTTTCCCAAGCTTTATATTGACTCCTTTATGTCTGTCTGGCTTGATATTCCTTCCAAGGAAGCGGTACTTCCAGTAATGATAAACTGTTACTATGACGTACAAGGAGTCACCATCCAAACTGCCACTCCTTTGAGGGGTTGTTGTGTGGAGATAACCAGATCTTTGCCGCCCTGCAGTGTTTCTAATAAAATCACTGTTAACATATTGGGTAACTTTTTTTTTTCTTTCCATATTTCATTTTTGCCTCTTCCTCATCTATCATTCATAGATGAGGTTCGAAGATCTCGTTGGACAGTCTGTTACCTGATATCAGTGTTGTGCAGCTTGGCCTGTGATGCATGAAATCGGACCAAGCTGTGTGCTCATGCCATGCAGCATGGCTAATCATTCTCAAATGCTATCATCAGTTATCTTGGAGGAGGAAAAAAAAATCCTAGCTGCCTGTGGTTGATTTAATCTTTAAAATCAGGAGAGACTTTGCAGTGATTAAAGAGCCATTTCCTGACTACATATTGATACGAGCTGCTTCCAAGTCAAATATAAGAGATCCTGACAGGCATTCAGTCGTCCTGTGATTGGCAGGTCCCAGCACACTGGATGGTAATCTCTTTTCAGCTTTTATTTCAAGAAATTCTGGGGTGGTCTGCATTTAATACATAACTATCTCATGTAATTGCCTTGGCATTTCTTATTGTAATCGACAAGATTGCACTTTTAATTTGCAGGATTCAAAAGGGCAGTTGGAAAGTTGTACCCAGAAATCAAAGGATTTATGCTATTTTCCAATAGTTTCCAGAAACTGGTTGCTCTGGGGGAAATTCTATGGTCTAAGAAATGCCAGATAAGAATGCACATTGAATATTTCTACATTACTGCAGTTTCTTTTGGTGTATGTAAATATGGCAAAGCACTCTAAACTAGAGCAGTAGTGATAATGCTGTGATATAGTATTGTATATTTTGCCCTTTGACACATTAAAAGACCCCCTAATGATCTGGGTATGGGGATTACTATATTTAATCACGTATAAAATGGCTTCCATCTTTAGGGTCCAATCCTGCAAGCTCATCCTCAGGGAGAGACCTTCTGCAGCTGTGTGGTACCCCCATAGCTTCAGTGAGGCCCTTTGCAGGGTTAGAGGCAGAGGCTGGGGCCTGCACAGAAGACCTTTCAGGATCAGAGAGTCTAGCACAATGAGGTCCAGATCCATGGCTGCGGCTACCATAATACAAATAAATAATAATAATTAATAATGTCTCTCACCCTTTGGATTATTTGACTGTCTTTGTGCTCACACTGGCCCTTGCCATCTTCCTTGGGGTACGGTTTGGGGCAGAAGATTGCAAGGTATGCTTTTGAAACTGGGTACCGGAACTGTTGTCCTGGTTCAGTTTTTTCTATCCAAGGTGCCCCGACAGAGATTATTGTTGAAATGCTGCCATAAATGTGCCTGGTGCTTCACAACCAAACGAAGCCATGGCATTGAAAAGCTCACAATCTAGGTAATGCCGTGGGGCTGAAGTTTTAGGTGCAGATTTAACAATACACTTAGTGACATGCTTAAGTCCATCCTTATTCTGCAAAGCACTTAAGTACACATGCTTGTATCCCATTGACTTCAGTGGGACTTAACCATGCGTTTAAGTGCTTTGCTGAATAAGAATGGCCTTAAGCATATGCTTAAAACAAACATGAATTTAAATGCTTTGCTTAATCAAGGCACATATGAGGACTTTGGTTTAAGGTCTTATGGAGCCTGTGCTCTTTTTAGGAAACATTTTCCTCTTACTTCTGTCCTAATATCCCATGTCTTTTCCATATAGATCTCAAGATGATACCAGCAAGTTATGAAAGATGAAAAAGGTCTCCAGCCCTGTTCAAGGGCAATAACTAGTGATTTTATTATTTTTTTCCTGTCTTCTACAGCTCTGATACCAGAAGCTGGATGGAATGGTGTCCTCTGGACCTTTCTTATGTGAGTTATTTAGATTTTATTTTATAGATGACAGCTCATCAAATTGAATAAAAAATGCTTCTCCAATCTCAAACACAAATTGCTATTTTTAAAAAAATGTTGATAGCTATTATCCCAGAAAAACAAAAGTTTGCCACTTAGAAGTAGGAACATACAATGAAAATAAACCAAAATCAAGGGAAAAAAGAGTTTAGGGATTCAAAAAACAAAAACGTTGTAGGGATTTATTGTGCTGAAGTTCTTTGCTAAGTGAAATTCCATTTTCTGTAAATGATTATTTAATTGTTGATATGAATTTAGCCTGGTGATAAAAATTTTTCCTGACTCTAACAGACATTCCTTACTGGAAAGAAATAAATCAGGTGAGTTTGAATTGTGCTGAATCGTGTCACTGATTCACTCTCAGTTGAATAACTGTTCTGTGTCACTATACTTGTCACAATTCTATGAGCAAAAACTTAGTTTGAAAGAGATTAAGGATGATTAAGTGTGACATCTCCCAGTGCAAACTCTAAAAAGCAAAGAAATTCCAAGTTATGGGACACCTCTTAACAGTATGATACCACAGAGCACATTTCCACTGAGAATGCAGACTTGCCCTCATTGCCGAGAATTTTCTTCTGCCTCCAACAGGTAATGAAATACACAGCACACTAATCTCCATAATGGTGTAACACAAAAACCTTAATCTCAATTTCAGCAGGATAAGCAAATTATCAGGCTTGACATATGAGTACAAGTTAAGTCTGAGCTGTGTTGTGTTTGTGGGGGAAGTATGAGGTTGTAATTAAGGGGCCAAATCCTGAAGTCCATGTACAAGCTAAACTTCCACCAAATCTAATGGGAATTTTGCCTCACCGAGAACCACAGGATTAGGACCAATAATATTTGTATTTGTCTATTGCTCTTGTGAAGTGCTGGCTTCCTTCAAATCCTGAAGAAGTAAATTGAAATTAATTGCACTTAACATCTTGCATGACTGAACCCACAGTTCTTTCCATCAGATGATGTCCAGGCATTTTACTTAACATTTCGGTGAGATAGGAAATATTATCAATTTTCATGTGGGGAAGCTTTGCCGCAGAAAGGTTAGAATACTTTCCCACCTCACAAAGTCGCTGGCAGAGCTTAGTAACGCTCAGGAGTGAAATCCTAGCCTGCTTGAAATCAACAGCAAAGCTCCCATTGACTTCTCCAGGGCCAGGATTTCACCCTGGTCTCTTTTCTCCCAGTCTTCTGCCCTAACTACTAAAATACGTTTCTTCTCATTTGCTACAGAGAACGCTGATGTCTAATACACGAAGATGCTGTATTAGAGCTTTTTCAGAGGAAAGTTCAGTTTTGTGGCCTGTTACTACCATTATTTATTTTGAATAAAGTCCAATGTTATAAAGCACATGGACAGTCAGGCTGTGGATAACATGTTTAGTATGGTGCTGACTCAGACCTGCTAGTTTGGCAATGCCTATGCAGTGTATATGCCAGAAAGTGAACTCCCTTGGAGTAGTGCTTCTTATCAGATGCTTTCTTAATTCTGCAGGAGATTATACTAATGCAGCTCGAGATATGTCTTCTTGAATCTGGGTTTCGTATATCCAGAATGTTTTGTGTATAGGAATGTGAGAACTGCAGGCATAACATTATAGAAAATTCTTACATGGCTAGTGCTACCTATTGGTGGGGGAAGTGAATTGAAAATTCATGCTTATTTGCATTTATCAAAATTATGGGAGGTTAGGGAAAGAATGAAGTGTTACTGTTGGTTTGAATTGTTTTAAATTAGGCTGTATAAAGAAATGTAATGGTACATTTGGGCTTCTTCATTTAGAACAGACTGAAGTTAATTTTTAGATGTAATCACTATGACTTTCAATTCAATTGATTCTCTTGTTGGGCTTAAATTGAAATCTCTTGCAAGACATATAGGAATGATCTGAAAATGTTTAAATATTTAGCAGCTATGACAAAGCTCTGTCCTTGTCTCCATGGGTCCCACATTTCCTGGCGGATTTCGCTAGCCTCAGAGGCTCACTGTGACCCTCCACGTAACCCTTCTCTCTCTAGAGACAAGGGTCGCAGTCTACTGAGCCATTTTCATCATAAGCCAGCAAGGGAGGTGAAGAGAGAAGCTATCCTCCGTTGCACAGTTTCTGTTGTCTCCCAGTCTCAGTGATTAATTGGGGGGGGGAACAAAAGGGGGAGCCCGGTCCCACCCTCTACTCCGGGCTCCAGCCCAGGGATCCTAATTGTATCAGCTATGGTAGCTGACTTTTTAGAAACATGACACATACAATTCCCTGGGCTACTTCCCCACAGCAGCCCCCACTTCCTCAGGCTCCACTTCACCCTTACCTCAGGGCCTCCTTCCTTGTGGGGGTACTGCTCAGTCTCTCCAACAGCGCAACTTCCTCCCACAGCTCTTGACATCCACCCCCACCTGACTAACTGGGAGGCTTTTAACTAGTTTCAGCCAGCCCCTGATTGGCTTCAGGTGTCCCAATCAACCTAGCATTCTCCCTGCCTTCTGGAAAGTTCTTAATTGGCCCCAGGTATCTTAATTGACCTGGAGCAGCTGCCATTTATCCTGGTACCGGGGATTTGTTTAGCCTGGAGCTAATATATCTATCTCCCACTACTTTTCTATAGCCATCTGGCCTTGCCCCGTCACGCAGCATAAACTAGCCTACTTGTATGTGCATGTGTCTTAATCTGGTAAAGGGCAACTATTCATTTAGGGCTCAGTCCAGTTCTCATTGAATGGAAGTAGGATGCAGTCTCTAATCCCCAAGAATGTGTACCAGAACCAGGTGACACCCAATGAAATAATAGGCAGCAGATTTAAAACAAACAAAAGGAAGTACTTCTTCACACAACACACAGTCAACCTGTGGAACTTGTTGGCGGGGGATATTGTGAAGGCCAAAACTATACGGGGGTCAAAAAAGAATTAGATAAGTTTATGGAGAATAGGCCCATCAGTGGCTATTCACCAAGATGATTCGGGATGCAACCCCATGATCTGGGTGTCCCTAGCCTCTAACTGCCAGAATCTAGGAGTGCATTACAGGGGATGGATCACTCGATGATTGCCTGATTTGTTCGTTTCCTCCGAAGCACCTGTCATTAGCCACTAGGATACTGGGTTAGAGGGATCATTAGTCTGACTCAGTATGGCCGTTCTTATGTGTAAGGAGTAAATGAGGTGATACCAAACCTAATGGAAATAGAAGTATCAATTTTTTTTTCTCAACTTAAATTCCAATGAATGGTGGTGGTGCTGTTTTTTTTTTTTAATTTTTAATCTTTAAACATTTCCCTTCACTATTGGAAACCAAATGCAACAGCATCATTCTAGGGTAGATTCATAGATTCCAAGGCCAGAAGGGACCACTGTGATCCTCTAGTCCAGTGGTGGGCAACCTGTGGCCCGTGGGCCCCATGTGGCCCATCAGGGTAATCTGATTGTGGGCCGCGAGACATTTTGCTGATGTTGACCGTCCACAGGCATGGCCCCCCACAGCTCCCATTGGCCGGGAATGGGAAGCGCTGGGAGGCAGGTGGAGAAGCGGGGACACAGCATGCTCAGGGGAGGAGGCGGAGGAGGAGGTAGGGTGGAGGGGGAAGGGAGCTTGGCTGCCGGTGGATGCGGAGCACTCACTAATTTTTCCCCGTGGGTGCTCCAGCCCTGGAGCACCCACGGTGTCAGCAGCTATACATATAGATACTTATAAGCTGCAATCAAGTCACCCCATAACCTTCTCTTTGTTAAGCTTAAATAGATAGAACTCTTTCAGTCTATCACTATAAGGCACCGTGTCACACTGGGAACTCATGTTCAGCTGATCATCTACCATAACCCCCAAAAGATTTTCAGAGTCACTGCTTCCCAGGATAGAGTCCCCCATCATGTATATGACCTACATTCTTTGTTACTAGATGTATACATTTTCATTAAGCTATATTAAAATGCATATCATTTGCTTGCACCCAGTGTACTAAGTGATTTGGATTATGAGATTGTGTATAGGCAGGTTACACTGACTAAGCTAGTCTCACTGCACATACTGAAATGGGAGCTGGGATGAAAGGGAGAAACAGTCTGCCAGCACGGCAGTGGTTAAAGGAATGCCTATGGGCACAGTTAGCCCTGCCCTGTTATAACTGAAGCCAATCCCTGGCCTGGAGAGGGGAGAAAAGCAGAGATCCTGGCTCAATTGAGGGCTGACTGGCAAAGAGGCAGGAACTAGCTGCCTCCCTACCTGAGAGGAAGGGTCACTAGCCTGCCAACTGAAGGAGCCACTGGGGAGTAAGTGCTGTCTCCCAAACCAGGGGGACTGCAGAGGAGATCTAGGAGACTCTGGCAACTGAGGTAACTGGGTGGCTGAAGCCAAGAGACATTCTGGGGTTTGGTCTCACCAAACTTATGGCTGCCCTGCCTGAAGGAGCCTGGGACCACAGCAGGGCGCCACCCAAGATCCACAAGGGGGCACTACAGGAGCCAAGCACCTTAGTGAATTGGACTATAGGGGCTATGCTCCAAATTTAAGGGACAGTGGTAGAAAGTAGCCCAGGTCAGTGGATTTAGACTACCTGCTGTTCAGGGGTTCAGACCATCTCCTGTTCAGGGGTTGATGCACACAGGGCCCTGGGCTGGAATGTGGTGGAGAGGGAGGGTCCAGGTTCCCCTACCCCATTGCCTAAAAGACCGAGGCACCTCACCCAGGGAAACAAGGGGCTGGAGGTCAGGCGCGCCAACCACTAGGCCGTCCAGCTCTCCAAGCAACCTGTTACAGGAGCAAAATGTGAACAGTGCATATAATATATATGTTCCCATTTCTAAAGATAATGGAACAATTATTATTATGGGAAGGTTTATGTAAAATAGGATTCTATGTTACATAAATCTATATAGGGCTGAACCTCAACTCTACCCAGAAGCTGAATGACTTGGTTATTGGATTACTCCCCACATACCTGGGGTTGACCTCAACTAGCTACATCAAGATGACACTAGGATTTTACATTGAGATAACTAGCTTGATTTTAAAATACACATTTTCTGCATTGAAGAAATAGCCTTTGAGATGAGATAAATAAATAAAAACAAATATTACTCACTTTTTAAAAAAACCCTGCAAAGTGATCCATCAGGTCTTGATCCAGCAATGCTCTTGAGCACGTACTTCAACTTTAAAGCCAATATTTAAATACATGTCGGTGCAGAATTTTTGATCAGTTCGACTCAGGTGCAAATGCAAGGATTGGATGGGCACAGAGGAGAATTAAGCTTTCTCCCCTAGAGGTTGTCCCTTTGGGACTGCCCATGCTTGCATCTATTCTGTACCTCAGTTGTTCTCCATCTTTATTATTCTGAATACCAGTCTGCAAGTGAGATAATGTCCCCAACACCTCCCATCCTAGCTTCTCAATCCTGCACTGTTTGGTAGCGAATCATTTGCGGATACATCTGTACAGCAGCTAGGAGGTGTAATTTCCAGTTTGAGTAAATGGAGGTATGCTAGTTCTGCTTGACCTAGCACCTAAAAATAGCAGTGTGGCTGCCCCAGCATGGGTGGGGCTCACATTAGCCATCCAAGTACAGTCCCACTTGACCCACTGGGTACATATTTGATCAACTAGCTCAAGCCACCACCCATTCAGCCATGTCCACCCTGATATTTTTAGCATGCTAGCTTGAGCAAAACTAGCTTGTGTACGTCTGCTCAAACTGGGAATTACACCTCCCAGCTGCTGTGTAGAGATTCCCTGTGAAACACTGCTGTACATAAAGGGTGCACATCAGGCTCTGGGCCTCTCCATCTAGCACAACCACAAAATTTAACTTGAAAAGATGGTCTAGATAGTCATTCGAACCATGGGCCTCCAAAGAAATCTTGTGTGAAGGATATTCAAACCCAGATAACTCATGGCTATCAGCAAGCAATTCCAATTGTCTGCATCGTTGAACCCCTCCCCCCAAAAGCTCCTGATATTTCCCTGCTTTGCATTTCCTAACTCAGAGGAACAACTTATAAGGTCAGAACAAAAGCAGAAGCTTAGAGACTTTTCAGTTTGTTGAAATGAGCCACCACTTATCCGAAGTGAAATGTAATTTTTCTTTCTCGCTGGCAGTGACAAATGATGGTTTAAAACACTAAATCTGTCTCATTGCGGGTTATTCAGGATGCAAGCTCAGCGCTCATTGGCTTGATTTTGTTTGGACTGTATTGTATCTACAGTAAGAATGCTTTAGTGGAACATTTATCCCTTTGCTGCCACTGTAGGATCAGTCAACCCAGATAGAGCCTTTGAATGAAGATGGATTCTAAGCATGGGATTTTTTCCAGAATCAATTTATCTGTGAGAACTCCAAGAAATTCAATACAAATGAAAGAGCAAATTACGGTTGTTCAGTTTCTAAACAAATATTTAATATACCATTAATTTTGTGCTTGAGTTTTTGTTATTTTTTTTCCAGGGCAGGTTTCTCTCATGTGGTGGTCCTCCTCTCTTCTTAACTGCATTTAATGTGCCTGCAGGGAAAACATTGTGAACATTGCACTAAGGTTAAAAATACACTGTAAGCAATAACAGTTATATTTAGTGCTGGTGAAAGGTGCTGGATTCACAGCCCTGCCAGGTGAAATCATCTATTCAACCATGTAATTGCTACTGGACAAGCTTCCCTGCACTGCACCATGCAATAAGTCCAAACCGTAGCTGGAGGAAACACCCCTGAAGGTTGAGATGGAAGTTTAGTCTTTGTGACTATTCATACTTAGCCTCTCTGCTGAGACAGTTAATTAATGCCAAATGTGGTGGTAGTTTGTGCTGTGGAATTAGTCCACTAGGATCTAGATGAAGACCATCAAATTGTGTCATGAACAGCCAGGGAACAGCTTCAGGTAATAACTTTTGGGGTGAAATCCTGATCACTTTGAAGTCAATAGGATTGTTGCCAGTGACTTCAATGGGGCTGAATTTCACCCTGGGTCTCTGCTGACCAGGGTTCAGAGTTTAGCTAATGAACATAAGCCCTAATCACCCCAAATTTGTCTTTGGCTTTAACAGACACTATTCGTCTATAAAAGGCACTAAGTTCTTTCCTGTCTTTTTCACCAGCAGTGAAAGCTGTTTTTTGCTCAAGCTGTTGTTGGTGTTTTGGCTGACATGCAGCGCACAGGGAGAGGGTAGTTGGGTGGAGTGGAGCAGAGTCTAACCGAGACTGTTACAGAGGTTAAGAAAACAGTTTCCACAATGCACCCCGCCTCCACCCTCCCTTCATTCTGTGTACACATGTGTTTGGGGGATCATAGTTTTTTCAGACTTCTCGGCTGAGATTTTGCACATGCCCCCAGGCAGACATGCAAAGGTACTTTGTAGTTTTTTTAAAATAAAAACACCACACTTCCAAGTTCTTTCACATATAAATTAACAATATGTGAAACAAGAGGCTCTATGAAGTTTGAATTACCCTATCACTCATGAGGAGCTACAATATTAGTGTTACTGCTCTCGATTTCATTTAAAAAAGTGAGGAAAACAATTCAAATGTCTGCAGACCCAGCCTAATAAAAATGATAGATTAGATGTCAAAGTTTCCCCCAGCCCCTTTCTCTGATCCTCCCTCCACCCTCACACGTCTGTTGTTTAAAAAGAAGTCATGCAATAATTTGCTTGCTGTTGTCAGTTTTTGTAAGTTGCCAGCTGATTCTGGTAGCTCGGGGATTAGAGTATTTTGCTTGCACCCAGTGGGTGATGGAGTTTAAAAATCTGCATTGCCTCAAGAATTTAGCACTTTACATTTCAATGTTTGTTCTGCTGAAGTTTGTTCCGGTTTTACCTTTGTGCTTTTCCACCAGTGTGAACAGCACGATTGACAAAGGCAGAACTTGCAGAATGTTAACAACGTCAAGTGAAGGCAGTTTTAGAATGAGATCGAGCTTATACGGGGAATTCAAAATGGAGACCCAGCACAGTAGTCTTCACAATGGGAGGTCAGGCTAAATTAAAATTGGGCACCTACTACTAGTTCTTTGCTAAGGATTCTATAGGGCTTCTCAAAATATGCCAACAGTTAAAGATATGGTAAATAGTATCAGAGGGGTAGCCGTGTTAGTCTGTATCCACAAAAACAATGAGGAGTCCGGTGGCACCTTAAAGACTAACAGATTTAGTTGGGCATAAGCTTTCGTGGGTAAAAGACCCACTTCTTCAGATGCATGGAGTGAGCCCCTACCTGTAACACCGACAGACCCCGGTCATCGTCAGGTGGGATCGAACCAGGGACCTCTGGAGCTTAGTGCATGAGCTAAAAGGCAACTAACTATTAACTAAGGCTGTAGAGCAAACTCATTAATCTCTCTCTCTAAGTGGTCTCGGTGCCACTAGATGACACACAACACCACACCCAGGAGGTGTGTGGGTTACAGAGACACTGTTAAACATACAACATATTAAAACTGATGAGCCAAAGCCTGGTCCCAGGAAGACCAATGGAAATGTAACTCTTCTGCCAGGTGGAGCCGGCAACAACCAGGGCCAAGTTCAATATCTAGGGGTTCTTTTTCAACAATACAACACAAAACCAGCTCAACCCCCCACCCAGTAACCTGGGAAAATTACACACCACCCCTGCGTGCCTCTGAAAGGCAATACTTCCCCACTGACAAGTGCAGAGACTGAGTGTAGAAACGAAACTTTTAATGAAAGGAGGGAAGTCACCTGCCATTAATTAGGGAAAGTGCCACAAGCAGGATTCACAATCATAAAACTGTGAGCAGGACACCCACCTCAGAGTGTGTGGGGCAGTGCCTTCTGCCTCATGTTCTTGAATTCTACAACCAAAAGTTCCTTTTCTGTGCCCCTCGCTGCTCCCTCACCATACCCACTCAGAGTGGTTGACCTTGGTCAGTGAGGACCCAGGGTTCAGAAGTGCTTGCTCCATCGTCTGAGCACTTGCTCTGACTGGCCGTCCTTACCAGTCATGGTTCCTCTCCGCTGGCCGCCCCACCAGCCATGGTTCCTCTCTGCTTGCCGTCTCACCAGCCACCGTTCCGCTCACTGGTCACGTTCTGGCACCTCTGCTGTGACCTCTGTGGGTCAGTCTCTTGAGGTTTTGCCTAGCTCTCAGTGATTTTCAGCTTTTAGGCTGGTCAGAAACACTGCCCCACCACAAGTGATCGTCAGGTCTTCTGAGCACTTAAAATAACAGGCTCCTTATGGAGCCTATTTAGCTCAATCTTTGAATAGTGCGGAGGAACAGGCTAAACCAGACCGGAGATCCTTAGGGAGAGTCCATTCCTTCTTGCTGGGATACCTATCCCCACCCTCTTACTTTCACAGGGGTCTGGCATTTGAGCCCCTGGCTTAATGAGGTGCTTTCAGCTTAATAGGCAGCAGGTTTAAAACAAACAAAAGAAGTGTTTTTTCACACAACCTGCAGTCAACTTGCAGAACACCTTGTCAGAGGATGTTGTGAAGGCCAAGACTATAACAGGGTTCAAAAAAGAACTAGATAAGTTCATGGAGGATAGGTCCATCAATGGCTATTTGCCAGAATGGGCAGGGACGGTATGCCTAGCTTGTGTTTGTCAGAAGCTGGGAATGGGCGACAGGGGATAGATCACTTGATGATTACCTGTTCTGTTCATTCCCTTTGGGGCACCTGGCACTGGCCACTGTCAGAAGACAGGATGCTGGGCTAGAGGGACCTTTGGTCTGATCCAGTATGGCTGTTCTTATAAGCGTGACCCCCCTCATTTGGGATAGTTTAAGCACAGTTCTGCTCCCCTTTATTCATACAATAAAAACAACAACATTGAAAACATTTCACTGCCCCTGCATTCAGTATTAAAGTGATTTGTAAACCAACACCAGCCAAAGTTGATCACTTTGAGCAACACCACTCTATCTTCTGGATATCTAGGCAGAGTAGGTGTGTTCAGAAAATACAGTTTGCTCCTGAAGTCTCTCCCTCTCCCAGCCGTCAGGGGAGAATTCATTCAGACCCTGCTTACAGAAGTTTTGCCATTGAATTCAGTGGAACCAGGATTTGATCTGTAGATCTCAAAGCACTTTATCAAAGTGAGTAAGTATTAGCCTTAATTTGCACTAGGGGTAAGCCAAGCCTCAGAGACATGAAATGACTTCACCGGGTCACACAATATGTCAATGACAGAGCTGGGAATAGAACTCAAGTCATCTTCATTTCAGGCATCCTTGTCAGAACATGCTTAACTGCTTCTTGTCTTTCGTCTTGCTTTAAAATGTATAGAATCTTGGTTGAGCTGCATCTTACCTGTGTAGACCTTCTACCTCATGTGAATGGCCATGATCCAGAATATTCTGTGTGCCTCATATTTTTAGCTTAAAAATCCTGTTGGCCTTAAAGATGAAAGGACACCTTTTCCTAATTGCCAATATCTTGGACAAATTGTGACAAACTGCCATGTTATACCATAAGTTTGTCTTTCATTGATATGTGGATCTGCTTTAAAAATGAGCTTCAGTCTCCTTAAGAATGTTCTGGAACTGTTATTTAATGAGGCGAAAAAATAAAATGAGATCAAACAGAGTTAGGGTTGCCACCCAGACAGTTTTTCAAGCCGCCAAGTCATTTTTGTGCAGCTTGTCCTGTTATTTTTATTTTAAACGTAAATTAAATGTCAGCTGTCCAGCCTTCCTGACTTTTGTCTGTTTCTTAGCCAAATGGCACTGCATGTGCTGACTCCTGATAGATGGACCGTTCTAGAAGCCATGCTGGATTGAAAGTGCCAGAACAAGTCTCCGTGTTAGCAGTGCAGGAGCAGACTAACAAAAGAAAACCATGCACTTGGCTGATTTTTCTTCTACATCTCATCCCCAAAAAAGGCAGCATAAGGAAAAGATGAATGAAGAAAGTATATAGATGATAAAGAATGGGAAAAAGGGTGAAAAAAGAGAAGAAAGGGTAAGGCTGTGGAAGAGCACACAGATGAGTAAGGAATACAGAAAAGGGGCAACTCTTCTTTTCAACTCTTGCCAACCTCCAGGTTTTATATTTGGCAAACCATGACAACCATAAATGGAAAGGTCTGTAGCTACAAACTTGTGTTTGTCTTTAATACATCTGTGAAAAAACCTGCTTTCATTGTTCATTTTCCATTACAAATGCTATGCTTTGGATCTAGGTGCTCCCATGTATGAGGCTCTTTGGTCAGCAGTCGTGAGGGCTTATATATGCTATTTTGTCTGTGCTGATAGCAAATACCCGTCTGCAAATTTTAAAAGGCTGGTTTCCTGTACCCTTTGCTCATGTTAAGTAATAGCTTATTCTTCAAGTATTTGCATTTGCTTCAAGTGGACTACTCAAGAAGTAACCATTTGGTAACTGTTTAATGGACCAAATCCGCAGCTGATATAAATGGGTGTAGATCAGTAGAAGTCAATGGAGCTATGTCAGTTTACACCAGCTGAAATTCTGGCTCAATGTGAGGAATTTTGGTGGAATCTGATGTTGGGTTATGTCTATTTTGTATAATTTCAGGAACTCATATTGGTTCCCAAAATGGCGTTTGTGCCCATGTGATCCAGCTGATTGGTTTTCCCCCCTTTTATTTCTCCTCAGAAGTGGTAAACAACTTCTGGATAGAACTGGTTTTTACCACCTTTTCCATGGGGTTTCCCAGAAGGGGTTTTCTGCTTCTTCTATGGAAGTTTCCTGGGCAAGGTTAGATAGGTCTGTCCCAAGCACTGCTCAGGGTCTGTCCATCCGAGTGACAGCAAGGGACTGTCGCAGGTCTGACTTTCACTTACCTACCCATTTCAGTGGTAGAGGGGGCTAGGGTTTTCTTTTCACAGCTCTGCTTCCACTTGGACATGCATTTGCCATCACCTGCAAGGAGTCGAGAAGGACAGCCAGCCACATCCCACTTACCATCATCCATCTTCAGCTGCTGTCCCCTAATGTACCATCTACATTAGTGTTTGGACTTTATGAAATACTTGTGAGTTGCTGCGTGCATTAATCTCACTTACAATCTCTGTATCCCATGTAATAAGGTAATATTTAAATGTTTGCTTTGTAACTATGACAGTGTTTGCTCTGCAAGTGGACACCTCCACATTCAGGAGAGAAGCATTACCAAGTGTGAAATACTAGTTTACCACAAGAGGTGTCATCTCCTGCTCAGGAAAAGAAGATCTATAGACATCAGACAAGCCACCCTGGAACATCAGGGGACAAAAGACTTTGTTGATTTCTCTCCCCCACACCCATGAAGAGAGATGTGCAGGTGGACATGTCCCATCACAATTTGAACATTGGGGGAATGGAATAAAAATCCCTGACCAGAAGGAACTGTGTCACTATGCTGCCTGGAATTTGGAGAGGGCAATATTTCTAAGCATAAGCAAGGAATCCCCAAGCTGCTTAGCCTGCATTAGCCCTAAAGGACATATGGAGCTTGCACATTACAGCTGCTTCTCTTACTTGTGTGTGTATGTTTACCTGCTTTAACCTTATAAATAACTCTCATTTCTTTTTCCTAGTTAATAAATCTTTAGTTTATTACAGGATTGGCTACAAGTGTTGTCTTTGGTTACAGATCTAAGGTACAACATCTGGGGCAAGTGATGGTCCTTTGGGACTGGGAGTACCCTGAATATTGTTGTGATTATTGGTGTAAGGGAGCATCTACCACAAAGGCAAGCTTGCCTGGGAGGCAAGATAGACCGCAGTACCCGAGGGGACGATCTGTGACTCCATGTTGAGGCTGTTATAGTATTTGAGGAGTTCACACTTGATACCTGGTTGGTGAAATCTAGTTATAGAACATATAACCGGTTTGGGGTTGTGCCCTAGTTTCTAACAGTCTTCCCTGAGATTGGCATCCATGTTCGTGAGCCACTCCAGACAGCTTGACACATGGTATAAAAACCTAGGGCAAAATCCTGGTTCCACTGAAGTCAATGGGAGTTTTGCTATAGAGCCAGGATTTCTATCCAGCTAGATTTTTGGGGCTGCTGTCCTAAATTTCTGAAATAAACTACTGCACCATCAGTAAAAATAATCTACTTTATTTTGCTTTAAGGAACTTTCTATCCTTTATATCATCTGGTCTGAAGTGGTGCTTTTCAATTCTGACTGCTCTTTCAGACTGCCCTGGACTAGGCTGAAGTTTGCTGAAATAAGATAATTTGATTTCTGCAATCCTGTGGCCCTCATGAAACCATCATGTGAGGTGTAAGCAGGACGATACATCTGAAACAAATGTAGGAATAATGAAATAGCTGTTCATGAAAGCTAGTCACAAGAGACAAGAAGTTGTATTTGCTTCTCAGTATGCATTCCAGCACAAAAAAATCAAGTCCTCCATAATGTATTTTGGATGATGCTGTCACAGTGCAAAACAATTTTACTGTCTGCTATTCACCTTCAAATGCTTCCCAAAAGCTAATTTCTATTGGTTAACATTCCAGGACTGACCCCTTCTCTATTACTCCTGTCTTTTAAGGCATTCCTGCCTCATACTGTGATTATAATGATCAGTTATGAAAATACATATCCTCTACACAGTCCTTTCCCCTGAACTCTCACACATGCACACAGAGGACTCAACAAGATGCTACATCCTTGCATAGTTGGCAATCTGAAATCTCAGTATTCTAAGAAGAGTACCAGTGAGGCACAATGCATGGAGAATGTAATCGTTTCCATCCATTAGGATGGAGCAGGCTGCAGGGATGTGGGGGCAGGACAGAGCTATAGCTCTGCCTTCTTCCTGCTCCCTTTTGAGAGCAAGTAATCTTTTCCCTCTCCAGAGTGCATGGATTCCTATTGTGTGCAGCCTATGTGCAGCCGTGCAAGGGATGGGGTAACTTCTTGTTTGTTCTTCCAAACCCTTGAACGTCCACGCAGCATCTAGCCTTTAGATTGCAGTTTCCACAGGGCAGGGACTTTTCTTCTTTATTGATCTGTTCAATGCCTGGTGCACAATTACACTTTGAAAATAGTAACAAAGCATAACAGTAAAGACTGGGGTGGCTTAAGAAGGGTTTTCCACATCAGGAGGAAAATACAAAGAACTGCTAAAATTGTGAATCTGCTTTGTGATTCATTTACTGACATGAATTGTCTCTAATATTCAAGGTGCTGCCTCTGCAAGACAGAAGGAAAGAAAACTTAGCAGGGACAGGAATTTTTCTGGGGAGCTTGAACAGATGTCAAAATAATGAAAGTATCTCCAGCAACCCAACAAAGAGTAATTTAGAAATGTGCTGGAGGTAACATGTCACTGTCAGATCTTGGTTGTGATCAACTGTGATGTAAGTGCAATTAACAAAACAGTTTTATATCAATAGAACAATACCTTGCTTAATAAAAAGCATGTTTTCATTCTTCAAATGCATTCATTTTTACCTTATAGTTTAGCTAATTCTGAAAAGAAGGGTTAGATGTAAGGTAGGTCTATAAAAACTTGCACATATCTTTGTTGGTGGGAAACAGCTTTCCTTACTTCTGTGTTTTCCTCAATTATACTGGTTGTCTCCAAAGTGCCTTACAAACAATATGTAATTAATCTAGCCTGCCTATTATTATGGCTGTCCATTGTAGATAATGATGATGTCACAGCATCTTGTGTATTCTTTTGTGGCTGTATATAGTCCAATCTGCAAGGAGCAAGGTTGTGAACAGATGTCACGTAGGAATGTGAAGGGTCCCACTGAGGACGTGGAATGATGCTTGGCCCTTTTTCACTTTGTTTTTGGGTCTTTCTCAGAGTAATTACAACCTTTATTGATAGTAGCTCTCCATTGAGGTCTTACCTTGTCTGTGTCTTTGAACTTATCAATATTTACGCCACATATCTGCTTAAAAGTGTCTTTTAAGTGTTTACCTTCCTGTGCTTTCCGAATTTCAGCTTATGAAGGAGGACTTTTTCTGGGCGTCTGTCATCACCCATTCTGATAACATGACCCATCCATCTAAGATGAACTTTGATAATCATTGCCTCAGTGCTAGTAGTTTTTACTCTTTCAAGGATATTAATGTTTGGCACTTTGTTTTGCCAACAAACTTTCACAACAGCAAAAAGACCGAGCATGTGAAAATTTTCAAATTGCTTGATGTGTCTCTGGAAAACTGTCCATGTTTCACACCTGTATAAAAAGGATATTATCACTGCTGCATTGTATATCATTGCTTTTATTGATAGTTTGATGGTGTTCTGGTTGAATATCCTATGACAAAGTCTTCTGAAAGCCTGGCTTGCCTTATGTATTCTGTTTGATATTTCTTGATCCAGAGAACTGTCAATTGAGATGTTACTGCCAATGTGTGCAAAGTGATTGATGTTCCTTAGTTTTGCACCATCGATGGTGATGTTTGGCTTAGTGGTAGTTGCTTGAGTTGGTTAGAAGAGGACTTCAATTTTTTCCAGACTGATGGTGTTTTCAAACTGTTTAGTTCTCTCTGAGAATCTGTCAAGGATAAGCTATAGGTCACTTTCACTATGACTAAGTAGAGCACGATCATCCACAAAAAGTGCTTCATATAGGAGTTCCTCAAGGACTTTTGTCTTTGCATTAGGCCTTAGGAGATTGAAGATTTTTCCATCAGTTCTGTACCTTACATAGATGCTGTTTTGAAGGATGTCAGTTGAATATTATTATTTGTGTGATGTTCACGCTCATGGCCAACACATCAGGGATTGAGCTGGAGACCTCCAGAGCTAAAAGCTTGAGGCTTTTGGAGCTAGGGGATATCTTCTGTGGATTGGCACAGAGGAGGACTTGTAACACACACACTACTGGGTTATAGTTGCATTTTACAGATGGGAAACTGATTAAATGTGCTCAGGAAATATCCCTGATGCCCTTATGCAGTGACAGGCTTTTCTAAATTTTCTTACAGAGTCTTTGAGAAAGCTCAGTGTAATAGATCGTCAGAAAAGGATTAAATTCTCTCCATCTGCAGGTATTGTATAGGCATAATGTCTCTGAATCAGGGCATCTATTGGATACATCAGTAATTAAATATACTGTTTTCCCAGTACTCTGTGTCTTGCCCCTGTAACACCACTTTTAGAGGTTCACTCACAAACATGGAAATATAGATATTTTTATTTAAAGTCATTCTTATTAGATTGTATGTCTTGAAGTTAAAGTTTTTGTGGTGGGTGTGAGTGTGAGAGAGTGTTTCTGTTCCCTCACAGGAGACCTTCACTCTCTCACTTAACACAGGAGGTGCTCACTAGCTATCATCATTTACTTAGCTACCTATTCTTTGCCAGTTATAGAGTGCCCATGACATGCTCAGTGTTGTACAAGACATAGAACTTCATCACACCCTCATTTATTTTAACTGCTTAGGTGGGGAACTGTGGAAAGGGGCTGTAAGTGGTCCTTGTGGAATATCCCTGGCATCAAGCTACTATGATGGTCCTATACATGCAGCCCTGACGTATGGGGTATGCCAAGGGAATATGGAGGGGTGTGTCCAAGCCCGCTGCTTTCGGTGAACTCTGGACTGGCAGACTATAACTGGCCTGTGGTTGATCGTTGCAGCCAGAATATAAGTTAGAGCAGTCCTGAGGCCACTTTAATTTATGCTGAGGGCCAAGCAGCTTGAAAAATACGGGGAGTTCAAGGGTAGTTTAAAGCCACCATCCCTGCTCTTTTTCTGAGCTATGTGCAGGAATGCAACAGTGGAGAATTGACTCCCCCTGGCTGCAGACGCTTAAAATCTAATAAGCTGATCCTACAAAATCTTCACATGTGGAGCAGTCACTGAGTTTTATGTGTTCATTGGGTTTGCAGGCTTGGGTCCTTCATCCAAGTTGTACCTATTTCTTTGTTTAAGATTAGAGGGTAGATAAGTGGCATCACATTTGATTTACTGCTGGATGAAGACCACACCGTGGTGTTGCTGAACATTCCTGTCTTATAAAAAACATGATCCAGATCCAGTAAGTCCTGCAGAGGCTCCCAAATCTTCTGCTCCTCATCTTTGCTGATGTCCTTGCTCTGGTCTCTAGTCTCTCATTGTTACACTCCAATTCCCATCTCTTGCTTATCTGATGTGGCTAGTCATTAATTGTGTATTCCTCTCTTTCCTATTTGTTAAGATATCTCTAGCTTCCCCACTCCCACTCCACTGTTATTAGTGAACCCTGCAGCAGGGATGGCCCCTCCTCAGAGAGAAAAAGTAATTCGCTCTCTGTGCCCATTCACTCTTTGACCTCATGGACTCTAAATTTTGAAGACTGAGTTGACGACTTAGATTATGATTTAAACCACCTGCTGAATCAAATGCAAAGAGATACTGAGGGAGGAGACCTCTTCTTCCCCTTCAGTTTACTAAAGCAGTGGCTTTTACAGAAGAGAAACATGAATTCCATTGGCTGGCTAAACTTTCTGCTGAACAGATTAGTCTGTTGGGAAGCCAAGATTCACAGCTTCTTTTGCCTTCCATGCCACCGATTAAGGTGGCCCATAGTAAGTGTTCAGTGCTAGACAAAGTAATGACGAGTGGCTCTACTCTCTTGAACATTTTTATTAATGACCCGGAACAAGAAAACATAAAATCATTAGTGATGAAGTTTGCAGATGACACAAAAATTGGGGGAGTGGTAAATAATGCAGAGGACAGGTCATTGAACCAGCGAACTGGATCGCTTGGTAATCTGGGTGCAAGCATACACTATGTGTTTTAATATGGCTAAATGTAAATGTATACGGCTAGGAACAAAGAATGTAGGTCATACTTACACTATCTTGGAGGGCAGTGACTCTGAAAAAGATTTGGTTGGATAATCCACTGAACATGAGCTTCCAGTTGCTGTGGCTAAAAGGGCTAATGCAGTCCTAGAATGCATAAACAGGGGAATCTCAAATAGGGTAGAGAGATTATTTTACCTCTGTATTGTGCATTGGTGAGACTGCTGCTGGAACACTATGCCCAGTTTTGGTGTCCACAATTCAGGAAGGATGCTGACATATTGGAGAGGGTTCAGAGAAGAGCCAAGAGAATGATTAAAGGATTAAAAAACCTGCCTTATAGTGATAGACGCAAGGCATTCAATCTATTTAGCTTAACAAAGAGAAGGTTAAGGGGTGACTTGATTGCAGTGTGTGAGTACCTACACAAGGAACACATATTTAATAACAGCCTTTTCAATCTAGCAGGGAAAAGTATAACATCCAATGACAGGAAGCTGAAGCTAGAAAAATTCAGACGGGAAATAAGGCAGACATTTTTCATTGTTAAAGTAATTAACCATTAAAACAATTTACCAACGATCACCGTAAACAAAATTTTGTGGGATTCAGATCTAGGGATTTTATTTGGATTCATTTCTAGAAATCAGATGAGAACACTTTTTCATGAAACTTCTGATACAACCTGGAGGACGCATCATCCCCTCCGCTTAGAGCGTGAAGGGCATGATAAGTGTCCAAATACCAGTCAAACAACTGTATGATTGTAAAGGGGAGGGGGGACAGGAGCCCAAGTGCCATTATTCCCTTCTAAAGCCATGAAAACCCCTATGTATGAACACAGTGTGGCCAGGGTTCTGGGATATGGAGCATATGTCTACTCTATGCAATACCTTCCCTGGTAAACTTGTGGCAAATTTTCTGCTGAGGTTAATTCTGACATAGTCAGAATTATTACAGTGTCACAGTCTGCAGAGTGTGTGGGGAAGGTGGACTAGAAAGGGACAATGGGGCCATGGAATCTTAGCTGCCTCAGAATTTGTGCTGCAGAGAAGGATGAAAGATCTAAGGACTATACGTGTAACGCTCAGGCGATGCGCTGAATTGTGTGGAATTTCCCAACGGACTGTGGGATATCTGCACACTTGGAGTGATGTGTCCCCTGCCCTTGTCATAGGACATGTCAGTAGCTGTGTAAATGTTGCCATGGTATTTCCCAGGCAACACTGCTTCTCCTGTAGGCTCTTCTATATCATGCCTTCCTCACAGCTCAAGGAGAAAAGCTTCTCTAATGGTATGTTGGTGCTTCTGCTTGTTATGAAGTGAAGAGACAAATGACTTTTATATCCAGATTCTTTCAAGCCTCCAAAAAGGTTTGGTTCAGGTTTCAGGTAAAGGTGCAAGCTGATTCTTATTTTAGCCAAACTGGTGCACAGATTCCTAAGCAGACTTCCATGGCACAATAATAGAAATGGATCATTAAGTATCCGTGCTTGACACATATTTCCTCCAGATGACAGATGTCAAAAGGAGAGATGAATGAAAACTGAAACCTCAAGTTTCCTTGAATATACCTGAAGTGATTAGCTTCATTAAAAGTGCTAGCTCTAATCTAGTGTCAAACTAACCCTTAATCAGATCTAGATCCAACTTCAGAATCTCAGCCCTTCTCTATTTAAAAAAATACTTAAGTGGTCTATATTATTGGACAACCCTTTTATAACAAAGTTCTAATGACTAGATACTATGGTGATGGGCACTTTAGAAATAGACAGATATGAGGACAGTTTGATGACTTTTGGCAATCTAATCTTCACCCTTATCTCTGCCTACTACCAGTGTTTAGATACTATGATGATGGTCACTACAGAAAACCCTAAAATAGATAGATACCAGGAGTCAATATACTTGTGCTTCCTGATGGTTTACCAGGAGAGAGTTGCAAACTCATTCACTTTGTAATTGGTTTGTTCTGACATTATTTGTGTTTGCCATTGCATGCTGTTGTCAGAGATGCCATCTAAAAAACTACAGAGTCTTAAGAGACAAAGCCAAATGTTATGAGTTAATTAGTACCAAAATGTGAATGAAAGGGAGTCCATTAGGCTGGGTTAGTGAAGTAAAGAGATTTATCATTTTGAAAGTTGCTAATTGTGCCTGTTTCTCTGTTTGGAGAAGGGAGTCTGTAGGTCTGGGCCAGTTGCCCTTGGGGACCTATCTGTTAACTCACTGTCACCTTCTCCTGAGATACCATCATCTTGTAACACTGAGCAATAAAATTTGTAATTGTAGGTCTTTTGAAGCCCACAGCTAAAGGACACTAACAGAGTTTGTTTACACTGAAGGAGTTCACAAGAAAACTAAAGTAATTAGACCAGTATAAAGGATCGCTACCAAGAATACGCTCTGCCAAATATATATAAAAATGGTATTTCATCCATTTTCAGTTCTCTCGTTAACTTTGTTTTGTGCTAAAATTATAATATTAATGTATTTTTGAAAAAGCCCTCCAGAATTAAAAAGTGTTCTCTCCATGAGCATTATAACTCTAACCACATCCTTGGTTTAATTATAATCTTAACTGCAATCATATTTATTTATATGAATTTTTTAGACTTATTTTCATGGGCTATTTACTTTTGAACACAGCCAGCATGTGAAAATATATAATGCTGATAGTCACCCAGCTCAATAACGACTTTATTTTAGTATATTTTCTGGCATCGTTATACTTTAAGTTTCCAAAATGTACATATAGCCTCTGATTCAGAAAGGTATTTAAGCACATGCCTAAATTTAAGCCCATGACTTCAATGGAAAGTGTAAGTTAATGTGGGAAAATTAAGTATCATTTAATTACTACAAAGTTTAAAACATTCATTGAGGTTTAATCCATATGTAGCACATATTGTTTGCGTAACTGTCATACCTCACTCTCTCAAATATCGATTATATACAATAATTAACTGGTTCAGTACCATATATACCTTACCGAGGAGTGGGGGTAATGCACCACCAGAAATCATGATGATTGGAGGCATCAGGGACACATTCACGTCAGATGTTAATGGGCCCAGATTGTCTACACCAGCTTGGGATGTGGTCCATTATGCTTATATATGACATAAGGGCTCCAAAGCAAAGGCAGGGTGCAGAGGAAGCACAATGAGAGTTCACATCTTTGCACTGCCAAGATGTAGCCTGTGCTCGTGACAGGAGAATCATGCTCGTATGCGGAGGGGTGAGGCAATGATTATTCCACTACCCTGCCTAGAAGGCACTATTAGTCCTTTTTCCTGTTGTGTTTGTGAAGACTAGGAGCTAAAAAGCACGGCCGTCTGCTGTATGGGTGCACAGAGGGCACGGTTCCCCATGTCTTTTCTTTTCTTGAGTGTCCTAAATCCTAATGGAAAAGGCCTATAGAAATGCATAGGGTTGAAACCAATAGGTTTCTACAGACATTTAAGAGTATTCCTTAGAAATGACTCTTAAAAAAATTTTATAATTTGTTAGAGAATTAGAGAAATTTGTTAGAATTTGTTAGAGAATTTGTTAGAGAATGTTTTCTAAGGGTTTTTAAAACAGTCCACAGAGTTCGATTGCAGGGATCTAATTCTCTGTTATGGCCTGGTTTAAAGGCAAAGCCTTTTGAAAGATTTTATATATATTTATAGTATGTTTCCAAAACGTGCGCAGAGATAGGCATCATTTAACTCTATGTTTTTAACATTAACTTGGGGCTTATTTAACAGAACATTGCTAATGTGTAATTCACAGAATGCTTTTTTAAAACAATGCTATTATTTATATTAATCCATTAGATCTTTGTGACTGATGTCCTTCCTTAATAAATTTGCTCTTCCCAAGCATGAACAAGCATTGGTTCCAAGGACTGCTATTGAGGACAAGGCTACTGATGTTTCATTGTTTATTCTTTTTAAGGAAAATCTATCACTGGACTATGTATTTGAGTTCAATGGCCTGGGCATGCATGGTACCAAAATTAATTTCTCCAACAGAATTGGGTGTCACATTGTGGGCCTACCACCTTTGGAAGTGTTCCTGTAACATATAATTGTCTCATTGGGCCAAATTCTGATCTTGTTTACCCTGGTGTCATCAAGAACAGAATGAAATTCAAAGGATGAATCCAAATGACATAAGGATTTGGACCCCCCATCTCTGCCTTATAATGGAGTTATACACAGTCACATTTTTGCCAGATATTCGTAAGATATGAGTCATGTTGTGCTGAAATAATATTACTGCAATACTGCTTTGTTTTAGACACACAGCTGATGCACCCCACATTTCTTGTGCACAGTGTGATACAAGGTAGGTATAAACTCCATCCGCTATTCAGTTAGTATGGTCCCAGGTTGTGAATTTGTGGTTTCTGGAGATACACTTGATAGGCAGACAAATAAATGTCACCCTTTTAAATATACAGGAATTTGAAACTGATTGTATGTTCTGGATGCAGAAATTCTAGTTTTGGCTGGATAAATGTGTGTGATTTTAACTGCTCTTGCAAACGGCTTTGCAAAAAATAAAACAATTCGGTTGTTAGTGTTTCTGTTTTAGTTTAATGTGTTTGAGGCTCCTTTTAGTTCCACTTGGAGCAGGAAAAGTGCTTTCATTCTGCATTAGTTGATTGTTTCCATCAGTGTCACTCCCCCCTCCCCATTTTTCACACCTCCTACTGTGTACGATCGCCTGCTGCACCATTTATTTTTGCAATGTGTAAACTGTTACTTCCTCCAACAAATCAGATCTGCTAAGGGTGAAATTAAAGGTCTGAAGGGGTGACTGTCCTGCTGGTTTTGACATTTTAAGATTTTAGGATCAGGCAAGAAACAGCTGCCCTTTTCTACATATAGATATTTATTAACTGTCCAAAGAATTTATGGAATCAGAAGTGCATTACCTTGGCATCACAACTAAAGAAGGGTATATTCTGGGAAATATACACTACATTTCTTGTGAAATCTGGCAGCTAACAGGATGAGAAATAATTAGCCTCTAACTTCAAGCAGTGGGCAGGAGTGCCTGGAACTGATATTTTAGTGCCAAGGTTAAAAAATCAGGATACACACTGATTTAAAATGGACAGCTATGTGCCTAAGGCAAATGCTTGAGCGCAGCCTCCATAGATCTATCTGGGGCCCAATCCTGCAAACCCTTACTCAATGACTTACTCATGGGATTCAGAGTAGCAGCCGTGTTAGTCTGTATTCGCAAAAAGAACAGGAGGACTTGTGGCACCTTAGAGACTAACCAATTTATTTGAGCATAAGCTTTTGTGAGCTTATTCCTGTGCATCCCTGTGGGTTTGTAGGACTGGGCATGTGGATTCTGGACTACAGATACAAGGCGATGCTACCATGCAGTTTTATATGTCAGAGGGTGGGCAGTCACTTACAATGGAATGAAGGCTGGCACAGTGACAGTGGAAGGTGAGACCTTTGTAAATATTTTACTTGCATATTCTTGGTACCTATCCATTATACTTCTCTCTCTATGACTTTTTCTTTTGTCTCTACTCTTTTTCCCCCTCCTTTTTTAAAAGTTAATTTAGCACTGGCACGTGCGTAACTTCACCCACTTGACTAGTCCCATTGAACTCAACAGTAAGACTTTCCCAAATGAAGTTACTCAGGTATTTACATGCTTCCAGAATTGACATCATAAATGATTATAGTTTTCTTAGGCTTGTTAAGAAAGGAAATCACAAAAATAACAACAAGAGGTAGACAAAGCACTAACTTAATAAATCCTCTGAGAGAGGGGAAGACACTGTCCTTTTGAGCTATGAGTTGGATATGCCTTTTCCAAGATAGCGCTCTATTGCAAGTCTGGTGCACTGCTTTTAAGCAGCAGTTGTTTTGGAAGCTGCTTGTTCCGTTAAAGATCTAGGTAAGTATGCTTTCCTGCAAAGGGAACAATTAAGTTCTCCCAAACACACAGAAGCATCAGAATTCACAGCAGGTATTTTACAAGGGTAATAAAGTTTTATATGCATTTACAGGAGAAACAGTGTGCAATGAAATAGCTAATACACCCAATTATCCACCAGAATAAGTGGATGGGGAAGAAACTGGCTAAATTTGGCTAAGGCTTAATTATTTTGCATTTTAACTTCTCAGTTCTTAGCAATAAATGCTCATTCTGCCATCCATTTCATGGCTGTATTACTTGGTCTGGATTCTTATAATTGAGCTCCTTGAATTCAGGAGACTGCCCAATGTCAGTGTGAAGAATATGGGGAAGGCTTGACATCAATTACAACATTACACACAACATAAAATTTAACAACTTGAATCAGCCTTTATTGCTATTTAAAGCAACTGCACAGGGCTTCTTAAGATCTTAAAAATTAATCAGCTTCCAAAAGGCCTAGATTTTTCAAAAGGACAAAATCTTACGGAGCCTGAAGTTTTTAAAATGTTATTTCACTTCTGTTGTACAATAGGGAGACTTTTTGACATGTAACTGGATTTTTTTAACATCCAAAAAGAAATTGATCTCCTGGGTAAATTAAAACTCAGTGAGGCAAATTAAGAAATCAAATCAAATAAAGTGGGTCAGATTCTGCATTGAATTATTCTGCATTTAACTCCACTGAGAGGATGTGAGTCAAGGCAGCCATGTGCCCAGGGTGCAAATGAAGACAGAATTTGGCCCATGGATTTTTATGTCTGTTCTTAAATAAATGGGAATCACAGTTAGGACTTGGGTGGCTTAGTGATAAAATGCTGGCTTTCCTCCTTGACTCAAATGTTACGTGAAGCCCTCAGCTCTGTCCCTCACCGACATGTGATCAGCTCATAAAACACCAAAGTTTCTGCTTAGGGGAGGCCCAGACTAAGCAAGAGTGGAGCCTGAGTTACCTCTCACCTCTAATAAGGGTGGTCCCTGCAGGTCAGAGCTGAGGTCCTCGGAAGGGCAGTGTGAGGAAGCTTGCTTGTCTTGCAGCTGCAAGTTCTGTGCCCTGGATAAATAAAAGGTTTAGTTTCTAATCTTTTAACCAAATAATCAGATAAAAATGTGAAAGAAAATAGACTGACTTACACTGAAACTATTCTTTAAAAAAAAAGTATCTAAAGACTTTTAGACTTATCTTTCTCAGTGCACTGGAGTGTAGTTAAAAAGCTACTTTGATTCCAAGTGGAAGAGTTACACACAAATGTTTAATGAACGTTGAACCTTGAGATCTTCTTAATAGGCTTTATGTGGTGAGAAATATGTGGGTATGTCTGTGCAAGTATGAGTATTTCACTGATTTATGTTTACAGTACATAAAATGTTACACATCTGAGCTGTATTGGCCTGACAGTGCTAGCTTTATTTTGGGCTGGATGGGCAAAGACTTTAGTAATGTTTTCACAGTGTATGAAAACCAGTGTTTTGGGGGTTTATTTTGTTTTTGTTTTTACTTTTTTCTGGTGTAGCAAGTTGCAACCATAAACTAGGTCAAAAATTATTTGGGGGGGGGGGGTGAGGGGGCATGTCCTGAAATATCTTACAGAATCTGACCTTTTAATATCTTTCTTCCAGCTGTTTCTGGTTGTGAAACTAGCATTTAACCTTCTGAACATCAAGAACCACGCTTATTAAGTTTATTGGGTGTGTTAGTAGCTGGAATTAACAGAGGGCTCAAGGCACCTTAGCAAACCTTGTGTACCCCATGCAAATACCAGTCACAATTGCAGTCTCTAAGCTTGTGCAGAGCACAGGGACTGCTCCCTTCATGCATTCCAGGGATGCATTTTGCCCTACAGAGGATGGGCATCTACAGGGATGCTATAGCCCCACCCCACCTCTGTGTTGGGGGAGCAGCCTAAAGAATAGTGACCCAGCATACTCTTTCTTGCAGATCAGGAAGCTTGGAGTAGGGTTGTGCCTCCTTCAGGCACAATCTCTCCTCGAGCTACTCCTGGGGCAGAGTGGCTTGGTACCACCCCTTACTCAGGGCTGTGCCTTAAAGGCACAATCTAGCCCAGGGCACTGGAGAATATGCAACTCTTAAACTCTTCATCTTGTGCATAGATGTAGGGTGAGATTTTCAAAAGCACCCAGCACTGGGCAACTTTGTACTCACTGAAATCAATGGTAAACTCCAGTTGATTTAAATGGGAGGACAGTTAAGGTAGTGCTGAGCACTTTTGAAAATCCCACCTGTAGCTTTTTGCTATTCTTTTAAAATGTGAATTTATAAAATGTGTATGCACTGAATGGACTTAAAAATTAACACATTTATGGTGCTTTGACTGAAATAGTGCAAGGGATTTTGGGATATGGGATATTGGGAGATAAAAGTGGGTGCTTTATGGGAAAGAAAGAAACATGTGGGAGTTTGAATTTGTGTGTGGGCAAAGGCTGAGAACTCAGTAATGGACATTTCTTTGCACTGCTTTTGATAAGAAATCCAAACTCCTGATCTGAGAATTACTAGTGATTCCCACCTGCTGAGGTTTGAGGCTCTGGCTCATCTCTAGAATATGTGTTGCCTTGTAATCTATATTATCCGTAGATTTATGCTATGAGAAATAAACAGCAGAAAAGAGAAAATCAGTGTGAGCCTTGAGAGAGAAAAACACCCCAAATGTTGGCCATGAAGTAGCTTGGTAAATGTACTTTCTGATACATATTCAGAATATAATAAAATGAATGTACAACTAATTATTTTTAATATAAATAATCTGCTAAGAGTATATTCTTAGAAATCAAAATCCATTTTATTACCTTGGTTGCTACAAAGCCCCAAAATTTGCATTGTTTTGAATGAATAATGAATAATGAATGATCTCTTCTAGGGTTACATGGTTTTCAAACCACAATACATGCCCTTTTAACTGTCCCCAACAATTCAGCCACACAATCCTTAGACCCCCCTAATCAATGCCATTTTTACATAAAAAGCGAAGTACTGTTTCCCATCATAAAATGTTATAGTGTTTACACAAAGCTCCAGCTAACATCATAAAACTCTATTGATTTCCCAGTGGGGTTCTAAGAGGACAATTGCCTGTGCTACGCTGGTTTCTAGCTCCAAAATAAAAGTGACTTCCTTTTGGAAACTAGATCCAAAATATTGCTCTTATCAACCAGGGTTTTCAATTATTGCTTACTAAAAAAGCCATACTAGAAGGGAGAGCTGCCTCCAGAGAACTTCACCTCCAACAGTATTTTTATGAAGACAACCAAAATCTGGAAGTTAATGCCATAAAAATGACAACTTTAGAAATTTACATCATGGTATCATATTTTTGGGGTTCATTTATTTCTTTAAAATGAGCATCTCTGGTGAAACGCCAATGTATTGTACAGCTGCAATATATAGGGTCTGATCCAAAGCCCTATGAGATCAATGACTTAAGTGAGCTTTGAATCAGGCCTGTACTGATGATTCCTGCCACTTGCTAAAAAAGATTTAAAAAATTAGGCAATTCAGTAGAATAGTCTCCAAAAACACCTGCTTTACCATGTTTTCCAAGGGACACTAGTGAATCTTTAAACAATAGTTAAAAATCATAAGATATTTTTCCATAAGGGAAGGTAAAATGGGACAATATGATCAAATAATAATTTTAAAAGACCCCAATATTGTGGTGATGATTAAAATTGCTACAGAGGAGTTAAAATCTTATACAATGTGAAGTCTGACTGGTATGGAGGTGGGCGGGGAGAAGCAACAATGTTACTGGATATTTTCTTTCTATTCTTGAAATTCTACACTTCTATGAATTAAATGAAATAAAGGAAATAAACTCCTTTTCTGTCACTGCAGCCCCAATCAGTTTTATAGCTTTTGTTGCCAGAAATCATTTGCTGTACTTACTTAAAAAGTTCCAAATATTTAATACAAATCTAAATTACAAGGGCCATATCCTGCTCCCTTCTAGCCAATAGGAGTTTTGCAATTGACTTTAATGGGCATAGGTTCTGTCTCAGTAAGATGAAGTCCATTGCTGCACTGAATATAAACATGAATACTGTCATGCCGAATTCCTAATCTTAAGGAAACTCAGCGCAGAGCGACTGGAGAAGTTAGTTTTCAATTACAAAGAAAACTTGGAATGAAAAATGAATGGGTAAAATGTGCTCATTGGAATACTCATCTTTAACTAATAAAGGCTTTTAATATACACTTTCTTACCCTCTCTCACTCAATTAAAATATGTTAATACAATGTTAAATTTGAGATTTAAACCCACAAGCGTCAGGAAATTCAGAATTAAGACTCCCACGTTAACCTTAATTATGTCCCCATTGTGCATATTACATTTTATGATAGGATCTTTCAGTACATGATCACATAACATTGGAGCAATGTGACATGCTATAAGTGATGCTGAATAAGTGTGTGGTTTGTTATAGAGGTTAACGAAATGTCAGCATGACAAGGTATTTCTCATTTTGTCTTCTAAAAATGTTTACTAACTGCTATTTTCACAGAATTGTTGTTATTGAAAGAAATGTCACAAACACACATGAATATGTAAATGTTTTTCTATTAATTATTGTTCATGCAATCAAATAAATACTGAGTTTCTACTCAGGCTTTTCTCAGGCATTAAGGGGAGTTTTACCTGAGGAAAGACTTCCAGATTTGGCTTTGGGTATGTTCTGTATTATTGCATTCCTTGTTTATCTCTATAGAGATTATATAAATTATATCAAACTGTAGAAGGATTTACATTTTTACTTTATGGAGCATAACTTTATTTTGAAAAAAAAAATGGCAAAACATTTGTGAAACTTTCTGTTTAAAAAATAGGATACTTTCAACAACAAAATTAAGTTCAAAAATTTCAACCAGATCTACTTAATATCATTTATTGATTAAAGTCGGAATGTTACCAAAGTCTGAGTATAAGGTACATTTTCAGAAAGATGTACTCCCTTTAGCTGGGGCAATTTTTGTGTCTACTTTTTGCACCCATTGTTCAAATGGGGACACAGATCTGGGAACATATGCCTCACACTAGCTGATTGCAAAGATGCAAATACTCAGATTTGCATCTGCAATGTGTATCTTGGGTGGAAAAATGAAGGCAAATTCTGAGCAAATTCTTAATTACCAATGAGTCTGGCCAGAGTTGTGCAGTCAAACCTCCACAGCCACAGATGATCCTGCAGATCCTGAAGTGGGAAACCCTCCCATCTCAGGCCTGGTCTACACTACAGAGTTAGGTTGACATAAGGCAGCTTAGGTTGACCTAATTATGTCAGTATCTACACTAGGGCCTTGTCTTGCCAATGTCAGTGTAGTTAGGGCGATGCTGTGTCTGTGTAGACCAGTGGTCTCCAACCTTTTTATGCCCAAGATCACTTTTGGAATCTAAGGGCAACCCACGATCAGCCCTGACCCTTCCCCAAAGACAAGAAGCCCCAGGCAGTTCCCTCCCCTCCCCACTAGAAATGTTGGCTGTCTTGTCAATTTCAAGGCTCCTTGTTGGAGCTGTGAAATTGACAAGGCTGCCAGGCTCCTGAGGGGGAATGCCTGGGGTTGGGGGAGAAGCTGGGGCACCTGGACTCTGCTTCCCATGGGGTGAGAAGCCCCAGGCAGTTCCCCTCCACTCCCAGCCGGGAATGGGGAGCAAGAAGCCCTGGGCGGCTTCCCTAACTCCCAGCGGGGAATGGAGAGCTGAGGTGTGGGGGACAGCCCGCCGGGAGCCTGGAAGCCTATGGGGCAGCCAGGCTCCCAGGAGGGAGCTGCCAGCGAAGCTGAGAGACCAGGCTCTCAGCTCCCCACACTTTCCCTCTTAGGTCATTGGAAGTGCTCCTGGTGAGGACGCATACAACCTACCCAAGGTCTCTTCTGGCCTTAAACTCTGTGAATCTATTGATTATTAACTTTATGCACAATGAGTAGTCCCACTGGCTTCAGTGGGCTATTCATTATACATAAAGTTACTTGGATACCCTAAATGTTTATATAATCAGGATCATGAGGGCATGCTGCATACTTCTTATCTGGATAAGATCTAGCCTGCCCCAAAAGGGGGTGTTTGGATCTGGGGTTTTGATTGCAGCCCATCTCTCATTGTCATTGAATTTTCTTGAAGTTTTTTTGTTTAGTTTATGTAGAAAAAAAAAAGGAAAACTGGCAATAAAAACAACTAAAGAAAAGAAAAGAAGTACAAGAGGGACATGAGTCTGAAAAATTGTCTGGTTATTACACAACTGAGCTTCTAGTTCTTAGTTTTTGCTGGCGAGTGAGCACTATCATCCTTAATTGTTCAGCCTTATATTTTCACACCACTGTATAAATGTTTAAAACAAATATTTTCCTAAAAAATCCCTAAAATAACTACATAAGAGATGCATTCCATCATGGTACGTTGGGTGAATTGGAATGGCAGGAGTTGTTGCTGTTCAGGATTGAGAGAAGCAATGAAGTGGGCAAAGATCCATTGAAGGAATTTCCTCATTTTGATGTTTCTTCACTTGGTTCCATTGTGGTTATTCGTCACAACTGGGATCCTTCGGGTCTCAACATGTGCTAAAGAAGAATCTTTGCTAGCTGTCAGTAATATTAGCATCAGCACTGACCTCCTCTTTCTAACATCCAGCCACCAGAGAGGTGAGACTATTACAACCTCCCCAAGTACTTAGTGACATGAGGAGAGAATGAATGACTTTGTGAAGACTGTGGTTGACAACTGCACTCCTTTAGCACAATGGAACTTTCTACATCAAGGATAACAGCTCATCTCTATAGGATAAAGAGCTTTGTCATTGGGCAAACGGTTGTGGAACGGACTCTCACTGGAATTCAGGACCATCACCGATCTCATTACCTCCTGTTTTAAGTGCAAGGCATATTTCTTCAACCCTGCCTTCTCTAACATAAACTTCACTACACACTCTTCTCCTCCTGGGGAGAGGCTGAGAGAACAAACATGAGACAAATGTTGGTTACATTGTTTAATGCACTACTGGAAGGCACTGGTGATGAGAATGGTATAATAACCCATATAGAACAGAAAAGTCACAGGAATGGGAACCAGGGAACTGGGATGAGATCTGAGTTTTGTTTCCCATATATTCTTGGGCATGTCATGTAAGCCAAAATTTTGATATCTAGATGACTGAAGTTAGAGTCTTAAATAAAAGTGGCCTGATAGTGAAATGTGCTGAGCTCCTGAAGCTTGCATTCAAGCAATTAGAGATAGTAGACGTTCAACATTTCTGAAAAGCAGGCCACTTTTATCTCTGTGCCTCGATTTTGTTAGCTATAAAATGGGGATAATACCACCTATTGCACTTCACTGGGGTAGTTGCTTAATATTTGTAATGCTTCCTTGGACAATGGTGCTACAGAAATGCCAAAGATTGATGATGATGATTTAATATTGAGACTTGCTCTGCCATTGCAATTTCAAACACACTTCCTTGCAGATCTGTTTTTGATTGGATTTCCTACTTTGTAAAAGGTCACGCATTTCCTGAGCTAAGGTGACTTGCTGCTAAGCAAGAATGTAAAGTGCTCATGAATAAAGTTGCAAACAATTGGTGCTGCTGACAGTCTTGGCAGAGAGACCAAAGAGTGAATGGGCATTGAGGACAAATGTGCCTCTCACCCCACAGACCAGTACTTTTAGAAAAAAGGTTGAGGACATTGACAGTCTGATGCAGGAAAGAGAGCACTGCCTCTGTGACCACCACTACCAGTTTAGTGCCTTTTGCATAGCAGGAAGCATGGTCTTGCAGTTAAGGCACTGGACTGGGATTCAGAAGATGTGGATTCTATTCCTGGCTCTAACCAGGACTTCTGGTGTGACTTTGGTCATTTAATCCCTCAGTCACTTACTGTGCATGCTAGCGACAAGCAGAAATAATGATGATAATTAATAGGGTTGTCAATTAATCATAATTAACTCACACGATTAACTAAAAAAAATTAATCACGATTAATCGGAGTTTTAATCACACTGTTAAACAATAGAATACCAATTGAAATGTATTAACTATTTTGGATGTTTTTCTACATTTTCGAATATGTTTGATTTCAATTACAACAGAATACAAAGTGTACAGTACTCACTTTATATTTTTATTAAAAATATTTGCACTGTAAAAATGATAAAAGAAATAGTATATTTCAATAGTATATTTCAATTCACCTCACACAAATACTGTAGTGCAATCTCTTTATTGTGAAGGCGCAACTTACAAATGTAGATTTTTTTTTTTTTACATAATTGCACTCAAAAACAAATTAATGGAAAACTTTAGAGCCTACAAGTCCTCTTAGTCCTACTTCTTGTTCAGTGAATTGTTAGGAGAAACAAGTTTGTTTACGTTTACGGGAGATAATGCTGCTCACTTCTTATTTACAATGTAACCTGAAAGTGGGAACAGACGTCTGCATGGAACTTTTGTAGCTGGCATTGCAAGTTATTTACATGCCAGATATGCTAAACATTCGTTTGTCCCTTCATGCTTTGGCCACCATTCCAGAGGAAATACTTCCATGCTGATGACGCTCTTTAAAAATATAATGCTTGAATTAAATTTGCGACTGAACTCCTGCTCTGTGTTTTACCCACATTCTGCATATATTTCATGTTATAGCAGTTTCGGATGATGACCCAGCATGTTGTTCGTTTTAAGAACACTTTCACTGTAGATTTCACAAAATGCAAAGAAGGTACCAATGTGAGATTTCTAAAGATAGCTACAGCAATCAACCCAAGGTTTAAGAATCTGCAATGCCTTCCAAAATCTGATCGGGACAGGGTGTGGAGCATTCTTTCAAAAGTCTTAAAAGAGCAAAACTCCGATGTGGAAACTACAGAACCCGAACAACCAGAAAAGAATATCAGCCTTTGGCTGGTGGCATCTGACTCAGATGATGAAAATGAACATGCGTTGGTCTGCAGTGCCAGCTACAGCAGTGCCATATGAACACCTGTTCTCACTTTCGGGTGACATTGTAAACAAGAAGTGGGCAGCATTATCTCCTGCAAATGTAAACAAACTTGTTTGTCTGAGCGATTGGCTGAACAAGAAGTAGGACTGAGTGGACTTGTAGGCTCTAAAGTTTTACTTTGTTTTATTTTTGAATGCATTTTTTTGTACATAATTCTACATTTGTAAGTTCAACTTTCACGATAAAGAGATTGCACTACAGTACTTGTATTAAGTGAATTGAAAAATACTATTTCTTTTATTTTTACAGTGAAAATATTTATAATAAAAATAAATATAAAGTGAGCACTGTACACTTTGTAATTGAAATGAATATATTTGAAAATGTGGAAAACATCCAAAATAGTTATATAAATAGTATTATATTATTATTTAACAGCACTATTAATCATGATTAATTGTTTTAATTGCTTGATTCATCATGATTAATTTTTTTTATTGCTTGACATTATATAATTAATAAATAAAACTAAAAGTTTCCTACTCTGAGGGCAAATGCACATGTTGTATGATACTTAGAGACTTCTAAAAGTTTTTCCTTTGTCCCCTCTTCTCTTGGATGTCAAAGATGTAATTAGTTACATGTTTCCTGTCTCTGACACTAAATACCATCTTAGATAAGAAACATTACATAAATTTGTCAGCAAAGACATAAAATTGTTAGATTCAAAATGGCGGCATTCCACATACTTACATAGGTAATTTCAAGGAGATTTATAACAAGATGCAGAGATTTGCTCACATTGCTACCATTTCAATCCCAGCCTTTTAAAGTCCCTGGTGATCCTAAAAACTTTAATCAGTGAGACATATGAATAACATAATGAACAGTGTCCTTTTAAAGTATCAAGAGCTTCCTTATTTTTGGAATCTTGTGGCTAGTCTTGTAATTGATTTGCAAAATTCATTTCCTAGCATGATGCTATCTTTGAGCTATGAGTATGGGAAAAAAGTCAGACAGGATCGATTTTTTTTGTTTAATTTTAAAATAGCTAAACCAACTTTTTGTTTTTGAGGCTGGTGAAGAATTTGCTTTGAGACTGTGATCCCTTAGCATTACAAGTTTCAGCTGGTCCCTTGAGTAATGTGAAGGGGTATTTTGGAGGCATGACTGAAGTTCACTATTTTCTGCTTCCCAGGGCTGATAGGCAGCCATGAGAAATTGAATGTAAGTTAGAGCAGTCTCGAGGGCATACTAACTTATAATGGTGTTGAGTAAGGCCCTTATATAGCCTCAGGATACAAGGAGTGCAAATGCAGTCGGCTACATTCCCCTGGCCCTCTATTTCCAAATCAACATCACCTCTGATCTGACCACCTCCACGCGCACCATTCGGAAGAACCCAAATTCAGGTCTGGCGTAAGTGCATTTCTATTGACTTCTGCTCAAACCAGCTCTGAGTTTCTCTCTAGGTATTACAAAGGCATCTGCCACAACGGGTCAGTTTCTGACAACCTTATCACGTTACATATATTTTTACTCGGTCAGTGGTCTCACTCAAGTCAGTGGGACCACTCATAAAGTGTCACTCAGCATGAGTTGGAATATTTCAGACTGGCTCTTTAGGATTCTACAGCATGGGGGGGTGCAGCCTATTATTTGGAAGCCTAATATAATATAATTAATAATTAATTATAATTAATTAATATAGAACTGCATTTTAATTTGGCATTTTCTCTTTCTTGCTCTGGAAGTCCAGTATGTTAGACAAGCAGATGACCTTGCTGTTGAATTACATTTCCATATCCATGTCCTTTTAAGCCTTTTCCGACTCACCTTGCTATTACAATAGACCAATTGCTGCATTTTTAAAATGAGTTTTGGAATTATCAGTGTCAGTGTTTTCCTCTTCCATCTGTCAGGTACATTTACTTTGAGAGACAGTCTTTTTGGCTCTGACAAGGAAAGAATCTAGGGATAAACTATAGGATTAGAGAGCATTTGACCTATAAACTCTGCTGCAGTGAAAATTGATCATGGGAGTTTGTTTGTTTATTCACTACTTGTACGTGAAACAGCTCAAGGCCTATAAATAGTGGTCACTCCAGGATTCTTGATGTAGGATCATGAATTCACAATGCCTATGTTCTTTGATTCTTTCCTCTATGCAAGGAGCTTAGACACTAACTTGTCATCAGTCTGAGGAGAACATATATGAAAGCATCTCATTTGTTTAGGTGTTAATAGCAGGGAATGTAAGAGTAACCTTTTGCGCTATAAATTCAATGTGAGTAAACGGAGGCAGTGTGGTATAGTAGTAAAAGGATAGGAAGGAAGAGGAAGCATGGCCCTATGGTTAAAAAAAGGGATCGGTACTCAAGCTCTAGTTTCAAGTCTCACCTCTGTTACAGACTGAATGTGTGATCCTGGGCAAGTCATTTAATCTCTCTTTGCCTTAGTTTCTTATCTGTAAAATGAGGATCATAATACTTCCTTTCTCCAACCTGCCACACTGTAACACTGGGACAGGGATTATCTCTTTCTATATATATGTTAAGTGCTTACCACAGTAGGGGCCTCTAGGCACTACTTTAACATGAGAACATAAGAACGGCCATACTGGGTCAGACCAAAGGTCCATCTATCTCAGAGGTTCCCAGACTTGGTTCACGGCTTGTTCGGGGTAAGTCCCTGGTGGTTCCTGAGACACTTTGTTTACCTGAAGCGTCCACAGGTACAGCCGCTTGCAGCTCCCAGTGGCCGCGGTTCGCTGCTCCCTGCCAATGGGAGCTGTGGGAAGTGGTGGCCCGGCCCATGCCACTTCCCGCAGCTCCCATTGGCTGGGAACGGCAAACCACGGCCACTGGGAGCTGTGAGCAGCTGTACCTGCGGACGCTCATGTAAACATAGCATCTCGCGGCCTGCCAGGGGCTTACCTGAACGAGCCACAAACCAAGTTTGGGAATCACTGATCTAGCCCATTCTCCTATCTTCCAACAGTGGCCAATGCTAGCTGCCCAGAGGGAATGAACAGAACAGGTAATCACCAAGTAAGTGATCCATCCCCTGACACCCATTCCCAACTTCTGGCAAACAGAGGCCAGGGACACCATTCCAGCCCATCCTGGCTAATAGCTGTTGATGGACCTATCCTCCATGAACTTATCTAGTTCTTTTTTTAACCCTGTTATAGTCTTGGCCTTCACAATATCCTCTGGGATGGAGTTCCACAGGTTGACTGTGCGTTGTGTGAAAAAATACTTCCTTTAGTTTGTTTTAAACCAGCTGCCTATTAATTTCATTTGCTGATCCCTAGTTCTTGTGTTATGAGAAGAAATAAATAACACTTTCTTATTACTTTCTCCACACCAGTCATAATTTTATACACCTGTATCATATCCCCCCCAGTTGCTTCTTTTCCAAGCTGAAAAGTCCCAGTCCTATTAATTTTTCCTTATACGGCAGACGTTGCATACCCCTAATCATTTTTGTTGCCCATTTTTGAACTTTTCCAATTCCAATATATCTTTTTTGAGATGGGGCAACCACAGCTGCATGCAGTATTCAAGATGTGGGCGTACCATGGATTTATACAGAGGCAATAATATATTTTCTATCAGAAGCAGTTATCTAACAAAAGCAGTTAATAAGGAGTGGGAGACCTAAGTTCTATTTTCAGCTCTCTTTCTGGCTTGCTGTGTGACTTAGGGCTAGTTGCTTAACCTCTCTCATTCATTTTCACTATCTGTAAAATGGGGATAAGGACAGTTTGTAACATACGGTGAGATCTGTGAATGAAAAGGGCAATATTGTAATCGTTGGGAGGTGCCAGAGTGATGGGCACTGGTGATGAGGGGGATGGTGATGGTGATGAGGAATAGGATGGCGAACATTTCAGGTTGCAGAACAACCTGAAATGTTAGCCATCCTCTTCCTCATAACCGTGGCCATCAATCTGTACCTCCCCCGGACTATGTCAGAAATGCAAAGTATGATGGATGCAAAGTGATCACTCAGATGCTATGGAAAAAGGATCATTTTGAGACAGAGTGGGAGAGATGGTCGGATTTAATATTTATTGCTGCTACATTCATACTTACCTTTTTAACATGCCACCTGAAGCTGGTTGGAATTGTTTATTTTGTCAGATGTGCTATTATTGGATGTTGTGTGGGGGTCAGATTAATTTCCTCAAATATCTTACCAGGTCAGATGTTTTTTCTTTGTAATGTTATGTTTAAAAAATCTCCGTCAATTTAAGCCGAGGCAGTGGTTTATACACTGTTAGTTATATATGAACTGATACTGTGGATTCAGTGAGTCACAAGCTGACATCTTTGTTATCTGAGAAGTCATGCAAAGGGGAGACGGGAGTCAGTCTTATTACAGGAGTTTGGAGAGTTTGGGCATCATTTGTCATCTGATTACGATGCATGTTAAAAGTTAGTTCTGGTCTCAGACAAAATAGTTATGGCGAGACTTCTTTGATATAAAAACAATGCAGGTTTTAATATCAGTGCATGACAGCTATATCGGTCTCTCTGTGGCTAGAGCTTTCTTTGTTTGATTCTCCAGACTCTGGAACTTTTCACCTAAGATACTAACAGGAAATATTTACGACTGTATGCTGGATTCTGCTTTTGATTTTCTTGGCTGTGTATCCCTTCAATAGTGTATCGAGTGGAACCTGCTTACAGGGCCAAGTCCTCTGTACAGTGCCTTGCCTGAGTGTCCAGACCATGCGCTGGTCAGATATGTCGTGTGACAAATTGCCGGCACTACTATGATGGGTCTCGTGCTCTCTCTTCTTGGGGGGGTTCAGGGCACCATGGGGTTGGGCTACTTGGGACGAGAGGCAGTGCTGTCGTGATAGGCCATCAGCGTTGCCGTGTTGGCTTCTGGCCCTATGCTGTACCCAGAAATGGAAGGGCTGCAGGGATAGGAACCACCTAGTCACTCTTGCGTTCTTCTCCTTGTTTCTGTGCATCCACTGGAGTGGGGCGTGGTCTGTCACGAGGGTAAACCGCCGCCCCAGTAGGTAGTAGCGGAGAGTCTCCATAGCCCATTTTACCACCAGACATTCCTTTTCAACGACGGCATACTGTTGTTCCTGGGGAGGAGTTTCCAGCTGAGGTACAAGATGGGGTGTTCCTCCTCCCCTACCATCTGCGAAAGGACGGCTCCTAGCCCTACCTCCGAGGCATCTGTTTGTAGGATGAATTACTTCTCAAACTCTGGGCCTATGAGTACTGGATGGCAGCAAAGGGCTGTCCTTAAATCTGCAAATGTTCCTTCTGCCACATCAGTCCACTTTACTATCTCGGGGCCCCGAGCCTTTATCAAATCCATCAATGGCCCTGCTCTTGTGGCGAAATGAGGGATGAATCTCTCATAGTATCCTAATATCCCTAGAAATGCTCTGACCTGCTTTTTGTGGACTGGTCGAGGCCAGCCTTGTATTGCCTCTACTTTATTCCTTTGAGGTTTGTTTCACCAAACCTCTCCCTACTACATACCCGAGGTATCTGGCCTCAGCTAGTCCTATCACGCACTTGAGAGGGTTGGCAGTGAGGCCGGCCTTCCGCAGGGCATCTAGCACTGCTTCTATTTTTCCTAGGTGCGTTTCCCAGTCAGGGCTATAGATGACTATGTCATCTAGATAGGCGGCGGCATACTTGTCATGCGGTCGCAGCAATTTGTCCATAAGTCGTTGGAATGTTGCAGGGGCCCCATGGAGTCCGAAAAGGAGGACAGTGTATTGGAACAGGCCATCGGGTGTAGAGAAGGCAGTCTTTTCCTTGGCATTCTCGGCCAGGGGAATTTGCCAATATCCTTTGGTCAGGTCCAGAGTGGTTAGGTATCGGGCCTTGCCTAACTGATCAACTATCTCGTCAGTGTGTGGTATCGGATAGGCATCGAATTGGGATACTTCATTCAACTTCCAAAAGTTGTTGCAAAACCTCAGGGTGCAGTCAGGCTTGGGGACTAGGATGATAGGGCTGTACCACTGGCTGTGGGATTCTTCAATAACCCCAAGTTCCAGCATCTTCTTCACTTCTGTCCTAATTTCTTCCCTTTTACCTTCCGGTATTCGGTACAGTCTTATTGTCACCCTTACTCTGGGCCTGGTGACAATATGATGTTGGACCAGTGTCGTACGCCCCGGCTGTGTACAGAACACGTCCTGGTTCCGTTGGCTCATATCAATGACCTCTGTTCTTTGTTCTGGAGTTAACTCAGGAGATATCTCCACCTGCCCCTGTGGGTCGTCTGTCTGGGGTGGAGTTCCCCGAATGACCAGGCATGTCTCTCGGTCACGCCAGGGCTTCAGTAAGTTGATGTGGTAGATTTGCTCTGGCCTTTGGCGGTCTGGTTGTCTGACCTTATAGTCCACCTCCCCAATGGCTTCCACTATCTCGTGGTCCATGCCAGCTGGCTAGGAATTTGCTTTCTGCTGTCGGCACTAGCACCATCATCCGTTCCCCGGGCTGAAATCTCCATACTTTCGCCCGACGGTTGTAATATGTCCACTGGGCCTCTTGTGCTTTTTCCAGATGTTCCAGATGTTCTATAGGGGTTACTCGAGTTATTCGCTCTCTCATCTGAGTGAAGTGCTCAATGACATTCTTTCCTGGGTTGGGTTGTTCTTCCCAATCTTCCTTGGCAATATCTAATATTCCGTGTGGGTGGTGTCTGTATAGTAGTTCAAAGGGAGAGAAACCAGTGGATGCCTGGGGAAATTCCTGTTTTGCAAACATTAGATATGGTAGAAGGGTATCCCACTCTTTTCAGTCCTGTGCTACCACCTTCCGGATCATACTTTTAAGGGTACGGTTAAACTGCTCAACCAGTCCATCTGTTTGTGGATGGTAGACTGAGGTCGGTGTGGCCTGGATGCGGAGTAGGGTACATAAATCTTTCTTTAATTTTGACATAAAAGGGGTTCCTTGGTCTGTCAGGATCTCCTTAGGGATGCCCACTCTGGCAAAAACCTGGAGTAGTTCTTTTGTTATTGCCTTGGATGTGGGGTTTCTTAAAGGAATGGCTTCTGGATACCACGTGGCTTAGTCAAGGATGACTAGTACGTTTTGGTGGCCCTGTGCTGATCTTTCCAGTGGGCCCACTATGTCCATGGCTATCCTCTTGAAAGGGACTTCAATAATAGGCAAAGGTACTAATGGGGCCCACAAGCGAGGTCGGGGGCTATGCAACTGGCATTCAGGGCAGGAGGCACAATAGTGCTGGACTTCTGCACGTATTCCTGGCCAATAAAACCTTCTTAGGACTTTATCCAGTGTCTTGTCTGCTCCTAGATGTCCCCCAAATGGATGACTGTGAGCTAAGTCTAGTACTGCCCTTGTGTGTTTCCGTGGGACTAAGAGTTGCTCTACTTCTTCCCCTCATATTTGCGCTATCCTGTACAACAGATCGCGTTTGAGCACATAATATGGCCTTGGGCCTTTGGTCTTTACTTCCATGGGTATGCCATTTACTTCCACTACCCCCTCCCTTACATTTGCATTGGCTTGGTCCTGCCGGAAATTCTCATGTGCGGTATCAATCTGACCTAATTCCAGGGGGCCTGTTTCTACTCCGCCCCCTGGGTTGCCCTACTTGGGCTAACAACCATCTCCGAGTCCTCACTGGCCTGAATTATCTCCTGGCATCCTGAACGGGTTCGCCTACCAACAAGGGAGGTTTTCTGGTTCTCTGCTAGAATCCTGGTCCCTAATCTTTTAACTGCCCTCCTTTCCCGCCTAGACTTTTGGGGTTTTCTGGGGGATGAGAATAACTCTGGGGCAAATTCGGCAAACATTGGGGTGAGGCTATCTGTAGGTGCCTCCGTCTCAACCCGGGGTTGCCACCCTCCCCTGACTCTATTGTGGGGAGTAAGCTCTCAAACCTGGGGAAGTCCCTACCAATTAAGACAGGGTATGGGAGCCTGGGGACCACCCCTGCAGTCACCCTGGTAGTATTCCCCTGGATCTCAATCTGTACCGGGATTGTGGGGTAGAAATTTACGGTGCCATACGCATGTTACCCCTGTGTTACCCCTGGTCTTGCCCCACCAACTTCCCCGAGACCAGCGTGACAGCATTCCCGGAATCTATTAATGCTATGGTCTCAATACCATTCATTTTTACTGATCTTGTATACCCATGCGAGGTCATTGCGACTCCTACCAGGCTGATTAGGCCACATTGCTCCCCGGGATCCCCCAGATTACATTGCATAGGCTCTTCCCTGTTGGGGTATTGGGCTGCTATATGCCCCAATTCCCCACGCTCATAACACTGCCCCCTTATTCCAGTTGCCGCCCTCTCCCTGGGGCTATTTGACTGGCCCCCCCCCAGTCCTCTCTACCCAAACCCCCAGGTCCCTTCTTGGCCTCAGGCCATTCCTCGGTGTCTTTCCTCCCAGTTATGGTTCTCTTGGAGTTCTCGACAGTCCGGGGCCTTGGGTTTGGGACTGGCTTCCTGGTTTGCCGTATCTCACCCCCTGGGGTCTGGAACAGTTTGCGGGCTGCCAGGTGTCTTTCCACGAGGGAGACCAACTCATCATAGGTGGAGGGGTCATTCTGCCCAACCCAAGCCCAGAGGCCTGGTGGTAGCTCCCTCGCATACCGGTCCAGTACCAGGACCTCCGTCATCTTCTCAGAGCTGAGGGCCTCAGGGCACAGCCATTTCCGGGTCAGGTGGATCAGGTCAAACAATTGCGATCAGGGTGTCTTGTCCTCTGTATACTGCCACTCATGGATCCTGTGGGATTGCAATGCTGTCTTTACTCCGGATCTGGCCAGGATCTCTGCCTTCAGCTGGGGGTAATCTGCTGCAGTCTCCGCAGCCATATTGTAGTAGACCTTCTGGGCCTCCCCACACAGGAACGGGGCGAGGATGCCAGACCACTGATCTCGGGCCAGGCCTCCCGCAGGGTTGCTCTTTCAAAAGCCAGGAGGTATGCCTCCACGTCATCCTCCTGTGTCATTTTCTGTCGGCAGTGGCTGTCCTGTATGGTCCGGGTCCCGTCGCAGTTGCAGTTCAGCTCCATAAGGGCCTTCATCTGGTTCACCAGCTCTTGCAGCAGGGCTCTGTCCTGGGCAGCCTGACTCATCAACAGACAATTAGTCTCCTGCTGCATCCGAGTCGCCTCCTGTTGGGCGGTTGCTTGGACCCAGGTAGCCTCCTGCTGGGCTGCAGTGGCTTGTATTAGGGCCTTGACACGTCATCCATCTTAGGGACAGGAGGGTTTTGGCTAACCCTGGTTTAAGTCCCCAGCATGTAGATCCCACTACTGACACCATGTGTGGCAAACTGCCAGCACTACTATGATGGGTCTCGCGCTTTCTCTTCTTTGGGAGGGGGGTTCAGGGCACCATTTCTTGCCCCTGAACTGGGGTATTAACTGCCCCATTAGTGTCCTAGAGGAGGGGAGTGGAGAGGGAGGGACCCGGGTCCCTGCCCAGGGGCCCTAGGGATAGTGGTAAACCACTTGAACTAGCGGTTCCTTCCCCTGGGCTACTTCCCTCTCCTGCCCTTCAGCTTGTGGAGCTTCCTGCTCTCCCTCTGCACAAACCGGGTGTCCCTTTACCTAGGGTCTTGGTCTTCTTAGCCCACTGCAGCGCTTCTCCAAACTCTCCTCTGCTTCCTTCCAAACTGCTCTCTGCTCCAACACCAATCCACTCTGCTTCAACTCCTCCAAACTGCTGATCCAACACCAATCCACGTGGCTTCAACTCCTACTCTTGTCTGATTGAAGCAGGGGAGTTTTATCATGTGACTGGCTTCAGGTGCTTTAATTAATCCATTGCAAACTTTCTTCCCTCTACAGGGAATAGGGCTTCCTTCTAACACTCTCCTGCTGCCCTCTGGCCATGCTGTATCACAGTGGGCACATGAAGAATTCCCTCTTCTGCCCTGGAAGCTTTGGAATTGTGCCACAGAGTCTATTTCGGCCCAGTGTCTTGTGTAGCCTCTGTAGTCTTTTATGTGAGATGTGCATAGGAATGGGTCCTCCGTCCCTGCCTTCATGTCTCCCCTGGCACACCCAAACAGTTTCCACTTCCCATTCCCTTCATGCGGCCCCTCAGGGACTATTACACAGGACACACAGAGCTCTGCACCGACTGCCTTGCTGCTTTGCATTCACGCTCTTCTCCCTTGCGCAATAGAACTGCACTGGTTCCAATGGCAAGGAGCCCTCTGTGGCAGAAGGGAAGGGCACTGAACTGGCCCATAGTGAACTCCAGTATAATGAAGCCCCATTTATAGTGATATAGTATGGAAGTCCTGAATTGTTTCCATGCAGCTCAATGGACAAACTAAAGTTTTGGTTTTAGTGACCTGCTGTTTATTTTGTAGTTGTTCTGCAGGAAGAAAAAATACTTTGGTGCAAGAGGGCCCCACAGTATCCAAGCATATTACTCAGAGCTCCTTGTGCTTTCTGTAGTTTTAAGAAAAATATTTAGCAGGTTTTTTTACTCTTTAGAATGCGTTACACACACTAATCTCCAGAACAGCATAGTGGAGGCAGGAAAGTATTCTTATCCCCATTGTACAGATGGGGAAACTGAGGCAGACTGGTCAAGTGGCTTCCTCAATGCCACAGAGGGAATCTGTGTTAGAAACAAGATTAGAATGCAGGAATCCCTGCCTATTCGTTCTGTGTTCAGATCACTAGTCCTGACCCTATGTGCCTGAAAATTGTCTGCAAATCTCCAAGTAAGTGAACAAAAACTTCTCTACCACTCATGAAGAGGTGCATTTAGTTTTGTGTAGATGCGGCTTTCATGTTTGGGAAGGAACTTTGTCAGTCCTGACAATTGGCTTAGCTGCTGTTACCCCGGGATTCACAGTATTAGCATCACAGACTCAAAAAAGGGTACTGCCAGGTGGGGGCTCTCCTTGCTAGCAGTGGGGCCCAGACTCCCACACCTTGCTGTTGGGTGGAGACCCCCCTTCCTGCTGTTGGGGAGGCAGGAATTCACCAGGAATCGCTCCAGTACTGTTATCAGTACAAATACTCTATTTTATCAGCAACAGACCAATTCCAGCCCCAGCCTCTCTATAGCATGAGTTGACAGTGCCAAGTCTGGGGGTGTTGTGTTTATTTAGATGAAATATATGGGCCCACAGCTTCAAAGGTGTTAACATAACCTAGTCACTGTCCAACATTAAACGGTTTTAAACACGGTTCGGGGTTTGGCAGACAGTGATCTCAGCCTGCTTTGTACTATGGCAAACACGTTATTAAAAAACCTTTTAACATTTGATTAAAGATACAGAAAAAGAAGAAAAAACAGGTAAAGCATTTGAAATGTGAAGGACTGAATAAGATTTTAATTTTACATCATCTCTTGTTCCGTAAGAGAATACAATCTCTTAAATGGTATCAAAGATGGTAACAATTGTCCTTTTTGGGGGAAAAGAGAAGTTGTTAGTTGAGATGGGCTGAAGCTGTTGTTAGTGCTGTAGTTGTTAAAGTCCTAAAAAGAAAAAACAAGACACACACACACACAAAACGGGAGAGAAAAGAACAGCAAAGAGAAAATGCAGCTTCTCTTTCTGACTTCCATTGCAACCTCACTGCTGGAAAAACACAGGCATGGCACCTGGTCTTATCAGCCACTCAGAGACCTGGCAAACTCCTACCAGCATTGGGCTGCTAAGGGCTTTGGTTTTGTCTGCCTTTTTCTGGGTCACAGGCTTACAGCAGTGTTTCAGGATATGCAGTCTTGGACACTTAAGCTAGACTCTTATTAGACAAAAGGAAAAAGGAGAGAGACGGAAAAGAGAAGAGATAAGGCAGGGAAGGAAAAGGATACATTTTGGGGGGGATGGAGAGAGAGAACCACGTCTCATATCCCAGGGTGTGGTTGGGATTCAGCTGCAGCTGGTAGAGGTGGCCATGTCACTTGGGTCTCTCTCTGGCCTGGTCTGGTCAGGACAGCTCTCAGAATCAGGATAACAACGTCCTGGCAGGATCCCAGGAGATGGTGGCAGCTCTGACGGTGAAGCTGACTCCTGTAGCTAATTTTTCTCCCCAGAGTATCTTTCTTTAAGGACCCAAAATGGAATGATGGGTGGAATAGCCCTTCCTCTCATTATTTTGTCCACCAATTAGGCCTAATTTCTGACACTAATTTTGGTTAATTGATTTTTCGGTCTCACACTGTCTTTTAATGCATATTTTAACACAGTCCTTGAATGTTATCAGTAGGTCTTTTTGTTTGTTTGAATTGTTTTTCTGTGTCCCTTTGGCAACTTTTCCCATCAACCTTTGTTGTTATATGTTATTGTGACACTTTATGAACTTTCACTCACTTTCCACAGTTGAGCTCATAATTTGGATTAATTTATAGGTCCAATTATCACAACAGTATTTGCTGCATTTGGCACCATAGTCCCGATGCTGGCCTGGGCTTCCTTGCTGGGTCTCTGCTGCTCCCTGGATCTGGTCCCCAAGGCAGTCCCTCAGCTGTGGGTTCTGCCACAGAGCTGTCTCTCTGGTAGCCACAGCACCATCGAGTTCCATACCACCTCACTGCGAGGGACATAAAGGATGCAGTGCATTTGCACTGCCCTGCTCCGTCCCTCAGACACGGCTCACAGCTTCCTTCGCTTTGGGCTCTGGTTGGTTCTCATGTGCCACATGGTGCAGGCTCACTGGGGCTGAACGCTCAGGCTGCTCTCTGGCTCTGTTCCCCCATCCAGGTCTAGCTCTCAGGTGTTCCTGCACCGCTTCTGCCCTAGCCGTTCCTTCTTTCCAAGAGTGCTCACCACGAGAAACTGGGTGAGATTTCTTGCCATCTCTCTGCCCAACTCCTGTTTGCTCATTGCCTCGCCATTCACAGCTTTGGGGGCAGGCCCACCTTCCACAGCACTGCTGCTGTTTTGTGGAGTGAGAATTCACAGTGCCACAGTGGGGCTTCACACCTCCCCAGCAAGCACTGTAAGGAAGTATAGGAATACCGCAAAGCCTGAGGTAATGTGAACTAAGGGAAACATTTCTAAGTGTGGTTACTGTCATGGTAAAATAGCTATATAGAAAAGCCCATTTGTCATATGTTCCTGTTCTCCCATCCTGCCTGGGAGCAGCCCTTCCAGACAGTATTATGGCTCTACCAGTCAGGAAGCAGGAGTCAAAGATCTGTCAATCACTGGTGGCATATAAACCCCACTCTGCCCACTTCCTTTCAGGCTTTGTCTTTTCTATTTGTGAGCTGACCAGCTAGTCATGACTGCCACTGCCAGCTGATTCTGTCTTTTGCTGCATACCGAGTTTGGCCAGGTAGTACCTTAGGCTATCCTATAGGTTAGCCCAATTTTGGCATAATACTGCTTGTTACATCCATAGTCTTTACAGAGTATTGCTGCGTAGGATGGGTGAGGAAAGACGGACAGCGAAAAAAGATTGAGCACCGGTAATCCTGTTTGTCATAGTCCTCTCTTCTCCCATCCTGCATCCCTCCCACGGCCCCTCGGGGAGTGTCATTTTGAGCATAACATTCTATGTTCCTGCTTTGAAGTTTCCTCCCTGAGAGGAAGTGACTGGACTGGGGTTCATATGCTACCTATGATTGAAAGATGTTAACCTTTTGCCTTCCTGAGTGGTGGAGCCATAACTCTCTGTTTATGTTTTTTCCAGATAGGATGGGGAAAGAAAGGACTGCCTCAAGCTGAATTCCAGGTGAGAAATCTTACGACCGTATATAAGAGTGAGGAGGCCTGATATGGAAGAGGCCTGGTATGGTCCTGTGCATCTTTGAGGCTGCCTCTTATTTTGTGCTCCAACCCAGAAGTTGAAATTTTCTGGGATATATGAGCTAGGTTTATTCATGTAAAGTTTCAGGCTAAGGGGGTTCTGAGGAGCTGGTCTTTGACCCTGGAATTCTCTTCCCCCCCGTCATTCTGATAGACTGTGGGGGAGGGATAGCTCAGTGGTTTGAGCATTGGCCTGCTAAACCCAGGGCTGTGAGTCCAATCCTTGAGGGGCCATTTAGGGATCTGGGGCAAAAATTGTGAATTGGTTCTGCTTTGAGCAGGGGATTGGACTAGATGACCTCCTGAGGTCCTTTCCAACCCTGTGATCCCAGGTTTATTGACCTGCAGGGCACACTGCAAGTCTTCTCTATTTTCCTAGGCTTTTTTCTGAGAGGACAGTTGAAGGGTTTTTCTTCTCTCTCAAAGGATTGTGGGAGTGTTTGGGAGGGATGCTGAGAGTTTGTGTGCTTTGCTGTTCTCCCTGTGTTTCTTTCTGTGGGAAAATGGGGTTTTGTTTTTTTTGTGTTTGTTTAGTTTTGTGGTGGTTGTAGGGTTGCCAGTTTTGGTTAACGTATTCCTGGAGGTTTTATCATATGATATAATCTTTTATTAAATATTAGGGCTGTCAAGCGATTAAAAAGATTAATCATGCGATTAATCGCATAGCTAAACAATAATAGAGTACCATTTATTTAAACATTTTTGTATGTTTTCAACATTTTCAAATATATTGATTTCAATTATAACACAGAATACAAAGTGTACAGTGCTCACTTTATATTTATTTTTGATTACAAATATTTGCACTATAAAAAACAAAAGAAACTGTAATTTTTCAATTCACCTAATATAAGTACTAGCTCTTTCTCATGAAAGTTGAACTCAAAAATGTAGAATTATGTTAAAAAAATAACTGCATTCAAAAATGAAACAATGTAAAACTTTAGAGCCCACAAGTCCACTCACTCCTATTTCTTGTTCAGCCAATCGCTCAGACAAACAAGTTAGTTTACATTTGCAGGAGATAATGCTGCCTGCTTCTTGTTCACAGTGTCACCTGAAAGTGAGAAGAGGCATTCGCATGGCACTGTTCTAGCTGGCGTCACAAGATATTTACGTGCCAGATGCTTGCATGTCCCTTCATGCTTCCACCACCATTCCAGAGGACATGCTTCCATGCTGATGACGGGTTCTGCTCAATAACAATCCAAAGCAGTGAGGACCGACGCATGTTCATTTTCATCATCTGAGTCAGATGCCACCAGCAGAAGGCTGATTTTCCTTTTTGGTGGTTCGGGTTCTGTAGCTTCCACATTAGAGTGTTGTTCTTTTAAGACTTCTGAAAGCATGCACCATACCTCATCCCTCTCAGATTTTGGAAGGCACTTCAGATTCTTAAATCTTGGGTCGAGCGCTGTAGCTATCTTTAGAAATCTCACATTGGTACCTTCTTTGCGTTTTGTCAAATCTGCAGCAAAAGTGTTCTTAAAATGAACATGTGCTGAGTCATCATCTGAGTCTGCTGTTACATGAAATATATGGTGGAATGTGGGTAAAATAGAGCCGGAGACCTACAATTCTCCCCCAAAGAGTTCAGTTACAAATGTAATTAACACATTATTTTTTTAACAAGCATCGTTGGCATCAATGCATGTCCTCTGGAATGGTGGCTGAATCAAGAAGGGGCATACAAATATTTAGCATATCTGGCACGTAAAGACCTTGCAATGCTGTCTACAAAAGTCCCATGCGAATGCCTGTTCTCGCTTTCAGGTGATATCATAAATAAGCAGTGGGCAGCATTATCTCCCATAAATGTACACAAACTTGTTTGTCGTAGTGATTGGCTGAATGAGAAATAGGACTGAGTGGACTTGTAGACTCTAAAGATTTGCATTGTTTTGTTTTTGAGTGCAGTTATGTCACAAAAAAAATCTACATTTGTAAATTGAACTTTCACGATAAAGAGATTGCACTACAGTACTTGTATGAGGTGAATTGAAAAATACTGTTTCTTTTGTTTATCATTTTTACAGTTCAAATATTTGTAATAATAATAATATAAAGTGAGCACTGTACACTTCGTATTCTGTGTTGTAACTGAAATCAATATATTTGAAAATGAAGAAAAACATCCAAAAATATTTAATAAATTTCAATTGGTATTCTATTGTTTAACAATGCGATTAATTGTGATTCATTTTTTTAATTGCGATTAATGTTTGTGAGTTAATCATGTGAGTTAACTGTGATTAGTCGACAGCCCTATTCAAGATTAATCTTTAATTCCTGGGGACGATCCTGGAAGGTTGGTGACCCTATGAGGTTCTGTGGTTAATTTCAGGTTTTCTTTTGTTTTAGCAGGCTTTTGTTTGTCCGCCGGGCTGGCATGGCTAGCTCCGGGGGGACAAAGAACTCCGTTTGTTGTGGATTCTGAAGTTTAACCCTTGATCATGGGTTGCGGATTTCACCTCCAAACTCTGCCTCTGTGGGGAAATGTGTTTGGATTCAAAAATATGAAGTATGCCTGCCCCATGAGCAAGGTTATTGTTGTGTTTGTTGTCATGCTTGGCTTTGTTGAGCAGATGTTTGTGGAGGGGATTGTTTTGCAGGTATTTTTGTCCCTGTAGTGTTCCTCTCAACACCTGCTATTAAATACCTGCTATCTTTAATGTTTCTCATTCTTTAGGAAATGAGCAGCTGGCTAGAGACCTAGCGAGTTATGGTAAGATCACTTGTCCTGTTAGGATGATTCCTCTCAGCTGTATAGCCCCAGAGGTTTAACATGTCTTGTCTTTTCATACGCAGGTTTATCAGATATTAAACAATGCTTTCGAAGTTGTAAAAGTGTCCCTAAATATAGGATAGGGGAGTGGGACTACATTGTGTTTGTTGCCACTGAGGACGTGGCCTAGGGTGACCAGATAGCAAGTGTGAAATATCGGGACAGGGGTTGGGGGGGGGCAATAGACGCCTATATAAAACAAAGCCCTGAATATCAGGACTGTTCCTATAAAACTGGGATATCTGGTCACCCCAACGTGGCCTATTTTCATTGTGGGAGTCTGACATATTTAGTTAATCAGTGTCCTAAGAAGAGGCAGGCTGCCCCTGGGAATGGTGACTCTTGTTCCTGGGAATGTGTGTGTGTGTGTGTGCGTGTGGGTGGTTTCTGAGAGTAAAGCACAGAAAAGGGTGGCTGTGGCAGAGACTGGGTCCCAACAGGCTCCAGATGGCTCTGGGGATGCTGGTTCTGGGCAGTTAGTGCCCTCTTTACAACCTGGGGGAGATGGTATCACTCATTCGGTAGCTCCTGACTCAGTGGCATGACAGCCTGAGCCTGGTTGCGAAATGGAAGCTGAGCCCATTGCTATGGAACCCACGGCCTAGGCTGAAGATTCTGACTTGTTGCGCCCCCTCCCCCCCGGCAGCAGATGGGGAAATGCCACGGCTGCCCACTCCATGGCACCACCAGCCAGAGGAGCAGCTGCCCCTGACTGTCTGGCTCTGTTATCCTGCCTAGGATCTGGCCGGAGGATAGGGGCTGAGGGAGAGGAGGAGGTGGGGGTGCGTGGAGCTGCCCCCAGGACTATCCCACCCTAGGTAAGGCACTGCAGTTTTGGGGGACAACACCCTTGTGCCCCTTCAACTCTGCCCCTGGGCTCAAGGGTTCTGCCCATGGTGGCAGGGCTTCAGGGGGATGGGGAAGAGAGCTCAGGGTTTCAGCCCCGCACTGCTCCCGCCTTGAGCCCCGTGGGGGTGGGGGCGTTGAGACTCGGGGCACGGGCTTTCAGAGCCAGGGCTCTGTGGCCCTCCTGAAAGGGCTCGCAGACCCTCCAGGGGGCCACGGACACCTGGTTGAGAACCACTGATCTACTTATAGTGAATGGTGTTTTGATCACCCTCTTTCCAACTCTGCAGGGAAATCAGACAGGATTGTTCCCTGTGTGGATTATTATATGCTCTTTCTATTGGCCTTTCTAGCTTTCCAATCCCTGTTCCAGTTTGTACTCTGGTGAAAGTCTCTGCATGTGCTGACAATGTGACTGTGTTTATTTCTAATGATTCTGATATCCAGGTTTTGAATGAATGTCAACAATCTTTTGAGTAGAGTTCCTCAGCTTACTTAAATTGGAGGAAGAGTGACACATTCCTGCTGGGGACTTGGATGATTTCCCACCCCCTGACTTTGACAGAGAGGCTTGGGAATTGTGCTGAAATCAGATGATATTTTGGGTCAGAATTGGGAGGGAGTTATGGAAAAGTTGGAGGGGAAGTTGTAAAGCTGGTAGTGGTCTTTGCCTTGACTCTCTTTTTCAGGGCGGGTGTTAGTAATTGTTGATTTAATTGCCACTGTGTTGTGGCATAATGTCTTCTTTAGGATCTCCCTCCACTCTTTCTAGAAAAAGTTCAGAAGGTTATTTTTTTTAACCTTTGCTGGGATGGCTATCATTGACTGAGATGCAGAGTATTTTGTATCTGCCTGCTTAGAAAGGGGCATCAAGGTCTCATTGTTCCTTTGAGCAGAGTCATGAGGATTGGTAGTCTTGTTCCTAGAAGTCCCCTCTTCCTGTATTGCAGCAAGTGTGACAAAACTGGTTCATTTAATTGATTTTACCAATTTTATATAAGGTCTCAGCAGATATCTTAGCTGTCAAGCTTGGTTTTCAACATTTTTCTGGGTTTTTCAGTTTTTATTAGAGGTGGAATCTAATAGGGGCAGAATTGCCAGTCTGGACAGTTGCCTTCTTGAATGAGCTATTCCTTATTATACTAATGTTTCTATTTTCTTGCCTGTTGCTCCTGGTGTAGATTGGGATGTTGACAAACCTGGCGTCTTGCTTGCCTTCAGTCATAGAAGTGTAGGACTGGAAGGGACCTTGAGACGTCATCTAGTCGAGTCCCCTGCATTCAAGGCAGGACCATGTAATACGTAATGGATCTTCTGAATTTACTTTTAATAGCTTAGGCCACAAGTTATTGTATATACTTGTGGTAAAGATTCATCATTTTTGAATGCTTTTTGATTATCCCAATATGGCACGGAGAAGACAGCTTTTGGTGGCAAACTCTATCTATCCAGCCTGGTGAACTGTAGACAAGCCTCTGGTTGTGAAGAGGATGGATAATTTCCAGTGGAGAATTCTTCACAGGGCTACTGCCATGAGTGTGTCTGTGCATCATTTGAGTCTGGAGGTTTCCATGTCATGTCCTTTTTGTGACATGGAGAAGGCTGTTTTTCATGTGTTTCTTACTTGTTCTGGGTTATAAGCATTATTTATTTTACTTCACACTATATTTTGATTATTGCCCCTTGATTTTTATCCTGCTGTATTTATTTTTACTGTTAAGTATAGGGTTACAAATAAATCTGTGGGATGCCCAGCAAACTTTATTTTGGATCAAGCACAGATGGCTATTTAAAAAAGTAGACAATGTAAATTATTTGGAAGAGGTTGCTGATGCTCTTCAGTTCTTTTAGATTTTTAGTGGTTTTACGCCTTCGTGTGAAGTTTAGATATTATACTTTTATAAGCAATTTGAATCAATATATTCAGTGGTGGGTTATTGGAAATGCACTTTGTACTGTTTGGGATAGGCAGTTGTTTTTGAATTTGAAATTTATTTTCTTGTCTCTGTATTGATTTTATTAAAAGTGTTTTAAAAGTCACAGTCTTTCTCTTTTTATTATTTTGGAGGAGAGCAGTGAAGGGAGGGTGATGGGCTAGTTCTTGTTAATTGGCATTAGTTCAATTGTTGAATATGTGTGTTAGATTTTTGCACAGCTCTGGAGAACATGATCAGGGCTTTTGTATAAATTAAAGAAATAATCAGTTATTAAAAAAAATTCATCTCCTCTACTTCCCCACTACCTCTCTGGTAATGGCAAAACAGCAATTTCATTGACTGATCTGACCCCTGATTTTTGACATAGTTGCTATAGAGACTTTTTGGGCTGCATGGTGAAGTGGTTAAGGGCTTGTCTACATGGAGCAGTTGTGCGGACTACAGAGATGTAATTTCTAAAGAGCACTACTACCATGTTGCACATTAATTGGTCAGTGTAGGCCCTACTGGTGCAAACCGAAAGTTCCCCGGTGCTCTTTAACATAGTTGTTTGAAACAGAACTAAGCAAAAGTACATTTAGGGAATTTTAATTTGCACCAACAGGAGCTACATGGACCAATTAATGCGCAACATGCTAGTGCGCTTTAGAAATTACACTCTTGTAGTCCACATTACTGCTCCCTGTAGACAAATTTGAAGTAGTCTTTCAACTGTTGAAGAAACGTTGAGATTCCTGGAGGAAGGATGTGAACAAGTCATCCTACTAATGGAATAATTGACAACACTTCAAGAGCAGAACAGCAGATTTTGCTCCTCTCTTTAATTTCAAATGATCTTGCTATCACCACGTCCAAAACAATAGCTAATAAAAAGAGTAGGGCAATCAATGGAGCATAAGATCCCATTATAAGGCAGCCTTGCAGCTATGTCATAAATTAAGCAGTTTTGAGCCAGCTTGTGGTTTGGATGGAACTCTTGGCATATTGAGTATACAGTAAATGCCTTTTTCTAGGGAGCACTACAAGTCTTATCAATCAGAAAAGAGGCTCTGATCACACTAGATGATTGAAAGATCTCATGTAACTTTCCCCTGTAGTGAAAGATATGAATCCAGGTACCACGGCCTTAACCATCCTGAGTGGTCATATTTCGTCCAATAAATCTTTCCACTATAATTTCAACTAGAGAAGTTACTATTCCCCTGATTATTGCACAATATTGCTGGTGCAAAATCACTACTATTGTCTGCCCTGCCAGAGTGGCAGGGCCTGAATCTCCTCTTGCACTGGCTCAAATCAGGAGTAACTCCACTGAAGTCAATGGAATTATCCTGGTGTAAAACTGCTGTAAGTGAGAATCAGGTTGTGATTTGCAAAGTGCTTTTGGGTCCTTCAGGATGAAAGGCACTGTGAAGACATAAGATTTTACCGAGAACAGGTGTCCTTCAGCTCTTTTGATTCTGCAGCCTTCTTTGCAAGAGGGAGATCCTGGAGCAGGTCCTCAAGGAATCAATTCTGAAGCACTTAGAGGAGAGGAAAGTGATAAGGAACAGTCAGCATGGATTCACCAAGGGCAAATCATGCCTGACTAACCTAATTGCCTTCTATGATGAGATAACTGGCTCTGTGGATGAGGGGAAAGCAGTGGATGTGTTATTCCTTGACTTTAGCAAAGCTTTTGATACAATCTCCCACAGTATTCTTGCCAGCAAGTTAAAGAAGTATGGGCTGGATGAATGGACTATAAGGTGGATAGAAAGCTGGCTAGACCATCAGGTTCAACGGGTAGTGATCAATGGCTCCATGTCTAGTTGGCAGCTGGTATCAAGCGGAGTACCCCAAGTGTCAGTCCTAAGGCCGGTTTTGTTCAGTATCTTCATTAATGATCTGGAGGATGGCATGGATTGCACTCTCAGCAAGTTTGCAGATGACACTAAACTGGGAGGAGTGGTAGATACGCTGGAGGGTAGGGATAGGATACAGAGGGACTTAGACAAATTAGAGGATTGGGCCAAAAGAAATCTTATGAGGTTCAACAAGGACAAGTGCAGAGTCCTGCACTTGGGAGGGAAGAATCCCATGCACTGCTACAGACTAGGGACTGAGTGGCTAGGCAGCAGTTCTGCAGAAAAGGACCTAGGAGTTACAGTGGACGAGAAGTTGGATACGAGTAAACAGTGTGCCCTTGTTGCCAAGAAGGCTAACGGCATTTTGGGCTGTATAAGTAGGGACATTGCCAGCAGATCGAGGGACGTGATCATTCCTCTTTATCTGGCATTGGTGAAGCCTCATCTGGAGTACTGTGTCCAGTTTTGGGCCCCACACTACAAGAAGGATGTGGAAAAATTGGAAAGCATCCAGTGGAGGGCAACAAAAATGATTAGGGGGCTAGAGAATATGTCTTATGAGGAGAATCTGAGGGAACTGGGATTATTTAGTCTGCAGAAGAGAAGAATGAGGGGGGATTTGATAGCTGCTTTCAACTACCTGAAACGGGGTTCCAAAGTCTGTTCTCAGTGGTAGCAGATGACAGAACAAGGAGTAATGGTCTCAAGTTGTAGTGGGGGAGGTTTAGGTTGGATATTAGGAAAAACTTTTTCACTAGGAGGGTGGTGAAGCACTGGAATGGGTTACCAAGGGAGGTGGTGGAATCTCCTTCCTTTGAGGTTTTTAAGGTCAGGCTTGACAAAGCCCTGGCTGGGATGATTTATTTGGGGATTGGTCCTGCTTTGAACAGGGGGTTGGACTAGATGATCTCCTGAGGTCCCTTCCAACCCTGATATTCTATGATTCTATAATCCTTTCACGGGCACAACTCCCTCCTAACAATCCCCAATCCATCCATAATGTGGGTCTCAAAATTTTTCATTCTGAGGATCAGCAGAAAGGGCTGTGAGGGTCACTGGTGAACTGTGGACCAAAGTTTGAGAATCTCTTATTGAAAATATTAAACCCTCTTCTTGTCACTCCCTCCCACAATCAGAGCTGTGGTTTTCAAAGTCTGGTTTGTCTGTTTTTTGTCTAATCCACCTGCATTCAGTGGCAATGGCAGAGGACTTTAACCTTTATATTCAGATCTGAACGGCTTTCTAAAAGGTGTTCTGGTCTTATACAAGTTACAGGATTCAGTAACATTCATTTATATACCCTCTACAGAGTGAAATTTTATGGCCTGCAATATATAGGAGGTTGGACTAGATGATCATAATGGTCTCTTCTAGCCTTAAAACCTATCAATGCACATTTTATAGTTGGAATATTTGGAATGATAGTTCTTCCTGATTAGGCTACAGAAGTAGGAGTATTCTACCTCCTTTTTAGTGTCCAATTGCTGTGTCCAGAGTAAGGATGGCACGATCTCGTTAGTCTTCCTAGTAATGTGGACATTCAAATACCAGCTACATATTGTAAAAACTCCCAGAGCAGCAAACAGTTGTGCTGTGAATATGGGCATCAGGCAAAGTTTCCAGTGTTAAAGTGCCATCCCTTGAAGTGCTAATTTGGAAGGAGCATAGAGAAAAATGGGTTTATGCCTCCAGAATACAGCTTTTCTGTTTGAAATGTCTGATGGGTAGCAAAGCACCTAGGTACAGTTCCTGCCTTTTCATGATCTGCTATACTCCTTACATACTCGTTTTTTTAATATTGAGCTAGAACATTTTTGTTTGTTTGCACAGCTATACAAACTTTAATTGGATGCCAGGTTGCTAGAGTGAAAACGTTTTGTAAAGGAAATAATATATGGCAGTATTTCTCACTGTAGAATTCATCATATTTTCTTCATCTTTTCACATTAAATAATTACATATTTTTTCTTTTGCAGTGATCATAATGAACATGGTGAAAGTGAAAAATAAGCATTAGAGTACAGAGCTTGCCAATTTCCTTCCATTCCCATCTCACTCATAATTTGTTCCTTTATGCTGTTCCAACAGCCACTCTCCCTGGTAGCAGAAATACTGTAACACTGATGTCTGTCGGCTACTTTTTTCTCTCCCTCTTCCTTCAAGGATATAGCTTACTCCTCTTCTCCAAATGGCAAACTCTCTGAGGAACAGTCCCCTGCTTAACATGTCAAAATGTGAGTTCTGGCTGTCGATTGCTTGGGTTTTCATCCCTTGGGGTGTGAAGGTGCCAAAAATCAAAGCATAATTTTGCAGATGTTGAGATCCCGTTAGCCCCCTAGGTAGCAATGCTAAGCCACCAAGCCAGCTGGAATTTTGGGTTTGTGCTAAGAATGTAAAAGTATACATTTTTAGTTTTCAACCAACAATGACCGACCACTGGTAACTTCAACAAAGTCAGGCATTGCTCACTTTATTTTTGGAGAGTAAGTGGCTCTGTAGATTCCCCTGAGCTCCTCTTCTGCTCTAGCACTGTTGGTTTAAAGATGCTGTTTAGAACTATAGAAATTTCTTTGGTGCCTTTCCAGCATATCTGCTACTCTTTAAAGGAATACTGTACTTTGACAGCTGCTTTGGTTCATGGCAGAAAAATTAGAAGTTTTTTCAGTGCACCATAATGTTGTCGGTTTCAAAATGTTTTTTACCTTGCTTCCAAGGGAAGGAAGGGGGGAACTCTAGCTAAATTAAAACAAGAAGATGATGATGGGACAGTGAGCAGGCTCTATGCCATTCAACCTCATTTGCAAATAGACACTTGACAGGCTCTGAGAAACTGTGTGTTTGTGTGTATGAGAGAGAGAGCTTAGACAGAGATATCAAGATATTTTGTGTTGTAGCCTGCCAGAGCGACTTAAAAAAAATCTCTAAGAGGGTTAGTAAGCAAACGGTAGCAGCTGTTTCTTTTATTTATTTATCTTGGTTCTTTGGTTCAGTGCAACATGTCTTTCTTGAATTATGGCAGTGAGGAAAATAGTTTAAATGGGTGGGACGTATTCTGAACTGCGGTGCACAGGCAACCCCATTAACTTCACTGCGGTTACACATATGCTGATGAGAGCAGAACTGGGCCCACAGTGTGGAACTGTGCTCGCTAAATTTGCAAAACACAATACCCATGATGTGCATATTATAAGTAGATGGAAACAAGCATCCAGGATTTGTGTTCTGTACTATAAAATAGCATTAAGCCACCTTAAGGTTGCATAGGTAAGTATTGTAAATTCAGAAAATGAAGAAGTCAGGATTGGGTGCATCCTGCACATTCTGTCCCCTGTGCTGACTGTTTGCTCCAAGCCCTTCCCACCCCCCCACCCTCCCTGCTTTCAGCGTCACTCTACATCTGCCCCTTATGTCCTCTTCTTTCCTCCACTGCTCTGCACCTACCCCAACCCCTTTAATGTTCCCTCTCCCAGCCTTGCCTTTCTGTTTAGCTAATCCCATCTCAATGAAACCCCTCCCAACATTAAAAATAGACTATTTTGTGGACCTAACCAGACACTTGCTGCCCTTCTATTATTCTATGATTTGCTGCCATCACACTGATCACTCTGCTTGTGTGCTACGTCCCTTTCCCCTACCCGTCGTTTGTCCTGTCTACTTAGATGGTATACTTTTCATGGCAGGGATTGTCCTGTATTCTGTGTTTGTACAGTGCCTAGCACAATGGGGTTCTCTTCCTGGTTGATCCCTGGGCACCAGTTGTAATAAACATGATCAATAATATGTTCTGTGCATGCATTATGATACTGTTGTTAGTTAAACAATTACATACTGTTTCTCTAAACTATGTCGTATGATGCAAGATAAGATACATGTATGTAGAACCGTGCAATACTTTTTTTCTGGTATCCATAAATTATTTTTTATTGATAATAGTCCATAATGGGACATCTTATTTTACTTACATTTTTATAAAGTCTTCTCCCTAGGTATTTATTTTAATTAGTTACACCCTGATTCTGAAAGTTAGAACATATGGGAAGACCCCTGAGCCCACATGAACATCATTTAAGTCAATGGGCTTTTTTATGCAGGCGCATCGATCTGTGCATATGTTCTACCTTGCAGGATCACGGCCTGAATTAGCAGCTATGCATTTCCTTGTACAACCGGGAGCACAGCTAGAGCTGGCTGGATGTTTTTTGTAGACATGTTTTTCAACAGAGAACATGACTTCTGCAAAATCAAAATTTTCCATGGAAAAAAATGCAATTTTTGTACTTTACACGCCTCATGCTTCCATTTTCCTCTATGGAGTAAGTACCCTGGCTAGACTACATATCCCATGATGCACAATGGAATGGTGAACCATAACAATACGTCATGGGTCTCACACAGCCATGGAGTATCATGAAAGGTGTAGTCCAGCTGTGGCATTCATCCCATAGACCAGAATGGGGACAAGTGGCACCCAAAGTACAACCAAGCCAATATGAAATATCTGAACATTTTAGAATTTAAATTTTTCTGAACTGTTGGTTCCATGAAAAATTTCAGTATTTCAACGTTATCTCTATTTGGGATGAAAACAAATCTGGATATATTGAAATTTACTGTGGCACAGAAATTTCCATTTTTGACTAGCTTTTAGCACAGCCCTTTTTAGTGTTTTTACGGTATTGAGGTAGTTAACTGTGAAATTAATTCAGCTGTACACTTTGTTGGTTTCTATATGGCAGCATATTTTACTATTAGTCTGTGTGTTTTAGTTAGTCTATAGGATATTGTTTAAGTGCCACTTATGGTGAACTTTTCATATGTTTCCTTCATTCAGTGGCTGGCACACACAGTGTATTGCCAACTGAAAAAAATGATCTGCAACCTTAAATATTTAGCATTCATCACATATTACTGAAATGGTATGTTATAAAGACTGTATCATAATACATGCACATAAGGGACATAATTAAGATTACATATACAATCTTAACTCTTTCATTTCCTTTTCAAATTAAAAAAATGTGAAAATTCGGAAGCATTGAAATGTTTAGTTTCAACTTTGTTCAACACAGTACTTAATTTGTAATGAAATATTTACCATGGCTCAGTCAATTAGGTGATGGGGCTCAAGCAATGTTTTTACATTAAGAACTGATGCAGCAAGCCCAAAGGTGCTGGATCTCAGCCCTGGCAAGCCCTGTCACAAATTAAGCACTGGTTCAACATTATACAGAGTCCTCCTGAACTCCCATGGTGTCTGATGAGAGTTGTAGTTTGAGTGCTTCATGCTCCAATTCTCCATTGCTGGATGACGACTCCCATGAGTCACATGGTTACTCAGCCAGAGGGGAGAGTGTAGTGCATCAAAGGAGATATAGTTCAGCTGAGGAAGCTGACCTATAGAAGAACATGGGGGCACAAATCTCCCAAACTACACCACCCACGATGAACTGTGGCAACTAAGATGGGCACACATTTAATTTTGAATGGACCTCAAATAAAATATTTTGATTCAGTTTGACAGCCTGAATCAGTTGACCTGATCCCAAACTACATATTTTGTTTAAATTTTCCTGATGGAAAATTGAAAAATTTCTGGAAAATTTATGTTTCCCACTGAAAAGTTTTGATGTTTGCTGAAACAATTTTTTTTTGATAGAATACCCCCAATTAGCTCTAATTATAATGCATAAACAAAAAAGGGCCAAATTAGGATTGCAAGAGCATCCTTAAATCTGGCTCTTCCTAACTTCAGAGCTCTTGACTTTGCAACCGAAATACCATTTTTGGAGTAGTTTCTTTGGTATTTAATTTATAGGCTGTGCTACATTAACTTCTAAACCCATGAGCTGGGCAATCACCCATTGGACAGAGACCACCAAATTTATAGAATCATAGAATATCAGGGTTGGAAGAGACGTCAGAGGGTCATTTAGTCCAACCCCCTGCTCAAAGCAGGACCAATCCCCAACTAAATCATCCCAGTCAGGGCTTTGTCAAGCCTGACCTTAAAAACTTCTAAGGAAGGAGATTCCACCACCTCCCTAGGTAACGCATTCCAGTGTTTCACCACCCTCCTAGTGAAAAAGTTTTTCCTAATATCCAACCTAAACCTCCCCCACTGCAACTTGAGACCATTACTCCTTGTTCTGTCATCTGCTACCACTGAGAACAGTCTAGGTCCATCCTCTTTGGAACCCCCTTTCAGGTAGTTGAAAGCAGCTATCAAATCTCCCCCCCCCCATTCTTCTCTTCCGCAGACTAAACAATCCCAGTTTCCTCAGCCTCTCCTCATAAGTCATGTGTTCCAGTCCCCTAATCATTTTTGTTGCCCTCCGCTGGACGTTTTCCAATTTTTCCACATCCTTCTTGTAGTGTGGGGCCCAAAACTGGACACCGTACTCCAGATGAGGCCTCACCAATGTCGAATAGAGGGGAACGATCACGTCCCTCGATCTGCTGGCTATGCCCCTACTTATACATCCCAAAATGCCATTGGCCTTCTTGGCAACAAGGGCACACTGTTTACTCGTATCCAGCTTCTCGTCCACTGTAACTCCTAGGTCCTTTTCTGCAGAACTGCTGCCTAGCCATTCGGTCCCTAGTCTGTAGCGGTGCATGGGATTCTTCCGTCCTAAGTGCAGGACTCTGCACTTGTCCTTGTTGAACCATATCAGATTTCTTTTGGCCCAATCCTCTAATTTGTCTAATTTGTATCCTATCCCTACCCTCCAGCGTATCTACCTCTCCTCCCAGTTTAGTGTCATCTGCAAACTTGCTGAGGGTTCAATCCACACCATCCTCCAGATCATTTATGAAGATATTGAACAAAACCGGCCCGAGGACCGACCCTTGGGGCATTCCACTTGATACCGGCTGCCAACTAGACATGGAGCCATTGATCACTACCCGTTGTGTTCAGGTCTCTGACCATTAGTACATCTGAATCCAGGTTTTAGTTTTATATCACTAGCTAGTCAAAATTAGGTGCAACTGATAATTTCTTAAGTGTGAAAAAGTATTTGGCTGTTTTTAGATGAGCTTCAATGTAGTTTTCTCAAAAAGGGAAATAGGACTTTTTTTTTGTCTCACTGGAAGTAACTAGCTTATTGCATTTTACACCCAGGTGCTTGCTGTAGGATCTGACACATAACCATACCCTGGAAAACTATAAAACAATATAATTTATAGAAATAAACTGAGTGAGAATCATTATTTTTTATTGTACCACTTAATGTGCAGAAAAAGCACACTTTCCAAAACTATGGAATAAACATTCTGCTAGCCTTATTGGGTCCAAATGTTAGGGTTTAAATTATTTTAGTATGCAAACTTTCTTTCATATCTTGGCAGCAGTGATTTCCATTTTTATTCCTTTGGTATCCATAATCCTATTAGAATGAAAAACATATGCTTTGAGATCATTGGACAGGTCTCCCCACCACCCTCATGTTTTAAAAATACACCAAAAAGGCTGACACTCAAGTAGCGAAAATAACAGGAATGGTAGAGGAGAAAATTATTTGGACCATCTAGGCTGAATGGGAAAACAGTTCAAAAGGTGTAGTTTGGTTTTCATGCTTTTGATTTGCAAGTCATTAAAGCTGCAAAAGTCTCCTGCTGGCTGCCATTCGGAATCTGGCTTTCTTTCCAATAACAGGAGATGCTTGCACAAGAATCACAGATTTACGAAATAAAAAAGTGCAGAGGGATTTCAGCTTCATAACGCTTCTGGGGATGTAACACTTGCTGCCATCCATACATCTACAGGACTGAAATGCTGCAGATTTATTAATAGATTTTTAATTGGTAGAACAATGACAAATCTCTTAATATGTGAGTCCAGCAGTTCAGTGAAATGCACTGTATATTCCACATAGTTGCTCTTTAGTTATAAGGTATACAGAAGCTGATCAGGGCTTGATGGATTTAGTTTTTCTGTCTCCTCCTAAGAATTCAAAAAGTTAACTGGGGAGAATAGAGCAAACAATGAAGTAAAAATATTCTCATCACAACTATTAGATCACTCATATTTTTGATTTTTATTTATTTAGTTTAACTTAGCACAGATTTTTCCATGGCTTTATAGTCAGCTGACTCTCAGCCTGAGCTCTCCAACAGTCTCTTGCCCATCTCTAGGCAATCTCACTGTTCCTGGCATGTCAAGGTTCCTTCTCCACTCTGAACTCTAGGGTACAGATGTGGGGACCTGCATGAAAAACCCCCTAAGCTTATTTTTACCAGCTTAGGTTAAAACTTCCCCGAGGTACAAACTATTTTACCTTTTGTCCCTGGACTTTATTGCTGCCACCACCAAACGTCTAACAAAATATAACCGGGAAAGAGCCCACTTGGAAACGTCTTTCCCCCCAAAATCCCCCCAAGCCCTACACCCCCTTTCCTGGGGAAGGCTTGATAAAAATCCTCACCAATTTGCATAGGTGAACACAGACCCAAACCCTTGGATCTTAAAAACAAGGAAAAAGCAATCAGGTTCTTAAAAGAAGAATTTTAATTGAAGAAAAAGTAAAAGAATCACCTCTGTAAAATCAGGATGGTAAATACCTTACAGGGTAATCAGATTCAAAACATAGAGAATCCCTCTAGGCAAAACCTTAAGTTACAAAAAGACACAAAAACAGGGAATATACATTCCATTCAGCACAGCTTATTTTATCAGCCATTTAAACAAAACAGAATCTAACGCATATCTAACTAGATTGCTTATTAACCCTTTACAGGAGTTCTGACCTGCATTCCTGCTCTGGTCCCGGCAAAAGAAAAAAAACACAGACAGAGAAAACCCTTTATTTCCCCCCCCCCACATCAAGCTTTGAAAGTATCTTGTCTCCTAATTGGTCATTTTGGTCAGGTGCCAGCGAGGTTATCTTAACCCTTTACAGGTGAAAGGGTTTTTTCCTCTGGCCAGGAGGGATTTAAAGGTGGTTAGCCTTCCCTTTATATTTATGACATGGCAGAATTCAGATCACTCCCAGGGTCCCTTTGGAGTTCAATTACCTCTAGTCCATGGCTATGCTCCCCAGGCCCTGCCACAGGATATTGGCTGGAAGCAGCCTTACGGGGCTTGCAATGTTTCAGAGTAGCAGCCGTGTTAGTCTGTATCCGCAAAAAGAAAAGGAGGACTTGTGGCACCTTAGAGACTAACAAATTTATTTGCGCATAAGCTTTTGTGAGCTACAGCTCACTTCATCGGATGCATTCAGTGGAAAATACAGTGGAGAGATTTATATACACAGAGAACATGAAACAATGGGTGTTACCATACACACTGTAATGAGAGTGATCACTTAAGGTGAGCTATTACCAGCAGGAGAGCGGGGGCGGGGGGGGGGGGTCTTGCAATGTCCATCTGCCCCAAAACAAGGGGGAAAGAAAATGGGATGTTGGCCTCTACCCCAGGTTAGGCTCCCCTTTTAGTGGAGCTCATTGGCAGTTCCTAACAGCTTTTCCTCCTGGGCAAACTTCCCCCTTTTCCTGTGGAAAGCTTCATCTTTTTAAGTTCCCCTTCTCTGGGTTGAGCATGTTCTGCAGGTGAACCTAATTGGTGCTTCCTGAATGCATGAATGCAGTTAGCCTTTCTGTCAGTGAGATGGGGGGCATGTTCCAGCACATACCCACCCCTCCCCCCATCCCAGAAAGGTTTTGTGATGTAACATCTCCCCAGTCCAAAGCTCCTTGGGAAAAAAAATCCATATTTCCATTCTCTCTCCCTACTTGTTGCTTCACCTGGAATCTATAGGGCTGGAGCACGATCTACAGTGCATAATTTGGCGGTTTGAGTCCTTCATGGAGTGTAGTGATTGCAAGGGCTTGTGGTCTGTGACTAGGGAAAAGGGGCTACCCAGCAGGTAATACCTGAGGGAGTCCACAACCCACTTGATAGCCAGAGCTTCCTTCTCAATAACTGAATATGTTCTGTCCCTAGGGAACAACTTCCTGCTTAAATATAGGATGGGGTGCTCTTCTCCCTCAGATTTCTGAGAGAACACCAGCCCCAGGCTGATGGCGGAAGCATCTGTATAGAAGATAAACTCCCGGGTGAAGACTAGGTTGGCAAGGAGTGGCAGCTGGCTCCGTCATGCCTTCAGGGTATTAAAAGCTTCATTGCACCAGTAATCCCCCACCAGACCTTTCTGGAGTCTTTGCCTTTTAACAGATCAGTCAGGGGACCTGTGATTGATGCAAAGTTGGGGCTGAAGTGGTAGTAATATCCCAGCAGACCCAGGACGCAGTGTATCCATCACCTCATCCAGGACATGGGGTATGAATTTAATGCATGGGCTTTGTCTAACACAGGTTTCACAAGGTCTCCTCCCATTGACCTTGCAAAAGTCTATACAAAATTGGACTGTGCCGCCTAGAGGACTAGGGCTCCTCCAATCGTTATTAGATTCTATTCTCAGCGCTGCCTGCACTTCTTCTCTTACTGTGTCCCACATCCCTTTAGGTAATGGATTCTCTCCAAACAGTTGCCCTGGTGCTGTTTCCAGATGATGTTGTATTGTGTTTGTTCTCCCTGAACACTCAGCAAAGGCTTGGATCATTTGCTCCAGTTGGATCTTCTGATCTGGTGAAAGGGCCTTGTTCAGCAATATGAGTCCAGGTTTTGGGGAACCAGCTACCTCGGGCCCTGGTTCAGGGCTCACTGGCCAAGGGTCTATAAGGAGAGCTTTCCAGGTCTTTCATGGCTTGGGGAAATTTACATGGTAGACCTTAGTCTTCTTCCTCCTGTCTGGTAGGTGGATCTTATTATCTGCCAGGCCCTTTTGTCTAAGCAACTTGAATGGGCCCTGCCAGGGAGCCATCAGTTTGGACTCTGAGGATGGTAATAGCAATGGAACCCTGGCTCTTGGATGGAAAATTCATAAGCATGCCTTTTGGCTATATCCTTGTTCTTGCCTCTGTTGAGCCCAGACGAGGGTCTCTTTTGCAGACATGCTCAATGTCTTAAGGTGTATAATGTACTGGGTTGTGTTGAGTGTATTTGCATCTTGCTCCTCCCAAGCTTCTTGCACCCAAGATTCCCCAGGGCTGGTGTCCATAGAGCAGTGCAAAGGTGAGTACACTGTTTAGGCTTGGGGTACCTCTTGTATGGCAAATAGCAGAGGCAGGAGGAGTTGGTCCCAGTGCCTAGGCTCAGTCCCGACAAGTCACTTCAACATCTCCTTCAATGTTATGTTAAATCTTTCCATGATGCAATCTGTCTGCAGATGGTGCTTTGATGTTCTCAGACCCTTGATTTTAAGGTGGGAGTATAGTACTTGTAACAACTGAGATGTGAACCTGGAGCCCCGATCAGTCAATATTTCCTGCAGGAAACCTACTCAGGCAAAGAATCACATGAGCTCAGGAGTGATTGCTGTCATATTAGCCAAATACAATGGGATGGCTTCAGGGTAGCCTGTGGCATAGTCCACCATTATGAGTATGTATTGGTTTCTTTTGGAGCTTTTCTCTAAATGCCCCATCATGTCAATCCCTTTTCTCTTAAATTGGGTTTCCACTAATGGCTCTGGGACTCAGGGGGACTTCAGAACATTCTTATCTGCCAAATACTGACACTCTGGGCAGGAAGAGCAATACTCCCTGAACTTGTGATACACCCCAGACTAGATAAAGTGGGTCATTAGCTGCTCCAGGGTCTTCTCCTGTTCCAGATGCCCTTGGTCAGGGAATATTGTGAGCTAGGTGCATTATGGCCCAGTGATACTTACAGGGTATCAGTAACCCGAGTTCTCACTAACCCCTGACTGTGGGTTCTGCTCCACCCTCTACAGCCACTCTTTCTCCAGCACAAAACTGGGGTGTTGTCTCAGGTGCTGGAGGTCCGCTTCCTCCCCATTCATTGATGCCACTTGTTCATAGGTGCAGCTAAGCATTGCGCTGTCATGCTGGTTTTGGATGAAACTTCCCCCTTGCTTGTGCTACTGTCATTGAATTGGTATGGGTCCCCACTGCCAGGTCCAGTTAGGGTGACCAGATGTCCTGATTTTTTAGGGAGAGTCAGGATATTTGGGGCTTTGTCTTATGTAGGCATCTATTACCCCCCACCCTATCCTGATTTTTCACACTTGCCATCTGGTCACCCTAGTTCCAGTTGCGTACTGGGATAAGGCTTTACATCTCCCTGTATACACTGTAAGCAAATCACCTCTGGGGTAATCATCTCACCTGCTAGGGTGGCTTGCATCACTGTTTGGCTACACTCTGAGTCCACAAGCCCTAATACCTTCTTCCCTTGGACCAATACAGGGATGGTCATGTTGGAGGAAGTCCTCCTATGGGTACGCTCTTCTGCCATCCAACCCTCTGTGTATTCACATTCCTTCAATAGACACTCTTTTCTCTGTTGCACATAGGAGAAGCAGGTTACTAAGCTCAGCCCCACCACCACGGGCTCCTTCTTGGCAGGGGGTGGGTTTAAACTATGAGTGCGTCCTGTGCCTGATTTCAAGGGCTCCAGCTTGGGTGTTTGTGTCACAAGGTGATTATCTGGGTGACACCTCATCTGAGCTCATCCCTGTGTCTCGCCGAGGTCTTCCCCTCTCTGGGCATGTAGCTCAGGTCACGGGGGTGGGGTTTGTACACGTTCTCTGTCACTCCCAGAGTGTGGCATCTGCTGGTGGGCATCCGGTGCAGTCAATGGCCCTAGTTGGCAAATGGGCAGAGGCCAGGCCTGTTGCATCTCTAATGACTCTTTGGCTGTGAGAAAATTCTCCATCAGCTGCATCATCTCTGACAATAACTTGGAGAAATGCTGGAGCACCCACTCCCAGCCCCTAACTGGAAGTAAGGAGACAAACGGCTCCATTAGGACTAACTCTGCAAATTGGGCCCCAGCGCGCTCCTCCAGCTGAAGCCACCGCCAGCCGTGCTTTTGTAATCATTCAGTCCCAGCGCAATCACCTGGGAACATGTCCCCTTGGGGTATGTCTCTGCTCTGAAGTGCTGCCACTGTGTCTCCTTGCCTATATCCAGATAATCTAAAATAGCGGCCTTCACCCAGCAGTGGTATTGAGCCTGCTCTGGATAAACGTTATGGTCGGCCAGCTGTGCCTGTCCCTTCAGGAATGGAGTTAAATCTAATGCTCAGTGCTCCAGAGGCCATTGAGAGGCCAGCACCACCCTCTTGGAGGTGGTGAGGAATGCCTCTGGATTGTCATATGGACCCATCTTAGCTAACTTCACTGGCAGAGGTAGGAGAGCTCCTGCTGGTGTACTGGGCTCTGCAGGGCGCCCCAGGCAGGGGCCAGTGGTCTTACCCGTTGCAGACAGTCTGTCTGGGGTTCTTGCTGCTGGGGCACAATTTCCTTCAGCCGCTGCTGCTACTGAGCTGCTCAGGCCTGCTCCCTGGCCATCCACTGCTGCAACATCTGCTGGAAGTTCTGTTGCTGGTTGGCCTGCAGTATTTGCCACACTGCCACTTACACCAGTCCTCAGGTCCATCTTGGCAGAAACCACCTCTCAGCAAACTGGTGCAGACCTTGTTTCTGTCTCAGGTCCTTGTACCAGGTGTAGGCTTCACTGCCTACATTTTCCACCAATTGTAGTTGTCCAACCCTCAGCCTGGGCTCTGCCATAGTCTATTTCAGTCTCTTGCATTTGGGTCCCCTATGGGAGCTCCCACTCCTGGGAAATCTCACTGTTCCCAGCAGAAGTTCAGCTCACTCCTGGAATCCCTTTCGAGTCCAATTATCTCTAATCTGGGGTGGTGCTTCCCAGATTTCGCCACAGGTTATAGGCTGGGAGCAGCCTTACAAGGCCTCTCACCCATATCAGGCTTGCAATGTTCATCTTTCCCCAAACAAGGGGAAAGGAAAAGGGGAAGCTGGCCACTACCCTAGGCTGGGCTCTCCTTGCTAGTGAAGCTCACTGGAAGTCCTTAGCAGCCTCTCCTCCTGGGCAAACTTCCCCCTTTCCTGTGGTGAGTTTCAACTTTTTAAGTTCCCCAGGTGGAGCGTGTTCTGCAGGTGCACCTTATTGGCATTGCCTGAGTGCATAAAGTCTCATTAGCCTTTTTGTCTGTGGGATGGGGGTGTCCCCCATCATGGGCTGTTATGCATTTTTTTCCTAACTTCTCTTTAATCATTAACTTAAAAACCGAATTGAATTTAAGGGATTACTCGTGCATTATAAAAGGCATTTGATTATCAGCCATGGAGATGGCTGTCTAACCAGATTCTTTCCTCTATCTGGTCCTCTGAAGCCTTTATCCAGAATCTTCCATCCATCTAATGTTTCGTTCTACAGCTGCTTCCCTTATGGAGCTAGTCTTTTATTTATTCCGAGGGGGGAGCAAAACACATTAATTGTATTTTACATATCAAAGACTTACCGCTATTCTCAATTGTAATGCCAATTTAATGGATTTTGTAATTATCCACAAACCAAGCATCAGGAACACAGACAATTTAGAATTAAAGTTATACCTAAAAGAAATCCAAACATGTTAAGGTATGCTGTATAACAGAGTCACCCAAACAACCTTAACTCCATCTTAACATAATGCAAAAACCATATGCATATGATTAAGAAATGATTAGTGTTAAGAATAACTTTAGCTTTGAATTTAATTAATGAACCTACCATTTAATTAGCGGGCTAATTAGTTTGAGATAAAATTCATTCTGTACTCAAAGAATTAGTGCTGTAATTTGGGGAGGATGCCCTGTATTTTTAAATCAAAGTTTTCAATGCAGAAGAAAAAGCTTTAACTATGAATTTGCAACTGCTGCCTCCATAACAGGTATTATTTAGTACAGGTGTTACATGGGCGATCACCTTCTCTCACACTGTACCACTCAGCCGAGTTCTATGTGGTGGATTCCTGTCTGCTGTAAGCTGGCCCAAGAGCTCCTGCTCATTTCACATGAATCACTAAACTGCTACTGGATCACAGTGGCTTTCCATCACTTGTGACTTGGCCCAGATTAGCATTGGTGATCCAGAGTTGAAACACTCTCAATTTTCTTACCATTTAATCCACTGTACCATCCAGATATCCTTCTATCCATGACTGCAGTGATTCTTGTGTTTTGAGAACAAGTCAAGATACTAACCTCTCCCTTTCATTGAAAGCATGTGCCTCCGTTTGCCAAGATAGTGCAGAATCTAATGGTTTTACTGGATTAATCATTTATTCTAAAATGTTCCGGTATCAACATTTGTGAAAAATCCATTCTACCATGAGCTTGCTAAGGACTTGTCTGCACAAGACAGAAGTTAGTCTGGAATAAGGTAGAGTGTGAATTTAAAATGCAATAGCTATTCTGGAATAATTTCCCATGTGGACACTTTTATTTCATATGTTTTTTGAATAGTTATTGTCAGTTTTCCTGTGTACACAAGCCCTGAAATCCTACTTCTGGAGCATTTTGTCTGAAATGTGGTATCTGATTAAGGTGCAAACAATTAAGCATGTGTATAATTTCATTCGTGTGAGTAATTTGATTGGTTACATTAGATTAATCACTTGAGTAAATTTATACACATGCCATAAGTGTTTTGTGGGTTTGGAATCCGATATTGCAAATTCCTTGGGGAAGGATCATGTTCTTCCTCTCTTGGTACAGCACCAAGCACACGCGTGCTCTGTAAATGAATAAATCTGCAGAGTGTCAACTGGCTGACTCCAGACCCTGTAAATGTTGCCTGTTGTTTGTAGGCTCTATTATTTATTTGTTGATTATACCAATCGATCGAGTACAATTGTGGCTGTCTGAACTTATTGTGAACCAAGGTAGTTTGTCAGATAGACAGTTTTGTCTTACTATAAACTAAGGCCAATATTTTGAAAAATGGGTGCCAGAAAGTTAGGCATCTAAAGCCGTATTTAGGCTTTTAACTAAAATTGACATAATACATAGTTGAATAAAACTCCCATAATTTTAAGAGGTGCTAAGTGCCTCTGTTATACATTGTTATATAACTTTAGGTACCCGAGTTTGAAAATATGCATTGTTTTCTTGCAAGTTTTGTTAAACAGTGAGTTGAAGGCTAGCAAATTGAAAATCCTTTCTGCACCATGGAGAATAACCCTAGCAAAAATAAATAGCTGTGAATACACATCTGACGAAGAGAAGATAAATAACAATGATTTTTTTTCAGAAAACATCTGTAGAAACAACAAAATTAAAACAAAAAATGCTTTGCTGCAAAAGAACAACTTTTTCTCCTGGAGGACACAAGGAATGTTTTTCATTAACATGAACCATGGGAAACGTCGCAGCTTCATCTATTCAGGCCTGACATTCGATTTCTATCAAATGCACATTTCGTTTACCCTAGCCTTATTCAGCACCGCTCTTATACAGCATTCTCTGCCAGCTGTTTTTGCTGCTGTTTGCTAGTAATTGATTGCTTTGTTCCTGGTCTGTGAAATAATGTCACTTGGTCCTTAAGCTTCTAATGGGCTACCGGTTTCTTTCTTACCAAATATTAATTGTGCCAAAAAATAGAGAGAGGTCCCAAACAAAAGACTAGCTTTGAATTCCCCTGATCTTTGATAAAGTTCAGACCCAGATCAGAGTTTTTCAGCTCTGCCTCAGCTTTGCATATAGTACATCAAGTATTCCATATCCTTTAACATAACACTAACTTGCTAAAATGTCTGCTTCCTTATGTAGCAGCCACATGTTCTATTTTTATCTCACCAGTGAACACAAGAAGTTAAATTACCCACAGAAACAGTTCTCCCATTAGTAATGGTCATGTGGCTCCAGGAGCTGCGAGATCAAAAAGGGCAGAATAAATGTCTGAAAATATCCCTGGGAACAGACAATAAATGGACAGATGTGTGCATTTCACATCAAACAAGTAGAGGAAGAAATAACTAGTAAACACACTGGCTTTTAGAAACCTTTTTATGTAAAAAAACACTGCGTCTAGAATGAGGAGACATTCACTTTATGGATTTCCAACATGTCTTACTTGAACCTGCGCATTGTGCCTCGAAAGGACAATAAGATCTCTCAGAGTTCGACAGGACTGCTGTGTGAGGAAACGCTCACCAACATGAGGAGGGGTTGCACAGTTTAGTCCACAATAAAGGACAAATTCCAATATCCTTTTAAGTTGATGGAATTTTTTCCATTGACTGAAACGGGAACAGAATTTGGCCTTGAGGAAGAATTCAAGTGAAGAGGTGAGTCAAATGGATCTATATAAAGTTGGGGGGGTTTTTTGGTATACTTTTTTCTTAACTGCATTCTATAGTGGGAATGTGCACATGTGTGTTTATTTATATTTAATAGCTGCTCATAAATGTGTAATGTAGGTGGTTGGCTTGCAGTTATAGAATGATCCAATATCACTGTCAGCATTCACATTTTTCATGATTTCCTCGACATTAACATATGGTTAATTTCTAGATTAATTCCATGACATAAACAAACAGCAAAGGGTCAGAAATTTATGGCTTGCTCAACTAAGGCCAGATCTACACTAACAATTAGGTTGACCAAGCTCCATCGCGTAAGGGTGTGAAAAATCCACAACCTTGAGCAACAATGTTAAGCTGACCTACACAGCAGCAGGTTGACAGAAGAGGAGGTGTATTAACTACATTGATGGAAGAACCCTTCCTGTCACTGCAGTGAGTGTCTAGAGTGTTCTACTGCTTCAGAACTTCTAGTGAAGACATAGCCTAAGTGAGTGCTTTTGGTGAACAAATGAATTGTATCAGAAAATAAACTGTAAATGAAGAAAAAAAGTTCTCCTCATAGATTCCAAGGCAAAAAGGGATCTCTGTGATCATCTAGTCTGATGTCCTTATATAACGCAGGCCACAGAACTTGCCCAAAATAATTCCTAGACCATATCTTATAGACAAACATCCAAACTTGATTTAAACATGGCCATTGAGAGAATTCACCATAATCCTTGATAAATTGTTCCAATGGTTAATTACTCTCACTCTTAGCTTCAACTTCCAGCCATTAGATCATTTTATTCCTTTCACTGCTAGATTGAAGAGATCATTATTAAATATTTGTCCACCATGTAGGTGGTTATAGACTGTGATCAAACTACCCCTTTAACTTCTTGTTGTTAAACTGAATAGATAGGCTAAAAGAGCTCAGTTGCTGTAAGGCATGTTTTCTAATCCTTTAATTATTCTGTGGCTCTTCTCTGAACTCTCTTCAGTTTATCAACATCCATCCAGCAGTGGTCACACCAGTGCCAAATATAGAGGTAAAATAATTTTTCTCCTCCTACTTTAGATTCCTGTTATGCATCCAAGGATTGCATTAGTTCTTTTGGCTACAGCATCATACTGGATGCTTATGTTCAGGTGATTATCCACCACTTCCTCCAAATCTTTTTCAGAGTTACTGCTTCCCAGAATAGAATCCCCCAGCATGTAAGTATGGTCTACATTCTTTGTTCCAAATGTATATATTTACATTTAGTTGTATCAGTGACTTGTCTTCTTGATTATTTGCCACTCTCTCTATTGTTGTGTCATCTGTAAACTTTATCAGTGATGATTTTGTTTTCTTTTAGGTCACTAATAAAAATGTTAAATAGTGTAGAGACAAAAACCCTATGAAACCCCATTAGAAACACACCCATTTGATGATGATTCCCCATTTACAAATATATATTGAGATTTATCAGTCAGCTTTTAATCCATTTAATGTGTACCATGTTAATTTTGTAATCTTTCTAGTTTTTAATCAAAATGTCATGTAGTACCAAGTCAAATGCTTTACAGAAGTCTAAATATATATTTCATCCACACTATTACCTTTATCAACCAAACTTGCAATCTCATAAAAAAAAAAAGATATACAGGTAGTTTGACAGAATCTGTTTTCCATAAACCCATGTGGTTTGCCATTAATTATATAACACTTTTTTATTACTCAAGGCCTGTATCAGCCATTCCATTATCTTGCCAGGTATTGATGTCAGACTGACTGTCCTAATTACTCTGGTCATCCAGTTTACCCTTTTTAAATATTGGCACAACATTATCTTTCTTCTAGTCTTTGGGAATTTCCCTACTGTTCCAAGACTTATTGAAAATCAACATTAAGAGTCCAGTGAACACCTCATCCAGCTCTTTTAAAACTCTTGGATGAAAGTTATCTGCTGATTTGAAAATGTCTCACGTTAGTAGCTGTTGTTTAACATCCTCCTGAGGTAGTTGTGGAGTGGAAAGAATGTTATTCTGTGATATGACTACTGCATCTTTTTATTTTACAGAATAGAAATATTTATTGAACTTCTTTGCATTATTATTGAAAATTCTACTACTTACATCTAGTAGTGAACGAATACCATTGTTAGGATTATTTTTATTTATAATATATTTAAATTCCTTCTTATTGTCCTTAGATTTCTACTTGTGTCCCTTTGCTTCCCTTATCATTTTCTACAATTCCTGGCTTCTGATTTATATTCATTACTATCAACTTCCCCTTTCTTCCATTTGTTATATATTATTTTTAAATTTTTTATATCTGCCTTCTCTTCCCCTGTAAACCAGGTTGCTTTTTAACCAATATGGCCTTCTTCCTCAATTGTGGAATTGTGGTTTTTGGGGCATCTTGTAATTTGTTTTTACACAATTCCCAACTATCATTCACGTTTTTCTGATTAAATTCTTCCTCCCAGATGACTTGGATCATAATTGTTTTCAGCTTTATGAAATTGCCCTTTTTAAAGCATCAAGTACATTTATCGCTGGTCGGCAGTTTATTCTGTTTGCATATTATAAATGTGATCAAATCGTGATCAGTTGTGCCTAAGCTACCATTAACTTTTAGTTCTGTGATCAGTTCCTCTCTGTTTGTCAAAATGAGATCTAATATGGAATTCTCCCGTGTTGGATGGAACATTTTTAATTAGGAAATTTCCATCTATAATGTTTAGAAATTCCAATACTGGCAGCGTGAGACCTCCAGCATATGTCACTCAAACATGTCCCCATGACTACACAACTTTTTCCCCTACATATTACAGGTAGGTGTATAAGGAGTCTGTCATCCTGTTCCCTAAGTGTGATTTGGTGGCCTGAGAAGACACCAACTAAATACCCCATCTTGTGCTTCATTTGTTAGGATATTTATCCATAAGCACTCAATATCATTTCCTTCTGACTTATCAGTGACTCGGAAACAGGTAATGACATTTTTAACATAGAGTGCTACTCTTCTTCCCCTTTTGCCCACTCGATCCTTCCTAAATAGGTTATAACCATTCCAGTCATGGGAATCATCCCACCGGGTTTCAGTGTTTACCTATTAGATCAAATTTGTGCTCATAAATATGCAATGCCATTTCCTCTTGTTTGTTACCCAGGCTCCAACATTGATATATAGGCAATTAAAGAATTTGTTCTCTTTATGCCCTTTGGTTCCTTGATTAATTTTGTTCTCAACATCTCGATTTTGTGCTGAATGCTCATCGCTTCCCTTTATTTACCCTCCCCTTTTGTTATTAGTTTAACACCCTGCTGACTATGCTAGCCAGCCTGTCCATGAGAAGATTGATTCTCCTTCTTCTGAGGTGGAGGCCATTCAAACTATATAGCCCCCTCTCCCCATAGAAAATGGACCAGTGTTCCACAAAACCCTCCACCCTCTTTAAGTTGTATGCATTCAAACATGTTTCAGGGAAATTGAAAAGACTATGCAGTATAGAAGATGCCCTAGGATTGACTTGAGGATACTTGTCCTTAAATATATTAGATATAATAGGCCTTGGAAAGCATCATTACTCCTGGTAATGATGGAAGGGAAGGAAACATTAAGCTACCTGCATATAAAACATTTTAGAGAGACAAGGAGGATGAGGTAATATCTTTTATTGGACCAGCTTCTGTTGGTGAGAGAGACAAGCTTTCTTGAGCTTACACAGAGCTCTCACCAACAGAAGTTGGTTCAATAAAATATATTACCTCACCTAACCTGTCTCTCTACTATCTTGGGACCAAGACAGCTACAACAACACTGTATTAAACATTTTGACAGGGTTTTGTTTTTTTTTTATTCTAGACAGTGTAAATTATTTTATTAGGAGAAAAACGATTGTATAGTTGAAAAATAGAACTTGTGACTTCCAATAAATGTGGGTATTAAATAATAAATCAGCACAGCACATGACGTTTAGGGTAGTTATGCTCGTGTGCCCTAATTGTTTAACAGTCAAAACCACTAAATGCACTTAATAGAGATCACTTGCTTTTCATTTGAGCCCAGAGAGAAACAGTTTAACAGCATTTGTAAATGTTAGTGAGAAGAGTCTATAAAGAATGCTGTCCATTTTGGCAATAGTAATTATAGAACTTTAACCTTTCTACAAACAAAAGGATTACATCATCCGTCCTTACTCAGGTAGTAACCTCAATGAGAGCTTTGCCTGAGTAATGGCTAAAGGATCAGACTGGAACACTCTTTTGAAAGGTATAGTTGATGTCAAACAGTCATGTTTTTTCCCCAGCTCCAAAGCATGCGCTGCCACACCCAGTCTTTTGCACAGAGGTCTATTTCTTTAACAGAGGTTAGCAAACAAAGAGAAAGTCTTTTAACTCAGTCTTTGGCCCCAGGTTTCAGGACCACTCTTCCCTGGGGTCTCTGGCACTCTAGCTCCTGGAAGCTTCCTAGTCTCAGTCAGCTTTGCTCCTTTCTTGGAGCAACAGCCCCAGGGCTGCTTTTCTGAGTCCCTGGCTCCTTGCTGCAGGGACCCAGCTCAGCAGCTAACTCCACTCCAGTGTGGGCCTTTTCTCCCCAGGGCACAGCCTTTCTCAGTCCTTCCTCCAGCTGCTCTCCAGCAACTTTTATAGGTCCAGGAGTAGCCTTGCCCTGTTTAATTGGCTGGATTTGGGCTCATCTGCTCTGGTCCAGTGGAGCTGGGCTTAGTCTATCCACAGAGCCCAGGTACCCTGTGACAGTTGATCATAGAATCATAGAGTTGTAGGGCTGGAAGGGTCCTCAGGAGGTCATCTAATCCACCCCCCTGCATTGAGGCAGGACCAAGGATACCTAGACCATTCCTGACAGGTGTTTGTCTAACCTGTGCTTAAAAATTTCCAGTGATGAAAATTCCACAACCCCTTTTGGTAACTTATTCCAGTGCTTAACTCTCCTCATAGTTAAAAAGTTTCCCCAATATCTAACTTAAATTTCCCTTGCTGCTGATTAAGCCAGTTACTTTGTGTCATACCTTCAGTGGACATGGAGAACAATTGATCATTGTTTTCTTTAGGACAGCCCTTAACATCTTTGAAAACTATTATCAAGTCCCCTTTCAATCTTCTTTTCGCAAAACTAAACATGCCCCAGGTTTTTTTTTTTTAACTTTTCCTCCTAGCTCAGGCTTTTATAAACCTATTATCTCTTTTGTAGCTCTCCTCTGGACTCTCCCATTTGTTCACATCTTTCCTAAAGTGTGGCCCCCAAAACTGCACACAATGCTCTAGAATTCAGCAGGGGGCAGTTATGAAGTCTGCCAGAGTTTGTATGGCCACCAGGACAGGGGCCCCACCAGTGCTGAGTAGCATGGGACAAGTTACCTCCCATGTCTTACATATGAGGCTCTTGTTTATACACCCCAGAATAATATTAGTCTTTTTGCAGCTGCATCACACTGTTGGTTTATATTCTACTTGTGATCCTCTGTACACTCCCTTCCCTGTACCAGGATCCTTTTCTGCAGTACTACTTCCTAACTGGTTATTTCCCATTTTATATTTGTGCATTTGATTTTTTTCTTCCTAAATATACTTTGTTCTTGTCTTTATTGAATTTTGTCTTGTTGAGTTCAGACCCATTCTCCAATTTATCAAAGTCATTTTGAATTCTAAGCCTGTCCTTCAAAGTGCTTGTAACCCCCTTCTCCAACATGGTGTCATCCACAAATTCTAGAAGCATGCTCTCCATTCCGCTATTCATTTTCCATTATGAAAATATTGCATACTGCAGGATAGACCCCTGTGGGATCCCGCTAGGTACAGCCTCCCAGCTGCTGATATGATTCAGCCATTATCTGTCTTTTTTGGTCCACTTAACAGGCAGCACAATAATGCACTGTCCTTGCTCAAGACACATTGCAATGCCATGGCTGGCCCTTTGGATATGTGTAAAATATAAATATAAACATTTTACAACCAAGGTAGTTGTTGTGCTGGTTCAGATATCCTTTTGCATGAAGTCTCCATGTGCTAGCTGAGAATGTTGTAAATCGGCAGTCAAAGTGCCTTCCAATCCTATAAGCATATTCCAGCACATTTCTGTTACAGCAAAATCTCCAGGTGGTTCTTCAGGGTCTCCGGCAATGCAAATCTGCTTGGTCCACCGTTTTTCAGCTGACTGAACCGGTCCATTTAGCAAAATGTAGAGAGGTGACCATTAGCAGAAACATCTCTCCAGCGTAGATTGCTGGGTCTCCTCCATAGTCTGGAAAGCCACTTCTCTTTTCCATGCTGGTACTTGAAAACTGCTATGTTCTCCACATGTTCGGCAGCCTTAAGTGAGGAAATTGTAAACTAGTAAAATAGCCCAGGAAGGAATTTCCCCACCTCCTGTTAAGACAGTATGAACATTTTAAATTGTTAAAAGCAGTTTTCTTACCATTATTAACTGCTGTTCCTTCCTCATGGGCTGTAAAAGTTGTATTAGATGAAAGGATAGTGAGACAGTTACATTCTTGAAATGCTGAAATGTATCAATATCGTGGCCTTCTACAGCAAAGTTATGTTAAGTGGGAGTATTTCCAGGCTTGTCCCAAAGGCCAAAAATATAATGCTTTCCTTCCCTTTGAATTGGCAGGATCTACAGCTCCTGAGAGTAAAACTATGCTGCCAAGAGGGCAGGAGCAGCACCCCAAAGACTGCAGAAGTAGACGGAGAAGGACTCTGGAAAAGCTGCTCATAGGGATGGACAGGAGAAACCCAGAGCAATTTGAATTCCATGGGCCAAGGAAGGAGCAGGCTCTTCAGCAGAAGGAGACACTTATGAACTGGTTCATGGAAATGGAGATTTGCCATAGGGAACAAAAGCATCCCTTAATGGAGAGGCTCATCAAACTGGTGGCTGAAAAAGTGTGGTATCCACCTGCTGCTGAGGCCCCAGAGCCAGCCCACCTCCTCCAACTGCTGCCCAGGGTGCTACCAAGCTGGAGGATCCTATTGCAATGACCCACCCCTAAATGAGCAGAAGGAGAATGATGAGCTGGCAGGAGTCCAGGAACACCACCATGGATCACCCTCTACCTGCCTTGCTGGAGACATCCCTGGTTCTCACCAAGAGTCAGTGTCCCCTGTTGTTCACCCCTTCTGATAAGGAGGGGAAGGAGTTGGGTGCAAATATGCTAAGCTGTGGGCGATATTCTCAGTTGTGAACAGTGAACTACATATGTTGTAGTTCTGATATCAGAATCCTCCCATTAAACCTTCTGCTTCCAACTTCTAATCAATGTTTTGCTTTCACTGTGTGGGGCTCTCTGGAGCCCAGGAGGATGACTGATGAACCCGGGAAGCTGAGTAGCAGATACAGCCTCCTCAGCTGCCTGGGAACCTGCACGGCACATATAAAAAGTGCAGTGTTCTTCCACTGAGCAGCTGGGGGGGTCTTGGGAGGGGAAGCACACCACATTTCTCATTCTCCAGACGGGGTTGCTCGGGCCAGACCGGGACTGGGGTGGCTTGGGCAGCTGGGGCTGCTTGCTCGGGTTGGCCAGCTGACCAGCACGCCCATGCAACTGGGACCGGTTTGGGTGGCTGGGGTTGCTCAGGTTGGCTAGCCAGCCAGCGCAGCTGGGGGAGGCCCAGGGCTACTCCGGCAGCGGGGGCAGGGACTTAGGGTTACGGCCAGCTCAGGGCTTCTCCAGCTGTGGGAGGGGGGAGGGCTATGGGGGTTCAGGCTTCCGACCAGCCCAGGGCTTCTCTGGGCATTACCGGGAGGCTCATGGCTTTAGCCTTGGGAGATGAGGCCTCATGCGGAAGGGTCGGGGCCGGGGGCTAGCCTTCCCGAAGTGGGGGGGTCACCCTCCATCCGTGGCCACAAGCTTCCCACCTCACATAATCAAATGGTGTGTAAAAAATCTGGTGCCACTATCATGCAAATATTTTTGAGTCTCCACTTCTCCGCAAGATTCAGAAATCTGTTAAGTTGTATGGTGCAATGTATGGCATTATGTGCTTTAAAAAGCACTACTAATTTTCTATACAGCAGATGTTTAAAACAAACAAAAATGGGTCAATTAATATCTTACAGGCTTTATTACACATGTTGAAAATCTAAATCCAGTAATAAAGAAAGAGGGAACATGTCGGCAATAACAGCATCTGCTAGTATACTCCTCCCACGTGAAAACAAACAAACTTTAAGCAGTTGCAAACATGCCAGGGAGTAGTGCTCTCTAACAGCCATTAATTGTACTTAGCACTGCTGACAATAGAAGGTCAGAAAACACAATGGATGCAATACTCTCCAACCAAAGCAGCAAACCCTCATAAACTTGTTAAAAAAGCTCCCAATAAGAGAGCAAACAAAGTGTATATAGTAAAGCCAAAAATATGGCACAGTGACCACATAACTCGGCTGCCACACTCCATGGCACAAATCCAGCCCCAACATGCCAGCCCAGCGGAGGTGCTCTATCACTGTCTTTAATGTGTGCCATGTCACATGAACGAATGGCTAATGACCTTCGTCTACAGGTGAAAAAACCCCTCACAAAGCTATATAGCCATAAATATGTACCAATGTTCCCTCGTATTTTTCCAGCAGCTTTACATCTTCTGTGTCCCTATTGTACCAAGATGTGTGCCCATATGGCATCTCTGATTTCCCTTGCCCATTGGGAACCAGGGCCAGTTTACCTGTAGTTGGGATCCAGCTGCCTGTATGGAGTTTGTAAACCAGAGTGGTCCTGAGTCCACTTGGGATGGAACCAATCCCCTTTACCCAGAAGCAGGCAAGGATTATACAGACAGAATTTGCCACATTGGCATCCAGCTAGGTGCAATGGCTGCTCCAACGAACTTTCAGCCTATCAAATGTGCACTCCATGACCATTCTGGAGCTGAGTTCCCTTTCTCCGGGGTTACTGATGTTGGGTACACTTTCAGGAGCCAAGTTTGGAGTGTGTATAACAATTGGCACAGACATGCCATACAGAACCATATCATTTCTGAGAAATAAAATCCCTTCTTCCCCTTCACGTACAATCCTGATCTTCTCAACATCCTGGTGTCATGACCTTTCCAGAGTTTCCCACATTTGTATTCAGGAATCTGCCTCTGTGGTCCACTAAATCTTGCAGGACGATCAAATAGTAACATTTTCCATTCACATACTCACTTGACTCTTGTGGTGGGCAAAGTACTGGGATATGGGTGCCATTGCTGGCATCTGCACGGTTTGGAAAGCCCATCCTTGGAAACCCAGTTATTATTGCTAGAACTTTTCTTATGGCAACCACCTGTGGGTAAACAACAGTGTTAACTGCCTCACAGACCTGCAAAATCACAACCCCCAACCATGGATGTTCCAACCCCGAAGTGGTTTGCACTGAATCTATAACTTGCCAGATTCCACAGGGCAATAGCCACTTAATTCTACATTCATATAGCTTCCATGAAGCAAGTGTTCAGGTGCTGGAGGGTTGCTGCAAGACCTTCACACACTTCCGTGAAAGTCTGTTTCCCCACTGAGATGTTCTGAAGCCACCTGCTAGTCATCCCAGGTTTCCAAAACTATATGATCCCACCAGACAGTGCTGGTGCTCCTGCATCAGATGCATACTGACATTCACCATATCTGTACAGTCTGACCTGAAAGACACTTCACTGAAACCTCAAGGTCAGCTGCCATTGACAGATCACCCAATGCTGTCGAAATTCCATTCAGCATCTTGGTGATTGCCTAACCATTTGTCCCTCAATAAGGAGCAGGAGCAGAACTGGGTCATCAGCCCGTTACTCCATGTCTTCCACCCAGTTTTGCAAGAATAACAGTGAGATGTGACGTAATCAGAAAGTGCCATTGGCCAATGTGTAAAGGCAGGTGACAGTACCAACAAAACACAGGAGGGCAGGTCTACACTATGAAATTAGGTCGATTTTATAGAAGTCGATCTTTCGGAAGCGGTTTTATACAGTCGATTGTGTGCGTCCCCACTAAGTGCATTAAGTCGGCGGAGTGCGTCCACAGCAGTACCGTGGCTAGCATAGACTTTCGGAGCGGTGCACTGTGGGTAGCTATCCCACAGTTCCCGCAGTTTCCATTGCCAATTGGAATTCTGGGTTGAGCTCCCAATGCCTGATGGGGCAAAAACATTGTCATGGGTGGTTTTGGGTACATGTTGTCAGTCACCCCTCCCTCTCTCTCCCTCCATGAAAGCAACGGCAGACAATTGTTTCGCGGCTTTTTTCCTTGGTTAACCGCACAGACGCCATAGCACTGCAAGCGGGAGCCCACTCAGCTCACCGTCACCACTGCTGTTGTGGGCAAGTCTACTGTGAAGGCTGCTGTGATCCAAGTAGCCAATGCAATCATTGACATTCTGTTATCAAGGGTAGTGACTCTGGGAAATGTGCAGGCCTTTTTAGATTTTAGGTGCATCATATTCCTGTCCTTTGTCACTGGTGAAGAAGTCTTGCAGGCGCACATTCCACATGAAACAGCTCCAGGGCTCCTGCTCTTTTGCCTTGGCCAAACAGCAGCAGCTCCTGGGTGCCTTCGCATCAATGGTGAACGGCTCCACTGCTTCCGCTGCAACTCTGCAGCAGATGGTGCAGTAGGACTGCTAGCCGTCCTCATCAATGGTGTTTTGCTCGCTCGTCCGCTTCCGCTGCAACTCTGCTATCCTGATCTCCTGCGAGCTGGAGGCTTCTGCCTCAGGCTGCTCTCCCAGCCGGCAGCACCGTGCAGTTTCACCTATCCCAGCCTACCCCTTACTCCCATGGCTCATGAAGCCTGGACAGTAGTAAGGAGCAGTTCAACTATAGGCTGAGCAAGTGCAGAATGGTGGTAGAATGTGCCTTTGGACATTTAAAAGCTCGCCGGCGTTGTTGGTCAGACCCCAGCGCAACCAACATTCCCATTGTTATTGCTGCTTGCTGTGTGCTCCATAATATCTGTGAGAGTAAGGGGGGGACATTTATGGCAGGGTGGAAGGTTGAGGCAAATTGCCTGGCGTCCGATTTTGAGCAGCCAGACACTGATGAGAAGAGCACAGCAAGGCACACTGCGTATTACAAGAGACTTTGAAAACTAGTTTCATGACTGGCCAGGCTACGGTGTGACAGTTGTGCGTGTTTCTCCTTGATGCAAACCCACCCCCTTTGTTGATTTGAATTCCCTGTAAGCCAACCACCCTCCCCCTTCAAAATCAAGTAACTATTGTTTTGAAACCATGCATTCTTTATTAATTAAATGAGATAACGGACAAGGAAACCGCCAGTGGTTTTGGGTACGTGTAGTCAGTGACCATTCCCTTGCTCCCTCCCTCCATGAAAGCAACGGCAGACAATCATTTCTCGCCTTTTTTCCTGGATTGCCTGCGAATACGCCATAGCACTGCAAACGGGAGCCCGCTCCACTCACCGCTGCAGTTGTGAGCATTGTAAACACGTCACATTTGCCCTTGGAGATTTTGGCATATATATTGGCATTACATCTTTTGGAACGGAGTTCTGATAGCACGGATTCATCTCCCCATACAGCGATCAGATCCAGTTCCCCCCACTTTCGGGGGACTGCATGGTCACCTGTGCTGATGAGCTCGCCATGCTGGCCAAACAGGAAATGAAATTCAAAAGCTCCTGGGGCTTTTCCTGTGTACCTGACTAGTGCATCTGAGTTGAAAGTGCTGTCCAGAATGGTCACAATGGAACATTCTGGGATAGCTCCCGGAGGCTAATTCCGTTGAATTGCGTCCACACTACCCCAAATTCGACCCAGTGATGTCGATTTTAGCGCTAATCCCCTTGATTGGGAAGGAGTACCAAAATCGATTTTAAGAGCCCTTTAAGTCAACAAAAATAGCTTCGTCATGTGGACGGGTGCAGGGTTAAATCGACCTAATGCTGCTAAATTCGACCTAAACTCATAGTGTAGACCAGGGCTTAGAGTGTCTCTCTATGATGCAGAGAACCTGAGATACCTCCATGAAGGGGTAGTGCTAATGTTATGTAACAATAGCAGGTATGTGGATGCAGGTATGCACGTGTATACAGTGTTAGACCCATGTCCAGCACAACACATGTGGACTCTCAGGCATGGGTATGGAAAGCACACAGGAGAATCACATGCTTCACTACTTGGCTATGTGCGTAAGTGTAGACAGAGCTATAAACTTGGCTGAAAAATAGCAGAGAAAAAAATGGTGCACATTTTATCTCATTTTCCATTTTTTCCATTAAACTTCAAACTTTTTGAATTAAAACCATTAAAATCCTAGAAATTTTCCACAGTTCTAGTGTGATTTTTTTTTACTTTTTAAATACAAGCACATGGAAAATGTATACCATTAAAGAAAAAGCCCATCCAACTCTATGCTTTCCCCATTCATTACAGATTCTCAAGAGGGTCAAATTTCATTTGAACTTTGTCTAAGTGCATTTTAGGTGGAGAATTGTCATTTTAACTGCAGCATTAGTGGCCATACTAATTGACTTTGTCACTCCCTCCTGCCCCATCCTGGAACAGACTTTGATTATGAGCTATGGATCTTGAGGTTTTTCACTATTAGTGTTAACTAATATTCAATAGTAAAAGAAAAATAACATGAGAGTGATGAACTGTTGACTTCATACTTTTGGGCACTTGGGTGCGTCATTTTGTGATGTCCCAAAAATAGAAATTCAGGGCCTAAATGCACACAACTGTTACCAGCTAGAGTGCCTGTAATGCAACTAGAGATATAGCACTGAGGACCTTCTTCAAAAACACAGGCTCCTAGCGGCAGAGTTGAAGGGAAAGTCTGTGGAAGCTGGAAATGAAAAAGAACTATTAAGTCAACCAATTTAGTCCACAGCAAATGTAGGATTGTTCCCTACAGTACATTATAATGCTCATGATTATATTAACCTTGTGTTCTAGGTTTGATTATATAAACCACTTTTTTTCATTTGTCTAGCGCATGCTTTCTATCTGTCTAGGTTCATAAACAGCACCCACCATCTTTGTAGTTCTTAGCAAATTAATTCCTTTTCATTTGAAAATGTCCATGCCTGGTATCTTTCTGAAGGCGAATATTTTTGGAAAATTTGATTACAAATATATTTTTTTGAGTTATGCAAGTGTGACACAGTACACTCTTCACAGCTGCTAGAGTCATACAATTTGTACTTAAACCCTGGCTTACGTACATCCCACTGAGAGCTATGATTCAAGCCAAATTTTAAATAAACTCGTTCAGTAGTTTTAAAGTTCTGAATGCTTAAAATCAGTAAATATTTCCTCAAATTAGGACAACAGATACCGATACCATTTGGAAAATATCAGGACATTCCAGAGTTTGGGACGGTCTCACAGTTATGTGTCACTTCCTCCAAAGGGCTGTTAACTCTGGTCCCAAATCTATCTGTCCCGTTAATCAAGTTCATAGCATTTCACTGTTATTCCCTGGAAAACTGGGTGAAAGACATGGAGCAATGGGAGGATGATCTGGTTCTGCACCTTCTTGTGGCACAAATCCAGTGGTGTAGGCAATCACCAAGATGCTGAATGGAATTTATTACTTAGGCATTACTGCAATACAAATTACTAACGGTCCCAATTTGTGATCTGGGCCTCATTATCCTAAGCACTGTGTACGCATAAAACAGAAAGACATTTACTGTTCCAAAGAACTTCCCATCTAAGTCAGTGTTTGCAAAATATATTGCACTACACACATTTATTGTTATTGGTAATAATAGGGATCCCCTCAGACTTAATGGTGGCAGGGCCAGTAAGGCAGCCTTTTGATCAAGGAATCTATCTTGTCTCTGCAAGATGAATAGCTCAGAGTTGTTCTCTTTATTATTTTCTTATTTATTATTATCTTAGTCCTTCTCAACTCTGTTATTTTTTTTATTATTTTTTAGCTCAAAACAAGGAAATTCCATAAAAATAGCTGTGAGAAGTCACTCAAAAATCAGGTAGCTCCCAAAGTTAAGGTTGACCACTGATGCTTCACTGTGCCACCCTTCTGCATAAGCCTCTAAGACATGGTCTTTTCCATTATCCTGCATATTTGGAAAAATAATAAAATTCAAGCTGGCTTTCTGGACAGGTGGAGGCCACCTAACTTTGGGAATTTCCTGGGTTTTGAGTGCTTGTGACTTCATATTAATGTTGCAATAATGATAGATTTATTTACATGGAATTATATAATGTTGTCCAGCCTAGCTTTAAATTAGATTTACATAGGAGCTGTTCAGCCATGAAAGCATGGGGTTGATGGAGCTGGGAAGCAACAGATACTGTGTGTGTCCAGAGCCATGTAGATCTTGCAATCTCCCTGGCTGGGACATCCATGGGACTGAGCTGAATACTCTACTTAATCCATGGTGGGACAGATTGGAGATAGTAAAACTCTGTGCGTACAATGGGATGGTTCAGAGGATACTTGTGCAGTCTCTTATCCTCCAAGCAGTTTTTATCCACACCTTTCCTCCTTCAAGGCTCTCCTGTCCCTCTTGCAAACCAGGATCTCCACACATGCTTATTCAGGCCCTGTGCAGAAGATCCCCTCCATGAATGTTTCCTGCCTCTGCACTGCTCTGCCCATTCCCATTCATCTGAAGGCCCAGTGTCAAGCTTAGGTGTTGCAGAGGGCCTTGGACTCTATAGAAAGGTGAATTTTATCCTCCTAGAGGAAGTGTTATTTCTCAATCCATCATCCTGATTCCTGGTATGTTACTTGGCAGGGAACCATATTTCACAGTGAATAGAGGGTCAGTTTATCCTGACCAGGATAATTTAGGAAATTCTTCCCAGTTTTGGCATCCCACAGAAGGCATGCTTTGACCCTTTTTGAGAAGAGAAATAAGTATGAAGCATCATATATAAAAGCACTCTCACTTGCACTTCAGTTTTGGTTTATTATAACAGATGCAGCTTTTGCTATTTCATTTATTATTATTGCAAATTTTTCAGTGAAACTGAATTCTAGCTCCCCATGTAGGCTAGCAGACTTTCTTCTAAAGTCGTAGTGTCAAAAATAAATAAATAAAAATAAATAAATAAAACAAGGTGTGAGGAGGGATTTGGTAGGCGGGTTTCCCCAAATTCTTGCAGCTGTCAGCCAACTATGGTGTTCTTCATTTTTTTGTAACCCTCCGATGCCTCATTCATGTGACATGGAAACAATTACATTAAAATGCAGATGTAGATTCCTGTAATCTCTTTGGAATAGAGAAATAGACTTTGAAATAATTTATAAATGATGCACAAAATCTGCGTGCCATCTGCTCGCTGATGGAGGAAAAACACGTTTCTCCCAACAGGCTTTTTATGTACAATATTGCTAGTTTCACATAGCAAGGAGAAAAAAAACAACAGCTAGCCAAGCAGTCTTGGAGTTTAACTCACTCAGATATGCTCAGAGGGTTGCAGTGTGATGAACCATTGTGTGGGTCCCTATGGAAAGGGCAGGGCATGTGCAAGAAACCTTTCCCTCCTCCCACTGCTCCTTGTGCCATCTGTGCCAGGACCACTCACAACAGTTTCTTCAGGCAAGGACTGATTTCATTTTCTTCCCCCCAGCAAACAAGTGGCCTGAAATAAAGGTAAGGAGGCTCCTGAAGGCAGGGCAGGATTATAGCATCAACCCACCAGGGGGACCAATCTGCGTAATTTTAATGGATATTGCAAAATGTTCACTGTGTGTTGTGCCAAGCAACCTCAAGATGGACTGTATCTCCTCAAGCACAAGTTCTTCCATTGCTCCTCTGGGGTCAATGTAGCTCTGCATTGCCTCCTACCCAGGACTGTGTAAATTTGTACAAACTCTCTCTCCTAGAGACCCAAATGTGGAATGTGTTATCTTGAGAATCTGCCGTAATTCGGGAGTAAACAAGAGCTCTTATTGCTCCTGTGTTACCTGATGCAACATTTAAAAACTGGAAAATGTAAAGTCCATTTGAAATATTAATTTTACATGTTGGCATAATGCATGCAACTAGCTTCCCAGCAATGTGCCCCTTTAATTAACAAAGCCAATATCTCAGAGAGGACCTGAGTTTGTAAGGTGCAGCGAGCCCCCAACACTTGTTGACTTCAAATGCAGTTGAGCTCACTCAATATCTTGCAAGATTGAGCCCAGGAAGAGAACACCTTAGATGTATGAACATCTGAAACAAACGCTGACTTTATAGAGGCCCTGATTCTGCTCCCATTGAAGTCAATGGCGTAACTCCTTTGAGTTTAGTAGGAGTAGGCTCACACTCTAAATATAATGGCCTAGGGGTCATCTCTATGGGTATTAATCCTGTCGATCCTCATGTGAATAATCCCACTGAAATGAATGGGATTACTCACATGAATAAATGCTCCCCAGTGTGCACAAGTGAGCCCTTGCTATGGTTTTGTGCTTGTTGATGGCATAGAGGGGGCAGATTCTGCCAGGCTCGCTGCCAGTGAGTTGTACTTTGCTCTCTGAATAGTCCCACTGAAATTGATGGGATTGCAGGTGGAATAATGTCCTGCCAAAAATGAGCAAGGATATCAGAATTTGGCATGCTGTGATTTCAGTGTCCTAGGATGAGGAACTGTTTGGCTCATTTGTAACTTCAGTAGAGTACTCTGTAGCACAGCAGTTTTGCCACACAGGATTCACACAAGTTTTATGTTACCATTGTCTGTTCAATGTGCGGAACATTGGCTGTGTGACCGCTGTAAAACGTTCTTTTGTAATTTATTTATCTAGAAAACCGCAGTTTACATGCAATGTCTGGTTTCCAGAGAGGTCTTGCTTTCGTTTCCAGCTGGGCTGATGGAAGAAGTCAAATGACTTGCAGAAGGTCACCTGGTGATGTTAGCCAATGTCTTAGGCCAAATTATAATCCAGTTCCTTCTTGGCTATTGGGTTTCTCTTTATTTGTTTGTTCCCCACCACCACCACCACAAATTTATACTATCTCCTAAATGGAAGTTGAAAAGCTAAGCCCCATGTATTGACTTGGAAACATATCACATACAGTGGTAATGCTACATGACTGTACTCAGGTGAAATCGAAGAGGGACAATATCTTATCAGCAGGAGACTATTTTGCTGGAGATTGGGACCAAAGGCATGCGGGTTTGGCCGCTTACTTTAGCTGTGGAGACAAGCATCTTTATGGCCTCCACTTAATTTACATTTTATTAAATTTTAATACTTTTGGATATTTGATTGGTTCTGGCTTTTGGCCTGTCCCACAATCATGCAGTTTTAAATCCACTCTGAAATAGACATTTCTTCCTCTCAGATTGTCAAGGAGTAAACAATACATTTGTTTAGGGAAGTACAGTGGCAGAACAGCTGGATTAATGGTGGAAGGGTTAGAGTTAGGCAGGGGCAATAAGAAAGGAAGATAATACTTAACATTAAAATCTAGCCCTGGGGATAGAGCACAGCCAGCTTGAGGGAAATAAGTGTCTAATAGTGTTTAACTATGAAGCCTTCTAGAATTGGTCAGGAATTTTTGGATGAAATGTTTTTTTTATTTGGAATAAGCTAATTAATCAGAACTGAAGCTTTTCACAGGAACTAATGTTTCAGCACAGATTTTGTTGAGAAGGTTTCTCATGCCCTGGATGGAATCCCTGGTTAGGGCACTCACCTGGGAGGTGGAAAACCAGCTTCAAGTCCCTTCTCTGGCTGATTCCCACATCCTAATTGAGTAGTATAATCCTTGAGCTCTTGCCCAGTGAATATTTTATTATCTATACAAAGTGGAACAGCTCCAATAGGAGAGATTGGGAATCAGGCCAAGAGCAAGGACTCCAACCTGGGCCTCCCAGCTCTCAGGAGATTGGCTATTGTGGCCTATCACTCAACCTCTCCCGTTGGAAGGAAAGGCTGACCTATCACCTTTCCACTAAGGTTTGACTTCAACAGATTTTCTACTTTTATTGTGGGTGGCTCTTCCATTCCATCACTGGAGCAACTACACAGAGTTCTCTAGTTCTGTGCGGAGCAGGGGAATCATAGCTCAATGCTCTGAAACACCAAGCAGCACTGGACCAGACCCTAATGCAATGGTGGGGACTGTGCTGTTGCCTGAGAGGGAGGAGCAACTTGGCTCTAACCTCACCTCAGATGCCTGCGGTTAGGACCATAGGCCCTACCCTGCATTACCAAGGAAGTGAAGAAGAGAAAATAGAATGTAGCAAACCAGGTCTTTCTTGTTTTATTGGCTAGACTCTCATACAATGCATAACAGCAAATCTCTTTGTTTCAGGTGCCAAATCTTCTGGGTTTTCATTCCTGTGGTGGTGGGCTTTTCTTTCAGGTAATTATTTATAAATTAATGAATGTTATTAATCTAGTTTGTGGGAGGGGGAAGGACCATTTCACGTGCATTGTATCTGTGAGTGTTATATACTGTATCGAGTATAGTATTGCCAACCCTGAAGACTCAAAAATTATGCGTCAGACCCCAAACAATCATGAGACTGTCTCAAAAATCAAGAGAACTTTTTCTTAAAAAATTATATTGTATTACATTTGGTCTGCCTTTTGGTTTATGCACTCATTCTGACACACCCTCCCCAGTGTGTGTGTGTGGCAGTTACTGGGTTGCCAGCACTCCCAAATGTACAGAGTAAGGTGGGTTTTGGCAGGAGATCTCACCCCACATCCACCTTTCCAAGGCCCCAAATCAACACTCTCCCCCAAACCCCAAATCAGTTCTCCCCCTCCCCAGCTTCACCCCAGCTCCTCCTGCAAGTCCTGGGGTTTGTCACCCCTCTTTCCCAGGCTTGGGGGAGGGGCTGCAGTGAGGTCTCCTTATCCCCATTCCAGGCTGACGGGGGCAGCTTGAGGGATTCTTCACCTCCCTCTCTCCCTTACCCTGCCAGGTGGTGCAGGGAGGGAGAAAGAAGGGGAGAAGCGGAGGAGCCACAGGAGGGGAAGGAGGGAGCTGGCCTGCCCTGAGCTGCTTGGCTCTGTTTGCTCCCTCTTTCCTGACCCCCTCCTGTGAGAATGATGTCAGTTCTTGAGGGGAGGGGGGAAAGATCCTGTTTGCCCTGATTGGCTGCTGTTTCCCAGGAGGTGGAGAAGGAAGCCAATCAGAGGGGGGCTGTTCCTAGCCAGGGCTTAAATTTTAAAGAGGGCTGGAGCTTTTCAGGTCACCTTTCACCTGACTCCAGCCCTAACTGAAGTCCCATGACACTCAAAAAAATCTTCAGGATTGGCAACACTTTGTATAGCAACTAATGAGCACAACTTCCACTACATGGCAACTGAACCATTGCTAAATTGTACCCCTAAACATCCATCTCTATAGCAAGGGTCTGACACACAAGTGCTCAGGCAAGTAATTGGATCTTTTTTTCCTCCTCTAATCACGTGGTCCATGCCAGGATGACAAAGCTCGATATTTCTGTCACATGACAGGGATCAGTATCCACTGATTGCCGTGACAACTGCTTTTAAATAGAGTTTATCATATAATAACCTGAAGCTGCAGAACACCCTGGAATTTCTATGACACATAAGACCAGTCAGTGGCCCAGCTGCTTCCTGGAGTAGATGTAGCCATCACTAATCATTACTAAATGTTTCTGTCATGGGTGGGAAGGTACAGATGGAAGCAGACTCAACAGGAGGAAGAACATTTCATTCTACTGGCAAAGTCTTTAAAGCTAACTGGCAATAATTACAAAAAAAAAAAAAAAAAACGCATACGGCTTGCAGGCCTAAAATAGGACATTGCTGCTTCTTGCACTCTGTGTTCCAGAGTTGCCTTCATTGACTGCATTTCTTTGATCCATATATCTGAAATTATTTGTTTGTATATTCCTAGTACGATGAGCTAACTCTAATCATTTCCATCACTTTAAAAGAGTTTGGGATATTTTGAGGCTACCGCATTTTTCTCAATTTTTTTTTTATTGTCCACTGCCACTAACCAATTCTTCCTGCTTTACAATGATGACAGTTTAATTCCTAGGGACAAAGGGGTTTTAAAAATATTTCATTGAAGCATTTAGACAGAGCTGCTTGAAATTTCTTGAAATTCAGGTTTCTAATGGGAAAAAAAAATTGCCCAGAATTAGATTTTTTGATTTAAAGAGCAGGAGTGGGTGGAACCCTGTAGATTTTAATGCAATTTTTTTTTTTTAGAGTTTTCTACCAGTTGTAGAGCTGGTTGGGGTTTCTGGATAATTGAAAAACTATGATTTTCAAAGTGTTAAAAAAAGTAGTTCTGTCCTATAGGAAATGTACACTTGCCTGCATAACAAAATATTGATTTTAATTTAAGACTGAACTCAGAGGTGAACTGAACTTTGAAGAAGAATACTTTACCATAGGCAAGGCGATAAATCTATTTCTTTCTAGATTGGGTGATTTGTCGTCTTCATGAAGTGAGAGCATGAGATCACGAGTGGAGCCAGAAAATCAAATTCTGATCTTTAGCATCTTAGTTACCTTGAGCTTCAGTGTTTCAATCCTTACTCTTGTGAACAGCCTAATTGATTTCAATGTAACAGGAGCAGAATCGGCCCTAATTAATTAAGACTTGCAGTGTGCCTGCAAGGTAGGGAAATATTTTCAATGGGGAAAACGATGCTCAAAGAGCAGAAATGATTGGTCAGAGATCATATAGCTTTCAGAGTATGTCTATACTTCAATTAAAAACTCATGGCTGGCCCCGGGCCAGCTGACTTGGGCTAAGGGTCTGTTTAATTGCAGCGTAGACATTTGGGCTCGGTCTGCAGTCTGAGCTCTGGGATCCTTTCACCTTACAGGGTCATAGAGCCTGGACTTCAACCAGAGCCTGAACATTTAGACTGCAATTAAACAGTCCCTTTGCCTGAGCCCGTGAGCCCGAGTCAGCAGTGAGCCTGTGAGCCCGAGTCAGCAGTGTAGATATACCCTCAGTCTGGCAGACTATAAGATCAGGGCTTCGAATGTAAACACTTGAGCATAGGGACAGTCTTCATATAATGTTTGTATAGTGCCTATCACAACAGGACACTAATCTGTAGTGCCCAGAGGTCTCAGTCTGTCATATTGATATTTAATAATAACATATCATTAGGAATAGAACTCAGGAGTCTTGACTACAGTTCCCTACTCCAGTCTCTGGGCTTGGTTGTGAAATATATACACTGGTGAGCTTTTATTTACCTGAGTAGTCGCAACCAAGTCAGTGGAACTACTTGTCTAGGTAAATCCTGACCAACAAGAGTAAGGGTTCTACAATCTGGCCTGCTATGGCACATTTTGCGGCTAATTTTGCTGAGCTATACTCCAGGGGTTACGAATTGTGATCTAATTATTCTGTTATTTTAAGCAACATTATAATAATGGGGGCTATTCAGGAAGTCGAGTCAAAATCAACAGGAATGCTCCATTTTAGGCATCCTATGAAAAGACACACAAAGGAAGAAAATATTTTTTCATAAAAAAATATCCTTGTTTTTCATGTCCAAGGGAAGGAAGGTCATGTGGTTAAATGCAGAGCTGGGATTTAGAAGACCTGGGTTCAATTCCCAGCTCTGCAACAGGCTTCCTGTGTCACCTTGAACAAGTCATTTAACCTGTCACTGTGCTTCACTTTCCTCATTTTTAGAATAGGAATAATATTTACCTATATCACTCGTCTATATATGTGAGGCTAAATTAAACAAGGGATGAGGGCTAGCTGGGAGGGTGTTCTTTGTTAGGGCTTCCAGGCCTTTGGAAGATATTCTCTGCTTTCATGGTCTTAATTGCCCACGTTTGTTAGTCTTCAGAACACACTGGGAGGTCTACCCTTTCTCCTTTGCACGTGAGGAGTTGAGCTGGGTAGTGGTGGTTGTGGGACATAGTAGGATATGTGCAGGAAGGTTGATTAATTTCTGTTATATTTATTTCGCTGCCGGTTGATTTGATCTGAGGTAATTCACGGGTCTGTTTATTTATTAGTATAATTTTAGAAGATTGTTAAGGGTGTCCAGAGCACTGGTAGCAAAATAAAAATTTGAATAAATAAATACAATAATTAATTCATATTTGTGCAGGGAATTGAAAGCCTTCGAGGGGAATGCACTAACTATATAAATGTCAAGAGGTTATTGTTGGTTATTATTAAAAGATCCCACTATAAACGGGCCAGAGGATTCTTTGTTTTTTTGTTTTGTTTTGTTTTGTTTTGAGAGAGAGAGAGAGGTCCTATTTTTCTTGTTTGGTCATAGATGGTCACCATCAGATTATGCACAAAATTTGTGTGTGTGTGTGTGTGCATGTGTGTATTCAGAATGTTGCCTCCCAGTGCATGAACTTGTATATGAAAGTGGGAGCAATTATTTTTGTAATGCAGCTGTGGCTGTTTTCAACATCAAAGCAAAATGAAAACAGTAAAAGTAAAAGAAAAAGAAGGAAAAAAAGAAACATAAACTAAAACTATTATTAGAGAAGAACAAAGGAACTGATCCCACAGACAGTTTTCAACAGCTGGCAAAGTTCATCAGCTATTTTTACTGGTCTAGTGCCGGCCCTATGAAATTCTCTGTCATTTTTTTGTTTTGTTTTGTGTCTTTTTTTTGCATGAGTAGCACTTACAGTTGGATTGTTTTCAATTATGCAGGTGCATATGTTAAGCTTGCAGTGGAGTAAAACCCCATGGAAGGCAAATAAGTGCAAAAATCAGCACACTCAGCAATGCTTTAGAGGCTTGTTGCCATGATCTGCTAGGCAGTTGGCCCTTAGATAACCTCCATTCAACAGGCCTAGGTTGTTGATTGCTCTCCTTGCATTTTGACATGTTGTGAAATAAGGCAAGATTTTAATCTTCCTATTAAACCTATCTTTCTGCATCCCTAGAGACTGCTGCCTTTTAACTCACCGGAACGAACCATGGTATTGTCAACTACAAGCATTGAAAAATTGTATCAGGGCTCAAAAAATCATGATGTTGGTTTAAAAACCATGGACTTGAAAAAACCAACAACAATAATTTGGAGTTCTTATTTGCCTTCTGGTTTTTGAGCCATTAGAGTTTGCATTTTCAAGGTTTTCTCAACAGAACTAAAAAACATTTTTATTTTCATAAACAAAAGCTGAGATCCTCACCTACTGATATGACTCCAAAAGCTGGGAAGTGAGGAAAACCAGCAAATACCACAAGTAAAAGTAGAAGAAAGAGGAACAATCACAACACCAGAGCCATGTGCTCTCCTACTTTGGAATGTAGGGTCTGGTGCTGCAAGGTGCTGATCACCCTCAGCACTGAAGTCAATGGGCATGCAGCTTGTCAGAAGAGGTGCTCATACATTTCAATATCCCTTCAAGTGATGATTCCTTTATTAGCAAATTCTCTTCCCCTGTTGGATCAGAACAAGATAAATATCACCACAATGTAAATATTGAAACAAAAATGGTAAAGATACCGTGAAACCGATAATGTTACTCTAGAAATAGATCCCTAAACTGGAAACTGGCAGAATATGTTTGTAGCCTGGTGGTTAAAGATACTTAAGTGGGAATAAGGGATAGGGACTGCTATTGGATGGGCAGCATCTTACACATAAGTTATTAAATGAAATTCAGCCCTGGTGTAAGTAGTTATAATGCTACGGACTTAACTGGAGTTATACCTGCTTACATAGTGGCTTCTTGGAACTGCCTATACTGGGGACATTTTTTAACCCTGAAACCTAACAATGACCACTTATAACACATTGAGAACTGAACTGAGGGGAAAGCATAAAATAAATTGAATGCAATATTAAAAACAAACAAGCTCCTTCGCCCCAATGAGCAAGAAGCACCCAACTCCAAACTTTTAGTCATCTATACCTTTAGGCTACTTTTAAGTTTTATGTACTGAGAACTTTCAAAAGGACATTGTTACATTTTGATCATAACCATTGTTAGGGTGAGTATGTTTAGTTTTAGAATTACTTGATAACATGTGAAATAATATTTACGTTGGCCTGCTCTGAGAGGAAAACATGACTATTTCAAACTGTGTTCCACTCGTTTACTTTTAAAATCCTCCTAAGCTAGCTATTTTTTACACTATTCTATTCATTCATTACCTGACATAGCTTCATAGAAAATGAATATGGAAATGACCTAAGAGGTCATCATATCAATTCCACTGCCCATCTAGAATCACTCCCTACAGTGTATTCGTTCTTAAGAGGTTTGTTTTGTCTTGTTGTCAGTGGTTTCCTCAGTGGGGCTTCCACCACTTCCCTTGGGAAGCTATTCCACAGGTTAATAAGTCTCACCATTAGGAATCCCCCCCTCCCCAGCCCCGCTATACAGACTAATTTTTCCTTTGCTTACTTTTATCCAATCAATGTTACCTGCTTTACTTTGATATTTGTTTTATTATACAAATGAAAATCATGTCAGTTAAAAAGCCTATAGATCTCAAAAAGCTGCATTACAATTTGCATAATGTAGGAGTAGAAATTATCTGTTCACGTGAGCGGAAGGTGATCTTCTGTGGCTTACTCTTGAATATTGAGCCTCCAAATACACAGAGGAGAGAGACAGACCCATCCTCATTCCTAAATGAATTGAGAAAATCAACCCCGACTCAGGAAAGGAATTAAGCGCCTGCCTAAATTTTAAGTATGTGAATAGGTGAGACTAGTTGAGTAGCTTAATTCCCTTCCTGAATAAGGGGTTGGTTTACACAATTCATTTAGGAATGAGGATGGATCTGTCTGTCTAGGTTCTACAAGGGGAAGTTTGTTCACCTTCAAAATATATTTAGCAAACTTGAAGAATAAAGTTATGTCCATCATTCCCATCTAGTTTTGCACACTCCAATTATGGTACTGCAATTAGGTATTTTAATGTGATTTGCAGTTGCAGGTAATTGCACATTAAAGGCACAAATGTTCGGGTCTTGATGAGGCCCCTTTGAAATGATGGCCCTGGATATTTTATCTGTCCATTCAAGAGAGTAGGAAACAATACTTCAAATGAAATATATATTATACTATATCTAGAGCTTCTTCAGGTAATGTCCGCAGTGTTCCAATCCCAACCATTCAAAAATTATGAGTCAGGCTCCCTCCTCCCATAATGAAATTTTAAAAAAATAATAAATCTGGGGTTCTTCTGAATTGCCTTCTGGCTTTTGAGCCTTTTCAGCTCATGTTTTCAGGCTTTTCTCTGCAACTATGAGAGCAAGAACCGTGTTTAAAAAAAAAATGAAATCTGAGATTTTCACATTTTCACCTGACTCCAGGGATGGAAACTTTAAAAACCACCAAATATCATTAAGCTTTTGAGAAAATTGTGAGAGTTGGCAACATGGCTTTTGGATGGGCTCTTTCCTATGCAATGTTCACTTTAATAACAGTGTTATATTTCTATTTACTTGTTAGCTTTTCTGACTAAATAACAGAAATGGACAAATACACCAAAAAAGAGTCCAGCCCTCAAATTTAAAACTAGTTCCTTTTTGGCCATTTCCATTGTCTACAGACATTCACGTGCTTGACTTTCACCTCAATGTATTCTGACCAGAGTAAACTCACCGGTTTGACTGTGCGCATTCGAATTGATACATGGCATTTGATGTGCTTGACGCAGCAGCACAAGGTTCTCAATCGCCTTCCCATGACACAGCTTTGGCAGACAGCCTTGTTTAGCTCATTTAATTCCCAGTGGAGGCACCCTGCACAGCTATTGTAGGACCCACACACAAACATGTACTCACACATACGGTTACTTTGTGTCAATGACATAAAATGACAGAGGAGTAAAGGCAGCTATGCACTTATCCTGGCACAAAGGCAGTTGTCCACGCTGGAAAAGGATCTGATCACACCCTACTTAGCTAAGACTGCACATGCACACACAATTACTTTGTGGGAATGTCACCAGAAAAAATGTAATACTTAAACTCTGCACTGGCGGGAGGTACAAGAGGGGATGTGCCTGTTGCAACCATGGCAAAACGAGGCACAACTTTTGGCTTGGCAGCTGCTTGAGTCAGCAACAGCCATCTCAGTCCCATCTTCAGTGAGGGATGAAAAATGTTAATGAGCAGAGCCAGCCTTAGCATTTTAGGTCCTGCCGTGAAAAGAATTCCAATTCCTAACCCCGCTTCCCTAACTGTAATTTATTCCTATCCACATCATCACACCACTCTGTTTAAGGCCAGCTTGAGGAGTTTGGGGAGGGTAAGGAAACTGAAATTTGAGGTGCACTTAACTGACATTAAGTGTGTATGTCTGTATGTATCTTTAGGAATTTCCCTCCCAGTTTTCTACTGCAGTAGTGAAAACCAGTGGCTTGTTCTTTTCATTCCAAGAAACTGGTTTACGCTGGTTTGTTTTCAAGGCTATACTTGCCAGGAGATGGGGTAGAAATGTCTACTTTTAAAGAAAAATCTGAGTTTCTCCTTTTAAGGGCTCTGTTAACAAGGACCTCATATTAGTCCTTGTGAGCTTCCTAAGGATCATTAGCTCTCTATTTCTAAGAAGGTAGAGATGTGTGATATGTATAATCTGTTTTGAGATTTTGCTGTCCAGAACTTGTTAGCATAGTGCTCAATATCATATTGCTCATCATCATTTGGTTCCCCTGAAAGTTTGTATGAATATAGTTTAAAAATGAAAGTGGGCAGAGAAGAACACATTTGTTTATTGGTTGAGCCCTCTGGGTGAAATTCTGTATGCCAGTGTATCCTGTGACTCAGTGCTCATAGTACTTGCTGAATACTTTACAATAGTCCACATCAATTTAAAGTACAAGTTAAAGCTGTTCACTACTCGAGATGTTTCCCGTACAGTTTGAATTATTTTTGTACATTTCTCTGGGACATATGAATTGTTGCAGTTCTTCCCATGAACAGCTATGCTGTTTTGGTCCGTGCCTTCTTTATAGGTGTGGAGAATTAGCCATGTGTGCACACCTTATTGTTTAAGAAGAAGCTAAAGTTTACTCTTTTCCTTTTACTAAAATCTGCAACTAGTCTTCATGAATGGGGGCTACTTCATACAATAGCTCCTACAAGCTAACCTTCAAGATTAGCAGATGCATTAAGTTAATGGTACTGGAGCTTATATATAAGATCTGATCCTGCTCCTACTGAAACCAATGGGCACAAGTCCAGGTACATAGTGTGACACCCTTGTATTAAACTTTTGGTTCCTAGAAGGAATGGAAAGAATATAGTTTCTCCTTAAAATGATTTATTTAAATTGGGAGACTAGAATTATACTTAAAACCAAGTGTCTAAATGCACCTGTTTCAGTCAGCTTCTTGTTCTCCCAGGTATTTAGGCATTGAATTTTCCCCATTAGCTGAGTGATTGACACCATGGTCCTTACAATAACACATGATTATAACTCTAAAAATAGCAATTACATAAAATGGAAACCAGATGTTGCATGGAATTTGACTCTCTTGGTTTCGCAGTGAAGTAGATGAATTTGTAAAGCAGAAAACCACAATCATTATTCAGATGGATTGTACATGAATTAATGACATATCTAAATCATATATGGTCAAAAATAATGATTAACTTCAGCTATCAAGATAAGCTAATGGAAAACAGATTTTACAAAAATCAAGTGCATGCTCTTTTCAATGTATTTTATATTTACAGTAATAACAAAACCAGACTGTTTTAATATTTCTTCATCCCTAAATACCATGGACAAATGTAAAGAAGCAAATTCTTCACAGCTCTTAACACTGGGGGGGGAGGCGGAAGGCAAAAACAGAACAACTCTTAGTGTTCTTTTCTTGCTGAGTGTAAATGCTTTTTCCTCATTGAGTGTGAGGTACTGCTTTGTCCAGATTACATCTCTTTTTTTAAAGGAATATGCACTGGAATGGATGTAGCGATGTTTTCAGTTAGTGAATTTGTACAAAACGTCAGCTTAATTGGGTAAGTTTTGTGTGGACATGTGTATACATACACACAACATTTGAGGAAAGGCAGCTGCTCTTGTGTTGCATTTAGAACTGCAATGTCACAAACAAACTCAACCCTCAGTTAGCAGCATCTTAAATGGTTAAATCTATGAAAACCTTGGCACATCATTTCCACCATCATGTATTCTCAATGACATCATCATTGTAAAATTAGGAACTTTCATTCTCTCTTTCCTGCAGATGTGGAAGTTTGAAATTGCATTCCATGGTCCTGTGCCACATTTCATCAGCGTTTTTCCTTTGCTTTCTCCAAAGGCTGGCCACATGTGGTGTGTGGATTGCTGGTGCTGTTTGGGATCTCATATCAAATGCTGCTACCTAATCCCAGACGGGCCTTGGCGGGCCCACACCTGCAGCTGATTGAATCCTCCCGGAGTACAAAGGCCTGATTTACAGCATCAAGGATACAGGGCCTGGTTGCAGCTGGGCTCCAGCAGGAAAAGGAAGTTGTTCATCATCTTGTGTGCATTTCATTAACAATAGTGTACCCGATATGTAGCTTATACAATAATTTCAAATCACTGACAGAGAGCATTATGGTATTTGGCATTACTAGGAAAAATACTTCAGGATGGGCAAATTAAATGTGAGCGTGAGGTTTTTGTGTGACCCAGAGAAGTTACACAAGCTGATTTACACTACATTGGCTAGTCTTGAAATATTTCCGTCTTCCTTTATCTTTGCCCCATTTCTTTCCCTTTGTCTGTCGAGCAGACTGACATAGCACAGTGAGCATTAATGTATAGGAATGAGGGTAAGACACCCAACTCAAAGTTAAAGCCCTTTTTTTCTGGCGCAAGAATGACAATGTAGATAACATGATTGTTGTGCTTAACATAGAATTTATAGTATAGAAAATTCACATAGAAATTAGATGTGGGATACCAATTGCCTGATCTGGTTGAGATGCTAAGTGACCTAAATTCCCGTGAATTCCATAGGAGTTGTGGGTGCTCAGCATCTTACAGGGGGCATCTGGCACATGCTACCACTGGGCAGCCTTTCAATGTAGTCATTTTTGAAACACTTGTGAGTAACCACTCAATAACTTGGCTCAACTCAGAGGAGCAATTTTTATTTTTGATGTTGTTTCTCTTATAGTATTCAATTGTAATCCCCTTTATTGAGCTGCCTTGCCATTTTTAAATGGAAAATAAACATTGCCGAACAACCTTTTCAGAACACGAGGTCCTCTTTCCCACTGGAGCCTGATAAAACTCTACTATGTGGGCTTGGGGAAACCACTCCTTCAGTCTTTCATACCCAGAAGGCACAAAGTCTTCATGTTTTATTAAACAGCTTCTAGAACTTCGTCCACAGTTTCTCAGAAACAAGCAGTTTGATGGCTAACTAGTACTATTTGCACAAAAATTATTGCACTTCTAAAATTACAGACACAAAAATCATTCATTTTTTAAAGCTGAGTTGAAGCCAATTGAAAAAAAAAATTCATCACATTTTTTATTTTCTGAGGTTCTAGCAATCTTCTAGCCGTGAGGTTCTAGCATGGATTTGATGCTACTAGACTAGACAAGACAAGCAAATGTGAAAAACACAAGACTCCCTTGTTGACTTTATGGTCAGGAAATTTTATTTTGTATACATTTCTCAAAAACAATGGGGAAAAATAATTAAAGCAACATTTTTTTATTACCTACAGAATTTTAAATGCTATCTACATGGGGTAGGGCCTACAATCCAGATGATTTCTAGATTTTACTGATGAGTCAAAAGTACTGTTGCTTTAAGGAAGACCTATTTTAACGGTGCATTTACAATATAGCATAGTAAAATAGAACATTTTTGACATCTTTAATGTGGAAAAGGAATGCTTATATTTTCTTTACTACTTCTATATTTCATGCTTCCAGTATTATAATTTGTGTAAGTGAACATATTGTCCAGTGGAACAATTCTTTCTATTTGACTCCTACATCTTGGCATTTCCAAAGGCATCATTTACCCAGTTGACAAAAGTAGCACCAGTCTCTGCTTTGTGCTGGCAGAGAGAGTTCATAAACACTTGCCCAACTGCTCTTCCTTGAAGGGTGTCATTTCTGTAATTATGGCATCAATTCATGTGACGTTAGGTTTCCCCTTGCTCCCTTATTCTGGATATCTAACCTTCATAGCTGTGAACACTACTTTCGGGTAACATACTGTCTCTGTAGCATCAGTAAGCTTCATTATCTTGCCTTGGTCCCCTGAGAGGGATGTGTGTGCAATCTACAATGCCCATTTAATTTTGTGTGGGATCTGCCTATCCCTAGGAAGCTAACGTTTTTTGTGTCCTTGTGGGTCATATTTTATGAAGTCCCCTAGGAACTCAGAGAAAAAAGACTAGCTGGTGCAAGTTCTGTCCCTCATGTGCTTGTGAAAGGAACCAGTGGCAAGGATGTTCAGTGCAGTGGTACCCTGAATTGTATGGATATGGTTATTAACGCTTCCAGGTAAACTGGCACTTCTCTGTCCTGTGCCTCACAAGAAGTTCATCTGAAGCACACAGACCTTGTAAAGAAAGTAAAAAGGACCTTCTTTTATGAGCCTCAGCCTCCTTTTCTGTTATCATTCCCTGAGTTGTTTCGTGATATACATTACAGGTGCAACATAGTCAAGTGCAATCACTAAAATTCTCACTGTTATTGTGGCTTGTCCTAGATACCCAGCCCCAACCCTTTCCACCTGCTCTCATTTGCTCTCCCAGTTCCTGTCCTGACTCTTCTCCTTCACTGTACTAATTCTATAAATCTGTCCCCTCCCAGAGACAAGTTTCTTTACCCAGCGTGCTGCCTGTTTTCAGGGTTCACTGACAGCAGAGCAACCAACAAGGGACTGACGCTTGAGTACCTTAAGTTATGACTAAGCCAGGAGGCACCCCTCTGATCTGTGTAACGTTTGAGCACCTTGAAGCCTCCACTTTTGAAAGTGCTTTTTAGGTTTGCTGGGCCATGTTCCTGCCTCGCTCTCTGGAAGTGCTCAAGCTACTGGGCTCTCAGAACATTTGGGAATGAATGACTGAACAGCAGCTTTGAAAATCTCCTCGGGGATTGAATTCCGCTTGCTGCCCCAGGTGGGCATCCAAATGGCTATTTGCTGCGGCTCCAAGCTTTTGAAAATTTGGGCCTAATGCAGTAAGAAATAGGAAGAATGAACAGAGGCTTCCCCAGGTTGGGTTCCCTGACTTCCATGAAAGGGATGAACACAGGAGGAATTGTTCTATATTTCTGGATTCTTGAAATATGAAACTAATTGAGGGCTGGAACAAATCCATTCAAATTGTCTGTAAAAATAATTTCCCCTGAATAGTTATCCATCTAGTATCATTGCTTATACAGTTGTAAAAAACATTTAGCACTTTATAATCCAATCTTTGCTCCTATGAGGGCCTGGGAACATATTCTACTTACAAAATTTTGAAATGCCTAGAAAAGTAACAACTTTTACAAAGTGTTCCTCGTGGAAATCACTTGGAGCCTCTCCAAGATGGCATTCCAGATGTTATGGCTTTAGCAGTTATAGAAATGCACTATATTTCCAGATCCTACACATAGTATATTACTTCTATGTGATAGCATCATCATTTTGACCCAGGGATGAAGTTCTTGAATTATTGTTCATCTCTGGATATGGAAGATGGGGTTTTTGGAAGCATTCAGTAGTGATCTAACTCTGCTTCCACTAAAGTCAATGAAAGACTTATGCTGACATTAGTGGGACAGTTAGGCAAATTCTGTGTGCTTTTGAAAATCCCACCCATAGTCTCCGTTCAGTTATGTATAGCATGCGATTCCCTGTAATAGGCTGGTCATGACCTCTCTTTGCACTCTAATTATTTATTAAGGTATTAACTTATCTGTAAGTGGTTTAAGGCATGACCATTGTCTTTTGTATGTCTGTAGTGCCAAGACTGTGGTGCTGCATTCACAATATATTAATTGTAAATAATACAAAAACACCTCATCAGAACTATAGTACTGGCACTAAAGAAAACACACATCAAAATGGGCCAAATTCTGCTGTCCTTCCTCTCCTCAGTAAATTAGTAATTATTGGAATTACTGCCATGAGTTAAAGTGATCAAGGTTTGACCCATTATATCAAACACAGTGGGGTCCTGGTCCATGACTGAGTGCTATCGCAATGCAAGTAATAAAATAAGTGACACCTAAAACCTGGATTCAGGGTGATATTCACCTCTGTGCAGTAGACCAGCACAAGACCAATGCATCACTTATTTATTATTTGTATTATTATAGTGCCTAGGAGCCCTGATCATACACCAGGACCCCATTGTGCTAGTTGCTGTACAAACAGAGAACAAAAAGATGATCTGTGGCTCAACGAGTTGCAATCTAAGTATCAGACAAGAGACAACAGACAGGTGGATACAGACAGATGGGGAAGCACAAATAATGCTACTGATATGCTGAGGCTTTAAGTGGGAAATTACTGGTGCATGAGTCTTGTATTGGTTATCTGCAAGAAGGTGAATTTCACTCTAAGAGCTTATATACGATTTAAATTGTGCCTAGGGCCTCTGTGAGCCCTCTGAACTTGGGTCTTTTCTTACAAGCTGTGCATTTTAAAATAAGACCAAGCACACACAACTGCAAATATCTCCCTCATAATTCTATCAAGAGCAATTCTTTCTTTAAAGAGTCTGCATGTTGATTAGCTGGACAATGAAGGAGGAGAACAGCAAGAGGTTTTTTGGTGCTACGTTACTGTTTTTTTTCTACTTAGTGTAAAATTCACAAAGAAGCCCACACAAGGCCTCATGCAAAGCTTAGACTGCATTTTCCCCTCTCTTTTTATTTCTATAATTTTCCGTTAGGTTTCCAAAAAGCTGAGAACTCTACTTTCAATCAGCTATCTGCTGCAGAATGTCTCATCTTTCAGTGCTGCGTTTTGAAAAAAGAAAAAGAGAGAGAAAAAGAGAGAGAGAGAATGAAAAAAAAATCTAAAGAGGAAATTATTGCTTTTCAAACACTCTTTTATGGAGGGTAATGCCTCTTCTAATGGGAGCGCTGGGTTGAATTATTCAGAATTTGCTGATGCTCTATCATTTGTTTTTTCTAGGAAGAGGGAGCCATTGAGAGGAGTAGAAAATTTCCATGGGATTGTTGATGGTAAAATACCATCATTTGAAGATCTTTCGTCTCAAGTAGGGTAATTGCTGTTCGAGAACTTGTCACTAGGGAAGGATTTTCCTGAGGAACCCTTTTTTCTCTATAGTACTTCTGTTCATTTCTCCAGAATGTCCTATTGCCTCCTTTCCTTTCAATTCACAAATCATTATTTTTCCAGCCAAAAGTTCATCTACTTGGTAAGAAGCAGTGCAGAACTTTATACATGCATTGTCACCACTGGCTTCCGCAATAGCCTGTTCAAGAGAGTTGGCAAATTTTCACTAAAATGTGTAAAAAGAAAAGGAGTACTTGTGGCACCTTAGAGACTAACAAATTTAGTCTAAGGTGCCACAAGTACTCCTTTTCTTTTTGTGAATACAGACTAACATGGCTGCTACTCTGAAAATAAAATGTGTGTAGCTCTGAAAGCAATATCTGGCTTCTTGAGTTACCAGTCCTGACTGGGCCAATGTTTGTTTTCATAGCATGGTGCTGTTCCACCACCTTCCCAAGCATAAGCAACACTGTGTTCCAAAGTATTGAAACTTGACAGTTTTGAGCATGTTTCCCCCTCTTCCCACCCACCAAATTGGGTGAGGAACTTTCTAGCTGTCAAAGAATGGAAAAATTGTTTGAAGATGATATTTTTCTCCTTAGCCACCTTTAATGCTTTCCTTTATTGTATTTATCATCAAAGAAGTTACTGATTACTTAAGCAAGTTTAAACAAAACACACAGCAGGTAGTCTGCAGTGAACAGTTTTCATATTGGCATAATTGTCAGATACAGTGAATTCAAGGCTTAGATTTGAGAACTCACAAAGCAAGTGGTGGTGTAATTTCTACACCTGCTTGGCCACAGAGTTTCTTTGAACAACACATTTATAGTGGATAAAGTTGCATAATGGAACATAACTAGCAGGCTTTGGAGAGGGGTATTGGATTGCAACCCTACCTGATGTGCCTGAGATTCATTACTGTGACTCACTGCAGTTCACTCCCACATATCACTGGGGATGTGTACATGGTTATAAACACAAACACACACACACCACATTTTGACCATGCACACTATTGTGTGTTAGACTTCATAAAACTAAGTAGGAGTTTCTTTCTTTCTTTCTTTCTTTCTTTCTTTCTTTCTTTCTTTCTTTCTTTCTTTCTTTCTTTCTTTCTTTCTTTCACACCCTCCAAAAAGTAACATAGCAGTAGAACTAAATATGATTGTGCTCCAGGAAAAAAAGGTGGATAAAATCCAATCTGAAGATGAGCCTTGGAGTTCCCTTATTCTAATGCTATTTGGAGTCTACTTGATTTTTAGGGCCAAGACTTTGTTCGGTTTTGCTAGTCTTTGACCATCAATGCTATCAATACCAATAAATGTGGGTATTAAATAATAAATCAGCACAGCACATGACGTTTAGGGTAGTTATGCTCGTGTGCCCTAATTGTTTAACAGTCAAAACCACTAAATGCACTTAGTAGAGATCACTTGCTTTTCATTTGAGCCCAGAGAGAAACAGTTTAACAGCATTTGTAAATGTTAGTGAGAAAATCATGGAGCAGGTCCTCAAGGAATCAATTCTGAAGCACTTAGAGGAGAGGAAAGTGATCAGGAACAGTCAGCATGGATTCACCAAGGGCAAGTCATGCCTGACTAATCTAATTGCCTTCTATGACGAGATAACTGGTTCTGTGGATGAAGGGAAAGCAGTGGACGTGTTGTTCCTTGACTTTAGCAAAGCTTTTGATACGGTCTCCCATAGTATTCTTGCCAGCAAGTTAAAGACGTATGGGCTGGATGAATGGACTATAAGGTGGATAGAAAGTTGGCTAGATTGTCAGGCTCAATGGGTAGTGATCAATGGCTCCATGTCTAGTTGGCAGCTGGTATCAAGTGGAGTGCCCAAGGGTCGGTTCTGGGGCCGGTTTTGTTCAATATCTTCATAAATGATCTGGAGGATGGTGTGGATTGCACCCTCAGCAAGTTTGCAGACGACACTAAACTGGGAGGAGTGGTAGATACGCTGGAGGGTAGGGGTAGGATACAGAGGGACCTAGACAAATTGGAGGATTGGGCCAAAAGAAATACGATGAGGTTCAACAAGGACAAGTGCAGAGTCCTGCACTTAGGACGGAAGAATCCAATGCACCGCTACAGACTAGGGACCGAATGGCTAGGCAGCAGTTCTGCAGAAAAGGACCTAGGGGTTACAGTGGACAAGAAGCTGGATATGGGTCAACAGTGTGCCCTTGTTGCCAAGAAGGCCAATGGCATTTTGGGATGTATAAGTAGGGGCATTGCCAGCAGATTGAGGGACGTGATCGTTCCCCTCTATTCGACATTGGTGAGGCCTCATCTGGAGTACTGTGTCCAGTTTTGGGCACCACGCTACAAGAAGGATGTGGAAAAATTGGAGAGAGTCCAGCGGAGGGCAACTAAAATGATTAGGGGACTGGAACACATGACTTATGAGGAGAGGCTGAGGGAACTGGGATTGTTTAGTCTACAGAAGAGAAGAATGAGGGGGGATTTGATAGCTGCTTTCAACTACCTGAAAGGGGGTTCCAAAGAGCATGGATCTAGACTATTCTCAGTGGTAGCGGATGACAGGACAAGGAGTAATGGTCTCAAGTTGCAGTGGGGGAGATTTAGGTTGGATATTAGAAAAACTTTTTCACTAGGAGGGTGGTGAAACACTGGAATGCGTTACCTAGGGAGGTGGTGGAATCTCCTTCCTTAGAAGTTTTTAAGGTCAGGCTTGACAAAGCCCTGGCTGGGATGATTTAATTGGGGATCAGTCCTGCTTTGAGCAGGGGGTTGGACTAGATGACCTCCTGAGGTCCCTTCCAATCCTGATATTCTATGATTCTATGATTCAAGGCTTGATACCTTTGCATCACAGAATCCTGCTTTCTTTGATATCTTCAGTGAAATAGGAAATCTGAGGAAGATTTCACAGAAGGAAAAATAAGTCATGATAAATATTAGCTACAACTTATTTCTGTGATGAATTCCCACTAACAACCTGGTTAGTGGGGCCATTCAGTGCATATTTCTGGGATTAACTCTATTTTCATTTTAGCTGTGCAGTTCACCTTTAAATATTTAGGTTGGTTCCTGTGGACAAATGTTGATATTGGCTCTGTTGTCAGGCTGATGAAAATGTTACACAGATGTCCTTTGGTGATCCAGTACTACCAGAAGGCTTGTAAATTACTATATTATAAACTCTTTTCCATAGTTTTTCTGGTTGTTAGATTTCACTTAAGATCTTTTACTCCTCATTCTGTTTTCTTTTCTAATTTCCCTAATCTTCCTAGCTAACTTTGTAATTTTTGCCTTAAAATGTTGGTTGCTGGCCAGTGCTGACTGAATTACATTGCTTCTAGAGAGTTACATTTTACAAGATTTTAATCAGGACACTTCATATGCAAATTTAGTTCAAAGATATATTGTTTCAGATGTTAAAGCAAAAACTTTTGCAATTTTCCAGGAGCTGATAAAAAGCCTGTCTCTTAACAGGGAAGGAAACCCAACCTGTTTCCTCCCGCCCCCCGCCCCCAAAATCCCCCACACCAAACCTATGGCTCACCCTCATATGCCATTACAGGAAACATAATTTAGGTCGCACTGGAAAACACCATTTCACTATGATCTCGTTTCTCCAGTAAAGGGACTCCTTTAAAAAATGTATGGAACCATCTCTACCTTTCCCCCTAATTGTTTCCAGGTGCCACTGCTGCCTTTTTAATAGGGACCGGTGTCCCATTGCCCATTTTTTAAAGCTGGTCACACAGTTGATACTTCTATCATTCTCACTTTTATTAGCAGTTCTATCACCTGTGAAGATTCATGAATCCTGAACTAAGAATCCATAACTTTAACTACAGGGCATGAAGAGAGCTGACCCACTTGCAAAGCAGATTGCTCTCCATTGAAGGGAGGTTGGCATTCATACTGTAACTGCATCCAAACATCCATGCATCACCTAATTCGTGTCCTCCCCATATTCTGCTGCAAAATACGTGGAAGGGCAGCCAGAACCTCCTCTCTAGTTTCTACTATACAACTGCCAAACCTGCTTCCTCAGAATGGCCAAAATCGAAGTGCTCGCTTGGTGAATGTTTCTAGCTTACACTCTCTTAAAAACTGCTTGCCATTCTTCTCTTTCTTGGGAGCAGTTAAGACATAGTTGGGGGGAGAATGAAGGGACCCACCTGCCCAGCTTCTCCCTACAATCTAAAGGCCAGATGTTCTTTTGACCACTCCTTCAAAACCAGAACTCGTATTGGCAGTTTGCCCCTTTGTTTTCCCTGAAACTAAATTCACTTTATCCTCTAAATTCCCTTTAGGTTCTGATCGTTCTTTGTGCACACTTGATGGATTGAACTGGCCCTCCCTGGATTTGATGTACTTGAGCTGAACTCCTAGGAGCTCCTGACTGACTGAAATATAAAACCAAGAGCCTGACCACTCCGTGGTCATTAAAGATCTCAAGACACTTTTCAGAGCATCGGGGCATTAACTACAGCTTTTGATTTCTCTAATCAGTTTGTTTGAATTAAAGCTCAGTTCTCATCTATAGGGAGCAGAAACAACTTTCTTAACTGGATGGCTTCTTTACACCACAACCATGCAATGCATGTGTGAGAGTCCTTGACTGGGACCATATTTGTGCCTTTTATCAGGAACTATACCCGTTTATTAAACTATTTTAAAGTACCTTTGGGTACGTGAATGTTATTCAGAGCGAAGTCTTCTTTATCTTGAACATTGGCATTTGGTCATAGAAGTAAGGAAACCACAGCTCTTAGCAGAGTCTTCTACTAATGGAGATAATGGGCAGACAACAAAGGGAAATGTCTGGTAAACTAATGGTAATTTCTTTTCAGTATCTACTGGTATCTTCAGAGGCCAGTTTTGTGTTGTATGCTGTTAAAATCTCCTCTGTGCAACCTCTGGGTCCTAGGTTATCATTTGTACCCTTGTGGAAACTGGCTCTTAATATCTGTGAGCAAAAGTTCCAGTCATACATTACCTCTGACAAGTCGTCTGGCCCTCTCATGGTGATGTAAGGGAACTTACCCATGTTTTCCATTTTACTCTGTGTTGATTTTTTACATGCCTACAGAAAGTTAAACTTAAGTTGAATAATTGACAAAAAACAAACTGTAATTAGCATGGCTGTGTAGGCCAAATTTCACTGCTGGCATAAAGGGGTGTTACTTCATCCAGTTCAACTGAGTTGTGCCTGCTTATGTCAGCCCTGAATTTGGCCTCAGCAAATGAAAACAGTACAGTCATACAGAGGAGAGTACATTTTTTTCGATCAGTGTATTAAACAAAGGATAATATTAAGTTTGGATAATGGATAAAGTTAAGTTATGCTAATACATATAATCAACTACCACTCTGTTGAAATTAGAAATCGCACATTCCTGAGGTTTCTAGCTATTTTTCCTGCCAAGAACATGTAGTGCTTCTACCAACTGCATAGTACAGATGAAAGACAGGCTGTGTTGCACTACTACAGTCAGCAGTTACTGTACATTTACCTTTAAATTATGGACAACTGGGTAACTGATCATAAAAAACCAGAGAAGATGGCTGAAATATTGCTTGATAAAAGAAGATGAATGTAGTACTGTTTAGGGGTGTGAAGAACCTGTCAACATAGAATGGCAGGGAAGGGGTTAAATCTCGCTCGCTCGCTCTCTGTGGCTAGATGGGAAAGCTGTGGGGAATGAATTTCCCCTAGAGCACTATAAAGTGTTCTGAGATCAGAAATGAGCATGGGGATAGGAAAATTCTCTAAGGGCTTGTTTAGACTTGTAGAATTTGCACAGCCAAATCCTTAGTGTAGACGCTCTATACTAGTGGACCTTACCATGGTATCTTACCAGGGTAAGGTACACCAGTGCAAATAGCATCTTACTATAAGCCCTGTGGCCTGAAGCCCCATAGCATAGGGAGCTCACTGTTTACACCTGTAGGTGAACACAAGGAAGAGCAGGCCAGAGCTGCTTGAGAATGCCAGTTTGACACAGCTCTCTGGGGGAGAGAGTTCTCTGCTGGCATCTGTTGGTGAGCAAGGGGAAATGACTGAATGAGCCAGGCCCCATTTGCATTTCAGTTTAATGACAGTTTGGGTCATTGTGGTTAAAATACAGTTATGTTTTGAGTCTGGGGGTAATAAAGTGCTATTGAACCTGCTGAGAAATGAAGGGACAAGAGATCTACACTGTATGTGCCGGGGGTCACCCTGACTGAGACTACAGTGCGATATGGGGGCCTGGAGTGCCGTGTGTTCACAGTAAGGACTCTGTTAAGAGATCTAAATATGAGGAATTTCTTTTTAAAAATTTAACTTGCTGTGGCTATACAGTAATGGGTAGTGTAGAGCTGAGGTGGCTCTGTGGCAATGGAGGGCTCTAAATGAGGCAACTTAGGCTCAAGTCATAAAGAGAGGAGTAGCCTACTTAAAGGACTTGGTGCAGGGCTTCCTTCTCAACAATTAAATCTGAAATCACTTCAGCTGTGTCATGTGGTAGAGCCCCCAGTACAGCCTAGCTAGCAGGGAGCTGTGGGAAGCCTTGGACTTAAGCAGCCTACGACAGCAAACTGTGAGTGGGGAGCTGGGGAGGAGGGAAGTGGCTAGAAAGCATTAGCCATTCACAACTGCAAGAGGAGGACTGAGGTTGGGACGGCTATTAAGATACCTGGGGGAGGGGAGTCTTATCTCTTAGAATTTAATTGCTGTCTTTCCCAAATTCATTCTGCTGTCCCCTTTACCCCTTAATACAGTTCTTTTTGTTTTAAAACTCCTGGACTCAGTGCTTACAAGTGGGGAGGTATTGCCCATCAAGGGCACCCAGGGTGGTAGGTATAGTGTCACAGGTTTCTGGGTGGGAGATGAAGCTTATTTAACTCTTTAGAAGAAACCTTAGAAAACTGAATCCAGCCCTTTTTGCTAGCAGAAGGATTCCCTTACATCAGGGTAGCATATCTACAGTGTGTGTGTTTGGGGGGCGGGGGGTTGGACCGGTGGAGCTACTTTGCTTTAGCTACACAGCTGGAAGCCCTCAGAATTTACACGGGGCCTAGGAATAAGGTTGTTGCTGAGAAGAACTTGGGGGAGGGAAGGAATGGGGAAAAGGTTCCTGTTTCTACCTTTCCCTCTGTATCTTCTTCTCTTCAGAGTGGCAGAGTGCCCCATACATTATATTTGGCTGTATATTTGTTTAATCCTTAAATGGCCAGATATTCTTTACATTTATAGATTCTTTTTCGCAATAAAATTATGCCATGGTGATGTTTTAAACTCCTCTGGGACGTACAGAATTTTTTCCTGCTTCAACTGGCCTGTTGAACAAACCACTGGCCACAATGTATTTCTCTGTTTATCTGTCTTCTGTAGGCAATGTGGAGAAAAGCTTCTGCTTGGCCAACACTCAGGACTGACTTCAATCCCAGCATTGGTGTTAGGAAATAATTGACTTCTAAGAAGCAGATTATTTCCCCTCCCATTATAGAAATAATAGAAAGTGAAGACATTTACGATAGTTTAATTTTAAAAATGCTCTAGTTTCAAAATTAAAGCATAGGGCTGACCTTCTTAATAGGAAGCACGAGCTTATTTGTTAGGCCAAATAATGTTTCTGCATTCAACCAGTGTTATAATACCTCTGTGTGTGTGTTTTTCTGCCTAGCATAATTAGTAACAAAAATTTATATTTTATTCTGAAAGATGCTGATTGTTTTACAAACTGATTATTAAGAAGTAATAATCTCTACACAATTACGGTTGCCACCAGCTTCTATTATAAGGCTTTATTTTTGCCACTTTATAACTTTGGCTTGAAAAAGTAGTTTGGCCCGAAAATTTTCAAATTTCCTCTGAGCACAAAGAAGAACATTTCTGTAAATTCTGAAATATCTGCTAAGGCTGCCGCTCTATAAGAATGGTTAAAAACTAGGGTGACCAGATGTCCTGATTTTATAGGGACAGTCCTGATATTTGGGGCTTTTTCTTATATAGGCTCCTATTACCCCCCACCCCGTCCCGATTTTTCACACTTGCTGTCTGATCACCCTATTAAAAACAAAAACAAACAAACAAACAAAAAAAAAGGCAGGGAGAGAGTTCTATGTCTTAAAAATTATCCAACATGGAAATTTTCAAATTTGGCAATGATTCTGGGTTTGACACCTTTACTGTTATGAAAAATGCCATGTGATCTTTAATGATTGAGAGGTCAAACTCCATACCTTGTGGTTTATATGCTATTTGAAAAAAGACACTTATTTTTTGTAGTGTACCCTGATTTAGAGATATCACAGTGCCCTTGATCTGTGCATGCATCTCCATCCACATCAATGTGAGTAGTTTGTGTGCACACTGAAGCTAAACTGTGGTCGTGCTGCAATGTACTGCAAAGGAAAATTGCTACATTAGATATATTCCTCCTATCACAAGATGAAGAGTTTATTTATCTACTACTTACCGTGCTCAACAGTATCATCTCACTGTTTCTTTGTGCTTCCCCTGTCTGCCCAGCTTACTACGTGCTGTCTTATATTAGCACTTAGTAAGTGATTCAGAGAAAGAAGAGGCCCTTTGGTTTGTGTAGGGCCTATCACAATTAGACCCTGGCCTCTAGGTGCTATTGCAATGTTAAATAATAATAACAATGAATAATAAATGATAAGTTAATGTATGCATTAATCTGTACCTTTGGGGGGGGGTAGGAGGTTCCTTAGAATTTTAAAATGTATATGCCTAATTAGCTGAATAACTAGAACTATTTAATAAGACATTAAACTAGATGGTTAAAATGGATAAGCCTAATATACAGAAGAGAATGAATAGACATTTCTAGAGCTGAATAGACGTCTCAGGCTTCTTCGAAAGCATTTTTAAGAGAGCAAGGGCTCATTCTAGTAGCCACATAGTGCTTCCCAACCAGCACACCTACTGTTTAGCATGACATTGGAAAAAACTCCAGCAATCTCAACCTCGGCTGTGGCAGCTGCAGAACAGATGGAAACTGGTGTTTCTTGTCTCCTCCTCCTCCTCACCCTCCTCCATTGCTAATTAACCTACACAAAGGAAAAGGGAGTCACAAGATCTTAAGTGAAAAAGCCCATGTGTCTACTAATGCCACCTCTCTGCAAGAGTGGTGAAAAGTAAATAGAGTACTCTATCTTAGCAGGTACAACTCTGACTTTTCATCACACAGACCACACTTCAAGTCTAAAGAAGTCGGTTATACTAATTCAGGGGGTCTTGCCTCAAAGCCCTAATGTACCCTGGCCTAAATCAATGAATGATTTAATTCATGACACTTTTGGCAGTTGACAGTCTCATAATCTGGAGAGATTTAAATCAATGTAATAAAGTCTAACTTCTGTAAGAGTATAGCAGCTCTGTGAGTATGGGGCCAAATTCTGTACTAAGACACAGTGGAATTGCATAAGGTATATCTCAGCACAAAATTAGGCCCAGAACATTTTGGCCCAGAGGATAATTCATATTTCCTGTGTAAAAAAATTTCCAGTATTTTGGGTCTGATGTGGAAAATCAATAGCCACTTCTGCTACTGTAAAAACGTTTCTAGTATTTTTGCATAATATGTGTAGGCTACTTATTTAATTTACAAATGTGATGACTGATAGCCATTTGGGCTGCAGTAAATTATACTACCAATGAATGGAGGTGGATTCTCACCCAGCTCTCTGTCTGCTTATTTTTATTTATTGTTTGGAATAAAGTAGTGCCTTGGGTCCATCTGAGAAAGGATCCCCGTTGTGCTAGGTACTGTACAATTAAGCCCCTTCATTTTCAGTTTAAACCGATTTTTACAACCTCCCCCCCCCCCCCCGGCTTTTTAAAAAATATGATTTGGGGTTTTTTTCCGATTTCCACCCTATTTTTGTATCATTCAAATATATAAAAATGTATTTTATGAGGAAAATACAATACATTGCATGAGATATATGTATTACAATAATACATTGCTCTGTGTGTATATGCAAAGCTGCCTGTTGAAGTAAGGCAATGTATTAGTCGAGAAGACACAAACAATAAACAAACAGGCACACATGCAAGCTTTGAAGTGCATACGCATCTGAACATACTGATGAATCTCAGGCTCACCACGCACACATTTCAAACTGTTAGTAGATAACAGTTTAAAGATTTGACACACTTAAATGGGAAGAAAACAAAAAATTTGTATCAGAATACGTTTCAGAACACAAGGAAGTATTCAAAAGTTAAAAAAAAATAGGAGAAAAGGATGAAGTTGAGTGTGTGCACTTCAAATGGTGTGGCCCAATTATTAAATGTAAATATAGGCTAATAGTTCTAAGTCTACAACAGTAAGCTGTTTATTCAAATGAAAAATTTTTTACTTGGGGATTAGAGATATATTGTTTTCTTAAATTCAGAGGTGGCATTGTTTTGAGTTTTGTTTTAGTTCTGCAGCCAGCCACATTGAATTCCATTCATGAAAGCATTAATCGACTGAATTCTTTTTCCCCCTGTCCTTCCATCCACCAAAATAAACCCCGATATTTACCCAGAAAAATTATTAATAGTTTTTTGCACTGATTTTCACCTGTTTTTGTGGTAGTAGTAATAAGCACTGATAAATTCCTGGGAAAAATTAAATAAAAACCCAAAATGAAGGGCCTAGGTACAACATACAATAATACAGTCTCTGCCCTGAAGACTTTATAATCCAAATAGACAAGACAGACCGAGGGTAGCGGAAAGGGCTATAACATGTGAGCCAAGTGATGGTGTACAAATGTTGTGTATGCTCAATGATTTTCTTATAGATAGTTAAATAGTGTGATTTAACCTCATGGTATGCTGACACTTTGCTGGTGGACTTGGTCAGATGCTTACTTAAATAAAATAAAAATAAAACTGTGTTTTTAAAATAAATGTATAATTAAAAACCCCCATCCGGATTAATATTTACAGATAGTGTCAGAAGAAGCAAAACTTTAGCAAGTGTTGACCCAGCCAATATTCCTACATATTGTATATTATTGTCCAATATAATGCCTTTAGACAAATACATCACCATACCACTTCAGAGGTGTATGTATCCATTGAAGGGTTATTAAATACAGAAATTTCTCAATGTCACACAATTGCAGAAACAGTTGTGCTAAATGTGCTAAATGATCCTCTGAGAAAAGGGACAGTGAAATGGCCTGTTCTTTAGATACAAAGTCAATGTGTTGCAATTTGGACTGCAGTGTAAAACACAGGACAGCTGGTTGAAGATGCATAAAGTTATTTCTTGAAAACAAAACAAAAAACTGTCCAGGCCAGTTTTGAGCTTCTTTACTTACCAGTGCTCATTTTTTTGTATGTTTAGCGCATTGGAAGCAGCTGCATGATGTTAATCGTTCTCTAGTAATTTCCATTCTTAACTATTGCTGGATCCTTCTGATTTCTGGCCTCTTCCTTCCTCCATCCAAAATGCCACTGCTAACACCCACTTCGTCCCCTGCCTCTCTGACTGTCTCCCCATACTCAGATCTCAGACCTGACTACCCTCTCCTTTTGCATGAAATTCAAGCTCTTTCACCTGGTTTCAAAGTGCGTTCAAAACTCTGCCTCTGCCTTGACCTTGCCGTACACCTCCTCTCCTATTTCCTACACCGCACCAGAACTTTCTTGGTCACATCCTTTTATCTGCTTTGGGCCCGATTCATCAAATTATTTAAGCACATGCCAAATTTTAAACATGTAAGTAGTCCCTTCCACATGTTAGCAGCTAAATATGTGCTTTAGTTCCTCGCTGGTTAACTTCTTTCATACCACTCTCCCATATGTTTGGAACAGCCTCTTAAATTAAATTATTAGTTGCATTACCATAGCACCTAGAAGCCCTAGTCATGGACCTGGACCTCATTTTGCTATATGCCATACAGAGAATGGAGAGATTTAGTGCTGCTTTTTCTTAAACAAAACTCCCAATCTCTTCAGTGGGATTGCAGCGCTTTCAACACCTTCCAGGAGATGCTCAGCATTACTGGGCCACAACGTGGGAAGTAAAGAGAATTTCTGTAAGTCTGTATGTTTTGGAAGCTGTTTCCTACAAGAATGAAGGATATTTTTGGCTGTGCTTGGATTTCTGTGCATTTGCTTATAAAGGAAAACTGGTCTGTGTTATAGAGATAGATTCATAGATACTAAGGTCAGAAGGGACCATTATGATCATCTAGTCCGACCTCCTGCGCAACGCAGGCCACAGAATCTCACCCACCTACTCCTATGAAAAACCTCACCTATGTCTGAGCTACTGAAGTCCTCAAATCGTGGTTTAAAGACTTCAAGGAGCAGAAAATCCTCCAGCAAGTGACCCGTACCCCATGCTACAGAGGAAGGCGAAAAACCTCCAGGGCCTCTTCCAATCTGCCCTGTAGGAAAATTCCTTCCTGACCCCAAATATGGTGATCAGCTAAACCCTGAGCATATGGGCAAGATTCACCAGCCAGATACTACGGAAAATTCTTTCCTGGGTAACTCAGATCCCACCCCCTCTAACATCCCATCACAGGCCATTAGGCCTATTTACCATGAATATTTAAAGATCAATTAATTACCAAAATCATGTTATCCCATCATACCATCTCCTCCATAAACTTATCGAGTTTAATCTTAAAGCCAGATAGATCTTTTGCCCCCACTGCTTCCCTTGGAAGGCTATTCCAAAACTTCACTCCTCTGATGGTTAGAAACCTTCGTCTAATTTCAAGTCTAAATGGAATAGAGTAACTATGAAGAGTGAAACTTAATGCTACAATAGGCCAGAAAAAGGCTCTGCTCCTGCTCCTTTTGAAGTCAGGGCGAGAAGGAGTACGTCCACCATATTTCCTAAAAATAAGTTACTCCTTTTGTTCTGTGATGGTCAAGCACATAATTATTTCTGGATCCCACTTTCCCTGATTTTAGCACCTCTAACTGTCACTGGGTAGCACTTAATGCAAACAATCCCATTGGCTTCAGTGGGACAATTCTCACAAGTAAAGGTTGGCCTGTGTACCTTTAATTTCCATCTTGCTTTTTAAAGATGCTTCTTTGTAAAATCTCCTAAGTTTTGAAAACAATTTTTACAAAGTTACATCAGCTCTCCTACTTAATTTCTTATTAAATATAGTTCCCAGTGTGATTCCCCAGCATACATACAACAGGTGCTTTTAGGAAATCTAGTTTGAGTTTTTAGTAAAGCTGTGCAAATCTTCTGTAATGAAACACAAAACTTGCCCGGGTTTGGGTTTCGTTACAAACCTGAAACTCATGTTACAAACCTGAACCTCATGTCAAGTTTGTTGAAAGGTTCATCACAGCTCACAAGTCTGTTTGAGCTAGGCTGGGCTGAGTTGCAAGTGAGCCTGCACTGAGTTATTCTTTCAAGTGTAAGCCATGTACAATACAGTGATTTCCCCCAAACCAGATAAAACTTGGTGGTTTGGGCAAAGAGGGTGCAAGCCCTTGTAAAGAGAAACTGGAGGAAAAATCAAACTGTTGGGAACTGATGCAGCCAAGTTTTTCATGAGTCTGCTTTTTAACTTCCACCTTCTGTAGGTAAAAGCATCGTTCTTAGTTATTTTTCCTTAATTCAGTGTTCTCTAGTTCTCTATTTGGCATTTGCCATGTTGAAAGCAAACACATTCGTAAAACGCTTAATGGGTAAAAGAAGATGTCAGTACAAACATAAGAGGGGGAATTGCAGTCCAATAGAGAGGGCATTGGACTGGGAGCCAGGAGACTAAGGTTCTGTTCCTAGCTCTAGTATTGACTAATTGCCTGACCTTGAGCAATTACTAAACTTTTCAGTGCCTCAGTGTTCCCCATCTGTGAAAACTTTTGCCCCCTTTGCAGAGCATTTGGAGATCTATGTGAGAAAAGTGCTCTATAAGTGCATTACTGTATGGTGCTATGCAAGTGGAATCATATAAGGAAGAAAGGTCCTCTCTCAGTGCTGCTGTTATTTAAGTCTATTCTTGTTTCATACGTCTTAACCCTTCAAATTCCATTAAATCTAGTAGGTTGTCATAGAGGGTATTCATGGGAGGTAAACTTTTTTTTAGCATCATTCCCATATAATTCATAGGAGGGAACAACTTGTACATTGTTTGAGCAGTTGCATTTTACTACTTCTACTTTCTTTCTGTGAAAACTCAGTAAGCGGTTTAATTAGAGATAGGCCTAAAGGTAAAAGTTTTTAAAGCACATAAGTACCTTAGTCACCTAAATCCATTTTTAAAAGTGACTTAGATGCTTAGTGAGTCTAAATCTTACAGAAAGTCAATGGGAGTTAAGTACCTAAATCACTTAGGTGCTTTACAAAATTTTACTCCAAGTCAAAGTTTGGGGTGTTTGGGTCTATTTGAAGTTTATAAAGTTTAATGTACTGCGATCCTGAGTTTTGGTTCAGGCCAATCATTCATTTTAATAAACTAACTATTGTGTCTATGCTAGTGGCCGGAGGATTAGAGTATCAGTGCAGTTTCAGATTCTTGTCTCTCTAGTAACTAATGCATTTAGGAAAAAAGGAACTATTTTTCATTTCCTTCTGCAAAGATTATTTAAGAGATGGAGAAATGCAACATCCAAATACTCGCAAGTCTGTCAGCATTCAGTTTTTGGATGAACACAAATCTACAGTATTGTCTACATATCCAAAATACTGTGCATTTTGGGATTACCCTTTTCAGCTTTAAACAATTTAGATGACAAATTCCATGGTCAAGCTTCATTATGTGTATCTTGAAAAATGGGAAATATGGATTTAGAAATGTAACGAGTCTAGTGGCTTGGGAGCAGACCTAAGATATAAGGATATGTTAGACACTCTGCCCCAGGTAATAGATCTCAGGTACACCGCAGAGCTGGGTGTATATCTTGGGAAAGAAGAATGGATTAAGGAGGCAGCACAGATTTGAAATCCTTCAGAGTTCTACTCCTGGTTCTGCCGCTGACTTGTCCTATGGCCATAATCAAGTCATGGAGGCCCAGATCTTCAAAGGTATTTAGGTGCCTAGTTCCTATTTGAAGTCAGTGGGGTTTAGGCACCTAAATAGTTTGAGGATCTGGCCAGAGAGTCTGTTCGTGCTCCAGCTGAACAAACTCAAGAAGAGATTAGGCTATGTTGGGTTGGAAATGTGGATGCTGAACTCTCCATGGGTGGGCAAATGCCTTACAAGTATTTTTATTCTTGCTCAGATCCTTATAGGCTTGAATGCTATGTAGCTAGGGAACCCTCTTGGGTCTGAAGATTGCTGTGGACAAGAGGGACTGGTAGGATGTTTGTGGCTGGGGTTAGTGGGCAGTCACTGAGACAGGCATGTCACATACCAGAAAACTGTCTACATTCTGTATCAGCAATCTCCATAGTATTGGGCTCCTTCATGTATGGTGGTCTGCAACAGTTAAGTAAAACCGACTGTCAGAGGCTCCTATTAGTAATTTGTTTGGAGAGTTACCTGCATTACTTCATAAATGAAACATATTATCCCTATTCTAGCAGCCACAGATGAGAAAACTGCATAGATGGGGCTGAGTGTAATCCATTCATTGATTTATGGTCCCTGAGTCCCCCAAAGAGAGTCACAAATCCACATGATGTCCCCGAGTGCTGGATTTTGCATTTGGATTTCTGTGTTTGCTGAAAGATGGGCAAAATGACTTCCAGCCAGACAGCTCCCTGTTGACCGCACATCGAAGGATTTTGTGTGTATGGAATAACTTACACTCAAGAAATGTGTTCTTAGGATGGCTGTTTAAGAGTATAGGATATGAATAAGTGGAGTCGAGGGCTAAAACCTCCCCGCTTTTGCTTCCAAACCACTCTGCCTTGAGCGGATTATCCAGTACAGCGGCTAAAGACTCCTCAGGCATATTTTGGTGTATGCTGTGATTCTGGAGAACTGTGGTTAGTGCATAGGCTGCTGCTAGCTTCCGGAACACACAGATCATTCCGTTCTTTGATGATGAGCAGGTATCTCAGATCAGGCTCAACTTACAAAAGAGCTTAACAGCATTTTAGCAGACAATTTGCACATAAAACAATAGAGAAAATGAAGTTGTATTGTGTTAACTGAATCTCATTTAGGGTTTTTTTTGAGGGGGTGGGGTGTGAAATGATTCAACAGAAAACTTCTTAAATTTCACTTTGAAATAAATGGATATCAAAACTCTTGTTAATGTCAGTGATGGGATTATAATGGGAATGGGGCCTAAACCATAATGGTTCTGCTGGATATGGCTGCAATTAAAATATATATTATTTTCAAATGTCAAGCAAATAACTGATCAATTGGATAAATCAGACTAAAAGAGAAGATACATTTAATTTGTTACCGCCCTGTATTGCTGAATCATATTATTCTGCTTTTGCATGCTATGGGGATGAAATCTGTTGCATGCCAATTTTAAAAGTATGTGCTACATTTTGGATGATTATTTCTTATTTTATTTTGCATCGCTATCAGTGAAACATTGCTACACAGTTCTCTTTATTGCTCTGAATCAGTACAAGACATATTCTGGATCCAGCCAGCAATTAGTTAAATTCTTTCCTCTTCCCTACCCTCGTTTCCCAATCCTTTGTGAAAAGAAATGAACAATATTATTACGCTATTGTATTCTGATCATCTAGGTAAAATCCACCCATTCTTTGCACAGATTCATTTTGACCACGGCAGACAAGAATATAAATAGGGTTGAGAGCAGATAGGGGTGTCTGGATATTAATGTATGGACCACACCCATTGCTCCAAGCCCCAAACCATAATGTCTCTTTGCAGCTCTGACATCCAAGGAGCTATAAATCAGCATCTTCATGGGCTTTGTGAGAGTCACAATCAGGAGGGGAATAATTCCCTCTTATGTTTCTCCACAGCAATGGATTTTAGGGTATGTACAGGTTAAGTCAGACTCTGGGCCCATAGTTTACTGTATGAATCATTAACAGTATACATTCCCATCAGAAACAATGTAGTGACCTTGAAATCTTTAATTTAAATTATTTAACTATATTGACTTGTATACAGGCCATGAGTAAATAAATACCTTATTTACAAGAAAATACATTTACTGAAAAAAGTCTATCTGAAATACAATTTGGTTCATTTAAGACACCTTGAATGCATTTAATACTTTCATATGGCCTAAATATTTCCACATTGATTTTTTTCCTTATTTTTAATCTACTTTACGGTGAACATATGACAATGGATCATTGATTTATTGCGAGTGTAGCAATAGGTTTATAACTGCATGAATCATGCAGATTGCTCAATTCACCACATGCCTTAATAAAAGTTTCACTTTAATAAAACAGAGCTAAGGCAAATATGCCCAGAGTCTGGTCTGACATTCCTTATACATTACCCTGCCTCAGGAAATTATTACTATATATTTTACAGCAGCTACAGTAGGTTGGGGATCAGGATTAGAACATAGTAACTACCGTGACATTTAGCAGAACTCCTGTGCATACAATTAACCCTCACAGGGATGGAATGGAGAAAATACATGGTAGGATGCATATTCGGTAAGCTTCCTTCATTTCAGCTATGTAAATGTGAATGTAGCAAATTTATATTTAAGTGTAATAATTATTTATGATTTAAAAACTCTTTGTAATTATAGTGACTCATAGAGTGTACCTTTCAGCCAGGGATCTCAAAGCATATTACAAAAATTAAATCTCTCAGCATTGCTGAGAGAGGGGCAAATAATATCTTGAGAGATGGCAGATTTATATATCTTCCAGATTCAAGGAGGGGAGGTATGAATTCCCTGATTCAGACTTGCCGTTTCAATTCTGAATTGGATCTAATAGTGGAAGGGCTGATTTTCAGGCTCCCGGTTAATGAGACTCCAATCTTATGGGAACAGCAGCTCTCCTAGCATTCTAGTTAGAACTGGTCTCACTAGATTTCAGCCCCAAATGGAGAAACTGTCATGACAAAGGGTTGTGAGATTTCAGCATTCACTTAGCCCTCATTCAGCATTGAATTTGAACCCTGGCTAAACTTAATCTGGCAATTTTCACCTTCAAAACTCTGTACAAATATGTATTCATCTGCTCTGATCAGCTTTCATCAAGACCTTTTTCTTTCTCCTTCTCTCTCAATTTATCAAAATTGTCGAACTGCTTTATAATAGTGTTTATCATTGGCCCACGTACTGACTTCAATATCATCCTGTACATACACATTACAAAAAATCAGTGCTTGGGATAAATTAAGAGTTACTCACTGTAATAGCTGACGCTGACACATGAGTCTTTATATAAGATGTAGGGATTGTGCCTATTTTAATTTCTATTTTTTTTCCAAATTTCAGTTAGGGCCATTAATTAACATTTGCTTTTCTAAGTCTTTGCACTGAATTGATGTATGCATTGTACAGTCTTTATGAAGTAAATAAAATACGACCACAGCGGTGAAATATAGTTTGCACCCACCCTCATAACTGTTAGACTTTTGCTTATATCTCTAGCCGCACAGTGTACTATACAGGTGAGATATTCAAAGAACACTCAGCATTGCCCTAACTGTTCCCACTGAAGTCACCTGGGGACAATAATATAATACACTTTCTCCCATCCAGTGTCTGTCTATACCATGTGGCATAGAGGATGGACCACTAGCTGGAGACTTGGGTTATACTCCTCGGCTGCTAGGTGACCTTTGACAAGTCACATCCTTGCTCCGTCCCTCGGTTTCCCATCTATAAAATAGGGATAATGATATTGGCCTCTTTGTAAAGTGTTCCGAGAACTATGAATGTAAAGTACTCTGAGAACCTACATATGAGCTAGGTGGTGTTATATATTTAGTCTTTAAGCAATTTGGGGATGTGATTGTCTTTTATTATGTGTATGTACAGCTCCTAGCACTGTAAATCCCAATTCAGGTTGGGGTTTTTGTAATAAATAGAATAATAATTCTTTGCTTCAGTTTCAATCTTAGTAATGGCCAAAAGATCAGGGGGATTCCAGCTTATTCCACGCTAATTTGTCTATGTTTAATTCTTAAATATATTTCTTTTTTTCTTGGCTTTTGATTGCTTGAGTCCCATGTAATGCTACAATTCTAATTGTCAGCAATGGTCTATTCCTTAACCGTCCTGAAATCTGACTTGTGTGTGTAAGTCTAACATGTAAAAATAAATACGTTGGCTAGCAGAGGAACATTTTGCACATTAATTTTATTAAATTAGTTTTCTCTTTTGAAAAATCCTGTGCATTCCATGAAATATATCAACTAGAAAACATGATAATTGTATATCAAGATATAATTTATGAAAATGAGTGGCATTGTATAATGTAATTCAATTTGGAGAGACCTACATAGAGCTCATTTTATTTATTTTTGGTTAATAGCAGAGATGATCTTTATAAAGCAGAGAGATTCAAGGAGGTCAGCCTAGATGATCACAATGGTTCCCTCTCGCCTTGGTATCAATGAATGAGTCTGCTTAGTTAGTTGCCTAGGTATATGGATGCATTCTCCAAAGTCCCACCTTATTGGCAAATGCTCTAAGCCAATGATCCTTACATCGTTCTTGGATGTTCTGATGGTACAAAGGTGATAATTCTGAGAGTGATTCTGTGAGAATGTAGAATGCTGTACGCTCTCTAACACTTTCTAAAATGAGTATGAATTAATTGTTGTAGACTCTGTTGGAAAAGCTCTATAGAAATGAATGTAGAACAAAATTCTCTCCACTGGGTTTTTGAACCATTCTTTATAATTTAATAGAATTGTATAAAAGGGTTATTTTCTAACAGAGTTCAGGAACATTCTCTAGAAAAAGTCTCATTCTCTAGAAATTACCCTGGAAAACTTATAACATTAAATAGAGAAAAATATTTAATCCCTATTGAATTCTATAGGATTTTTCATCTAAGAATAATAAAAATACAATTTATTCTGCTTCTATTGAAGTCAACAACAAATCTCCCATTCACTTCAGTAGAAGCAGAACGTGGTCGCAAATGAAGAAGAAAATGTACAGAAAATAAAAAGTAGTAACCTAATTCTTATTTAACCAAACTTTGAGAAGTACTGTGTCCACTTTGTTCACACTACACACAGTTTACAGGAATGAGAATCTGACCTGACAGAATAGCTACCTCTCTGGAACGGAACAAAGCAAATATTTTTTTCTATGATCTACCGTTCTTAAGAGGGAATGGACTTTCTTGAAATAAAAAACTTGGCCCTTCAAATAATATCTTTAATCTGAGATTTTAAAGGATTTAAAAAACATAAATTAAGGATTGCAACACCTGTGAGAGATGGGGAAATTGAGGCACAAATATATTAGGTTGTTTTTTCTGAGGTCTTATAGGAAGTTTGTGACAGAACAGGTCTACTGACTCTCTTAGTCCTGAGTTCCAACCACTGGACTATGCTTCCCTTTCTATAGCATCCTTCCCCATATTGTTACGGGCAGGAGAACTGGTTAATCCAAACCTGAGCCAAACTTGTTTCAGGTGCAAAGAAGTTCCATTAATTGTATCCCTTCCTTCCCCCCTCCCCCCATTCATATCTGTCTGCCTCAGGTATTGATGTGCTTCCATTACTTAGGGTCTGAGCTCCTGACAACCACACATCTGCGTGAGGCAGGGAAGCACTAGTATCACCATTTTACAGACCAGGAATTGAGGCACCAGGAGATTAAGCAATTTATCCAAGGTCATTCAGGATGCCTGTGGTAGAGAGGATGTTGAGCTTGGGGCTTCCAAGTAATCAACTAGAACCATAACAACAGGTCCATATTTCCTCTCCTACCTGTCCAGGATTGGAAGTTAAAATACTGAAGCACCACAAGGGAGGATTTTGAGGTATAGACATATCAGATATGTCATACACCAAGGAATATCAGAAACTTGCAATTGACAGTGTTTTTGCTAAATATCTAACATAATTCTAATCGATGTTGGTTCAGATAGCAATGTTGAACTTCTGCACTTTACGAGGTTCACTTCTCAGCAGTTATATTCAGCCACTGAGGAATGGGCAATTTCTCATTAAACCTTTCATCATGATAATTGTAACTATAGAGAGAGGTGACATGCCATTGTGTTGACACTTCAGCAACATCACTGTATCAGCCTCTCAGTGGTGCCAGCTCTGCTGCCATTCTCAGACGTCCTTCTTTTAGGGCACAAAATTTTGAGAATGAAATCATCCAATGCAGTGATGAAACCAACTGGATGATGGTATGCCAGGTGGGCAAAAGAGCAGGCTCTTCTCCAAACGTTGCCTTGTGCTCCATGGCTGCTGCTGTAGGCACTTTTAATTGCTATGAGTTTACACATGTGTGGTAAAGAGACTGGATGGATGCCGCAGCACCACATTATATTGGGTGATGTATAGAAAACATACCTAGAGAGGGAGCTTAGCCTTACAGATAGCAATCTAAGACGTTGTGAAATAAGTGTTCCTTTGTGAACAGAGGCCCTATGCCCAGCATTTGCACCACACGGCTTAATCTGGCCTACAGCCTATATAAAGATACATAGATTATAAAGAAAATACTTATTTCGGAATGTGATGTGAAAACTTGTAAAACATAGCCTTTGTCCACATAACATGTATTCATTCCGGAATGTTAAACAAACACAGTAACATTTCAAATGGTCTCTTTCTCTTCTGGCATTTTGGGGTCCAAATTTAAAACTGATATCTTATGTAGGGCCAATAAAGTAAAGTGGTTAAACAAGGTGAGGTTTTTTTTTTTTAATAAAGCAGAGTCAGGGGATTTAAATGTAGCTTTTCTTAGCAGGGGTTATGGATTGAGACAACGTGAGACCCTGATCCTGCAATGAGTTCCATATAATGGGACTCCTTAGTCAGTCTTCATGGAATTCACTGTACCATCAGAGCTGTAAAAAATAGTCATGTTAGAGCTTTCCTTTGCTACAAACTGTGATAGGTTTAGACAAAATGTAACTGGCAGAGCTAGCCAGAAAACTGGATTTTCCCATTAATAGTTTTCACAGGAAAAAATCTTTTGAAATTTTCCCATTGGGAAATGCTGGTGTTCCTGAGAGAAATTCCAAAATTTGTGAATATTTTTTTCCTAATTTACCACACTTTTTGCTTCCTAAACTTTTCCAGCTTGGGAACATCAACAATAATGTGAGCAAGTGGGCAGATGACAAAACTTGTCCTTTTGACAAAAGCCAGAAAATAGAAAGAAAATTAGGAAAAGAAACCCACAATTTATTTTTTTAAGTGAAAATTTCCCCAAAATTTCTTTTTAAATTTTTTTTTCATTTAGGAAAATGTCAGAAAATGAGCAATTGTAACAAAAAATTATCAGAAATTTTTCAACCAGCCGTAGTAATCATTTTTTATTGTTTCATCTTTTAAAGGGCTCCTCCTTCCCGACTCTTTGTTCCAAGGAGCTTGGCTTGTTTAGCCTAACCAAAAGAAGGCTGATTGGAGATATGATTGCTCTCTATAAATATATCAGAGGGATAAATACTGGAGAGGGAGAGGAATTATTTAAGCTCAGTACCAATGTGGACACAAGAACAAATGGATATAAACTGATCATTGGGAAGTTTAGACTTGAAATTAGACGAAGGTTTCTAACCATCAGAGGAGTGAAGTTTTGGAATAACCTTCCAAGGGAAGCAGTGGGAGCAAAAGACCTATCTGGCTTTACGATTAAACTCAATAAGTTTATGGAGGAGATGGTATGATGGGATAACATGATTTTGGTAATTAATTGATCTTTAAATATTCATGGTAAATAGGCCTAATGGCCTGTGGTGGGATGTTAGATGGGGTGGGATCTGAGTTACCCAGGAAAGAATTTTCCGTAGTATCTGGCTGGTGAATCTTGCCCATATGCTCAGGGTTTAGCTGATCACCATATTTGGGGTCGGGAAGGAATTTTCCTCCAGGGCAGATTGGAAGAGGCCCTGGAGGTTTTTCGCCTTCCTTTGTAGCATGGGGTACGGGTCACTTGCTGGAGGATTTTCTGCTCCTTGAAGTCTTTAAACCACGATTTGAGGACTTCAATAGCTCAGACTTAGGTGAGAGGTTTTTCGCAGGAGTGGGTGGGTGAGATTCTGTGGCCTGTGTTGTGCAGGAGGTTGGACTAGATGATCATAATGGTCCCTTCTGACCTATGAATTTGCAACCACTTGCACAACTTTCCAACCTATCCCCCTTCGCCTCCCTCCACCCCCCTTTTTTCTGCATTATATCTACAAGCTACAGTTTCCCCACAATGTCTAATGTTAATCATAAACACTGTGATGTGACTCACATTGGGTTTTTTTCTATTTAATAAAAAGAAAAGGAGGACTTGTGGCACCTTAGAGACTAACCAATTTATTTGATTGGTTAGTCTCTAAGGTGCCACAAGTACTCCTTTTCTTTTTGCGAATACAGACTAACACGGCTGTTACTCTGAAACCTTTCTATTTAATTTTCACTCTTAAATGTAAGGCTTCCCCCCTCCATTTTCCACACTCAAGTCACTTAAACACATGAAATGATACCATATGCTATCTATTATATTATCAGCTGCTATATGTACAGTATTTGATTAAATGTCTGAACCTCAGCAGGACTGGAAATACATTTTATGAAATTTGTTGGAATTCAGGGAGCTTTGGTTTAAACGTTAGCCAACTCAGGGACCTCACTGAGGAGCTGTGTGAGGAAGACAATGTGAAAGGGTCACTCCCAAATGTAGCATTTCTGTTTCTTGCTTTTTGTGTCCCCCTTGCTTCCTGTATACTCCATCTATCTCAGGAAAGTGCAATGTAAGGCTGGGATATGTCACCAATGAGAAAAAGTTGGCTAGAATCAGTAAAATACCCTCCATGATTACAATATCATATGGTTCTTTTTTATAAGATATTCACTGAGGAACTATGTGCAAAACCCAATAAAAAATCTAGCTTCTGTTGATCCATATAATCTTTGATGTAATTTTAATGCACAGCACAGAACTGGCACCCCAAGGCTGTGAAAATGATGCACTGGTATGTCATGTGGGGAAGGGAGCAGTGAAAGATAGATAGTGCCTGAATTTGGCCAGGATGTCAAGAAAGGGAATGGAAGCTGTTAGGAAACATAGATTGGTAGAGGTGTCGAAGGAAAACTGAATGGTCAGGACTCAGGGGAATTTGGAAGAGTCTTATGGACAATATATGAGGTGAAAGGTTGTGTTTGAAAGCATCCCTATCAACCATTTCTAGGTTCTTCCTCTACTGTTTCAGCCTTTCATTTACTAGTAATTTATTACTCTGTTGGTTTCCCTCTCTCCAGTGACTCTTTCCCTAATAAATGACATTCCAAGACTTAAGTCAGCCAGGTGTCCAGGTGCTTCCCCTCTCCCACCTTTGAACAACATTCACATGAAATGCAGAAAGCAGATAGGATACCTCATCATTTTCCTACAGGCCAGGTTGGTGTTTTCTTTTGCATTCGCTCTTGTGGCACCCATCCATGCTTGGGGAGGTGAACACTGATTGTTTTTACTTACTGCTGGTGCAGCTTTGAAAAGTTGTGACTACGCCGGCTGTTTTTCTGGTGTACAGTTTATTTCCTTTACCCCTGGCTTTTAGCAAACCTTCCATTTTTCTTCTACCACAGCCATCTCCCTGCTGACTCCTCTGGCTATTTGTGGGATCTAATCTCCCTCCCTAATTTCCTTCTCCCACTCCCCACCTGCCCTACTCACAACTTGACAACAGCATTACTTTCCCCTCTCCAGTAGTATTTATGACTTAAGCTCCAATTCTTATTTTCCCACCTGACTTGGCATCTGATTCTGATTCCATAAATAGGTATGATTATGAAACTTCTTGGACTGGTACTCGGCTGGCACAGGTGTCAAAACATTCTGTTCCTTCACAAGTAACATATCAGTTATTTAGATCTTTCAGAATGGAACAGGAGGCCCAAGCCATCCATATGCTTTTACTTTCTTTGTTTTGGTCTGTGTGTGTGTGTGTGGCTTTTTAGACTACGAGGGGGACCGACCCTTTGCAATTTAGGATTGGCGGAAGAATTTCTCAGATGAACATTTACCACTGTTTGTTTGTCAGAATCCATCCTTCGGCTACACAGAAACAAGTGGGGCAGCAAAGTGGTTAAAGATGTAGCATATCAAAAGTGACGGCAAAAAATGCTTTCATAAGTGCATGTTTGTATTTCTCTTTAAAAATAAAAAAGCTTTCAGAATGGAATATGTAGTAAAAAGATAGACTCCTCCTTAGTATTCTGATTATTACTGAATTATTGTAATCCAAAACGGCTGAGGCATTTCAAAAACACAACACTGGAGAATTTACACCAGGGGGCAGAGGGGCAGACAGGATGAACAAATAGGCCTTTTCCATCTCAAACGTCTGTTTTAATATTCTTTGGAGTTGGATCAACTGTAAATCATTGCAATTCATGAACTTTGGCTACAACTGATTGCAGGGCTGTTCTGAGACTCTTCGTTAGTTTGGATAGCCAAACTAGCAGATGCCTTTGGATTGATCATGAACCTTCGACCAATTGTGGAAATACTGGCCTTAAAAGTATTGAGAACATATGATCTGCCATGCTGGATTAGACCAGTGATCCAACTAGTTTGGTATTCTGTTTCCTATACAGGCCAGTGTCAGATGGTTTAGATGAAGGTTCAAGAAACCATGTAATGGACAATTATGGAATAACCTGCTCATAAAGCCAGCTTTGTCCTGATGTCTGTCAGTTAGTGGGAGCTTTGTGCCCTGATGGATGAGACATTTAATTTAAGTAAAATAAATCAAGTGTTGGTGTTCTCATTCTCTATATTCATTTATATAACCGTTAGACTTCTACCAAGGTCTTGGTTTCAGTGATATTTCAGGGCAATAAGTCCCATGGGTTATTTATGCACGGTGTTAAATTTTTTAAAAAGTTCATATTTTTAATGTATTCCCTTTATATTTCATGAAAAATTCCTTTGGTCTTGCATTACAAGAGGGTGAGCAGGTGTGCTGGCTTGCCTTTTCTATAACATTTGTTATTTCAGAGGTTCTCAACCTGTAATCAGAGACAGGTGTGATGCTGATAAACTAAGTGCCAGCTCTGGCCAAGGCCGTAGGCATTAGCTAAGAACTGACAAACTCATAGCTGGAAACCAAACCAGCTCATCTGTATGTTAGTTTTGTTCAAAATAGGTATTAGTCTCATAAGAATGTATTTAGTGTTTAGACTCTATGAAATGCTTGTAAGTTGTTGCCTGCATTAATTGCACTTGTATTCCAGGCTATAAGGAAATATGTAAGTTTTGCTTTATAACTTTGAAAAAGTTTGCTCTGAACTTGTGAACCCAGGCATAGGAATCACCCCTAGCCCTACCCATCCAGGAGGACTCTCAAAAATTAAGTGGGCCATTATAAAACATAAGCCTTATTAATTGTCCCATTCACCCATGGAGAAGAACATGCAGAAGGCCTCGGCCCACCAGTTTGAATGCTGGAAGAGGGAAACAGAAATAGCTGACATGAAGATTTTTCATCTCTTTGCTGTTTGAACTCTCATGGGGCCAGAGACATTAAATTAAGGCAGAGCTCTCCAGGGATTACTTCTGGGTCCGCTCCGAAAAATACTTTTAATTGCCAGACCACTACAACTCTGTCGCTCTGAGGATTTAGATTGCATTTGTGTGTATATTTGCTTGCTTTAACCTGTAAATGACTCTATTTCTTTTTCCTAGTTAATAGAACGTAGGTAATTTATTACAGGGTTGGCTATAGGCATTATCTGTGGTGTAATATCCAGGGTATCAATTGATTTGGGGTAAGTGACTGGTCTCTTGGGACTGGAAGCAATGTGAGTAGTTAGATTTTTTTGGTGTAAGTCAGTGGTTCTCAACCAGGGGTCCAGGGCCCCCTTAGGGGCTGCAAACAGGTTTCAGGGGGTCCATCAAGCAGGTCCAGCATTACACTCGCTGGGGCCCAGGGCAGAAAGCTGAAGTCCCATTGCACAGGCTCTTCTTATGCCCAGGTCTGCTGTAGGCCCTCTGCTATAGTCATCTCTAAGAGATGTCTCAGTGTGAGGATTGGACAAGCACAATTCCAATGTCACTAGGTTGTCTCAGTTTCTAATTTTTCCCCAAGTGGGAAGTGGGGCCCTTGCTAGCTCTGCTGTGGTCATTAGGTAGGTTTCACCCACCGACAGGATGTGGCTGGGGCAGGGGGGGAGAAACATAAGAATGGCCATACTGGGTCAGACCAAAGGTCCATCTAGCCCAGTATCCTGTCTTCCAACAGTTGACAATGCCAGGTGTCCCAGAGGGAAAGAACAGAACAGGTAATCATCAAGTGACCCATTCCCTGTCGCCCATTCCCAGCTCCTGGCAAACAGAGGCTAGGGACACCATCCCTGCCCATCCTGGCTAATAGCCATTGATGGACCTATCCTACATGAAGTTATCTAGTTCTTTTTTGAACCCTGTTATAGTCTTGGCTTTCACAACATCCTCTGGCAAAGAGTTTCAGAGGTTGACTGTGGGTTCTGTGAAGAAATACTTCCTTTTGTTTGTTTTAAACCTGCTGCCTATTAATTTCATTTGGTGACCCCCCTAGTTCTTGTATTATGAGAAGAAGTAAAAAATAACTTCATTTGTGCACTGTGGAACTCATGCTCCTGAGGAAGAATTCTTCCTGGGACTCCCACTAGGATGATAGAGCTCTTCCTTGCCCTCAAAGTGGGGCTGGGCTTGAAAGACCCAGTTGAACTCACTGTGTGCCATAACTACAAGATTTCTTTTCCTTGTGTGCACTGCTGGAAGTGACATAATGAGCTGTTTTCCTCACGGCTGGTGAAGTTAGAAGTAAGGATGATACAGTATGTGATGGGGCGACAGTCAGAGGAGAGAGTCATCTAAATCCTGGCCTGTGCCTTGAGAATTTTTCTCCTTTAGCCAGGGATCCCAACGCTACCACTAGTGTATTCTAGATAAAGAGGTTATGATGGAAGAGGATACATTTCTTCTTAATATGAGTGTTCATGTTTTCCACTGGAGATTCCAAAATGCGTTTAATAAATGATTTATTAAATTTAAATTAGAGATGGGCCCCAAACAGTGTTGTATGGAGCCTCCCAATTCTGTGGGTGCACTCCCTCCCCTTCACTACCTTGTTCTCCTTCCTCTGCTGAGGGGGCACAACAACAGCACCCCTAACACTGCACCCCTAATCCCAGCCTGGGGGTAGAGATGGAGAGTAAACCTGTCCCTATTCACCCAGCAGCAACAGCTCCTGGCCCATGAGGCGTAGCCAGTTCCTCACGGTGGGGTGAGTACAGGGTGGGCTTGCTCTCCAGCTAGGCTCACTCTCCAGTCCTGCCCCCGTCCCCAGAGAGTCTCCCCTCCTCACCCAGGCTGTATTAGCGTTATGGGACGTGGGCTGAGGGTGCTGCTATAATGTTTGTTCCCTCCCGGTTACAATGCCCAGAGCAGGGAACCAGGCCCAGCCCCGTGGGCCAGGAGCTGCTGTTGTGCATTTTCTGTGGGTGCAAAAATTCTGATCCAGTTCCAGATTTCAAGTGCTCCAAAGTTTGTGTTGATGGGATCCAGAGTATGGATTTGGGGCCACCTCTAATTGCAGCTTGCTAAATACCATCTGCTACGCTTGCTTTTCTCTTTAACTGACATAGGAACTAACCATGAAGCTCTGAAATTGCTGCATATGATTCTGCTCCTTCTTATACTCCACCTTTCTTATACATAGACTTCTGTACAGCTTGAGAGAGGCCACCACATCGCACAATTCCCAAGAGAGGAATCACACCAGTGCCAAGTTATGAGACACATAAACACACTATGTGCAAAAAGAAAAGGAGTACTTGTGGCACCTTAGAGACTAACAAATTTATTTGAGCATAAGCTTTCGTGAGCTACAGCTCACTTCATCGGATGCATAGCTCATGAAAGCTTATGTTCAAATAAATTTGTTAGTCTCTAAGGTGCCACAAGTACTCCTTTTCTTTTTGCGAATACAGACTAACATGGCTGCTACTCTGAACACTGTATGCAGTCCTTCCTCTGTGCAATGTACATCTTCCCACCAACTGCAAATTTCTTTAAGGACGTGAGTTGGTAGAATATATTCCTCACCTGGCACAACGAGGGGTAGAAACTTGATTTAGGATTCCTACTACAGGCCAGTCAGTAAACCACAAGCTTTTGGCAGAAGTGTACTAAATGAGTGAATTTCCCCTCCCCAGCTCAAATATCAGAACCTTCTAGAGCAGAATATGGTCATCATTCTGCTTACTGTGGTCTCTGGTAGCCTAAGGAATGAAAGGATCCTGGGGTACCTCCAGCTTGGCAACACAATACCTAGCAGCTGTCGTACCAAAAGGACTGAAGGTAAAAAATCCATTACAATCTACTATCCCCGATAATGTCACGGCTAACCTGGTGGCTGAACTTTGTGACTTTGTCCTTACCCATAACTATTTTACATTTGGGGACAATGTATACCTTCAGATCAGCGGCACTGCTATGGGTACCCGCATGGCCCCACAGTATGCCAACATTTTTATGGCTGATTTAGAACAACGCTTCCTCAGCTCTCGTCCCCTAACGCCCCTACTTTACTTGCGCTATATTGATGACATCTTCATCATCTGGACCCATGGAAAAGAAGCCCTTGAGGAATTCCACCATGATTTCAACAATTTCCATCCCACCATCAACCTCAGCCTGGTCCAGTCCACACAAGAGATCCACTTCCTGGACACTACAGTGCTAATAAACGATGGTCACATCAACACCACCCTATACCGGAAACCTACTGACCGCTATTCCTACCTACATGCCTCCAGCTTTCACCCTGACCACACCACACGATCCATCGTCTACAGCCAAGCTCTGCGATACAACCGCATTTGCTCCAACCCCTCAGACAGAGACAAACACCTACAAGATCTCTATCAAGCATTCTTACAACTACAATACCCACCTGCGGAAGTGAAGAAACAGATTGATAGAGCCAGAAGAGTTCCCAGAAGTCACCTACTACAGGACAGGCCTAACAAAGAAAATAGCAGAACGCCACTAGCCGTCACCTTCAGCCCCCAACTAAAACCCCTCCAACGCATTATTAAGGATCTACAACCTATCCTGAAGGATGACCCAACACTCTCACAAATCTTGGGAGAAAGGCCAGTCCTTGCCTACAGACAGCCCCCCAACCTGAAGCGAATACTCACCAACAACCACATACCACACAACAGAACCACTAACCCAGGAACCTATCCTTGCAACAAAGCCCGTTGCCAACTGTGCCCACATATCTATTCAGGGGACACCATCACAGGGCCTAACAACATCAGCCACACTATCAGAGGCTCGTTCACCTGCACATCCACCAATGTGATATATGCCATCATGTGCCAGCAATGCCCCTCTGCCATGTACATTGGTCAAACTGGACAGTCTCTACGTAAAAGAATAAATGGACACAAATCAGATGTTAAGAATTATAACATTCATAAACCAGTCGGAGAACACTTCAATCTCTCTGATCACGCAATCACAGACATGAGGGTCGCTATCTTAAAGCAAAAAAACTTCAAATCCAGACTCCAGCGAGAAACTGCTGAATTGGAATTCATTTGCAAATTGGATACTATTAATGTGGGCTTGAATAGAGACTGGGAGTGGCTAAGTCATTATGCAAGGTAGCCTATCTCCCCTTGTTTTTTTCCTACAACCCCCCCCCCCCAAGACGTTCTGGTTAAACTTGGATTTATGCTGGAAATGGCCCACCTTGATTGCTGTGCACATTGTAAGGAGAGTGGTCAGTGTGGATGAGCTATTGCCAGCAGGTGAGTGAGTTTGTGTGTGTGGTTTTTGGAGGGGGGTGTGTGTGGGGGGGGTGAGAAAACCTGGATTAGTGCTGGAAATGACCCACCTTGATTATCATGTGCATTATAAAGAGAGGTTTCAAAGAGGGATGGGCTATTACCAGCAGGAGAGTGAGTTTGTATGTGTGTGTGTGGGGGGGGGGGGGAAGGGTGAGAAAACCTGGATTTGTCCTGGAAATGGCCCTACTTGATGATCACTTTAGATAAGCTGTTACCAGCAGGAGAGTGGGGTGGGAGGAAGTTTTGTTTCATGGTCTCTGTGTGTATATAATGTCTTCTGCAGTTTCCACGATATGCTATGCATCCGATGAAGTGAGCTGTAGCTCACGAAAGCTCGTGCTCAAATAAACTGGTTAGTCTCTAAGGTGCCACAAGTACTCCTTTTCTTTTTTCTTTTTGGGAACACTGTTCACCCTAGGTGGTATCCTGTGCAGAGGGGATCTGCTGGAAAAATTGTGGCACCGGGAGGCACAATTCCTACGGGGATTTTCAGGGAGCAAGATGCAGAGAGGCTCTTGTTAGAACCTTATGCAAGTGGTGCACATGCTCTTCTCACTGGCCATGCAGAGGCTAATGCAGAAGGACTGGCGTTGCCCTTTGCACTTATGGTGCACAAGGACCAAACTATGTCTGACCCAGGCAAAAAGTGGGGTGAAGGCTAATTGTACCCTTTTCCTCCCTCTCATGCCTTGTGCTCTTGTTCCAATCTCACCCACAGCTGCAATGGTGCTAAAACATTGTTGTTCAGTTTGTTCACCTACTTGTTTAAGCCCCGTCTGTATTCCCTTACACTGAGCGGGCTATTTTCGTTTTTCTGAATGCTACCTGTGTGAGGCAGCTGTAAACGTTTGCTGTTAATATTGCTTTAATCAGTTAAAGAAATGAAGTGTGGTAACAATTGGCCACGGTCCTCTGAAAAGTTATGCTGCTTCCATAGAGCATGTGTCTACTTGTTTACATAACTTCTTCCAGGTCTCAGTACATCCTCATCCTTATATGGGCATATTGTCCGAGTGAAGTGCTTATAGTGGGGGTGATTCTTAACAGGTGTTATACAGTATCCATAATAACAATGGTTTGGAATTTATGTGATCTCTTCCCTCCCCAGCTTCTTGCTGGGAGTTGCTCAAATCCCCCAATCACCTGATCATGGTAGTGGGCCTCTCCCATCCACTCTCATATCAGAGGGGCTTATCTGACCCTTCCTTCTCTCCTCTTTAAATTCTCCAGTGATTTGGGGAAGAAATCTTCCACCCAGTGGAGCCATCATAACAGAACTATTAGCAAAGGTGATGCTATCTTTCTGTTATAAGCCACTTTGATAGTCAGATCAGAAGAGCAGATACTTAGTCAGGCAGGGCAGCATTCACTGAACATGTACCCCTGATATTTTCTATACCCTGAATGTCACAACCAATAAATTAAGCTGTCATATAAGGTGAAATCCCAAGGGGCTTAAATAGACCAGCCTTGATTGTTGTGAAACTTGGAAGGTTTCTGGAGCATCCACAGACTATGCAGCTTTGCTGATAGTTAAAATATGGATAGGGTCTATGCATAAATAGAATAATTAGGAGACCTATCCAATGCCCATTTAAGTCCTTGGGTAGAATCTCATTAACTTCAATGGATCCAGCTCCTAGGTAAGCTACCTCTCTGAAAAAACATATGTATCCAAAACAAGTCTCATTTGAGAAATGAATCATTCCTCTAACTGAGCTTTTCCATGTAAATGTACAAAATTCAGGCAATTATTCTATAAAGTCATATTCTCTTTCCCTGTCTGTATAGAGGTCACTAATATCTTGTATCATCTAGTTCCTCTCTGTCACTTTCTTGTGCATCCATAACCATCCTTGTAGAGTGCAATATTGTATGGCCACATTCTTCAGCTCCTAATAGTCTAGGAGGAGTTTGTGCATTTAGGATGACTACATTCTATTAAAATATAAGGTAACATCTCACAAATACCAACATTTCAAATAAGTACAACATACTTCTTGTTCTGCATTGAACTCAGATAGAATGATATGGTCACTGGATAGGTCTTTGAAAAGTCTACATATATGTTGGGATAATAGGAAGGCAGGAAACATTGCTTTGGCATTCTCATAGATTTGAGCCATGTCAGGCATGAAATAAAAATTCAAGGTCGGGGGGTAAAGTCTCTAGCTTCCCCTCCTCCATTCTGACACTTCAGCAACAACTGCACAACTCCATTCCCAGAGAGTAATAAAAACAGCAAGTTGTTAGCAAATAATAAAGAGACGCTGCTTTCTATAAAGGACTGAATATTAGTTCACAATCTTGAATATCTGTCACCACATCATCTGTCTTGCTTGAGCACCAAGACACAGTTAGTGGGTAATAAATGTCCTCTTACTGAAAGAGAATGAATACCCCGTATACCAAACTGTCATAGAATTTTCTGCTTCATGCAACATTTTATTATGTTAAGTTAGTCTAGATAGTTTTCACCAGAGGTTGTTTATTTAACCTCTGCTTCATGATATATTTGTCAACCTGATTACATATTCCATGAATTCTGCTTCAGCCAGAAAACATGAAAAATGGCATTGATAAATCAAAATTTTATTCCCCCCACCTTTTCTAATAATTAATCTTCATCCTTTCCCCAGGCTTCTCACACCTCTATTAGCTGGTGAAAAAGGCTGGCTGCAAATCCATTTCAGGATTTCTTTGAGCCAACCCAGGACACAACCATTTAAACATTGTTGTCTCCTGGCTAAGCAATACAAAAGTAATTTTCCTGGATGTAATTTGTTTGCATGTGTGATGTGAGTTTTTCTTTGCCACCCTCTCAAATACACGAAGACTAGATCAGTAGTAGCAATGCCATACCACAATTACTTCAGCAAAAATATAAATAAATAAAAATATTCAGAGCCCAGCAAGACTTTTGAGAGAAATGCAACAAAAACATGTAGTAGTGGTATATTTAGGGTTCAAAATTAGGTGGAACTCTTCACCCCTAAACACTTCACGAACTTAGCTGAGGTCCTCCCACAAACAGAAAGACTTTTAGACCTGCTTTTTGTTGATCCCAATGCCTGTCCTGGGGTGGGGTGCGGGAATGTGATGGCAGCTCTGAACAACCAGTGACCTTTAGAGAAAAATCAGTTACACGCTGTTTAGGCTATCTCTATGCTGCAGTCGGGTGATTGCTGCACGTGTAAATATACCCGAGCTAGCTTTCCTCTAGCTTGATCATTGCTAGCTTGAGTAATGATAGTAGTAAAGCTGTGGCAACACAAGTAGGGGCTGCTTGAGCATGTATCTAGGTTCCTGGGCAGGTGGGGCTAGCCCCCCATGCTGCCACTGTTTCACTGCTATTGTTACTCAGGGTAGATCAAAGCTAGACTGGGCATGTCTATGTGTGCTGCAATCACACAGCCTGATTGCAGAACACACATACCTATAGAGATTAGTCTACGGTTGATGCGTTTGTTCCCATGGAAAGTGTATCCACCCAAGGAAAGGGCTTGAGACTTTTTTTTTTTTTTTTAAACAAAGAAAGCTGAAAATGTAAATGAGAATTTCAAGGGCCCCAGATGTAAACTGTGGCCCGTGGCACCAAGCTGCGTGATCCCAAAGGGTAGTCCTGGAGTAAAACCAGATAAATTGGGGCTTGTCTTCACTGCAGTGTTAGCTTGAGGTATAACTCGAATGTTGCTCCAACCCAACACCTGTGCATACACACAACTCTCCAGCTCAAGCTTAATACACCACCTATATGTCCTGTCAGGGTTCATGGGTTACTATTATTTATTATGTGTATTACCACAATGCCTATGAGCCCCAGTCATGGGCCAGGACCCCGTTGTGCGAGGTGCTGTACAAACACAGAGTAAAAAGACAGTTCCTGCCCCAACGAGCTTACAATCCAAGCATAAGACAAGTGATATCAGATGGATACAGCCGGCCAGAAGGGGTGTACAGGGAAAATGCTGGGGGTAGCTTGTGATCTCTGGACACCAGCAGCTGAACAGTTGTTTTTTTGCAGGCATCACGCCAAAGGAGAGTTTTGAGGGGAGCTTTGCAGTAGGATAATGAACAAGTTGCGGTTGTTTACAGGGAGAGCATCCCAAGTGCATGGGGCAGCCTGGGAGAAGGGACAAAGGTGCTTGTTTGAAAATTTAACAAGTGGACAATGGAGGCTGGCATCATGGGCTGACTGGAGGCAAGGGCTGACAGCTCAGCAATGATTAAGAAATGATAGGTAGGGCGGGAATTGGCCATGAAGGGCCTTGAAAGTGAATGCAAATAGCTTATGTTTGATGTGAGAGAGAAGGGGGAATGCTGCTGATGCTCAAGCTAGTAATGCAGTGTGAATTAGCGCCACAGAGTAGCTACATCCCATCTCTCTGTGCTGCTCAAGTATTATTGTACAGTGTGGCTACACTCACTCAAGCTAGGCTAATTCAAGAGGAGTTAACTCAACTGTAGATTAGTTGAGCAAAATCTGCACTGAAGACATATCTCAGTAAAATCAGGTCATTCTGATTACTGTCCTACTTTTCCCCTTTGCCACTTCAGCTCTACCATTATTTTAGCAGCCGGTATTAGTAATGCTTTATATAATTGAAAAACTAAAAAGAAAAGGATACCGATGTTCGAGGGAACAAAGCTACTGCAGAGATTTCTAATTAAGGTGCCAAAAACCTTTTGGTGTTCATTCAGGGGAATTTACATTCTAGTTGAATTGAAGGAATACTAGATAAACAAAACTTTCCAGAGGAAAATGATGATCATAGTGCAGAAAATGCAAAGGGTAGACCTGGACACAAATGACATTTTAACATCTGGCCTCCATTCTCTCCTGATTCAAATCCCTCCTCAATGTCCATAGAAGTAATGAATGAATAATTAGCAGATGAAGAGGGGGAAAATATATCTAAGGTGACTCCTTCCTCTGGATCTCCCAGTGCATCTTGTTGTTCTGTGTCTGTCTTCTAAATGGTAGCCTGTGTGGGGCAGTGACTGTCTTGCACAGCATTGATCACAATATCAGCTCTTGACAAATAATAAAAATAGTGTCCATTCAGAGGAACATAACAATCCATTATTCCAGTAATCTGCAGATAAAGTTCAATGTTAAGAGAAGTGCTTGCCGTGTCAGAGGTGGATAGACTACTTGGACACATTATAAATAGATAAGCCCCCTGCCTAGATTTGAGAAAGTAAGACACTAGGAAGTACAGGCTCCTAAATCCATTCCAGAATTAGAAGAGAATTGTAGGTTTCATTCAGCACCTAAGCAAATATATACCAATCCTGCCAGAAATACTGCAGTCTGAAAAGTGACAGCTCCTGGTGTGGAAGCAAGACACAAAAATAGGCAGACAACAGAAAGAACAAACTCTTCTCCAAAGCCCCAATACTTCTATGCCAGTAAAGAGAGTATTATGATGATGGTCAGCTGAAATCCATTGCATATCATTCCAGGATATATAATAATGCTATGCCTCCTTATATTGCTGTCTGAGCATATGGAAAAAAAACCAAATTTTAAACTTTTCACTAACCACTAAATGTTTGTACACCTGATAAATAGCAGAGACTCATATGCCAGTAAGATGTCAAAACTACTGCTGTGCATGGTGTGGTACAATCTGAGGCCAGACTGTGTGCTTGGTAAGGTCTGGCTGATACCATGAAATTTGCCAGTGCCTGAGGAAATAGAGCCTTGAAAGAGCTGTGCAAACCACAAAGGCAATGCCGAAGTATTGTTACACTGTCAGTCAGACGACTGATTAGCTGTCCAGAGAGTGTCATAATACATGGAAAAGTCCTGGTCTAAATATGTTAAAATGTACATAAGAACTTCTTAGAAATAAGTGTTATAGGAAAAGAAGGATTTTGGTGAAGGCACTAAACAGACTTGGGAAAGCCTGGTTTCAGTTCCTGGCTCTGGCACAGACTTCCTGGGTAACCTCATGCTAGTCACTTAAACGCCCAATGCCTCAGATCCCTATGATAGAAATGCTCCCTTTCTCCAAACCTTTGTCTGTCTTGTCACTTTACATTGCAGGCTTGGAGCAGAGGCCATCTGCTTCCACATGTTTGTATAGTACCTAGTACAATGGGGCCTCTGTCTGGGGTGGGCATTGTAGGCACTACTGCAGCAATAGTAACAATAATAAACATTTCACTAGACTTACTTTTTATACTTTTACTCAGCTTGAACAATGAATACAGTTGCACATTTTGTAATTAGTTTCAGTTTCCTTATACACTAGCAAAACTCTGCAACATTTTAGTTGCAAATCTAGCTGTGGCAATGGGACCACTTATATAAACCTTTCCTTCTTTCTGCACTTTGATCTAACTCTTATCTAGAACTCCTATGGCAAAAGCCTATTGAATTTAATATAAAGTAAGCAATTTCAATAGAAGTATTAAACCAACCCCCAGAATTCTATTAATTGCTTTAGGTTAGAGTAAAATTCTATAGAAATCCAGTAACTGCTAACAAGGGAACACGAACTTTCAGTTCTTTCCAATGGGTCTTCAAGTACGTACTGTAAACATTCCCCATTATGACTCTCATAAGCACTTCTCATTCTCTCTCCATTGTTCAAACATTTAACCTTCTCTAAGTGGGATAATGTTACCAAATATTGACTTAATGCACTATTAAACAAAGTATCCAAAGCACTTTAAACAAAGAGAGAAAACACAATAACTTATCTCAGTGGAGCTCAACCTTTCCAGACTACTGTACCCCTTCCAGGAGTCTGATTTGTCCTGTGTATCACCAAGTTACACCTCACTTTAAAACTACTTGCTTACAAAAATCAGACATAACAATACAAAAGTGTCATAGAACACTATTACTGAAGAATTGCTGACTTTCTCATTTTTACCATATAATTATAAAAATAAATCACTTGGAATATAAATATTGTACTTACGTTTTCAGTGTATAGAGCAGTATAAACAAGTCATTGTCTGTATGAAATTTTAGTTTGTACTGACTTTGCTAATGCTTTTTATGTAGGCAGTTGTAAAACTAAGCAAATATCTAGATGAGTTGCTGTACCCCCTGGAAGACCTCTGTGTACCCCCAGGGGAACGTGTATCCCTGTTGAGAACAACTAACCTATCTGACTTGAGGATTCAGGTAGACTGTGATTCTCTATGTTAAATGAGATTATTCTGGTCTCCCCACACTTGTATGTCTCTATGATGATCTGGTTTTCCTGACCACCTTTCTGGTTTTGGTCACAGGACTTGAAGAATAATCAGTTACTGTCAATCCTCTAATGATTATGAGACATTTGCAAAACTGTCTGTATGGCTGGTTCTGTCTTTTAGTTCTAGTGTAGTGGGGGCCAATTATCTCATTAGTTATAAATTAAACTAACCTGATTAAACTATCTGATTAAGGCCAATGGCAGTTGCATATACATGTGTATCACAGCAGGGGTAAGTGTCCACTAACTCATTTGGCTACTCTCACACAGCATAGACAGTTCCCTGGCCACATTCCTTTTATGGGAGTGAAATTTTTAATGCATCTTTCTCAGCCCATTTGATTTTTTTTTTTTTTTTAGGTCTGGCTATCTAGGAAATAATTTACGTTCCCAAGCAGCATTTGAGCACATCTCCAGTTGTTTCAACATCAACTGCAACTGATCGGGGGTTGCACATTAGGGTATATTTTTGGAGTGGTGCTATAAATAAGCAAAGCTAGCTTGTTTCAGAAAATTTTTCAGACTGTACATTCCTCTGAGCCTCCCCATTAGTCTAAGGATAGCATAGCCCAATTCCAATGTGTCAAAAACGTATACTTGTCCATAAATTAAATGTATTCTTCCCTGTCAGATAGTGGGCCTCCAACTGTGATATTTTCATCTGGACTGTTTCACTTGATCAACATATTCTTTGGCTGAGTTATGACACTTGAGCTGTAAGTGTGTGATCTCTTAATAGTTGGCCAAGTAGCCAACTGCAACCAAGTACCTTCTTCCTTTATCTCACAGACATCAGTCTCTACTTTCTTAAGGATCTGGGTGGTTATTAATGGTCACTTATGTTGGATTACTTGACAAAACTCACAACTGGCTATAATCATCTAATAAATGTTTTCCAGTCCCTGGCCACGAAATAGACACCTTTGCTTCATAACACTTAGTAGTACCCAAATACCCATCCTGAGGTCTCAGAAAAAGATAATTGTGATGCATTTCTGTTGGGGGAAATGATCTAATCTCAAAGTAACTTTAAAATTATTTCAGTATTAATTTAGTGTAGCACTAGTAAGGCAATCCGTGTTGATTAGTAATAATAGTCACCGTATTTATTATGGTAGTGCCTATAGACCAAACAAGAATAGGGCTCCATTGTGCTAGGCACTGCACAAACAGAGTAGTAGATGACCCCATCCCAAAGAACTGACACTCTAAGTAGACAAGAGAGGCACTGGGTGGGGGGAAAGGGGTATAACACAAAAGCAGAATGAACAATGTGAAGGCAGCAACTATTATGCTATTTCCACAATTATTGTTTTGGTTGGGGCAGGGTTGTTAGGAGGAGATAAGCTAAATGGAAAGAAAAGGGAGGGGACAGGGAAAGAAGAGGGGCAGGTGTGGAGTGAAGCTGAGGTGAAGAGACTGAGGGAGGGGGAGGTTTGGAGCAAGCAGCCAATCAGCAAGGGGCAGAGAAAGTCCACTCAAAAACTGTAGACAGTTCTCCAAATGTCCAGCTCTCCCTGTTCTGCTGCTTCTGGACTCCATTGACATCTCTGGCTGGCTCTTCTCTGCAGTTCTCCCCCAAAGCCACATTGGGGACTCGGGAGGGAGGGAAAGGAGGCACCACCTGGCTCCCAGTGCCCCCAGATTAGCAAGGTGTGTGCAGGGGTCTCCCCTACTCAGCACTAGGTCCAGGGGGTGCTGTGTGTGTTGTTTTAATAGATATAGAATCTGACATTGTCTGTTTAAGCCATACACACAATTGTTCCAACACTAGAGGGGACTGTCAGAAGTCAATAAATTGTCTTAAGTGTATAGCATTCTTCCCACAGGCTGCGGTGGTCCCTTAACTCTGTTGTTTTCATTTGACATGAGGTGATCAAAAATTAATTTTCAGAAGGGTAAGGTAAATTGTATTACTCTTTATATATATAAAGAAACGATTAGTTTATTTCAAGGCAAAATGTTATTAAATCAGAGTATATTTCCACTCTAGGCTGCTGGAAAGTGCCAGTGTTCATCTTTGCTGAAATGTTATATTGTTGTATTCTGAGATGCATGGAACTTTGAACCCACCTTTCCTGTGTCCTGCACCTGGCAGATGATTTGCAATGGTAATTTGCCACCAGGCCAAGATGACTTTTCATTGGAACAAGCTGTACAACTGCTTCAGGCTTACCTAGTGGAAACAGATGGATTTATCATGCATTGGTCATGTAAAGTCAAGGTAAAATTTTAGTGTACATGGTTAGAGTAACCAGAGTCTTCTACCTTTCTTAAGCATGAAGGCTACCATCTGCTTAGACATTATGGAAATTGGATAGGCCTACTTATTCTTCCTGCATTTTGTTTGTTTTGCTAGCTAGTCCAGCTTTCATACAGATAATCATTTATTCATAGCTTAATAGATCTTAAGGCCAGAAGGAACCATTCTGATCATCTAGTCTGACCTCCTGCACAATTGGACTTGGCAGAATGTAACTTTTTAAATATAATTTTGACAGATATCAGTTTAAGTATTTTTTAAATCATCAATTTAAATGTTCACTGTCGTGCAAAATTATGGGTTTTAAGCATTTTCTCATTTTTTATGTTTATATTTTCACAGTTGAAGGAAATTATAGGAGTGTTAGACAATTCTTTTTTAATGACAATAGATGTTGAGATTCAAACAGTTAAAGCGTTGTAACCATTCAAATACGAATTGTCAACATTCCATGTCAAAACATGCATAATACAGACCATAAAATGTCACCTAGTATACTCTGCAACAAGCCTATGATTTCTGGTTGAGTTACATCATCTTGTCTTGAAAGACATCCAATCTTCATATTAAAAAACCTCACCACATCCGGAGGTAAGTTGTTCCAATAGTTAATTACCTTCACTGTTAAAAATTGGCACTTTATTTCTAGTTTGAATTTTGTCTAGCTTCATCTTCCACTTATTGGCTTTCATTATTCCTGATTCTGTTGGATTAACAAGACATCTATTATCAGACTATATAGTTGGGACTCCCTCTCAGTCAGGAATCAGTGCATTGGATAATAGGAGACTTTAAAACTCGAAGGTTTTCGATCCCACAGACCAGATTTCAAGGGCATTAAACAAAATAGTACATGATTGGGTCTTTTTTGCTTGCAAAGGGACAGCACCTTGCAGGGTTGAAGTCCATGTGAGTTGCCAAGTGCCCAGCATCTTTGAAAATCAGGTTCTTGTATATGTGTGTAAGTTTGATATCGGAACCTTACTTTAGGCCCTCACTTTTAAAAAGCTTGACCTGATCCTGCAACTGTATGTGTGACAGGACCCTTGGGCCCATTGATTTCAGTGGACTTTATTCATTTGCATGTGTCCACCTGCACAGCTCTGATTGCACTATTGGGGCAATGGGACGAAGTAGATCTATGGGCATGGAAGAATCTAAGGGACATTCTAATTAAAATGAAACAGATCACAGTTCCTGTGGAAAAGAAGAAAGCAAAGGCCCAGGAAATTGCCAAGGTGGCCTAAAAAGGGACTATTCAAAGAAAGATGGGGTCTCACCCTTTGCCCCCCAAAATATATTTTTCTGGAAAAGAGTAGTAGGGAGAAAACCGAATAAGAATATTAAGATTTGGCTAAGCCTTGCTGGGAAAGGGATAAAGAACAGCAAAGAAGCATATTAAGTTAACACTAGCCAAAGGGGTTAAATGTAACAGAAATGTTCACCAGGAATATTTCACCAATACTATCAGAGAAAATCAGGAACTGTGAAGAAAGCAAACAAAATAGGGGATGTGATTAATGTCCACTAGAAGATCAAACACTGCAAAATTCATGCCAGCTAAAGAATTAAACACCCACAAAGGTTTGGCTCCAGGGGGATTGGTTTGACCCATTACAGACTGGTTGTGAAATTTAGATCCAGAGTTGGATTTAGATTCCAAGCTGTCCTGAATTGAGGAGTATATAGCCCTACCTCTATTTTTCCTTTTAAATCTGTTTTAACAGGAAAAATAAAGAGAAGCAGCTTGGACAATTAAGACTAATGAAAAGCTTGTTAAAATAGCTACCGATAAAAAGGAAGCAAGGGAATACTTGGGAAATGTTAACGTACACAGAACAGCAAGAAAAGGCAAACATAGGCTGAATATCATGGAAAAATATCCTGGCAGTGAGATATACAGGACTGTAGGGAAGTGGAAGGAGCCCCATTGCTTGTGACATTTAAAATTAGACTGGACAGAGCACTACAAAATGTACTGCAGGGAACAATTTTTTTATTGGCTGGGGCATTGATTGGATGACTTAATAGATCTTTTCCATATCTGATTTCTATTAGTCTAGGATTCCCAGCTGTCTTTTGCCTCCAAAACTCATCCAGTCTCTGGTTTCTTTCCTTAATATTGACTAATAGCACTTTACCAGTGCCCGTTCACACTTCAGTTAAGTTTTTATTAAAATTAAATAAATAAATTGGCAGCTGATTAAAGCTTTCCATTTAGTGTTCCTTGTAAAAAAGAGAAAGTAAAAATGTCTGAAAGTGCAGCTGAAGCATTACTGAAAGCTCCACCTAGGCAAATGCTACTGAGTTTTAAACCCCCCACCCCCGGCCTTTTAAATAAATTAAACTGTAGTCTCTGGATGGCTTAGAGGACTTATAATTAGATATGAACTCTCACTTCTAGGTCATCTATTGGTCTGTCTTCATGATCAAAGTTTGCTACCATATGGCAGTTGTTTAGCCTATATTCTATGTAAAATGAACTGGTTTCAGTTCTAGTTATATACTTTTTATAATGTGTACTTCTGGAGTGTACTTCATCTCTTGGTTAAAGCCTATTTCAAACCTGTCTTATTCAAGCCTGTTTTATTGCCTTCAAGAGAGAAAAATACTCATTTTTCAAAACATATTCTTAAAGTGTGGATGGTTGAACCTCAAAAGGTAGAGCTTGGGGTCTATGGGGCAACCATCCAAACTATCTGAGCCTCTAGAGTATACAAGTTTTGGATAGCAATCTTGTGAGAACAAGATTTCTAATGAATTTTCCAGCACTTCTGTTTCTGGTCCCAACTGGAAATGCCATGAGAGCATCTGCTGTTGTGGGAACTCAGGTTCCTCAGTTCTGTTCCTGACTGGAACTTGGAAGTGGAAAAACAGGTATCCAAAAATTTCAAAAAAGGTTTTGATTTGCACTTGGCTGTAAGAGCAGGTGAAGATTGGGACTTGGGATGGATTCTTATTTTATTAAATAAAATACCCCTATATTGACACTACAATAAAACATTCTTAAATATGTAGCAGGTGCCTATGTGCACTGTTGGATGACTCCGTTGTGGATGTTGAGCTGTCTTTGCAGCTCTTGCATTCACATTTTAGTGCCTGGCTTTTATAGTGTACCTTTGACTGACATGTTAGCAACCCAAATACACCCAGAGTACATTAGGATGAATGGGTCCCTTAGTATGCTTCCGAGTCTAACTATCTTCTCTGATAGGTGAATTTCATCTCGGATAAAATATGTCCAAGGGTGGGGATTCCAATCCTTTTCGTTATGATGTGAAAGATTTGCAAGTTCAAAACTCAAGTTTGTAAAAACTAGTATTCTCTTTATAAAATATGCCATGTGTAAATGCAAATACCAAACCCACACAAACTGGAAAAAACAAGCAGAGTTTGCATGTCTGAGGCTTCAAGATTTTCCAATCCATTACAATGGCACTTGTTCTAAATACAATGAGGGGCTGTTAACCCCCCAGTAGAACTTGAAGCTAAGTAAATGTGTAAGTAAACCCACATACATTTGGATTCTGATTAAGACTGATCATAAGGAACAGGAGACATCATGAAAAAGTGGAGTACATTTTGCAGTGGGGAGGAGTTGAGGATGCCTGACCACAGGCTAAAGAGCAGAACACAGTGGAGATTGAACTGGGAGAGCTAGATTAAAGATAAGATATTATGTTTGGATCAAAAGGATATTTGGGTTAGAGAACTGGAGAAGAATCAAGCTGGAGGCAGTTGTCTGGGGAAAGGAGAATATAGTTTGACATACGCTTGTAGGGGAATGGAAAAAATAACCTTAATTTATTATATTTGTTCCTATTTTTTATATTAACCATTCTAAATTTTAAAATTTCATGAGTTATTTGGATACCTTTTTAAAAAATAAACTCACAGTTTGATGTGCCAAATAGTCTTGGACTGAGTTACTAAGAAAATGTCCGTGTTCAATAGTTTTCAAAATATCTCACCTTCTAAGTGTAGTCTAGTGATTGGACATTAAACTGTTGCATAACCCTCCAGCTATTTGGGGTAAAAAGGAAAGTTTTCCCATAAGTGCCTATTACAGGGGTTCTTACCCTTTTTTCTAAAGTGGTACTGTCCACTGTTGGAAGCAAGATACTGTATGTATTCTTATCAGTGTAAGTAATCCATGCGTTGCATGAAATATTTGTCCAAGAAGACACCATGTTCGTTTTATGGCATTTATATTTGGCAGATTTTACCGGTGGAAAATAAGTTTTCAAGTTGCACCTGATTAAATTATAGAAGCAGAAGCGTGTATCCTGTCAGCAGCTTCAGCATAACTTACTGTTGACTTTAATGGCAGTTCTGAATGTGGACTGAAGATAGCACATGGCCCTCTAAAAGGTAGTTTTTACATGGAGGTATCTTACACGACAGCCATGTGCATTGGCAACAGCACCAGGCTAAGTAGAAGAAATAACATTGCTGTTGTAAGAGGTACAGTAATGGGTCTTAGTTCATAGTGCAGTCATCCCACACGGTTATATTTATGTTTTACTTGTAACTTTAGAAATCGTAAGTAGGAAAGAATGTTCCCATTTAAAGACCACAAGCAGGGAACGGTTGATGGAAAGGAAGAGGAGCTGAAGTGACATGATAAACATGGAGTTGACCTTCATGAATTAAAAGATATGTTATGAAGGATACGCAAGAAAAGAGATGTACAGTTTACTCCTATAGAAACCAGGCTTTGCGTTCATTGGTATGTAGCAAACCTTCTTCCATTTACACCTGTTTTACACCAGTAATGCCTGAACCTGCACTGGCTGTGAGTGAGGTGACTCAAGGCCACGGACAGTGAATAAAACGACTGAGACCTGTGCTTTAAGGTTAGCAAGATGAGTTTGCTCACTCCATCCATATCATTCTTGTCTGTGGGTAGTAGATTTAGAAAATCCCAAGTGTGAACTTAAACTGCTATATATGGATGAGTGTATTGGATAGTCATATTTCCACATTGGTACACTCCCATTTTTATCTATCACTCTGTTACATAGATTTAGAAGTGGAAAAACAAACGTCTGCCATCTGCTCTGTTATTTACGATGATTTCTCTAATTAGGTCCAATTAACTTGCTGTCAATGATTAAATGTAATGGGTAATAATAACTTGGCTTCATCATTACCATCATTATTATTAGCTCATTGATTGCAATAATTTCAAAAATTGCCCATCAGAATAAAATATGTTTAGCACCTGGTTTGTCTTCAGGAACATCTGCTCTAAATGTGTGATATATGTGGAATTTAATGTCTCTTGATCTGAAAAGGAAGCAAATAATCCTTACTTTGGAGTCTGTGCTGGCACGAATTTATCATTGGATATGAAGATCAAATAAAAATCAATCTAAAATTTGCTGCTAGATTTGCAGAACTGTCAAAAAGGAATGGAGCTGTAGTATATTCACCATCTTGAGGTTTTTTTGTGTAGTGGGTTAAGAGTCCTGTTCAGATTATTTGAATATATGTGCCTGTGTCTTGCAATCAAATGTGCACATAGATGAACTAACACTACATACTTAGAGAAACACAGATCCTAACGATCTCTTACAGATAGATAGTTGCTTGTCCATAGACAGCAGCTTCCCTTCTGAATCCTCTGGCATGGCTCGCTTGTCCTTCCTTGGAGACTTGCATACAAGTCTAATATTGATTGGTTGCACACAGGTCATGCAGGTCCCATCTCACTTCCCTGTACACAGAATGCAGTAAACCCAAGTGTGATATTCATTTCCCTTATGATCTTAAGCATGCAGGTCTAATCCCCATGTCTTTCCCCTGTGGATGGCTGTTAGCACATATTCTGTTATCTGGTTCCTTACTCACATACAAACTAGGTGACATTTGTCTACACTGAACTGTATTTGTCCTCTACTATATTTGCCATGTGCTGTTAGGTCAAGTGTTGTGTTACTTGCAGTCACTGTAATGCAATTCTGGTTTTTCCCACAACCATATGGAAATGCCATGCAATAAATACTGTCTGGAACAGCTCACAACAGACACTGTTAAGACAGCTAATGATTCTTCAAACTTTAAGAATGTCAACTAGCTCCCCTTCCCACACAATCTTTCCTTGAGCATTATGAATAAAAGGAATCTAATTCTGTCCTGATTTACACTCCCCAGAGGAATCAAAGGGTATGTAAATCAGGACAAACTTTGGATATATTATATATTGAAAGGATATAACTGTTTTGAGTGCTTTTAAATATCCCCTTAGAAATAATCAGGAGCAGGATCTGATTTTCACTAACACCTTAAAACAAAACAACAAATCTCAATTTATAATTCCTGAAAACTAGAAAATTTGGAGACAACTAATAAAAAGTCTGGCTGTTATTTACACACTAACCCTCCGCTTCTTTGGCTTGCCAAATTTGAGAAGGATTAATTCTGTTTGAGTATTTCTGTGTCTACAGATGTTTGAACCACACTTTTTAAAAAAAACTCTAGCTCAGTCTTGGAAGAACAAGTAAGGCTTTGGCTGGTCTCACCCCTGTTCTACCATTTCATTGCCCATTTTCTCAGATTTTGACATCTGGAATGTAAATTAGATTTTTTTTTTTAAATTGTGTTTTATCAAATTTTCATTATTTGGCTATATAATAACATGCAGATTGGTAAGGTAATGCTTATTCTGGGTGATTATTTCACTGGGTAAGTGGCGTAATGTCTTCAGGAAATTTAGCAGTCTAGCCCTTCAAACCCCTCCTTTTTTTCCCCTGTGGTTGTTCCTAAGAAATACTGAACCACTGGAAGCTTCTGCGTGTTATTTCACTGCTTTCTTTAACATGAAATGTAAAATATTTCTCAGCAGACATGCTGATTAGTTTGTCTCTAGATACTGACTTAAAATCCTTACAAGACTATTGTGAGGTTAATAGGTGTTATCCTCCACATTTCACAGGTTGGGAAACTGAGGCACGGAGAGTCCATGATTTGCCCGACTCAGGAGTTCCTGGCTTCTAATCTTGTGCTCAGACTGTCACAAGTTTTACTTTCTGTATAATGGACCAGATTCTTAGCTACTGTAAATCAGCCAATGGAGCTATGCTACCACAGGGGAGGATCTTGCCCAATAAGTTTAAGAACTCCCTGAAGTTTACTTTGCCACGTCTTCTTTTTGTTAGTAGATGTAGGGTGTTTTAAAAAACAGCACCATCCTCATGCAAATCCTGCTGAAGAAGGAGAGTCACCTCACAGTTACCCACTTACTCCTCCTGCTCCTGCTCCTTGTCGCTGCCTCCTCCAGAGACCCACAGATCAAATAACCAGATGTAGAAATAAAATGTGGGTCTCTTTTACAGTAGTGCAGAGTAGAAACTACAAGGTCAACAGCCAGTCCATACTGTCTGCACTCTTTGGGCCTGATTCTCTTCTTACACTGTTGCAAATCAGGTGTAATGCCATTGAAAACATTTGACTTACACCAGTGCATAACAGTGAGTGCAGAATTCAGCCCTTTCTGAGCACTTAACCTTTGTCCATCAGCTTTATCAGTCACTCACATCATTTTAAAATTTTCTGTTGGGTTTTTCCTAGAGCTGGTCAAAATGTTTATGTCTAAAGTGTTTTTTGAGCAAAAAATTGGGTTTACAACTGTATAATTTTTTCCATTTTGCATCAAAATTTTGATTTAAAAAAGTGAAAAAGCCATAATATTTTTATTTGGCTATGCTGCTGCAACGTCTCATGGGAGCTGTAATTCTTTTGTCTCATGTCCCCATTTTCCTTTATGGGCTGAGCTCCCCAGCTGGACTACATCTCCCTTGATGCACTGCTTCCCCTTTCCCAACGGAGGGACCCACATACATTATGGGTGTCAACGGCCATGGTGAGTCATGGAGTCCAACCAGAAAACACAGTCTATATAAGAGAATGGAGCATGAGGCATCAGAACTACAACTTCCATGAGGCACTGCAGAAGTATTTCTAAATCAAAATATTTTGGTTTTCAGACAATTTCTTAATTTGTCAAATTCTCAAATGTTCTACATTTTTGGCTGAAAAAAAATTAAAATTTTCAGTGGAAATTCTTTTGTTTGTAGGGAAAAAAACAAAAACATACACTCTATTTCCCAACCATCACTGATCTTGTCAGAGTAATTCTCCTTTTCTCCAATGAGACTAATCTATTAACATTTCCTCCTAGCAAACCTGGTGAGAAGGATTATCTTGTGAATGACTTGGGACTCAAAGGAGCTGGGTTCTTAATCCCTTTGCTTCCATTCCTTGCTCTATAACATGGGTATTAAACAGTGGGGTTTTTTGTGAGGCTAATTAAGATTTGTGAAGTGCTTTGAAAGCTGAGGCTGTACGGTACTAGAGAAGAGTAAAGTATTGTCCAGCA